>NC_141689.1:1178673823-1179960693 GCF_964263255.1 Lissotriton vulgaris
GGAAATTCACACCATGCGAACAAACTATAGCATCACGGACAAATAACTCCTGGCAATTACACACGCATTCGAAGAATGGCAACATTATCTAATGGGGCTAGAAACACAATTGAAATGTATTCAGGTCATCTAAATTGAAGTTCCTAAAATCAGCCAGAGCACGTTCCCCATGACATCTGTCTTGGTCCTTGTTCTTTTTGGACTTTGACTTTAATATGGCCCTCAGAGTGGAAAACTGATGCTCTCTCTCGGTCCAATGCCCCAAATGAGAAAATCAACAAAACTATTCTAGAACCCCCTTTAATCTTATTAAGCATAGCACCCAAAGCAGATAGCATGGTTCTTGATACACAGTATGATAACTTCTTAACAATTCTTAAGAATCAAGTATAAGGCATTAATGTAACATTGTGGGAACAGGAAGATTCAAAGAACAGGTTCAAAAAAGGAAACTTGTTATATCATTTACACCTAATAAAAAGTTGCAGCAGCGAGTTTTTATCTGGGTACATGACTCATCCTTTGGGGGGGGGACACATTGGAATACATACAACTACAACAGCTGTTCAAAGACACTTTTTGGTGGCCCACCTAATGCCAGGACATATTAAACAGTATGCAAATATGTGTGTGATTTCTGCTCAGGAAAAGGCGGAATATAAAACAATAGGGCTATTGTAACCTATCCCTGTACCACCAAGCCCCGCCACACCGTGTCTATTCATTTTATTGTAGAAATGCTATAAAGTGAGGGAACATGGTTATCCTTGTAGCAATGTTATGTTATGTTATATTATGGGCTTAAATAGAGCTTGAACCACCCCAAAGGGGTATCTCAGCACTCTAGGACATGCAGGGGTAGTTGTCGCAGTGGGCTAGTCTAGAACAGGGCAGTTTTCAGTGGTTTCCTAAATTTCAGGTGGTATGGGCATTGCCTTAAAGCTACGGGAAGTTGGTTCCATAAGTAAGGTGCCTGATATGAAAAGGCCTTTCCTCCTGTCTGTGCTTTCTTAAACCTGGGAATCTTGAGCAAAGATTTCTAACTAGATCGAAGGTCCCTTTGAGGGGTGTATTGATGGAGCTTCTCTGCCAGGTAGGTAGGTTCATTACCCCATATTGCCTTAAGAGTCAGACAGCAGATCTTGAACTTCACTCGTTTACGCACTGGTAACCAGTGGAGTTGGTGTAAAAGAAGTAGGGAGGCAGATCTGTAAGGGGCGATTAAGACTAAGCGTGCTGCAGTGTTTTGTACCACCTGAAGGTGGTTTAGAGAGGACTCGCTAGCCGCGATCAATAAGGCGTTACAATAGTCTAATTTGCTCAGTACCAGTGTCTGAATGAGGGTCTTTCGCAAGGAATTGGGGAGATAAGGGAAAACTCTTCCTAGCAGTCCCAGCACATGAAAACATGAGCCATCTGTGTGTGTTACATGCTCTTTCATGGTTAAGGTTTGTTCAAGACATACCCCTAGGTTCTTAGCTGCTGATTTTGGGGCTGGAGCTGTCCCTACCTCTGTGGACAACCAGTCTAACTTTAACAGTAGTGGGGCCTCTCCAAAGAGCAAGATTTCAGTCTTTATGGTATTAAGCTGTAAGAAATTGTTTCTCATCCACTGTGCGATAGCCAATATGCCCGAGGAGAAGGAAGCTTGGGCTGTCTGAGAGGTCTTGTTGAAGGAGAAGGTGAGTTGGGAATCTTTGGCATAGGATATCGGGATGAACCCGTAGTTCTTCAGTAGAGAGGCCAAGGGGGCAATGTAGATGTTAAACATGGTTGGGCTTAAACATGAGCCCTGAGGCACTCCCTTGGCCAATTATTTCGTACTGGAATGGTATGGACCCAGGTAAATTGTCTGGGTGCGATTGGAGTGGAAGCTAGTCATCCATTGCAGTGCCACTCCCCCAATCCCGACTTCCCTCAATATCCTGAGAAAAGTCTGGTGTCGACCGTATCCTATGCAGCGGAAAGATCTAAAAGCACCAGGAGAGTTGGTTGGCGGTTATCAAGTGCGAGCCTGATATTATGAGTAACGGCCACCAGGGCTGTTTCTGTGCTATATTTTGGCCGGAAGCTCGATTGAGATGGGTCCAAGTAGCCAGCCGATTCGATATGGTATTATAGATGTTTATTAACATGTTTTCCAGAACTTTGCTCAGAAAAGGTAGGAGGGAGATGGGGTGTAGATTTGAGAGATCTTCCATTGAGGCTTTGGTGTTTTTACAGATGGAAATGATCTGTGCCGCCTTCCACATTAGAGACAGGTGGCCTTACTTTAGCGATAAGTTCAGTAAGGAACAGATGGGATCTGATAACAGTTTAGCTAGGGAAGCTGAGATTCTTGCGGGTAGTACATCAAGAGGTGAGATGGATTTTACCTTAAACATTATTATTTCTGTCTCTTTCCGGGATAAAAGAGGGAAATTCAGCCGTGATTTTACCCTTGTGTTAGATGGGGGTTCTGTTAAGGTGTCTGCCGGTGATGGAGCGAGGTGGCAAACACAACATTTTGTGTACCCCTCATGAAATCAATGTCCCATAACAATAATGTTTACTAATTGCATGTTTTGTGAAAATAACCAACTATAGAATAGATGCACACGTTATTTTTATTTTTGTTTTAAATTACACACGGGAAATACTAATTCTGCTTATATGTTGCAATAATACTAGCTAATATGTATTGTTGTTGTGTTGTGGATTAATGCATAGCTTTAGTATAAATAAAATGCTATTTAAATGTGCTTTTGTATATGTTTTGTGAAAGGAGAGGGTCGATTATGTAAGTATAAAACACATTTGTGTGGCATATTGCTAGGTAACGACTAATGGGAAACATTAGCATGGGGGAGGTAAACAGAATGGGTTTCATTATTAAAATTAACATGGATTTCTGTTTGTTTCAATGATAGTTCCAAATGTGGCCTGTGAGGCCTAGTGAGAAAATGGCCGCTCTGAGCTACTGCGAGTGGGTATTGGTCTGCGCTACCGCGCCAAAGATTTCTGCCAGCGCAAGTGAGCTGACTGTGCTTGAGGGAGAAGTTCAAGGTTTCAGTACCCGGAACCTAGGATGAGTGCCAAGCATAAATAAGAGCATAACCAAGCCATGGGAAAGAAGGGCAATGTTGCTAAAATGCAATGTGCCTAGGCCACGGACTGCTTAAACAATGGACGCTTATTAAATTAGCTGAATAACAAATGCTGTAATGGTGAGGAAGTGCACATCCACCCGAATTTATCCAATCAGAACACAAGATGGTTATGTTCGTTACTTTTCTAGATAGATTACGTTGAGAATTAGGGTATAAAAACCCATGGACTCGTAAGGTTGGGGTCGCTTTTTCCATTTCTATCGGAGATGCTGACCGTTTGCTGACCGATTCCTGGATGTAAGGACTTTTATGAATGTCTTATTTGTTTGCTATGCAGGACTGTTAGGATAAGATGAGGGTATTAGTCAGGGATGTTAGGATAGACTGAATTTGGAACTATCTGTTCTTTGCTAAAACATTACTGACTTCTATAATAAAGCGATTTTCTGAGCTCTTAATAAAATGATCATGTTTTTGAAATAAAGTTTAATAATTACTGAATAAAGAATCAATAAATGCGTAATGTCAGACATACTAAAAGATTTCTGTGAATAAAATTTGAGAAATGAAGAATTAAAAGCTGGTCTTTGTTTCTTCCTATGCCTAATTTTCGTTCTAGCAGATCCATTGCCATTATGGTGGTGTGTCTGAATATAAGTGTTAAATATGAAACCATGGTAAAACTGTTTTGAACTTTTAGTGTACATATTAAATAGGTTTTAGACGCTCCACCAAATGTTACAGCATTTCTCTATTTCGATTCACCAGAAGCCTTGAACCCAAGTGTAAGTGAACAGTGTAAATGTGCAGTGTTATGGGCCCCACTGGTGCATGTTTTGAGTGTTTAAAGGTTTCAGGGAAATGGTGAGTAATGATTACAAAGAATTTCTGGAGCCGCGCTGGAGCAGTAATAGCTTGGTAGCAGAGTAGTGGTTGCTAAGGAAATTAGCTAGGGTTATGTATAAAGTGCTATATACAATTTGATGTATAGAATTATGAACTAACATCTGTTGAGTTCGTATTACGTTATATGTAGTTTTGAAAAGGCTTCATAGAGTAGGGTGAAGCCAGTGCCTCTGACTGCAGGTGGAGGAAGTGTGGCAAGGTACTCGCACAGTGCATTAGTCTGTTTCAAAGAAGTAGTATTGTCATATACTGCGGTGGTATCGGCATATATCACAGTTTAGGCACTTTAGGTGTGAAAGGATAAATGTATAGGGAGGACAGTCTATGAAATTTCAGCCTTCAAGTATAGGGATCATTCCGTGCTTCCCGACTAAAACTTACTGCTGGGAGAGTAATAGGTCTTAACCCGAGCTTGATTGAAGGGTAAAGGGAGTGGCTTCTCTCTTTTGCTAACAATAGAGGAATTCTGTGGTGGGTTAGTGGACGCGCTGCCTACTGGTAACACAGAGTTTATGTATATATGAATAGGGTTTTCTGTATGAACGTGTGTAAATGTAATTGCAATACGCGTTCAAGCGAAACTCTGGGATTGTCTCTAAGGAGGTGGAAAAGATCTCTGTATGTGCTTTTCTAGAGAAGCGAGATCGTTATTGCCTGATAGAAGGGTAAAGCCGGCAGTGTTGCTTTATCAGCAAATCTAAAAATTCTGAGGAGATAAGCGTCGTCTACTCCGGTTACAGAATACTTGTGCGATTGAAAATTCTATCACTTTATTAGCAAAACAGATTAGTGGAATTGTTTTGTGTAAGTTACTAACTGATTTTTGTAAAATATCTTGTAAATACGGCTTTCTGAAAAAACCCTGTAAGGGAGGGGTCAGTCAGCGCTGCAGAAGCCGGAGCCCTGGTGACGTTCAAAGTGTCGCGCTGGGATTGGTCCGCATGACCAAGTCAGAGTAGGAGCTGATTGGTTCATCACAGAAAGCAGCAGAAGCTATTGGTTAAGCACTATAGTGACGCATCGTGTTCTTACTGGTGCATTAGTGCGAACCGCGCTGTGATAGGTTGGTGATACAGAATCAACAATAGAATAGTGCGCGATCTTTTGAGAGAAGGGAACGTTTTCGAAAATGTCATATTATTATTATGACAATGACAAGAAGAAACCTTCCTGGTTTAAAAGACTGAAAAAAATTTTTGTAAAAGACAAGGAGGTAGTTACAAGAGAGGGAAAAACACTTCCTTCGCCGAAAACACCTGCTTCTCACATGTTTTCAAAATATGGATATCATACGTGTGTTTGGTTGGATAATTGGGTACAGTATACCAAGGATGATGGTGTGTTAGCCTTTCCGGAGGGAGGATCGTTTGATGTGGCAATTTTGAGGAATTTGAGAGACAAAATGATGAAACTTGAACCGAGACCTAGACCAACTCAGTTTGAAGCATTGGTTGAGTGGGAAGATGAATTGCATCAAAGGGAAAGTTAGAGGCTGAGCAGGCATCTTAGACCGAGAGGTAGAGGTAGAGATTTGTGGGGAGAGACTCATGAGACTAGGATGCGGAGATGGAGAGACAGTAATATGTGCGATGGCATGTATCCGGTCAGAGTAGTAGAAGAATATGAGGAATGGAAAAGTGTAGAGAAAAGAAGGAATATTGATTCAGGGAATCAAGGCTATGGTGATAGTGAATCAGAGGATGCTGTACTAGAGGAAATATTAAATAGAAGACCGCCACCATACCAACCAAGTCCTTTACGGACTACTCCGAATGCCCCAATGATAGAAGAAAAAGTTATTGAAAAACCAGAACAGCCATCAAATTTTAGAGATTTTCCTGAAAGAGTAGAAACAAGATATGTCCCAAGTGCACCAATAGGAGAAGCTAAAGTTACAGGTATACCTGTGCGAAGTAATGATTTACACAGGATTGTTCTGAGTCCAGAAAGACTTTAACTAGAAATATGGAAGCTGTAACTGTCCCAGTAATGATAGGACCTGTGATACCAGTATATGATGATCAGAAAATAAGAGAACCGAGACTAACAATCCCATTACAACAAAGTTTTCAGAGAGCGAGAGAAAATACTTATCCAGATTTATCAGAAAGAAGACAGAATACAGGTGTAAATCCACCAGAATTAACTTTTAATAAAAATTTGACATGCGCATTCCTGACAGGAGCAGAATCTGACTCTGCAACTCCAGAGAGAAGTACAAACAAAATAGATTTAACACCAACGCCCAGAGATCCAACAGACAGAGAATTGAGTGAATGGATTAAAACGCTAAAATTAAAAGAGCAGGAATCAAAAGTGCTGGATTTGGCCAAACTAAAAGTAGATATGGACGAATTAATAATTGGAACGATTGGGACAGATAGATTAAAGAATTACCAGGATGATGAGCTCATATTCTTATGTAAAAGTATAACATGGAGAGCTAAAACAATGTATGATCAATTGGAAGAAGTGGCAAGTGAATATGGAATAGAGTTTGCAAAAATAAAATCATTGCAGAAAACCTATAGAGTGGATTTTGCAGAAAGAGACATTGAGAACATGAATACTGCTGGAAGAATAATTCAAACAAAAAGGATTTAATTGTGCTTTTGTGAAAATGGGGTGATGTAGGCAAATGGCGAGTCAAATGGGCAAAGAAGAAAGAGGATAATAGTGATAAATCATCGTTAGCTTTTCCAGTTAGAGAAAAAGAAACAGAGGTAACTGAATTCCCTATGAGAGAAGTTCCTGGAGGAGGATATGTACATGTTCCTTGGAGCAGACAAGAAATATTGTCATTTAAAAATGATTTCCCTTGATTAAGAGAAAAACCAGTAGAATGGTACCGACAAATTGACAGATTTGTAAATGTGTCAAAGGTGTTGTGGATAGATTTAGAAGGATTATTTGACATAGTGGTGCCAGCAGATTTGTGGACAGAATGTAAAATATCTGTGGATTGCCCAAGGGAGGAGTATCCTAGGGATCCAAAGACAGGAGCTCCATCACCGGATGTGATGAGAAAGTATGAACAAGTGATAATGTGGTTGAAAAACAAAATACCACCAAAAGAGACTGATTGGGTAAAGATAGACAGGACCACTCAGGAGCCGAAAGAAACTGTGCATTCTTTTTATGAAAGGTTGTTGTTGGTTTTCAAACAGTATAGTAGTTATGAGGAATTAAGTGAGAAAGATATGAGCCACTTTGTGTATAGATTTATATATGAATTAAGGCCAGAAATTTCAGATATGATTAGACATAGCATGATGGATTGGCAATCGAGTTCTGTAGACAAGGTATTGAGACAAGCAAAATATTGTAGTGAAGAGATTGAAGCGAAGCAAAATAAATTAAAAGAGAAAGCTATGTGGGCACAAGTGAAAGTAGCAGAACAACAAGTGGCGCAGATGGAGAACAAGAAAGCAGGGGATCAGAGTGGGTTTAAAGGCAAACCTAAATTGGTGGGAAACATTGACGAAATGAAAAAGAAAACACAATGTTTTAATTGTGGCAAGGTAGGGCATTGGAAACGAGAGTGTAAATGCCCGCCTATAGTTAATGGGGAAAATACATCATTGAATCCACAGGTGCAGTTTGAGGTAAATCAGCAGCAGTCACAGCAACAGCAGTTAGCAAATCAGCAAAGTCAGGTGCCACAACCGCCACTGCCAAATAGTGGAAATCAGCAGAAGTACAGTGCAGAGACAGGATTCAGCGGAGGTGAGCAGGTAAAAAACCGCAAAGAGTAAATGCGTGTCCGCAATATTGGTTGCAAGAAGAGAATGGCAGTGAGCCGGATGAAAGTTTCTGACGGTGCCTGAGGGAGGAAGAAGAGTGTATGCTTGGAGCCACTCTTGAGGTAGATCAGTCAGTTCCATTTGTGAGCGGAAAGGTGAATGATGTGGAAATAACTTTTCTAGTGGACACTGGTGCCACCCGTTCTACTGTAAGATCAGTGGAAATTCAAAATCTTCCTCTCTCGGGTGAAACAATCCAGGTTATAGGTGTAGCTAACAGACAAATAAATACTCCCTTGACAAAACCAGTTGAAATAGAGATTGGGACATATAAGGATATGCATCGGTTTGTGGTGCGCAACAGTAGTCCTGTTAATCTGTTGGGAAGAGATATATTGTGTAAGATGAACTGTGCCATATATTGTTCACCAGATGGCATAGAATTGCAGACTCCAGATGAAGATAGTTTATATAAATTGACCATGCTCATGATGGAGGCAGAACAGGATAAATTGTTTCCTGTGTTCGATAAAGAGAAAATTCCTATTGAGCTAAAAGAGGTAGTAAAAGAAAGTGTGTGGGATTTCACTGGAAAGGATATAGGTTTGATGAAAGGGGTTGATCCTGTGAAAGTAACCATAAAAGGAGGTGCTAGCTATCCAAATACACCACAATACAAAATGACTGCAGAAGTGATTGAAGGAATTACTCCAGTAATTGACAAAATGATTGAGCAGGGAATTTTGGGAGAAATTGAGAACAGTCCATGTAATTCACCGATTATGGGACTGAAAAAGCCAAACGGAACATTCAGGATTGTGCATGATTTGAGAAAAATTAATAAGATTGTTGTTCCATGTTGTCCGATTGTTCCGAATCCAGCAGTGATTTTGTATCAGATTCCTCATGATGCAGAGTGGTACACAGTGATAGATCTGTGCAATGCGTTCTTTACTGTTCCATTGCATACAGAAAGTTAGCCAATTTTTGCATTTCGATTCCAAAATCGTATTTTAGCATGGTGTAGACTTCCGCAAGGGTACACTGAAAGTCCATCAGTTTTTAACCAGTTGTTGAAGAAATCATTAGAAACTTTGAACATGCCTGGAGAGTCTGTGTTAGTACAGTATATTGATGCCCTACTGGTTGCATCAAAAACAAAGGATGCCTGTGTAACTGATACAGTGGCATTGTTGAATCATTTGGCTGAAGAGGGACATAAAGTGTCTCCATCGAAATTACAGTTTTGTCAATAAGAGGTACAATATTTAGGTCACATGATTGCTAAAGGAATCCGACAAGTTACCATTGAAAGAATTAAAATGATACAAGGAATGCAACCACCAAAAACTCAAAGACAGGTAAGAATGTTTCTGGGAATGGTAGCTATTGTAGACAGTGGATAAGTGGATTTTCATTAATTGCAAAACCATTGCAGAGACTGACAAAGGCAGATATCAGAGACCCAATTGTTCGGACCAAGACAGAGATGGAAGCATTTGAGCAATTAAAAACAAACTGTGTGAAGCACCAGCATTAGGAATGCCTGATTATGAAAAAGAGTTTGAACTGTACTGCAGTGAGCGGGAAGGATGTGCTTTGTCAGTATTGATCCAAATACATGGGAGAATGAGAAAACTGATTGCGTATTTCTCAGCTGTTTTGGACCCTGTTGCAAAAGCTTTGCCAGGATGTCTGAAAGCAGTAGCAGCAACACGTGTAAGTCTGGAGCAAAGTGAAGGAATTGTGATGGGATTTCCTGTGAGGGTGTATGTACCTCATTCAGTAGAGATTCTCCTCACAAGAGCGAAAACACAGTACATAACTAACAGCAGATAGACACATTATGAGAAAGTGATTTTAGGGGTTGACAATGTGACAATTTCAAGATGTGTGAATGTAAACCTATCTACATTGTTACCTGAAACCATTGAAGCAGAAGTGAAAGGTGAGCTTGATCACAAGTGTTTGGACGTTTTGGAATACTGTTTCAGTTTATAACTTTATTCGAATGTTTAAAAAACATCATAAAAGTAAACAGTTAAAACATTACATATACATGACAAACAAAATGATGAACAGGGAGAATTTTTGCATATGGTGTATGGTGTGGGAGTTGCTGCACATAAATTTACGGGAAAACCATACTAAGTCTTGCTCTAATGGATTTCAAAATGAAAGTAGCAGTAAAAAAACATATATCTGGACTTGAGAGTGAGAATAAGCGTTACCTGTAGTATACATGGAGTATTTAAGGAACATAGGCTTAAGATAACAAATACGCTGCGCTTTATACAAAGGACAGAGTAGTAAAAAGTGCGGTGTGCTTTGTTTAGTAAAACCGTCACATGGACAAGGAATAGCTGGGTGAGATTTCATTGTGGGGAAGGCAACCAGGTTATGAGCTATACCTAATCTCAATCTTGAGAGAACAAACTGATGAGACTGTCTGTGGATAACATTAAGGTACATGGGTATACCACGGCTATCATCTTTCAGTGAATAATGAAAAGTATGTGTGGAATATTCTCTGGTAGCATTACTTCGTACATCAGATTTCGCCCTCAGATAATCATTTTTTAGTTCCGGTTTGCTCAGAGAATTCAAACAGGTGGGGTCATTACATATATCCATATCAAACAGATCCTTAACAGTCGAGATCACATATTTTAACCATGGGATACTTATAACTTTATCCAAGAGTAAGCAGTCCTTAATAATGTCTTTGGTAAAGGCAGTTTCCGTCTTGGTAAAAATGGATTTCCATACCATCAATGGCCTTAATCCGGTTAGATCGGACAGGTAATCCAGGTCCAGTTCCGAATGGGTTAAAACAGTGGATGCCGAGGAAGGAAGGCAAAGCAGCCGTTTGAGGAACTTGTTTTCCACAATTTGCAGGGCCCTTACGTTGCAGTGTCCCCACACCCCCGAACCATACAATGCTATCGAAATACATCTGTGCTTGTATATAGTCAGCATATCAACAATACGGCGGCTTCCTACTTTAGAGGCAAAGCGGAAGACGCCTAGGGATGCTTTCCCCATTCTGGCTTTGACATTTATCTCCTCCGGGGCCCACGAGCCTTTGTTGTTAAAAGTAACACCCAAATAACAAAAATTGGTAACAGTCTCAATATGGTTTTCCATAAAACAAAAGGGTTTAAAAAGTTTCAGCTTTTTACCACACACCATGACAAAGGTTTTGGAATTATTGATTTTAAGTTTTCTTCTCTGTATAAAATCATAAAACCCGTCCATCAATTTTTGGAGGCCTATAGGAGTCCTGGAGAGTAGGACAGTATCGTCGGCATAGAGTAATACCGGTATGGGAGTGCCTCCTACTTAGGGGGCATCAGCATGGATTTGCTTTAGCTCTTGCTCAACCGAGTTAATGAAGAGCGAGAAAAGCAACGGGGCCAATACACATCCCTGTCGGATACCAGATCTTACTCTAATCTTTCGTGTGCACTCCCCCGCTGGACCATAGCGAATTTGGGCAGATAAATTAGAATAAAGTGTGGCTAAAAAATGAATAATGTCAGAGGGGGCTCCCATACCCAATAAAGTTGAACATAACAAAGCATGGTCAACCAGATCAAATGCGCTAGAAAGATCCGCGAAACACAAAAATAGTGATCCCGGTTTGGCCTTGGTATATTTCCCTATTAAAAGGTTCAAGTTGATGCATTGTTCAATTGGACCAAGGCCCTTTCTAAAGCCATATTGGGATGGGGCAAGGATATGATGGTCTATGGCCCAATCTTCCAAACGTGCTAACAGGACCCTGCTCAAGATTTTTAGTGAGGAATCCAGAAGGGAGATAATCAATCAATCAATCAATCAATCAATCAATCAGTGACACTTATAGAGCGCGCTACATACCCGTAGGGTCTCAAGGCGCTGGGGGGAGGGGTGCCGCTACTGCTCGAACAGCCAGGTCTTCAGCTTCTTCCTGAAGGAGAGGTGGTCTTGGGTCAGGCGCAGGTCGGTCGGGAGGGAGTTCCAGGTCTTGGCGGCCAGGTAGGAGAAGGACCTTCCTCCTGTAGTCGCTCTTCGGATGCGGGGGACGGCGGCGAGGGCGTGGTTGGCTGATCGGAGGTGGCGTTTGGGAGCGTAGAAGTTGATCCGGCTGTTGAGGTAGCTCGGGCCTTGGTCGTGTAGGGCTTTGTGTGCGTGGGTGAGGAGGCGGAAGGTGATTCTTTTGTTGACGGGGAGCCAGTGAAGGTCTCTCAGATGTCCGGTGATGTGGCTGGTTCGTGGGATGTCGAGGATGAGTCTGGCTGAGGCGTTCTGGATCCGCTGGAGTCTCTTCTGGAGCTTGGCGGTGGTACCGGCGTAGAGGGCGTTGCCGTAGTCCAGTCGGCTGGTGACGAGGGCCTGGGTGACGGTCTTCCTGGTCTCGGTGGGGATCCACCGGAAGATCTTCCGTAGCATGCGTAGGATGTTGAAGCACGCCGAGGAGACGTTGTTGACTTGCCTGGTCATGGAGAGGGAGGAGTCCAGGATAAAGCCCAGGTTGCGTGCATGGTCTGTCGGTTTGGGTGCGGTGCCCAGGGCGGGAGGCCACCAGGAGTCGTCCCAGGCGGAGGGGGAAGAGCCCAGGATGAGGACCTCCGTCTTGTCAGAGTTCAGTTTCAGGCGGCTGGTCGTCATCCACTCGGCTACCTCTTTCATCCCTTCGTGCAGGTTGGCTCTTGCGGAGGCGGGGTCGTTGGTCAGGGAGAGGATCAGCTGGGTGTCGTCGGCGTAGGAGATTATGCTGAGGTTGTGTTTGCGTACGATGGCCGCGAGGGGGCTCATGTAGACGTTGAAGAGGGTGGGGCTCAGAGATGATCCTTGAGGGACGCCGCAGATGACTTCGGAGGCCTCTGATTTGTACGGTGGTAGGCGGACTCTCTGTGTTCTTCCGTCGAGGAAGGAGATGATCCATTCCAGCGCCTTGTCCTGGATTCCGATGTTGCTGAGGCGCTGTACTAGGGTGCGGTGGCAGACCGTGTCGAATGCCGCGGAGAGGTCTAGGAGGATGAGGGCCGCTGTTTCTCCATTGTCCATCAGGGCTCGGATGTCATCGGTGGCGGCGATGAGGGCGGTCTCGGTGCTGTGATTGGCTCGGAAGCCGGACTGTGAGGGGTCGAGGGATCCGTTCGTCTCGAGGAAGGCGGCCATCTGCTTGTTGACGGTCTTCTCAATGACTTTGGCTGGAAACGGGAGGAGCGAGATGGGGCGGTAGTTCTTGAGTTCGGTGGGGTCCGCTGTTGGCTTCTTGAGTAGGGCGCTGAGTTCGGCGTGTTTCCAGCTCTCAGGGAAGGTGGCGGTGTCGAATGATGTGTTGATGATGTCTCGCAGGTGGGGTGCGATGACAGCGTCGGCCTTGTTGAAGATAGGGAAGATAGGGAAGATAGGGCGGTAGTTCTTAGCCTCTCCTCTATCCCCCTTCTTATAGATTGGAATAATGATGGATTCACCCCAGGTAGAGGGGGCCCTGTTATCCATAGCGGCGTTAAATGCTATGGTCAATAATGGACTCCAAAGGGCTGGATCGAATTTATATAGGTCGATTGGTACCCCATCTGGGCCCGGAGCCTTTCCCCCTTTACTATTCATTATTGCCATATCCACCTCGTGGATCGTGATTCTCGGAATTTCAACTGGGGTAATACAATTAATATAAGAATTATCATTAGGTTCTCCAGTTGGGTCAAAGATCCCTGTGAAGTGTAACACCCAGCCACCTTCACTAACTTGGGCGGTAAGAACTGGAAATTCCTCTTTTTGGAGGAATGGGCTATTGATGGTACTCCAGAACAGCTTGCTATCCCGGAGGGCTGCAGCTTTGCTCAGATCTTCCCAGGCTATTTCTCTTAGTTCTTGTTTCCTGAGTTTTAGCTCATTTTTGTAATTAGCCCTCAGGGATGTGACTGCTTCCCTGTCTCTGGGGGTGGTGGAGAGGGCAAGTTTAAGGGCTTTTAGTGCCCTTGTGCATGCTTGGTTAAACCAACCCTGTGGATCCCGTTTAGTTTGGATACTGTACCAAACCTCACCCTGATATTAAGGATGAGCCCTTGATTGAATCAGATTATGTAATGTTTGTGGATGGATCATGTTTAAGAACAGAGAGTGGCATTCTAAGTGCTGCATATGCTGTTTGTACAGTAGCGGAAGTGTTGGAAGCATCTTGTCTGAAAGGAATTCAGTCTGCTCAGATAGCGGAATTGATTGCTTTGATACGAGCATGTGAGTTGGGAAAAGAGGTGAAAGTAACCTTAGTGACAGATAGTCAATATAGTTATGGAGTTGTTCATGATTACTGGCAGCTCTGGTCCCAAAGAGGTTATTTGACCTCTGCAGGAACACCTATACGGAATGCAGAATTTGTGAAGACATTGATAGATGTGATTCAATTGCCTAAGAAACTGGCTGTGGTAAAATGTTCTGCTCATAAAAAAGGTGATGATTATATAACCCGAGGAAATAACTATGCAGATGCAATTGCCAAGCACTGTGCTAAAAACCAAAGTTCAATAAATCGGGGAAAAGCTGAAGAACATGTTCCAAGTCCTTTGATGCTAACCACTGTAGTTGAGACCTGGCAGGAAGTGAAGCAGATGCAGGAAGAGGCAGGAACAGAGGAGAAAGATATCTGGATAAAATCAGGATGTAGTCAGAGGGAAGAAGATGACATTTGGGTTTACAAAGATGAAAGACCAGTAATGCCCGATAGCATGATTTCAGATATGGCCTGAATGTACCATGGTCAGGCCCATATTGGAAGAGATGCCATGATTCGTCTTTTTAGACAGACTTGGTATAATCCCAAATTTAGAATGATTGCTGAAAGTTTATGCCAAAGGTGTTTAGTATGCCAACAATTTAACCCAAACAGAAAAACTGTTGTAAGTCTGCGAACCATAGGACGGGAGGGTGGCCCATTCACAAGAGTTCAGATGGATTTTATTGAGCTACCTCCATGTAACAGACTCCGATATGTTCTTGTGATAATCTGTTTGTTTTCACGATGGATTGAAGCTTTTCCTACACAGAGAAATGATGGAATTACTGTTGCAAAACTGTTCTTACGTGAGATAATAACACGGTTCGGGTTTCCCGTCACAATTGAATCGGACAGAGGCCCGCATTTCCAGAATGAACTTCTGCAGATGATCTGCGAAGCTCTGGATATTCGCCAGAAACTGCATTGTGCATATAAAGTTCAGCGAAGGGTTATGGGAGTGTTCAGAAATATGATGGCGCTCTACAGGTAGTGGTCAGAGGGTGATTGTGAGGTTTGGGTGGTTGGTGCTTCTTGATCAGAGATAACCCTGGTCTCTGAGAAAAGAAGGGGGAGAGGAGCTCTACCTTCTGTATACATGCAAGCAAAGCCAAGCGCACACAACCTGAGTTAGTTCATAGGTAAGGTCTTGTATCATTCAAATGGAAGGATAAGATCAAACTCCAATGTTGTTATCTTAATTGTTTTTTATTCATCCGGTGCGAGTATTTGTTTCACAAGAAACCAGCCGACACGTGTTTCGTCATTAACTGGGTAGACCCGTGACTCTTCAGGGCTGTGGAAGTTAGGCTGAAGGCAATATCGTGGGACCGGTGATAATTCCAACTCGGTCCTAATCGGGTGTAAACAATGGCAGACGCGAGAAGGATGTGCTTCAAAGGCGTCAGGGAAACGTGTTAAAGGTAGAATGCTCCGACGCCGGGTACGCGGTCGGGCAAAGCAGGGAAGCCGATCTTGTGGAGAAGCAATGTAGTCAGTAGGTTCTCTTGGTTTGTGAGACTAACTCAGGTTGTGTGTGCTTGACTTTGCTTGCATTCATTGTGCATATAGACCTGAGGCTTCAGGGGTAGTTGAGCAAGTGAATGGAACAGTTAAGAGTAGAATTGCAAAAATGTGTTTGGCAACAGGAATGAAATGGCCAGATGCATTGCCGCTTGTTTTGATGACATTGAGGAGCATACCTGACAGAAAAACCGGATTAAGCCCTCATGAGATTTTGATGGGGAGGGTGATGAGACAGGCTTATGTACCAGTTAATAAGCTGTTAGCCATTAATGATGACATCATACTGGATTACTGCAAGAATGTATCTGATATGGTAACTTCTGTGCTCCACCAGGTGGGAACTGAAGCAAATTCCAAAGAGAAAAATCCAGCTCATGACTCAGTCCCTGGGGACTGGGTAAGAGTGAAAGTTCACCGTAGGAGGAATTGTTTGGTACCAAGGTGGCAAAGACCACGTCAAGTTATCTTGGTCAGTACTTCTGCAGTCAAGTGTGCTGGACTGAAGAGGTGGGTTCATGCGAGTCACACAATCCGTGTGCCAGAACCTGAATACCCATACGATGGTGAAAGTACAACTGACTCTGATTCTGAAGGTGAGCCAGATAAGGATCCAGATACTGAAGATCGACAAGAACGTCGATATCTGGAAGTATCAGAAGCCAGTTCTGCGTCTCAAGGTGAAGGTGACAGGAAGATTGTTGAAATACCATATTCCAAAGATCACCTTGAAGATCGAGAATCGGTAGAAGCAAGCACCAGTAAAGACGCAAAAGAAAGTGAAAAGAAAGTTGCTGAAGAGAGGTAAACTGAACCGCAAACTGAAGACTCTGGAAGCAGGAACGGAAATCCTGAAACAGGGGAAGAGGAAGTAACTCATGATGAAAATGAGATTCCAAGTACCAGTTATGAAGGTGTTCCTAACAGAGTAACAGTAGAGAAAACTAAACCTAATGAAGACCAAGACATTGTGAAAATCATAATTAATGATACAGTAGAAGACACTGAAAGTGAAACTGATGAAAGTGCATACGAGTCTCCATTAGGAAAAAGCACAAGAAAAAGAGCTTGGAGAGTGGAGCATAATATAACGGAGCCGAAGACTAAGAAAGTCTGCAAAGGAGACAACTGGCCTAAAGGAGCTGGAGGATTGAAATTCAAAATAGTGAATACAGCAAAAGAGCAAGAAGATCAAGTAAACGAGATTACCAGTCAAAAAGAAACACTGGGAAAGAAAATAAAGACTATTCAATGGCCAAAAATAGTGAGACGTCCAAATCAGAAGTACAAATCACCTGAGTGGACATACATTGTTCTGCCACCAATTGTTGAAGTAAATAGTAGTCAAGAAAATCTGTACGAGCCAAAGCCAATTGGGAAAAGTGAGTAAAAGGGTTGATTAAGAAATGAAATTTTAGGTGCTCAAAGTATATGATATTAAAGTAAAAAGCCTGAAGTCCTATGAAACGGATTTGTAGATATAGAAAGGGTCAGAGTTGACACAAGGTCGAAGAAAATTTGTTAGAAAACTTAAATTTAACTTAGTTTAGAATAGAACTGACACAAGGTTGAAGAAAATTTGTTAGAGTGCTGAGTAGTGTAAAACTTATAGGTGAAATAAGGTCGAAGAAACGTTGTTAGGGAAAATGGCAATGAATAACCACCGTACGAAATGTTCTATTTTTAGAAAATGGTGTAGGTGTTTTACTATTTGTATGAGTTTGTTAGTAGTAATATGGACAATCGGCCACATGCATCATCCCGGGAGTTTGCGAATTCTAAATTGCGAAAAATAGCGATTCGCAATTTAGAATTCGCAAAACGGGATGCATGATTATTTTCGGTAAATTTATGCGATTCAGTAAAAATTGCAATTTTTACCGAATTGCATAAATTACCGAAATACAATTTGCGAATTCGCTATTCCCATTGGTTCCTATGGGCCAAAAGGCCCATAGGAAGCAATGGGAAGGCATTAGCAAATTGCGATTTTCACTTTGAAAATCGCAATTTGTTAATGCATTTCATGGGTGCAGGGGGGGTCCAAAGGACCCCCCCATGCACCCCTGAAATTTATTTTTCACATCATGTTGCACACACACATGTCCTAAGGACATGTGTGTCCGTAACATGAATGTTTTAAAAATGCATTTTCTGCGTTTTTTACACTTTTTGCAAATTTACCGAGTGGTTCAACCACTCGGTAAATTTATCCCTCTAATTGCGAATTCGCAACTTAAAAAGTAATCATGCATTGCTTTTAAGAAATCGCAAATTTGCGATTTCTTAAAAGCAATCGCAATTTTAGAAATTGCAAAAATGTTGCGATTTCTAAAATTGCTTGATGCATCCAAAAAAACATTTTTAGAATCGCAAACGGCCGATTTTAAGGAATCGCACCGTTTGCGACTCCAAAAATGCTTGATGCATGTGGGGGAATATTAGCTATTGTGATTCCTTTTCAAACTAATTTGACAAAATTAAAACCGAATGCAAGCTCAAGTAAGCAAGTTGAGAAAGAAAAGGTACCTGAGACTCATGTATACAGTCCAGAATTGCATCAAGATATATCTATTAGTGATTATAGTAAAATCAGTTTTTTTGAAATTACTGCTTGAATATATTAAAACTATGAATGTAGATGACTGCTATGTGTGTGTAAAATTACCAGCATCAGTGTCAGAAGGGGTAACCTATCACCATCTTCCTCTTAGATATGGAGTAACTTGTAGTGTAATTGTAAGCTTGTTTTATAAAACTGGAAAGCTGGAATATCAACATTCCAATGTGGATGAAATATTTGCAAAATTAAAGATTGACAATAAATTGAATAAGGGAAAGCATGCAGAGGTGATGGGATAATATTTCCTAGAAGTAGATGAATTAACTCATGAATATGCTTTTGCTCATAATTTGACATGTAAAATGAGAGTTGAAGAGAAAACTTTTTTAGGCATGGTTGGTTGAGGAAATAAGAGTTGCTTATAAACGAAAAGAGAAAATGGAACATGAAAAATCAAAATATTATATGTTTGATGATGAGAATATTGAGGATAAAAATGTGAATGTAGCAATAAATATAGATGCGCCAATGATGGGAAAATTTTGTATCAGAAGAGATACCACCATGTATGACAATTATTTTGTGGGTGCAAGTCATTGTGAAGATAGTACTATATACCCCTGAGCACTCTATCAAATAATATTATAAACCTGTGTATCCAGATATACTTGTACTCCAAAATATTCAGCAGACCACAAAATACAAAATTCAAAATAACATTTTAGTCAACTAATGTCTCTTGATTGTCCTTCAAGGTTTATTCCAAAGTTCCAGGTAAGTTCCAAATTCCAGAAATAAATCTTCAATACATCAATTCAATGAGGATAATAAAGTTGCCAACACGTGTTTCGTCGTGTGTACATTCCACACATAGACTTCCTCAGGGCTGTAACACAAATATATACAAAGCCCACCATTAAATTCATACAAATCATAAATGTCTGGGAAAAGAAAGTATAGTCCCCATCACCACAGGAGAGTATTTATTTAGTGCAACACATGTGTAGGCATCAGATCAGAGAAAAGTAAGAGTATAATTTATCCCATCCAAAAAACCACAATTATTTAGAGCAGCTGAAAATTTGGTGTCTACCTTATAGCCCAGAAACATAAGAGTAGGAGGACAGTAACTATATTCACCTGGAAAAATTATTTTCAATCCTCTCTTATATGTCTGACCTCCTCTCCAGTTTGAGTTCGGCACAATGTCTGAGTATTAAAAATCAGACATCAGAGATATAATTCCGAAATATATGGTGGTCAACAACTCCCTATGTTCCTAGCAGAAGTCAACATACTAATATAAATTCATATATTTAATAACTCAAAAATACATATAAATGGCTACACCATATTACAACATGTTCGCCATGGTACGTATATCCTGCATGGCTCAGCCATTAACTTACGTATGCTAATTCCAAAACCCACACTCGGGTAAATATAAAGGACTCACCTAATTGTCGTGAATTATATCTTAACGTGAAATATAATGCTCTCTAAATCAAAATCGTTCTAGATACAGAAATAACGTCATATCATAAAGTGCGCTAAGATAACAATTCATATAACATAACAGTATAATCTAGGTAAGAGAGCCTCAACTCACCCACTCCAATCCTGCGTATCTGTGTGCAGGGGCACTGAAAATGAAAGGATATACCATTCACTACACTATCTCATATCCGTCAACTGTATCCACAATAAGTGATCATGAAGGTTCTCACCCTCGTATGAGAATTATTTAGCCAGGTCCCCAATCGAATCCGTAATATGCAAATAGCGTCTTTGTTATCAGCCGAAATCAAAATAATGTCATGGGACCTAAAAATCAGAAAATATATATAGCCACAATGAGCGATAGTCCTTTCAAGGTTTAAAGCGTAAAAATCCATAAACACCTTACCCCACGTTCACATCTTACCGAGGGGTAATCAGTATCGGTTCTATTCAACTTCAAAGCGTCCCAACCTGAAACACGAAGAGAACTGTTGAAAACTATGTCAACAGAATAATATACAGAGCCGTTAGGACCTAGTAATAGTCCCAGAGCGTAGAGCTACATACCCGTGTACCAGCGGCAAGTGTCCTCGCTGCACGTCGGCGTTGTTAGCAAGCGCCATCTTAGAAAGTCTAGATATAGACTAATACTAAGTCGCCATCTTGTAATGGTAAAGTCTCATTACGATAGATCATAAGTAAAGTGGACAATATCCGCTTCCTTACGATATAGTGTAGAGTGTTTACATATTTATAGTGTGAATATCCAAATCCTTCGTGCCAGATAAAATATATATTCATATCCATCACGTGACTGATACCAGTATATTGTCATCGCGAAGTAATGTCCCGAATAATGTCTAATGAAGTAATTTAACGCAATCTAGTCATTCTAATCTAATAAGATTAGATACTACTTTATTCTAAGACTGTCGCCCGCAACATTCTATACTCGACCCATGGCTATCAATGACAGAATAAAGCGGATGAGAGAAGAGGCATTAGATCAATAATAATCCTATTTAACCAGAGCACTGTTATGCATATGAATATTATTTAGAATAAACTCTCGTATATGTGCTGAAATAACAGACGTGTTCAATGGTCAAGCCATAAGGCTGAAGTAAGTTAACACCTAGTGTAACAGGGTGTTAGTTAAGAAATACAGTGTAAGTGAGAATAGATAGAGGTGTATAGGCAGATCACTCACCGAAGAAAAATTCTCATAATACATGAAATACCTATAAACATCCTTATATCGTACAATAGCACATATCTGTACTAAACAACAAATATAGGCTATATTTAGAAGATAGCATCAGATCATGTCGGCAGTAAATACTCATAGTTGAGAAGAGAAACATATAAAGATAATCACAACGATCCTACATCTCAACTGTTACGTTACCCAGTATAAGAAAAACAGACAAAGTGCATAGGAACATTTTTAACATAGAAAAATACGTATATGTACTCGCATATGTCAAAATACGGCATATATCGTCAACATGAACATAGTTAATCCTGCCCCAGATAATATTGGTATTCATTGTCGATATTCAAACCCCTATCTACCGCCCTAAGCTTCATGATCCAGATCACTTCCCTTCTCCTCAACTTCAGTTGTCTGTTGCCCCCCCTTGGGTCAGGGGCAACATGATCAATTCCATGATGTTAATGTTGTACACTATGGGCAGCAATGGGGTATCTCGTACCACCATTCTTCCACGCTCGGAAGTGTTCCATCATCCTGTCTCTCAGTCTTCTAATAGTGCTGCCCACATATATTTGACCACATGAGCAGGATATGACATATACAACATAAGTCGTGTCACCCCATTGCTGCCCATAGTGTACAACATTATGATAAACAGGAACAGCATCAATTTAGCTATCATGGAATTGATCATGTTGCCCCTGACCCAAGGGGGGGCAACAGACAACTGAAGTTGAGGAGAAGGGAAGTGATCTGGATCATGAAGCTTAGGGCGGTAGATAGGGGTTTGAATATCGACAATGAATACCAATATTATCTGGGGCAGGATTAACTATGTTCATGTTGACGATATATGCCGTATTTTGACATATGCGAGTACATATACGTATTTTTCTATGTTAAAAATGTTCCTATGCACTTTGTCTGTTTTTCTTATACTGGGTAACGTAACAGTTGAGATGTAGGATCGTTGTGATTATCTTTATATGTTTCTCTTCTCAACTATGAGTATTTACTGCCGACATGATCTGATGCTATCTTCTAAATATAGCCTATATTTGTTGTTTAGTACAGATATGTGCTATTGTACGATATAAGGATGTTTATAGGTATTTCATGTATTATGAGAATTTTTCTTCGGTGAGTGATCTGCCTATACACCTCTATCTATTCTCACTTACACTGTATTTCTTAACTAACACCCTGTTACACTAGGTGTTAACTTACTTCAGCCTTATGGCTTGACCATTGAACACGTCTGTTATTTCAGCACATATACGAGAGTTTATTCTAAATAATATTCATATGCATAACAGTGCTCTGGTTAAATAGGATTATTATTGATCTAATGCCTCTTCTCTCATCCGCTTTATTCTGTCATTGATAGCCATGGGTCGAGTATAGAATGTTGCGGGCGACAGTCTTAGAATAAAGTAGTATCTAATCTTATTAGATTAGAATGACTAGATTGCGTTAAATTACTTCATTAGACATTATTCGGGACATTACTTCGCGATGACAATATACTGGTATCAGTCACGTGATGGATATGAATATATATTTTATCTGGCACGAAGGATTTGGATATTCACACTATAAATATGTAAACACTCTACACTATATCGTAAGGAAGCGGATATTGTCCACTTTACTTATGATCTATCGTAATGAGACTTTACCATTACAAGATGGCGACTTAGTATTAGTCTATATTTAGACTTTCTAAGATGGCGCTTGCTAACAACGCCGACGTGCAGCGAGGACACTTGCCGCTGGTACACGTGTATGTAGCTCTACGCTCTGGGACTATTACTAGGTCCTAACGGCTCTGTATATTATTCTGTTGACATAGTTTTCAACAGTTCTCTTCGTGTTTCAGGTTGGGACGCTTTGAAGTTGAATAGAACCGATACTGATTACCCCTCGGTAAGATGTGAACGTGGGGTAAGGTGTTCATGGATTTTTACGCTTTAAACCTTGGAAGGACTATCGCTCATTGTGGCTATATATATTTTCTGATTTTTAGGTCCCATGACATTATTTTGATTTCGGCTGATAACAGAGACGCTATTTGCATATTACGGATTCGATTGGGGACCTGGCTAAATAATTCTCATACGAGGGTGAGAACCTTCATGATCACTTATTGTGGATACAGTTGACGGATATGAGATAGTGTAGTGAATGGTATATCCTTTTATTTTCAGTGCCCCTGCACACAGATACGCAGGATTGGAGTGGGTGAGTTGAGGCTCTCTTACCTAGATTATACTGTTATGTTATATGAATTGTTATCTTAGCGCACTTTATGATATGACGTTATTTCTGTCTCTAGAACGATTTTGATTTAGAGAGCATTATATTTCACGTGAAGATATAATTCACGACAATTAGGTGAGTCCTTTATATTTACCCGAGTGTGGGTTTTGGAATTAGCATACGTAAGTTAATGGCTGAGCCATGCAGGATATACGTACCATGGCGAACATGTTGTAATATGGTGTAGCCATTTATATGTATTTTTGAGTTATTAAATATATGAATTTATATTAGTATGTTGACTTCTGCTTGGAACATAGGGAGCTGTTGACCACCATATATTTCGGAATTATATCTCTGATGTCTGATTTTTAATACTCAGACATTGTGCCGAACTCAAACTGGAGAGGAGGTCAGACATATAAGAGAGGATTGAAAATAATTTTTCCAGGTGAATATAGTTACTGTCCTCCTACTCTTATGTTTCTGGGCTATAAGGTAGACACCACATTTTCAGCTGCTCTAAATAATTGTGGTTTTTTGGATGGGATAAATTATACTCTTACTTTTCTCTGATCTGATGCCTACACATGTGTTGCACTAAATAAATACTCTCCTGTGGTGATGGGGACTATACTTTCTTTTCCCAGACATTTATGATTTGTATGAATTTAATGGTGGGCTTTGTATATATTTGTGTTACAGCCCTGAGGAAGTCTATGTGTGGAATGTACACACGACGAAACACGTGTTGGCAACTTTATTATCCTCATTGAATTGATGTATTGAAGATTTATTTCTGGAATTTGGAACTTACCTGGAACTTTGGAATAAACCTTGAAGGACAATCAAGAGACATTAGTTGACTAAAATGTTATTTTGAATTTTGTATTTTGTGGTCTGCTGAATATTTTGGAGTACAAGTATATCTGGATACACAGGTTTATAATATTATTTAATAGAGTGCTCAGGGGTATATAGTACTGTCCATTTCTGTGTACAACAGAAAAATTGGGGTGTTGGATACATGCCCTTCCTCTAGATGCACCTTAATTAGATTGAGTTCAAAGATTACACATATCCCCGATATAAAGTGAGGAGCGCCCTGAGACTGTTTGTATCCCATTTCTTCATTGTGAAGATACTTATAGAATTTTAGGGGGTTGGGGATGTAAAGGAGGAAATTATCCTGTTTTTCCTGCAATGTATTTTATTTGTGGGAACAGAGCCTTTTATAGGTTACCTAAACACTGGTATGGGACATGTTATGTGGGTTTGGTCTTTCCTAAAAATTTTCATGTAGATAGAGGTACTAACGGAAAGCATGAGGTAGGTAAAGTTCTAAGTCGAAAAAGAAGAGAAACTGTGTTAGAAATAATAGGTGATGTGTTTGGAGCACTGATACCAGCAGTGGGAATTTCGTTCAATGCAAATAGAATTAGAAAATTGTCCACAATTGTTGATAGATTATCAACAGACACTGCAGGAGGATTCCTGATGGTGAATACTGAAACGATTGCTATAGAACTATGGTTTTGCAAAATAGACTTGCTCTTGATATCATTTTAGCAAAAGAGGGAGGAGTCTGTGGGATTTTGAAAGTGCAACATTGTTGTACTTATATCCCAGATAAAAGTCAGAATATTGAAAAATATATTTTAAACATTACAGATTTGCATGGAGAAATTGAACCACTGGAGGTTGAGGGTGTCCGCGAAAAACTGGGTAAAAGTTTAACAGCAATCAAACATTGCTTTCAAGAAATAGGTAGTTCAATTATAGATAAAATACTAATTCCAATAACAGTCATAGTAATAGTGATTTTTATGATAAGATTGTGCTGTATATATAAAGGTAGACAAGATTTTAGAAGGTCAATAAAGAAAAGAAATGAAGCACAGCAGGCAAGAATGGGAGAAAAGAATGAAATAGAAATGGATGAAATAAAGGAAACGTTTTTCAAAGAATCAAAAGAGAAAGAGACAAAAGTATAGATGATATTAACAAGAAAGGGAACTGAAACATGTTCAAGTACATTTTACAAAATTTTGGGAGGTATTTGGTGATAAAATCACCAGATGAGGGAATTGATGGAGCAGGCGGCAAACACAAAATTTTGTGTACCCCTCATGCAATCAATGTCCCATAACTATAATTTTTACTAATTGCATGTTTTGTGAAAATAACCAACTATAGAATAGGATGCACACGTTATTTTTATTTTTGTTTTAAATTACACACGGTAAATACTAATTCTGCTTATATGTTGCAATAATACTAGCTAATATGTATTGTTGTTGTGTTGTGGACTAATGCATAGCTTTAGTATAAATAAAATGCATTTAAATGTGCTTTTGTATATGTTTTGTGAAAGGAGAGGGTCAATTATGTAAGTATAAAACGCATTTGTGTGGCATATTGCTAGGTAACGACTAATGGGAAACATTAGAATGGGGGGAGGTAAACAGAATGGGTTTCATTATTAAAATTAACATGGATTTCTGTTTGTTTCTATGATACTTCCGAATGTGGCCTGTGAGGCCTAGTGAGAAAATGGCTGCTCTGAGCTACTGCGAGTGGGTATTGGTCTGCGCAGGCGCGCCAAAGATTTCTGCCAGCGCAAGTGAGCTGACAGTGCTTGAGGGAGAAGTTCAAGGTTTCAGTACCCGGAACCTAGGATGAGTGCCAAGCATGAATAAGAGCATAACCAAGCCATGGGAAAGAAGGGCAATGTTGCTAAAATGCAATGTGCCTAGGCCACGGACTGCTTAAACAATGGACGCTTATTAAATTAGCTGAATCATGTGAATAACAAATGCTGTAATGGTGAGGAAGTGCACATCCACCCAAATTTATCCAATCAGAACACAAGATGGTGATGTTAGTTACTTTTCTAGATAGATTAAGTTGAGAATTAGGGTATAAAAACCCCTGGACTTGTAAGGTTGGGGTCGCTTTTTCCATTTCTATCAGAGATGCTGCCTGTTTGCTGACCGATTCCTGGATGTAAGAACTTTTATGAATTTCTTATTTGTTTGCTTTGCAGGACTGTTAGGATAAGATGAGGGTATTAGTCAGGGATGTTAGGAGAGACTGAATTTGGAACTATCTGTTCTTTGCTAAAACTTTACTAAATTCTATAATAAAGCGATTTTCTGAGGTCTTAATAAAATGATCATGTTTTTGAAATAAAGTTTAAGAATTACTGAATAAAGAATCAATAAATGCGTAATGTCAGACATACTAAAAGATTTCTGTGAATACAAATTAGAGAAATGAAGAATTAAAAGCTGGTCTTTGTTTCTTCCTATGCCTAATTTTTGTTCTAGCTGATCCATTGCCATTATGGTGGTGTGTCTGAATATTAGTGTTTAATATGAAACCATGGTAAAACTGTTTTCAACTTTTAGTGTAAATATTAAATAGGTTTTAGACGCTCCACCAAATGTTACAGCATTTCTCCATTGCGATTCACCAGAAGCCTTGAAGCCAAGTGTAAGTGAACAGGGTAAATGTGCAGTGTTATGGACCCCACTGGTGCATGTTTTGAGTGTTTAAAGGTTTCAGGGAAATGGTGAGTAATGATTAGAAATAAATTCTGGAGCCGCGCTGGAGCACCGGCAGTGGGCCCCTTATCAAGGTGATCCTGTTCTACATGGTGTCAATTTTCTGTTCAAAGTGATTACTTATTTTATTGCAGAGAGACTGAGAGAGGTTTTTTTCTAAGTCACAGGATTTGGGGCTAATAAAAGGTTTTAGGATCTGGTACAAGGCTTTGGAGGTGTTCTCCGCCTGGCTACGTTGTTGAGCTATATGAGCTTTGCGGGTCTGCTTGATGTTTTTGTGATAAAGTGTGCGAGCTGTCCGGTATTTCTCTTTATCTTCTATGAGGTGGGATCGACGCCATCTTCTTTCCAGATTTTTGTATAAATCTTTTTCCTTATGAAGCTCAGGGGTAAACCAGATTGCCTGCGTTTGTCTGGGTTTATTAGAAAGTGTTTTCAGTGGGGCGATTAGTTGAATAGCGGCTAAGGCTGTTTTATTGAAGTGTGCTAAGCTCTTTTCAATGTTACTGGGTGCAATGTCCCCTGGTGGAGTGAAAGCCGCAGTGAAGGTTTCATGGTTGACTTTATGCAATTGTCTATACGAAGATTGATTTTGGGGGCCAAGCAACTCTAGTTCTCGGGGGCCCTGCACTTGAAAGTCGATGAGTGCTTGATCAAACCAGCTGAGGGGCTTTGGGGCTTCACATGTGAGGAGAGGTGAGTTAGAGAAAATAATATCTAGGGTGTGTCCAGCTGAGTGGGTTAGACCATCATTGATTTTTGCGAGGTTCAGTGTAGCTAGGTCAGCCAGAAAGGACAGCATTTCTGCCTTACCCAGGCATTCACTGTGTATATTGAAGTCTCCCAGCAATATAATTTTGCTGGAGGAGATCAGGTACGGGACTATATCAACTCCATGAGTTGGAGGGAAAATTTGGCAATGGGACCTGGTGGATGGTATACCATCGCACCTGTCCAACTATTTTGTGGCAAAAGATCCATCCTAAAGATCAGGATTTCGATCTTCTCATTGCTACGCTGTTCTAGGGTAGTGATTTTCACTCTATAACTATGGACGATAATTATCCCTCCTCCAGTTTTAATCTGCCTGTCAAGTCTTTGGATCCTGTAACCCTCTGGTAGAGCGATGGTGATTGCGAGGGTGCTAATGGGATTAAGCCATGTCTCGGTAAAAAAAACTACCTTTGGTGTTTCAGATCTGAGCAGATCTCAGTTGCCTTTTTAGAGAGTGATCTCACATTCCCCAGGAAGCTTTTACAGCTTTCCCTGTGGGGGGTGTGTTTGCGCTTAAGGTTCACAGTGTTTGTATCAGTGCCAGATTTACTCAGCTCTTTGGGGTCGACTGGTCCCGGTGCTGCTGAGACTGAGTTTATACTCTGGCAATAGACTATTTGACAAAAATAGGACATTTTATCACTCTAGCTAATTAATTAATGACAGCTGCTAATGACAGTTGCAGATTTAGCACATATAATTTCACAACACATCATCGAAATACATGGCATCCCCACAGTACTGATAACAGACCATGGGGACCAGTTTACATCACGCTTGGCAGAAGCTGTGTGAATCTATGCATGTAGATGCTAGGTTATCAACGAGTATCCAATCCATAAAACAGACAGGAAACCAGGAGCCTAAACCAAACATTGGAAGAGTATTTTAGATGTCTAACGATTCAACAGGGAGAGGACTAGAATGCAGTGTTAACACCTTGCGTGCGGCTCCGATTTCCCTCCCGTGCTGGACATTCCAGAACAGGGTGTGGTTGTGACGGAACCATTCCGTCATCAGCACAGCTCAACCGTGACTGATGACGGAATGGTTCCGTCACCAGCATCGAAGGGGTTAAGGATGGCTTTATTTGCTTACAATAATTCAGAAAACAGAACATTGGGGTGTTTCCCTTTTATTATTTGAATGGATATAATCCTAACATTCCTCCTATTGAGTGGCATGTAACCAACCAACATCCCTTGGTACAAAAACACCACAAACACCTTTGCAGTGTCCTTCAAGCAGCCAAAAGGCTGTTAGAAAGGGCTCAATGAGTGAGCAAACATTATGCAGACAGTAAGTGAGCCTCCTTATCAAATAGAAGACAAGGTGTGGCTAGCCACTAAAAACTTAGCCCTAAAAGGAAACTGAAAATTGAAGCCCAAATACATAGGCCCCAAAGTATCAGAAAAATCATAAATTTAGTAGCTGTACAACCAGCATTACCCCTGCCTTACACATCCAACCAGTATTTTACATGTCCCTAATCTGTCCGCACCATTAAGTTGGGGGGTGAATTCCACTCTACTCATGGAGTTTTCAGCACTCCACATTGCACGGAGCTCGCAGATTTCCTAAAAACTATGCTCCACATAGCTCTTTTCAACATCAAGTTACTAAACGCAAGCAAGTAAAGTCCACCTCCCGGGAGATTTTTCCTTCTTCGCGATCGTCAACATCAAGTTGGCAGGTGCAAGAATGGAAAATCAACCTCCCGGCAAGATTTTTCAACGCGGGTTGTTGAATTTTTGATTGCGAGTGGTCACATATGCTTGCGACCACTGGCATTGAGAAACCGTCCGTTCCCATTGAGAAGGCTGCTGCTTAATTAAAAAATCTACTCAACCAGTAGCAGGGGTGCAGCGCCCGCTTGCACTGTGCATGGGGCTATTCGTGATGATTCTACAGTGCGAACAAAAACACCCGGCACTGAAAATCACCCCAAACGGCAATTATCAAACACACTTTACCGCTTGCAGAGCTCCGTGTAGCGCGGCACAGTTGTTTTTGCACTCCGCAGAGTTCTGCATAGCAGATCTTTGAAAACTCCACCCAGGCTTACTTACCACCCTGACATACATCTAAACGGTCCACTCATGCCGATAGAAGTAGAAGAGGAACTTGAATATGAAATGAGGCAGATATTAGATTACAAGCTTAGGGGTCAAGTATATTACTTGATCGATTGGAAAGGGTTTGGGGCAGAAGAAAAATCCTGGGAACCAGCCTCTAACCTCCGAGCTCCCAGGCTTCTACACACATTTCATATCCAACATCCCTCAAAACCTGGACAACCATCAAGACAGTGGTTGTTAAGTGTGGAACTTTTATTACCACTCACATGTGCACTCCACCCTCCCTTCCTGAGAAACAGAAGGCCCTGTTAGTGTCCTCAAATGGAGGTGTATGTGCAGGTCAAGGTCGCATATGGCAATATGCACACACAGAGGCGGGTCCCCTGAATTAAGCCTTGCTAAGAATAAGAGCGTTTGATTAGGGGAGAACAGGGTTTTTAGTTATTCTTCAGAATGCAGTAATAAAGGCTTAGCGTAGTCCTCAGAATGCAGTAAAGAAAGGCTTGATGTAAGCTTCAGTTGACATCCATGTTAGGCAGGACTCCGTTTCCAACAGACGGATTGTTGCAAGACTCTCCAGTGGAAGTCAAGCAACAAGAGGAAATCTTGGAGGATTCTGGGGAGCAGAAAAACAACTTTCTTTGACCACACCCCTGATCGGTAATTTGTGCCTATTCTGAAGACTGTCCATCACTTCTCTTTAGCTCTTGTCTAAAGACACAACTTTCCTGAGCCTGAAGGAGCAACTGTGCGACTAGCACTGAATCTCCAACACAACAGTTGCAGCACATAGGCTATAAAGGAAAGAAGAGCAAGAACAACAAAAGAAAAGCCAAAGTGTGGCCGCCATGAGTGCAAGTGCGTGCATGGCAAGTATTTGGTAAGCATTTGTCCTTGAACTATAAACACTGTGCTTGTGAGCAAGCTGGCAAACTTCTAGAACACCACTTGTAATTTAACTCAAGCACTTGACTTTCTTGTGTGATATGGTGAACTTAAACATACCCAAGTATATAGGGTGATTTGAGTTCCTGTTCAAACCAGCTAGAGACTTTTGGTGATCTGACGCCCATGGAATTTCTTTCAAAGCTCCTTCTTAGAAACCATGATTAAGCTAAACAGCCTCATAGCTTGAGTGAGTTGAGTGGTGATTGAGTGTCTATAGGAGTGTGCATGAACAGTGATGGGAGTGTGGTCTGTTTGAAGGTTGCTAATAATTTTGGCTTAGAAAAATAGACCATATGTCTCCTGATCCAGGCTCCTCCGTTGATAGTTCCTTCCTAGGGGGGAATCTTGATGACAAATCGGGGGGGAAACTAGTCCATTTCACAGATTGCAAGTTGGCAGTCTTTTGTTATTTTATCCACACTCCCATTCCCTTGAGTGGGCTGTCAGGCAAGCAGTATAACTGGTCCCCTTGGAGAACACTGAGGGGAGTGAATAGACTGTCTTCAACCATTGCTTCTGGTGGCCTGAAAATAAAGGTTTGTGAACATTTGTTTGTTCAGGCTTCTAATACCTAACTTGTCTTGGGAGCTCAAACGACTAGTGTCAAACCCTTTGCAGAGTTACTGTGATATGTGAGTGTGGTGACAACTTTGCCCCCTATAAAGTCAGAGATGGCCCATCCTGTCAACACCTATTCCCCCTTTGTCTCATTGTCCTGGGAGTAATACACAAAGCCATTCTGATGCATATACCTCGTCATGTGACCCAGGATACAGGCTGCAGGCACAAAGTGGCTGGAACAAGATAATGCCAACTTTCTGAATATTGCATTTTTCAGAATGGTGACTTCAAATCCGACCATTTAAGAGGGTTTTAAATTACAGTTCTTTACATACCAAACACAATATTTACACCTGCTCTCAATTGAAAGCTCTCACTTATTAAATGTAATAAGGTAATCCAATGCTACCCTCTGGGAGTTGTAGGCCAAGCAGTAGTGAAAAACAAATGTAAGGATTTTTCACTACCCAGACATGTAAAACTTAAAAGTGCATGCCCAAAGTTTTAAATATACTACACCCTGCCCTGTGGGCTGTGCAGGGCCTTCCCAGGGGACTTATATGTAGTGAAAGGAAGATTTAGGCCTGGCAACAGGTTTATCTTACAAGGTCAAAATGGTAGTTTAAAACTGTGCACCCAAGCTACAATGGCGGGCCTGAGACATGTTTAAAGGGTAAGTAAGTGGTTGGCTCAAGGAGTGTTCGGTCCACTTGTAGCATTTAATTTACAGACCCTGTGTGTATGTGGCACCACTTTAGTAGGGACTTGCAAGCAAATTAAATATGATAATTGGGTGTATGCCAATTTTACCATGTTAAAAGGATGGAGTACAAGCACCTTACCACTAGCTAGCAGTGGTAACGTGCACAGAGTCCTAAGGCCAACAAAACAAAATCAGCAAACATGGGAGGACGAAGGCAAAAAGGTTGGGGGAACACCACCCTAAGGCTGACAAGTCTAAAACCACCTGTTACAGTTGTGTGCTACATACGTTGAGCAGTAAAGCTATATGCTTGATACTAATTTAGTGGCCATTGAAAGAGGCCATTTCAGTGGAAAATGTACTCTCTGTAAAAGGCAGTACCCTAGCACAACATACGTCAGTCATATTATATGTTTGCTTCAAAAATGAACCACTGTCCACACACTTCTCCCCCTTTATTCTCCTGTCAAAGAGGAGTGACTCAAATGTTATACTTGGATCTTTCACAACCTCTATGATCTCACTGATGGAACATTGATGACAGCACCCCCACTCTAAACATGGGCCCAGCACAACTTAGAGTCCTATCACCAAATTGGTGCAGGCAATTAATCATCATATTTTAGGTGCAGCCACATTAATTGACTGGTATTTTGCATCTTCTAAGTGCCCAGAACTCTAAACATGCCAGTCAAAAAGCCAACCTAATCTGATAGCCAACTTAAAAGATTTACCTTTCTACAGCTAACCTGGATGTGATGAAAGAGTGTCAAGTTTGATTTTGTATGAACCTAAGCCCCATTCCTTCCAGATCTTAAATATAAAACAGTACTTAAACTCATATTTATACATTAGTTTAACTTATACGGAGCATAGGACAAAATGTATCTTGTCACTTATATTACACTAACAAATAAATACAGACCCACACTTGCAAACACATTCTCAAGCATAGCATATCCAAGTCATTTCAATGGAAGATATAAAAGTGTAGATGATTTTTTTTAATTTTCTGGCTATTACAGTAGGTTTATAAAGAGAAACAAAAATATAAAGAGGGCAGGAAAGTGTAACCAGTTCCATTAAAACTCTTTCTGTTAAAAAAAACCTAAACACCAGGTGCAGTTACTATTGTGCATAGGGATGGAATATGGTCATCTTTGCTTCTTTCCATTGATGATGTGGACATATGCGATCCAATGATTTCTAAGGTTGAACATTTTTTAGTCTTTGGTGACAGTTTGTAAAAACAACACAGTGGAATAATAATAGAACTTCATCTGCTGGATTAATTAACACATCTCTCAATTTGAATGGGGCAGGGAAAGCACATCATTTTGCAATGTAGCTGGGGAAGACGAAGCACCTCCTTGCTGTTGATGGAATCCAATGAAGCAGAGATGTCTTGAGGCCTTACTCTGGCAAGAGCAGATTTGGACACTGCAGGTGGATTAGTACTTGGTGATTAGTTGACCCTTCAACTTCTGCATGCTTCAGGATGGGCAACTGCAGTGCAGTGCATCAGATGAACTTAACCTATTTGTTTGCAACAGCTCCTTTGATTGTAGATTTGCAAAATTCAAGTGTTCACAGATTGTTCTCCGAAACTAGAAAACTACTTATAGGGCACTGCTTCTCTGTAAATAAATGTATGCCATGCTGCTTTGAAAAAAAATGGAAGTTGTATTCAACAGGGCACCCAAGTCAGTAGGAAATCCAATGTTTGAAAGTCTTTAAATCTCAGAAGAAAAATAGGCTCCTTGCAGGGTTAAAAATTATTTTCTTGCACCTTAGGGTTAACATTCCTCGTTTAAAATGTAGGTTGTAACAAACTCTTTTTAATTTGTCAATGCGCATAATTTATTTAATATATTTTTTTGCCAAGGCACACTTTCAAAACAACCTTTTTCACAAGGACAATTAAAATAAAATAACATGACAGTGTTTTCATTTGTTTGTACTCAATTATCATGTAGGCATAATATGACATGAATCATTGTCTGGAAGCATAAGTATGTATCTTGAAGCCATAGGTTTTTACATTAAAATCATATATAGTCAAATTGAAAACACCAGTTTGAATTCCATCTAATTGAAAATAGCATTCCGAATTATTTCAGTGAAATTACTATCAGTAATGTTTTCTTTCCAATGCTCGTAGCCTTGGATAGTAAGAGTTTCCACAAAATATGCATTGTAACTAAGTCTGAGTGCTATTCATGCTTAATGAGATTTCTCTGTAAGTTCTCTGTTTTCTAGGTTTATCAAAAAGCAGATGTGCTAGCCTCATCAGCAACGTTTATTAAGAAATCTTTATCTGAAAATGTTATGTTTATTTGTGTGCATGGCCTTGTAGTATTCCTATTGTGTATACTTATACATTTCTCAGGATTCAATGCTTTTGTGAATTTTATAATAACCACAATTATGACACCAGTATACTTCCTTGTAATTTAAAACAAAAAAACATGAATCTTCATTTTCAAAGGTAGCATAAACAGAGAAATCAATCAGTAATTTGTTGTACAGGATCAAAGTCCCATGAAACTGAAAAGGAATCAGGAATATTTACGTAAATCATTGAAACTTTGAACTCATATGCCAATTGCAATGTCTCAGTAGGTCCCACAACTCAATAAAGAGCCCTTTCCCAGACTATGCCCTTAGGCACAGGATAAGCTGTAATGTTGGAAGCATTGAGATTTTGTTGAGCTCGTGGAATGAGAGTTGCAACTGAAGTTCTCGAACCATGTCACAGTTGTCAGCCACATGACGAAAAAGAAACACTGGTGAAGTGATCAAACATAGTATCAAGGTGGTATCATCTACCAGCCACAAAACCAATTATATGCAAGAAGAAATTGATTGCGTACAGTGACTGCGATCTGTGATGAAAGATCTTTTGTGTAGAATTCAGATTCCTTTTCATAAAGTGTTGTTGCTCAAAAAGGCATAATCGATGTTGGCTCATGCTGAGGTTCATGATAAGACATAGCAGTAGTTGTGGAAAATGGAACTTAGTATAAAACTGGGGAAACAGTAGACCCTGTAGTCACTTGACTGGGACTCAGAATACCAGGATCACTGTACTCTTCCTGGGGTAGTTCCTCCAGAGTAGGGGGAGACCGAGAGATTGTACTGTGAAGGCATTTTGTTGCAAAAAAAGGGAGTCTGCTAAAAAGAATCAGACACGTGATTCTTTTATTGTGAGTGACAGACACCTTCTTGTTTTTCTTTAAATTGAGCAGTAGAAACAGGTTACAGTCCATGTGTCTTCTACCTCCAGTTCTGGAGCTGGTGGTTTGTAAGATGGCTTAAATATTTGTTTATCTGGAATCTTTTCTTACATTTTGATGAGACAACTGGCAAAAGCTTTGGAAACCTTAGCTTCAGAGGTGGCAGAGTTGCAATGCGTCACATTGGATGATTTAGTTCTGGCTTCTTAAATCTCTTGCAACAGCTTTTGTTCAGTTTCTGGCTCAGACAAGTTTGCTTCTGCAACCTTCAAAGGGAGATCCAAAACAGGTATATACTCCAGAGAGCATATAATATGAAGTGAGACCACCTATTACTACTCCAGACAAATAGTTTAAAGCTCTCTAGCCTTCCTACAGAATATGGAACCAACTCAGTCCTGCACTCAATACCCCAGCATTCAAGACTTGTTGACAATACCAAAGCTTGCTCTCCTAAGCAATTGCTTACTAGTCAGAATAGGTTATAAATTGTACAAAAACACACAAATCAGATGTGACAGCCCTGTAAGCCATTGAGCAGAATGCAGCATCTTTTCTGAATGAGAAGAAAAAAAAAACAGCTCCAGTGGCTTTGATACTACACGTCAAATCAAGTCAAATAATCTATATTCTGCACTTTTCTGTAGCATAAAAGCACAGAAATACAATGAATAAAATAACTAATCATAAAAGACAAACAACTAAAACAAGTCCAAGAGAAAGGAATTTTACAACTCTTATCTTAAACTGTTAGAATTGGGATTTCTGGCTAGCTGAGACTTGCGCCAAAGCGAGGCAGAAACCGCCACTATAGTCAGCATAAGGGAGTTACACTCCTAAAATACCCCCTACTCACCCCCTTGGTAGCTTGGCACAAGCAGTTAGGCTTATTTTAGAGGCAGTGTGTAAACCGTTTGCACATAACCAACAGTAATATCATGTTTAGAAAAATAGTCAATATTTTTATATACTTTAAGACAAGACCAAATATGATAAAAAATCCACAATACTATACTTAAAATCTGCAGTTATCGCGTGAAGCAAGGCTGTGCAGAGTGCGGTGCAAACAGGTCGGGGTGCAAGCAGCAGCTCGGAGGCGGCGTCATCAGGGAGACCAAGGTTGCAGTGCAGAATTGCAGCTATGCCCTCTGTGGTGCCTTCAGGACACGGTGTCGGCAGCGGCATCGTAGACTTTGTCGAGTTGCTTTTCCACTGTTTGCAGCATGACACACACTGTCCCCGGTGCTGCGGGCAGAAGAGCTTGAAGTTTTTGCTGTTCCTGAGACTTCGTGAACAGGGGGCAAGCTCTACCTCAAGCCCTTGGAGAGACACACAAATTTGGTTGCAGAAAGTCCAGTCCAGGCCTTTCACTGCCCAAGTAAGAAGGAGCCACTGCAGGTCAGCCCAGCAAAGCACTCAGCAAATCGGTTGTTCCTCCGAACAGCATCTTCTTGGCAGTCTTCTTGATCCTGATGAGTTCTCCAGTTCAGGGGTCTGGGTCCCAGTATTTGTACACAAAAATCCTTTGATCTTTCAGGCAGAGGGTGTCTGTGTCTGGCCAGAACCAGTCCGGCCTACTCCGGTTTGATTTCCTGGCAGGAGGTGGACACGGCATTGTCAGAAACAGACCAGGCCCTTTGAGGTGTAAGGAAATATTCCCCCTCATCCCCCATCGCAGCCCAGGTCTATTCAACCCCTTTCTGACCTACCTAGACTATCTGGAGCCACTCCCACTTCCCAGCCTTCTGTCATCCAAAACACAGACAGGCAATCCACATTCCGGCAGAGGCACACAGGACAGCCGAGCAAAAAAAATACCCACTTTCTAAAAGTGGCCTTTATGAACTCAGAATGAAAAGGGCACCCTCGCTAAAAGCTGCGTCTTTAGATTCTGAGTTCAGGCATACTAAACAATTTCCTTACCTCCTTCCCCAGGCCCCTTGGGTTTATAGGATGTTGTTAACGAACGACCAGATCCGTCCTACGGGGGAAGGGGTGACCTTACTATAATGAAGAGCGAATTTGGCTGTCTTTACTATCAGGACACGCCACACACACACTCGGGCAGGTCCTGCCTTTCACATACAATGCACCCTGCCCCTAGGGGTACCTTGGGCCTACCTCAGGGGTGTCTGACATGTACAAAAAGGGGAAGGTTCCATGACGGGCCAGTGCGGACATGGGCCGCATCAACATGGCAGTCACAACTGCACACAGACTCTGCGATGGCAGGTCTGAGGTACCTTTTTCCATGCTACGTGCATGGGTGGCGCAATCTATGCTGCAGGCCCAAGAGTAGCATTTGATTAACAAGCCCCGGCACCCCTAGTGCACTTTACTAGGGACTGACATGCAAATCAAATATCCATACAGGAAAACATCAATCCATAACATACTTTACCACAGGAGCACATGCACTTTACCACTGATCAGCAGTGCGAAAAGTGCGCAGAAACGTTACGCCAGCAAAAACAGAGTAAAAACCGGGAGGTCAGAAATCAAAAACTCAGAGGAAACACGCCAAAAGATGCCAAGTCTAACATAAACACGATTTAATATAAATAAAATTGCCTTAAGCATGAACCTGCCAAATAAAGAGGCCATGGCATGGCATATCAGAGGGCTGTATAATTTTTGTAAAAACAATAAGGCTGGTCTACACTGTCAAAATGTAAAAACATTAATTTGGGGGAGTTAAATATTTATTCTAGGAATATCGTAAAGTGTGCAAAAGAACATGGTGTCCCATCACTAGGGCAAGGACTCAGACCTGTTAAGGTATGACAGTTCTCTGGGCAACCTACCATGAGGAGTAGGAGGTTAAGGCAAAATCTTCTCAGCACATAGCAATGTTGTTTATTTTGAATTGAAGATAGATAGAAAGGAAGGAAGACACACTTCATTATTCACAAGATTATATGCACTGACCAATGGTTTGACCTTTACCATCTCTAGGGGCAGATTTACGGGTCCCGTGCGCCACATGTGCACCACTGCTGCGCCACTGCTGCGTCACTTTTGAAACCATGTAAACCATGTGCCACGTTGCGCCCTGTTTACAACGTGGCGCATCTAGGATGATGTGTCACGTTGTAAAGCCCTGCGCCACATGAAACCTGCATTAGGTTTCATTTGGCCTTTCCGGCGCAGGGTGGGCGTTCCATCGTAGGTATGCCTTAGAAAAGTGCCTGAGTGAAATCTACAAGATTTCACTCAGTCACTTTTCCAATGCCGCTACGTCAAAACCTTGTGCCTGTTTGAAGCAGGCGCAAGGCGTGATGCACCATGTTGAGGATAGGACAGGTTGGAACAGTGCTTGAGTTGTGTCGCACCCGCAACACAACTCCAGCACTGCGCCAACCTTATGCTGGCAGATGCGACACGCATCTGTTTATCCCTGCGCCATGATGCGCTGCATTGTAAATGCGGCGTATCTGTGGTGTCGCAAGGGTAAACTTGCATCACACATCTTTCCTGGCACATCCCTGCTGATTTTCAAGGATGCGCCAGGAAATGTAAATCTGCCACTAGTCTTTTCAACCGGATCATGTACAAAAATAGATGCATTAGTATGACTTTTTTAAAAAGCTTCCTGAGACCTAAAAAGCTCCAGACTCCCAATCTCCTCACAAACAGAGTAAACATAAGCCAGCCATGGTATATCAAGGACAGAATAGAGTTTCAGGCAGTCCTTCAATATCAACTTATTAAGGTGGAGAAAGATCTTTAGCAAACAACTATCCTTTGATAGCGTTGCAGGACATCAAGGCAAAATATTTTGCTTCTCTACTCTTGAACGATTTGGTCGCATGCTCAGGGGAGAAAGAACTGATCCCCATAAATCAAACGGGGTTCAGGAAGGGGATCGGAACAACAGCAAATATCCTATCCATCACTATGATCGCGGAGAAGTGCATGAGTAGAAAACAGGATCTGAATATGTGCTTTATTGATCTTTAGGCGGCCTTCGACAGTGTGGATCGTAATCTACTGTGGGCGAAATTGAGATCATGGGCAATTCCTGAGTGTATCCTAAGGGGTTTGCTGCTATTTTATTCTTATACTTGGTCGCAAGTAAAAATTGGTGATGGAACACGACTGTCGAGAAAAGTTCCCACAACGATCGGCCTCAAACAGGGGTGTGTTCTTGCGCCACACTTATTTAACCTCTTCATCTCAGATCTCTCTGTGAAATTGAACCACTGCAATGCCCACCCACCAAAACTTGGTGATTTACAGCTCACTCATTTGGCCTATGCAGATGACATTGTCCTCTTGAGCCTAACAAAGGTGGGGCTAACCAGATTAGTAACGGAACTTTCGGCTTTCTTGTTGGCAAACAAGTTGGCATTAAACGTCTCAAAAACTAAAACCATGTTGATTACTAACCGCCGTGGATTGCATCATGATATATGGTTAAAAGGAAAACCACTAGAGAAAGTCTCGGCTCACAAATACTTGTTTTTTTTTATAGATGACAAACTTAACCTAAAAGAACAGAAGAATTACCTGACCCAAAGAGCGGGAGCTCTGATGTTTGGACTAAGTACCCTGGCAAAAAAACTGGAAGGGGCATCACTTAAACCCTTTCTAACCGTGATGGCAAATAAAGTCTTCCCAACCCTGACTTATGCAAGTGTGGCAATGCATGGAAAGGACGCCAACCTACTAAACACCTTGACAACTAAAATATACAAAAAAGTGTTACGACTCCCACGCACGACATCACCAGCTCAATTGCGACTTGAATTCGGATTAAAAACTAAATACCGGGGAGATTATATTCATATATTAAGGTGTGGTATCAGATCAAGCAAAAAGCAAGTAATAACAATCTTAATACCTACCTATGGCAAGAGCTTAAATCCCAAAACAAATCCAAAGCAAATCAATTCCTCATGCAAGCTTTGGAGACAACCTGCTCAAAAACCTTATGGGATAATAATCTGTCATTTGCTGTACTAAAACAGACCCTAAATAAAGTGGCCAAACTCCATTCGTTAATTTTGGACAAAGACATTTTCTCCCATCATTCGCACTCATGGGCTGTGATAAATGGCTGTAAGACATTGACAGCTGCACTATACCTGGAAACAACTTACTCTATTTTTATTAAGAAAAAGCTGATGGCTTTGAGATTCGGCGACTTTCCGACACGAGCCAGTGAACCTGTCTGGAAACTGCTTGATGCTGTTTCTTGTCGACTGTGTGGTAGCCCTGAAGAGGATCTCATACACATAATTTGTCACTGTAAGATACTATCCAAGGAAGGGTCATACCTAAAGGAAAGTTATCAGTCCATGAAACTACGAACATGCAGATCAGCCATTATTGGAAGTCTGGACACTACCGCTCCAAGAATACACTGCAAGCTGGTGAAGTTCTTGCAGGCATTTGAGAAACGTATAAAAACAACATGAACATTTAATGATTTGAATTTCTTTTGTCTCAATGACTCTTACAGCAATGGAAATATCAGTAGGAAAAATATTGAGTTTTACACTGGTTTTTTTTCTTTTATCTAACTTATTAAGGCCTGTCTCCTTACCCCAGGTAGAGTGCCACAATGAAAGGGGTGCCATACTAATCCTATCCTTAATGTAAGTGGCACACAATTCACAATGGGTTATAGCATTCAAGCAGCTATGAGGGACTGCCAACACATTTTATAGGAACACACTTTCAATCTGCTGTAATCCTTGTGCATCTACCATGCCCCAAATGTCTGACCAGTGGGCAGCAATCACAACACTTTTGCTATTGTATTTTTTTAATAGCTCCCTCACAGGTTTACTGACCAGTTTCTGTATGAATCTTTGAAAGCCATTTATTGACTGTTCAGACATAGCAGCCTTGTGGCTAATCATAGGTTTCCCAGTATATTTACTGTCAAATTCCTTTTCAAGGTGCGTAACGGATGTAGTCTCACATACTTTATAATATTACAGGTCTTATTTTTGGCCTCACTCCCCAGAACATTGTGAAAGTCTTGCTTTCATTCACTTAAAGATCAAGGTCAAGCATAAAAGCTATTTGCTCATCAATCAGCCCTTGTAACCCGCTCCCCATTCTTGCAATTTAAACTGTGTTGTCCGCATATGAAAGAATTGGGAGAGGTTGAGTCCCAATATTAGGCATGTCTCTTGCTCTTTTCCTTAAAACTATGTCTATAGACACCCTTGTCTTCCGCCCCTTTTAATATTAAGGGGCAGATTTATGTCGGACTTGCGCCGCCGTTGCGTCACGCAAAGGCGGCATGAACGTGGCGCATCCCTGCGACCCATTTACAACGTGACGCATCTAGGCAGTTTCATCACGTTGTAAAGCCCTGCGCCACATGTGAGTGTTCTGGCGCAGGGTGGGCGTTCCGGGGCAGGCGCGCCTCGCAAAAGTGCCTGCGTGAAATCTACAAGATTTCACGCAGGCACTTTTAGGCCAATGCTGCGTCAAAACCCTGCGCCTGCTTGAAGCAGGCGTAAGGCTTGACGCAGCATTGGATAGATATGGCCCCCCAGAGCATTGCTGGAGCTGCATCGCGCTTGCGATGCAACTCCAGCAATGCGCCGCTATTACGGCACAGATGCGTCACGCATCTGTGCCGTTTTTGCCCCATGGTGCGCCGCATTGTAAATGCTTAACAACAAGGGGTGGTGACGGACAGAGTTTCTGAATTAAGCAGAATACTCTCACCCAGTCAAGAGATCGGGCTAGATCCAACACCGTTTTTTAGCTCATTGCACCATACCAGCTCAGAACCTGGCTATATGCAAATTAGTCTGTTCCTGTCCCAGTGCATGATGGGAACAGGGCAAACCAAACTACCAAGGCAATTCTTACACTGGGAAGGAAACAAGCTTCCGGGGACCGGTTTCTGGCATTTCAGCCGTCGTCGGCCCGGCTTGTTTGAATCCTGATGGTGCAATGAGCAAGGGACTCACATCTGAGTATACCCTTCCACGCTTAGGGTGGACAAAATATTTAACAACAAGGGGTGGTGATGGACAGAGTTTCTGAATTAAGCAGAATACTCTCACCCAGTCAAGAGATCAGGGCTAGATCCAACACCGTTTTTTAGCTCACTGCACCATCCCAGCTCAGAACCTGGCTATATGCAAATTAGTCTGTTCCTGTCCCAGTGCATGATGGGAACAGGGCAAACCAAACTACCAAGCCAATTCTTACACTGGGAAGGAACCAAGCTTCCGGGGACTAGTTTCTGGCATTTCAGCCGTCATCGGCCCAGCTTGCTTGAATCCTGATGGTGCAATGAGGAAGGGACTCACATCTGAGTATACCCTTCCACGCTTAGGGTGGACAAAATATTTAGCAACAAGGGGTGGTGATGGACAGAGTTTCTGAATTAAGCAGAATACTCGCTATATGCAAATTAGTCTGTTCCTGTCCCAGTGCATGATGGGACCAGGGCAAACCAAACTACCAAGCCAATTCTTACACTGGGAAGGAAACAAGCTTCCGGGGACCGGTTTCTGGCATTTCAGCCGTCGTCGGCCCGGCTTGCTTGAATTCTGATGGTGCAATGAGCAAGGGACTCACATCTGAGTATACCCTTCCACGCTTAGGGTGGACAAAATATTTAACAACAAGGGGTGGTGATGGACAGAGTTTCTGAATTAAGCAGAATACTCTCACCCAGTCAAGAGATCAGGGCTAGACCAACACCGTTTTTTAGCTCACTGCACCATCCCAGGTCAGAACCTGGCTATATGCAAATTAGTCTGTTCCTGTCCCAGTGCATGATGGGAACAGGGCAAACCAAACGACCAAGCCAATTCTTACACTCTGTTCATCACCACCCCCTTTTCTGAATCATTTTGTCCACCATAAGCGTGGAAGGGTATACTCAGACATGAGTCCCTTGCTCACTGCATCATCAGGATTCAAGCAAGCCGGGCCGAAGATGGCTGAAATGCCAGAAACCGGTCCCCGGAAGCTTGTTTCCTTCCCAGTATAAGAATTGGCTTGGTAGTTTGGTCTGCCCTGTTCCCATGATGCACTGGGCCAGGGACAGACTAATTTGCATGTAGCCAGGTTCTGAGCTGGGATGGTGCAGTGAGCTAAAAAACGGTGATGGATCAAGCCCTGATCTTTGGACTGGGTAAGAGTGGTCTGCTTAATTCAGACACTCTGTTCATCACCACCCCCTTTTCTGAATCATTTTGTCCACCATAAGCGTGGAAGGGTATACTCAGACATCAGACCCTTGCTCACTGTACCATCAGGATTCAAGCAAGCCGGGCCGAAGACGGCTGAAATGCCAGAAACTGGTCCCCGGAAGCTTGTTTCCTTCCCAGTATAAGAATTGGCTTGGTAGTTTGGTCTGCCCTGTTCCCATGATGCACTGGGCCAGGGACAGACTAATTTGCATAAGCCACGTTCTGAGCTGGGATGGTGCAGTGAGCTAAAAAACGGTGATGGATCAAGCCCTGATCTTTGGACTGGGTAAGAGTGGTCTGCTTAATTCAGACACTCTGTTCATCACCACCCCCTTTTCTGAATCATTTTGTCCACCATAAGCGTGGAAGGGTATACTCAGACATGAGTCCCTTGCTCACTGCACCATCAGGATTCAAGCAAGCCGGGCCGAAGACGGCTGAAATGCCAGAAACCGGTCCCCGGAAGCTTGTTTCCTTCCCAGTATAAAAATTGGCTTGGTAGTTTGGTCTGCCCTGTTCCCATGATGCACTGGGCCAGGGACAGACTAATTTGCATGTAGCCAGGTTCTGAGCTGGGATGGTGCAGTGAGCTAAAAAACGGTGATGGATCAAGCCCTGATCTTTGGACTGGGTAAGAGTGGTCTGCTTAATTCAGGCACTCTGTTCATCACCACCCCCTTTTCTGAATCATTTTGTCCACCATAAGCGTGGAAGGGTATACTCAGACATGAGTCCCTTGCTCACTGCACCATCAGGATTCAAGCAAGCCGGGCCGAAGACGGCTGAAATGCCAGAAACCGGTCCCCGGAAGCTTGTTTCCTTCCCAGTATAAGAATTGGCTTGGTAGTTTGGTCTGCCCTGTTCCCATGATGCACTGGGCCAGGGACAGACTAATTTGCATGTAGCCAGGTTCTGAGCTGGGATGGTGCAGTGAGCTAAAAAACGGTGATGGATCAAGCCCTGATCTTTGGACTGGGTAAGAGTGGTCTGCTTAATTCAGACACTCTGTTCATCACCACCCCCTTTTCTGAATCATTTTGTCCACCATAAGCGTGGAAGGGTATACTCAGACATGAGTCCCTTGCTCACTGTACAATCAGGATTCAAGCAAGCCGGGCCTAAGACGGCTGAAATGCCAGAAACCGGTCCCCGGAAGCTTGTTTCCTTCCCAGTATAAGAATTGGCTTGGTAGTTTGGTCTGCCCTGTTCCCATGATGCACTTGGCCAGGGACAGACTAATTTGCATGTAGCCAGGTTCTGAGCTGGGATGGTGCAGTGAGCTAAAAAACGGTGATGGATCAAGCCCTGATCTTTGGACTGGATAAGAGTGGTCTGCTTAATTCAGACACTCTGTTCATCACCACCCCCTTTTCTGAATCATTTTGTCCACCATAAGCGTGGAAGGGTATACTCAGACATGAGTCCCTTGCTCACTGCACCATCAGGATTCAAGCAAGCCGGGCCAAAGACGGCTGAAATGCCAGAAACCGGTCCCCGGAAGCTTGTTTCCTTCCCAGTATAAGAATTGGCTTGGTAGTTTGGTCTGCCCTGTTCGCATGATGCACTGGGCCAGGAACAGACTAATTTGCATGTAGCCAGGTTCTGAGCTGGGATGGTGCAGTGAGCTAAAAAACGGTGATGGATCAAGCCCTGATCTTTGGACTGGGTAAGAGTGGTCTGCTTAATTCAGACACATTGTTCATCACCACCCCCTTTTCTGAAGCATTGTAAATGCGGCGCACCCTGGGTGGTGGAGCTGTGGTGCAGAATAACTGGCGCATCCCTGCGCCAGTTATTGTAAATGTGCCCCTAAATATTTAACATTTATGTGCTTTGTGCATTCACCATTTCTCCCATACCGTACACAGGCCTTGGAACCCCTCTACAATTGTCTTAAGTACCTGATTAGGAGCTCCTCTATGCCTATTTCAGCCATAACAGACCAGAGGTTTGAATGTGATACACAATCAAAGGCTGCTGATATGTCCATGAAAGAGAGAAATATGGAGCCCTGTTCAGCGATTGTACATTCCCCTATGCCTAGTGAAAAATTCATACCTTGATCGATCGTACCTAAACCTGTTTTAAAGCTATATTATGTATCTGTTATAATGTTATTTTCAGAAGCCCAGTTCTCCAATCTGTTCTGAAGGATCCACCCCATCACCTTTACAGTAGAATGCAAAATGGATATGGGCCTAAACATTTTTGCCAACACTTTTTTCACCCTTTTTAAAAATAGGAATTGTCACTGAGGTATTCCAGGTAGTGGGAGGCCCTGACTTGACTATTGCATTGAAAACATTGGTAAGCAGTGGTACCCATACATCTAAAGGATCACTTAACACTTCAAGTGGGACCCCATCCGGGCCTGGGGCCTTGCCATACTACTTTTCTTCAATGCTCTCTTCACTTCCTCTAATTGGAAACTCACCTGTTGTAAGGGGATTACCGGCCCATCATTGGAGGGATCTTGCCCCAAACACTGGGTACAATAAATACTAGAAAAATGTTCAACGCATTTATTTTCTTGGATATGAAAATCCACAACAGGGTCAGAAGATTTCCTAAAGTAAGATAAATTAATTATCATCCAAAACACTACGCTATCTTTTTGTATGGTTGCCATCTGAAGTGCCTCCCATGCTTTCTCCCTCATTGCAGTCTTTCTTACTATGAGCACCTCCTTATAAAGTGCTTGTGCGTTTTTTTATATATTTCACCACTCTGGGTTTGATGCGTAAGACCTTATGAAGGTCTGAAAGGGCTCTAGTGCATTTCATGTCAAACCACTCTCATTATGAGCCTTGGATGGACAATTTTTCCACTTCAATTACTATTTAATGGTAGCCGTAAAATCAACAAAAGCGTTTTTAATCGAAGTGAGGTTTGCCCCTGGATCTAGACAGAGGGCCACCTCAGTCTTGATTTCAAGCAAGTTAGAGGCAAGAAATATTATTTTACTCACCTTGTCCCACTTTATGGTATACCCATATTTGTTAGGTAAGACAAGTTTCAAACCTATGTTAGAGAAAGATCTATCCCACCCTCTAAGCCCTAACCTGCAAATCAGAGCAACATGGTCACTATGCTCCACGACTTTAAGCTCGAACTATGGTACCCAGTTATTTAAGTTCTAAATAATTAAAATGTAATCAATTATGGAGGTTCAGGCGTTGCTGTAAAAGGGGGCTCCTGAGTTTGTATTTTCTATCACAAAGCAGTCTTCAGGTTAGGCAAGTCTCACGCGTAGGCAGTCATCACAGTATCCGAGCTTAGATTGTTGTCTAGCTAGTTTCTGCTTATAATGCTATCTTTGTGTCAGGGTAACATCATTTTTGTATAATTAGTGAGCCAGGCCATTCTTGCTAAATATATCTTTATGCAAAATGCATTGTCACAATAAACTGAATACATTAAGGTGTTCTATTTTTACTATATTTTTCTTGCTATTGTTGTTAATAAGTGCTATCCCTGGTTCTTTGTTCCATTTAGGAATTTCCCAAACAATCTTCATCTTGTTTTCATCCATATATATTGACCTCCTTCATACTGGGCTTCGCTCCTTCTGATGGTAACTGTGGGGCATATTATCAAGCCCCTTATCGCAGCGTTATCAGGACTTTTCTGCCGATAACGCAGCGATATTTGAAGCGCCCTATTATCAAGGCAGCGTTGTCAATTAATATGGCTTAAAGCCATGTTAATTGACTTAACGATACCTTGGTAATAGGGCCCCTTTCACGATAAACTCATCGTGAAAGGGGGCAAGCAGTGGGTGTTGCGGTGGGCGTTCCACCGCAACACCCATTCACTTCAACGCTGCCACCTATTATCAAGAGAGGCGATAATAGGTGGCAGCACCGAATTTAAGAACAGGAAAGACCTGTTCTTAAGGTGACAAAACGAGGAGAAATGCTTCATTTTTGCTCGTTTTTGCTTTTTCCATGTGTGCTGCCGTGTGAAACACACATGAAAAAAGCAAAATGCCAAGGTTTGTTTATGTACAGGAAAGTGTCCCTTCCTGCACATAAACAAACCGATTTTTAAAAATGCTAATTTGTAACTTACATGTGTGCTGCATGAAGCAGCACACATGAAAATTACAAAATGGCATTTAAGGTTTCTTTATGTGCAGGAAGGAACACCTTTCTGTACATAAACAAATCTTCCCTGCCTGCGCTGGCGTTAAGTTGTAAAACCTATCGCCATCGCAGGGGGAAACGCTAGGCTGCACTTGCCTTGGTAATATGGTGCAGCCTTGTGTTTCCAAAGGGGCGAAGAGAGGCTTTAAGCCAAGGTGGCTAACACCTCTCTCCGCCACTTTGTTGGTAATATGCCCCTATGTTCTTTTATTTAACGAAGCGTTTAGCTAAGTAAACATGCCATTGCCAAAAATAGGACTTCTGATGCATTTCTTCTTGTTTGCCTAATTTAGAAGATATGTGGTAGTGTTAGACTTATGCTGTATATCGCTCAGCCCCTTTTTTGGACCCGGAAGGACAGCTTCTGTATTAAAGGGTAACTTATGCCTAGAAAATGCACAGGTTACTTCCATCTTTTCATTCATATGGGCACTACTAGTCTAACACTGATTCTACATCGGAATGCATATGTTTTGAGCAACACCAGAGGCTTGATTGCAATTTACATCTAGGGTGACTGCTAGACACCCTTAGCATGCAATTATCTTTTTCACTCTAGCATGCAACTAGACCCTGCTACTATATCTTAGCTATCTTTAAATCTTTACCTTTGTTACTATTGGTATGGTGAGGATACTCTCAGATTTGATTATTTTCTCTATCTTTCTTCTACCTTTGGAGGTGATGGGCCTACGTCATCACTATTCAAATACGAAGCAACTGGTGAATATGTTGTTTATCTTTTGTATATGTACTCCAAGAGGGATGGCATATATGTGTATTTTGTTTTATATTCACAGACATTGCATTTTATCTGCTGTGGTTTTTCCCGAAGAAGTCACTGTCGTTCCGAAACGCACATAGGATTATCCTGGTTATGCAGCCACGTAATTACACAGACACCAATTTAACAGCCTTAATGTATGGCTTATTCTTCAATGAATGTCTAAATCATAAATCATCAAAATAGCAATACATCTTTGAATATGAATAGGAATATGAAAGACTTATAGGTATCTGTTCTGTGTGATTCCTTTGCTTTTAATGTATATAGTATCATTGTTGAGAATGAAAGATGACATGGATGTGGTGTGTTTGTGGATTGTTTTAGATTTTGTTTTGTACATTTATTTATTGTTAATTCTTTATTAAAAACTATTTTTTTGTATTGTTGCAACACACAGAATTTGACTTTGTCTCTCCTATTGTCAGAGAACCAGTATAGTCATGTATTATATCAATTTTGAGTTGCTCTAGGAATTTAAAATGTGTATCAAAGCAAGCAGGTCACAGCTTCTTTCTACGGATAGCTAGGCAGTCCTTCAAGCAGCAGGACAGTCATTCTAGCACCAAGGTAGCCCTTCAGAATATTTAACAGATGCAGGCGTGCTCTGAAGTCTGGCTCCGGGGTTTAATATGTATAACTTGTGCCAGCCGTTCTGTGTGGGGACTCCCTGTACTACTCCCAATACTGGTTCTGGAAAGTTTGTCCCCTTTCCCTGGTCAAGAATCCAAACTGTCTGGTGTGACAAAAGGGTTTAAAAAAAGGTCTAGCTCCAACAAATCTTATAGCACAAATATATTTTTGATCCAATAATTAGGTGGAACATCAAATACATATCAGATCAGATAGCTCAATCAGCAACCAGTACATCTCACATTTTCTAAATGTCTATATTGAATAACTAAAAATTAAATACAATTGTGCAAGACATTTCCAATATATTACAGTACTCCAACATAGAATGTTCAGGCCATATGCACACTTTCATCAATCTCAGGGAGGCCTTCTTCAGATGCAACAGTAGCAAAAACTATTTTTATTGATGAGCGCCATAGGTGCTAGAGAGATTTCTAAGGCTGAGTTTAATTCACTTATTCATCTATCACTTTTTGTACTGTCAAAGGAACCTATCTACATGATTTGCATTTAAGGCGTGAGTCTTTGACTTTTACTGTTCTTTTTTAAAATTTGCAAGGGAGGATCATCAATGTCTAACTTGCCAATTTACTCCAATAAGTGATGGATAATAGTCCATCGTATGCCACTGTATTGTCAGTTTTTATCAATACCATCTATAACAGGGTTGCCCAACAGCGGCCCATGTTCAATGCCAGAATTTTTACATATGAAAATGTGGCTGGTCAACACACTGTTAACTCAGACTTAGCTGCGCACAACTTGAATGATATCTATCGATCAGACACTTTTTATACTTTCTATACATGCTTTTTATTCATATTAACACTCAATGAATCACCTCAGAAACATTGTGTTATGATTGCATAAACATGATTTCATCAAAAATCCATTATCAAAGCAATACAATTCAAATTTTACAATGAAGAAAACATTAAACTCTTTTTTATATGTAGTTATTCGCCCAATGCATTTCGGGACTATAGCAGGGTCCCTTCATCAGGGGCAACACTGGCGCATAAGTAAGTTGTACAAATTCAATGGTAACATGCTTCAATTAGCTTTATTAACTCCTCCACCAAAAATTTGGCACCCAAGATGTGAATGGTGTGAAGAAAAATAAATTCAAAATGAAAACCACTCACACAAAAACGCGAAGATCACTCCCTCTGGCTATCATGAGCTGCTATAAACTTAAACCGTCTCCTATAAAAACAATATGAATGTTAAAGTAACCAATGTTGATCAAAACATGTCATTGTACAGCGCTGAACGATTGAACGCGAGTGCACACCTGCTAGTCTGTAAAGTCTGTACAACACGTTAATTCAATCCCACTCAAAGGCACTTCGTCTTCAAGTTCCTGTCACACAAAGAACAGCCTAGTCACTAAAAGTCTACACGCGGAGACAAACAGAATGTGAGATTTCACCCTGCTGCATCGGCTCTTACTGTGTTCTAAAGTACGCTGCTCATAACCAAAACCGCTCGGTATTCCTCTGCCATCTAGAATCACCCGCGAATGTTGAAACGAAAACGTTTCCTGGTATAACTATACTAACGGCTCATTCTATTGGAGAATCACCAGAAATATCAACCAATCAGCTGAGCTTTCACTGACATGGCCAGGCTACGTCAGATGTCAATACAAGAAATGACTTTAACCGCGCTAAACCGAGAACGAGTAAGCTACCGCTGTAAACCGACGTGCTACATGAATGGTCAATACAAAAACTTTAGCAACTAAGATCCAAAAACAATGCTCAATGTTCAGGCTGAAAGTGTACCAATAAAGCTTTGCCGATATGTGAAACTGTATATCCCCAAAGAGCTCCGCATTCACAAAGCGGAAATGTCATGACTGTTACCTTAATAGAACTTAGTGCGTAAATAAACTACACTAAAAAACCTGCATAAAAAGAACAAATGAAAAAAAAAGTGAATATGAATAAAAAATAGTGAAGCTGATACAGGCAAGAGGAAACAGACTAATACGTGAAAAAAGAAACATTGATAATAAGTCACAAGTGTGTTACCATTTTAGGAAACAGGACAACCATAATTACAAAATCATTTTTACAGATAGCTACTCAATTCAATTCGGTCATTAAGACCCCGGGGTTCAGAGTATCAAGCATTTTAATCCAATAAGATTCTCTCTGCAGTAATTTTTTGTTTATGTCAGTACCTTCTTTTAATGACACAATTTCAAGAATTGTAAATCTCAGTTGAGCTATGGAATGCTTTTTTTCTTGCCAATGTGTAGCTAAAGGTGATGTCATGGATTTATTACGTATTCTGCTCTTGTGTTCTGATATACGAATTTTAAGCTTTCGCTCAGTCTTTCCTACATATAAAAGCCTGCATGGACATTTGATAGTGTATATGACTTGGCTGTTATTGCAGTCACCTTCAAATTTTAATTTGATAGTTCTTCCTGACTGTGGGTGGGTAATTTCATTGCCAACAATTGCATTATTACAATGCACACAATTTGCACATCTCCTCATCCCTTTGAAATCTTTCTTTCTGGGAATCTCTGTTTGTTTCAACAATTCTTTCAAATTCTTGGAACGAGTGTAAGCGAATAGAGGTTTATCCGTGAAACTGTTCTGGAAATCATTTTCCTGTTGTAGAAGTTCCCATCTTTGATGAATAATATTTTTGATCTTTTGCGAATTGGTTGAATATTTAGAAACAAACACTTTGCGTCTCTGTACATTCTTTTGTGGTTTAGATAGCAGAGATATACGATTCTTTTCAAATGCCTTGATTTGTGCTGTCTCAAGCAGTTCTGCGGGATAACCTCTCTTTTTGTAGTTTTCCTTGTATTCATTGATGTATTCAATGCATGCATTTTGTTTGGTCACTATTCTCCTTATCCTTAAGAATTGTGAATATGGTAGGTTTTTCAACAGATTCTGGGGATGGAATCTTTGGAAATGTAACATGCTGTTTTTATCAGTGGGTTTCCGGTAGAGTGAAGTGTTGATACATTCTCCCTCTAGCTCTACATTCACACCCAAATATGCGATCTTAGATCTGCTTGTTGTGTATGTGACTTGAATCCATGGATTCCTTGAATTCAGTGTCAGTATATTCTGATTCAATTGTGCTTCTGTACAGGACCATATTAAAAAAATGTCATCAATGAAGCGACAAAAGAATTCAAGATTGTCAGTCCAATCTTTGTGCGCAAAAATATGCTCTTCCTCGAATTTTGCCATGTAGGTATTGGCATATACTGGAGCCCCAGTAAAGCCCATTGATGTTCTGTTAAGCTGCATGTAAAATCTGTCTGACCACTTGAAGTAGCTGTTTTGTAAGCAAAACTGTGTAAGCTCAAGTAAGAATACTGGGTTCATTTCCATTTCTGGGTGTTGTAACAACATCCATTCTTCAGCCTCTAGTCCATCAGTATGCCCAATCGAGGTATACAATGACACTACATCTATAGTACATAGAATATATTCTCTTCCAGCTTTTAATTGTATCGTTGCCGACTTGAGTAGGAAATCCGTTGTGTCTTGTATATAGGTGTGCCATTTTTGGATGAAAGGTTGCAAAATATAGTCAATTATCTGTCCTGCTGGCTCAAAAATTGAGTTACAGCCCAACACAATAGGTCGAAAAGGTGGATCTTCCAATGATTTGTGCACTTTAGGTAACATATAGATTTTTGGTCTGCCGGGATTTTTTACCATGAGGAATTTTGCCATGTTCGGTGTAATCCAATCTTCATCTATAGCTTTGTCTATCAGTGATTGTAGTATCCTTTGTATTTCAATTGTAGGGTCTTGTTGCAGCAGTAAGTAAATGTTGGTATCATTCACGTGTTCTTCAACCTTCCTTTGATAGAATTCAGTATCCATCAATACTAATGCTCCACCTTTATCCGCTTTTTGAAAGGTTAGCTCCGTTTTTTTTTTGCCTAGTTGAATCAATATGCTTTTTTCCAATCTGTTCAAATTGTTGGAGATTTTCCTGTTTTGTCTGTAGTTTAATTTTTTCAAATCCTTCGTTACCAGGGTCTCAAAAAGATCCATTGTCTTGTGTGAAGTGGGTCCTTCAAATGTGCTTTTTGGTCGAAAAATTTCTATCTTTTTATTTTTTTGGTTTTCATCTTTTGGTACAATGTTGTCAAAGAAATTTCTCAGTCTCAGGTTTCTCATAAATTTATAGAAAGCAATTTCATCTTCAAATTTAGAGCCTGTATACGTGGGAACAAATGTTATGCCTTTATTCAAAATTCTCTCTTCATGAATAGTCAAAGGGTACTTGGAGATGTTTATTACGAGGGTTTCCCCTGGCTCCGTAATCCTTTTTTGAATTTCTCTTTCTCTTTTTCTTTTTCCTCTCCTTGTTTTTTTGTTAATTCTTGCTCTGGTGGACGGTCTGCTTCCGAGACCTGGGGTAAAAAAGACACCTGTGGTCCTGAGGTACTAGCTTTTTCTGCCTGAGTTGCACCTGGTGGATGAGTTATTTTGATGGGTACTCGGGATGAATCAATATCCTTATCTGTGGCTAGACTTTCCTCTGAGGAGGTCGTAGTTGGACGTCGAGTAAAGCGTCTTTGGGCATACACCTCTGCCCAGGTGTATGCTTCATTCAGCTTATAGTCTATTGTATCACGTTTGAACTTTCTTAATTTGGTCTCCTGTAGTTCTTTCCCGTATTCATCCAGTTTGATATTAAGGTCACTCAAAAATCTGCCTAGTTCATCTTCAGACATTCTCTCCGCGAGATCCGATCGTATGGTAGAGATTTCTGTTTTAAGCTCATCAAATGTTTTCGCTAGTTCCTCGATGATAAGGAGGATTAAATCCAACGAGCATTTGTTTAATATCTGGTACCATTTTTACATAAATTGAGGATTGTTTTGTAAACGGTAAAGCATGGGTTTAATTGATAATCTGAGTCCTCTGGGGATCCGTTTGACCTTGTGGTATTGAATCAACGTAGAAGCGTGTAGTCTCTGGTTTAGTTCACGTTTAGCTGTAAATTCCAATTGTTTTAATTGATGTCCTATGGATCCACTATGCGCCTGTAGATTACTGACTTCACTGATTAAACCATACACTTCTGCTGCTTGTTCTGATGTGTAGGCTCTTGTTATTGCTCTGTTATCTGTTAATGATGCTATTGGTTCAAAAGACATTTTGAATTCTTTCTTACTTGGGTGCTCTAGAGCTAAGGTGGGTAATATTTGAAATCAAAACTGTTGTGTTCTGAGCACACCTATTTTTCAAAAATAAATAAATGAGTTGTAACCAATTCTATTGATCTGTGTGCTGCAACTAATAGAGTATACCCAAATACCCTAAAAGTAAACATGAAAATGTGGCTGGTCAACACACTGTTAACTCAGACTTAGCTGCGCACAACTTGAATGATATCTATCGATCAGACACTTTTTATACTTTCTATACATGCTGTTTATTCATATTAACACTCAATGAATCACCTCAGAAACATTGTGTTATGATTGCATAAACATGATTTCATCAAAAATCCATTATCAAAGCAATACAATACAAATTTTACAATATAGAAAACATTAAACTCTTTTTTATATGTTGTTATTTGCCCAATGCATTTCGTGACTATAGCAGGGTCCCTTCGTCAGGGGAAACACTGAAAAATAAAATATAATGTACAGGCGCATAAGTAAGTTGTACAAATTCAATGGTAACATGCTTAAATTAGCTTTATTAACTCCTCCACCAACAATTTGGCACCCAAGATGTGAATGGTGTGAAGAAAAATAAATTCAAAATGAAAACCACTCACACAAAAACGTGAAGATCACTCCCTCTGGCTATCATGAGCTGCTATAAACTTAAACCGTCTCCTATAAAAACAATATGAATGTTAAAGTAACCAGTGTTGATCAAAACATGTCATTGTACAGCGCTGAACGATTGAACGCGAGTGCATACCTGCTAGTCTGTAAAGTCTGTACAACACGTTAATTCAATCCCACTCAAAGGCACTTCGTCTTCAAGTTCCTGTCACACAAAGAACAGCCTAGTCACTAAAAGTTTACACGCGTAGACAAACAGAATGTGAGATTTCACCCTGCTGCATCGGCTCTTACCGTGTTCTAAAGTACGCTGCTCATAACCAAAACCGCTCGGTATTCCTCTGCCATCTAGAATCACCCGCGAATGTTGAAACGAAAACGTTTCCTGGTATAACTATACTAACGGCTCATTCTATTGGAGAATCACCAGAAATATCAACCAATCAGCTGAGCTTTCACTGACATGGCCAGGCTACGTCAGATGTCAATACAAGAAATGCCTTTAACCGCGCTAAACCGAGAACGAGTAAGCTACCGCTGTAAACCGACGTGCTACATGAATGGTCAATACAAAAAACTTTAGCAACTAAGATCCAAAAACAATGCTCAATGTTCAGCCTGAAAGTGTACCAATAAAGCTTTGCCGATATGTGAAACTGTATATCCCCAAAGAGCTCCGCATTCACAAAGCGGAAATGTCATGACTGTTACCTTAATAGAACTTAATGCGTAAATAAACTACACTAAACAACCTGCATAAAAAGAACAAATGAAAAAAAAAGTGAATATAAATGAAAAAATAGTGAAGCAGATACAGGCAAGAGGAAACAGACTAATACGTGAAAAAAGAAACATTGATAATAAATCACAAGTGTGTTACCATTTTAAGAAACAGGACAACCATAATTACAAAATCATTTTTACAGATAGCTACTCAATTCAATTCGGTCATTAAGACCCCCGGGGTTCAGAGTACCAAGCATTTTAATCCAATAAGATTCTCTCTGCAGTAATTTTTTGTTTATGTCAGTACCTTCTTTTAATGACACAATTTCAAGAATTGTAAATCTCAGTTGAGCTATGGAATGCTTTTTTTCTTGCCAATGTGTAGCTAAAGGTGATGTCATGGATTTATTACGTATTCTGCTCTTGTGTTCTGATATACAAATTTTAAGCTTTCGCTCAGTCTTTCCTACATATAAAAGCCTGCATGGACATTTGATAGTGTATATGACTTGGCTGTTATTGCATTCACCTTCAAATTTTAATTTGATAGTTCTTCCTGACTGTGGGTGGGTAATTTCATTGCCAACAATTGCATTACTACAATGCACACAATTTGCGCATCTCCTCATCCCTTTGAAATCTTTCTTTCTGGGAATCTCTGTTTGTTTCAACAATTCTTTCAAATTCTTGTAACGAGTGTAAGCGAATAGAGGTTTATCCGTGAAACTGTTCTGGAAATCATTTTCCTGTTGTAGAAGTTCCCATCTTTGATGAATAATATTTTTGATCTTTTGCGAATTGGTTGAATATTTAGAAACAAACACGTTGCGTCTCTGTACATTCTTTTGTGGTTTAGATAGCAGAGATATACGATTCTTTTCAAACGCCTTGATTTGTGCTGTCTCAAGCAGTTCTGTGGGATAACCTCTCTTTTTGTAGTTTTCCTTGTATTCATTGATGTATTCAATGCATGCATTTTGATCAGTCACTATTCTCCTTATCCTTAAGAATTGTGAATATGGTAGGTTTTTCAACAGATTCTGGGGATGGAAACTTTGGAAATGTAACATGCTGTTTTTATCAGTGGGTTTCCGGTAGAGTGAAGTGTTGATACATTCTCCCTCTACATTCACATCCAAATATGCGATCTTAGATCTGCTTGTTGTGTATGTGACTTGAATCCGTGGATTCCTTGAATTCAGTGTCAGTATATTCTGATTCAATTGTGCTTCTGTACAGGACCATATCAAAAAAATGTCATCAATGAAGCGACAAAAGAATTCAAGATTGTCAGTCCAATCTTTGTGCGCAAAAATATGCTCTTCCTCGAATTTTGCCATGTAGGTATTGGCATATACTGGAGCCCCAGTAAAGCCCATCGATGTTCCGTTAAGCCCCATGTAAAATCTGTCTGACCACTTGAAGTAGCTGTTTTGTAAGCAAAACTGTGTGAGCTCAAGTAAGAATACTGGGTTCATTTCCATTTCTGGGTGTTGTAACAACATCCATTCTTCAGCCTCTAGTCCATCAGTATGCCCAATCGAGGTACACAATGACACTACATCTATTGTACATAGAATATATTCTCTTCCAGCTATCTACATGATTTGCATTTAAGGCGTGAGTCTTTGACTTTTACTGTTCTTTTTTAAAATTTGCAAGGGAGGATCATCAATGTCTAACTTGCCGATTTACTCCAATAAGTGATGGATAATAGTCCATCGTATGCCACTGTATTGTCAGTTTTTATCAATACCATCCATAACAGGGTTGTCCAACAGCGGCCCATGATCAATGCCAGAATTTTTACATATACACATGGGACAGATTTGCATACAATGAAAGCGCAAATAATTCACTTAGGGCCCTATTTATCAGAGGTTTGCATCATGTTTGCACCATGGAATGTGGTTCATGAACGACGAAAGTCCTTAAATGGGATTTATGAAGATACACAAGGCCGCTTTGTATGGTCCTGCCTGGCTTGATACATCAGGATTAATGCAACATAGCTCAAATCTCAATTTTGCATTACTCTGACTTGACAAGGCATTCCGTGGGCGTTTCATCGGTGTTTCCACAAACAACACCCATGGATTTTGGTGCATTCCCAGATTTACCATCACTGGGAATACACCAAAAAGGTACACCTTTTCAAGGAAGGCTCAACAAAGAGAAATATCTTTATTTCTCCTCTTTACTTTCTCTTTCTATCTGTGATGCGTTAGAATATGCCTCTCAGGTATGTTTTTGTGCAGTAAGTTGCCCCTTCCTACACAAAAACGATCCTGTATGCAACACAGGCCCCCTTGCGGGGGGCCTGCGTTGGTGTTGGGCAGCTCATTGTGCTCCAGCACTGGAGAAAAGACCAAAATGCACTGTATGATGATAAATAAGGGTCATGCCTGCCCTTTCCAGATAACGCAGTGCAGCAAGGTGACTTGCTCTGCTGCCCAGTGTTCCAATTACATAACTATGCTCCTTAGTTTGGTGGCATCGGTTTGCTGTCTGTGACTGAGAGAAGTAAGATAGGTGTCAGAAGTATCAGAAGTGGGAAATTAACTCAAGCCTCCTTGTGGAGACCATAGCCCAATTATGGACAGCAGACTATCCACACCAGGCTTACCTGACAGTAACAATACATCTTTAGAACAATACACTCTTGTACTGTCTCATATTTTGAAAAAACCTAAATAAAATATGAAACACAATGGCGTACAAGGCAGCTTTTAGACAGATTAAATGCACAGGAAAACATAACAATAAGAACTGAGCATGGCAGTTTTTTAGCTTTCATTAACTAAAACAAGAACTAAGGTTATTTGGGCAGATTATAGGCTTGTTGTTGTTCACCTGTACTGTGCACTCTAAACGTTTGAGGTTCATTTCTGGGTACTAATGGGATTTTCACATACAGTGCCCCTCAATGAAACAATGTATATGCATCTCAACATTTTGGAAACAAATGCAGAGATCTAACCTCTTAGGGATTTGACTCACAACAAACCATCAGTGAAAGGATAATACCCTTTTTAGGGCTGAGCAACAATGTGTAATGAGAGAAGGGTTGGTCCAACTGATTTTTGTATTTGGAAAAACAGGAAATTAGGAACATGGGTATCATATGGACATGAACTGACAACAGAAAGTAATGACTATAGATTGACAATGTGCATAGTAAAAAAAGTAGATTTATTTTATTTGGTAATCTTCATTTTATTTTCTTTTTTATGTGATATATAGTCTATAAATACATAATATTGTACACATTTGTTATTTGGGTTCAACTGTAAATATCTTACTGTGCAATTTATAATCTTTTTCTTTTAGGTCACAGTACATTACAATTCATTGTACAATAGAACATTAATCAAAAAAGGTGCAGAAATACAACAAGATAGATTACTCTTGGTCTGAGAACATGGCTAAAGGTTATTGGTAATTGCTACACGCGTTTCGGCTATTAGCCTTCATCAGGAAGCCATGATGTATATTCCAAATGTACCAAAAAACGGCAACTGCAGTATCCACTAGAATACAACTGGAGTTCAGCTCTTCTATAAAGGCATGATGGAGATCTTCACTCTGTCTTAAGATTTGATGGTTATAAACGAGTGACGATGTTGTCAAATGGTTGTCAGCAATATAAGGAGCTGAAAAACGGAACACTGGATTCAATTAGGAATGGTACCGGGAGAGTTAACGATTGTTGTGCCCCAGTGCGGTGAGAGCTTGTTATTTATAGTTAAGTACATTGAGGGCCATCAGCATCGGTGATCCATGGGGAAGGGATGCGCGTTATCTGTTTCGAGGGTCAGTCGCGTCCTCCGATAATGGGGTCTAATCGTCTGGCGTTTCGGTCGGTTGTCAGATACCCGCTTTTTTTCACATCCATCTGATTTTTGTGACAGGTGAAAATCCTGCTGGGCCACTTGTGGTCATTTGCCATTTCACCCTATTTTGAATAAACCATGGGGCTATCACCAGGATTGGAAATGCATTTAGATACCATCCGTAGCATGTGCGAAAAAACTGCTAGTCATTTTGATAATACAATTCTAAAGGTCTATGACTCCTTTCAGACCTCTGAGGCAACTGTGAAAACGGATTCATCCTTGGCTGCGGGAGAGGCACCCAGGCTTACCAACTTCATACCAATATCACCTCAGGATGCTTTAGCCGAAATCCAAAAATGCCGCTCAGGCGCCCCAGATGATCCATGTCCTCCCAAACTGTGGAAAATGTTATCCATAAACCTGATGGGCGGGCTACTTCATATATGGAACTCTTCTCTGGAAACTGGCATCTTTCCTGATAAATGGAAACATGCAAAACTCCTACCTCAGAGAAAGAAGCCTAATGGGGACTCAGGCGATCTTATTTAAGTATGGGCGAATTTTGCAAATCTCGCGTTCGCGAATTTTGCGGATTTGCGAACTCGCAATCTGCAAAATCCGCGAATTCCCGCAAATTTGCGGATTTTTTTTTTTTTATGTTCGCACGGGTTTCTGCAAGTTCGCGAGGGTTTTGTACAATTTCGCAAATTGCGAAATTGTACAAAACGCGTGCGAACTTGCAGAAACCCGTGCGAACACAATGTGCCCAGTAGGGTATGTGCCTCTTGTGTGAATAAAAGGTCAGAGAAAGATCAGTTCAGCAGATGAAGAGAAAGAAGCTCCTGGTCACAGGAACAGCACGGGTATTGCGCTCGTGAAAGTCAAGGATGCAAAGCCTATCCAGCATCACAGCTGATTTTCCACTGTAGATTTGGGAAGAAGGCACACCTGTCCAGCCTCGACGACGCTCACGATTGTTTTTGGGCTAATGAATGAGTCACTGAATTTAAGCATCAACTAGTTTGAGCGACCATGTGTGTGTTACTATGCAATCGCCCCGAAGGGCGCAGGGGTCCCTTGAGTGAGCTGCAGACCTGTGCCCAGCCATGCAACTATTTTACAATGGCGCCAGCAAGCTGCCAGCGCCGTTGTAAAATAGTTACAAAGTTAGCTTGCACAGGAAGCACTTAGATAAAATAAAGCAGCACCTGCTTCGTTTTATCTAGTGGTTCCTGTGCAAGCTAACTTTGTAACTATTTTACAACGGCGCTGGCAGCTTGCTGGCGCCATTGTAAAATAGGTGCATGAGTGGGGGTTCAACTTTTGAACCCGTTACGTTCGCGGATTTTTTTTTGCGGATTTTGCGGGAAATCCGCAAAATTCGCGGATTGCGGATTTCCCAAAAATCCGCAAAATCCGCGAGCGTAACGGATTTCCCGCTCACACTTAATCTTATTAACCTTAGACCCATGTCTCTGCTACCCGCCCCAGGAAAAATGCTGGAGAAGCTGGTTCAGCGCCAACCGACCACTTTTATTGAGCAGAATGGCTCTCTGTATGATACACAATCTGGTTTTCAGGCAGGATTCAGTACGAAGACCGCTCTTCTTTAGGTTGCAGAGTCGGTAAGGTGATCGCTGGATTCAGGAGCATCAGCACTACTGGTGCTCCTGGATAAGTCCATGGCATCCGACACTGTCGACCACACCGTTCTGGTCCAAAGGCTAAAAGGTGTGGGCTTGGGTGGGAAAGTGCTGACCTGGTTGACATCTTGTTTGAGTGGACATACTCAGAGAGTTGCCCTTAAACCATTTGAATCCAAACCGAAACAGCTCTGGTGCGGTGTCTTTCAGGGCTCAGCCTTGAGCCCTTTCCTTTTTAACCTTTACCTAGCCCCTCTGTTCTCGCTGATTGCCAACTGGGGAGTGAAAGAGATCTCTTACGCTGACAACACCAAGCTGTTTTTCTCGTTTAAGGAGCAGACGGCAGATGCTTTTAAGAAGTGTAAGGGTTGCTTGTGTGACATAGCACTGTGGGTGAACTCAAATAAATTAAAGCTTAACGCTGGGAAGACAGAAGTCCTGTTCTTCGGTCAGGGCCCAGTGCAAGATTCAGATTTATGGTGGCCATCAGAAATGGGACTACCACCTTCCCCTGCCACGTGTATTCAAAATTTAGGGGTGAGATGGGAGTCTGACCTGTCCTTTACAGCCCAAATACTGCAGGTCTCTGCAATTTGTTTTAGTAAATAAAAAAAATCTCCAGAAAATGTTGCACTTTTTACCGGAAGACTGCCGCAAATCAGTAGTACATGCCACAGTTACATCTAGGCTAGATTATGCAAATGGCCTATATCTTGGCCTTCCTAAATACGCCATTTACCGCCTTCAGATGATACAGAATGCAGCTGCCTTATACCGTTTTAACACCATGTGTCTCCGCATCTACAGAAGCTCCACTGGATTTCAGTTGAGAAAATAATTATATTCAAGGCCATGATGTTGGCGTATTGGGCTCTTAATGGTAAATGCCCTGGTTATCTGAAGGAAAGACTGCATCTCTATAAGCAAGATCATGCACTAAGATCTAATTCTCACAAATTGCTCTGCACCCCACGCTTTGTGAAATCACGCTTGGGCGGTAGAGCGTTCACGGTCAGAACTGCTTTACTGTGGAACGCTCTACCAGGTTCCCTGTGGCAGGCAGTTTCAGAAACATGTTTCAGAAAGGCCTTGAAGACTTGGCTCTTTAGGGCAGATTAACAATGGGCTGTTAAATCTGCTACCCTCTCAGGCGCAATTTCACTGGATGTCTCAGCGCCGGGACACCCCTGTTTGTGGTAGCTGTTGCGCTCTATAAGCTTCAGTATTATTATTATTATTATTATTATTATTATTATTATTATTATTATTATTATTATTATTATTATTTAGGAAGCATTTGAACATGTTTTGGCAAATCAAGCCGGTCTCAACTGGGGTGCAGAGGATCTATCTCTTGCACTTCCTTTTGATAACGCTTAAAAGGACTGTGTTATCTTTGCACTTATCACTAGTGGGCCGATTACGATGCCGTAGGAAAACGGCTCTGAGGATCGAGTGGAGCTGTTCCTACAGTATTGTAATCTCCTGTATGGATTCATTTCCGACCAACCCATTTTGATGGAATCAGTAAGAAATGAACCCAAATAGGATTTCCAAATGGGTTACGATGGGCTTGGAGAGCCTGTCTGTCATTTGGAAAGCCTCCTGTAATCCAAGGGCAGCTTTTTCTGCCTGAGTGATTTCAATGTCTGATTCTGACCACCTTTCTATGCTGGTTTTTCTGACACAGACAGGCTGTGGGAAGTCGACTTTGGGGGCCTCCATCAGACCCCCATCGGTGCAAGGCCTGCAGAGGACAGCTGAGAGTAGCCCCTGTTGATCCCCTGACCCGGTGGCAGGCATCTTGAGGTGCCTGCCACGGGGTGCAGGGTTGAACTGCACCTCAGCTCTTTACAATGAGAGCATGCATTCCTGTTGGCATGCATGCTCCCATTGTAAAGAATAGGAGTGTGCCTGAACAGTGTTCTCTCACATCCTAATTGCTGTTTTGGGATCGCCAACAGGAGGTCGGTTTGTCTCAGTTCCAGATCGATGTCAGACAGACTCAGGTCTGTCCGACATCGTAATCAGCCCCTAAATGTGCACCACTCTTTTGGCGATGGCTCTTTCAAAGTGTATCCCACACATATGTCTCTGCACCTCTCCTTGTGGCTGATTACAGACCTCAATAAACATATGTGTTTTGGCATCTTGGTGGGTCTATAAAAATATATATTTCTGATCATATTTTATATACTGTAATACAAAATTTACTAACAACAATTCCGTCATAAAATGATTCCAAAGGGACAATTATCATTATTGAGATGTAGAAAGCAAATGCAACCAGTGAAAGTGCTGAGATAGTCAGTGAGAATGACTGCAGCACCTGTGAGTGAGAGAGAAATTGACAAGCCTTTCAATGAGAACTAGAAGGTTTACAGTTCCAGGGCAGAATGCAGTTCATGCCCTTAATATATAAAACATCGAAAGTGTTTGAGAAAGCGGGAGTGGAGGTTGCCACAATACTGAAAATTACCTGGTAGACAAATTGTCCTGCTGTTTCCAAGGTGGGGATAACATTTATTTACATGATCTTGTATCCCAATGCTTTCCTATAGAAAGGACAGCCCTGCTGCAGTGAAAATAGCTGTTAGGGCTTTTTCTTTGTAAATATATGTTTAAAATTAAAATTTTCCAAATCCTACTTCTAAATACCATGCATCCTGCCTTATAACCAATAAAGACTATTTAGGGGTGACTTATTTATATTTAAAAGTAAGGTTTAGGCAAGTAAAATGGGGTCATTTTAACTGGTTTAATTTGAAGTTTTAAAACTGCATAGCCTGTCTACAAAGGTGTGCCTGGAGGCCTGCATTTTGGTGCCACTGCAGTAGATGACCCATTGAGTGCTGCAGTCCACTGGTTGATAGAATTTAGTTTGCAGGCCCTCAGTAAACTTGTACCATTCACTTGGAATGCATTAGCAAATGAAATGTGCCAATCCGGAGTGTACCAATGTTACCATGTTAAAAGGAGTACAATCACTTCACCATTGGATAGCATGGGTAAAGTGCACAGAGTAGTAGTCGGCAATAATAGAGCACTGCAAAAAGGCAAAATAAAACCAGGATGAGCCTGCAGAAAGGGCACCTTTTCAACAGGAATTAATACACAACAAAGTGGTGAGACTTAACGAAGCAGAATAGGACATGTTGGAGCCATTAATGTGTTCAGAGCAGGTCTATAAAGATAATTATGCCTGCAAAGTAAAAATGCTTATTGGTTGTCCAGTTCCCAGCATTCCACTCCCTGTTCTAATTCATTTTCACTAAAACATGTCAACCCATAACTTCCCAGGTAAGCAAAGTTCAATTACAAAACGGCAAAGGTACAATTTTCTTGTACTAAAGAAGGGACTCACAATTTTGAAAACAGGAGGTCTGAGGAAGATAGAAATGATTTATCTAGGACTTACTCAATATAAGAAAACAGAGGTGTACCAGAAAAGTCACATACCACAGCCTTATAAACAAGAAGATTTGTGCATTGGAATGACTGCTAAGATTGTAAAGGCTTTGATTAGGGAGTACAAATGACTATGGATTGGGGGCATTGAAAGCAGCTGGTGCACTTCATTAAATGCAATCGAGCCTATGGCAACATACTCTATTGCTAATTAATTAGAAACATTTTCGATGGTGATGTGTAACGAGTAACACTTTTGTTCATCGTTGGATTACTGGGCCAAAATATAAGGAATGTTATGTAAGGTATAGGATAAGAATAGTAAAGGACCAGTAATACCAAGTGCCCCTTGGAACTGTGCTCGGATAATTCCTGATGGCACTTTTTTGACTTGTCCACATTGAGGGACATATTTACTAACATTGTATGCAGAGACGCTAGTGAATTTGCTGCACTGAATTGTTTGAAAGAGAGAAAGCATAACAGTGCTATATTTTGAAAAGTTGGCCAGAGGTCTGCTTTCTCCTAGCGCTGACACACTTTTGGGTGCCTAGAGCCAAAGCAGGCACACTTGCTTCATGCACATGGGTCTGTGATTAATATATTTTGTTGTGCAGAAATGTGTACTGGCTTGCACAAAAACTATCATTTAAATCTATTTCCTCTATGTATTTTTTGCTGCATAAATAACAAGGGGCATATTAGCAAGGGCCATATCGCCACTTTAGTAACACTTTTTGCCGCTAAAACGGTGATATTTGTATCGCCCTCTAAGCAAGCTGTCGCTAACAGCAGTTAACGACAGCTTTTATGCGATAGAGACCGGTTTGGGGCCCACTGTGCATGTCAGCGATATTTATCACTAATGACATGCAAAGTGGGCGTACCCAAACTGTTAGCGACTGAAAGCCTTCGCTAACACAGCTATCGCCTATTAGCAAGGCAGGCTGTGTGATTAAAAAAGTTGCGCTGAGCACGATTATCGCTAGATTCTAACGCCTGCTCAGACCATTACTTAACCTGTTTATCCAATCAGAGGTGGATATTCAGGTTAAGTCCCCATTAGCGTGTAGTGTAGTTCCTATATTCCCAATAGGCTCTGCGCATTGGAATAATACATCCTATAGATGTGACGTAGGATGTCTACTTGGTCTCTATCGAATATATTAAACTTAATTGTGAGTGCCAGCTAGCTCAGAGGTCACTAGAAACTTTCTCGAATAAACAAGAAGGGATTACTTTCTGACAACCGCATAAACATGACAACTTTGTTTCCCCAAGATAAAACATATCTTTAGAGTCATGGAAACAATAGATAGATATTTTACTCTGTCTTTCGTGCATGCTTCGTTTCACCAGAGGTGCAGAGAAATAGAGAGACGGGCGTTTTCAATAAAAGTATTTATTGAACAGTCTTCTTTCTCATGCAGAAATGAACTGCTACAATCTTAATACTGGCTATAAAATATAATGCGTACAGCAGGAAGACTATTATTAAATAATACTGTAAAAGCATGGTATGGTTTCTAAGCCATAAAATACATACATAAATACATAAAGACTAAAAGTACTCAACTGGTGCTTCTAAAATACGCCTACCCCAATGTACCTAACCTAAGTCTAGTACGAAGAAAGAAGTAAGTGTGGTTTAGCATAAGTTTAGTATTCTTTTTGCCAAGAATCTGTCCAAGATTTCTTTTAGGGTATAATCAGCTCTGTACCTTGGTTTAGAATCAAGGCTGTCTGGTATCTCTCTGTCTCTGGACTCAATTTCCCAACACCCCGCAAGGGGAGCTTGGAAACACTGGAGCTGGATTTCTCTGCAGGAGAAAAGATAGCGTCTCTCTCAGTGCATCTGCTGGAGGCTCGGCTTCCTTCGGCACTTAATGTAGCAGGCTGCCTCGGGCAAGTGGATAGTCAAACTGCTCCAAACCACTGTGTGTTTGCTTGGGCATAGGTGGGCATATTTATACCTTGAAGGTGCAGAGTTTGACGTAAAGGTGGACATAATAACGTCATCAAAGAGTCTCAGTTCTTTGAAAACTCCATGAGTTCTTGGACAAATGAATATTCAAGCAAGGGGGAGTCCCTAACTGCTGAAGCCGAGTTTTCCAAGAAATTGTTGTTGATTTTCGGAACTAGTGGAAGTAGCCATGCCATATTTGGACTGCCTATATAAGGATATGGTGATTTATACCTAAATAAGGGCATGAATCGGGAAAATTACACTAGGGTCTTAAAATGCTATACAACAAGCGTTAATGCCTGAATATCGCTGGATTTCCAGCGATATTCACGCATTAAGCCGCTATCGCCGGATATATTATCGCATTAGAGATAAACGTTGCTAATACCATGTTATCTCTGCGATAATATCCGGCGATAAAAAAAACGCGCTAGGCGCGTTTTGCAGTAAATACTGCATGTCCTTGCTAATATGCCCCAAGGAGTAATAAAGATATTTCGTATTATGCCAGCTTCAGGTAGTTGCATCATGTTCGCACAAACCTGTGCATTCCCCATGCAAAACCCATGTAATTCCTGCCTGATGCCAGGTAACAAAAGGCAGAGCTATGCGCTGACTTCCATTACTTTTTTTTTTTACACAGCCACGCAAGTTGAGATTTGCGTGGCTTTGAAGATCCAAGAATTGATTTTTTTGGGGGGCTTCGCGAAATAAACGACACATCACATTCCCCAAGAGTGTCCACCTCCTTTGGAAATTACATTTTTTATCACTCATTCCACATACGTTTCTAATACAAGCAATCCCATGTTTAAGATGCAGAAACAGTTTAACACAGATTTCCTCTTACACATAGCGAGCCCTGCTAAAATCAAAACTACTTGTTCAGAATCCACGGTTTGCTATTTGTCTAGCACACGTTTTGTCAAATACTTTCAGCTATTCTTTTAAAGAGAAATGCCTCTATAAACGTTAATGAAGATTCCGAACTGGTTTGCCGAAAAATCAGCAGTAATTGGGTTGACAGAAGGACCTCCAGAAATGTCATCAGGGGGATTTAGAAATGTCAGTCTGGGTTTTAAAAGTTAACAGTGTATTTGGCACATCGTTTTTCACTTGGTCTTTTGAAGTCTCTGGATAATAGGAAGGGGAATACCAGAGTGGATCGGGATAATTTAGGACGAAATTGTGTTTGAAGCACTGCTAGCAAATAAATCACACTCGGTGGAAGAAAAACAATAGGTAGAGAGTTTGACTTTTCTAATTGAATATGTATTTAGGATGAGACAGCTGTGGTCGAAATAGATAATAGCCTGCACCTTGGGATAGGGACTTTGAAATAATTGACATTCCTAAGCCTTTCTCCTGGGGCAAAGGGCCATTGGTAATAAATGAGAATTGCGTTGTTTTGCTCTTAAATTGCAGCTCTTCTAAGAAGCCATATTGCATTAAAACTACTAAAGTTTTGGTAACACTTGAGTGGTGATTGTTTGTACTTAGCTAGCTACTTTTTTTAATAGTGATCTTGAAACAACAGCTGTCGCTTAATGGAATCTAATGGTGCACAGGGACAGACAGGCCCATCTTATCTATTCGCTTTCCTTACTCAGAAAGGATTTGTCCTTGACTTTTCCATAGATGTTACCTGCTGTTTGTCTCGGCTACATTTGCTTAAAATTACTACTTAAAACTCTCTACAGTGTTTTGCCATTTTTATATACCACTCCTCCAATATTCAAAATATTTTATTGTTTTAGGTAAAAATACATTACAGCAAATGACCAGAACACTGTCATAAAATGCACAGTTTGATTTAGGAACTTTTCAAGAGTTACTTTAAATCAAGCCCTCTAGAATACAGGCTGCTAGCTCACCACTAAACTGTGTTACTTTTATATGCATACACTTGACATACTCATAATAATAAATGGAAACAGCTAATAATTATAACAAAACGTACAAATCCTATATAATTATAGGCTTGTATACATCAGATAGTGTAATCAATCGTTGATACTAACGGACTATCTCATGCAGAAATTAAAATATGTTTATCACAGTTTGGTAGAATCATGGGGCATATTAGCAAGAACCTCGTAAAAATGATTGCCGTTTTAGCGACAGGAAACTGTCGCTAAAACAGCTATAATGGGCTTGCTAATATGCGTTATAGAATTCCAATAGAAGCCCAGGTTAGATGTGCAGGACATATAACCTGGGCTTCTATTGGAATGCTATAACTCTTATTAGCAAGCACATTATCGCCGTTTTAGCTTCAGTTTCCTGCGGCTAAAATGGTGATAATTTTAACGAGGTTCTTGCTAATATGCCTCCATGTCCCTTCAACCCCTTGACCCATTTTCATTTGCAAAAACAACAGTTGATGGACAGAATGCAGAACAATGTCATACATTCACCCCAGTACAGAGATCTGGGCCTAAATCCATCGTTTTTTTGCACTCCACACCACCCCAGTTCAGACATGGCCATATGCAAATCAGCCTTGACCCTGTGCCTCATGAGAAAAGTCCAGCCCGAACTGCCAAGCCATGTCTTTCCTGGACCAGAATCAAGCATCCTAGGACCGGTTTCTGGCTATCAGCCGTCTTCAGCCAGGATAGCTTGACTCCAGTGGTGTGGAGAGCATGGGACTCACGTCTGAGCATACCCATCCCACTCGGGTGACAAATGCAAAAATAACAGTTGATGGACAGAATGCAGAACAATGTCATACATTCACCCCAGTACGACATTCTGTCCATCGTCTTGTGTTTTCCCATTTTTATTTGCGGCATAAGCTTTGAGCCTTCCAAAAGTTTTATTGGTAACCCTACGAAGCGAGTAAGGCACCTAGATATACTGTTAGGCCAGCTGTTGTGATAAACATGAATGCTTCAGACAGAATATTTATTTTGTTTATTCTAAGTCAGGCTACAGGTATATATTGAAGGAATCAATACAACCACCAATGGTCAGGGCATATAGAACTCAAAAGATACTATTGGCAGCTTTCGTACCAATTTCATCCCTTCCATTCATCCTCAATCGTGTCTCACCTTTGTGGACCCATCAAGAGTTTAATTACTTAATCTAGGAAGTGAGTGAGACACTTCCATTTCCTGCTGGCCTGCACATTATTGGACAACTGAAATGTTTCATGTGAGGTGCTTATTAGGTTCATTGTTAAATTGCACCAAAAATACTGCCATGTCAAATGCTCCAGACCAGGACATGCACAAAGGGCTTTTTTCACACACAATAAAATTGAAAATTATGCCTGAAGATTTCCGACTTGGCCTGGATGAAATGTTCTGACTTTCTAGCATTCATAAATGTTCACACTGACACAAAAGCTGCACTAGGTGCAGGTTTCAAGGGATACTTCTGGGAAGCTCATGTGGCATTTCCATTGGGAAATAGGAAACCCTGTGCAAACCCACACCTTGTCTATACTTATACTTTACAACAAACAAAAAGATAGGTGGAGGGTCCGAGGGAATGTTTAACGACCTCAGCACAGTTACAATCCCCCAGACAAGCTATAGAAAACACAAAGAGTAACTGTGGGTCTTAGACAATAGGAAGGCTATGTGTGTGTGGAGATGACTATGTGTATGCTTACAAGTTTGAGCAGACTACCGGACATTTAACCTATGTGAAAAAATGTCCATCAGTTACTCTTCCTGTACCGTCCAATTCATCATTTGGTCTACTTCACAGTAGGTAGTCCGTATTTTACCATCTCCAGAGATGTTGCAAGGGGATGGTTGGTTTTGGTGATGTGATTGGTGGATGTTGTTTGTTCGTAACTGAAAGCAGTGCATATGTGATTAGTGAAAAGAAACAAAAGAATGTGCTTGTGGTAAAATTGGATAGTGTACGCAATATAATTGTATTCTGGAGTCGTGCACTTCCAACAGTAAAAACAATAGAGTGCAAAAAAGTCAGATGGTTCAAACAAATAACTTCTGACTGGGTTATCTGGTCGACATGTTTCTGCGGACATTTAAAGGTCCAAACTGGTACCTGCCGCTTCTTCAGGACCCATAAACTTAATTGCTACTGCTCTACGTGATGAACTAAAAAACAATAGTGAACACCGATGATAAATGTCACCTGTTCACTTCTGGTATTCCTCCTTGTTAGATGGAAGAGGTCCAGATGTCCAATCGCCATAGCACACACACACAGACAAACACAAGAACAGAGTAGGATAACAAACCATCATTAGTATGGGTTACCGCTAACTTAACTTGATAATTGTTCTTATCATATAATGGTCAAGTTACATTCATTTACAACCTATTTAACAAAGTATCATAGGCTCACCTTAATTTCAAGGGGAACGTGCTTCTCCTCACCTGGCAAGCAGCTCAGGACAATGGAGCACCACTCTAAAGTATAGAAAATTACATAGCTGTGATAAACTATGTGACTGCTCAACAGATAGAGACTCATAGGATCGATACAATTCGGTCTTATTATGGTTGATTTTATATCCCCCAATGAATTTGAATTGAGCAAATTCTGCTTATGTTTGCTCCATATTCTGGCTCTCTGGACTAAGATAGAGAATGATATCATCTGCAAACAATTTTAATTTTGCCATGCCTAATATTGGAGCTCTAATTGTCCTAATATTATGAATTTTAGTGGCCAGGGGCTCAATAAAAAGGGTAAATAGGACGTGTGAAAGCGGACACTCTTGTCTGGTCCCCCGATTCAAAGTCTAGACTACTTTCCTTCTCCTGCTGGTAAAGGGAAATCCTTATTTATCATAGACTCAAACATCGTGGTGCACCTTAGGTCAATGTGTTATGTAGTTCAATTTACCAGAAACCTATTTTGCACTATCAAGCCTTACAGTACCTCCCAAGCTAAATGTATTCAATTATACTATCTGCATGTGTTTCTGCCAGATTTGAATATTGTATTAACCTCTGCTTGGGACTTGAAGCAAAGCTTTTCAATACATTTCAAAAGGTACAAAAGGCAGCTGTTTGCCTAGTTTGTTCTATCTAAAAATACAATGATGTGTTCCAAACTCAAAGATTCATCCATAGGTTGCCATTGAATTCAATTCAAATGCTTATTTATTATTCATAAGCTGTTTTTACCACATTACCTATCTATGACTATTCCTTCTGATCCAGACCTCAAAAACAAGTAGGAGCTTAAGATATGCTGCACCAAGTACCAAGAATAAGGAAATTCAACATAAAAGCAGATATTTTAGATATCAGAGAGCCAAATTAAGGACTCACCCGTATCCCATGCCATGCAAGACAGAACCTCATGCTACACCCTACCTCCCCACTTGATCAAGGAGGAGTATGATATGGGTTAGGGTGAGGAAAGGAGAAGAGTTGAGGACCAGTTCCAAGACCTCCCCATACAATTTCCAGGTTTCATCATCACATCCCTCCTATGACCCTCTTGAACTCAACTGTGAAACTGAACACAAGATGATATGTGGCACAGCTCATCTTTATTGAAATCTGTCCCTGACTCCGCTATTGATATTTCACTGCTGAGTTCAAATAACCCAACAGCGAACCTGAGAACATTATGATACAGGACACAGGAAATGAAGGATACTCTATATTCTGTCGTGCCATTATGTGGCATGGGAGAGCGAATGGGGCTTTGAGTATCAGTACTGCATATATTGATAATAGTCTTGCTCACCTCTGCGAAGTGACAGTGCTGAACGTGATCTGAACAAGTATTTTAGTTAATTTTAGGAAACACACACTTATCCAAAAAAATAATATATTTTCAACAATTATTGTGACACAGAAATTAAGAAAGAAATCAAACTGAGTTAGTGCAATTAGGTTGTGGTGCACTTAGACCAACATCTTTGGTGGCTGTTGGCACGTCTGTTTTTATGCATATATAGGTAGTACCGCTTTATGTTGAATAATAGATCCTTACTATAGAGACCTAAAATCATCCATTGAATACATAAAGCTGGATACATGACCCACCAGTGTATAGATGATCAGATTTGTGCTGTTTGAGAAGAAAATGCTGTTCAGCTAATTTGTTCAATCCAGAAAACATGTGACTGTCTTGTATTTTCCTACAAACCAAAAATCAACAGAGGACCCACAAAATACGTAGCTCACAGTACTGCTAAGTAATATCACAATTTTATTAACACCTTGGATGAGTGTGGAAACCTCTTGCTCATGTGAACTCTTAGCAAACTATCTTTGGATAAATAAAATGCAAAGCTCACATTTTTGATTTTCGAAAGTGATGCCTTTCAGAAGAAGCTAACAAAATGCTTTTTTCTACTAAAAAAAAAAACTGGCTAGTGGATAACCAATGTATCTCGCTTGATCGACGTGTAACATATGTACTGTACACTTCTTAGTGCCATTTCCAGTCCAAGGTGGGTGCCAGGATAACCTTTCACCATGCCCGTGTGACAGTACCTCAAGTCAAAACATTTAGCACTTTCTACTTTTGTTGTGCACTTTATAAATCAGTGAGAAGAAAGTTTGCATTCCCTGTTTGGTCGTTGTGCTCTTTTAACTCACATCTTGATGGTTATAGGTGGCATATTATCAAGAACGGTGTTAAAAATTATCGCTGGTTTAGTGGCAGAAAACTGCTGCTAAGGCAGCAATAATGGGCTTGATAATATGCCTTTGAGAATTCCAATAGAAGTCAATTTTCTGGTGTGAACCTGAGCTTCTATTGGAATTCTCCAGGCATATTATCAAGCCCATTATCGCCGCTTGAGCGGCAGTTTTCTGCCGCTACACCAGCGATAATTTTAATGCCGTTCTTGATAATATGCCCCCAGATTTTTAAACAACTCGGAAATGCGGGAGATTTTGCTAGCTGCTAAAAATTCTACTGGAGAAGCATTAGGATGCAATATGGTCAATAGTACACTTTATGCTTTTAAGTGTGTGCCCAGTTATTGTATGATGTCAGGCTATGTTTCAGTAACTGACCCCCTGAATGTGTTTTAATGATGCATGTATTATGACTCTACGCCTATTTATTGAATCCTGTAATTTGATGCTGCCTTAATTGATCTATTGAGTGTTTTTATTGACATCTGTATTACTACTGTATTCTTACATGGCTGTTTTCATTGATATCTGTAATATTATAGTATTTCTTTACAGCTGTTCAAGGTGAATAAAGATAAAGGGCCATATGTATCAAGCCAAATTGACTTTGCAAACGCCGAAATTCGCAGAATTTCGGCGTTTGCGAATGCAATTTGGCCTAATAGTATGTATCAAGGAAATCTGCTTGCAAAATAAGGAATCGCAAAATTTGCGATTCCTTATTTTGCGATTGCATTTAAGGAATCGCAAATTTTGCGATTCCTTAAATGCAATGTAAGAAGCCAAAAAAAATCGCAAATTGGCCTTAAGGAATAGCAAATTACCACCAACTTCTAGTTTGTGGTATGTTGCGAATTCCTTGAAAAATGCATGTTTTTGCATTTTTCAAAGTGCCATGTGACGCACATACATGCCCTTAGGGCATGTATGTGCGCCACATGTGCACCCATGCATATTTCAGGGGTGCAACAGGGTGTCCTTTGGACACCCCTGCACCCTTGAGAATATGCACAATTTGCGATTAGCAAATTGCGATTCGCAAATTTCCCATTCATTCCTATGGGCGTCCTGGCCCATAGAAATGAAAGGGGAAGTATTCCTTAATTGCGAATTCGCAATTTGCGAATTCGCATTTAAGGAATAACAAGAAATCGCTATGAAATTGTGATTTTCTTGATACATAGCAATTAGCGATTCTGAAATAGCGATTTCTTAAAAATCGCTATTACAGAATCGCTAATTGCTACCTTCATACATATGGCCCTTATTGAGTGAATGAATGAATGAATGAATGAATGTTGGTTTTATAGAGTGCATGGTTACCCGGAGGCGTCCCAGCGCTGTACCACTGGGGAACCCGTCCTGGCTTTCCCTGTGAGATGGTCCCTTTACTGGGCATCCCCAAGGTGCAGCCAGGCATCCCTGGTGGTGATGGGGCCGGAGGGGAGATTAAGCAAGCTATTGCCCAGAGTTGCAGCGTGGGACCCCATGGTTAGAGTGGCACCGAGGCCGAGGCGAGATTTATCGAGCCCGCTGACATTGGTACCCGGCCACGTCGGGAATTGAACCCTGGTCCCGGGCCGACCTCTGCCTCCCGGTCTGCCGCCTCTAACCGTTGAGCCACACTTCTCAAATGACATGTAGCATTCATATTTGTGTGCAGAGGAACAAAGAACAATGACATGAAGGCTAAGTCACACATTAAGCACCACGAAATCATGCTTCCAGCTTCTAGAATAGCAGGTTCCAATGGCCAGAAACCTTAACTTGTGCACAGAATGTACTATTCCCTGCTATTGTGCTGCGTACACATTTTTTAAAACTCATACAGGACAATGATACAAATACTCTGCAAATGCTATTTCTTCCTGAAACAATACCACATATTCTAATGACCTCAGACAATTATAATACTTAGATGAAGATTACTTTTTGTCAGCTAAACGCCCCCTCATTACCAAGAAACAGAACAGTAACAAACTACAAGAAAATCATGCACAATGTTAATATTGAAAAAAAAATCTACCAGTTGACGTTTTTGTGCTGGTGTGCAATTCTGAGAAAAGTAATCATGCTCCTAAACGGTTGCAAAACAAATGTGTTACAGTTCTGAAAAATGCAAGTGAGTTATACATTTCTGGAAAAAAGCAAAAACCTTCTTTCCACTTACTGAGATGTCCATAAACTAGTGCTTTTCGTAGGATTCTACCATAATCATAATGTTTGTAGGCTGCCACTTACAACCCTGGACAGAAATAACAGTAAATTGTTTTGTTTTCAAAATATGCTTTTACAAGCCCAGCTGGCATGCTTTTTATAAGTGTTTGATAAATCTGGAGTGAAACTCCAGTTAATTAACCCTAACAATTAAACTCTGTTTTGGTCCTCTGACTCGGTGAGAAAAATAGCAGCTCAAAGGTCAAACATCAGCATATACTTTCGCTCATACGCTTTAAAAAAATAGTTTGGCTTCTAAAAAAAAGGTTGTCAAAGTGTATATTTCATCCTAGAATAAATATGAGCAAATTATACAAATATTCAACTACACAATCTAGGTCAAAATAATGTATTCAGTCAGTAGCAGGTGTAAAGTAATAAATGCATAGTCAGAGCATATTAAGATCCTTTTAAGTAATACAGTAAAAATTCCTAACCACAAAGAAAAAATTGGATTTAAAAGAATCTGAATCTGCCATTTTAATATGCAATTAAGAGAAGTCAAAACCTATGACATTTTCTCATTCTGGCATGAATAAAACGTGTGCCTTAAGCACAGATGTATACACTAGCCATTGGCCAGCAAATATACTGGATTATTTAATGAGCAAATTAAAAGTGCAAAGAGCAGGGCAATATTTGAAGATCTTATGATGGGACATTTATTCTGATCTGCTACAAACATGGCTCTCTAGAAATTCTGAACAGGAATGACCAAACCATGTGTGGCGCATCTCAGGGTTCTGATATCTAGTACATCAGCTAGAATAAACGTCTTAAACCATGCAATATTGTTGGAGTGTTATAATACATCCAAAGATTATAATATTGCATTCACTGGCAGAGTAGACAGTGGTGATGTTACTTACATTTTTCCTACTCCCTTGTTATCATGGTAGGAAAGAGAACTTCTAAAGCTGTCTCTCTTATTACTTATATCATTGTCCATTAAGACGAACTATTGAAAAGCAAGAAAATACATATGAGACTATTTGGTACCTTGATTGTCGGTTAGAAATGTAGAGATAAACTGTTGAGTGTCCTCTGCCTTTGAAAATAAATAAAATGCACCTGTAAATCTACTGTTGCTCATCCTTAACAAATCATTTGTGAAATTATGAAGCACCTGTGTCTATGAATATCTCATTAAAACATTTTGATAACCTGCTGGTCCAGAGGCATGAATGATGAGTGGTGGTCAGTCAGTTTGACAACTGTGTCAAAAAGCTGGTTCTTTGAACTGCTATGAAAATATGCTCTGTCATACCAAAAAAAGGATCTTTCAAGATAGTAAACCATGCTAGCATAAGGCCATATTGAATTTAAGGAATTGCTTATTTTGTTTATTTAACATGTAGTTATTGAATCAGAGAGCAGTCATTAAAAATAAATGAATTTACATACAGATGTAAATGGATGGCAAGGCAAATACGGCCAAATAATAGTGACACACGTTAGGGATTAGGATTTGTCAAAACTAAAGCTGAAATCATCAAATCTACTTTTTCGTTTTTTCCAGGAGATGGCAGATTGTATTAGTGATAAGAAAAAAAAGCAAAGTTATTTTGATACACTATACATTATAGATTGAGCTAGCGCTGATCAACAAAAACATTTTGATTCTAGTTTAGTCAGACAAGGGACATAGTTATGATAATAAATTGTATCTATTGCCTCTAGCTAAATTTAATTTTGTCCCACAATGATAGCCTCCCCGAGATAGCCCAGACTATGCTACCGTGCAAGCAATAAAAGTAAGCGCTTCTAATGTTAGTGGGTTGATTTTGTAACCCTAAATATTAGTAACACAGTTGATGCAATATAGAGTTGTGTGAATATTATTTTGCTCAGGTTTCTGAATCTCACTACATACAGCTTAATTCTGGATATGTTTGGGGGTGGGGAGGGGCTATCATTGTGAATATCTGCATGTGAAATGCCAAGGAGTCTATGAAAAGCACACAAAAGAATTGATGATGTTAGGCCATGGAACCAAACTCACCAATACCACCAGTGACTTGATCAATATTCTCTTCTTGTATCCAACATACATGAAGGATATCAGCCAAGTGAGCTAATAAAAACCTAGACATTAAAACCTTGTGAGCTGGCCAGGAAAATGCATCCACTGTAACATAGAAAAAGAAATTCTTTGCTCACAAGGTTGAATGTCTTCTGCATCTAACGCAATATTTGCAACAGGTGTCTGAGTTATAGTGAGTTCATCTATGGGCATTCCAGCATGTAAGATGCTTTGTTAGACAATTGGCATCTTGGTGTAAACCTGTTTGGATCATGGTGCATCCAATATTCTGCCTCTCCAACTATATGGGTCAATAATATTTTTGCCAAGCTCTTGCATTATATATTGAGGAGAGATATTATGAGCATAGGAATAAAGTCATCCTCTCTCCCAATTCCTCCAGAGATCATGCAAAATTCGCATGTATGTGTTGAGCAGTATCAGTGACAATGGAATGCTCTGCAGCACACCACAAGTTTATCAGGGATCAATGGGCCTATGGCCCTGGCATTACATTAAACAGACCCTAGAGTCTCTTAAGAAGTGATCAATCAGCATTTCATTGTTCTTTACGTAGAAAGAATCCTGCCAGACCAACATCAGCAAATTGGCAACAAATTCTTCATCAGCACTCACATCAGCAATATCTTTACATGTAGTAAGGTGAGTTCTGCTCCTCTACTGGTTAGAAATCCCAGTTGCCTTTCTACAAACAGTGATTAGAGTTTGAGATATTTAGACAACTACCACTTTCCCTATGATTTTATCTAGGAAGGGGGCCCTTTTAGTCAGCAAGTAGTTCTATATATTAAGAAGGTCATGGACCGGCTTTTCCAGTTGGCCAGTGATATGCAATTGCCTTAGAAATGTTGGGATCCTATTCTGACACAAACACTGATTCATGATCTCCGAAATGGAGACTACCAACAAGCCAGCAACCTTGTTAGTGATAAAAAAATTGGTGTCCCTACCTTACAGAATGACGTGAACCACTTAGTGCTAGTCGGTGACAATGAGGAATGTTGCATGAAAGTTTGATTTTTTATATCAAAGGTCTGTTGCTTTAAATTTAGTTCAATTTCTCAATTTCCAGAGTCCCCATCTGTGAAAAATTCTCTTTTGAGCACTCAGATGACTGAATAATGGCTTTGATTTCAACGTATTTGTGAGTTATAGACGTTTACTGATTTCTTTTAAGATGACACAGATGTCCTTACAGTGTTTCCTCCCCAAGGATGTTCTTTGGACCAAATCTTAATTTTGAGCTGAAATACATTCATAAGTAGGTGAGAGGCAGTAGGTATTAGGATTAAACTTGGCTTCTTTTGGCAGCCAGTGGTTCTGCTTTAACCCCTTCCATGCTTATGAGGCACAGTGGAGCTGTGCTCATGACGAGCTGGGCTCGTCATAATGGCTGAGGCACTCCCACACGCAATTGATTCCCCGCCTGTGCGGGAGAATCAATCAGTGGGCAGAGTCATGACGAGCCCAGCTCGCCACGAGCACAGCTCCACTGTGTCTCATGACGAGCTGGGCTCCCTCCCCCATGCTGTGGGGGAATTACACCCTCGGCGAAGGGGTTAAAGAACCCTTTAGGCGATTAAGTTGAGTCAATGATATTTGTCTATATGTGTCTTTAGATATCTGGACGGTATCACTCCTTAAGACTGGCATCTTTCACGTCAGCTAAGAAAGAGGTTGTTTCTGATGTACCTTGGGTTCGACATTATCACCGATCATACTCAGTAGCAATGTCTGGCATTTGTCATGTGTAATTAGATCACTGGTTGTGGTGCTTTCTAATTTACTGATGACACTCATCCTATCATCAGACTAGGCATGTCCGGCCTCCTTGAGAGGGATATATCTGGCAGCAGTGAACAAATGGATGGTTTTAAACTCTCAAAAAGTGAATGAAAATTAACCAAACTCTTGATCATAAGGCATCCCCAGGTTTGCATGGATAGCAGCCTCTGGCGAACAACCATGTGCTTTTCCTACTTGCCAGTTGCAAAATTATTTTCTGGGGGAGCTGATCATCTATTAGCATACCTTTTTAAAACTGCCTGGTCAAATCAGTGGGTTTGTCAAATCTTCAGGCATTGTGGAGTGTCAGAAAAGGCTTTCTATTCCTTGCAAGAGGGATTCATAGTGCAATCGTTTCAGCATTTGCTTCATCTAGGCTGGAAAAGTAAAGTTAGGAAGAAGTAAAACGTTCATTAAATTTAAAAATGTTCTTTAAACATTATAGGATGACAAATCTTAACAGAAATTAATGTATGTATTCATTATAATTGGTGAAAAAAGAAAACAAATTGGCAGTACCATTTGCTTAAATTTGCATTTGAAAGTACTTAAATAATTTAATTATAATAAATTAAACTACAATTATTCTTCTAATGAGTTATACATAGAAATTACCCACCTAAGGTAAAATGTTTATATTTAGTAGTTATGTATTGGGAGTTACTAAATGTAATGTATATAATGTATTTAAATTAAGTTAATAACTTAAAAAAATAAAGTTACATTTATTTTAAATAAAAAAGTTATCAAAATGTTTTAGAATAAGATAACAAGTATTTATAATTTATATATAATTGTTTTAACATTAAATTAAATGCATACATTATATATATATTTTAAAAAGGCAAAATTAATGTATTTATTTTGACAAATTGTTTCCTATATTGTTCTATTTGAAGTCCATACGTGTAATATTTTCGAAGGGATTGTGTTGTGGTATCAGTGGTTGCCCTTATGTGGTAACTGCTGGACTTACTCCAGATCCAAACGGGGTTCATTTACAAAAGCTTTGGTCCTTTTTCGCTGCAGTAAGTATTGAAGCACAGTTTGCGAATATAAAGGGGTTACTCCTTTATGGGTGGGAGAATGTCTCTAACCAAAACCTCCTTAAACCTACCTAAACCCCTCCTTACTCCTTCTTTAACCCCTCTCATGTTGTAGTAAATATGGTGTGGCTCACTGGTTAGAGGTGCCAGACCCAGAAGCAGAGGACGGCCTGGGACCAGGGTTCAATCCCCGACACAGCAGTGTCGTGAACCAGGGTCAGCGGTCTCGATAATTCTCGCCTCGGTGCCTACTCTAACCAAGGATCACACTCGGCCACTCTGGGCATTAGCTTGCCTCATCTCCACAACGGCCCCACACAAACGCTGGGGATGCCTGGTTTCACCTTGGAGATACCCAGGAGGGAACATCTCACAGGGAAAGCCAGGACTGGTTCCCCAGCGGTCTATAGCACCAGGACGTCTCCGGGTAGCTGTGCGCTTTACAAGACACACACACATTTACATTTACAATTTTCCAGCCAATCCCCCTGTTACTTACACATTTTCTATCAAAAAGTAGGCCTGTATCTGTGGAGATGTCTGCAGAAGGAGGTGGAGATTTCCACACATTATAGATAGGTGGCAGGCACATCCGATTGAAATTAAACAAACAACATTCTGTAGTACATTTAGCTTGTGTGTGGACGCCTGTGCTATAAACTGTGTCATTTTCTTTAGCAATTCCTTACATAAGTAATACAATCTGCATTGGGGCCCTAACACTGGCATAACATTTACAGAGTTTTAGTTATGATTATATACTCTTGATTGGTTTCTTGACTTTCATTATTGACTTGTTTCCCTGAACTCTTCACAGGACCCTGGTAGAGGGCATACTCCCCAAACATAATTGCACATACTCAGAGAAACCTGTTTAGTTGGTCAGGGGTACATCTATCTGAACTTACAATTCAAGGTGGAACCTCGCAGACCTTGGTGTTACATTTACTTGACATTTTTCAACGGTGTGTGTATGTTATGTGTGCGCAATGTTTGGAGTGTTGCATTCGGGCACACTAATTAGCACATTATTAGCTTTAGAGCATGGTCCTTCACTGCCTGCCAAATCATAAAGCAGTTATAGTCTGTAACATATGCAGTATTCTGCTCACAGGATCTCTGGATATCGTTTTTACAGTTTCATGTATGAATAATGACTCACTAAAATCTAAAGGACCTAGAATATTCTCATCATTTTGCAGTCATTTTAACACAGAGCACATTCATTGAACCTCTCCGGTACAATTTTACAGAAAAGCAGTTCACCCACCATAGTCATTTTGTAATTCCTTTGAAATTAATGACATGTCTTTTTTTAGGGTTATGGTATCAGCCTAGCCAGAATAAGTGGCATTCCTGTAATAAAAGAAAGAAAACAAAACTGAACAGCCCAGATGTCACAAATTAATTAATAGAATACTTCTCTGAAATTACATGATGACTTCTGTTAGAGGTCACCAAAGATGAATTATTTTCCCCTGGCAGTGCATCAAATGATTTTCTTTAAAAGTAACACAGTTTTCTTTTACTACCTGAACTAATATCATTATTGTGATTTTAGAAAATGTTTTCTTTTGAAGCAACTGAGATACGACCCAGTTAATACTAGCACTTTTTGACCATTTCCTTTACACTATTTGCGATAGAATCACAGCGGCATGGCAATATCCGGTTTTGCTACAATGAAATTTGTAGCCGGAACTATGTTTTGGAAACAGAACTATGCCAGGGATCACAGAATGTCAGTATGTAGGCACTGAGTCACCATACCACATCAGTACATATGGGCCCGAATCCTGACTACCTCATAGTGCCTTACATGTCCTTCTATCCTTCCCAGAATAACAGGTAAGTTGGCATCAGAGAACAAAACACTCTAGTCCTGCCAGGGAACGGCGGTAACATGTCATCACCTTTTGTTCTCTCACTAATACATGTTCATAATAAGCAACTTAAAAATACGAGGAACGTTTCCAATATTTATTGAAACCAGTGTGCTGTATCATGTAGCAACTGTGCTGCAATTAGGAAACATATGCAACTAAGTAGAGTGATTAGCATTATCAATATACTACACAAGGAAAAGCCCTACAATGTCAAATTATATATTTCCCTAAGTCTAACCTCACTACAAGAACACAAATGATATATCACAGATCTCCGGGATTAGAGCTGGGTCCCATACCTGGCATTTGCCATTAGTTGGTTTGCATCTCAGATTGCACAAGGCTGGTCTATTCATCCTAGGGTGTTTCCTCTACAAGAAATTCTCCACTTTATTTTTAAAATGGCAAGTCTCGGCTTATATGAAAAGAAATGCCATGATAGAGAACAGCTTCTTGGTCTCTTTGTTATGTCTATGTGTTAGTTGTGTTAGGGTCTGACCACAGGAAAATCAGAGCACAGTGTTGTTTAACCTTGTGTGAAACGTTCAGAATAAGTCCCAGCAGAAGAGCTAAATTACAAAAAACGTGTACAGCCTACCTATAAAATATTATGGTGGCATAAAAATAAGTGTGTAACTTCGTAACGTGTGCAAAGCAAAAGCAGCCTACAACTGAAATCGAGGCTATCATAGGGGAGAACTAAATTGGGCCCTATAGGGAACTCACAATATATTGACATGAGAAGACATGGCAAGTGCACAGTTGTTTATATTGTATTGAATTACAGTAAGATCAGATGGTTGAGTTATGTGGTGGCGGAGCTGACTGCTATGGGGTTGAAAGAGATATTTAAGGACCAAACAGCTTGTAGAAAGATATCTAGACAGAAGATGACTGATATGTTTCTGCTGAGGGCTCAATACACTAGAAGGGAGAGGAACTATGAAAAAACAGACTGTCCTTGCTTATCAACTGTCTCCATCCTTGATAGAGGGAGAATCTTTTTATCTAACTGTCATCCCCATATCGCAACACATACTTATACGACTGAGATTCTGCCTGAATCTGATACCATTATTGTTAGGACATCCGGAAAGAAGTTCTAGGCACTCAGACCTGACCCTGTGCCCCTATGATAAGCAATCTCCCCAAAATGACATGCATCTAGTATTCTTCTGCAGTCTATCCAAGAATGAAAGGAATGAAGGAAGTGGCCTGCTTAGGCCTTCCGTACCAAATGAAGAGCTGGTCATACAGTAGGGAATACCAAACATTATATGCTTATGCAGATACACTTGAGCGGAGCCCGGTCTGTCCAGTCTCTCAGGAGTGCTGCAGAGAGGATTGACATCAGCAAACATGGAAATACATTATGTACAAATCAGCACCAATGAAGGCACGGCCTTAATAGAATTTTCCAAGCAGATGCAGCTAAACAGAGAAGTACAGAAGGATAGATTTTATTTGTATTCTGAGGCCGGGCACACACTATCTCCTACTCAAGGTCACTCTGTCCGTGCCTGCCACTAGGCTAGTGGGAGAAGGCCTCTATTTAGTGGGAAATGTATGCGCTAATAAGAACAGTGTATTCATTAGCAAAGCAAGGCCCAACCTTGGGGAAACAAAACTTACCAAAACCTGTTTCTCGAAGAGGCAAGGCGCAGTTTTGAGCATGGTTCAAACTGGCGGACAAACATAAAATGGTGCAGTGAAAGCTAACTTACATGGAACAATGTACAGGAAAAATAACAAAAACATTTTAATTCCAACATACCCTCCTTTTAGCATGAGCTAACTAGTTTAGGAATTGATCACAGAAAATATAACAGCTTCAAGGACAAAGGAACATCAGTATTAGGAGCAGGTCATTTATTCAGTATCAGGGATGAAGGCTGCAAGGAAAGATGTAGTCTCAAAAATACCTTTATCAATCTGCATCAAATCATCAATATCCTTTTGTAACATAATTGCAGCATTAGTATCATGAATTGATATTTTCCTTTTGGAAGTGAGGATATTAATCCAATAGGAACAACAAGCTGGGAGACATTGTATGCAGAGACAACATGTGACAAAGATACCAGCAACCACAGCCAAGAAAATGAGGATCTTCCGACCCCTGGAAGTTAGCGTGTTCCGAAACCACCAGACAGTGTCCAAGTATCTACTTCTTAGTGTATTGCAGCGGACATTCTATGTCATTTTTTTTATAGCTGAATAAACATTGTGAGCGTTATCAGGTATGTAAACAAAACAGCTGCTGCCAATGATGTGACAGGCTCCTCTCCTTTCCGCAAGTATACCGTCTCGCACCATCTTGCTTTGCAAAGTGACTAACTTATAGCCTGGAGCTCAGCAACGATATGTGGTCACCATCCCGGCAGTTGTATTGATAACCCCTTCAACAACTCTTATTAGCAGACAAATTTGAAGGCTATTAGCGATGGCTCCACAAAAAGGTAGTAAGCACTTCCCAGTGTCTACGAATTGTTGTGCGGTGGTGTCTGTCCGATCTATATCCTTTACGGCAACAACCCTTTTGGCTCCAGTCAGGAAGATACTTCTACGTTGCAACTGATGATTTCTATGGTAATTAAACAGGGCAACATATACAGGGGGTAGAAGGAAGGAGAGATAACATGTACCCTACCATTGCCTCGGGAGCCAGGCGCGAGCTTGTGACCCACAGGCAAAATAGACATTATGGGTGTGAGAAGTTGGCCTGATATGTAGTGTTTCCAATTTTGGAACCACTGGGTATCAGTCCAAACAAACCCCAAAGATGTCTGGTTGTAAGTCAACCTTGTTAGACAAGCTATCCTAGTGGTAGCATGGACTAAGCAGCCTTAAAGGCTTAACTTAAGAGGTCGTGTTAAGCGAGCTGTTTTACCACATACAATCCTGTAATCAAATGAAAGGACACCACACAAGTATATATTATAAAAATATATGTATTTATTTCTAAATTACTCCCCAGTACTCTTTATGAGGAAAGGGGCACAAGCGTTAAATCAAAAGCACAGTAAAACATATAAAGTTGCACAATTATGGATGAGGGCGGGTGGCCACTCAGACCATATACTAAAAAAGTGGTATAAGGAACACTTATCGAACAGTGGTTAGGCCTAGGGCCTAGAGATTCGCTGGGAGCAGTCAGGACTAGCAATGCTGAAGTCGGGAGTAGCCCACAGGAGACGGGTGCAGCACGGAAAGTGCGGCGCGCACCAATGCAATGTCAATGGTGCGTAAAAGTTAGATAAAGTGAATTAAAAGATACTTCCGCTGAACCTAGAGGAACAAAACTTTAGACACAGACCCTAGAGGTGTGTACCAGTGTGGGAACACCGGCGTTGCAATGTTACCTCACCCACAGGCCGTGGGTGCACAGGGTCGAAGTCGCGTCGGGTCTTGACACGCAGGCTCTTGGTGCTTGGAGCTGTTGCAGCTGCAGGCGATGTGAAGCAGAAGTGTCCGGTGCGATCCAAGGGTGGATCGAAGTAGAAAAGTACCTGAAAGCAGAGGGGACAGAGTCTGGGTCACTCAGCAGTGACCAGGGTGGAACCAGGACGGAACCAGGCAATGTCGGGCGCAATCAGGTGGTTGTCGATAGGCTTCTCTCCGCTGTCACGTGGGCTCTGGGGCATCTGCGACGTCCAGGAGCGGATCACGATCTGTCCCACGTAGGCTCTCGCCGTCAGCACCGTCGGCTTCAAGATTGCAGCAAACAGCACTTGGCAAAAGCAATCCACGCGGAACCGGGAGATTGCTTATCACTCGAACCAGGAGGGTCAGAGTGGGGGCTCCTTTTCACAGGAGCTGGTGCAGATCTGGAGCAACCAGAAAAGCAAGTCGTATTTCAAGTTTCGTCGGCACAGGGGCCACAAGCCAGCTGGCAAGTGACCGGGCCAACGCGTTGAGCCAAAACAAGCAGAAGGGCCCCACGCAGCACTCGTCGAGTGTGGAGGGGTGAGCTTGGGTGCAAGTGTAGCTCGGGGTGGGGGCTTCTCAAACCCCGGTGTACAGCTTCGAGGATCACTCGTGGGCTGCACGGTCAGCGTCTCGTGGCCTTTTCAAGATGGCGTGCCCCACGCTTCCGGTCGCCTCCACTGGTCTCAGCTCTGCAGGGACTGTGGATCGGGCAGGTAGAAGGCAGGCAAGCTTGATCTCGTCGATCTCTGTCGCTCGAGTTCCGGCGGGAACTGCAACAAAGCAAGGGTCGAGGGCTGGATGGTGCCTGTTTGCACAGGGTGGTCACTCCTTGACCACAAGGGAGATTCTTCAGTCTTCTGCGTTGAGTAGAAAGTCGAAGGGTCCAGAACTCGTTTCTTATGTTTCTTCAGGGTGATCTGAGTTGCATTGGCACTGCTCCCACTCTTATTCGAATCTGGTGGGCTGGACATCCTGCTAGGTCCCCTCCTATGGGTGGGACCCAGGAAGGGGGTGGTTACACCCCTTTCCTTTGATCCAGGCCGCGCTGGGACAGGGGCTGGGAGGCCCCAGAACCGGTTTGGCCGGATTATGCAAGGGGCAGCCTTGTGCTCCCCAGGCAGTGTCTGGTTTCTTTGAAACCTCCCTACTACAATCCACTATCTCCTGTCTGGGGTGGTTTGACACCGCCCTGCGACAGGAAACTCTTTGTCCAGGCCTCCTCTGCCGAGTTTCGGTCAGCAGCAGGAGGCCAGACCCGTGTCTGTGGCAGGGGCATCCATTTTGTGGATCTGAGGCTCATTTTAAATCAACCGCGTTTCAGTAAAGTAACATGTCTTCTCCCTCTAGAAGGGTGGAATGCTACCCCCGTCGCCAGAACTGGCGAGGGGGTAGTATTCCAATTCGTATGACACCTTACACGACATGTTTTGATAAAGCCAAACCAAAGTTGCTATATAACCGCGAGGATTATAAGGCGCTTAAGAGTATATGGTATGGCATTATCCCGGATCAGCTTAGGGAGTTGTTCCCGACAGCTGCAGACAGGCTCAGCTCATGCCAGAGCTCCATCTCACATAAAACCACGCACTCTGCCTCCAGGATTGATGAGGCCTTCCATAGGAGTGGCTTACAGGCTATATATGTGTCCAGATATAGGTTTAGATATAGGTATACTATATCTAAGCAAGGGGTGATTACACCCACTTGCCCCAGCTGAGTGATCAGCCAGTTGTGTCAATTTAAGAACCAGCCAGGGGTGGCAAAAGCTATGCTTCAGCCCCTGGTAGGCCTTGGTGGCACCTATGCCCTGAGCACCTATAGTGCATGGTACAGGGGCTGACAAGGAGTCCATTTCCACTTGTGGTATGTACCTATAGCACATGTATTATGAATTTAGAGAGAGAACAGCAGGCTGGGGGTCTGATTAGCAGGCCCACAGCCTCAGTAAGTCGAAAACCAGTGAAGCAAAAAGCAAAAATTGGGGTGACCATAGGATAGCAGACCCTACTCTCCTACACAACCCCCCCCCAAACGCAGGGACATTAAACGTAACCTTGACCAGATAAGTCTTCATGTTCTAAGTGGAAGTACCTGGAGAGACCATCTGCATTACCATGGTCAGTCCCTGGGCGGTGCTCCACTGTAAAGTCCATCCCCTGTAGGGAAATGGACCACCTGAGCAGTTTGGGATTTTCACCCTTCATCTGATTTAGCCACAAGAGGGGCTTATGGTCTGTCTGAATTAGGAAGTGAGTACCAAACAAGTATGGCCTCAACTTCTTCAGGGCCCAAACCACAGCAAAGGCCTCCCTCTCAATAGCTGACCAACGTTTCTCCCTGGGGGTCAGCCTTCTGCTAATAAAAGCAATGGGCTGGTCTTGACCATCTTGATTAAGTTGTGAAAGCACAGCTCCCACCCCCAACTCAGAAGCATCTGTCTGTACAATGAACTGTTTGGAGTAGTCAGGACTCTTCAGGATAGGTGCAGAGCACATGGCCTTCTTCAGGTCATCAAATGCCTTTTGACAGCTAACTGTCCACTGAACCCTTTTGGGCATCTTCTTGGATGTCAAGTCATTCAATGGTGTCACAATGGACCCATAGTTCTTTACTAATTTTCTGTAATACCCAGTCAGGCCCAAGAAGGCTCTGACTTGTGTCTGGGTAATTGGAGGAGCCCAGTCCTGTATGGTCTGGATCTTGCTCTCCAGTGGTTGAACTTGACCCCCACCTACTAGGTGGCCCAAGTACACAACCTTGCTCTGCCCTATCTGGCACTTAGTAGCCTTGATAGTCAGGCCTGCCTTTTGCAGGGCCTCCAGAACCTTCTTCAGGTGGATCAGGTGATCCTCCCAGGTGGAGCTAAAGACAGCAATATCATCTAGATATGCTGCACAAAAGTCATCCAACCCAGCAAGGACTTGATTCACCAACCTTTGGAAGGTGGCAGGTGCATTCTTCAAACCAAAGGGCATTACCACAAATTGATAATGTCCACTAGGGGTAGAGAATGCTGTTTTGGCTTTTGACTCTTCAGCTAGTCTGATTTGCCAGTAGCCAGCTGTCAAATCAAATGTGCTCAGAAACTTGGCAGAAGCCAATTTATCAATGAGCTCATCTGCTCTTGGAATGGGATGAGCATCTGTCCTAGTGACAGCATTGAGACCTCTGTAGTCCACACAAAACCTCATTTCTCTCTTCCCATCTTTGGTATGAGGTTTTGGCACAAGGACCACTGGGCTAGCCCATGGGCTCTGTGATGGCTCAATCACTCCAAGCTCCAACATCTTTTGCACCTCAGCCTTTATACAATCCCTGACATGGTCAGGTTGCCTGTAGATCTTATTCTTCACAGGCAGATTGTCACCAGTGTCCACCTCATGGGTGCACCAGTTAGTCTGGCTGGGTGTGAGTGAAAACAAATGTCTGTGGGCCTGCAGCACCTGTCTGCAGTCCACCTGTTGCTGCTCAGTGAGGCTGCCTGCCAAGGCTACTCCATCAACTGAACCATCATCAGGGTTCTGGGAAAGCAGGTGTGGGAGAGGGTCACTCTCTTCCTCCTGTTCCCCATCTGTGGCCATGAGGAGACTCATGTCCTCCCTGTCAACAAATGCTTTCAATCTGTTTACATGGAGCACCCTGTGGGGGCTCCTAGGGGTGCCAAAGTCAACCAAGTAGGTGACTTCTCCCTTCTTTTCAATGATAGGGTAGGGTCCAGTCCATTGGTCCTGGAGAGCTGCTGGCCCCACTGGGTCCAACACCCACACCTTCTGCCCTGGCTGGTACTCAACCAGAACAGCCTTTTGGTCATGCCAAGCTTTCTGTAATTCTTGACTTGCCTCAAGGTTTTTGGATGCTCTCTCCATGTATTCAGCCATCCTGGAGCGGAGACCAAGTACATAGTCCACAATGTCTAGTTTAGGCTTTTTGAGAGGTAACTCCCATCCTTCCTTCACCAAACTCAATGGACCCCTTACAGGGTGGCCAAACAAAAGTTCAAAAGGGCTGTAGCCAACCCCCTTCTGTGGGACCTCTCTGTAAGCAAAGAGCAAGCAGGGTAAAAGGATGTCCCATTTCCGCCTAAGCTTCTCTGGTAAACCTTTTATCATTCCCTTTAGGGTCTTGTTAAACCTTTCAACAAGCCCATTGCACTGTGGATGGTAGGGTGTGGTAAACTTATAGTTTACTCCACACTCTTTCCACATTGCTTTCAAGTATCCAGACATAAAGTTGGTACCTCTGTCTGAAAGAACCTCCTTTGGAAAGCCCACTCTTGAGAAAACTGCAATGAGGGCTTTTGCCACCACAGGAGCTGTGGTGGTCCTCAGGGGAATTGCCTCTGGGTACCTGGTGGCATGATCCACTACCACCAGTATAAATCTGTGCCCAGATGCTGTTGGAGGATCCATGGGACCCACAATGTCTATTCCAACCCTTTCAAAGGGTACCCCCACCACAGGTAGTGGTATCAGGGGGGCCTTTGTTGTGCCACCTGACTTACCACTGGCTTGGCAAGTGACACAGGAGCGACAAAACTCCTTGACATTTTCTGACATGTGAGGCCAGTGAAAGTGTGGAACAAGCCTGTCCCAAGTCTTATTCTGGCCTAAGTGTCCTGCAAGGGGAATATCATGGGCCAAGGTAAGAAGGAAGCCCCTAAACTTCAAAGGTATAACCAACCTCCTGGTTGTGCCAGGCTTGGGGTCTCTAGCCTCTGAATAAAGGAGTCCTTCATCCCAATACACTCTATGGGTACCTTGAGCATTCCCTGCAGCCTCAGCAGCAGCTTGCTGTCTGAGGGGTTCAAGTGAAGGGCAATCTAATTGGGCCTGCCCCAGGTCTGCCCTTGAGGGCCCCCCTGTCCCCAGAAACTCAACCTGATCAGGTTCAAGCTCCTCTGAGACAGTCTCCTCTTGGACTGCAGAATCAGTTTCCTGTGAAACTTGATCCTCAACCTGGGGCAAGTGGGAAGGCACAGCCTTAACCCTCTTGCTCCTTCTCTTGGGTTGTGGTTGGTCTATTGTTTCAAGATCCACCACTGGTTCAGGAAGGCACTTCTTAGCCTGAGACCTTGTCACTGCAAGGACATGAGCTGAAATCCCTAGCATTTCTGCATGAGTCCTGTACTCCACTTCTGACCAAACTGAGCTTTCAAGATCATTGCCTAACAGACAGTCTACTGGGAGGTCTGCACTCACAACAACTTCCTTTAGGCCATCTACCCCTCCCCAGGAGAAGTTCACAACAGCCACACTATGGGAAGTAGTGGAGTTGCTTGCATTGGTCACTAGGTAACTTTCACCTAGTACAATCTGTCCAGGGTCCACAAAGTCAGGTGTCACCATTGTGACACTGGCACAAGTGTCCCTGTAGGCCTGAGCCAGTTTCTCATTGATTAAGGGAGTCTGCCTATATTTGCCCAGGTTACTGGGGCTTACTGCAGTGGTCAAAGATAAGTCCACATCATATAGGAGAACTGCCTGTGTGGGGATTCTGACTAGGCCAGATTCCACCTCAGTACCCAGGGTCAACCCTACTAAACCCTTTGGCTGTGTACCACCACTGCTAACTGTACTAGGGGGTGCAGGTGCTTTAGGAGCTGCAGTGGTGGGGACTGGATTTTTCTTAGTGCATTCACTGCCCCAGTGTGAAACTGATTTGCAGGTATTACACCAAGGTTTCTTTGGGCCATCATTCTTCTTTTTCTTGTTTCCATTTTGGGAACCCCCCTCCTTATTGCTAGTTTGGGGGCCTGAAGACTTCTGGTCCTTTTCTTTATCTTTCTGATTCCCACCCTTCTGGTCTGTTTTCTTCTGGTCACCTTGGTTCTGGTTTTTCTGCTTAATCCTTGTTCTGACCCATTTGTCTGCCTTCTTTCCCAATTCTTGGGGAGAGGTCAAATCAGAGTCAACTAGGTATTGATGCAACAGCTGGTTCTGACAGTTATTAAGGATCTGCTCTCTCATCATAAGATTGTACAATCCTGTATAGTCTGAAACTTTACTTCCCTGCAGCCAACCCTCCAGAGCCTTAGTGGCACAATCTACAAAATCAGTCCAGTCCTGAGTCTGTGCTTTTTGGGTGTCTCTGAACAACAACCTGTATTGCTCAGTGGTTAGGCCAAACCCTTCAATAAGAGCACTCTTCAGAACAGAGTAGTTTTTGGCATCCTCAGGTCTAACAGTGAGGAGCCTGTCCCTCCCTTTCTCAGAAAAGGAGTACCATAAAATTGCTGCCCACTGATCCTCAGGGACCTGCTGTACCATGCAGGCCCTCTCAAGAGCAGTCATCCATTTGTGGATATCATCCCCTTCCTTGTAGGGGGGCACAATTTTTGTCAGGTTTCTATTGTAATAGGCCCTGTCTTTTTCTTTAGGAACTTTGCTGCCACCAGTGGCATCTAAGCCACTTAATTTCTGTTCCCTTGCCAAGGTAAGTTTAGCTTGAGCCAAGGTGAGTTTAGCTTGAGCCAGAGCTACCTCCTCCCTCTCTATCTGGAGTTGGACAGCCCTCATTCTGGCCCTATGCTCTTTCCTCTGGGAGGGAGTCATCCCTCTTTGAGATTCTCTTGAGGCACTAGAAAGATGAGAGTCCCTTGATTGAGATCTCACCCTCCTGTTACCTGGGAGAATTTGGTTATGAGATCTGGAGTGGTGCTGGCCCTCTCCATTCTCATGTAGGTCCAGGTTGGCCTGGTTAAGCCTGGCAACCTGTACCTGGTTTCCCCTCTGATCCTGATCTTCAGGCTCTTCTAAATCAGAGCCTTCCTCTTCCTCTTCCTCCTCCTCTTCTTCATCTTCTGGAAGATTCTCCTTCTCATTCTCAGGGGAGTGTATCCCTTCACCTGATTCTAAGGGAGCCTGACTCACCTTATCTAAGTCATCCTTTTCCAGGATAGCTATTAGGGAAGGAATGATAGGGCCTCTGCCCTTTTTTAGCCCCCTGGCTGTGCACAAGGCACTCAGGTCTTTGTGGCTAAGGTTGTCATATCTGGATGTTGTCCCTATAGGATCAACTATTACAGGAGCAGAGCCTGAGGCTCTACCTGTATCAGACATGACTGCTAGTGATGTGTAAGTGATGCACTTACCTACACTAAGTGTTTTCCTACTGTACCTTGCTAGTGAGTTGTAGTCAGGGTGTGCTACTCCCTTTAATCTACAACTACTAAGTTCAGTAGAACTTAATATGCTAAGCTTTTGATTTATATGTACCTAAGGTACTTGATGTGATCTTTCAATTTGATAAAGATTGCAATGGTAAAACAAACAGCAAGCTCAAATCCGCACCGCTGCACACCAATGTGAGAAGTTGGACTGATATGTAGTGTTTTCAATTTTGGAACCACTGGGTATCAGTCCAAACAAACCCCAAAGATGTCTGGTTGTAAGTCAACCTTGTTAGACAAGCTATCCTAGTGGTAGCATGGACTAAGCAGCCTTAAAGGCTTAACTTAAGAGGTTGTGTTAAGCGAGCTGTTTTACCACATACAATCCTGTAATCAAATGAAAGGACACCACACAAGTATATATTATAAAAATATATGTATTTATTTCTAAATTACTCCCCAGTACTCTTTATGAGGAAAGGGGCACAAGCGTTAAATCAAAAGCACAGTAAAACATATAAAGTTGCACAATTATGGATGAGGGCGGGTGGCCACTCAGACCATATACTAAAAAAGCGGTATAAGGAACACTTATCGAACAGTGGTTAGGCCTAGGGCCTAGAGATTCGCTGGGAGCAGTCAGGACTAGCAATGCTGAAGTCGGGAGTAGCCCACAGGAGACGGGTGCAGCACGGAAAGTGCGGCGCGCACCAATGCAATGTCAACGGTGCGTAAAAGTTAGATAAAGTGAATTAAAAGATACTTCCGCTGAACCTAGAGGAACAAAACTTTAGACACAGACCCTAGAGGTGTGTACCAGTGTGGGAACACCGGCGTTGCAATGTTACCTCACCCACAGGCCGTGGGTGCACAGGGTCGAAGTCGCGTCGGGTCTTGACACGCAGGCTCTTGGTGCTTGGAGCTGTTGCAGCTGCAGGCGATGTGAAGCAGAAGTGTCCGGTGCGATCCAAGGGTGGATCGAAGTAGAAAAGTACCTGAAAGCAGAGGGGACAGAGTCTGGGTCACTCAGCAGTGACCAGGGTGGAACCAGGACGGAACCAGGCAATGTCGGGCGCAATCAGGTGGTTGTTGATAGGCTTCTCTCCGCTGTCACGTGGGCTCTGGGGCATCTGCGACGTCCAGGAGCGGATCACGATCTGTCCCACGTAGGCTCTCGCCGTCAGCACCGTCGGCTTCAAGATTGCAGCAAACAGCACTTGGCAAAAGCAATCCACGCGGAACCGGGAGATTGCTTATCACTCGAACCAGGAGGGTCAGAGTGGGGGCTCCTTTTCACAGGAGCTGGTGCAGATCTGGAGCAACCAGAAAAGCAAGTCGTATTTCAAGTTTCATCGGCACAGGGGCCACAAGCCAGCTGGCAAGTGACCGGGCCAACGCGTTGAGCCAAAACAAGCAGAAGGGCCCCACGCAGCACTCGTCGAGTGTGGAGGGGTGAGCTTGGGTGCAAGTGTAGCTCGGGGTGGGGGCTTCTCAAACCCCGGTGTACAGCTTCGAGGATCACTCGTGGGCTGCACGGTCAGCATTTCGTGGCCTTTTCAAGATGGCGTGCCCCGCGCTTCCGGTCGCCTCCACTGGTCTCAGCTCTGCAGGGACTGTGGATCGGGCAGGTAGAAGGCAGGCAAGCTTGATCTCGTTGATCTCTGTCGCTCGAGTTCCGGCGGGAACTGCAACAAAGCAAGGGTCGAGGGCTGGATGGTGCCTGTTTGCACAGGGTGGTCACTCCTTGACCACAAGGGAGATTCTTCAGTCTTCCGCGTTGAGTAGAAAGTCGAAGGGTCCAGAATTCGTTTCTTATGTTTCTTCAGGATGATCTGAGTTGCATTGGCACTGCTCCCACTCTTATTCGAATCTGGTGGGCTGGACATCCTGCTAGGTCCCCTCCTATGGGTGGGACCCAGGAAGGGGGTGGTTACACCCCTTTCCTTTGATCCAGGCCGCGCTGGGACAGGGGCTGGGAGGCCCCAGAACCGGTTTGGCCGGATTATGCAAGGGGCAGCCTTGTGCTCCCCAGGCAGTGTCTGTTTCTTTGAAACCTCCCTACTACAATCCACTATCTCCTGTCTGGGGTGGTTTGACACCGCCCTGCGACAGGAAACTCTTTGTCCAGGCCTCCTCTGCCGAGTTTCGGTCAGCAGCAGGAGGCCAGACCCGTGTCTGTGGCAGGGGCATCCATTTTGTGGATCTGAGGCTCATTTTAAATCAACCGCGTTTCAGTAAAGTAACATGTCTTCTCCCTCTAGAAGGGTGGAATGCTACCCCCGTCGCCAGAACTGGCGAGGGGGTAGTATTCCAATTCGTATGACACCTTACACGACATGTTTTGATAAAGCCAAACCAAAGTTGCTATATAACCGCGAGGATTATAAGGCGCTTAAGAGTATATGGTATGGCATTATCCCGGATCAGCTTAGGGAGTTGTTCCCGACAGCTGCAGACAGGCTCAGCTCATGCCAGAGCTCCATCTCACATAAAACCACGCACTCTGCCTCCAGGATTGACGAGGCCTTCCATAGGAGTGGCTTACAGGCTATATATGTGTCCAGATATAGGTTTAGATATAGGTATACTATATCTAAGCAAGGGGTGATTACACCCACTTGCCCCAGCTGAGTGATCAGCCAGTTGTGTAAATTTAAGAACCAGCCAGGGGTGGCAAAAGCTATGCTTCAGCCCCTGGTCGGCCTTGGTGGCACCTATGCCCTGAGCACCTATAGTGCATGGTACAGGGGCTGACAAGGAGTCCATTTCCAATTGTGGTATGTACCTATAGCACATGTATTATGAATTTAGAGAGAGAACAGCAGGCTGGGGGTCTGATTAGCAGGCCCACAGCCTCAGTAAGTCGAAAACCAGTGAAGCAAAAAGCAAAAATTGGGGTGACCATAGGATAGCAGACCCTACTCTCCTACAATGGGGCAGGATCAAGGATGGACTACTAGTTGTATTCAGCTTGTAGATGAAATTACATTTATTCTCCCTCACCTTTATCTTGCTAGTCCCCTGGACACAAAAACTAGCAGTTGCATTAACCACTGGTGCAGATATCGTTTTATCTTTGGTAATATTGCAACCTTGGAAGAATTGAAAATACTCTGAGGTGTTAAACCGTTGGACATCAGCCATTTTCATGCTTAACCAGGCATTATCCTTTATTCTATTGTACGTTTTCAGACATGACTTTGAGGACATTATCACCAGAGTCCCTTGTCCTACTGGTCCTATGGGGGTAAACCCTTGGTAAAAGTGTAAATATTAATCTGCAGTGTAAGAATCAGTGGATGTTATATCCAAGGTAGAAAGGTGAAATTGGAAGTACTCCAGCCAAAACAATTCATACCAACCCTCGCAGCTACCAATATACGACGGTGGCATTGACAACAAATTGTCGCTCTTATAAGTGACCAAAAGGAGCAACCCACAAACCCATTAATTAATTGTATTGGTCACATTATGACCACAATGCAATATTTGTATAAATACATTGTCTGTGTAGGCCTGCCTATGCGCTTCTTTGTGTGGGGCTAGAGTAACAAAAACATGCTCGGGGGAGCAGGAGTTGTACCAACCAAGGAATGTACAGGAAATTTCGCCTCTAAAAAACAGGCTATTCCTAATGTTGTTGCTAGTGCAATCACAACAATGAATATGCAAATTATTTTACTCCTTGTCAAACATCCTTTATTTGAACGCGGTGGTGCAAAGGGCTGTTCCTCCTTATCAATAGGCCGACCAAAGGGATGCATAATTAAACAAGGAGAGAAGTGCCTCAAAAATTACAGTGCAACAAAATTGATAGTAAGGGTAAGTGTTCCCAGTGTCTGTCAGAGCCTCACTGTTACAGGCTCCTATTGTTCATCAATACGTTGGCATTCTTGAGCATCAGCGGTGGAGCTTGCTCTGTCCAAAGCTTGTGCTGTCCTACGTCGATCAGGATAATATACCCCCAAAGGGATACCTTTTGAGCTATCCTGTCGAATGTTCTAAAACAAACAGTGCACTAGTCTAACATCTACCTTAACTAATTCCGTTGGTACTATCACAAAGTTCACCTGATTTACACAGTCCATCCCTATATAATCTGACTTCTCCTATTGTGCACCGTTACCCAACAAGAACACAAATTGTACCTGGCAGCCCCAGGCATCTTTGGATCAACAAACAGCAGCTCCTTAAGTGGGGTACCATTGCATTTAGCACTTGATTATTATTATTATTATTATTATTATTAAATTAGTTTTGTATCGCACGCAGCTACCCAAAAAGGGTTTCCCGGCACCTAGCACACAAATTGCTAGAAATGGAGCAGTCAAGAACCCTTTGCTGCTAAAAGAGACAAGTTTTAAAATTTCTTCAAAAGCTGAGATAGGACGGGTTATTCTTCAAGGACACCGGAAGAGAATTCCAGATTTTGGGGCCAAGATAAGAAAAAGAACGGCCTCCCATTCTTGCAAGGTTAAATCTGGGAATCCCAAAGTCTCCGTGGGCTGTAGAGCGCAGGGGACGAGAAGGAATGTAAGGATGGATGAGCTCTTGCAGATACGCTGGTGCCACACCTTGTTTGATTTTAAAGATGTAACACAGGGTTTTAAATCTAATTCTTTGATCAATTCGAAGCCAGTGAAGGTCACGTAAATACGGCGAGATGGAAGCCTGTCTAGGAAGTTGACAAAGAAGGCGCATTGCAGAGTTCTGAACTACCTGTAGCTTTCTCAGTACCGTTAGGCAGCTACCGAGATAGAGAACATTGCCGTAATCGAGGCGTGAGGTGATGAGTGCCTTGACTACCGTGAGGGAGGAAGCATCCAAATGATCTTACCAAGCCACCTCAAGATCGTGAAACAGATGGCAGCAACACTCGCCACCTGTTCTCTCATAGAGAGACTATCATCAATAATGATGCCCAGATTACGGACATGGGTGACAGGTAGGGGAAAGGAACCCATTTCCTGAGGCCAATGGTGAGGGCCCCATAGGTCCTTGTGCTTTCCCAAGTTAAGGACCTCAGTCTTATCCCCATTTAACTTCAAAAGGTTGAGGAGCATCCACTCTCACTTGCCGTAGGCTGCACTGAAGGGCAGATGTCGTAGCGTCTTTAGTGGTGAAAAGACAATCTGCGTATCATCCGCATATGAATATAGGGAATGGATCTTGTTCTGACACATTCAAAATGCTGGACTCTGATGAGGTGGTCTGGATTCTACACTGGAGGTTGATTTGGATTGTTGGTCAAGACAGCCGTCGAGAGGTGTCCAGCTTCTTTAAAAAGTTCTCGGGCTGTCACGAGGGTCTAAAGTATCGTAGTGAGATGGCCACATAAGTAGGTCAGGAGTCTTCTGGAGAGAATCATGGGCTTACACGGGGGATGAATTGAACCCCGTGTATAGAATCCAGACCCCCTCATCAGAGTCCAGCGTTTTGAATGTGTCAGAACAAGGTTGATTGTATTATTGGAGAGGTTAACCACATAGGAACCCCTTGGGTCCTACAGCCTTATTAAGATTTTCAGGATCCTGATTCACGTGACGGATTCCCCTTCCATCTCTGATTACGTTCCTTAGATAAGATTCACTGTCCCCTTTCGTGCCCTTGTCCTGATGAAGATCCTCTAGCAAGGTTTCACTCTATGCCTGCATCAGTTTGGTTCGAAACGTCGACACTCCTTCCTATCTTCAGCGTCTTTCCTGATTTATCATTTGTGATTTTGTTTTTCTGAGGCATGAGTTTGTTTTAATCAATTTATGAATTGTGATTTTCTGGTTGTCAATTAATTATTAGTTCTGGTCTATTGAGGTCAAAGTGACCATTGTTCTATTACTCATTCAGTCCCTTCACTATCCAATCACTACCCTTCCCTTCATCTCTTTAGGGGCATCAAATGTGATCAATTACTGATGTATTTTATGATTAATTTTTTATGGTACATGGTACACGTTGTGAATAAAAACAATGTTGTTATATTCTCTTTGAACTCATTTAAGCTGTTCATTTATGGTTTATTTGTTTTAGTATCTGTAAGCTTGCAAAGGCTGCTTGTGAGCAGGTGCCCACATGTTAAGTCAATGAGCTACACATGCTGTACATCGTCCTTGATTATCCACAAATGGCTATTGAGAATGTAATTTGATCTCATAGCTACAATCTGTTGTACAAAAATATGGACATTTATTTCTCATCACAGGTGCTGACAGGATGAGACCTCTGCAGCGTACACTATCCCGGGGGAATGCATGACATCCTGGCTGCAGCTGTGAAACCATTGCGCACCTGTCCCTCAGGTAAATCGGGTATGAGGAGTGTCAACAGCTTAGATTACAAAGCCATGACAGAGATCGAGATCCCCTTCTACATGGAATGAACAGTTGTTGATTACAAAGTGAAATACAGACCAGGAGTGACACATATGCATGTCTGTCATTTGGTGAGGCAGATCGTTGAGCATGTGTTTCTACCCTCTACAGCTATGTCTACAACAACTATGATGAGACAAGTGCAGCAGGATACACCAGGAGGGAACGCAAAGGGACAGAGAGTTGTGGCTAGAGCTGGTGAGTTTGCTAGTATCATGTAGATCTCCGTGTTACACCTCAGTGCTATGGTGTGAGCGGCCATTTGTGGTGGTACCCTAACCTGATCACATGATCCTCATCTGCTGATGCAAAGTGCAGTAAATACAACCCTGGTGTTGCTGCACTTGTAATACCTGGTCAATCACCAATACAGTTGCAACCTCTGTGTTTCAGATGATGCTGAGGGAAAGGCTGACAGACCGACAACCAGTGCTGGCCGACGGGCAATCCGAGGGGAGAATCCCCTGATCCTCCAGGCAGCATTGTCGGTTGCAACTCATGCCCAAGAGGAGGAGGATCAAGGTCAAGAGGAAGTTGACTTTGAGGAGGATGATGAGTACATATCAATGTACTCCTAGGATGATGATACTGACATCACAGCCTCACATCCTCTGACCAGCAACGCCCGTCTGCCTCCTCTCAAACCATCCATACCACAGCATAAATCAAACCAGTCACGGCTCCCACACATCCACTCACAGACATCACTCACTCACAGCCCTCACGTCCGGGACCAACATGCTGGTTCCCCTACCCACTCTTCCCTACGCAGTGTATCCCTGCTACCCTCTCCATCATCTGTGGGAAGTACCAGCCCTGTTGTGGACCAGGTATCCCCTGGGCACCCTTCTCCTGCCCACAGACTTCTACCTGCCACCCCCCTGTTGTTGGACCTGCTCATCTCATCCCTGGCAGACACCAGCAGAGGGGGCCTGCACGTGACGATGGTGGCCAGTGGGAGCAGGATTTCTTCCGACAGCAGGCAGATGTGAGGCAGGACATTCGGGCCATAGGGGCTACCCTGTCACACATTTCTGGGTCCCTGCAGGACATGTCCCAATTCCCTCAGGTGGTGGACAGGGTGGGCCAAGCTTTGGATAGGATGGATAGCACTTGGCAGGAAATGTCTAGAAATATGACAGCCCTGATATCCATCCAAAGGGAAGAGAGTGCAAGACGCCATGCCTTGGCCATGAAGATGATGGAGGGCTTGGTGAGAGTGATCCAAAGTCTACCTTCACAGCCAACGCAGGGAGGGGAACAATCATGTCGGCCTGTAGGACAGCACATCCCCATACCTGTAACACCAACTGCACAGCACCACAGCCAAGGTACACAAACACACCCGCACCCTGAACAGGCAGGCCCACCACCCCACTACCTGCCCAAACACCACAAACCTCTGAATTGTCACTCCCACCACCCCCACTACCTGCCCAAACACCACAAACCTCTGAATTGTCCCTCCACCCACCCCCACTACCTGCCCAACCACTACCAACCACTGGACTGTCACTCCCACCACCCCCACTACCTGCCCAAACACCACCAACCTCTGCACAGTCACTACAACCACCTGAACAGCCAGCACTTGTACAGCCATAGACACCTAATGTGCAGACACCGTCGGCACCTGCACCTCTTGATCAGCCTGGACAACACCCACAGACACGAAGGCGACAACCTCAACCTCAGCCCTCACCGCGTTCCTCCCCCCCACTATTGAGGAAACGCAGACTAGATCGCCATTGACATGGCCAATTTGTTTTGGGCTCCTTAGGAGTATTCTGACAATAAATATCTACTAAAGTAATATCCTGTTGTGTACCATGTTCCTTCTGACGATGTAGACATGTGTGTGTGTGTGTGTGAGACAGGTACAAGTGTAACACATCATAGCAACACGTTGTAATGTGCATAGCATATGTGTCTATATTTGGGAACAGACATTCAAAATGAAGTCAAACTAGTCAGACAAAGTATTATTCTGCAAAGGTATTTATGTAGGAACACAAACAAACTGTCCGTTTGGAAGGGAGAAAGGAAAACAAATGATGATCTTAATGCAGAAGGAGAAGGGAACTTGGGATTGGGTGGGGTAAAACAAATATAATACGTCAGGTAGCGTCATGGGAACCAGTCTATTCACAAGGGGAAAAATAAATCTTCGTCCAAAACAATGTCTCAGTCCTACAGTCAAGTGTCTTTCTGGTCATTCTCCAGGACCACAATGTCTAGATCCTCAGGGTTGGACACATCCACACGGCTGGCTGATGCAGGAACAGGCACCACATGGGAACGTGACACACAAGGAGTATGGGGGAAACAGTGTGGGGCTATGGACAGGGGGACACATTGACAGTGGTATGGGAAGGCACTTGGGAGATGAAAGACGTAATGGCTGTGTTCAGGGACTGGACTTGGGTGCCGAGGTTGTCCATAGATCGGACTAGGTCCGCTTTAAGGGACTGGACTTGGGTGCCGAGGTTGTCCATAGATCGGACTATGTCCGCTCGCATTGAGCGTATCTCCAGACACACCTGTAGCAAGATGCGAGTGGACATGTCAGGTTGACCCTCGACCATCCAACTCAAGTCCCCTGGCACAGCCACAGGAGTAACAGCACCGGCACGGGGGGGGGGAACAGAAGGGATGTGGTGCCTCAGGTCCAGAGTGGACAGGTTCAGCTTGGCGGCTACGAGGAGGAGGACAGGTATCAGGGGATGGATCTAGAGCCCCCGATGGCATGGGGGACTCTAGAGGTAGGGAGGGAAAGATGGCAGGCCCAGATTGAACGTTGGCCTGCCCCGGGGACACCTCTTCGTGACCCGCTGGTGATGTATGTGTGGGTGAGTGGCTATCCCCCACATAATGGTCCGAGGTGTCCGGTCCATCACCCCCCTTCAATGTCCACAGCCTCCACCCGGGACATAGTACCAGTGTCGTGTTCTCCTTCATCCCGGGTGGGTGAAACCCCCTGGCGTGCAGATGTTGAGGGCCCCTCCTCCTCCTCCTCCTCCTCCTCCTCTCCTTCATCGCTGGTGGAAAGAGGGTTTAGCCGCCGCCGAACTGATGGTCTCCTTCTCCGGACTTGTTCCTGCGGATCTTCTGTCTCACCAACTGTGCCTGCAGAAATGTAAGCAAAATCCTGATGTGGTGGTTGTTCCATGCATGCCGCTACACATACATAGAATAGCCTAGGTCCGATTTTGTTTGCCTCTGATCATACTGTACAGTTATCAGGGGCTGATTTACAACTTCTGGCGCATCTCCACTAATCAGCAGAGGTGTGTCTGATGAGTTGCAACGCATCAGCCCACCCATGCATCACCCCTGATGGACCGCATGTACAAAGCGGCACACCATGGTGCTTGGATGGGCAGATGTGTGATGCATCCCCGGTGGAATAGCCGGGCTTTGCTGGAGTGGCGTGGCAAGTGCGAACCCGCCTCCAGCAAGGCTCGGGGGTGCACGATCGCTAACATGCTGGGGCAATCCTTACACCTCCTTCACGCAGGTGCATAGATTTGACTCCGCTTGGCCCTAATAGTGACTGAGTGAAATCTTGTAGTTTCACTCAGCCACTTTTAGGATGCGATCCTGCACCGTATGCGTCACGTTGTACAAATCCAGCAGCATGGGACTGCGTGTGCTCCGCCGCTGCGTCACTAAAGTGACCCAATGGCGGTGCAAAGAGGTGCAAGTGCCTTGTTGATCTGCCCATCAGTCCTTATGGACTTAATGGTGGTTGGGAGCACACCGCCTCACAGCCCCAGCACAGTTTGGCCCTTTGCATCCAGGTAAATGCTGTTTACAGTACTAACTAACTCCTGATTCATCTGGGTTTGCTGGGAATGCTGCCAAGTTCCTCACAGGTTACAGTAACACTCACAGGCACACAGCAAAGCCAGATGATTTACTTTGCTCTCTGAAACTGCTGCTCTCTACTGATGAAGCGCTCATTCCAGGAACACATGTCTAGAGATATACAGCAAAGTCAGCAGCAAATTTGGTGTATGACTCTAGATTATTCCTAAGTAAGTTTGAACTGTGTACTGCATTTACCAGGATGCAAAGGGACAAACCGTGCTGGGAATGTGAGGCAGAGTGCTCCCAACCCCCATTCTGTCCATGCACTTACATTACATGTATGCACACTGTCATATACTGATTTGAGTTTGACATGGACATCTCATGTGTATTATTGTGGCTTGCACAACTGCATTATCCAAACCTCAACCTTGGCATTGTTGTGATCTGTGTGTCATGTCACTGCTGCATGTCCCAGTTCTACTACAAGTCCACCAGAGGAGAACATGAAGAGTCCAGATATAATAGATATTGGCCATTGATATGGATTTGCAGCTATTTAATGTCTGGACAAGTGTCATCTGCTTTGTAGCATTGTATGGGACAAGACAAATGTGATTCACACATCCACGTGGGGTCTGGAGTACTCCTCTAGCTACATTTTGTGTCTAACCTTTTGATGTGCCCACACATCTTCGGACAATCCAGTGCCACATAGTGGCTTACTTGACTTACAAGGTAGTGCAGTACACCGCTGAACAGTGGTGGCCGGTTGTGAGAGCTACCTGTACATGTAAAATGTCATACAGGCCACTGAGGGGGAGACGTCTGTCTGTGGACACACCTTGCAAACCTTTGAAAACTTGTGAGTGATGCAAGGATCTCAGAATCTGTCTTGACTCCAAGGCACATGATGATCTGTCTCAATTGGAACACAACTCTACAGGTGCAATGCTAATCACAACATCCAATCCCCTATGGCCTGCCATGCGCAGACTGGACAGTCTCTGTACCATCGCTCATCCAATGCACACATCCGTTATGATTGACTTGGTTCAATTGTAGTGGTGCTGGCAGAGCAAAATTCAATATGAATGCATGAGTGTGGCTCATTTACCCAGTTGTCATGAGAAAACTACAACTCCCAAAATGCACTCTGGCCTGTATATTCCATATGCCACAGTGTGCCTCTTGAAACTTGGTGACTGCTGCTTGGACATGGAATTGGCTAATGGAGGCATGGGACACACAATGGTACAGCACTGTTTCACTCACATCATACTCCCAGACTCATATTGCATATGATGCACTTACTAGGTCCATGCTGCTCGTGCTCCTCCAGCTGAGCATGGAGGGTCGGCCAAGCTGCTCGCAGGACCCTCCTGTACAGTGGTGAGAGGCGAGGACGATGTACATGGTGCTGGAAGGACAGGCCAGCCAGCTCCGTAGCCTTGTGACGGGCCCACCGCATCAGGTCCTTCCAGTGCTTGTGGCACGCCCTACCCCTCCTGGTGAACACTCCCACTGCACTGCAGCGCTCGGCGATGTTGGCCCATAGCCTGCCCCGGGCTGCAGTGCTCAGCTGGTGCTCAGGGTCCCCATTTGGCTGAGGGAATTTCTCCAGCACCCCCTCCACCAAGATGTCCAATTCCCTGTCTGAGAAAGGGGGGGCTCTCTTCTCATAGTCCTCAGTCATTATAGGGAAATAGGTCAGATGAGAGCAGCAGGATGGCTGAGGATCTGATCAATGATAGAGGATGACTCAAAATGACCACAAAATGGCTGCCAACTACTTCCTGTGATGTATTTCCTGTCTCCCACTTCATGTATTACCATGCCAATATGAATTGATGTGTTCTAGTTTATTTTCCGAATTTACGGCCCAAAATCGTAGTTTCCGGTTCCGGGGCGTCGTTAACGTGCACGTGCATTACGATGCGACACCGGAAATTACGATTTTGCGCCGTAACTTCCGAAAATGACCCGGAACACATTATATCATACAGGAAATGTTATACAGGTAGTGGGAGACAGGAAATACATCACAGGAAGTATTTTGCAGCCATTTTGTATTCATCTTGGGCCATCCACATTCAGTAAACAAATCCACTGCCATCCTGTTGTTCTGATGTATGCGAAAGTGAAATGACAATGCAGGTGTGATTCATGAATATGTATCAAAAGGGGGAACAGATCATTTCATGTCATTTCTGCACTGACAGGGCGTAGGGGGCTGACACAACATCCATCCCACTTTCCTATTCTCATACTTTGCATTATGGGACATGTAGTTCATATTGAGTACTCAGTATCAGAGTTGAATGAAGTGTTATGTAACATTGGTGTGGAGAAGTGTGGATATGTCAGATACATATGGGGGCAGCTATACGAGCCTTCTGTGCCCCAATTTCACCACAGTAGCGTCACTTTTGTGACGCAGCAGCACTACGCCACCTCCATGCTGTGGGGTATCTTCAACGTGACACATCTGTTAATATATGTCATATTGTAAGGCCCTGCACCGCAGTTGTGCGTTCCTGCACAGGGGGGGGCGTTCCAGCACACAAACAACTCCAAACAGTTGCAGCGTGAAATGTACAAGATTTAACTTTTCATGGCCAGGCTGCGTCACAACCCTGCGCCTGCTTGTAGGAGGCCTAAGGATTGATGCAGCATGTTAGGCATCGGCTCGCCGCTTGCCTTGCTGGAGCTACGTTGCACTTGCGACCCAACTCCAGTGGTGCTTCACCTTTATGACAGCATATGCTTTACGCTTCTGTCTATACTTGTCCCACAGCGCACAGCTTTGTAAATGCGGCACATCCATGATGGCGCAAGGGATGTCTGCTGTGAGGCACAATTACTGGGGCATCCCTGCTGATATGCAGAGATGCAACTCTTATTGTAAATCTGACCCATGGTGCATGATTCTCCCATGACATCATCACTCACATTCTGGACCCATCATTTGTGGGGGAGTCAATTCTGTTGTGATCATAGGCCTGAGTATGCAACCTTTTGTGATTTGGTGACCCATCCTTATGAGGTCCAGGTATGTCTCTCAGGACATGTATTGTTTGTCATCAGCGTGAATAGTTTGTTTAAGGGATGTCCACTACGCTGCTTGCTGACATGGGCACATGACCTGAGGCACAATCCACCTTTTGACTTCTGCCAGCAGCTATGATTTGCATGCAGTTAGTGTGGTTTGCAAAGTCGTCTCAGGGTGGGGTTTATGGACACTGTTGTGTCTGTCCACATTTCATCATTGGCAACAGACAGCAAACCACATGTTGTCCGTGACACTACAGGTTGCTCATGCGAAATACGTGGCAACGAGCTGATCACAGACTTGCATGCCCTGACGTCGGTCATGTGCAATAGCCCGGGCTCCCACATTCAGAGATAGTCGAGGTTCGAGAGGCATGTGTAAGCCATGCATTAGAGCAATGTTGTGCAAAACACAACAGGCTAGTATGATGTTGCACACAACTACTGGGGAGTACAGAAGCACATCCCCTGTACGGTCGAGACATCTGAATCGTGACTTCAACAGACCAAAAGTGCGCTCGATATTGGCTCAAGTACGTATGTGTGCCCTATTGTACCTACGCTGAGGTACAGTGTTAGCACGCCTGTAAGGGGTGAGGAGATGTGGAGAGAGTGCATACCCAGCATCGCCTGAGGAGGGAAGAAAGGGCAGTTGTTAACATTTCACTCTTTGACTTTCACAGAACATGATCTATACGTTCGTACATGCAGTGTCTGTTGGGCCATGTTTCTTATTGTACAATCGTTACTATTGGGGGGAATTCAGACATTTCAATGATGCATATCACTAATTTTCACTGCTTGGTACTTACCCAGTAGCCACATGTTACCAAATTCTCCAGCAGCCATTCGCCGAGCAAGAGGTGACATGCGGAATATGAAGCTGTCATGTGTACTGCCTGGGAACACTGCATGCACATTGATGAACCTTCCACTGGCATCACAGACTGCTTGAACATTGATTGAATACCATCTGTGTCTGTTGCAGAAGATGTGTGCAATGTGGCGGGGTGGCTGAAGGGCCACATGGGTGCAATCAATTGCACCCAGCACACGTGGGAATTGTGCAAGGAGATAAAAATCTCTTGCTGCCCTTTGTCTCATGGCCAGTATATGTGGCATTTGAATGTAGTTGGGGGCTCTATCAGTGATGCATCTCAGTACCTGATGCAGGCACCGCGACTGGCTGGCCTGGAAGGACCCATTAGCAAAGAAGTGGAGGGCAGAAAGGAACTTGAGGTATTCTGGTATTGCATGTGAGCAGCAGGTCACAGAGTCAAGTTCCTGCTCCCACTCACATACCATATCCAAGATCACTTCAGGAGGGAAACGGTACCTGGCCCTTACATCCTGGCTGGACAGTCCACATAGGTTGATCCTCTGCCTGAAGATCCTCTCTGCTCTCCTCCTCCTTCTCAAGTAGATTTGCCGCATTGCAAGGGGTAGTGCTACAAACACGTTCAGTGACATCCTGAAAAGGGATTGTTTGTGTCTGCTCTGCATTCATACATGCTGCAGGGCTGGGATTGGCTGCTGTGTGTCACCTGATCCATGTTGGGGGATGGGTGGACCTTGGCCAGGTGTTTGCCCTTGGCTAACATGACCAACGGCCAGCAATCGTAAATTACGGCCCGTAATCGTAAATTACCGCCTGTAATCGTAAATTACGGCTCGTATTCGGATTTTGCGATGATGTGCCGTCAATTCCGCCAAAGTGTCGAAAAATCCGGCCCGGTGGCGGAAATTACGACCCGGCGGCAGACGTAAAGTTAGTAGTCGTAAGTCTATTCTGTGAATCCCAAAAGTAGTAAGTTCATTCTGTGAATCCCGAAAGTAGTAAGTTCATTCTGTGAATCCCGAAAGTAGTAAGTGCATTCTGTGAATACCAAATAGTAGTAAGTGCATTCTGTGACTACCAAATTGTAGTAAGTTTAGGATTTAGTCTTAAGTTCATTCTGTGAATCGAGCCCTATATGTGTCTTGCCTTGGTTCAGAGCATATCCTGAGACACAAATTAGTAAAAATATAAACATAACAACATTGTATATAAAAAAGTAGGAATATTTTATTAAAACAATATTTTCATAAGTCTAAAAAACACATACACAAAGCTTAAAATAGAGTTTGTCACTCTTTACACTATTCATTTAGACATAATCAAATCCTTGTCCTGTAGTTCATACACACCCTATCTAGACAGCAATACTAAAACAATGTATAAGAAAAAACCTACAAACGTACTCTAATTCATACAATGTAAGATAGTGGGGGAAGGGGAGAGAAGAAAAATAACAGACATTAACAGTTTGTCATACAGTTGTGCACATTAAAACCCTCAATGTGACTCAAACCCAGACTTGTCTTATTTTCTTAATGTTCGTGGGGCGAGTTGGTTTGTATAATTGTGCAAAAGAAGGGCGTCAACGCGTTTCGATGGACTCATTGGATGTGGGCCATCTTTTTCAAGACTTTCTATTGTACTTCTCTCCTATTTAGGCACTGGGTGGTTGCCTATACCTTGAGATCCTTATTACATGGTCCTTGTGGAGTTCATTCTGGTAGATTTCTTATGAGAGGATATTTGCATCATCATCCTTATATCTGCGGTTAAATCTGTTCGTTAAAAAAGTCCCTCGATATCATGAAACACACCTTCAGTCTCAGTAGGGGGGATGGGTAAGTGCCTGCCTCCTTTATTGTGTTATCCACGTTGGCTGGCTTTCATACTTCGCCCCTTTACAAGTCGTCCAATGCTGATATTCTGTGCCTCGCGTTGTAGTCCGGTCTTTGTTATTGTCGAATCCTAGGGTCAGGTGGGTGTAAATATTATAGACGCTGCGTTCTTTTACCCGGTTGGGCTGGCGTCCCTTAGCTGACGTTAGTCTATTGACTGCACCCGACCTCGTAACTTCGTCCTCATCGATGCCTGTCAGGAAATGTTCCCCCATGTTTCCAAAGGGGTCTCTCTCTATTTTTCTTCAAACATATCCTGAGACACGCCAGAATCGCTCAGCCTCCTCTTTAATTACCATCATGGCTAAATTTGGATCTGCTGTAACCAAGGCAATATCATCTGCATAGGCCAAGGTCTTAGTTGCCCAATTCTGTGACCATATTGCTGGTATATGTGCATTAATTTCTAGTCTACGAATAAAAGGATTCATAAAAATTGCAAATAAAAGAGGGGAGATATGGCAGCCCTGGCTAGTTCCACGGGAGACAAAAAAAATTCTGAGAGTACACCGTTCACCATTACAGCCGCCAATGGTTCGACAGATGGTTTTTGGACCTCTCGGATAAAGCCATCTCTAATACTAATCCTAGCCATTGCGGTCCAAAGATATTGCCAGGAGACCCTATCAAAGGCTTTCTCTGCAGCCAACAAAATGAGGGCCATAGGGTCTCCTGCAACATTGGTAATATCAAATAATGCTATTAGTCTCTAAATATGATCTATTGTAGATCTCCCGGAGACAACCCATGTTGATGTTTAGAGACAACCTTAAGAATTAATGGTCCAAGTCGACTAACAAGCAATTTTGAATACGTTTTCGGATCACCATTTATAAGGGTGATCGGACTGCATGAACCCAGTTGCAAGTGGGATTTTCTTTTTTTTTTAAACCCAATTTTTGCCATTGCCCATGATCCAGGGGGTCGCCCACCATAAAAAATATGAACAAACATTTTGTTAATAATTCCTTTTGACTGGCAGGAAAAGGTGACATAAAATTCAGTCAGGATGCCATCTGTACCGGCTACTTTCCCTCTTGATAAACTGTGGATGGCCAGTAATACCTCCGCCCTTTGTGGTGGGCTGTCTAAACTATCCAATATATCACAAAGGAAGGGGCCCCCTGAGTAGGATATGAGGCAGATCAGCAGGGGAAATAATCAGAATAAGCGAAGAAAAAGATAGATCTGCCCCGTTTTCAATCAATAATAGGCTCTTCAAGAGTCCAGTTTTTTTCAATAGTCACCCATTTAGCGCTCACCAATGTATCAGTGCCACATTAGATTCAGACAAGAACACATTCAAATTTATAAAAAAATTGAAACAACTTGCCCTGAACCTTTAATCACCGATCTCCGGCCTATGGCTGAGAGGACATGTTCAGGATGTTCTCAGAGCATTATTCCTTAATTCCTGTCTGAGTTGAATGAATGAATTATGTATGAGAATGTTTGTTAGTGATTGATGAATGTGTTTGAGTTTGAATGCAGGAAGGCTGGTTGTTGATGGGGTGTTTTTTATCTTGTTATATTGAAATGTTTGAATAAATGAATATGTCTATATGCACTCTAAAACATGAAGTAAATAAAAATAAAAATGATATATTTTTTTTATAAATTTGAATGTGTTCTTGTCTGAATCTAATGTGGCACTGATACATTGGTGAGCGCTAAATGGGTGACTATTGAAAAAAACTGGACTCTTGAAGAGCCTATTATTGATTGAAAACGGGGCTGTCTAAACTATTCTGATCATCTTCTATGAATTTCAAGTATGGAATTGAGTCTAGATATGCCTTCATGACACTTTGATCAATCCCGATATCAGCCGTGTATAGGGTCTGATAATATCTCTTAAAAACATCCCTAATTAGATCTGGGTTGGTCGTTGGTCCTAACACATGATCCCTAATTTCCCGAATTACTTGCTGTCTTGTACGGACTGCCAAATGATGACCAATCTGTTTCCTAAACTCAAATACTGTCTCCTTTAGTGTAATTGCTTTGCTTCTTGCCTTATCAGCCAATATATCATGATGGCGGCCTTATCAATCGCCACCTGTCGTTGCTCTATCTCCGAATCCCGACCATTATGAATTTCCCTAACAAGCTCCGGCTCTGCCATTCTCGGATTATCCTGTAGAGTCTTCATTGTCTTTTTGACATATTTGTTAAAATTTAGGGAAAACCGCAGTGTATCCCCCTAATGCCCGCCTTCAAGGCGTCCCATACCACCTCCATTGATGTGCTCCCCACATTCACCCCCAAGAACATGGGTATCCACTGTCTCATGTGTGTACCATGCTCAGCATTTAACAACATTGATCTCTCAAATGTCTATGTCCTTAAATTAGGTTTAGTTAGCTCCAAGTCTCCAACAAGGACCAGCGGGTTATGGTCTGATATTACCCTTGACAGTTTCCCTATTTTACATTTTGAGCTTAGCTAATTGGAGATAAACACATAATCCAGTCTAACATGGTTCCTATGTGGGTTAGAGAAGTAAGGGGCATATTATCAATGGCCAGCTATAATTAGTGCTGACCACGCTTAGCGATAGATTTCTTATTGCCGGCTATCTCAGGAAATTATCGCCATGCTAGCGCTGTATCAATAACGCATATAGCAATGGCGATAATTATTCCTGCGATAGCGGTGTTTTCCATGGAGCATTGCTGGTTTTCCAGTGATGTTCCATGGAAAACGGCGATAACCTTGGTGATAGGGCCTGTGGTTTTAGCCACACAATCTAATCTACCCTCCATAGTCAGGAATTTAACAGACGTTAAATTCCTGCGTTAAGGCATACGTAACACGATTTCAAATATCGCTAACCCTCATTGCCAATATGACGAAGCTGGGTTAGCAATATTTTCCGATGGTGTATAGTCAGGCATGCCTCCTTTGCATCTCATTAGTGATGCGATGGGAGGTGTGCTGACAAGGGCGCTAATGCAAGGAAACACGCGCTAGCGTGTCCTTGCTGATAATGCAATAATATTATCGCCGCTTTTTGCCCAAAAAGGGCTCTAAAGTGGCGATAATATTATGGCCGCCCCTTGTTGATATGCCCCTAGGTGCCCTAGGTCATTCAGTTTAAGCAAGTGCCAGCAATCAATTGGACCGTAAGTTTGACATAAGTTTCTTAATGCCTGAAACACTTTTTGTTTCCTACCCTTGTACTTCCAATCTGACTCCAGAGACCAATCACTGCGTAGAAAAATATTATATTATCCGCACACGATAAGCTGGAGAGACCAATTGGCCAATTCACTGGAAATAGTATCCAGCACACCAGGGTCATCGCTGTTACATGAGCCTTCCAACTGTATTTTCTAGCACTTCAGTTATTGTCTCAATCATGATTAGCCTCTCCGAGATATCAGAACTTATCTTTCCCACCGTCCGTACTGATCCTTGAAGTTTCCTAGAGGCCAGTGGAGTTTGGCAATAGTCAGAATTTACATCTTCCTGAAATTATTGCAGGGATTGCAAAATTAACCATAGTGTGGGTTCAGCTGGTTTTTCACAATCTGACTCATCTGACACCCACTTTAGGTTTGCCCTAGTTACATCTTCCGTGGGTAACAATTGTATAGTCCCAGCCGAGCTCTTCCCCCGCCTCATTGGCTCCAGGTGCATTGTCCAGGAGCTCGTCAGCTCAAAGCTCAAGGGAGCCAATTTGTAGAAACAATCGCAATGGACCGCACACCGCTAGCCCCTCCTCCAGATCACCTCTCGGGACTCTGGTACATGGAGTTCTTGAGTGGTTCACCCCAGTGGGTGCAAGTAGGTACTTGTTGAACTGATGATCTCTAGACCCGATACATGTCCCGGGTTTTTGGATATCGCCCGAGACATGGCTCGGGTTTCAGGATAACTTCCCTCATCAGTAGAGAAAATAATTAGGGGTGGAAGAGAAGGCCGCCAAGCAACCGTCAAAGGCCTCGATGCCCAAAGCGGCACGCAGGTGCGTCATCCAGGAGCTCGTCAGCTCAAAGCTCAAGGGAGCCAATTTGTAGAAACAATCGCAATGGACCACACACCGCTAGCCCCTCCTCTGGATCGCCCCTCGGGACTCTGGTACATGGAGTTCTTGAGTGGTTCACCCCAGTGGGTGCAAGTAGGTACTTGTTGAACTGATGATCTCTAGACTTGATACATGTCCCGGGTTTTTGGATATCGCCCGAGACATGGCTCGGGTTTCGGGATAACTTCCCTCATCAGTAGAGAAAATAGTTAGGGGTGGAAGAGAAGGCCGCCAAGCAACCGTCAAAGGCCTCGATGCCCGAACCGGCACGCAGGTGCGTCGTCCAGGAGCTCGTCAGCTCAAAGCTCAAGGGAGCCAATTTGTAGAAACAATCGCAATGGACCGCACACCGCTAGCCCCTCCTCCGGATCGCCCCTCGGGACTCTGGTTCATGGAGTTCTTGAGTGGTTCACCCCAGTGGGTGCAAGTAGGTACTTGTTGAACTGATGATCTCTAGACCCGATACATGTCCGGGGTTTTTGGATATTGCTTGAGACATGGCTCGGGTTTCGGGATAACTTCCCTCATCAGTAGTGAAAATAGTTCGGGGGAAAGAGAATGACGCCAAGGAACCGTCAAAGGCCTCGATGCCCGAAGTGGCACGCAAGTGCGTCGTCCAGGAGCTCGTCAGCTCAAAGCTCAAGGGAGCCAATTTGTAGAAACAATCGCAATGGACCACACACCGCTAGCCCCTCCTCCGGATCGTCCCTCTGGACTCTGGTATATGGAGTTCTTGAGTGGTTCACCCCAGGGGGTGCAAGTAGGTACTTGTTGAACTGATGAACTCTAGACCCGATAAATGTCCCGGGTTTTTGGATATTGCCCGAGACATGGCTTTAGTTTCGGGATAACTTCCCTCATCAGTAGAGAAAATAGTTAGGGGTGGAAGCGAAAGATGCCAAGCAACCGTCAAAGGCCTCGATGCCCAAACCGGCACGCAGGTGCGTCGTCCAGGAGGTAGTCCAGGAGCTCGTCAGCTCAAAGCTCAAGGGAGCCAATTTGTAGAAACAATCGCAATGGACCGCCACCGCTAGCCCCTCCTCCGGATGGCAAGAAAGGAGACCTTCGAACCAGCAAGGGGGAAAAGTCAGGGAATTAAAAATTGGAACCTAATCTGAAAGGCCCTGGAGAGATAGGGAGGTCGCAACCTTCCATCGCTATAAAAGTATTTCAGTGAATAAAATATACTGAAACAATCAGCATACCCCACAAGCATGTTTTTTTCCTTTTGAACATTTCTCATTTTAAAACTGATATGATGATTATTAATCGATAAAATGCTTATGTCATGCATCTAGAGGAATACAGATTTTCAAGAGTGAGAATGCTAGAAACCCTAGAACAACTAAGACAAAGGGCCAGCCTACCAGTTACTGTGATCCTCTCGCTTGAGCCTTCCTCCTTATTCCCCACATGTAGCTTAAGAACTTGGCCACTATGAAGGCAAAGAGGGGTCTAGTGTAGGATTTGAGGATCCACAAGGCCTCCTGATGACTCTGTGTGCCCAATTGCTGGCAAATTGGCTTTAGCCATCTAGAACTAGGCTGCACATAAGCAGGGCATGCAAACAGCACATGGGCAACAAACTCGCTGGTACTTTGCATCCTGGGTTGTCACTTGGACTTAGATTATTGGGGTGCCACTTAGCTGTTACCTCGCCAACCGGGAAGGTGCCAAACCTGAATTGAATGTATAACATCCTATGATGGGGAGTCTGTATTAAATAAGGTTCAAATAATCTAACCTGTTTGTGCAAATGACAATCTATGGTGAGTTTTCCCTGGTCCGGCTTAGTGGATTCTTGTTGCATCACCCAGTCCCAATAATGTCACTTTATTATATCCTTTTGGAGCAAGGGTGGCTCTGGTTTTCCCCATTTGCCTGGCCTACATCAAACACCAGCTTTCTGACGTTCCTGATACATCCCACCTTGTTGCACGTACTTAGCGGATTACCTCTGATAGAGCATTTGCACAAGGCAGTAGCTCTGGTGTGCTCTGGATGCAAGCCCGGTATAACAATGGGCAGAGCTTGGCTATATCTCCTCTAGGTCGCCTACCCATATCTAACATTAGGGGTGTAAGCGGGGTAATTTGTGTCAGCGACACAAGGTTCCTTAGGAATTTATGCTCTGATCTACTGAGCTCTGGTATTTTGTCGAAGCCCCATAACTCTGCCCAGTACAGGCTGTGCTGACTGCTTTCCAGTTATAAACCTGCAAACCAGCAGCAACAGGTGTGCTATGTGAGAACTGATGCTCTTTCCTGAGGTCCTCTCTGACCTGCTTGTGGCCCAGGAGCATCTATGTCATATGGGGCGTCCAGGACAATTGATCAGAAATACGGAAGCCTAGATAATCACAAGTGCTGACTCTTTCCTAAGGGATCCCTCCTAACGTTAGGTGCCATTTTTTGGACTTATAGGGGTTGAAGGCCTTACATTTTTTTTGCGGTGTTGATCATCAGGCTTCTTATATCGCAGAAAAGATTAAATCTGTTGAGAAGTAGCTGTAACCCTGCCGGGGTTTTTGACACCAGCAGTGCATCACCTGCAAATGAGAGGGTTGCTATCCTCCCCAGGGTTGTCGTGTCAGCAGGTTCTTGTGGCAAAAAGCTAACCACTCCATTCATATACAAAGAAAATGGAGTGGGTGCCAAGATACAACCTTGACAGACTCCCCTGCTAACTGGGATGCACTCTGTAAGTAGCCCCTGTGATCCCCATCTAATCTGTGCGTAGTTGCATTCATGCAGTCGAACTACCAGGCTGAGGATAGTTGGCGGGATGCTTATACCTTTGTGCACATGCCATAATTTGTGCCTGGGGACTAATTCAAAGGCAGTCTTTAAATCTATGAAGGATAAATATAGACTGCCCTGGCCAATCACCACTACTTTCCAGTAAAGAAGTAGGAGGCAAAATATCTGGTTGATTGTCCCCGTCTTTTCCCTAAAGCCGGCTTCGTATTGAGATCAAATGGCCTTATCCTCGGCCCATTTCTGGATCTTCGACAAAAGTGCTCCACAGAAAAACCTTTGGAGGGCATCAATCAGGCTGATCTGCCTGTAGTTGGAAGGCTCGTCTCTGTCCCCTTTTTTATAGATGAGGGTTCACCTCTGCCCCCTTTCATGACCCTGTACTGGGGCTCCACTTGTTATTTCCTTTGACAAAAGTAAGATATATCAAGCCCTTCTTGTAATATCTGATAAAAATAGATCCCCAGTATGCCATCCAGCCCTGCAGCTTTTGAATGCACTATCCAACCTACGGAAGCCTCGATCTCGCCCAGATTGAAAAATGTATCAATCAATGGCTTGCTGGTAAAAACGACGTCCTCCACTGGAGGCGTATCTACAAGGTCTAAATAAAGCTTCCCAAAATGGCCATACCACACTTAGTCTGTGATATAATTGGAGCAGATGGGCCCCTTTTGTCACCCCAAGTAAATAAGACACAGAAAGATTGGGAGTCTTTCTCAGCACATGCTTCCTTGAGTTGCTGCCATTGTGATTCGTCCCATGCCCTTTTCACGTGGCGCAAGGTTGTCTCATAGCACTTCCTAGCTGCCTTGATTAGGCGGCTGTCTTTTGCTTTTATGGCTGAGGCTAAGGTTAGGCGCTTATATCTACAGTTACTTGCGTACCTTTCAAATTCATGGATCTCCGGTCTCTCCTCGGAACCGAAAAATAAGAACTTAATCGGTCAAAGATACGAGAGTGGGTGATGACTACTTCAGCCACTCCACCGATACTTGAAACCAGGGATTGAAGCTCAAGAGTGCCTGCCATCAGATCTTGCTGCATGCCTGTGATCTTGTCTTCATGCAAGACTACTTTCCGCCATTTTAAAAGTCGCCTATCGTTTGATGGAAATACCTCCTTAGCGCTGGTTGGATGTAAGCTTCCAGTAAAATGAGAATAAACATCCCACAAAGGCTTTAAGATTAAGGTCACTGTTGGTTATGGCACCCAAATTCATATCAACTACTCCTCTCCAGAGTCTCACGTCAAGTAAGATGTAGTCAATGCGGGATGGACAACTGTTCTAATTGAAGGTGTTTGTACCCAGTCTATAAGAGGTAGTTCTTCGATTCACAGCCCTTAACCCAAATTCAACAGTTAGAGCATTCACTTGGAGCACTAGCTGCGTTCATTTTTTAACTGGGGTCAGATCTAAAGAAGGGACATCTCACCCTAAAACCTTTCCATTGAAATCTATCCAAGGTTGGCAGATTGCACTGGCGCCGCTTGCAGTGCGGCAGGTCATTTTGGCAAAGTGGGAGTCATCATCGGAGCCTGAGAGTTTGGATTGGATACACCGCATGTGGCAGCTTTAGGCTATGGAGCGTATGTCGCTCAGTGTGGAGGGTAGGGGCAAAAGTGGAACTGTTGCGGAGAGGGGTGGGGGGTGGGGCGTGGGTGGGGAGGTGAGTTAGTGCTTCTTTTGTTTCAGTTAAAGTTGTTGTGTTGTAGTTACCCTTAAAAGGGATAATGAATGGCTGATAATTACGATTGCCTCTTCCACATCCGACCTCCGGGTTGTGGGCCAGAAAGCTGTGTAATCCTGTGTAACACTCTGCTCTGCCAGCCTTGTGATGTAGGCAGGAAGCTGTGTCCATTCTACCTGGATCCCGCACAATAAAAACGATTGATTTTAAAGAAGGGACAGCCCATTTGAGGTTATCTTCATACATGACCGTTAGATCTTCTTTGTCGAGAGGCTCAAAGGTAGTGTTAAATTTGCCTGCTACTATTAGCCTTGAGTGTGTTGGACACCTGGCCAAAGACTCCTCCAGTTGCATAAGTATTGGCAATGGTCACCCCCCTTTGATCCCCCTCACATATATGTATCACAGTCTCCCCCCCATGGGGGCCCTAATACGGATCCCTAGAATATCTGGGCTAGAGATAGGGAGAAGGGTAATCTGGCATCCCAGTGCGATCCCAACACAAATTATCAGTCCCCCCTGCCAGGCAGGTAAGCAATAACACACATTAACAGAACCAAGCACCAGGTCTCCTGAAAGATGCAAATTTATATTTTTCTATTAAGTTATTCCAATAGGGGAGTGACATTTTGCTGTTTAGCCCTGCCACGTAACAAGATAATATTCTGAGCTGGTGGTTAGGTTCTCTGTTAGAGGGCACACTACAGTACTTGAGCTGGCAAGGCAATGGGTAATGGGAGCCCGATTCTCTGCTTGGGGATTGAAGTTCATATTGGACTCAGACTCTCTGGATTTGGTCAGAGGGCCGCTCCAGCCACTTCTTGCAGCTTTCCATCCCCGCTCGTGTGAACTGTACTCTAGAATCCCATTAAGCTGGCACTGGCAGGTATGTTCACACAATATGTGGGGGGAAGCCTAATATGCTGATAATCCCCCCCAAGAGTCAATCATTGCTCTCTAATTAGGAACCTCTGGTTAGCCCACCCAGAGAGGAAAGGGAATTAGGAGATCTCTGTATTTGTGGAATGTAGCATTTGAATTGGATTGAAGAAGTACCAGGGGAGCAGGTTAGATGTTCTAGGGCAAGGAGATTTTAGGCAGTTCTATCCCTTTGACCGTTAATTCTATACAATCGAAGGGCTGGTTAGGAAGTAAACATCTTCTTGCCCTTACGATATCATCATGGATCACAGAAAAACATCCCCTGACGTGGCGATTCTAATGGATTGCACACTTTATCACTTAAGCTTCCTTTGCCCCAGGGCTAGTTTGCAGAAATTGGGTGCGTACCATTAACGGAGTGCACCGCTAACTCTCTTTTGTATCAAGAATCTTATGGATTGCCTTGTTAGTCAATGCAACTCCCACCTTGTAGCATGTCCGCCCTCTGTGGTTAGGGACAGTAACCATATATTGCTATATGGCCCTTAGGGACATTATCAACATTGCTAAGTTAGCATGAGCTTAGCTGCCATGATGCTGCTTTGGCGCTCGTTACTACATGACTTTGTTTGCAAGACTCTGTTTGTGCCTTTCACAAGGTCTGCTTTTCGTGTTCTCTGCTTTTCCTCGAGTTCAGTCTGAACACGATGTACAAGGTCTATAAACAATGCCCCTTGTATTCTGTTCTGGTCAGTTTTTTGCCACTAGAGTGCACCAGAGAGCTGTGTGAAGACGCCAGAAACGCCATTCGAAACGAGCTGCGGCGGCGAGCAAGCTGTCGATCGTGTGCTGCGAGCAGGTTGTTCTCTGCTCGGTTTAGCTTTGTAAAGCTGTTTGGCTGTCGCCGCTGGCTTTGCCCTGAACCCCCCCTCCACCTATGCTCACGGAGGCTGAGGCTCGCTGAAGCTCGTGGAAAACCAGCCCCTCCTATTTTTCCATCTTCACCTGTGCCTGTGCGCTTGACTGCAGAGCGCCCAGCAGGTCTGGGGGGGCCGGGCCCGGCTCTGCCCCGCGTTGCTCACAGTGGAGTTGCGGCGGCGGAGGTTGCAGCTCACGGCAGACGGACCTTGGACCTAGGCGAGGCTGGCTTGCGAGTAAGCTGTGAGCTGGTAGACATCCCCGTGGAGCCGAGAAGGTCAGAGAAGGAACTGAGAAGGAGTGAGTAAGGGCGTGCGTTGGAGTGGCAGAGGTGGCTGCAGAGGTTGTGGAGGTTGGCTGTGTTGTTCTGTGACCGTGGAACCTGGGTGGCTTGGTTGGTTACGTCGCCCACACAGCGGCACTTGAAGCCTTAACCCCCCCTCACCCCCCCCCCTGCATAAAAAGGGGAAAACCCGCTTCTGGCCCTGTTCACGGGCTCCCGTTCATGGTAATGCCCTGAAAAGACTTGGAAAGCATCTGCTGGTGGTTAATAATAATTAAGCGCATTGAGCACAAGCCTATTCTTACTAACTTTTGCTGCTAGACCCCAGGAGACTCCTTATCTCGGTGACCAGCGGCCGGGCTTGGCTCCGCCATATCCAGCGGGAAATCGACCGGCCGGGCTTGGCTCCGCCGGTCGAACTACATTGCCCAGCAGCCTCCAGGGGAAATTGACGCCAGCATCCAGCGCGCCAGGCGGCGCATAAAGCATCGGTAAGGGCCGAGTTCCCCATATTCTTACTAACTTTTGCTGCTAGACCCCAGGAGACTTCTTATCTTTGTGACCAGCGGCCGGGCTTGGCTCCGCCATATCCAGCGAGAAATCGACTGGCCGGGCTTGGCTCCGCCTGTCGAACTACATTGCCCAGCAGCCTCCAGGGAAAATTGACGCCAGCATCCAGCGTGCCAGGCGGCGCATAAAGCATCGGCAGGTCCCTCGTCCCGTGAGGACGCGTGCGGGACGCGCTGGACTAAGCCCAGACAAAGGGCGGGCCCTCTGTGGCCCTCAGTGGCTGAAGTAGGCTGGGCTGGGCCCACTCATTTACATTTTAACTTTTTACTGTTATTTTTTGTTCATCTTTTCGATTAGTTTGCTATTGAGTCATTATCCATTCTTGCTTTCATCGACCTTGACCTGTTTACTGCATACAGGAATTCTGTGTCTATTCCACAATTGTCTTAATTTATATATTTTAAGCTGTTAATCATTATTTTTTAAAGATGACTGCTAAAAAGCTTCGCTCGGGGAGACTTTTGGGGGGAAGGTCTTGTGGTAAGACGAGATCCAACCCCCTGCGAAACAAGGATTCAAAAAATCTTCAACTAAAGGGTCACTGCCAGTTATTCCAGTTATGGGAAAAGTCAACGGATAAGAACTTGGTGATGGAGGCTGACCCTGATAAAACTGCTATAAATAAGAACATAGCGGTAACTTCCGCACTAGGCGTAGAATCTGTGCCAGCAAAGAAAGGGGATGTTCTAGTTGAAAAAACGATTCTTGCCTTACAGACCAGTGTGGAGCATAATCTAAACCCCATTGAAGGCTCCAATTCTATTAATGTGCTCTCTTCTAGAACAGAGAATGTGCATCAAAATAGTATCCCTCCAAAGCCTGAATTGTGCTTGACTAACGACTTATTAGGAAGCTCCCAGGCAAAGGAGATATGTGATGGTAATTTTCAAGGGTTAGATATTGATTTGGAATTGTGTAGTCGTTATTTAGCAGATGGATCATTAAAATTATTTGAAGCTACTAAGACCCCGAAGGGCGCAACCCCTTCTGGTTTGCAGCTCTATAGTAGTACCCCTTGTCTTAAATTTCAAGATTCATCGATGCAGTCCAATCTTTCAAAAAGTCCTGAACTTAATATATCAGGTATCATCCCGATTAGACCACCAGGCTTGGAGCGGCAGGATAAGCCCATTTTGGAGTCATTGATAGCTCTGGAGCATTTGTTGTCTTCAATATTACTGTTATTGAATAAATTTGTGGGGAGTTCTGATTGTGTTTTAGAATCGGTTACTCAGATATTAAAGGTTTTATTACTTAGAATCCCAGAGAAGACCCCGGATCTAAACCTTGGAGAGGAGCTACAAGATCCGGTTTCCCGTATTATATCTCCATCCGGAAATAATCCAACGTTTATATCCAATAACTGTAATCAAATTATACCAGGGATTTCAGCCAGAAATGAGCTCCCTTCAGTCCCTAAATCATCTGCTTATAATTGTATAAGGGATTCCGATCTTGAAATCGTTGAAGAAGAGGGGGTGGCAGTAGATGGCAATCTTGTTAAATTGCTCTTCCCAATTTTCAGGACGGAAGCCAAGGGGCCTGAAGAGGGAGAAAAAACGATACCAGGTAAACTCAAAAGATGTAAGGGGAAAAAGAGAAAACCAATTCGCAGACATAAGAACAAAAGGCTGAGACAAATAGTATTTGAGGATTCCCAAATCCAGCAAAATGATCTGCCCAATTCGGAAGGGACAGGTAATGGGTTCCCGAAACAGGAATCTATTACATGTATCCCAGATATTCAATTACCAGCTTGTGATAAAATCCTCCCTAATTGTTCAATTTTGTCTACAGGAGGCCCCCCCTGTTATGTGGGGAAATCTACAATTCTTTTCCCAAAAATAGAAGTGACAAAGTTAGGCCCTCCTGCCTCAGTGGTCCTTAATCCCGCTGCGCCTATTTTTCATTCCCGGGTTGAAGGTACAGCTTGTCCGCAAGAACCTCTTAAAAAAATCTTGGAAGATACTGTAGATACACTGACTCTAGACTTTTTACCGTTGTTTGACAACGACCTGGCATTAAATAGAACATTGTTACTCAAATGTTTTAGTGAAGTAGAGAGCTTAAAATTAATTCAATCAAATGACATTGATCTAGTTTCTATGTTAAGAATTGATAATATATCATACATTAGGATAACGTTCTATTTTAAATTAATACTGAATCTTATCTTGAATCAAGCTGAAAATTTTCAAAGTCGAGGAATTGATGTGTTACCTGTTTTGGCGAATTGCAGAGATAGATTCCATGAAAATCGATCTAATCAATCAGGTCACCCTTTCGCCTTTGAGGATTTAAAGATTTTTATATCAAAAACTAAAAGGCAAGTGTCCCATGTAATTCCAGCTTTGCAAAAATTTCCAATACCCCAAGAGAAAATAACCATCAATGGGATTGGCTTCCTGGGGTCTTATTAAATAAACCAAAAGATAACACAAAGCTATTTTCTCATCTTTAGCAGCTGTTTAAAAATTCTTTCTTGGAATACTGCAGGGATTAATAATAGTCCTGAAAAATTACAGTATCTTTTCTCACTGAACCCAGATGTGATTTGTATTCAAGAGACCTGGTGTATAAATAGAATTGATGCGGGGAAGGACTATTTTGTGCTTGAGGTTGCGGCCTTTCCTTCGAAGAGAGGGCATGCAAAAGGCGGAATTGCATGCCTCCTCTCTAATAGAATAAAGTGGAACTATTCCCACTATGTGGATCAAAGTAACCTTTTTCTGGCGGTTACTTTGAATAGCTTTGGCAATGGGGAAAATAAAAACCCACTGGTCATAATAAAAGCTTATATCCCCCCCTGAGAATTGTTATAGCAGTGTACTGAAGCAGGTTTTTACTTTTATTAAAAAGATCAAGGAGGCAATACTTACTCCCATGGTTTTGCTAGTGGGGGATTTCAATTGTAGAGTTTCCAACTTTAGCTTAGAACTCTTTAGAAATAAGTCTAAAGAGGAAGCTTTTTTGATTCCTCAAGCCCTCTTTCCTGACAAAATCAAAACTAATAAAAGAGGGAAAATTCTGCTGGAAGAATTGTCTCTTACGGAGGGACTAATAGTGAATGGTAGGCTCCCTTCTGATGTTCCAGCAAATTACACCCATAAATCCAGAACAAGTGAGTCCATTTTGGATTATGTAATTACAGATTATTGTTCCTTCCCTTTATTGAGAGATTTAGTGGTCTCAGAGAACATATTGAGTGACCATAAGTTGTTAACTCGAACCCTTTCAATACGCCTTCCTGAATCTGACCCCTGGTCACTTAATGGTGATACGGTCAACATGAATAAAAAGTCTGGTAGATGTTTTGGGATTTCAAAGCCATAGAGGGCCTGGGGCGTATTTTGAATAAAACTATCTTAGAGTTAAATAACTGGAAAGGGTCTGAGTTAATCCACTTCAAGGATCTTATGGAGAGATTCATTTTGTTAAAAAATCTAATTTGACACCGAAAAGGATTCTTCTCCCAAGATCAATTATTCTTCTTAATAAGGAAATAAATAAGTTAGTGAAGGAGCAATACGTGTGTAGATCAATTGAAAGACTCCATAAAATTGATCGCTTAAAAAGAAGGAGAAACAGGATTAAGAAAAAGATAAAAAAAAGAAAAAGAAGATTCCCTTTGGATAAGTCTACGGGAGGCAGTGGTTCATGGCAAAGTTAGACAGTTTTGGACCCTTATTGGGGAGGGATGTGGTGCAAGAGTTGGTCCCCTACCGATTCCCATCCCTGAATCATCATGGGTCAATTATATCTCTACCTTATACGCTTTGAATGGGGAGTCGGCTGAGCTTAGGGACCTTAGTATTGAGCTTGACTCGGCAATAGAACCCCCCACAGAAAAAACTATTGAACAGGCGATTAAGGATATGCGTACTTCAGGAGCCATGGGACCTGATGAACTCCCGTTATCTGCCCTGAAACAGGAGCCAATTTTATGGAGCAAAATATTGTTTCCTGTTTTCAGTTTCTGTTTCATGAAGAAAATTATTCCTTCTTCTTGGAAAGGGAGTATACTGGTGCCACTCTTCAAGAAGGGCAATAGGGATATTCCAAAGAATTACCGTCAAATAGCCCTCCTTGATGCAACTGGAAAAGTTTTTACCAAATGTTTGTTATCTTTAATTAATGATTGGGTTGATACAAACCATATATTACCCCTAGAACAGACAGGATTTCGAAAAGGGCAAGGCACATTAGATAATCTTACTGCACTACAGATCATTTTGGATAAATATGTAAAGGTCCGTGGGGGATATGTGTATGCGGCATTTATAGACTTCTCCACAGCATTCGATAAGGTGGATCGCATTCTGCTGTGGAGAAAGCTATCTGCAATGGGCATGCCTCCTCACTTGCTAGACCTGGTGCAGGTTTTACATACTGATACATGGTGCCGTGTCCTGCAAGGTGGAGCAAGGGGGCTATCACGAGTTATCCCATCAATTAATGGATTGAAACAGGGTTGTCTCCTTGCTCCATTGCTCTTTTCCCTGTATATTGAGGATCTTCCTGTATCTATCTCCTCAAGTGATGGTATAGCCCCGGTTGTAGGGGGAATTCCTATCTCCTGTTTGTTATATGCAGACGACATCATAATATTAGATCTAACACCTAAAGGGTTGGCCAATCGTCTTCGAGCACTTGATCTTTTTTCCGCAGCCCATTTCTTGAAGATCAATGCATCAAAAAGCAAAATTATGTGTATTGCAGGGAGAAAAAAGTTAAAGTATAAGAACTTTGTATGGTCAGCTGGCGGTCACAAATTGGAGGTGGTAAAGACATATGTCTACTTAGGAAAAATTATCTCCAATAATTTAAGTGACAAACCCCACACTGATAACAACTCCCGCAAAGCTTTGTCCCAGGGAAAGGGCTTGACCACTTTATATTTAGCCACGGGGACAAGACATTTTGATCACCTACTGGAAGTCTTTAGGGCAAAAATTCCATCCTCCCTTTTGTACGGAATGGAATTGGTAGATTTAAGGCAATGGAATTTTTTACACACCATAGAAGGGAAGTTGTTAAGATCTATATCTTCTCTTAATACTGCCTGCTCATGAGCCGCCTGCAGACTTGAATATGGCCTTCGCAGTTGCTGGGTGCAGGGCCTAGCAGCGGTAGTACGGTGGGTGGCTAGTTTGGCTAGAGGAGAAAAGGGATCATTAAGAGACTTTATGAAGATCGAACTTTTAGGCAGTTTAAAAGAACACTCACAAATTGTTATAAATTTCAGAAAGGCGGTAGACCTTCTTCAATTAGAAGAGACCACTCTCTTTATTATTTCTGCCGCACAATTAAAGTTACTTCTGAAAGAGGCAACCTGGGATCTTAGTTTTAAAATGGACAAGGAGGCTATTTTCGCTAAGAAGGGAGCTAACCATCTTACTGACTCGTATATGAGGAAAGTTATTCAACCTTATGTCACCTGAAATTTACCTCATGGCATTCGACGTTTTTGGTTTCTCCTAAGACAGGATCTATTGCCATTAAACAATCTATTAGGAAAATGGTACGGTACTCCTGCAATTTGTAATTTTTGCAACCTGTCCACAAAGGTTCTCTTCATATGTCCCATATTGCGCCCGTTTCGGCGCAAGTGGTTAAGATTCATATGTCTGCAATTGGGTATTTTAAATGCTAACTCTTTTTTACTTGCACTTAATAACCCTCCAAATGAAATTTTCTGTTTTAATATTTTTAACTTTTTTAAATGTTTTTTAGCTATTTACTGATGACTTTTGTGGCTGATGAAATTTGACTTCTCTGTATTTTTTGTAAGCATTGTAAAGGTCTATTTTGCATTCAGTGGATTTTGTATTGTGTATGGTTTTTATGTGGATCTCCTCGGAGTTCTAAAACATAATAAAGGAATTGAATTGTTCTGGTCAGTTCTTAGCACCTATACATAACATGCTAAACACAGCTGCAATGCTGGAGACTTGTGCTTCGATATTACGGGGTTTTTTGTTGTTTTAACACACTTGGAAAAAGCCTTTCCATGAAGAAGAGCTATGCTGTTCCTATGCTGTAAACCTTACATCCAGGTTTTAAGGTATGGGGTCTGCTGTCACAGCTCGAAGATCTTCTTTTATAAATGAACCTCTTCTAGTCAAGGGAAGGGTGGGTAGGTCTTATTGTCCTTTTTCCACAGTCTTTATATACTGACTTCCCCCTTTGTACTCAATGGAATCGTAACAATGCTAACTGTTTTGAGTTTATGCATTTTGCTGCTGGTAGTGGCTCGTATACTGTATTGTACAGCATGATAGTTAAACTAAATATTTTGAACTATTTCAGAGACTCTGCCAATTCTTATTGTAGACAAGTACGAGTGAGTGAGCGAGCGAAAGAGCATGTCTTGCTCCCGCGAATTCCTGAGAGAGTCAGGAGAGTTGTGTTCTGGGTTGTCTAATCATGTATAGCTTTGTGATTTTTGGAGGAGAACGAATGAGACACTGTAGCTAGTCGCTTTTGGGTTTTTGGGTAATAATGTGGTAGGTTGGTACACCCCTATACACTAAGGTCCTGTTTTCCTGCGCATGGTTCTTTGAATGTGCATAATCCTTGCAACAATATATATTCTGGGCATACGACAAACAGGGGGGAGCTAGTGGTGTCGTCTGCATCCTACCTTGATTTTATCAGTACTTGCCCCTGTTGCATAGTTTTGCTTCTCGCTTCAGACTGTTCAGAGAGGCTATGATCTGCCATTGCATCAGGAAAGTAATTTGTCTGAGTATCAATAGGTCCGAATAGTACTTGGGTGCGTGGAGTGACAATAGATTGAGTTTGAAAGCATCTGTGGGAGGGGAAATCCCTTTTTGGAATACTGGGTGGATGTAAATTAGGTCTGGCATAAATGGGTCAGGAAACTGTTTATGGGGCAAGAGAGGGCATGGTCCTTTCTGCAGTAATTGCTTAACTAACGTTGTAAGGCCATCGATCATAGATCTCATGGTCCCTACTTCTGCCTTGAGATCATTGATAAGCTGGTAAGTGCACTGAATCTGGCAATGGTAATTAGGTGCAAGGTGTTGGTTTGCCTGGCACATCCGGGGACTGTTGGATGGTATCACCCTTCGTGTTTTCAATTAAGTCTAAGAGGGGTGTAAACCTGTTGAAGCATTGAAGAACAGAATCTGGCTGGCTTGGGGAATGATAATTGGTGTTTGTGGGGGGTGGATGACTCCTCACAATGTGAGGTACCACCCCATGTCGCTCAAAGGAGCCCCCTTATTTAATGGTCTTCTAAAATTATCCGGAATAACTGGTGAGCTGCTGGGGCTAGTAAGCTAATAGGAGATTGTCTAACAGCGGGACTTGGGGTGGTTACTAGTTCTGTCTCTAAAATGCCTTTGCATTCATTTAGCAGGCAGTCAATGTGATCGAGAACTCAATTGTGTTCTCTAGGTCACAGGCGCAGAGATACTCCTCCGGGAGTTTATTCTAGCGCGGTGCAAACCTATAAATAAATTGTTACCTCAGTGTTTTGGTTATTTTTTAACCCTCCACAGCTTTCCTTTTCCCCATCCCTTAATAGGACTGAGCCCACAGCAGAAAATTGGAAAAATAGTCAGAAGTCAAGGCCTAGTCTGAGCTTTGCAATATAATTACAAAACTGGGAATATTATAGGCACTTTAAGCTTGCTAGAAATGTTCTGCCATTAAGAGGCCTTGGTCCTCCCAATGAAACAAGTCAATTGCACCAAACAGTAAATCCTTCCATATTCACAAAATAAAGAGGTCATGGTTAGACCACCCCCAGTAAACAGATGACAGTGCTTAGGAGAGCACTTAATAGCAATTGCCTAAAGTAGCCGAAGGAGAATCAGCAAACCTTTCACTAGACCAAATAATCAGTGCTGGACACCAAGTTCAAACGTGGCCACAAAAACAGATGGACTGGGAGGGATACAGATCCAAAGCTGGTTCTATAACCAGAAGAATGGACAAAATGGTCACAGTACACTGTGGAGCAGCAATTAATCCTCAGAGACCGTCAACAAAACAAATGCAAGGGGGTGGCCCTGCCCTGCCTCTTCCTGACAAAGACGGGTAAGGAAGGGCCTGCCGTTGGCCCGTGCTTCATCCAGGCACTGCCCATGCGTGTCCCATGCAGCAGGACCTCTCAGCTGCCCGTATGCCCCTCCAGGCGCCGACCCATGATGCAGGAAGGAGGAGCAGGGCGGGGGAGCCTGGGAACTGAGGTATGTGTCCCCAGCTCTTGAAGATTGAGTCCCACGCAGCAGTACCTCTCAGCTGCCCTTATGCACCTCCAAACGCTGACCCTTGATGCAGGAAGGAGGAGCAGGTGCGAGGGAGCCTGGGAACTGAGGTATGTGTCCCCAGCTCTTGAAGATTGAGTCCCACGCAGCAGTACCTCTCAGCTGCCCTTATGCACCTCCAAACGCTGACCCTTGATGCAGGAAGGAGGAGCAGGTGCGAGGGAGCCTGGGAACTGAGGTCTGTGTCCCCAGCTCTTGAAGATCGTGTCTCATGCAGCAGGACCTCTCAGCTGCCCTTTTTTTGGATGGGAATCCAAATAGTTGCTCACGCAGCAGGACCTCTCAGCTGCCCTTTTTTTGGATGGGAATCCACATAGTTGCTCCAGGATCTCACTAATGACTGACCGTTTCTAGCTCCATGTTTGTATCTCACCTTGATTCCTTTGTTCTGTGTCTCCTTTTGACTCACTGGTTGGAGTATTGGAAGTCATTCATTGTCGATTTTAGATCCCCGGTTCTACTTGTTGTAAGTATTATAGTAAGTGGGGATAGGAACCAGGGCTGGTCTTTAAATATCCTTGTGACCCTACCTTTCTCGTTTGTGGCTCTTGACATAATGTAATATAACATAACACAACATTACTAAAAGAGTGTACAAAAAAAACAGGAGAAATGGGCGGCTGACATTGGACAAGAGCTCACTGACCAACAGTGCTTGTATTGCTGTAAACAGACGGAGCAAGTTTTTTTTATCAGTCGGTTGTGTATAACTCATTACAAGTTTCTACACCGTATTTATTACACCCCCACCAAGTAAAAAAAATACAAATTACTTGACAGAAAATCAATGTGATAGATGTGGGGCTGAAGCTGCTAACCTTCTTCACCTTGCATGGGATTGCAGTTCAGTCTTTTCCTACTGTCAACAAGTCTTTTCCTGCCTTGGGGTGGATGACGTCATTGCAGATTCTCACTTCCCTGGTAATTGCGTTGCTAAGGTATACTGAAGAGATACCGGCTGCGCAACATAGATTTGTCTTGTTTACTCTCTTATTGGCCAGGCGACGCATAGCCTGTAGATGGGGCCGTGGACTTGCACCTAAATGTAAGGATTGGATTGGTGATATGACACTCTGGCAAGAACAAACATGCTCTTATGCTGAACTGCTCAAGCTCACGCCCCGCCCTGTGATATTTGGGGTCAATTTACAGCATATCTCCTTGAACATCCCATGCAACCCTCTCAAGTGTCTTAGATTTGCGTCCCAACCATGTACAAGTATTCTCCCTCTGTTGTTTACACTGCTAATCTGATGTACTGCCTACCAATCTCACGTCGCTATGTAATTGTATCTGCATATAAGATGTGGCCGCAGAACCCAACTACACAATCTTTTGTCTGTTGCATGGCAAATGTGTTACATCCCAAGTGGTTCCAGGGTCATGATGATACGGAAACGGATCTCTGTAATGTAAAATGTAATGCTACTGTGCGCATTCTCATTGCTCATGATTGTGTATAATCTGCTTGTTATCTTGGAAAACTTAAATACACAAAATAAAAAAATAAAATACATACACACTAGAAAAAAAACCTACTATTAGTACAACTAAGGGCTTTATTACGATGTCATTCGGAAAGGGTCCAAATGGCTTTGGGATTTTCCTAACCCGAGTCGTAACACCTGTTTCCAACCGACTTGGAAACAATTTCCACCCAACGATTACAATGAAAGGTAACCGTTCAGTCAGACCAACTCGGTTTCGAACGGCAATCGGAGACTCCGAGTGAGCTGGAGCTGAATCGTACAGGTCTATGGACCGAGGTTTTGACCGTCATATTACGATGTCAGATTCAGACAGCCTTTCCAACTCAGGTTGTCTGACACAGAATGGCTGTCAGAAACTGAATTTGGGGGTCAGTAGCAGGCCCCCTTCACCTGGAGGACTCTGGATGGGGACCGTGAGGGTTCCCATGGGACCCCTCTTTACTACCTTGCAGTGTGGCAGGCACTATGGGGTGCCCACCACAGGTTGAAAGGTTTTCCACAACCACCCCTTTTTGCAATGGGACCCTGTGTTGTCAGTCAGAACACAGGCTCCCATTGAAGTCAGTAGGAGTTTGACTGACCAGTGTTTGGAACCATCCTATTTGGTCGGTCGGATTCCCGGAACAAGTAGTCAGTTGGAAGGCTTTCCAACCAACATTATAATTAGCCCCTAAATGTACACAAGAACCACAAACGACAATATAACTAACCAATCGACCATCCCGCCACACGCCCCAACATAAATGACCATTCTATTCAAAAAAGTCAAATGCCATTTTAGCAACCAGGGATAGTTTTAGTGTCTGCTCTGAATTTTGATTTTGGTGTAGCACGTTCAACCATATAGCCTGCGAAGATTAGGTCTTGTTCCTCTGCTAGGCATGAGGCCTGACTGGTCGGACTGGACCTGTTCCAATACCACCCAACACAGTCTGTTTGCTAATGACTTTGCCAGTATCTTGGCTACGGCATTTAATAATGGGTTAAGTCAATATGAGCTGTATTTATTTGGAGGTTTACCTTCTAGGAGAATAGTTACAGTAATTGCCAGATGCTGGTCAAGTGAGAGTTGCCCTTCCTGTCTTACCTTCCTAAACATTTACAGCAGGTGTGGTGACATGTAGTTCCTAGTAGTCACCCAGACCTGCACGTTTTAGATGACCTAAACTGAGGGCTTGGTGTCCCGACTGCTTCCGGACACCCCCACAGGATATGTCAGCTGTTAGACCAGAAAGCTCTATAGTGCCTCTCCACACCCCTGTATTCTACAGTGGTGTAGTCTCTGGCAACAACTGAACATGACAACCCTGATTCCTCAGGGATCGCGGAAAACAGTAAAGTACGCTTCACTCAGACTCGTGTGCTTGCTTTCTCTCAGAAAATCCTCAGGTTGGTGATTAGGATATTTCAATACATATTTATTGGTCCATCGACAATCTTGTGTAAAACATATGTGCTGCAACAATTAGGACACAGAAGCATCAGAAAGAGATGGCTAGTACCAATATAGTGAATAGTAGATCCATTTCTATCATAGTGCTAATAAGATGAACATAAGCAGTTCAGATAAAAACAGTAGCACTTGCATATTCCTAAAATACGCACCCACAAGTAATTTGCCTAAATGTACCTAGCCTATATAAGTATTTGTAGCATGTATATGTGGAAAATTAATACGGTTTGGTGAACATTATCTGCGCCATCTTCCCTTTTTCCCCGATGCCACACTCTTTGTCGCACACACCCGCCATTTTAGCTGCCTTGATCAGAACCACCCTCTGCACACCCCTGACCCCCAGCACGGCTCTTCACCCTCACAAGCACCCCCACGCACTGATCACTCCCGCTCTCACATGCCTTGCGCGTAAGCGGCAGCCATTTTGAGCACCATGGCCCCTCTGCCCCTCGCTGATAGCCAGCGCGTCTCTCACTGTCTCTTAGCCCCGCAGGCATCCCCCGCATGCTGACAACCCCCTCGCTCTCATATGCCTCGGGTCATAAACCCCTCTTCAGTGCAGCTCTGCCTCGGAATCCCATCCTGTTCCCAGCGCGACACCTCCCTCCATCCCTTTCATGGTCCCGGGTCCTTTGATACAAACCCCCCTTTTCCTGTGTGCCCGTTTGTCTTCCTTGTTCCCAGGCCACCACCTGGCCCTGCAGATACTGTTTATTACCCCGTACAGTAGGGAGCTTCCCCTCCCCATTAAAGGACCCTCGACTTGATCAAAGCCCCCTCCCTATGAGATCCGATCAAACCTCACACATTCCGTGAATCGGCGGAATGCCCAGCTGTGCGATAATCACCACCTGTTGTGACCGGGGCAGGGACTTCAACTGTAAATGTGTGGGAACGGGCTTGAAGCGGGGATTCCTAGGATACCTTTCCGTACATCAAAGTACTGACAAGTATATGTTTCATGTAATAAAGCAATAAAACTGTGTATAAGAGGCCAGGCCTCAGAGATGCGGTTAGAGCACCTCGTGACGATACTTGCTGTCCGAATTGATGTGTTCTCCTCCAGAGAGAATAAACCCTTGTTTCCTGCCTTTCAGTCTCCAGCGCCTGCTTCTTCATTGATTAATATTTTGTGGGTAATAGAGGCGACACCGCCGGGCAACACAAAAGGGTCTTTGGTCACTGGTTGTCTAGGCACCCTTTTACAAATTGGCGTCCCGAGCGTGGGGCCCATCAGCGACTCGTGGATCCAGTGGGAGAGGTCCTGACGACAGAGTGAACGACTGCAACGATCGGGAGGTACCCTGTCCGATAGACCCTCGTCTGACAGCCGATCATCCGAACTTCACTGGTTCCGAACAGACCTCTCTCGAGTGATCTACGGTCCTGACTGGGAACCATCAGGAGTGCCGCGAGGGAAACGAAGAAAAGAGGACGATCGGGCGCTGGATTCGGAAGACAAGAAACTGTCCATACGGTCCGGGTAAGGTCGTGTAGGCACGACGAATTGCGAAATAATTGTTTGATTGATTGAAAAGAAAATACTAGTATTACCCTTTGTTGATTCATTTGGAGTTTCGCTGTCGGCAACCGGAGAAACAACCGGCTCTCTCTTTGCAAGCAGTGAAGGATAGGTAACGCACCCGTCGTACCTATCTTTCTCCCCCACTGATTAATTGCCCCCCCCCCCCCATTGATTAACTGTTACGGATTATTTTCTGGAGATTCCCTGTCTGCAAACAGGAAAGAATAGGTTCCATCTTTGCAGATAGTGAAAGGGTAGGTGACGCAGACCTTTTTGCGGGCCTATTTATTCTCCCCATTGACCATTTTTGATTGATATTGGTTCATGAGGTATTCACTGCCTGCAAACAACGTAGAATAGAAATATTCTGTCTAGTCTTTGCACACAGTGATAAGATAGGTAGTGCTGACTATTGTCCCCATTGTGACCCGTCATGCCTGTCTTCTCCCCACTGATTGGTAGCTGGTTCAGCCCGGACCGTTTATTAGAGGTGGACCATCTAGCTCCGCTGAAAGGCACCCCTAATAAAGAAATGTTCACAAAGTATGGATTAATTACCATAGCCTATAGTAAGCTATGGCACAAGTATACCAAAGCAAATCAAGAGAAACAGTGGCCACTGATAGGATCCTTCGTTCTTGACAAAATAGAAACGATAGAAATAGCCCTCCGTAGTAGTAAGACAACGCCTATTATGCTCGACAGTCTCGGTATGTGGCGCAAAGAAGCAATGCAACGAAAGGAAAGAGACGAAGTCAGAGTAGGTAAAGAAACGCGACAGACAACCGTCCAAGCGTCTGGTAGGCAAAAGGAAGGGGCAGCGACGACACAGTTCCAAGGATTAGACACAAAAAGGGAACAGTGTAAAGGGACGTACCGACAGGACAACCCCGAGACACAACGACCCGAAAGTAATCCCCCGACACTACGCACAGGACGAACAGACATAGGGCAGAACCAATGTGCTTTTTGTAAATGTTTCGGGCACTGGAAAGCCCAATGCCCGACTCTACGGAACATAGGTAAGAGCGGAGGGCCGACAGAAATAACAGGCCGGCAGAAAGGGAAAAGGCGTGAGACAAAGACGAATCAGACTAGCACGGACAGGACGGATAGAACCACCACGTTTGATTACGCCCGATGGCACAGATTTTGCCAGGCCGATTTTAGCGACATGTTTGAGTTCTCATAGATCGGACAACACTAAGACGGGAAATCCAGTCAAACTCTGAGCTACCCAGTAACGAACCCCGTACTACCGCTACTGTTCCCGAACACGAAAAGCTACCCTTTTGGATAACATACAGGAACAACGCACAGAGTAGTTTCGGACAGATTAGTATACATTCCATTAATGAACTCAAACTTCGAGTGCAATGGGACTGATTACTGTCTGTTTGCCCCCACTCTGTGAACAAAGCAATTACAGGCCTGCATAGACAACCCCCCATGCAGGAAATCTGTGCTTGTGGATACCCCGCCCCCATTACCCAGGCATAAATACCTACCCCCACTGTAATGAGGTTCTCGTAGTAAAAGGATTCAAGGAAGCCAAGTCTCTGTTATATAATTTAAGATTTAATTACAGTAAAGATAACACACAACCAACGATAAATAGAAAACTAGAAAAACATTCTGTAAAGTAAAACCGTACTAATAGGAACAATACAAAACATATTACGCCAACTCCGGAAGTTCCCAAAATGTAGCAGGTCACCGGTCCCGCCCATCCGGAAGGTGAAACACACAGCACGTGTGGGGCGGGGCCTGCTGACAGCCATAGACCGAAGAGGTCGCTGGTGAGATGTTCAGGAGGCCCCATGGGCCCATCATGAAATGGTCTTCCCATCCTCTCCTTCCTGGGGCGGCGTCCCCCGGGCCACGAGTAGGGAGGGGGCGGATGCAGATGACCCCCTCCCTCGTATCTCCTGGTCCGGCCATCGCAAATACCTCCGCTGAACTGGTGCAGGGTGGGCTGGGAGGGAGAGGCGGCGCAAACGAGCCCCTCCCACCTCCACAGGTAGGAGGTTTCCCAGCCCCGGTCCGGCGCCGAAATCCTCCAGCCGAGCGACGGATATACCTGCGCAGCACAGAACATACAATGTCCGACGGACCTATTTCCGCAGCACAGAACATACAATGTCCGACGGGCATACTTGCGCAGCACCGGACATACAATGGTCCTCCAGAGTACTCGCAGAGTCAGGGGTGTAGGGTGGTCATCATGTACACCCCTGATTCGAAGGAACGGCGTGGGGTGCACTGGGAGAGGGAGGCGGCGCGAACGAGCCTCCCTCACCTCCCCAGGTAGAGGCGCCACAGCTGCACCCTAGCGCCCCGAGCCAAATGTCCTGCTCCAACGGCACGGTGTTCCATTTTTTTGCCCCAAGAAGTCTCTTCCACTCTTGAAGACACGACGAAGGGCGGCTGCTGCAGGGTCTCAAAATGGCGTCTGGGCCCCCTGGAAGGCGGGTCTAGGCCGCTGGAGTAACTTTGTCCGGTATTGTAACTCGGGCACTTGCCCGCCTGGGCACGAATCCCCACCTCCGACAACATCCCCACAGCTTTGAAGATTCTACCAAAGTCCCAGGAGCCCTCGGCATCCACAGGCTTCCGGTGGGGAACAACTGCCTTGATCACTAGCGAAACGACCACGACATAGCCACAAGATGGTGGTGCTCTCGTGTCAGCACCAGCTTCAGTCTGAACCATCCAGAAACATTGTGGGCTAACGAATTCGAGTAAGTTCCGGCTGAACCTCAACGTGACCTGGTAGGGAAGATTCTACCTCCCTCCCCTTTTGATTGACGGTCCACATTACCAGCCCCTCTGTTAGCACAGGTTTTTGAACTACCGAAAGGGACTCTGGTACAACCGCCGGTCATTGGAAACATTTTGCCCCTGATGTTACTCCCAGACTAACCCGGCCTCGCCCAAAATGGCGCCGGTGTCAATAGGAACTTACGAACACCTCGTGGTGTTTTTTTTTTTTTTTTTAGCTGATAAGACTTGATGTTCTGAGATATGTATGTGATCCCTTGTACACTCGACGAAAAAGGGAGGAGGGTTCACTTGGCGAACATTTAAAAGGATCCCGTTAAAATGTTGATTTCAATGTACAATTTATTGTGATATTTATTGTAACCGATACATAACGTCGCTCATGACGCACACCCACGGTATACATCTAGGAAATGTGATTGCAATTAGTCCGACTGTGTTTCCAATTATGAAGTGAATGCCCCTGATCCCTCAATTATTAATAGACGTTTTTTAGTTTCTTGCAAATAACTAAGTACACCCTTTTTTAAAATGTTTTTTATACTGCAAAATAGCCCCCCTACTGAATGTGCTTCAGCCATCGCCATGTCCGGAAAAATACGATTGCACTCTCATATTTACTTACTGAACGATTATGCAAATAAAGGTTTTCCAAACTATGAACAGGTATCGCATACTTTTGTAAATGTGGGAATTAGCGGGAGGGTTTTTCTGTGTGCAACCGTTTTGCTCTCTTTTTAAGGTTATTAGAAAATGGCTGTTCGGCCCCGGATTGATGATCGAATCTAAGGTATGATACGCTGCCTCCAAATATGCGACTAAGCTCAGGAACTAACGCATGAAGAAGGACCTCGACTTCTGAGAATGGGTAAAGTGAAGCGGTGTGAATGATAGAATGTTATAAAGGTATGGTACTCGAAGGTACTAAGGAACAGGGTTGGCCGAAGAACTGATATGCCTTAGAACATCACAGCGTTGGGAATGATTTAAGGATCCCGATAGCTAGATACCTCTACAAACCGGATACCTTGCGCTAGACGCCCCTGATTTCTTTTTAGCGTTTCCCTACACACGATCTATAATGCCACACTCGGACCACCCCCCCCCCATGAACAACCTGTCGCTCGCCATCCTTACCACAATGCCCGCCCCCCCCCCCCCTTGGCTTCAGAAACCAAGACCCCAGGGATTATATCCCGAGGGGTTAAGACGAGTATGTGGTAAGTAAAGAACTTTCGTGCCCGTACCTTTGATATGCTCGAATGTTGTTCCCCCTCCCTTTCTTCCTTTTCCTCCCTCTACAGGTTACATTGGAATCACGACTAGGGTATAGTAAAGATCTGGAGCCACGCCATGTCCGATACATGAAGCGGACCTACGCTGCAAGATGACACCTAAAGACACCCAACTCAATGCATGTCCTTATGTACCCGGCCTAATGCTCTTCTGTCCCAAACTGCATGCTTTCTACATTCTAACACAGACCCGAAATGTCTCATGTTGGGTAATGCACTGAATAGCCTAAATAGTACACGGCCACTCTCCGTATCACACGTGTACTGTTTAGCCTATTGCTGCTCTCTCTCTCTCTCTCTCTCTCTCTCTCTCTCTCTCTCTCTCTCTCTCTCTCTCTCTCTCTCTCTCTCTCTCTCTCTCTCTTCCACGTTCTCACTCTTCCTAGCGACTGGCACCTAATTGGCGAACCACCACCCCTGGTGCACCACCTGATTGGCTCCAAATACCACAAGTATTTGCAGAAATTTGTCTTAAATAAAACTACATCAATACCACGTTACTACCTCTCCTTTTCTGCTAAATACTGATGAAACCTAGATTGGCCGATAAGAAAGGGACAGGTAAGACGACTAAGGTTCCCTAATCTGACCCGTAATGAGGGAACTACTTGTCAGTGGCTTCTATGATAAAAATACCTCAGGTAACGCGACCTTCTCCGTCCCGAAATTATATCAATGCCCAAACAGTAAAAGTGATCGAGACATCCCCGTTTTCCCAGAATGCCCCCAGTTTTGTATCAACTGCCCCGGACGAGAGTTTTGAAAAACGTCCCTTGCCCCAGTTCGCTGTGTTCCTAGTTGTTTTCCATAGGACCCCGCTCACCCCAAGGATGAGTTGAATAGTTATCGCAAGCCCCCGAGTTTTTAAATGAAGTAGCCAGGTTGTAAGAAACTATGTAGAATTTAGAATGATGTTTGCGAAGTTAGAATTTAGTCAAAAAAATGAAAGAATTTGTTGCAAGTAAACCCTGTCGAAAGTAAAATGTTTAGCCGAAAGATAGGATGCATTGATATAATGGAAAATCGTTTAGCCTATGTTCATTCCTCAGAAAGATACCTATCAGACCATGGTGAATAGCACATTGCACTTTTTCCGTAAAATACAAAGCCCTGAAGAACGGCATAGCTTCGTAAGACTCGTACTAGGAAAGTGGGTCTCTGCCAGAAGAACTGATGTGACTATAATAAAATAGGTATCAGACCTCGTACCACGACAATGAATGTAATACCAACAAAAAGCCAAAGAAATAGTCACGAAGGAAAGCTGTAGGGAACCCAGCAAACCTATCATCAATTATTTATACGTTGGCCGCAAACCTCAATGCAACGGATGCTTACCCAGTTGCTTGGTGTTGGGAGAGAAATAGATTTATGTGATTACCTTCCTCTGAAAAATCTCTAAAGACTGTCTTTTCAAACTCATTTTAAGGGAACTACTGTCGGAGGAGAAAGAGACCGGATGTGGGAGCACGCGGCCTGACTGCAGATCGTGGAACATCAGCGACGGTGGCCAAGGCGAGACCGCAACAGTAAGGAGTCGCAGGACGAGGCACTGTTTCCGACAAAACGAAAGGAAAGGGCTGACCTGAGGCCCCTGCTTTATGATCGACATGTGCCGAAAAGTCCCCGCTCTCTGAACCCGGTTATGGACCCGCCTGTCTAAAATTTTCCGTCCCCCTGGTCTGTTCCCGATCTGGCCCTGCTCCATCCCCTCTTCCTCCGACCTACCATAAAGACTATTCACACCCCCCTCCTTCCACTTGAACTTTCAAAATCCTACTGTGCCATCCAGAGAAGGGTATTTCCTGCGTCAAAAGGGAGGGAGCTCCGACTAAGTAGACCACGAACTATGTTAAATCTCAGAACGGTGACCTAAACACCACCAAGGGTCGCCCCAAAGAGAAGCTAAACGAAGTCTGTGGTTCTGCCCGCTACCGAGCACCTTGAAGATGATGGAAGCAACAGGAAATACCCACTACAGAGACCCAAGGACAGACAGACTCCACAACTCAAAGACAATTGCACTCTTCATCACAATCCTTTTCTGTCTCCTCCTAATGACCATGCTCTGGATTATGGAAGAAAATGCACCTGCTCCATAACCGTAACGCATTTCTCCCACGAGGTCTGGCGAAACAAAACAAGGACACACTCCTGCCCGCAGACCTCCAACGGCTCAACCCACATGGACATTCCTACTAAAGAACGAATTGTAATACAGGTGCTCAACAGTGCCAACAGAAGACGACAAAGAATGCTGAGAACTCACTAATAATGGTCCACGACCATAAGACACTGGAAACCCTGATTATTGTTTTTACTGTGTCTCATTTTCTCCCAGCCACCATTGAATTGACTATGCTCCAACTGAGTACGAAAAGAACTTACTTACGTGATAACCTATCAGTTCCTATTCCGAATGACTATAAGCATCTATGATCTGTACCCAACGCTCTCACTACATAATTTTTGCCTGATATCGCTTTTCTATGACTTTCCTGCAACGAGCTTAACGATGAGCCCGCCCACTAAGATGAAAAGATTTTAAAAATGTGATGTTTATGTACAGTTCCTTCACCTGGGTCATCACTTCCTTACTTATGACCACCGCAGTAGACATAGATAGGAAATAGGCCAGCAAGATGTCTTAGAAATGTTAAAGGGAGGACTGTGGAAAATTAATACGGTTTGGTGAACATTATCTGCGCCATCTTCCCTTTTTCCCCGATGCCACACTCTTTGTCGCACACACCCGCCATTTTAGCTGCCTTGATCAGAACCACCCTCTGCACACCCCTGACCCCCAGCACGGCTCTTCACCCTCACAAGCACCCCCACGCACTGATCACTCCCGCTCTCACATGCCTTGCGCGTAAGCGGCAGCCATTTTGAGCACCATGGCCCCTCTGCCCCTCGCTGATAGCCAGCGCGTCTCTCACTCTCTCTTAGCCCCGCAGGCATCCCCCGCATGCTGACAACCCCCTCGCTCTCATATGCCTCGGGTCATAAACCCCTCTTCAGCGCAGCTCTGCCTCGGAATCCCATCCTGTTCCCAGCGCGACACCTCCCTCCATCCCTTTCATGGTCCCGGGTCCTTTGATACAAACCCCCCTTTTCCTGTGTGCCCGTTTGTCTTCCTTGTTCCCAGGCCACCACCTGGCCCTGCAGATACTGTTTATTACCCCGTACAGTAGGGAGCTTCCCCTCCCCATTAAAGGACCCTCGACTTGATCAAAGCCCCCTCCCTATGAGATCCGATCAAACCTCACACATTCCGTGAATCGGCGGAATGCCCAGCTGTGCGATAATCACCACCTGTTGTGACCGGGGCAGGGACTTCAACTGTAAATGTGTGGGAAGGGGCTTGAAGCGGGGATTCCTAGGATACCTTTCCGTACATCAAAGTACTGACAAGCATATGTTTCATGTAATAAAGCAATAAAACTGTGTATAAGAGGCCAGGCCTCAAAGATGCGGTTAGAGCACCTCGTGACGATACTTGCTGTCCGAATTGATGTGTTCTCCTCCGGAGAGAATAAACCCTCGTTTCCTGCCTTTCAGTCTCCAGCGCCTGCTTCTTCATTGATTAATATTTTGTGGGTAATAGAGGTGACACCGCCGGGCAACACAAAAGGGTCTTTGGTCACTGGTTGTCTAGCCACCCTTTTACATATATGAGTGTAGCTATGTGTATCTGTAGCCAAGAAACCCCTTGGGAAGAACCAGCCTCCTCACCTGATGGTTTAGAACAAAGGACCCCATTTCTGCAGAGAGGATGACAGCCCCCAGGATTCAGCATGCAGGACCCTATCTCAGCTTGGAAGGAATGCTCCTCTCATTTGTAAGGGGGAGTGAGGATCTTTTATACTAAAGTGGTTGCTCCAGGGTTTTTTCTAGAATCAATATGTTTTTAAAACAATCGTCGATGCTTTGAAAAGAATTATAAATGTTTTGAAAACAATCACAAATGCTTTTCTAAACAAATGCAATCATGCCCAGCTGGCTGTTGGCCAAGGATGACAAAAGTGGAGAACCTTATACAGAATAAATCTGCCGTGCCTGGGGACATGTTTATGTACATCAGGTACAGGGATTATTACAGAATAATTAGAGCCTGGGGTTGAAGAGGCAGGAGCAAGCTACTAGGTAAAAGGTCCCCTGTTTAGAATTGTTACTGTCGTATGGATGGGACAATGTATGTAAAAATTGGGTATACATGACGGGCCTATCATAAAGGACATGACGACACTCACTCCTCATCAAAAGCTCAACAGGCTAGGCTAGGTAATAATAAAGCTAACACTATTAAAAGGCATAAAAATCATTTACAATAAAACATACTAAAAGCACTTAAAAAGCCTGAAAAAGATGTCAATAAAAGTCATTTTTTTCTCTAAAAAGCATTCAAAAGGACCACTAAACTTGCAATTGTGGTTGGTGTTACACTGAGGACCTTGAAGGCCATTATGCTCAGTTAGAGCAGAGAAAGAAATAAAACAAAGTCACATTCGACATTCAATTTGGTAAATGTTTAAAAACTTGCCAAACGGTTCCCAGCACAGGAGAGGCCAGATTGTTTTAAGAATCCTGCGTTGAAGACTCAACATTGCTGAACATCGTATCCGCAGGTGAAAGTCCCTCTATAACTTCCAATATCATATTGAGTGAGCAAAGATGGTCATCTCTATTTCCCACTGCAGCTGCCGGGGAAGAATTAGATGCCTGTACCTCTTGAGCACAGCTGATATCCCCTTCAATATAAGCGTAATCATCCCTTGAAGGCTCTGGAAATGCTGTCATCAACATGGGAATAAGCTGTGGACAACTGCACCCAAGGGCCTGCAAAGGGACCAGTAGCCCTTCTATGTCCGCGGCGCAACCAATGGAAGTGTCAGACACAGGTCCAACACACAGATAAATCAGCGGAAGAGGCTAGAGAACACAGCCAGGATACAGTCTAGTCAGATCAGTCTAAAAAGACAGGAACTAATGCCCACTCAGCTCTCGAAGCTGTAGAACATCATGCACTCGTGACAACGTCGTTCCAGCAGTGCTCTCTCCATTTCATGAAGAATTGCGAAGCAAGAGAATAAAAATCAGTATGCCCGCTACTGAAAGTAGAACCAAAGAAAAACCTCCAAAAATGCTTCCAAGTACGGAGTGTATGGAGGCTAGAATTACTCCGACTGAAAGGTGGTAAAGAGACCTGATCCAAGTCCCTTAAATAAGTGTGCGATCCCACTTGTATCAGACATGTTAAAAATATGATTAACTATTTCTACTTAATGGATCGGGAAGTTTGTACGGACCAGGTCCTGTATCTCTGCTAAAGACCTTGCAACCTGGAGATCAAAAGTCTCTCGGGCTGAAGTTAAGTCCACATTTTGTTGAAACAGAATGGCTTTCAGTCTGCTCAGCAAATCAAACCGTATACTGTAAACATTCAATGAAGGCCACAGTGGTGCCTCCCTAACTGTGCGAGCCTGGGGAAAAAATACTTGCTACCAGCACACAACCCTGAAATTCACTGTGACTTCTCTACAAAGTAATTTCCTCCCCTATGGAGTCCCGCAGTGGTCGTCTATGAGCCCCACTCTTTTTAATGTCTATGTCTCCCAGCTTGCCCCCTCATTGTGTCCTTTGGTTTCAAGTTGACCTCATATGCCAATGACACTCAGATTGTTGTCTCTCTGCTCACAAATGAAACTCAGGAGCCAGCACGTCGTTTCCACGACTGTATGACAGCTGTGGATGGCTGGATGGCCCGGAATTGTTTGCAGCTCAACTCTACCAAAACAGAGGTTATACTGTTTGGAAAACACTCCCAATTTTGGACCCCAGCATGGTGGCCAGACTTTCTTGGCCCTCTTCCAACACCGGTCAGGAAAGTGAAAAACTTAGGGTTCATAATTGATAACAAGTTGTCCCACAAAGACCAAGTAAACTCAGTTGTTTCAACTATCTCCTACATTTTAAAATCATGCAAAAAATATTGGCCTATCTCCCTATAGAAAGTCAAAAGACAGTTGTAACGGCTTTAGCTATGTCCAGGTTGGACTACTGCAACAGTCTATATGTTAATGCGCAGGAAGGTCTCTTAAGGAAACTACAACTCATACAGAATGCAGCAGCTAGACTCCTGTCAGGCACTCCAAAATATGAATCTATTTCGGCAGAAATCAGAAAGTTACATTGGCTGCCTGTTAAGAAGCAAGTTTTGTTTAAGGCCCTATGTGTAACTTATAAATCACTCCATTCCGCTTGTCCAAACCATCTGATCCAAACTTTCCTTGCGCTCATCAGAAGCCAAACTCATCCGCATTCCATTGGCAAAAAAACCCAATTGGGGTGGCAGAAGTGTTTTTTGTAGGCGCTGCCAAAGCATGGAATTCCCTTCCACTCTCCCTCAGAGGCATAACAGTGCTGATTGTTTTTAGGAAGGCCCTGAAAACCTGGTTGTTCAATTCATAATGCTCAAAGTAACTCTGTGACCAGGTCTTAGGTGGACAACTTACATAGCGCCAGGACACCCTTGGGTAGCAGCGCGCTTTATAAATGTCATTAACATTAACTAGATATGCAATGCCTGGTGCCATTCCACAACAGCATTGATTATTCAGCAGTAAATAACTTCCATTCAAAAGTAATTAAAAAACTGGATGAATCACAGCAGCTGGGGAGCCTTTCAATTAGCAAGATAAATTCACTTTTGACGCATTACACGTTGCTTGAAGCAGCACCCCTTTGCACACTAAAGACCTACTCAAAGCCTTCTCACAGTCAGTAAGACTTAGGAACCCTTCACCCAACGCTTCATATCTGCCTGATTGGATGTATCTAAGGCAGTATTGGAACTGAAATGTCATGATTGTCAGTGTGATATAGAAATTAATTAACCATTCAGTAAATGGTGACTCATCCACGGTAAAAGGTAACTTCTCTAATTTTCGATGAACAGCATGGTGTACTTTGCATCTCTGCGTGCCATAGTCAATTATCTGTTGGTCAGATTATAAACCGAGAATAATGTTAATGTATCCCCATGACCGCAACGATTGCAGAAGTGGCACTACGAACGGACACCGGGAAACCGTGCAGCCCTAAAGAACGCCAGCCGCAAGCACCACCAACTTATCCGAGCCACCAAAAGGACCTCCTTCAAGGAACGCATCAACAACAACGTACACAACAGCAAAGAGCTCTTCAAAATTGTGAAGGAACTCTACAATCCCAGCTCCAATGGCATCCCGCCGTCGCAAGACCTATGCGACTCCCAAGCCACCTTCTTTCACCGCAAGATCGTAGACATCCACGACAGCTTCAACACCCAGACCCTCCCTACAGCCACTGACAATGCAGACCCACTGCCCCCTAGCCCCACGACCACCTGCTCTCCTCCTGAACCCACGTCAACGAAGACAACACAATCAAGACCATGAACACCATTCACTCCGTATCACCATCCGACCCCTGCCCTCTCCACATCTTCAACAAAGCAAACCGCATCATCGCACCCCAACTCTGGAAGATCATCAACAGTTCCATCGAGACCGCCACCTTCCCGGAAAGCTGGAAGCATGCCAAGATCAACATACTACTCAAGAAACCCAGAGCAGACCCAGAGGACGTCAAGAATTTCCAGCTCATCTCCCTGCTCCCATTCCCGGGGAAAATCATTGAAAAGGTCATCCACAGGCAACTGACCCACTTCCTTAAGGAGAACAACATCCTGGACCCGTCCCAATCCGGATTCCGCTGCAATCACAGCACCAAAACTGCCCTTATCCCGGCCACAGACGACATCAGAACCCTAATGGACAGCAGCAAAACCACGGCCCTCATCCTCCTGGACCTCTCAGCTACCTTCGACACCGTCTGCCACCGCATCCTACGTACACGCCTACATGACGCAGGAATATGCGACAAAGCCCTGGACTGAACAACCCCCTTCCTCACCGACAGAGCCCAGAGGGTCCACCTCCCCAATTCTCCCCCATTATGTTCTGAAGCCACCATGATCATCTACGGCGTGCCCCAAGGATCATCCCCCAGCCCCACCCTCTTCAATGTCTAACGTCTACATGGCACCGCTCGCCAACACTGTCCGCTCACACAACCTCAACATCATCTCCTACGCCAACACCACTCAACTGATCCTCTCACTCATCAAGAACCCCGCCACCGCCAAATCCAACCTCCACGAAGGAATGAAGGCCGTCGCCAGCTTGATGCAGACTGGCCACCAGAAACTTAACTTGGACAAGACAGAGGTCCTCATCCTCGGATCCACCCCCTCTGCCTGGGATGACTCTTAGTGACCAGATGCCTTGGGAGCCTCACCCACACCCACTGTCCATGCCTGCAACCTGGGGTTCACCCTGGACTTATCACTCTCAATGACCCAGCAAGTCAACGCCGTCTCCTCCTTATGCTTCAACAACCTCCACATGCACCCCAAGATCTACAGATCTACTGATGGATTCCCACCGGAACCAGAAGGACGGTAACACAGGCCCTTGTCAGCAGCAGACTAGACTATGGCAACGCCCTCAACACAGGAACCACGGCCATACTCCAAAAGAGACTCCAACACATACAGAACGCCTCATCACGCCTCATTCTCAATATACCCCACCACACCCACATCACTGCCCATCTGAAAGACCTTCACTGGCTTCCAGTCAACAAGAGGATCACCTTCAATCTCCTCACACAGACCCACAAGACTCCACAACGCTGGACCAGCCTACCTCAACAAACATCTCACCTTCTACACCCTGAATCACCAGCTTCACTCCACTGCCTCACCCTTGCCACCATCCCACGCATCCACAGGACCTCCACCGGTGGCAGATATTTCTCCCACCTCGCCGCCAAGACATGGAACACCCTCCGTACTCAGCTGCGACAGACCCAGGACCTGCTGACTTTCAGGAGACTTCTCAAGACCTGGCTGTTCGAGCAGTAGCTGCGCCCCCTCTCAGCACCTTGAGACCCTCACGGGTGAGTAGTGCACTCTACAAATGATTGACTGATTGATTGATTGGCAATATCACAAGGGCAATTACAGCACTCAAGTCTCAAATTGAATTCTGGAAGACGCTGAACCTTTCGGTCATAGGTAGGGTGAAGTTCATCAAAATGATTATGCTGCCACGCCTCCTTTACAACTTTGCTACCTTACCACTCTACCTGCCCGGGTCCTTTTTTCGCTCTCTGGAAAGGACTGTTCTGGAATTTATCTGGAACAACTCGCAATGCAGGGTGGCATTGTCAAAATTATACCTCCCTTGCTCCAAATGGGGGGTGGCCTTCCCCAACTTAGAACACTACACTATTACCTGGCATCTCAAGTCCTCTGGGTGGCAAAATGTGTGGGGGAATTGCATTTATCAGACTCGGCAGAGCAAGACCCCGCATTTTCTTTGCACAAGATTCTCTGTCTATTTCATCCCAGCAGCAAACTTAATGGATCTCTCCCCTTACTGATTTCAATAGCACTGAAGTGTTTCCGTCGGGCACTTTGCCTTACTAGACAAGTCATACCATACACACCTGGCGTGCCTCTAATGTAGGTATGCTGATTGCGAGGGGGAGAGTTCAGAGTACAGACCTTGCCCCTTGGGTGGTATCTGGTGTAACTGCCCTAGGAGACTTATATGGAGATGGTACGCTGTGGCCGTTTCTTGATATCTCAAAAGAAGATGGTGTGCCCCCAGGCCAATTTCTTAATCATGCCTCCTGGACGGCTGCAATGAGACATTGGTGGGGAGATGTAACACAGGAACCTCAGATGCATCTTTAAGTGCAACACGTGCATGTTATGGGCACAGGTTGCCACTTGGTGAAGTGGTTCACGGAATCGATCGGGGAACATACCCTAGCGAATTTAACGCTGTTGCGTGATAAGTGGGAGGCGGATCGAGGGATGCCTTACTCTAAGAAAGAATGGTCACTTGGCCTAGAAAGCCCCAAGCAGGTCCCCAGGAATTCTCATTTTAGACTAATTACATTTCATATCATTCAAAGAGCCTATCTTTCACCGGATAATTGTTACTTTCACAGACAGGATGAGTGCTGCCCGTGCTGTAAGATGGTGAATACAGATATCTTACACATGCTCTGGTTCTGTCCCGCCCTGCATGCTTACTGGGATGGGTTGCTGGAGGCATTAGTTACCTGCACTGGCAAGTAGATACAGAGGACGTGGAAAACATGTATCACCTGCATGTTCTCTAGGAAAAAAACACAAAAAGGTTCCACCAGTTTTCTTGATTTGAGCTTTATTGTGGCCAAATGCTTGATTACTCGCAGGTGGAAGTCGGAGGACTCCCCTCCGACAAAAGCTTGGTTCCTATCCATGCTGAGTTGGGTGAAGGCTGAAGCGATCTCCCTGATATGGGAGGATACGTTAGGTTTGCCTAAATTTCCCATCTCCGCTGAATGAAATACTATGTTGTGTGCGCTACAGGAGTTGTTGGTGCCAGATGATTCACTGGACGATTCTCTTCTTGATGTCTAGCAACATCGCCCTGAGCAAACCCATGTCCTGAACTGTGCATTGATATGTGGCTGGGACCTCTGCCCCCCTTTGCTAGATGATTACTTCTCCCAGCAGTTTGCTTGCACACCTAAAGGATAATTAATAGGACTTTATTCTAGGATTCTGGGGACTTTAGTTTATCACACTCCCTAGCTACGGCTCTTGCTTCCCTTTCCATCCCTTTTCCAGATAGTTTCCCCCATGTTTGGTTTTTTTCTCAAAAATGTTTGACTCTATATTCGGATGTATGTGCTTTAGCGGAATGAAGTCATACGAAATGTGATGTTTTATTTCTCTACATGCTGCACTCTTGCAAATATGATGCACAATAAGCTGATTGTGCAGTTTTTGGATGGAGGGAGATGTTCTGGCTGACGGGATATGCTTCAAGTTTTTACTGATTTTGCTTATGCATATTGATGTAATTAATTATGCCCCTATGTTGTTGAATTTTTGACTAGATTTTTTTTTTACTACCTACTGGCTCTGTATGGTACTATCACAGATGTTATAATGCTCTGTATTTATATATACGAAATGACAAATCTTTAATAAACAGATCAAACAAAATAAATAGACAGTTGGGAGATATAAGGTGCTGAATATATGAGTTTGGTGTTTGTTAGCACCATTTTCTTTGTAGGTGCATTCATCTGTATTAACTTATAATAATATGACATCGGGTCTGACGTACTGAACCCTGAAAAGTATGCAAACTTCTATGCAAATGTGGCAGAACTACCTTTCGGTAGTGTTGGGCAATGTTCCCATTGATGGTAAGTGTAAACAGTGCATGGGGCACTAGCTCTATGCAAAAAATGAGGACCATAGTGCTGGTAATAGTGAATACTGTCAAAGTCAGGTGTATCTTCGTACAATTCCCGTGAAGAAAATGCAGTAGATTATTCTAAATCCGAGAGCTTAGTATTTACAGTCTCAATGTCCCAATCATCAGAAAGTGTACTCAGGGTAATGAAATCGTTCAATGAAATTTTGAAACCATGTGGAATTTTCAAATGTTCAGTAGGACTAAATACATCATGTGAAACCCTATCCGAAACCATACCATCCGGTACTGGAACTGCTGAAATGTTCACTAGGGACACTCTGTTCACGGTGTGATGACGTATGTGGTTTGAGGACCAAATTCACTAGTTGTACAGCAGAGCGTTGTGGGAGGTAATGTCCATTCAGTGGTACAAAAAGACAGTTACTATACCAATCCAAATTAACAGGAACAGGATCTGTGATGCAACCCAAATATGCAGCCCATGGGGACACAAAGTAAGTCTTTCTGAGCCAGAGATAGAGTTGTCAAAATTGTTCTTTCTTGGCAAATGAGGCATTAGCTCAGGTTTACTTGGATCTGAAAAAAAGTCATTGAAGTTGATGAAGTAGCCAGACTCAGTTCAATCTATCTTTGGGAGCTCAGCAGTGTTTGAAGAACTGGCAGTTGCTCTTTGTGGAAGTGCATTGATGTAAATGTCATTGTTGGGCTGAATTGTGTAATTTGGATGTTTGTTCTATTTCAACAGGTGTAATTTGTACTCCGGTATTGGCTACTCTGGCATCTTGGGCAGAGGAGTCTTGAAACGTTATTAGTCTTTCCATCTAAACTTCTTGCATAGTAGCGAGAGGAGATCCGCTGCTACTCAGTATTTCATATGGCCTGCTGTTGAGAATCTGCCACATAGTGTGATTTGATCAGATCAATGGAGACAAATAATTTCTTTTTTTTTGCCGGCAAGAGGAGGAAGTAGCACTGTTCTTGTTCCTTGAACCACCAGGACAGATTCAGGTGTTCTGTAGGATGGCTCAAACTCCTTACTGTCCACAATCTTTTCTTTGACCATGTCTCCAACTTTAAGGACCCAGGCAGTCTTGCATGAACCAGTTTCACTTTCCCAGTGGTGGTGCATTTTACTTGGATATTGCTTTGTAATGCTCGGAATTCCTTGAGTTCCTGTAAAACAGCCAAATGATTATTCAATTCAAATGGTTTTATTTCCCCCACTGTGCTGGCACAATTGAGGTCAGGTACCCACATTCTCGCCCCAAACAGGATTTGGGGGTACGTCCTCCCAACGATTTTCTTGGCATATTGTTTAGTGCCCTCTGGACCCCATGTAGGTGATAGACTCATCTACTGCCCATACCTAATACCCTTGCTGTTAAGGGTGTGCTCTAGGTCCTGGTTTTTCCTCTCCACCACTGAATTTTCCTCTGAATGGGAGGGGGAGGAGTACCATAAGGCTACGACCATACTTTCCATGTCTTCCTTGAAAGCCAGAGAGCTAAAAGCAGGGCCACAGTCAGAATGTAATGTGCCAGTTGCATATGTCACTATAAAGACTTGCAAATCCTTTATAACAGTTCGAGCATCAGCTGAGCGTTGAGGCTAAACCCATAGAAATCTAGAGCATGAATCTCCTGTCCCCAAGATGTACTTGTAAGCCTTCTATGAAAGAAAACGGGCTGCAGTGGTCCAAATAGACATATACAAGAGGTCTAATGGTGTTTGTGGTGGCCGTGCTACGGTGGGACCTTTCATCTGCTAACAGATGTCGCACATTAAGATATAAGCCTTTGTTTGTTTAGACAAACTTGGCCACCAGAATCGCTGCTTCCATAATGAAAGTGTAGCAGTGACTCCTGCATGTGCGGAGCCCAGACTGTTATGAGAACACATGCCTTGTGATGCTCTGCACTGATATTGTGATTTGGCACTGTTAATAATCAGCATTAATATATTTAGCCATGTTCTGTAATGCTTGTATTTGCTAATGCTTGTTTTAGGTAAGGCTTGGTTTAGCCAGTGTTTGCTAAATATTATTGCCCGTGTACAGAAGGTTTAGCTAAACACTCGCAGCACGTGTTTAAACTGTTTGGCTTTCCACGTGAATGAAGAGACAACGCCCGCCCGGATAAAACTATAAAAGCCCCGCTCTCACTTTCAGAGACGCTTCGCTTCTTGACTCGGCGTCTTCGCGAGCGCTCCTGATCTTCAACTCTAAATCCTCCCTCCTCCCTTGCGACTTCATCCAGCCTCCCTCAAAGCTTCCAGATTCCCGGCTCCCTCATTTCCTGAACCCTTCTCCTTACCTGCATTTGCAACTCTCGTCGTAGAATCCAGCTCGGTTTTGGGTCCTGATTTCTCTGACTCAGCGGCAATTCCTGATTCCTCTGATGCCGGCGAGGTTTTCTTTTCAGTTTCCTCCTCATGATGCTTTTTCCGGTTCCTGCAAAAAGTAAGACAGGCAATTTGTTACTAGGCAATATTACAACAACGGAAACAAACAAACCTTGGTAAAGACAATATTGGTATTATTACCTGTGAGACAATATTATGAAGAACAGACTTTAAAAAAGCGAACTTGTTTCTAGAACAATCTTGTAAAAACGGTTGTTTTGGTTCATGTGAATACCAGTAAGCAATTATAATTATTTTTGTATGCAGTTTAAGGTATTTGAAAAGCTCAAGCCCAATAGGACACAGAATGCATGAGTCCTAGAGTTACATTTGACAGCAAAAGAGTAGGCAGTGTTTTTTCTTTATGCTTCTCTTTTTCAGAATCCACTTAAGGATCTTCAAGAGCAATTGTAAGGTACGAAGAGTTCAAAATAGTTGAATTAAACTCATTATTAATCACTAACCAGTTATTTAAGCAAGCATTGTTTAGCTTGTGGTAATGTTCTTCCTTTGAAACATATTGTATTATAATCTTTATTATTTCATGACAGTAGACTGAATCCTGGTCATTTAATAATTGCAGAGGTGTTTGAATGGGCTTATAACAATGTGGTACGTACTGTTTATTTAATAGAGATATTTTCATTAGCTGTTATGTGAGTACTTGTAATTCTAATACCTGTTTATAAATACAGATGCATTGCTAAGATATTTCCTGAGTCAGTGCACGAAGTCCAGATCACCTCAAAAGAGAAACTCGATTTGAAACCTTTACGAGAATAGATCCTGTGTTGTGTTTTTTTTGTTTCTCACTCCACTTTCCCTTTCCCTTTTGGGTCAGTCAGTTAGATTGAGTGTATACTTTTCTTGATCTGCTGGTAGATTCATAAGGCGGTTGGAATCAAGCATCATCAAGACGGAAACAACAGGACCCTCATGAACTGACGCTTGACAGAAAGCAAAGCCAAAAAAATCCTCTTGTTTCCTCTTGATGATAGTTGCTGAGATAGCACAAATAGTACAAAAATTGCATATTGAAATGCAGGAATTGCGTGTAGAAAATCAAGCTCTTAGGCAGGAGTTAGATAAAACCAAGATAGGTTTTACTTCATGGAGAGAAACGTCAGAGGACAGACGCCCGATTTTACAATCCCCAAAATTTGGAGTTTCGGCCTTTCCCCCTCAGACATCACCAAGACAAATACCTGACCAACCAGTTCAAGTTACAGTTGTTACGCCAAATCCAGTTCCTCTAGCAAATCCTGAAAGATTCACTGGAGACAGTAGTCGATTCACTACATTTATGAGTCAATGTCAACTAGACTTTATGTGTAAACCACAGATTTTCACCACAGATACTTCTAAAGTGGCCCTTATTATTTCTTATTTAGGTGGGTGGCTGCAACTTGGGCTATGCCTTTGGTTTATAAAAATGACCCACTGTTACATAATTTACATAATTTTAAAACTGCTATGTCAAGTCTTTTTGCTAAACATGTTTTTCTACAGACCTCAGACAATGAGCTTTTGAATCTACGACAGTGCTCTAAAGACCTGCTTACCTATGTCACCACTTTCAATAGATTACTCGCTGAAACTCATTGGCCAGAGGAAAAAAGGATATCATTGTTTTATCGTGGCCTTAAAGATGATTTAAAAGATTCCCTAGCTCATATAATAAATCTACCCGAGGAGTTCACTGAATTTCAGGATCTAGTAGTGAAATTGGATCATAGGTTAGGTGAGCGAAAGAGTGAAAAACACAAAGGAGATTTCAGGAATCTACATTTTAGGACTGAACGAAAAGAAAGTGAGGATAAAAATGGTGAGGTTGAACCAATGCAGATAGGAGGGGCTAAAGGACCTTTATCTCAAGAAGAAAAGGAACGCAGATGTAAAGGAAATGTATGTTTGTATTGTGGGAAATCGGGTCATTTTGCTAGGGATTGTACGATTAAACCAGTCAAAAAGAAGGCTTTAGCAATAATTTCAGATTCTTCTCAAGTACAGGAAAACTAGATATCTCAGGGAATTTAGAGGTCAGTTCCTCGGGAGCTGTGAGTCAAAAGATCTCACAATATGCTACTAGTGTCACTAACCATGTACCTAAACATTTTACTATCAGAGTGATTTTAATTCTTTCAATTTAACAAAGACACAGTATACCAGTGCTCATAGATTCTGGAGCCACAGGTATTTTTTTTGATTTAGAGTTAGCTCGAACAATCTTGTAAAAATGGTTGTTGTGATTCATGTGAATACCAGTAAGCAATTATAATTATTTTTGTATGCAGATTAAGGTATTTAAAAAGCTCAAGCCCAATAGGACACAGAATGCATCAGTCCTAGAGTTACATTTGACAGCAAAAGAGTGGGCAGTGTTTTTTCTTTATGCTTCTCTTTTTCAGAATCCACTTAAGGATCTTCAAGAGCAATTGTAAGGTACGAAGAGTTCAAAAGATTTGAATTAAACTTGTTATTAATCACTAACCAAATATTTAAGCAAGCATTGTTTAGCTTGTGGTAATGTTCTTCCTTTGAAACATATTGTAATATAATCTTTATTATTTCATGACAGTAGACTGAATCCTGGTCATTTAATAATTGCAGAGTTGTTTGAATGGGCTTATAACAATGTGGTACGTACTGTTTATTTAATAGATATTTTCAGTAGCTGTTATGTGAGTACTTGTAATTCTAATACCTGTGTATAAATACAGATGCATTGCTAAGATATTTCCTGAGTCAGTGCACGAATTCCAGATCACCTCAAAAGAGAAACTCAATTTGAAACCTTCACGAGAAGAGATCCTGTGTTGTGTTTTTTTTTGTTTCTCAATCCACTTCCCCTTTCCCTTGTGGGTCAGTCAGTTAGATTAAGTGTATACTTTTCTTGATTTGCTAGTATATTCATAAGGGGGTTCGGATCAAGCATCATCAAGACGGAAACAACAGGAGCCTTGTGAACTGACGCTTGACACAGACCCTCGTGTGCAGCTAGTATCAAACCTAATACGCGATCCATGTTTTGTATAACTCTATCCCCCACTCCTGGAATTTAAGCATACGGTGTGTTTTGCACATCTAATTTAAAGGAATATTTCAGTGGGAAACCCTTTAGAACGGCAGAGCCATTATTTGAGGCATTGACAGCTATCAATATGTCTCCATCTATCTTCGTGCTAGAATGAATGATTGCAGCAAAGGCAGCAGTTCGCACTGTCACCTTGGCGGCTTCATCAGTCAGTGAATTCCCTTCAATGTGTATGCCAACATGCTTATGACTCAGTGTGTGAATAACTTGAGCCTGTGACATGCTTGCAGCTTTGCCACTTGTTCCCATAACAATAAATGTTTAATTGTGCAACCCTTGGAATCTCTAAACCAATTCTGGCCCCAGTAATGCAGCTAATTATTGTAAGACTGCACACAGTGTACGGATTGTTATATATCTTAGCTTTTACTATTGGCCATTTTCCTTTCTTGTTTACTTCTGTAGACTCAATCCTAACTTTCAACAATTTTTTGAACAGGACTGCTATTCCCTTTGCACAACGTTCCTGGTTTGTGCTGACATATGTGTCACCTATTTCTGTTTTTTAAGGGTTCTCGCCCATTCATCTTTCAATAGTGCGTCTCTTGTAGTATTATTAAGTCAAAAACTATTAGCTTCAAGTATTCTTTGATCTTTGCCCTTCTTTCCTTATCCTAAAGCCATTTACATTTCAAGACAGAACATTAACTGCCATTCAGTCAGTAGTTTTGGCTGGAGTTAGTATGTCCATAGATTTCTTTCTGAACTTAACCTGGGATCCTTCCTCTTTTATATTACTTGTTTGGACTTTTTTCCCCATTTTACTCCCCACCTCATGCAGTTTCTTTGTTTTTAGCATTTTTTAAAGTGGGTTTCTCCTCCCCACCCTCCTCCATCTTTCTTTGGGCAACTTCCTGCCCTTTTTGAGCTCCTTGCCCTCTTAATACTTTTTATTTACTGCATTTTAGTCAGACTAAGAGTGTTCTTTTTGTAGCGTTTTGATACGTTCAATGAAACACTCAACCTCCTTGGGGTCCCTTATATTATACATTTTGTTCTCCCACATTATTCTTAGTGAGGCAGGGAAATGCATCTGCACCATTGCCCCCAGCATTCTTAGTTGTTGCATGGACTGGCCAAGTACCCACTACCTGTCTTGCGTAGTTTTAGAGATGTCCGATCTAATTATGCATGACCAGCCATTTTTTACATATGAACCTGCCTTGAGGCCTTCACTCAGAATCCTTTCTTTGAGCGCGTATGTCTTGAAGTTCAACAGGATTTTCATTGGGTTTTTCCTTGCTTTTCCCCTCCCAAATTGATTCAGTGTATTCTCTGGATGTCATCAGAGAGGTCTACCATCTTCGTCCAGGGAATTATCTCTTCTGATAGTTTGATCGCAAAATATTTTCTATCTTCCCCTTCAAGGCCTTCTGGAACGTTCAGAATTCTGAGGTTTTTCCTCCTAGCATGATTTTCCAAAGATTCAATTTTGTCTCTAATCTCATTCTCCTTGGTGCAGAGGACCTCCACATGTTTTGGCAGTGCTCCCATCTTTAGGAATTTTGGAGGGGGATGGGTAAGACCATTTCCAGGCTGTTGGGACAACAGGTGGAGGTAAGTATTCACCTTGTCATCTTTGAGATGAGCCAACATAACCCAAATAACCCTAAGTTGAGTAAAGATCAGGAAAATATTCTGTTTATATTAATGCTGCTAGAAAGAAGGGAAATATGTATTAAGTGGGTGAAAAATGTACCTCCAACACATAGAGAATGGATGGCTTCTATCCATAGAATAAACAAACTAGATAGAAATGGGAATAAAGGTAAAAGGTACAAATGTTGGAATATTTGGGAAGAATTTCATCAAATAAGCTAAAAGAAGGGGTGTGCGTCATACTCTCCAATGATTAGGCAATGCAATATGGCTCTTAAGTGGGAACTTGAGCGAGTAGTCAGAGTGACTAGCTCCACCCAGAACCGATTTGTGCTGAAAGCGAGCAAAAAGGGGCACAAAGAAAAGAGGGGATAAGTAAACTTTCCACGCATATGCTCCATTTACCCTGGAGAAACCCCTAAAGTCGGAACTGTGGGCCCCCGACACCTCCAATTCCAAAATATTGCTAAATGAGGACTATTATTTAAAACAAAGACTGCACACAGTAGAACAAATCACACACTATCAGTTTGGGGAGTTCCCGGTCTGTATACTGTAGTGCCATTATAAGGGCTTTAAGCTCTGCCTATTGTGCTGGGATGGAACTTACCGGCCCTCATACGTCCCCTTTACTATAGCACAGCTGTGCTATTTTGCTCTTTAATTCCTATGGCAGGCTGAGCAGATCCATCAGTGTAAATTATGTAGTCAGATTTTTCTAGAGACCAAATTTTATTAGGGAGAGGGTATTCTTGTTCGTACTGCAGGAACGCTTGTGTTTTTAATGTAGAATCATATTTGTAATCTACATCTGTGTCAGTGAAGGAATTAGCCCACTGTATCCATCGCGGATGCTGTGCTTTTGTATTCAGAATGCTCGCTTTAGTAAAAGCTTCTAAAGTTGGTACTGGGGTTACAATGATAATGCATTTCCCCTGTGCTAGTGCTCTTTCTCTCAATACAACATTCTGTACTGCGATCAATATTTTTTCTGTTGCTGCAAGGCGCAATTCAGCAATTGTGTATAAATGTGATTTGTATGCAATTGGAGCTGTCTCACCTTCATTGAAAGTGATGTAGGTATATCCTGATAAACCGGGGATGATCCGGATCACCAAGTTTTTGGAATTTCACGTGTGCGCAAATGTTTAGATGCTATCATATCAGCCTTAACTGAACTTAAAGTATTTGTGGGTTGCTGTGTCCACTGATGTGGTGGGAAATCAGTTCTGAATAAGTAGTAGCAAGGTTTTACTCTTCTGCATACTCTAGAATGTATGTTCTGCCAACATTTAGAAATCCTAATAGGGATTGCAAACCTTTGAGGGTCTTTGGAGGTTGGAGAAGCGTGCACATTTCTAAAAGTTTGCTGCCAAGGTTTTGCCTTCACTTGATAGCTCATATCCAAAAAACAGCACATTGAAATGGAAATTTTTTGATTTCTTGATAATAAATTTGTAGCCCATGTTGGGGAATCCCACAATTATGTTGTTCACCCTGCTCAAGAGTTTAAGTAATTCATCGTCTGTCAGATAGATGTCGTCTACATAGGACACTGCCTCCTCATCGCTTGTTTGTAATATTTCTGAAACTCTTGATGAGATTAGCCCTGGGCTGTTCTTATACCCTTGTGGCAAAGGACATAAGTGATGCTGAGTGCCGAGAGCAGAAAATGCTGTCAAATACCTGCTTTCTGAAGCAATAATTTGGCAGAAGAATCCATTTGAGATTTCTAATGTTGTTTTGTATTTCTTCCGCACAATGTTATTCATTAATGCTGCACAGTGTGAGTTCTGAACTGCAAATGTTTGTGTGCATGTGTTTAAATGTCTTTAATGTTCGAATATATGAGTCAAAGGACGTAAGTGATGCTGAGTGCCGAGAGCAGAAAATGATGTCAAATATCTTCTTTCTGAAGCTATATTTTGGCAGAAGAATCCATTTGAGATATCGTATGTCATTTTGTATTTCTTCCGCACATTGTTATTCATTAATGCAGCACTGTGTGCGTTCTGAACAGCAAATATTCGTGTGCATGTATTTAAATGTCTGTAATGTCTGACGATATGAGTTGTCAGGTTTCATTACCGGAAACAAAGGATTATTAATCGGAGAGGTGCACATCTCAATCACACCTTGGTATTCGAGTTGGTCTAAGATTTCTTTAACCTGACTTTTTGCATAATGTTTTATAGGGTACCGATTCTGTGGATTTGGAGTAGATTTCAATGGAATTTTGTGGTTGGCAGGCTCCGTGTCCCACCCTACATGGTTGCTGTCTAATGCCAGAGCTAGCGCTAGTGCTCACTCCTACACGTATGAATGTTTTAAAGATTCTGGAACGAGGTTGGAGAAAGCAGGCAAAATTATGCATTCTCCCTTCGAACAATCCATCATATACTCAGGGGGCCAATCTCTTTCTGCTAGAAGTATGTCATATCCATATGTTAAGATCTCCGAAAAGAGACCTTTAACCTTTCTTGAGATGTCCCCCTCGGTTTGAAATGTTATTTCATACAGTCTATATGGGACACTAACTCTTGTATCAGGTGTTTCCACCGTGATGTGTTCATTCAATACTGCTGTCACCTGAAAATCCTTCAGGATATGGCGAGCTATTGTTACTTCAGTCTAGCATCGTCAGAGCCCATTACCCATTCAGAAGCTGAGTCCTCAGTAACCTGGGGATGTCTAATTTTTAAGCCAGCTACTATTTTTTTCCTTTTGAATGAGGTTTTGTTGTAGGTTGCTCGTCTTGTTTGATAATTTAATCTGAAATACAATGTGTTTCCCTTTTTGTCTTTGGTCTATCTTCTTGTTTTTGTTTTGTATGCCCGTCCCTCTCTGAGATTTTTTATGAACCCTAAAAGGAACAAAAGGAATGCGTATCAGTGTCCTGCTACCTATCATGTTCCTAATGTGATCACAATTCCTAAGGTTGTACCTATTTTCAGAAGACTCCCATCAGGGACACCCACCCCTTGATCATGAACTCTTTTCTGAATTATTATTTTTAGTATTTTTGTTATCCCACTTCTTTTCAGAAGAAACACGTGCTTGCTTTGAGTTGTCCTTTTTGGGACTACCTGCCATTTGTGGCTTCCAGCTTTGGTTCCCAAATTATTTCTACCTAATGCAGCATAGGTTACTTTGATAATTGTTGGTAATTTTCACCCTTGATAGGAGCTGTTTCCCTTTGGCGGCTGTGTATGGCCACTACTGCTGCCTCCCCCTTTATTTTTCTCAGCAGACTTGGGCAAAACTACCCATCAGCTTCATTCCCAAGTCCAGGGCAGATCCTGCCCTGCTCTCGTTCTGTATCTGTTTCAATACATCAGGAACAACTGCTAAGGAAGGTGTACCATGTACTTTGACGTAGATGGCAGCAAAGATTGTTCCCCAAGTGGTAAAATCCCATCCCCATTGGCAAGCAAATGGTTAGCATTCTGTGTTTCTCCTGCAGACCCATATGGTGAAATACTGACTCCAGCTGTGTAATATTTTATGCAAGCCAGAACGGAATCTGCTCCAGTTTAGAAGGAATTGTCCCTATTACTGACTTCAGTGTCTGTGGGTTAATTATAGATGTTGTATGATGTGGACCAGCTGGAGCATTTCACGCAGGATGGACTGTTAATGTTTGCATGATGAACTGGGCAATGCGTCGGTACAGCCCGACTATGTCTTTGTATATTTTACAGACTTCATCCACTTTTAGAGTATATATCACGGGATGTGGAGTGTACGTCACTAAGACCAGCTATGTTTCTCCTTCTATGCTGAGCTGACCGAGTCTCACGACAGATGTTGTGTGTGGGAGGGCACCTTTAAACCAGTTTTTTTGCTGCGGGTAAGTTAACGGGACTTCAATGTCTTCATATGGAATGTATTCCTCCGGTGGTGCAACTGCAATAAATATGTGGAGCAACATGGTTACCAGGTCTGAAGGTGGGAACTGAACCCAAGAATAGAATACCTCTGATCCGAACCCCTTGTGTACCTCAGTCACGAAGGTAACACAGGTAACACAGCCATATGTTGCTGGTACGCCATGTTCTAACAGTTTTATAGTTTCTGCATGTCTGCAATACTCTGTGATGTTAAGAGTGTTTGCCAGTTTGTCTTACCCTGAGCTACTTGTGGGGTCAGTAATTTTAGACGATAAGAAAGTTAAGAGGTAAGGTTTTGCACAATGTGGGGAACATTTCAGCCTTACAAGCTTGCTAACCCTTCAGCCAATACAAAGGGCCCGATTCACAGAATGAACTTAAGACTCAATCCTAAACTTACTACTATTTTGGTATTCACAGAATGCACTTACTACTTTTGGCATTCACAGAATGCACTTACTACTTTTGGCATTCACAGAATGAACTTACTACTTTTGGTATTCACAGAAGTTAGGATTTTGTCTTAAGTCTGTCTTAAGTCTGTCTTAAGTTTGTCTTAAGTCTGTCTTAAGTCTGTCTTAAGACAAACTTAAGACAAAATCCTAACTTCTGTGAATACCAAAAGTAGTAAGTTCATTCTGTGAATGCCAAAAGTAGTAAGTGCATTCTGTGAATGCCAAAAGTAGTAAGTGCATTCTGTGAATACCAAAATAGTAGTGAATTTAGGATTGAGTCTTAAGTTCATTCTGTGAATCGGGCCCACAGAGTATATCTGCTCAGTTGAGAAGGATTTCCCTTCCCACTTCAGACGTCTCCCAAAAGTGTGAGAAGGGCTTTCTGAGAAAGCATGACTGAACTACTCAGATTGTAACTGTTAATACAAGAACCAAACCAACGTTAGCATCGCCATGTCGTGTAGTTCCTACGAATCTCCCAGGACCTGCGCATTTTTGGATGACATAAATTTAGGGCTTTGTTATGTTTCATACAGGTGACCAATGTAGGCTCAGGTAGCCTACACCTAAATTTACCCTGCTATTACATTACATAACGGTCCTTGGTACTGACCTTCTACCTAGCTATGAAAATGCCTAAATTACATGGGGTTTTTTCTGAAAACTAGCCCCATTCATTATGCATGAGGATTCATGGAATCACAGCAGGATACAGCAGAACACCATCTCTACATAATAATAACAATATATAATACATAATAACTATGTATAAGGGTCATTCCTTCCGTCATCCTAGTACGACATGACAGCAAGGTGTATCCCCTGGGGGTACCACATTGGGTATATAAACACCATATCTCTGCTGAGGCAAGAGAGGAGAAGAAAGACTTTCATGCTGACACACTGACGCAAGATGCTGAGATTTCCGCACGCAGACTCTCCAGCTCGCAGTGGTCTGACATCCCTTGTGAGGTGTCCGCCCCAAACCAAGACGGGGTCTCACAGTCTCTCACTTCAGGTAATGGGGTTGACTTTATCATAGAGGGATTATTGGCTCTAACACCTACATGCATTCTAGATACACTTAGGTACATCTATTTAGGGTCGCATCGCAGGAGTACGCATTTTATTGTCATATATTTTTATACTTGCCTGTATTCATGGTTTTAGCTCTTTTGTAAAAATCTACCGTCCTTTTACTCTTTTGGTGCTTACAATCATATACATCTGTTTCTGTCTTATGGTTGGTAAGCGCACCTATTTTACATTAGAATTACTGTGGTTCAATAAATGCTTATTGAAAAATGTCCCCACCGTTATTCAGTGTATCTCTCTGAGACAAAGTGAGCATGAATGACTGAGCGAAAAGTATCGTACTGTTTCCACGATCCCTGATGGGACAGAGTTGTCATGTTCGATATTGTCCAAGAACTATTCTCTCCTTGGTAGGAGGGGTTTCCAGTAGCACTGTGAGCTAGTTGGTATAACGGATAACATACCCAGTGGGAGTGTCTAGAATCTGTCTGGACACCAATCCTACAGTGTATGTTGTCTAAACGCACAGATCCTATATAGGTTTATAGGGACTACACAACATAGCGCTGCCAACGTTGGCTTGGTACTTATTTAACGGTCAAATCTGAGTAGTTCAGTGCTGTTCTCAGAGACCTCTACTCACATTTCCCCAGAGACGTCTGGAGTGGGAAGGGAACAATCCGCCACAGCTGAGTAGGCATATCCTATGTATTGGCAGTAGGTTTATCAAGCTTGAAGGACAAATTGTTCCTATTGTGCAGAAAACCTTATCTCAGTTTCCTTGAAACTTTTCCTTGAAAACTTTTGTCAACAATGGCTGAGAAAGACGCCGCTGTGCGAGCACAACGTGCTACAGTTAGCCAAGAAGAAGAGGAAAATGAAATTAACATTTCAGAAAATGTCAGAAATGCCCTTTCTTTAAAACTAGCAGACTATGCAGTCGCAGCTTGGGTGGTACAGTCACATTTATGATTGAGGCTTAAGAATCATACAGAACAGAGGTATTCTATTCATAGGTTAAATTCCCAGAAGCAGATGCACAATCACATACATTTCATTCTTACACTGAGGATGAACAACCAAATGAATACTGTCTGTATGAGGGCATTGCAATTCCACTTACCTACCAAAAGGACATGAACTGGTTTAAAGGCACCCTGCCCCACACAAAAGATAAAGTAAGACTAGGTCCATTTTTAGCGGTTTACACACCGCATCCAGACTTTAACTTAATGCCAGTGGCAGACTTACGCCCACTTCATAAAGAAATAATAAAACTTTACAGAAACCTGAAACAGTTCGTGAGGAGAACACTCACATTTCAGCCAACAATAGCTAAACAAACAGGACAAATTCAGGGATCTACAACTAAAATTACACCACAAATGCTACAGGCCGTTTTGGGTAAAATGCCCACTAGATGTGAGCAAATGCCATTCTGGATAGCTCAGAAAATAACACTGCTAGACGCATTCTTTAAACCCAAGCCCTCAAGAAAAAACACAGAATGCTAACAATCAGCTTGCCAAAGAGGATAGCTCCCCAGATAGAGGATTGTACCACTTGGGGTACAGTTTTCACTAAAATCTATACCAGAACTGATTTTTCAGAGAGCCCATGGAGAAACCGCAGCCAGAGCCATCAAGCCAGCAAGCAGAGAATGAGCTCTTGCTCTTTGCTCTCTGCTGCACTGCCTCCCTGCCTCAATGCCAGCGCCAGAGCCATTGTCAATGCCTCAACACCGGTCAAGTGAGGAAACAAGTAGCGTCCTGTAAGTGGCGTCCAGCAGAGCGAAGGTGAAAGCAGAGGCAGCGGCGGTTTTGTTCAGTCTTTATTGATCTTGCCTAAGAGCCTGCGAGCCTAATGCCAGTGGTGTTGAAGCAGCAGCAGTGAAGGAGCTTCGCTTCATCGCCAATTTTCCTGACTTTTCCGTCATCTTCAACTCCCCGAGTGAACAGGGGGAGCAGGGGAACAAGGGCTCATTACTCTCCTTGCTCCTGACTCCTTGATGTGACTACAGAAAGGTGCGGGTGCTTACTGCGAGATGCTGGAGGTTGGCGGTCGACGGCCTGCGATTTAAAGTTAAATTACTGTTGTTGACAGCATTTGTGACACAGCAGGAGGTCAGAGTGTAGCGCGCAGAGTGCAGTGAGGGATGAGCATGAATGGAGGAATGGAGAGGGGCTGGTCTAGAGGAAGGTCCCCATGACGCCTCCTCTCTAGCATCGCTTTGATTTCGTATCTGCACCTGCCCAGAGCCAGATTAATTACCCGGTGATCCGGCGGCCATCCGGAGGGTTCTAAAGGAGTTTGAGAGGAGACCACGGTGAGGTAAGGCAAAGGTGGAGCGTTGGCTACGTAAGCATTGAGGAGCCTGAAGCGGTGAGGAGATAAGGGGCCACAGAGTTTAAAGCATTTAAAGCATTTTTTAACCACATTGCTACTCTGCTTGTTAGGTTGATAGGTTGTTAGGTTATCTCCGAATCTCTCTGGTTCCCTCTGGTCCCAAAAAACTTCAAAGGATTAAAATATTTTGTAAAGCCATCTAGGTGCTTGCGCTCAATTTCACCAGTAGGCTCAGCCACAAGATTGTCAGGGCACCTGCAAGCTCAGCAAGTCACTCCACGGACCACTGTAGTCCCCTAAAACTCCAAAGGCGAAGGAAAAATAGGAAGCACATTTCACATTTGAAAACCTATCTATCGATGATGTTAATGCTCATGAAGGGTGTAAGAATCTCCAAACTGGGTAAGGTGGCAAAGGTGGCAAAGGAGGTCCAGGATGTCCAAGAGATGGACAACTATGTAAAACCAGAGAATGAAGAGGGCATTCAGTCCGCTCTCCCAGAGTTTAAAGCACCTCCCTTTTCCACCTTATTTTTCACCATCAGAACACAGGTGAAAAGCTTCAGTTGTCCTCATTTACACAGCTTCCCTCTGGAAATGCTTTACAAACGGAAGTGGAAGACAGCGAGATGGAAAAGGAGCTAGCTTAGGGCAGAGCAGAAGTCTTTCTGATTGAGAGCTTAGACGGAAAGGAACTGTCATCACTGTCACCATTGGCAGGGTTGGTATCGATAAACCCCAAACCACCCCCAGAAGATTTATTGAGTGTAATTCTGGTCCTTCCCCACTGAATTTGTGTGAGCAAGCGTCACAGGTGTCACAGTCTATAGAGCTTAGCCCTGTACTGGTGAAAATTGAGGACTGTACCCTGCCGGACATTGCTATACCACTGGAAAAAACAAAGACTTGAAGGCGCATTTGAGAAAATCAATAAGCGTGGATCCGGAATTGAGACTGTGTCCGGTTTTATCCGCTGGTTGCCCTCATATGCCCGCCCTGTACAGTAGTACCCCCACTACTTTTTTTCATGTTCATTCACTCGAATTGTCTTAATTGGGGGCATCAGATGCATTTCTGTATAAGGGGGAATATGACATCCTGAACTCAGACGAGAATGTACGGGGGTACTTTAGATATTAGTTATGCTTGGGAGAGAATTCTCTCATCAATTTGATCTTTTTTGGAGAAAATTACAGTAAATTCTGATCACATATTTGAGGTTCTTTCTCCTATCTTAATTGGGATTCAAGAACTTAACTTGGTTAATCAAGTAACAAATAAGTTAGCAAAGGTCCTGGATTTATATTGCAGACCATGCCAGACATGTAATGGGGTGTCTATTAGGGGAATTAAGTTAGAGGAGCAGACATTAAGGAAGACTCTATAGTTGTACCGCTAAGAGGTAGTCCCATGGTAAGCTTAGCTCCAGTTAAACAATATAATGGGAGTACCCAGTCTACTAGTCTTGGGGGAAATCTAAATTTAAATCTAACTCCAGTTACTTCCCCATTGCAGGTATACCGTATTTTTAGGAAATGTAACTTAAACACCTTTTGCATGGCAGGTCCCTCGATTAAACCACAGTTTATTGGAGGGGCTGCTAATACTTTAGTCACTGCGCCCCTTTGGGAGTTTCCCCTACCGAGAAAAAGTAACACCCGACAAAGTCGGAGGGGGGAGAAGAAGAACATGATTCAATGTATCCCTAAATGGAAACAGAAAAAACTGTGGTTCTCTACCGTAATTGAGGAGCCAAATAGTACTAAATCACCATCAAGTAGAAAGGTCCCTGGGCTCTTGGAGCAATCTATATTGAATGTTGGTCATAACATAGGGCTAGTTAATGGTAATCAGCTGACCTTCTTGGACCCCATGCTGAATAAGCCACGGAGCCAAGAGGGTCAGGAAGAAAGAGGGTCTCCCAAAGTCACCTTGGGGGACATAGAGATTCAGAGTTTCCCCTGCAACGCTATTTTGGCTCATCAAGGGACCAGTGGAGACACTACACCAGGAAATGTACTGAAAAATTCACATGTCTCTGTGTTAGAACAGGGTTTGGTTAGTGGAAGTGCCCCTCTTCCTCCTTTCGGTTGGCATACTCTCTCAGTATGGTTTGATACTGGCCAGGGAAGACTTGGGCAGGGGACTTAATCACTGTTTGTAGTAGTAATAGGGATAGGTCAGAGAGGGCATCAGTCTTGGGGCCAATGGGTAAGAGGTACATAGGGCACACAGGGCCGGCTATTAGGAAAGCAAACAAAACATTGCTTTTTATCTCCCTGTTCTATGCTGACTCAATGTTACTGAATAGAAGCAGCCTTTTTCTGTTGTTATCAGAAATAGAGGACTTTCTACTAGTAAGAAGCAAAGACCTCGAGTTGGTTTATTTAGACCTGAGGAGTGACCCTCCAAACTTTAGAGCAGGGGTCTCCAACCTTTTCTGTATTGACAGCTACTTATGTTCAATAAAACACATTAGCAGCTACTAATATTATTAGTGCAGTAGAATTTGAATGTCTTTATATGTATATTAATTCAACCAAGCAAAATCGTTCGAATTTAATAAGCTGGGATGCACACAGGTGATCTACTCAGAGTTAGCTCAAGAGCTACATTAGTGCACAAGCTACTTGTTGGAGATCCCTGCTTTAGAGTAACATTTATGTCAGGGGTAGTTTCAATGTTAGTACTGGCCAATGTAGATTCCTTTAGGAAAAGAGGAATAGATGTGCTCCCTTGTGTGAATCCTTGGCTCATCCCATTTGAATCTTCAGGGAAGACCCATCAGGTACCAGGTACCGGGGTCCCTACTCCTATGGGCGTTATAAACCCTGTCAATCCTAAAGACATAAAAATTACAGTAGGGAGCAGCCTAGGAATCAGAGAAATTAACATTATGAGTCCCCAAGTTCAAAGGCCCAGTAGTCCCATTAGGGAGGATGAGATGGCCCAGTGGAGCTGGGTAGCCGGTACCCTGAATGGCTCAAAAGAAACTACAAAACGGCTCTTAATGTGGAGGTAGGCTATTGGGAAGAATTCTATCCTGGAATGTAGCTGGGGTAGGAAAAACTAATTGTGAGCTTAAATCTTAATTAGAATATCACCCTAAAATAATTTGCCTCCAGGAAACCTGGAATGGTGGGGATTTTCACTTTGAGAATTTATTTGTATACTGTTGTGGAGCAAAATCTTCTGTGAAAGTGCATGCTAGTGGTGGGTTAGCTATTTTACTTAGCTGTACCATTAAATGGGATCCTGTCATTTACATTCATCCCTCAAAGTGTTATATGGGAGTGATGTTGAGGATGGGTGAAGATAAATCAGGGGAAGCTTTTTCACTTCTTCTGGTAAACGTGTACATTCCCCCAGAGAGAGCATCCAACTAACTGGTTGATTCCGTCTGTACATATGTGCAAAGGATAAGTAGCACTGAAGAATGCTTGCGGATTATGATGGTGGGTGATTTTAATGCAAAATTTTCCAATGGTTTTGTCATGTCTTTTTAAAATCTTGAGTTGGAAGAAGTATGGTCTATTCCGGATTCTTTACTGCACGATCATTTAAGATCAGATAAACGAGGCATGTTACTTTTGCATAATCTGAGAATGTTTGAACTAGTAATGCTAAATGGCTGATTCTCAGAGGATTCCTCAGCCTCCTATATGTACTGGGGCCCATATGGTCATTCATTAATTGATTACATGGTGGTCTTTTACCAACTTTTTGGTGTATGTACTCAATTTAAAGTACTTTCAACAAGCATGAGTGATCATAGAATGTTGGTTGTTAATGTTGACATGGAAATTGAGAAGCCTGAACTCTGGAATCATAGGGATGAAAAGGTTTCATATAATCGCTGTAATGGGCGCACTTTTTGGTCAAATAATTTGGTCCCAAGTTTTAAGACAATTTTGGAAAATGTGGCCTTTATTTCCACTCAAGAAACCCCTTTTTACCAGGTTTGAGATACTCCTGGCTGTAATTAGATGGTGTGGAAGTAAAAATCAAATTGCCAGTTCTGCATCTCCAGTGGCTAAATCATGGGATATCAAAAAACAAAACCAGGAAATTAGTGCCTTAATCAGAGAACAATTTAGGCTGTCCTCAATACCAAGGCAAGGGAAATCAATAGACTAAAACAGGCATGGAGAAGGAAAATGGAATCAAAACGCAGAAGAGTCAAACTGGGTTAAACTTCGAGAGGTCACTCAAACTGCTGACACCAGGAAATATTGGGCGCTGATAGCAACATTTTGCGACGGGAGAGATAAGGCAAAGCCCATTTTGATTTCAGATGTAGAATGGTCAGCGTATATATCCCAGCTGTATACTTAAAATTCTACAGTTGGATGGAATCACGATGTTGGCTCTGCCTCTTCTGTGGGGAGTGATTATGGAGATCCTTTGTGCATTGAAATAGAGGGTTACATTAAAGGGGCAAGATACTCTGGTGCAATTGGCCCAGATGATGTACCATTAGCCATATTCAACAAGCATTGGCAATGCGAATTGGTCTCAGCATATTAATGAGTTTAGTGGTGTAGTTGCTATTATAAATATATTAATGTACTATGTTAAGTATCAAATGAATACGTTAGCAGGTTAGCAATGACTTCAGATGTAGCAAATTAGTAATGCAGAAGTTTTAGTAGTAAAGCAGTTACAGCATGAGCAGAAGAAGTGTCAGTGAAATGTAGGGTAGTGAGATTCTCTAGTTAGGTAAAACAGACTTTCAACACGTATAACAAACGTTAAGCAGATAACGAACTTCCCCAGCACTGAGAAGAGACCTAGGGCCAGATGTAGGTGGCCGAAAATAGCCATTTACTGACCGGTAACGGCCGAATTCCGCCGTTACCGACCGGTAAATGGCCATTGACATGAAGGGGCCCTTAAATCTGGCATTTTCGGTAATTTTACCGATTAGCTACATATAGCCAATCGGTAAAGTTACCGAATCGGTAAATTTACCGATTCGGTAATTTTACTGATTCGGTAAAATTACCGGAAATGCAAGATTGAAATGTGGGTAGCCAATTTTCCATTGGCACATGGCTTTCAGAATCGGTTTTTTACCATGGAATACAAATCCATGGTAAAATACCGATTTCTATGTACATGCACATCTGTGCATGTACACATGTGCCATGTGACAGACAGACGTGCCCTTAGGGCATGTCTGTGTGCCACATTGCACACATGTCCGTTTTGGGGGTGCTAGAGGGTGTCAAAGTGACACCCCCTGCACCCTTGACAAATTCGGTATTTACCGATTCGGTAAATACCAAATCGGTATTTGAATTGAATCCTATGGGCTTCAAGGCCCATAGGATTCAATAGCAAATTCCGATTCGGTATTTACCGAATCAGTAAATACCGAATTTTAAGGAATCGGTAAAAAATCCAGATGTTGGTACCTACATCCCAATTACCGATTTTGAAATACTGAATCGGTAAAATTCGGTAATATTCGGTATTTCAAAATCGGTAAATGTGATTTACCTACATCTGGCCCCTGGAGAGCAGCTATCAACACTGAGGCCTTCCTGAGATGAGAGCTCACCAGTGCATTATCAATACGTGAAGGTATGCATGGCACATACCGGGGCCTTGCCGGTTATGCTACCCTAAATTACATTTACCTTTTACATTTCAATTTCTTTCTCCTTCAATGAAGAGTTTATTTTTGAGGTGCTTGACACTGTGTTCCTTCCTATTAGTATCCTGGCAAAAGAGCCTACAGAGCCTGGTCCCCAAACAACAAAATGTCGAGGACAAAATTAAAATGCACATATGCCTTTTAAACGCGCCTTTTTGTGTACATACTGAATAAGCATCAACTTCCCTAAGGGGGAACTAAGGAGGCGTGACCAGTAAAAAGGCTTTCTTTTCTCTGGGGATTACTTCACAGGTTAAAAGTCAACAAGCCACTGTCAAGGAATATAAACAATACCCTGAATCCCTGAATCATGAATCATATTTTTTTTTTTTTTTGCTGATGCATATATTTTATTTATTTATTTTTTCATTTCAAAGCATTTTATTTTATAACGAAGTGACAAAGAATAAAAGGTACATAATATAATAAAAGTGATACAATTGAGGCAAGATAAACAAACAATCAGAGGTTAAACTTGAAGTGTAAGCATAGTAAATGCATTCCTAAATAAAAGTAGCCTATTATAAGCAAATGAACTAATTAGGTAAAGGCTAATATCGAATCAATAAACAAAAGTATCACTATCAGCTGCTATAATTGGGGTCAGGGAAGGATATAGAACTAAAGAAAGAAGAAAGAAAGAGAGAGCAAGAGAAAAGATGGAAGGGGACAGAAGACAGGAAAGAGAAAGAAGAAGAAGAAAAAGAAAAAGAAGGATTCCCAACGGACTAACCCAACACACAAACCACAAGACGCCAATCAAACAGACACATCAAAAGGAAATTGAGCAACCAACCCTTTTGATGACAAATCCATATAATCATCCAAAGCTTTCCAGACCCCACTAGAGATAGATGGAGAAAGGTGAGCTTGATCAACCGAGGTGTGAGCACTACGCAAAAAGGAGACCCAAGCCCACCAAGTATGATAAGAAACAGAGAAAAAGGATTTCCATTCCAAAAGTATGACTTTCACCGCACAGTCAAAAGGAGATCCATCAACTGTAATTCCATTGGATCCAAGGGGAGAGGAACAGGGGCAGCCAATGGACCCAATAAAATTAATGGAAAAGAGAGTTGGAACTCAATACCAAAGATGAGAGAGATATGTTTATGAATGAGGTTCCAAAAAGGCTGAAGAAGGGAACATTCAAAAAACATATGCTGAAAATCGCCCACCAATAATCCACAGCTCCAGCATAAATTGTCATCTTTGAGATTGAGCGAATGTAGACGAACAAGCGTCCAATGAAGGAGGTTGACAGAGAAAAATTTAGATTGCATTAATGATGGGGTGATTTTATTGCGAAGAGAAAGTTTACCAATCAATTGCCAAGTGTCTGAAGAAATATGATCCGTAACTCCATGATCAAAATGATGTAGCCATTTTTGTTGAGCAACCGTATGTGCAGGTAGTGAAACAGATGATAAAAAATTATAAGTTTTGGAGGCTACGTGACCAGATTTAGTCCAGATATGAAAACGAGAAATGATAGAAGAGGTAGGATGAAGATGTACCTTAGCAAGTGCCACTTTAATTTTAAGAAAAGTATAAAAATCTAAGTTAGTTAAAGAATGCTTTTGAGCCAAGGTGGAAAAGGGTAATGGCTCATCATTAGCACCATAAAGATGTTTAACAAGGGAAATCCCTTTAGCCGCCCAATAGGACATGAGAGTGGGAGTAATATTGAGTTTAATTTTAGAATTCCGCCAAATAGACGACCACCTAGTTTTAGGTAATGGGATTGCCACTTTCTTGTCTACTTTCCGGACCGCAGCAATTGTATCAAGAATTATAGAACGAGAGAACAGGATATGCAAAGTAGATGTGGTACAAAAAGAGGCAGTCGGCAAAGGAGATGCTAATTCCTGTTCTATTAACAGCCAAGAGGGAACATGAAGAGGTGGAGGAGAGAACCATAAAGCACCTTGAGAAGCCAAGAAGGCAGTTTGGTACTTTTCCCAATCAGGAAAATTGCAACCTCCCATATCACAAGGTCGTCTCAAAAATTTGTTAGCAATTCTAGCACGTTTGTCATTCCAAAAAAATTTAGAGGTCAGAACATCAAGTTCATGAAAAAAGGAATCTGATAACTTAACCGGAAGCATGGATGATACAAAATTAATAATGGGTGTTATCATCATTTTAAGAGTCTGGAGGCGACCCCACCAGGAAATATGTTTCGGGGACCATGTATCCAAAAGACGACGCACTTTAAGAAGAGTCTGGGATTCATTATAGGCAGTAGTGGCAAATAAGGTAGAACAGAAATAAATACCTAAGTATTTTAAATGTGTAGACTGCCATTTAAAACCCGCAGAGACCATATGTGAAGGGACACAATAGGCATTCAAAGGGAACATTTCCGTCTTATCTTTATTTAGGGTATAGCCTGAAACCTTTGAGAAGAGGGAAATGGTATTTGAAATAGCAGGAATTGCCAAGGCGATATCGTCTGAGAAAATAAGAACATCGTCTGCGTAGGCAGCAGTTTTAATACAGTGAGGTCCAAAAGAAAAGCCTTTAATGTCTGGATGTAACTCAATCAATCTGAGAAGAGGATCAATAGATAGCAAAAACAAAAGCGGAGATAAAGGACAACCTTGTCTAGTGCCTGTCGAAGATTAAAAAAGGACGACGTAGCACCATTAACTCTAATGTTAGCTCTAGGTTGAGAATATAAGGACATTACCATATTAATGAAGGAGTCACCAAGGTTATGTGCATACAAGACAGCATGAAGAAACGTCCAAGAGACCTTGACAAAGGCCTTTTCAGCGTCAAGGGCCAAGGGCGCGGCAGGGAGTTGAGAACGTTTAGCTGATCCAAGAATATGACAAAAAGTGCGTATATTATCGCGCGCAAGACGGCCCTTCACAAAACCGGTTTGAGAGGGATGAACAAGATGAGGAATAAAGGATTCCAATCTTTTGGCCAGGATTTTGGCAAAAATCTTAGCTTCCATGTTGAGAAGAGAAATAGGACGGAAGTTTTTGGGATCCGAATGATCTTTCCCTTCTTTTGGAATCACTACAATAGTAGCTTCAGCTGCAGTACCAGAGACAGACCCATCTTTAACAAAAGAATCAAAGACAGATTGCAATTTGGGAACAAGCGCAGGGAGAAAAGTTTTATAAAACAAAATAGGGTAACCATCAGGGCCCGGGGCTTTGCCAGAATGAGTAGCTTTAATTGCGGTAACATTTTCCTCAGGGGAAATCGGGCCATTTAAAAAAGTACGATCATCCTCAGAAACCGACTGTACCGGAACAGATTTTAAAAAATCCTGGCAATGCTCAAAAGAGGTTTGATTAGAAGGAGTATATAGGTTATTATAAAAATCACGAAAAACTTCAAGAATTTCCCCAGTTTGAAATTTTTTAGAACCCGAGTGGTCCGTAATAGAAGAAATTTGGGAGGACTTAAATGAGAAATCTTGAAATTTTAATGTAGCTGCAAGAATCTTCCCAGCTCGATTCTTTAACAGTAATCTTTTGGATTTCTGCACTTGTACTCCAATATGGGCTCTTTTGGTAACTATAGTATTATATTTGTATTTTAATTGTTTTATTAACTGTAGACAGGATGCATCCCTAGATTGTCTAACGGTAGATTCCAGAGTTTTAATTTCAGTTGATAAATCTGTAAGCTCTTTTTTAATATCAGAATTCCGTTTGGACATACATTTAATAACCTGACCACGGAAAGTGCATTTAAACGAATCCCAGAGGACAATTGGGGAAGAGATTGAACCTTCATTCTCATGGAAAAAAAGTTTCTATTGCATTAGAGAATTCATTAACCTGAGCAGTATCATGCAAAACTTCTGTATTTAATCTCCAGGAGCGAGCACGTGATTTAGGAGCAAAGGATAACAAAGTAAAAGTAACCGCAGCGTGATTAGAAATTAAAATGGGATGAATAAGCGGAGAAGAGGAGGATGAAACAAGAGAAGAGTGAACAAGTAGATAATCAATACGAGAAAAGGAAGAGTGAGGTGAAGAAAAGAAAGAAAAGTCACTACCAGTGACGCCATATATCTTGAAGCTGAGTGAAGGAACACATGTTAAGCATTTGTTTGTGGGATTTTGGAGGACGAAACTGAAAAGCTGAATTCCTATCCAAAATGGGATCCATCGGTAAATTAAAATCACCGCCAACAAGAAGATTCCCAGAATGCGGGGTATCATTCAATTTCTTGGTAATCGACTTCCAAAAGGTCGGATCGTCAATGTTAGGGGCATAGATATTCATCACATAAAGATCGTTATGTCCATCAGATAATTTAGTTAACAACCAACGACCTTCAGAATCGTGATCAGAAGAAATTATAGATAAAGCCAAATTCTTTGAAATTAATGTAATGACCCCATTTCGTTTGCCAGAGGCATCAGAGCAGCAAACATCAGAAACCCATTCTTTCTTCAAAAATAATGCCTCTCTGGTAAGACCTTAGGCCCAGATGTAGGTAAAATAGATTTACCGATTTTTAATTACCGAATTCTACCGATTCAGTAATTAAAAATCCGTAAATCTAAGGGGTGGATATGTAGGAACATCCAGATGTTCCTTTTACCGAATCGGTAAATATCTGTATTTACCGATTCGGAAAATACCGACCGGTAATGCCCCATTCATTCCTATGGGCTTTGAAGCCCATAGGAATGAATGGGGCATTACCGGTCGGTATTTACCGAATCGGTAAATACCGATTTTGACAAGGGTGCAGGGGGTGTCACTTTGACACCCTCTAGCACCCCCAAAAAAGATTCGGGAGCCATATGGCAGGCATACCTGCCCTAAGGGCAGGTCTGCCTGTCATATGACACAGGTGTGCATGCACACATGTGCATGCACACCAGAATCTGTATTTTACCATGAAGTTGGATTTCATGGTAGGTAAAATACCGATTCTGTAAGGCTTGTGGGACTCAGAAGAGTCCCACCTACATCTCATTGTTACAGAATCTGTAAAAATACCGATTCGGTATTTTACAGATTCGGTAAATTTACCGATCGGTAAATTTACCGAATCTGTAAAATATGTGGCCCTACATACCATTTTGTGAATCTCAGTCGGTAACGGCCGAAAATACCGATTTTCGGCCGTTACCGACCGACCTACATCCGGCCCTTGGTCTCTTGAAAAAGAATCAGGTCCGAAGAAAGAGATTTACAATAATCTAAGACTTTTGACCTCTTCACCGGATGATCGAAACCCTTAACATTAAGGGATAATACATTTAAACCCGGCATGGAAGTACATAAAAAAAGAGAAAAGACACCATAGATGATAGAGAAACAACCAACCGCACAGAGACAAGCAACCAAACAGCAAACATAAAGAACGAAGACGGAGAATCCATGTGGGAAATCCGAAATAGGAAAAGAGACAGAAAAGAAGAAAAGAGAAGAGAGAGAAGAAACAGCAGGGGAGGTCTGAAAAAGACCAAATTCATACTAGGGAGAACGTGGAAAGGCGAGCAAGGGACCCGTACAAGGAGGGATAATAATTGATATCAATAGCCCCAATAGATTACCTAGTTGATGACATTAAAGTAGGAAATGGGAACAATCAAAATAGAAACGAATATCAGCATAATAATATAAAAAGAACAATGCAACAAGTAAATCTGTAAAATCACACTGAATTAAAAAACTAATATCAAGTGTCATACATATAATATGTATTAATACTAGTCAATCTGATACTGAAAAAATACAATTTGGTAAAGTAAAAAAGAATACACAATTCCATGAAAAGAACTATGTGTATCCTAAAAAGAAACATTCAATTAATGAACAATCCTTAACTGCATAAAACTTACACAATATGTAATTGAAATTGAAAATGCACGAACATATAAAAAGATAAGAAAAGAAAGGAAGAGAATAGGAGAATAGAAAGCGAAAAAGAAAGAGAAGAGATGATACATATCAGAGAAAGGAAACTGTTATTAATAGACAAGCATCAAACAATGAAAACTGTCCTGAGATGAATATTGACATGAAATATATAACCACTAGAGCTGAAGACAAGATAACGAGACTGAAATAATGACCGACTAAGAAGCAAGCAATAGAGACAGAGTAGTAAAGAGTACAAAGAGGAAAAATGATATAGATAAATAGAGTAAACAACATGACTCTGAAAGAAGGAGAGAATACAGAAAGAAGATATGCTAAGGAGAGGAGTAAAATAGAGCACAGAGAAATAAAATAGAAAAGTAAGCAACAACAATAGTAAGAAATAGAAGCAGTCAAGAAATCTAAAAGGAGAAACTAATGAAAGGGGAAACAAAGAGAAGACATTGCAGACATGAAGCAGAACGGAAAAACTCCAGTAACGGAGTTAGAAATCAATAATGTAATATACGATCAGCAGGAGAGAAATGAGGAAACATAGGAATACAGAAAACCACCATAAAGGAGACAAAAGGGGACATTTCAAGTGCCCGAGGCACCAGGATCCTGCGAAGTCGCTCTTTGAATCTCCATCTGTATCTCCATCTGGTTGTCCAGGAAGGTAGCTAAGTCAGCCGGCTCATCGAAAATTCTGGAACGTCCCTTGTAAGAAATGCGGAATTTCGATGGACCAGAAAAGGAAAAGGGAATGTTCATCTCAGAAAGACGTTTCCGAAGATTAAGTTAGCCCTTCCTTCTTATGACTGTATCCCTGGCAAAGTCCTGAGAGATTGAAATTCGATGTCCTTCCCAGACGACATTTTTAGCCTTTCGCATATGAGAAAGAATTTGTTCTGTATGTTGATGACGCAGTGGCTTAAAAATTATTGCTCTTGGCTGGGTTGCAGACTTAGAACGAAAAGTTGGAACACGATGTGCTCTTTCTATCTCAAATTCTCTCTGGAATGAGATTTGTAGAGTGTCAGGAAGCCAATGGTATAAAAAGTCAATCATAGACGACGATGATTTCTCTGCATCTTCCGGCAAATCAAAAATGCGTAGATTAGATCTACGATTGCGGTCTTCCTGCTCAGTGAGATCTTTTCGCAATGCCGCCATTGAACGCTCCAAGTGGCTGAGGGACCTGGACTGTTTCTGCACAGTATCCTCTGTGCAACTGATACGTGACTCCGTGGCCGACACACGAAGAGAAAGGGCTTTGAAATCATTCCTAATAGCGGACCCCTCCACTTGTAATAAATCCGTATTAGCCTTTGTTGACTGTGCAATATCATGCACTTCATTAAGGCGCATTAATATTGTGTCCAGAGTAGAGTTGGTGTCTGACTGAGCAGACTCAGGCGTAGGAGACAATGGCTTAAGTCTTTTAAGCGAGGTGCCAGCATCTTTTGAGTCTTTATTAGTTGAAGAACGGCCCATAATTGCAGCCATGAAGTAACAGTCCCCAAGAAAAATACACAGCCACTTGAGGAAAAGAAGAGGACAGAAACTGCGTAGTCCACACCAAAAAAAGTGAAATACAGCACACTGAGCGTAAGGAGCGCCAAATAAATGATAGCGGCGGACTTATATGAAGTGCAGGCACAAAATTGTATAGTAGAGCCTCATATAAAGTAAGAGGTCACAGCAAAGACATCAGGAGAAAAAAGGAGCGCCAGCAACAGAGATCTGCACTGAGGAAAACAGAGCGTGGGCAACATAATATCCAGCCAAGCAGCACAAAGAGCAGAAAAAAGAAAGAAATGTTACCAACTGCAGGCAGCGTAGGTAAAATGTCCTGGAAATCCACCACAGCCGGCAAGAATGTATCCAAAGCGGCACCTCTGAAGAGAAATGCCGGCTCCGTCAGAAGCGGGAAAATGGCGGCCGCCCGTGAGGAAACCGAGCGTCACAGCAGCTTGACAGGGAGGACATGAAGCCGTCGGCAGAATTCGCCAAAAATGCTGTCAAACAACTCCCTGCATATTCCGACACATAGAAATGCCGTTTCGTTGAGAAGGGGCAGTCAGGAAGCGGAGGATAATCTCCAACGGGACACACTCGCCTTGGAGCTCAAGCGCGACACGCCATGCTGCAGCGGCGCGCAAGCCACGCCCATCATGAATCATATTTTAAAGTCATATGCAGATTTCCTGCTTGCTCTATTCTCATTCTCTGCATTTTTTCAATAATAATTCAGTACATACATATATACTGTCGCAGAAGAATCCTCTTTGAGATGCAGGGTTTGACTCAATCTGTAAGTGCCATGTGACGTGTTCCACACTTCTGCTGAACGTTTTTGGGCAACATTATAAATGGGCCAACATTTGGAAAATTTAATAAGGGTGAGGGTATTTGCAGGATCTTCAAAGATACGCAAATGTGACACAATTGAGGGCTACCACAGAAGGGTTCTCTAAAACTGAGCATAGCTGCTGTTCAGCAGTGCTGCACAAATTGAAAATCACATTGGCACATGAATCACTTTCCTATTTAGTGATTGTGCTGAATCAAGTAGTTGTCACAGGCCTAATGCTGTGCGATGCACACAACTCCAGCTGTAAAAATCCAAAATGTTTTAAGGTGCAGTAAAAATACTGTAGGAGGTTTTTGCACACCGACTGCTTTGCAGTCTCACGTACACTTGAGTTACTAATCAGTCTCTGAACAAAATAGGAGGTTATTTGCAGAAACCCCAGGGCTATTCTCAGTCATAATGCAGGGGCCCTTTGCAACTCCCAGTGAATTTCTCCAAATTGAGGTCTGTGAGGGAAAGTACATTCCATAATTTGTGTTGTCAGTGATGACACTGCCTCTGAAGGACCCTACTCCTTCAGGCCATCAGAGGAAACATTCGCTGACGAAGCCGGCGTGTGCATCAAGGACAAAGCTGACGGCCCTACATAGGGCTAACTCATAATCACTACTTAAGCCCTTCTGCTTCAATGAAAAGGTTTCAGTCACCTTTCCTTGGTCCTCCTCTATCCCTAATGTATTTCCACTACAATCTCTGCTACCTACTCATTTTGTATCCACACAATTTCTCCAATTTCTGTTTTACTATCATGTTGACATTAATTAGATAATAGAAGTATATCCGTCTGCGCTTTATTACAACAATAGTATTTTCACAAATATGTCCTCCTTTTTCCAGTCCACAACCCGAGATGTATAACATATGTCATGAAAAAGAATGCAAATTGATGAAAACATTATCTAAATATGAGCAAGCACGTAACAAGCAACATAAATCAGAGCAGTTAAACCTACAGACACATAACACGTAATAAGTAGAATAAACAGGAACCAATAGAATTGCAGGCTACATATTAATGGGAAAATAACTGCAGCAAGGGGAGAAACAGAGAGAGAGAGAGAGAGAGAGACCGATACACTGTAAAATTAAAGTATCTGCTGACACAGAGGTTTGGAGTGTATGGCTTAGGTACGGTTGCTGTGAGAAAGAATGGTACATACAAGCGCGCATACAGTGGAGGTTTCTGTGCTTACCAGGTTACTCCCATGCTGTTCCAGCTCTTCTTTGATTACAGCCAAATCCAGAGGCCTGTGCAGTGGGAGGGTGTCGGGGATCTACGGTGACTGTGGACTGTGTCAAGGCTTTCCAGTTTCTAACTCCTGCCTGTGGCGCTGCCAATCATTTCCCCAGTGCTGCCGCTGGCACTGGGAGCAGCGTCTTGCAGCTCTTCTTAGATTACAGCAGCATCCAGAGGCCTGTGCAGTGGAAGGGTGTCGGGGGCTCCACAGTGACTGTGTCAAGGCTTTCCCATTGCTAACTCATGGCCACCTCTTTTGTAGATGCACTGTAGCTCCAGCGGTGCAGCCAGGGCACTCGTGCTACAGCTACAACGTGTGGCTGGCAATGAGTCCTCTGGGCTAGCAGCCTGCACCCACTTTTTTTTCAAACTTTAACACAGAGCGTGGTGTCCTTTATGCGGGCGCTGCGCTGAGTGTTAAAGTTAAAAAAAAATCTAAAAAAAAACAGAGCGCGGTGTCCCTGAAGTGGATGCTGCGAAAACACAAATAAGCAAAAAGCAGAGGCAGACTTTTGGCGTGCATGCGTACAATGTATAGCATCGCGCGCATGCAAGTTTAGATAGGTAAGGCAAAAATAAGTGCAAATGCAGGGAGCCAATGAACTGAAAAAAAGCATTTACAAATGCAATAGGTCTCGTATTTACAGGAGTCCTATTGCATTGTAAAAAAAAATGCAGGTGCCGAAGAAGGCAGGAATGGGTGTGGGTGGGGTGTGGGAGTGTCCAGAGAAGTTACCGACTGTGGGAGGGAGCAGGGGAAGGCAGGGGAACAAAAGAGTGGCTGAAGTAAAGGGGCTGATAGCCATGGAAGGATAAACATGACGTCATGGCAGTAAGGAGGCAAAACGAATACGCTGGCAACCAATCAGAATGCAGCTTTTAAGATTTGAGCCAATCAAAAGCATGGGCAGAAAGTGGGCGGAGCTTCCCCCACAATACTGTTTACAGCATTTCTCGACGAGACAGCGCATGAGCTGCCCAGCTGAGACCTAAGAAGGATGGCGAAACATGGGCAGAATTTTTACATCCACAGTTTGTCCATTGCTATACCCATGGTGACATTCCACAATCCTGGAAGGAAAGTTGTTCCATTATACAAAAAAGGTCCCAAAATTTCCCTGCCAGTTTTAGACAGATCTCTCTCCTGGATGCGACTGGTAAATTATTTTTGAAGAGCATTCTTACCCATCTGCAAGTTGGGCTTTCGGAAATGGTCTCATCCCAGTAGAGCAAATAGGATTTCCCAAAAACAGTGGTACCCTGACTAACATCACCGCCTTGCAAACTTTAACTGAGAAATATCCAGTGATCCGTGGAATGCCGTTATATGCAGCTTTTATAGATTTCTATACGGAAATGAGAAACTTGATGTAGTAAAATGTTATCCATATTTAGGAAAAATCTTTACAAACAGGTGTTCCAGTACCAATCATATGGATCAATGTAAAGGCAAGGCAATTTCACAGGCCTTCACAATTAATCGATTTTATACACACTGTAGGAAAAGACACTTCACACATATTTTATCAATTTATAAAATAAAGATACCACCAGCAGTGACCTATGCCTGTGAAACAGTAGATGCACAAGAGTGGGATAAATTTGAGAAAGTAGAGGGACGGATTTGGCTCCAAATCTATCATCTGAATCTCGCTGCTCCTTATCACAGCGATACGCCTAGAATTTGGTTTACTCTCCACTTATGTGCTTTCTATGGCTGCGTGCTTAAGATAGTGCAACGCATTAGAAAACAGCTCTGAGAACGCCCTGTGGGTAGCACTATGTTAGGTAATCTTTGCCAGCATGAAAGAGAAAAGTGCTCTTTTTAGGAATCATCAAAAAGCCATAAAACTCTTCGGCCTAGAGATGGCTAGTGTGGCGGTACTTTGTAAAGGTGCTTTGAAAATCAGAATAAAAAAAGAAATCTATGGGGTATCGGACGAAAGAGATATTTTATTGTGCACAGGGAATCATAATATTGTATTGCAGGGAGTAGTATCTACAAAAAACCCATACCATATATTTAATGGAATCTTAAACATGGTGTACGTAGAGGTATTCTGTTGCTTAAGCTGAATCTACTCCCTTTAAGAATCGTAAAAGGAGCTTGGGAGAGCATTGCCAGACAGGAAAGACTCTGGGGCATATTACCAACAACTAGCGATAATTATCGCTATGTTGCTTTAGCGGCGATATTTTTATCGCCGAGCTGCGGCGATTTTTATCGCTTAGGAACCTTGCTATTATCAAGGTTTATCTCCTAAGCGATAAAAATCGGCCGAAATGCATGAATATCGCTGAAAAGTCAGCAATATTCATGCATTACCGAGCTAATGCTCTTAGCCATGTTATCCACCTACCATTGGATAACATGGCTAAGAACTGCTCAGGGGCAGGTGTTAGCTTTTAGAGATATTCGCGCTTAGCGCGAATATCTCCAAAAGTTGGTAATAGGAGATAGCGATGTTAGCGACTGTTTTCAGTCGCTAACATCTTGGCACGCCCACTTTGCATGTCATTAGTGATAAATATCACTGACATGCAAAGCAGGGCCCAAGATGGTTGCTATCTCCTACTAGTTGTCGCTAACTGGTGTTAGCGACAGCTAGGTAATAGGGAGATAATGTTATCTCCGCTTTCTTGGCTTTTAAAGCCAAAAGAGCGGAGATAAACCCCCTTGATAATATGCCCCTCTGTCACTTATGTAACTCCTGTGTACAAGACTTAAATCATATCCTATTTGTTTGCCCCACATTACAATCTTTTTGTTGCATATACCAAAGGAATTGTTTTCTAAAGTACAATATCACCACAGCGGAAGAGGCCCATAACTGTCTGCTGGCACCTCCACCTCCATCTGAATTAGTTTGTTTTAAAAATGTTAGCTTTTTTAAACAATTTTAAAATATATTTTAGAACAGTATTGGTTCATTATGCATGTTTCCGAGCACTTGCACTTTTTTTGCTGCTAGTTATCGAGCACTGTATGCTGAAATTGTATCTTTGTTTTACTATGAGCTTTCTAGTCTTTAATTTGTATGCATTTCTTACACTGCTAGTTATTGCGTATTTCCCCTTGAATCGTTTTTCTGTGAAGTTTTTAAATATTCCTGATTTGTTATGGATCAATCTACTTGGCACTTGAAAGGTTCCTGGAATGTTTTCTGTGTATATGCTCTTTTTCTGTTTTTATATGATATGGTGAATTTAGTACCGTATACATTTAGAAAATAACCCTTTTAATGGAGTGTAATGTGGATTTTCTGATGTATTTTTTTCACTTTATGTGGAACTCTTCGGAGTCCCAAATCATAATAAATAAACTTGAATTTAATTTACCAGAACTAATGGTATCTCGTCAATAGCAGTAATACTAGATGTATTAGGACAAACACAGAATGAGTATGGAGCAGAACCTTCTCTGAACTTAGGGATGAAATTGTTAGGACATTTTGGGCCCCAGGCTCCATTGACCCCTCAACAACTACTCACTTGATGCATCTTGGTCTTTATACCCCCCCTCCCTACCTCCCCCCTGGGATTGTATCACATCTAGCCTCGTCGTCCATTACACCTCCCCTTGCCTCCCTATCACCATCTGTCCCCCTTGCTCTGGTATTTAGTACTTCGGCCACACTCCTAAACACTAGGTCTGCGGTCAACCACCAGTACGAGCTATTTGATTATATCGACTCCCATGAACCAGATCTCTTATTTTTAACTGAGACCTGGTTCAAGGCCGACTCCCTGCCCAATGTGCTAGCCGCTTTACCACCTTCATATTCCGCCATCCGGGCGGACCGCTCAGAAGGCAGGCGGGGCGGAGGAGTGGCCCTAATAGCCCGTACTGACCTCAATTTTCAGACTCTCCCCTCCCCTTCTATCCCTGACGTAGACCACCTCGTAGCCCGTTCGACCTCTCACCAGGCACCGCTCACTTTCGTCCTAATTTACCGTCCCCCCCAATCTACTCCCTCCTTCCTTTCAAGTATTCAGACCCTCCTGGCCACTCTGGTGATCAACAACTCATCAGTACTAGTCCTAGGGGACCTCAACTTTTGGCCCAATGATCCTGCCGAAAGCCCCCAATCCAAAGAGTTCACCAGCCTCATGATCAGTTTGAACTTCTCACCGCTCATTCACAGTTCTACCCACACACATGGCCTCACGCTAGACCAAATCTGGGCACTGAATGTCTCGTCCACATCCCTTACAATATCCCCGTGCTCCTGGTCAGATCATTCCATTATCACTTTTTCCCTTGCTCTAGCACCTATGGCCAAACCCCAGCTCCCCAAGAACACTTTGGTCAGGAAATGGGGCAAAACCGACATGCCTTCTCTCTGCTCAACCTTGGCCAAAACCAGCCCTGACCTTTCAGGCCTTGCAGCTACTTCCCAGCTGGCCGCTATTAACAACCGGCTTACCCTGGCGGGCGACAAATTCGCTCCCCTAAGGCGGCTTACAGTCAAGCGGGCCCATGCAGCCAACCAGTGGTTTACCCCAGACCTAAAAGAAAAGAAATTAGCCGCAAGGAGGGCCGAGCGAGCTTGGAGAAGAACTTACAGCCCCGCGCAAAAGACAATCTATATGTCTGTTCTACAACAGGATAATGGCAGCAGAGTCCCACTCGAAGGAAATTTTCTCCACTGTCCATGAACCGGCATCATCCAGCAGAGCTACAGCCACCATTCCCCCCTCCCAGTCTCTCTGCAACTCGCTCAACGAGTTCTTCATTGACAAAGTTGCCAAAATTAAACACAACATCCCCCCGCCTTCCCCTGCATTTGTCAATTCCTCCCCACTCCCCACGGCCCTCAAATTGACCACTATTCCGCTGCTAACCAATGACACACTTCTCCCGCTGCTTCATCAGGTTAAATCTGGTTCCCCCCTGGATTTTGCCCCAGCTCACATCCTTAGGGAAATGTATTCAGCCTGCCCTACCCCACCCCTGACCCTCCTTAAAGACTCGCTCACACATGGCACTGTTCCCAGCCCACACAAATCAGCGGTTGTCATTCCAATCATAAAAAAACCTGACGCCGACTCATCTTCCCCCTCCAACTACCGCCCCATCTCTCTCCTGCCCTACTTAGCAAAAGTTCTTGAAACCCATGTCACGACCACCCTGAGCACCCATGTAGAGGCAAATCACTGCCTCTCCCCCTGTCAAGCCGGTTTCCGTCCCCTGCACTCTACGGAGAAGGTGGTGATTTCAGTTATGGACAAATTGCGTGAAGGTATCGACATCAACCTTCCGCAAGCCCTGATCCTCCTGAACCTGTCCGCCGCTTTTGACACGGTGGACCACTCCATCCTCCTCAACCGTGTCAGGGCCGCGGGCATAGAGGGCTTGGCCTTTTCTTGGCTCGAGTCCTTCTTAGCCGGGAGAGCTCAAGCGGTCCATCTGGCTGGCTTCGCCACGGCCTCCCGCAAGGTAGAGTGCGGTGTTCCCCAGGGTTCATCACTTTCTCCTCTTTTGTTTAATTTATGCATCTACCCCCTTATTTTTATGTTACAGCAGCTGGAGGTCACGGTGTTCAATTACGCCGATGACCTCCAGCTAATCTTCAACCTTTCCCACTCATCGTCATCCGCCCAGAATGTCCAGTCAGTTATGACGTTCATTCAGGACTGGATGAACTGCAACCACCTCAAACTCAACCCGGACAAGACCGAGCTGGTCTTGACCGGAGGTGGTTGCGGTCCGTGGTCCCCCTCCTTTTGGCCCCCGTCACTTGGTGCCCCTCCACTCCCTGTACCTAAAGTTAAAACTCTCGGGATCCTTTTAAATTCACAACTTTCTGTTCATTCACAAGTCGGTTCAGTGGTCTCTTCTTGTTTCTTTTCCCTCAGAATAATTAGGAAAGTCTCCCGTTTTTTTTCCTCCTCTGCTGTAAAAATCCTCGTGCTGGCCATGGTACTATCTCGCATCGATTATGGCAACATAATCTACAATGGGGCACCTGCCTATGCGATCCACCGCTTGCAGCTGGTACAGAATCAGGCTGCCCGCCTGATTCACGGCCTACCTAAATACCATCGGGCCACTCCACTACTCAAAGCACTACATTGGCTTCCGGTGAGAGAGCGCGCCCTCTTCAAACTTGGCTGCCTCACTTTCCAGGCTAGGTCGGGCACTGCCCCCAAGTTAATATGCTCTGCTATCAAGCCCTACCTTCCAGGCAGAGAGCTTCGCTCCACTCATTTGGCCCTTCTAGCTACCCCCGTTTTAAAAAACAGAAGGCTGGTGGAGCGAGGTTCGCTGTTCTTGCTCCAGCTTTCTGGAACTCCCTTCCTGCTGCCCTCCTCACATAACCTTCTTACCTTCAGTTTCGGAAGGATCTCAAAACCTTCCTATTCACGCAAGCTTACATGGCCTAACCTCTTCCAGCTGCTGCCGTCCACTGCATCACACATAGCGCCATGAAACCGCTGGGTAAAAGTGCGCTGAATAAATGTTTTTAAATTCAAATTAAATTCAAAAATTTTGACCATTTATCAGCTATTATACTAGCCAACATTAAAGGGGATGCAGCAGCAGTGGCAATACGCCAACACATTAGGCATTTCACTCCTTTATAACATGTACTTGAATGCCCTAAAACTATTAAAGACACCTATACTGAATTAGGTAAAGATAGTTTGGGAGCTAGAGCAACAAAACCTCAACTCACGAGTTGTCCTGAAAAGGATAACACCAAGCAAGCACCTGATTCTTCTAAGAAGAAATGGGATAAAAACAAAAAAAAACTAAAGAATAGATAAAATAGATCTCAATCCAGGAGTGGGTCTCCTCAACAGGAGCCCTGCGAAAGGAGATACAACCTTAGGAATAGAGATAACATTAAAAAACCTAACAAGTATCAGGATACTGATACCTGCTCCTCTCGTTCCTTTCAGGGTTCACCAAGAAACTCCAAGAGAGAAGGACGGTCACATCACAGACAAGAAGAGCATACAAAGTCCAGAGACACGCAATGCGCTTCAGACTATACTTCCAAAAAATAAGAAAAGCCAAAATCAAAACCTCAACTTAAAAAGAAGAAAATAGAAGGTCTCAAAGTTAGACATTCCCAGAATTCTGAGGACTCGACTTCTGAACGTGGAATGGGCTCTGATGAAGCTAACCAGAGCAGCAGAAGTAACAATAGCTTGCCAGGACCTGATGGAATTTCTTGTGACAGCGGAGTTGAAAGAGCATATCACAGTGGAAACACCTGATACAAGCGTAAGTTTCCCACATAGTTTACATGAAACAACACTCCAAATGGAGGCGGACAAACCCAGAAAAATTAAAGGTCTCTTTTGGGATAACCTGACTTATGGCTATGACATCCTTTTAACTGAAAGAGATTGGCTGTCAGCAATTGTTATTGATTACCCAAAGGGAGAAACAGTTATTTTACAAGCTTTTTCCGACATCGTTTCAATATACCTAAAACATACATACATGTAGGAGTGGGCGGTTGCCCTTGCTCCAGCATTATACCACAAGCAAGTTGGGTGGGAGTCACCACACCATATAATCCCAGTAAAAACTACTCCAACTCCACAGAGAAAGTAACCAATAAAACAAGAAGCAAAAAAACAGGTCAGGGAGATCTTAGACCAACTTGAATATCACGGTGTAAAAGAAACGTGCCCCTCCTCAATGATTAATCCTTTGTTTCCCGTAATGAAACCCGATAACTCATATAATTTCGCTTTAGACTCCAGACATCTGAACACATGCTCTAAATCATTTGCAGTACAGAATGCACACAGTGTGGCATTAATGAATAACATTGTGCGAAAAAAATTCAAAACAACACTACATTTCTCAAATGAATTTTTCTGCCGAAATATAGTGCTTGAAAGCAGGTATTTGACAGCATTCTCAGCGCTAGGTTCCCAGAGTCAACTTTGTTAACTCCCCTAAGGGTATAAGAATAGCACTGGGTTGTTTTCTGCTAGGGAAACAGAGTTACTTCAGAATTTGGATGAAGAGGCACTGTCCTATGTAGATGATATTTAACTGACTGGTGATGATCTAAAATATCACTTGAACAGAGTGAGCAACATAATTTTGGGGATTGCCTCTGAGGGCTACAAATTTAACTTTTAAAAATCAAAAATAGCCCACCTCAATTTCATATTTTTGGGATAAGAGCTATCAAGTGAAGAAAAACTCCTGGCAGCTAACTTTTTAGAAAAGTGTGCATTGCTCCAACCTCCTAAATCTTTAAAAAAACTTACAATTCATATTGGGATTTTTAAAATTTGGCAGAACATACATTTTGGATTACATAGAAATAGTAAAACCTTTCTATAACTTAATCGGATGAATTTTTCAATTAGGCATTGGACACTGGAGCACACATTTATCCTTTGTTCCCTACAAGCTGATATGATAGCTTCAAAACACTTGCAGACACTCGTAAATGTCTGCAACCTGGTTGTCCATGTTACAGCTGGTCAATCTGGGTACACTTACCTAACTTTCAATGAAGGCAAAACCATACCCATAGCATACAAATCACACTTATACACAAACGCTGACATGCTCTTTATTTCTACAGAAAAAATACTGACAGCAGTACAAACCGCTATAGTGAGAGAAAGAGCACTGGTTCAGGGAAAACAAATAATTGTCTCAACTCCAGTACCAGCCCTAGAGGCTGCTACAAAAGCAAACTTTTCGAATGCTAAAACTTTACATCCAAGATGGATACAATGGCTAATTCTCTAACTGCCACATACGTAGAATAAAGATATGACTCCACACATTAAACACAAGCATTTCTGCAATATGTACAAGAATAACCTCTCCCAAATGAAATAATTCTAGATCAGTATGAATATATTATTTACACTGACGGATCTGCTCAGCCGACCGTAGGAAGTAAACAGCAATATAGCGCCGCATGTGCGATTGTGAAGGGGCATATGCAGAATGGCAAGTTCCATCCTAGCAGTGCGAAGACACAGTCTCTTGGAGCTGCACGGCTCAGCTAGCACAATTAAAAGCCCTATTACTGGCACTACTAAATACAGATTGAGAATTCCCCACACTGATTGTGTGTGATTCTTTTTATTACGTCCAGTCACAGAATGAATATCTCCACTACTGGGGTCAAAATGGATTTAAAGACTCAAAAGGTGGCACAATTAAGCATACAACGCTATGGGAACAGGTAGCTGAGTTGAAAAAAAAGGTACCCAGAGCTCACATGATACACATGCTGAGTCATCAATGTGATGGAGTTCACATTGAAGGGAATTCATTGGCAGATGAATCCGCAAAGGGGGCAGTACAAACTGCTGCCACAGCTGCAATGACTCGTTCAAAAACGAGAATAGACTGACAGATAATGGTAGCTGTCATTGCTTCACGCAAAAACAGCCCATCCTTACCGAAAGGTATTCCACTCAAGTACTCCCACAAATTAGATGGAAAGAACATTCCGTATACTCAAATTCCGGGTGGGGGGGGGGTCGGGGGGGAATAAAGTAGTACGAAACATGGATCGCAGATTAGGTTTCATTCCAGCTGCACACGAGGGTCTAGGTTCTGCACACGCAGGGATTACCACAACGGTTTCGGTATTGAAAGAGCGCTATTTGTGGCCTGGGTTAACAAAACAAACTTTTGTCCTAAATTGGAACATCTGCCAACAGAATAAGGGTTCCACCGTAGCACGTCCAGCCCAGACACCATTACTAATATCAGACAGACCTCTCACTTGTGTCTATTTGGACCACTGCAGCCCCTACACTCAGATGGGGCTTACAAGTATATCTTGGTGGCAGTGGATTCATGCTCTAGATTCCTAAGGGTATGGCCTCAGCGCTCAACTGATGCTCAAACTGTTATAAAAGATTTGCGAGTCTTCATAGGGACATACGCAGTTGGCACATTAACTTCTGTCTGTGGCCCCGCGTTTATCTCTAGGGCTTACAAGGAAGCCATGGGAAGTCTGGGTGTAGCATTACAGTACTCCTCTCCGTATCATCCCATGGGAAATTTGGTCATGGAGAGGAAAAACTGAGAAGTAAAGCAATCTTTAACAGCAAGAGTATTAGGTTTGGGTGATAGTTTGGTCAATCACTTATACAGGTGCAACGAGTTCTTAATAACACGCCAAGAAATTCCCTAGAAGGTGTCACTCCTTACAAGGTCCTATTTGGGACGAGAATGTGGTTACCTGATCTCGATTGTGAATGCACAGTGGCAGATGAAAAACCATTTGACATCAAGAAACGTTTGGCTGTTTTACAGGATCTCAATAAATCCGGGGAACTACTAAGCAACGTGCAAGTAAACTGCACCACAACTGGGGAAGTCAAATCAGTCACGGCAAGATCTGCCTGGATCCCAAAAGTCGGGGAGCTGGTCAGAGAAAAGATCCAGGACAAGAAGGAAATTGGGCCGTCATACAGAAAGCCTGTACATGTCTTGGCTGTCGAAGGAACAAGAACAGTACTTCTTCCGCCTCTTGCCAGCAAAAAAGAAAAGAGAGTCGTCTCCATTGATCTGATCAAACCACACTATGTGGCCGATACTGAATAGTAGGCCTTAGGGCTCTTGGGTAGCCGACGCTCCCCTCTCGCTACCATACAGGAAGTTCAGACAGAAAGACTCATAACATTCGAAGAGTCACCAATACAAAATTATGGAATTTCCAACAATGAAATGGAACTCGTTCCTCTTGAAACAGAACTTGAAACCACTAATAATAATAATAATAATAATAATAATAATAATAATAATAATAATAATAATAATAATAATAATAATTCTGAGCTTATACAGTGCCTGGTTACACTAACCAGTGTGTTGCCGCGCTATTCAGTGGCTTCAGCAACCCCCCAATACAGCTCCCGAACCTATTGCATCTAACACCTTGGGAACAAGTATGTTTGAATTCCTTATGAAAGACAGCCTCCGTAGTCTCCGAGCGGAGTCTAAAAGGGAGAGTGTTCCAACTGCGAGCCGGCAGAATGAAAGACAAATTTCAATTCGGCCTAACTCCGATGTCTACATCAACATGCCTCGACAAGAGACATCTGCCAGTTCAACAAAACCTAGTGAGCAACTAAAAATAGATCGAACTGCATCTGGCAACTTCATAAATTTTTTCTCTTTTGATCCCAGTGAACCTGAGACAACGCCAGCTCCAGTTTCCCGTAAGCAACACATTTGTGATTTCTACACTTTTCTGAAAGAGACTTACCTAGTATCACCTTGGCTCCAGCTCTGGATAGCAACTGGAATATTGTTTTTCCTGTTCTGGATTGGCATGATGACTGTTTTTTGCTTACTCATGAATGGAATTTATTTCCCTTTTTTTTTTAAGAAACAAAAAAGATCCGACAATTTACAAAATCAAATAGTATCATCTCCAGACCGTACCACCCCCCCCCCTCCCCAGGTCAAGGTCAGGGAGAAGAAAGAGAAAGAAGAAGAGAAAAAAAAGCATACCATTAGAGCTTGTCTCAAGAAGTGTAGGACTGTTTTCAGTGCCAAAGGTTATTCGGTAGTACCTGGACATTAGATACTAAGCAAAAAGACTACCAGAAAATCCCTTGTAACATATAATACAATCATGTACCACCATTTAAAGGAGAGGGATAGAGCCACCGGAGTAAAGACAGGATGGAGACAGGAGGGGGCGGGAGGGAAACAGGGGGGGGCAGCGGGAGGGGCAAAGCCAGGAGGATGGTACAAGAGCCTGAGGAGAGAGAAAGAAAAAGACAGAATATTATAAAATATTATAGAATAGAGAAGACCCTATATTATGTGGTCTAAGTGTTCAAGTATTCAGGGTGTCCAACCATCTGTTCAGTGGGTCCCAAACCAGGAGACCCCCTTTTTTTGCCCTCCTTCCCTTTTTAGAATAAATTGCCTATTCTAACATAAAAGTAGCAAGAAATCTCGCTTGCCATTGACCAAATGAAGGGGGATTCAGGTCTTTCCAGTTTGAGGCAATAAATATCTGCAAGATGGTCATTGAAACGAATATCAGAGCCCCTTCTTCTTTTAGGTCAAGATGATCATACAACCCTAACATAATAGTGGTGGGCATAAGACATATGTCATATGTCTAAAGAAAGAATTCTGCTTAAAATGCATTGAACCTGTGTTAATAGAGGCTTAAGGTTAGGGCAGGCTGTGAACATATGTACTGAATCTGCACTATATTCCATACAGCGTGGACCGTTTGTAGGGGTGGACGGAATTTGTGTAATCGCGTTACGCAAATCTCCGCGAAACGGTAAAAAATCTCCACAAACCACGCAGAAATTCCACGAACACACGAAATTGCTTGTTCGCGATGCTATTTTACTATTCGCAATCACTGTTTGCGTGCTCGGGGAGAAATATCTCGTGAATACGCATTTTGAGAACGCGAACAAGCAAAAAATTTCGCAAAGTTGCGGAACGCAGAATTTTGGGCTATTTCCCGTTCTCCGCAGAAAACGGAATTACCCAAATTCCGTGAGCGGAACGGAATTTGCCACCCAGGCCTGACCGTTTGCCCCAGGACCAGTTGCCCATTTAGCTACCCTACTGGGGGTTATATATAAAAAGAAACAGGTTTTATAAAATTTTACTTGTAGCTTGGACGATAAGAGACAAGTTTGCGCTAGGCCCAGGGCAGAACAGAAAGCGTTCGGTACGGTGTTCAACTTAAGCTGCCATTTGGAGTCAACCTTGCTGGTATAGTTTGGGACAAGGTTAATTATGATGTATTTGGCCCCACTGAACCTTTGAAAATTCTACTTTTATTTAAAATGATTACCAACTTCATACAATCCGTATTTGAAAGCATTTTTGGAGGGCTTCCACTGATCCTGTTCCTAATAGCAAGAATCCTGATTGTCATTTTTCTGCCACACGATGGAAGTCCCAGTGACCAAGGAGATGGAAAAAACGCTCATGGAGCGCCAATACGGTGATCGCATGTTACTCCATCTGGGCATACCTTGCCTTTGGGAACTAAGTGTCTTGGTTCCTATCATTTCAACCAGTCTGGATTGACTGTGTTCTGCGTGTCCTCCGCTGCCTATTCTGTGGACAAGAACGCGTGTTGGATCTCTGTCTAACACTTCCATTGGTTGTGCCACCAGACGTGAATACTTTACTCGACCCATTGAAGGTCCATGTATTGCTGTGTCTTCAGCGATTTCCAATGTTGATGTCAGCATTCTTAGAGCCACCACGGGACGCTTCAGCTTCTGTTGGAACAGAGACCGGCTTGTCTACAGGCACACCAGATGAGGAGACTAAACAGGATTCCCCAACATCGGCTATGGGCACTGCAGAAGATCATCTGTGCTCGATTGACCTGATCTGTGAGGTGTGGCAGGGATCGTTGTCTTTGTTGGCAAGCAAAATTGTTGGCATATTGTTTGCTGGGAAAAATTTGAACTTTTTTTCAAAATAGACTTTTTTAGTGCTTTCAGGCACTCATAGTTGTTCAGACCATTTATACGAACATATTTTAAGAGACTTCTTTACGAGACTTCTACAGCTTATACTTGACTTTAGCATTTTTTATGCATTTATGTTTGTTAGATTCCCTATGTATTTTAGTAGTACATGTAGTATTTTTCATGTGTCATCCAGTCAGATAAGGAGTGGTTGTTATGTTTCATACAGGTGCCCAATATAGGCTCAGGTAGCAACCCAACCTTTCACCTATATTTCTCCTGCCATTACACTACGTAATGGCTCTTGGTGCTGTCCTTTTACCTAGTTATGGTGATGCCTAAATGACATGGGTTTTTCTCTGAAAACTAACCTCATTCATTATGCATGAGGATTCTTTGAATCACAGCAGGACACCATCTCCTGCATATTAACTATCTGTAACGGTCATTCCTTCCATCATCCTATTCCAGTATGACACAGCAAGGTATATCCCCTGGAGGTACCACATTGGGTATATAAACACCATATCTCTGCTGCGGCAAGAGAGGGGAAAATGACTTCCATGTTGACACACTGACGCGAGACCCCAAGGTTCCTGCACGCAGACCCTCCTGCTCGCAGTGGTCTGACATCCCTTGCGGGTGTCCACTTCGAGCCCGAGACGGGGTCCCACAGTCTGTCACTTCAGGTAATGCGGTTCATTTATCCTAGAAAGATTATTGGCTCTTAGACCTACATGCATTCTAGGTACACTTAGGTACGTCTAGCTAGTGTTGTATCGTAACAGTACGCATTTTATTGCCATGTATTTTTGTACTTGCCTGTATTCAGGATTTTAGAACTATTGTAGAAATGTACCATCCTTTTACTCTGATGGTGCTTCCAATCATTTATATCTGTTTCTGTCTTATGGTTTTTTCAGCACACCTATCTTACATTAGAATGACGCTGGTTCAATAAATGCTTATTGAAAAACGTCCCCACCTTTTATTTTGTGTATCTCTCTGAGACAAAGTGAACACGAGCATTTGAGCAAAAAGTATCATACTGTTCCCACGATACCTGATGGGACAGAGTTGTCATGTTTAATATTTTCCAAGAACTATTCTCTGCTTCGTAAGAGGGGTTTCTAATGGCACTGTGAGCTAGCTGGTATACAGGCTAACATGCCCGGTGGGGGTGTCTAGAATTAGTCCAGACACCAATCCTACAGTAAATTTTGTCTAAAAGCGCAGATCATATATAGGTTTATAGGAACTACACGACAGTTTGGTGTCCCAACCACTTTCAGACACCCCCACAGGATATGTCAGCCGTTAGACCAGCTATATCTATAGTGCCTCTACCACCCTCTGTATTCTACAGTGGTGTAGGTAGTCTCTGGAAAAAACTGAACATGACAACCCTGATTCCTCAGGTATCATGGAAAACAGTACAGTACGTTCTCTTGTCAGTTGCACTGGTAGGCCATTAAGGCCCACAGCTTTCCCTGACTGGAGGTCCCTGATCACTGTTTCTATCTCTCTCATTGTTAAGTCTGCATCCAGCATCTCCCTGCCCCGCAGCAACGACCCTGAAAGGGCCACATCCACCAGAAACTCTCTAATATCATTAGAGTTCTGGCATGGATAGAGTAATACAGCCCACTGTAGAAGTTATCAAAAGCCTCTGCTACCTCATAGTTCCCTGAGGCTTGCTTACCCACCTCACTTATCACTTCCACTACCCAGTTCTTTTTGGGAGCCCTGTGCCCCGGACAAGCTAGCAGTTTATCTGATTATCCCTTACATCATAGATCCTACATTGTTTCGACATAAAAGTCGTTCTAGACCTGAACTCAACTAGATCATGATATTCCTGTTGATGCAGAGCACTGGTTTCTATCGATCTACCTGCTGCTAATTCAAGGTCCAGTATGTCCGCGACTAATTTTTCCAACTGTCCCTTTTCTTCTTTCTTTCCCCACCTTCAGTAATATTGTTTGTTCCCTCACTACTTTCTTACAAGCCTGCCATACTGTGGACCCTAAGGCAACTGTCCCTATGTTTTCTGAAATATACTCCTCTGTTGTCTTTGATATAGTCTCTCTGTTTTGTCTTTTCTGTTGGTACTGTGGATATGGGGTTCCTCTGCCCTTCTTCCCTTCATTCTGCCCTGTGAGCTCCAACATACTGGGGAATGATCAGAGATGCCAGTAGCAAACCCCGACCTCTCAGAATCTACCCCTCATATATGGGTTGCAGCACGAGAAAGTCATTTCTAGAAAAGATCCAGTGTGCCCCTGAGTAATAAGTGTATTGTTTTCCAGTGGGTGGGGTCCTCACCATATGTCTAGCAGCTCCACTGCAGCTATGAACTGCATCCGTGGACTCCCTTGTTCTCCCTCCTTACCTATTCTTTTTCTGTCCATTGTTTTGCCTACCACCAAATTTAGGTCTCTCAGCAACACCAGTATCCTAGGTGGCATAGCCAGGAGCAGAGAACCCTCACCTTTTAAGGTGAGAGGGTGTAGTTTGGGTGGCACATACACCATGCGTATGTTAACTATCTGTCCACCACATGTGCCTGGGCAGACTGAAAAACAACTCTGTTCATCAGTCCATGTTTTTTTGGAGCACAGGAGGTAGCCTTATTGACCAATATCCTCACCACTGTCAAGTCAGTTGTGAATCCCGTAGGGATCAAAACCTTGTATTCCTGCCTCAGTAGTGCTTTAAAAGTGTTTCCCTTTAGGTGGGTTCTCTGTAACATGACTATATCTATATCTTGTCTCCTTAGGTCTTTAGGTGACTGTCCACTTTTTTACTTTACTCTCCAACCAAATCATTATTTTCCAGGTGAGTATCTTAGGATAGTGTGGTATGCATCATTGCTTCTTGTTAGGGTGATATTCTCCCCATCCGTTTCCTGCCCCCATTGGATCTGATCTTCTTGTCTGGCAATTGAGGCTGCTGCTCTGTCTCCTTTTGTCCATTTTGTGGCTCAGCTGTAAAAGAATAAAACCAAAGTATTCTTTTCCCCCCAAACCCAGTCTACCCACTGCAGATGAGAGCAGGACCCCAACTTTCTAATGTTGAAACGTGCAGAGTGCCTGCCATACCCATCTACCCATATATTAGGGGTTTACTAAGTGGTCACCTCCCTCGCCATGTGCTCTTAAGAATTTGAGTTAGTGTTTTCTCATCAGTTGGACCTAGTCATTGTCCCACTTGTATCCATTGCTCATCCCCTTGCAGGTTTCAGGGCTTGCATTCTGCTTCCAGAGTCTGTAGTGCACTGATCGTGTAGAGCCTAGGGTCCGGGCCCTCATACCCACCCTCTGTAAAGAAGCCAATGCCTGCCGCTGACTCAGGACCCTCTATCTGTTGTGCACGAAGGCCCTTACTATTTTTCCCTTCCAAACGAGAAGTGGTCAAGGAGGGCGAGTGTTCTTCCATTGGTTTTGTGACATGTTGATGGGTCGATCATTATGTCACCCTCTGCTCCTGTCACTTGCGCCTGCAGGTCGCTTTGGCATCTCTAATCCTTTCTCCTGTCAGCCACAATCCCTCCAGTCATTACTGTGCCTCTTCTGAAGTATTAAAATGCCATGTTTTTCGTTCTGCCGCTACTCTCTGTTTGGCAATGAAAAGCATCATGTACCTTTATCCAGGAGAAATCTATTAATTCAAACTTCATCTCATTCTTTGCACCCTTAATGTAAAGTCTTGTTGTATTTTTATCTAGGGCCCTAATTCGATATTCCCGATTCATGCCCTTATGTGGTTATAATTAATAATATCCTTATAAAGGCATAAGAATCACATCCATATTCAGCAATAGCCCATGCAGTCCAAAGCACAGCACGGTTACTCCCATCGACTACTAGAAAGCACAACGTGTTCTTTAAACAAACCAAGCCTCCAGCAGCCCGGGAAATCCCCCCCTGCTTTTGTTTGATTTGAACAAGAACTCCTGGAGTCCAGAAAGAACTGTTAGTTCTTAGTGATGTCTTATGTCCAACCTTACGTCAAACTCGGCACCTTTCAGGTATAAATATACCAACAGTTGCCTTAAGCAAACACACAGTGGTTTGGAGCAGAGCGGCTATCTACTTGCCCGAGAGCCCAGCTGATGCGAGAGCCCACGGAAGCCGCCCCTCCCGTTTGATGCACTGAGAGAGACGCTGTCTTTTTCTCCAGCCAAGAAAATCCAGCTCTGGTGTTTCCAGCTACCCTTGCGGGTTGCTGGGAGATCGAGTCCTGAAGAAAGAGATACCAGACCTCCCACATTCTATTACCAAGGTACGGAGCTGACTAAACCCGTAGGAGAATTCTTGATGCAGATTCTTGGTAAAACAATCTTAACCAACTTAACTTAAACTGCTACTTACTTACTCCTTCCCAAGTATTAGGCTTAGGTCAGGTACAGCGTGGTAGGCGTAGTTAGAAGCACCAGTTAAGTACGTTAGTCAATGTTTTTATGTATGTATATATTTTATCCATTTTAAAGTACCATATGGCTAAGAAACCATATCAATGCTTTTACAGTATTATTTCATAGTACTACTTTTACTGTACGCACTTTACTTTATGATAAGTATTGTAATGGTGGCAATTCATTTCTCTTGCATGAGAAAGAAGACTGCTCAATAAATAACACCTTTTATTGAAAACGCCTGTCTCTCTATCTCTCTGCACTCTGGTGAAACTAAGTATGCACGGTTGACTGAGTGAAATAGCTGCCTATTGTTTTCACACGACTCTAGAGATACACTCTTTTTCTGAGGGAGCAAAGTTGTCATGTTTGTATGGTTGTCAGAAGCTAATCCCTTCTTGTCTAAATCCGGAGAGTTAACTCTTTCCTGAACATTCGAGAAAGTTTCTAGTGACCTCTGAGCTAGCTGGCAAAACTAAATATGTCTAATATAGTCAGTAGAGACCTAGTCGACCTCAGTCCTACGTCTACACTGCTGTTTATATTATTCCAATGCGCAGAGCCTATTGGGATTATAGGAACTACACTACAGTCTTGACATATTCAGATTGGTTCATTTACATATTGGTGACAATCTCTATGTCTGGCTGCTTGTAATATGGCATGCTTGATGATGTGTGCTATGTTCATATGCGGAGACAATGTCAATGGTGGCGAGGGTATCCTGACCCCACTATTACTAGGATGGTGTCTTAGAACTTGGGTGTGGTATTCTCCTGCTCCTCATCACTTTTTCTATTGGTCCCATGGGTGAACCCCTGGTAAAATGGCTTTAAAATGACAGGAATATGTGTTCTGTTTTGCAGGCTGGACTCGCCCCCCTCTTCTCACATCATTGCGCCCCTTTCTCTTTCGGTGTTTAGAGACTTGGAATGCTAAATTGCGGTTTGTAGGGTAGTAATCACTGTTGCCTGTCAGATGGTACCTCTTTCCACTGAGACTGTCTCAGGCTCATCTCTGCAGCATTTTAACTTTCCCACTCCTATCTTGCCCCTCTCTTATGGTCCCTCTCAAACTTGCTGTCAACTGAGCCGTCCACTGAGCTGGTTTCTCCTTGCCCGAGGTTGTCCGCCACCATACTCCTTTCTTCCCAACCTTCCAGGCAACCAGCTGCCATCTCCCTCAGTTGGCATTAATGGCATCCCACTGTACACCGAGCCTTGCTGTGATATACGTTGCTTGCCAGCCCTCCGTCTTGATCTTAGGCCTTGCAGTGTACTCCTTACCACTACTTATCACAGGCATGCCTCTTATCCGGAAGGGCGCTGCTCACTTACTATTCTGCCTGGCTTCTGCTTTGTGCCTCAGGGCAGCCCCTCATCCTCGCCACCTACTTTAGGCCACTGCTTCAATCCATTGGGAAGGCACGATCCGACCGCTTGCTCTGTTCTGAATATTGGCTATAGCTGGTGTTGAAAGTAGCTGTTGGGCTGGGCTGAGATTTCCTTGATTGTTCCAATGTCAGTCTGAAGTCTGATGTCTAGCCGCTTTGCAAGTTTGGCTTCAGAACTGTGCTACTCTGTGCCCATCGACCACGCCTCACAAAGAACAAACTTGAGCTTTCACATTAGCACCACATCCCTGAATCCCTCTTTAGGGACTGTTTATGGACTGTTGGTAACCTAGAAATCATGGACACTACATCAACTATATATTAAGTGGAGTTGTGTGTGACTACAACAAACTGTTTTTTCACATTCAATCGCTACTGCATTGAACTAAGTTCACTCGTGACACCCGTGGATGTGAAAGCAACCTTGGAGAGCTAAGTGAGAATCTAAGTGGCAGATTTACAAGAACTGACGTATCTGTAGAGATGCTTCAGGTTCCCTGAGCCCGCTGCGATACCCTTGCGCCACCATGGATGCACTGCATTTACAGTACTGCCCACCACGGTGCAAGGATTGTTAGATATGTCCGAAATTCTGATGCATCTGTTGGCCCAAAAGTCAAGTATTGCTTGAGTCGTGTCGCAAGCACAAGGCAACTCCAGCAATGCATGTTGAGGACCATACTTTTTGTACTGCGTCACTCCTTACGCCCGCTTCAAGCGGGCATAAGGTTTTGACTCAGTGGCATCCTAGAAGTGGCGCAGTGACATTTTTTAGATTTTATTGGGTCACTTTTATGAGGCTTTCCTGGTTGGAAATGCCCACACTGCATACATTACAAGGGTTTTTGGGGATCAAAGCATAGATACACGCACAAGTCCTAACATCCCTGTTTATCCAATACTAAAGGTGCAAACAGGGCTGGAGGCACAATCCCCTATACCTCCAATAATTGGGGAGCCAGTCATCACCCATCCGGCTTTCCCAAAACCACAACAAACAAAGTTAGCCCAGCACACTTTGAAGGTCAAGTAATAAAATGTAAACAGTTTGCAAGATGCAATTGTATTCCAATGAAAAGTCGATGTTATGTGGTCGTATTAAATTTAATCCTTTATGTTTTTTTAAACGTTTTGCAACCGCCAATACGTTTCCTCCATACACAGACTTCTTCAAGGCCACAAAAGTACATAAAAAACACTATTTACAATTTTGTCTACAAATATTTAAAACCAAATCCAAGATAAATATTTTCATCAAACATCGACATCATTAGCATTATGACATTGTTCTTATTATAATCAAACAATTATTACACACATTTCTAAATATATAGTGTATTGCATTTCACTACTTATATATGAAGACACTTTCTGCCCCAAAACCAGAACCATACAATGAAGTTAAAGAAAAAATGGAGAAGGGAGGAACAACTCCATATACCAGCAAAAACACAGGTCACAATTTAATCGAAAACATGGGTCATTGAAACTAATATAGTTAATCTAATACTTTTGTCAAAGCCATTTACATGTCTCCACTGCATTTTTACAAAGCATACATATCTCGCAGTATGTATTTGTAGTGCTGTCATATGATTATTGCCAGCTTATTATGACCACTTAGTTCTGTAATAGATAGAATAGTACAAAAACAGTCCCATCAAAATTTTGGTCCCAACATTATTTCAATTTACATGATGTGGCAATCACTAAGTATCATTTTCAGTCCATTTCTTGCAATTCAATCTAATATAATCTAAACCCTAAGTATCTCAGTACACTATCACAATCCATTTTATATGGTATGTACAATTTGTGTAAACTTTCGGACACTGCAGAATATAAAGATGGTCTGATGTGCTACGAGAATAATATCCTTCAGTTATATGAGTACTAAAGGATAACCTTCCGTTGGTTCCCATTCATTCTCATATAGTCACAAAACCATATGTATCTAAGTCCACTATTTTGATAACCTGCAGCCCTCTCAGGTTCACAAAAGTAAGCTTTATCACATAATATAGCACATATAGACTGACTAATGTGTTTCAGTGATAATTTCTCTTTATTGTGTGGAGATATCAAGAGGTAATTTACTTTAAGGACAGTTAACACCTCGAAAATAAGGTCTATTTCACTCCAGGTAATATTCCATGTTGAATAAGTATACTGAAACCAGAATACATCAAATAACTCACACAACCAAATTTATTGCAATTTATATTAACTGAATAATCCATATACCATTCAGATGTCACAATATTGCACAGTCAGCCTTTATTACATGTACTTATCTATGTGAAAAAAAGTTCTTCTTGAAATCAGTCCCCATTTGGAGGCTGATAGTTCTATTCACTATTTGGATTTACATTACGGCGGCCATCTTTAAAAAGTGTTTTAGGGAACCCAGGCTATACGTATGATATAATAAATTAAGGTCAATCCGTCATGTCGTTTTCATATTACAGCTTAGGCCCACTTTCATGGCAGAATACTACCGTTCTTATGTTTATTCTGAGGTTTGAAATTTTCGGGTCTTGGTATATTGTGCCATATTTTTGCTAAATGGCCTGGGGAAGCAATCTTGGCTAAATAATTTAAACATTTGCTGGCAAGATGCACATGATACGAGCTAGTTTTCTTGCCGGGTACCTGACATCATAAGTTAATAAAAATGGTGGTAGAAAAACATAGTGAAAGACATTTTAAAAATATAGAAACTTTTTTTTCACAAAAACAGGCAGAGTCTCAATATTTAATGTGGATGTTGTAGGAGATTCAAGCATAATCAAAACATTTTTACTTTACACGTTATCTTTCAACAACGATCCCAGCCCACTACGAATAGAGTCGGAATAGAGGCGGCCATTTTGCGCTAATAAGCTTGGTGAAACGGGTCTATATTCCTTATTAAAGGACACCCAAACTATGTAAAACGTGAGAAATAGAAATCAAAACAAACGTAAACAATTGCCCTCGCCCCAATAATTACAGGAGAAAAGATAAAGAATCTTTTTCAAAGTACTCACAATGTAAAATGTAGTTCGGGCAGCACGATAGTCCACGGGAAAAGTCAGCGCATACACTTTCACAGAAAGCTATGCCTTTATATATGTTTTGTGATTGTTAAATTGTTAATTAAGTCGAATAATTGCGCCTAATTTCCTGCCTGTTTTAAATATTACTATCGTTTTTCGACCCCAATAAATCAGCGCCATCTTGGAACAGGCCCTTCACTCTTAAGCCATGATATATTATTTATCACATCGTACCTCTATTGTTAGTATTATCACACAAAAAAGCCATACCTACCTCAGATTTATTAATTTAGAGATTAGGCTTAACCAAAGTATTCTAGTAAAATTTGTAGCACTAAGTCAAATATAGTGAAATATTGTAAATTTATATAGTTTAATGCCGACATTGTGTATATTATAGCCACACCTCACTAAAAGCTAGATATTAGTTGGCAAAAGGGGACGCAACATTTATATTCTATAGGGACACGATAACCATTACATTGTAGTCGACACGCTGTTCTATAGGCGCCATCTAAGAGTGGTCCCACCCGTATACAATTTTATTTGGACCCAGGCAACAGGCGCTGCTGTGGAGTATACAATTGAATACCTTCAAAGTATGTATTAGGGCCACACCTGACTATAGCATAGGTAGTAGCTAGCAAAATATCAGGCTACATTTATGTTCTAAAAACACAGTAACCATTTTGTTTATATCGATACTCTATTCTATGGCACCATCTTAGAATAGACCCGCCTGTATGGAATTTGGTTCAACCCAAAATAACCGGCGCCATCTTGGAGTGGTGCCTTCATGGATTAAAAACATGTTATATTCTTACCGCATCAAACCTCCATTATTAGTATTCCTTCACTAATAAAGCCATTAATTTGTCGGATTTGTTCTATTCAAATATTGAGCTGGACCAGAGTATTCTAATCGGCTTATAGAGTTGAGTCACAAATTATCAAAAGTCATGGATTTAAACTGACATCCTATATTTTTTTGAGCTACACCTAATTAAAACCCTGCATACATTGTACCTGACACAGGTATAATGTGACGCAGGGCTTTACAACATGACGTATCTCCCTAGATGCGTCACATTTTGAATTAACCGCATTGTTTACGCCACCGCTGTGCCAAAAATGTTTCGCAACAGCAGCTCAAAAGTGTTGCAAGGGGCTTGTAAATCTGCCCCTTAGTTTACACAACATGGTGCTTAATGTCAACATTCAGATTATTTAGACCCTTGAGTACTGTCTTTTAAAATACACATAGAAATGACCCATTACTATATCATTACAGAGATGTCCTCCTACAGAGAATAAGGGAGCACCTCTTGCCATAGGTTTGTCAAAGTTATTCCCCAATTTTGGTTTTGCCATGTCTTTTTACTCCAATGTATCTCAAATTAATTTGGGTAAAATGGTGGCTCCTGTTGTGATTGGAGTAAATTTCTGGGAGAAAGTTAATCAACATCTCAAAAAAAGAGGTGGCCCCAATAAAGTGGGTACAGGTACATTTGTAATAGCTGCCCATGCAGTATATGCCTTTGAGAAGTTCTACTCATGGGTGGAGTTCAAGGCTATCGACGCTACCTTGTGGAAGTTTCAGGCCTACAAAGTAGCAACACCATCGTGAGATAATAGGGCATACCAAGATCTTTAAATCCCCTAGACCAACCAAGAGCATCAAAACAAGCTTTCTGGAGGGTGTTTACCTCACACACACACAAACAGCAATATTCGATTGTGACCTCTCCACAATGAAGGGGCTATGTGGCAAGTACTAGCTGGAAACACTCTTTCCAGTACTGAGGATCTACCACTCATCAATGTGGTAGGGATCTTGAATTATTCATTCTTCTTATAGGGGAAACTCATACAGTTTGTGGTACATACCATAAACTGTAGACCATCTCTAGGTGTATCAGTATTAAAGGGACAGTTTGCTATACGATCAATCAATCCACAGATGATAAACACTGTCACTGGGAAAGATCCAGTTAAATCATGATTAGATTGCCTTCTGGATTGCTCACAAGACCAACAAGTTGGAAATTGTTCACCCTCATACAACACCCCAAGACAGAGAATACTGACTATGTGTCTTCCTCTTAGAATGGTATCACCTAAAGAGGAGTGCAACACCTGGAGAAGTATAATTGTATGCATTTATACTAACACGTATTTACAGCTTTAGTGGCAGTTCTGCATGAAGTATTGAAACAAGTGCAAAACAAGCACAGGGCTGCACCAGCTCTGGACTTAGGAATTAAGTTAATGGGAAATCTCTCTACAATTTCCTCAATCATTCTGAGCAACATTATGGGAGAAGATTTAGTTCTGGCTACACATCGGAGCAGGAAGCAGTTAGAGATCATAAATGGGAACTACAAAAATGATTTCAGTTGTCTACACCTCTGGGTGTCGTGTTACCTTGGGAACACAAGGTGGTAAGCCACATTTAAGCACTAAAAGTGATATTAAATGATCCGTTAAGTAAAAATCTGCAATAGAAGGTAGAAAGAAATTGAAAAACAGGGGGAGAGAGAGCAAAGAGCTTTTGAACAGTCTTACTGACCACCCATTCCAGTCCTTGAAGTAAAGGCTAATGATCAGTGGTCTTGCCTCCTTTCGTTCAAAGAGAAACTGACAGGTGTCCATTAACAATGTGAAGAAGCACTATGTGTCAGATTCTGTAAAGCAGGCCATCCTGGACACATGGAAAGATTCACAATAGAACTTGTCTCTCCACATTCTGAATGAACTACTCCTAGAGGAAAGCAATAACATCACTAGAATAAGTACTCAGCTGGGATATTTGAGTGCAAGCGTCTCCAACTGTACACAGATCAGTGGATTCTCTGGATGAATCTGATGTTGCCATAATTGCAAATGTTCAACACAGCACTATGGCTTATTACGAGTCACCACCTGAGTCAGCATTATTCGAGAGGATGCCTTTTTGAGAAACTATGATCTTTGAGAATGAATCTGAGTTCTATACAGCAAATTGTTCTTTCTACTTCCTTGCGTGTGTGGTTAGAGCTTTCTTCTTTCTGCTCACTGTTTTCCAGAGGACAGGTGGCCTTGCCAAGAGGTACAGAAGGCCTGGTTTAGCTCACCTGGTAGCCTGACATACTACCTGATACCTGTCCAGACTAGAAAAGTTGAGAGAAAGCCCCAGTGCAGAAAGGCAATGGGCAGCTATCAGAAGCAGCAGCAGAGCCGGAGAGCAGAGGTGAGTGCATTAGACCGCAGACAAACACTGAAGCTAACAGCATTAGGCTGGTGCGGATTTTGCTAGCTTTAGGGACCCGCATGCCTACTTACGCGCCACATCTGTCAGTCAGGTAAAGAAGTGTACCATGAGCAAGCTTTATTTCTGTCCATCTCTGTAAATCATCATATTTTTATTTCCACTCACAGTTATCACTCTTTCACCTTGTTGCCTACAAGTGGCCCACATGCCATCACATGTTTAGAGGACCACCCACACTGCCTAGTGATCAATAGGCAAGGTGAAGACAAGTTTGGGCAGGGAAGGCCAAGGGTGAAAATTCATCAGGTCAAAGGACCAACCTCGACGTGGGTAAGAACCAGAGAAGAAGTCCGCACTCCATACCCCACAATGTTGTAGAGTACAAGATCAAAGGGGGCTGGGCCTAATATAGACAGCAGAATCAACCAAGACAATAAGTAAAGGAGGTGAAGCTCAATATTATGGCCTAAGACGACATCGCCACTCCTTCTTTGTATGTATTCACAATCGCAAAGTTAGAGACCATAGACAACAGGATCGAGGGGGATTAAAGGCCACTGCTCGTGCCCATGGTTCTTCCACTTAGATAAGGATGGAAAACCAAATGAAGGTGACCTGGAGGGGGGAGGAGGTTGTGTGCCATAATATACCCTGAGTTCAAATCACAATCTTCCTCTGCTTGATGGCATATGGATACCAGATATTATTACACCCTCTGAATTCTTATTCTGATTAGAGCATTTTCTCTACTGTAAAGAAGGCATTTCATCATATTGTTGCCATTTATGGAGCTCTTAGTTATCAATTAGAGGGGGCACATCATGAAAAACAGATCCTCTAATTTGAGTACATAAAAAAATGATTTGAATATTCTACCTCACAGCGGGAGAGTGAAATAGATGGCACACTCTGATCTGGAGGAGGTGGAGGAATATTTAGTAGCTCAATTGCTTGCGACTGTCCCAAACCATAAATCTTTAAAACAAAGCTCAATAGAGAATTGTATTTCAGTTATTGCAGAGCTACATTCTGGAGATAATCTGGTCAATAGGCAATCATCCTTTTGCTGAAATACAGGTGACCAGAAAAGACTTATTGGTTCTGACTTGATCACATCAAGTAACGTTATAGTAACTACAGCACAAATGAATTATGTGACAGCTGTTGACCAATTCATCAATCAATGCACACTCTCTGACTAACAAATAGACTCAATTATTGGGAGAGAATCCATAGGCGTCTCTGGAAGCATGAAAACATGGTTAAGCATCTCAAACAACTCATTGGATAGATCAGATATTCTTCCAGGAATAGATAATATTGTTGAACAAAGCAATTTAATTAACACAACTAACTTATGTAAATCAAAGGAGTCAAAGAACCCTTAGAATCCAAAGACATCAACAAACAGCCAGTTTGTCCTTTTTTTAAAAACAATGGGCAATAACAGCAACACTGTGACAAAAATGTCGAATTCCTTGATAAATCAATCCATTATGACAAAAGAGCTTGGATTCCAGGAAAACCCCTATTGAAAATAGAGGACATCTTTGAGCCACTCACATTGCTCGCAAAGAAGATAGGGGTTGCAATGACACAAATTTTGAAGTATTATCATAACAGAGAAAGCCCAGAAAACTTACCACAGGATCTAAGTGGAAATCAAATAAATCACCGCATATCGCAATGAGTAAGGATGATCTATCAGTAATAACCCCTAATTCATAAAAGCATAACAACAATTCTCTTGAAATAAGGAAGACGAATATTGTAAAGCTTTCAAAGTCACCTACTGATGCAGGAGATATCAATAACTCGAGGTCCACAGACTTAATGGACAGCCAGGATGACAATGGGTTTGAAAAATATGTAAGTAAGCGGAGGCTCCAAAAATTGAGAAAGTTAAATACAAAAGCCAACTAACAGAGAGTTTTTCCTCATCTTTGAAGGGAGTGTTAATCAAAAAAATCTTTCTGAAAAGACAATGTATCTCCCATACTGGAAACATAATAGTAAATGTATTTTAAAAAAAAACAACCCAACCATACTGACCTCAAAAAACACCTAACAAAACCTGCGAAAAATATCTAGACCCATCTGGTGGTTTAGAAGAAAGATCAGACTCAGCTGACAAAGTGATCCTTATGCAGATAGCCAGGGGAATCAAGTAATTAGTAATACATTTAAAAATGTCCCTGTTAATGGATGGAGACACGATTAAGGAAGCAAGGGTGTCTATGCAGTTCTCAGGGACTATTATAGACTGGAATCTTAAATTCCCCTAGAGAGTACAACATTTATATCTACCATCATCTGGAATGTAGCCATGTAACAAACCTTCAGAAATCAAACTGTGGGGTCTTAACCCCTTCCAGGCTCATGACGAGCTGGGCTCGTCATGGTGTAGCCTCCTCGCACACTGATGACGAGCCCAGCTCGTCATGGAGCATGGGTTTTTTAAAATCTCAATATAGAAGGAGAATTCAACTAGCGCGGATGTGGTTAAAAAACAAAACAGAAGTGTGTCACAATCAAGCCCCTACCAAGGGCAGCAAAATCAACATTTGTCCACAATACAATTCTGAAGAAAACATAACATTTTGAACTTACAAAACATGTTGAAACTGATATCCACCTTTGATGACCTTAAGCATTGGATTTATTGAGCATACAATTTCGGCAAAATCTATGCTCGTGTACAACATGGCAATCTCAGGAGCTTGCACACTAGATCTGGTTGATGTTAATCCAGTTTGATGACTGCGGCATCACACTAAAATTGGTTAAACAGTAGAAATATCCGTCTATCTGAGGACATTCATTTCCCGCATATAAATTGCCACCTCCACCAGTAACATCTTGTGGAGAAATTCTGAGAAATTAACTGGATATGGTTAATAACACATTAAATGCAGTGGGCAATTTAAAGATAAAAATAGTTAAATGAGGCCAAATTCAAGACAAGTTATTCCTCCATCTGGCGCAGTACTTACAAGTGTGTAGCCATCCTGGAAAACCTTTAGAGTGGTGTCCCCTACCTTTCGGTCATCTTCCTAATGATCAAATCCTACTCAGGAATCTGGACTCAAGAGAACAAAAAATATGCTTTTGAAATGTAGCTGGGGTGGACAGGCAGCTTAGAATAAGTGGAGATGTTCTTCACAGCTTCTTGATCCGGTACCATATAATTCACCTGCAGGGAATTTGGATAGACACCAAATAAAATGATGAAATTATGGTGTGTTTGATTGTCCTGCAACCAAAATTACTAGAGGCAGATCAAAAGGAGGACATTGAATGTTAGCATGGAATGATTTAAACTTCACCCATATTAAAATCATTCTGAAGTCAAAGTACTTTGTGGCCACCTTTTTTAGATGTGACAAAAATATCGTTATCCTCGTGAATATTTACATACCACCTATCTCCATCAAGGATAAGCAACAAATTCAGCAATTTATATTGAAGTTAGAAGGGGTAATGGATGACTTCCCGCCAGACTTCCTCCTTTTAACTGAAGATTTTAACACAAACCTGCTCGTAGACATGAACCATATGGGGCTTGAAGAACAAGATTACTTTTTTCATGTTTCACAGCAGGTCTTTGGGAAAACTAACATCTTGTATGGAGGGAAACATAGTCAGAGTGCACAATGGAGCCTTGGCTTCTGACATTCAATTAAATGGAAGATTTAGCTCAGATCAACCTGCAGATTTTACATTTAGCTCTTCAAGTAACTGTACCTTAATTCATGTGTCAAATTTCCATTTGTGCTCAAATGATGAAAAGGCTGGAGTTTGAACATGCCCCTCAAAGCGTGTCTCTATCCATGAAAATTATTTTTCACAACAATGGTAAATAGCTTGAAGATAGCACTGAGAAGAGGTAGAGAAGAATAATCTGGAATAATAACTTTTTCTGTCAGTTTAACTCAAATCTGAATCGAAAATACAGTCATGGAAGCAATGACAGTGATTCTTTCCTCATATCTGCAAGATGTAAACTGGTGTGCAAAAACCAAAATTAGATTAATTATGATCTAGAGTTTTTTCCTTTTTATCTTCAGCGGTCAATTGTAAAACCGGGGTTCAAAGACAGTCATATAGACAAGCTATATCTTGATGATAAAAGATTCATTAGGAAAGGTTATGAGCAAAAAAATGACTAAGTTTACTTCTGAGCACATAAGAAGGCCAAAGTAAGATTACAAAAAGCGACTTCATCGAATAGGAGAAAAACATAGAGAAAACAATTGGCTAACCTTACAGACGGCAATTACAATGAGGAATAATTATACATTTTAGTCATTAAGATCACTGGGCCTACAAAAAGACAGTTATAAGTCTCTGTATCTCATACCTTGCTGCAAATTGGAATACCTTATTACATCTCTGTAGGGCATCAATCCAGATCTGACAACAATCTTGTATGGAGACAAGGATTCAAAGCCCTTCATTCTTACTGCTAAAGTCATAGCATCATTTATTAGGGATAGTTGAGATTCCTGGGCTGCTGTCCCCAATGGCACACCAATAACAGTTATCAAATCAGATCCGAAAATGTGGAGCCATGTCCTGAATTTACTTTTAATCAATCTATCCTTCACGGGCAATTTCAAACATATTGGAAAGGCTCATTTATACAACCGATTAAAAAACAAAACAAAAAAGAAATCAGAGCACAGTAGTTATAGGCTTCTTGCACTGTTAGACACAGATGGAAAGTTATTTGCCAAGACGCAAATGGCAAGTTATTTGCCAAGCACCTCCACTCATTTTTATTAGCTAGGGTAAAGGGATGTGAACACCTTCTAGTCAATCAAACTAGCTTCAGGCTAGGGGTGGGCAGAACTCGTGGAGTTTCACTCCATGGAGTTACACAATTACTCTGTGAGATTCAGTCGAGTGCTGCAAATAGGTGGAATTTTGGTACGTTGCGCTGCTCATTTTGCCAGGAGCTTGTTCCATGAACAGCACCACACGGCAGGCTAGAGGGTTGCAGCTCTTTCTGGTGCTCGAGAAGATTTTGTACTCGAGTTGCAGCTTTCTCAACGTGAACTGTTGTGACCTGCCGTGACTGCCCTTTTTGAGAAATCTCGCTGGTAGGCATTCTAGCATTCAGAAATTGTGCTACAGGACACAATTTCACACACACACTTACCAACTTAACATTGGTGAGCCGCATGTGAGAAAAAATTCCACCATGCAGCGGGTGGTGGAGTTTTGTCAGAAATCTGCATTCCAAGCAGAACGTGGAACTTTTAACACTTTATTTAAGCTGATGATCATAAAAACAGCTAACATGATTGGGAATATATAGCACCAATAGCGGTTTACTTATTGAGCACACTAAAAATAAATTATGTCTTTTGGTAAAATATCTAGATTCACCACGCAACTGCATAAGGAAATCAAAAAGATCACAGAGTGCACATATTTAAGAGTAACTTATAATCCAAAACTCACGTGGTTCCTACATTTGGAACTGATCAAGAATAGACTGAAATCTACTGCCAGAGCCATCACCCATTTTGCATATCTATATGGGGGTCTGCTATGGGCTCGACGCTAAGAGTGTTAGCAATTATAATCTTACAATCATTTTGTGTTGGGCAATCATATTTATTAAATAAATTATGAAGGTCTTAAATGCAATTTTAACACAAATTACACAACATTTTTTTAAGTTACAGACTTCGACTCCACATGCTATGATCAGGCCAGAATTAGATCTTACTCAGCTTGCTATTTTAAACAACTTAAATGTGGGTCATTATTTATGTAACTGTCAGAATGCATCTTTGCACAATTTCAAGGGACTAATCAGATAGGACCTGGCAACATACCCAGGCGATCAAGTGATTGCAATGGATATGGAGCGAAAACTCCTACCAGGAACTCAACAGCATTCTGCGATAAGAAACCTTGGGACAATCCCTAAGGTGAACTGTGAACTTCTTTTCAAATAGAAGTTGAAAATTGTATGATATGAAAGGGATTTACTTTCTGTAACAAAATTAAAACATTTCTACTACATATATGCAACTTTTATAAATAGGAGACAACCCAATTTAGTCTCCAAATTAAACGTGTGTGAAAAAGCTTTTTTACGTTTTAGATTTTTATGCATCTCATTGCTGCAATGTGAGATAGCTTGGAATAAGACAGAGCAAACTATAGACAATGCCACTTGTGTACTCTATTTCCTGAAATGGTAGAATATATGTTTTGCTTATTTCCACTTATAGAGGATTTGTGAAACACATTTCTGAATCTATTTTTTCAACAAGCAGACACAAGGACACTTAATGACCCTACGCAAGTGCTGTTTTGCCGGGAGCTCTAATAAATCCATTGAGGGCCTCATTAAATGCATTTTTCTGGTAGAGTGCTGTCCGAAGGCCCAGTTTAAATAAACTATATTGGGGCAATGTATATAAATTCATAAGGTGAATTTTATTTGCTCATTAACTGTAATTATCAGGCTGTTTTAATATTTAATACATTGTAATGTATTGACTTTTAATATAAATGACACAATAACATTTTAACCTACCTACCTACACAGCCAACTTTCCATCACCCTCTTCAGTCATTTTACGCCATCGATTTCTTCTTGCTGATCATTGGTTTTGTGACAGGTACTTGATACCATGTTGGTCCTATGTTTGGATCACTACAGGAGTATTTCTTTTCATCATGTGACTGAGACGGATAATGATTGTTCTACTGCTACTGTTTGGACATCACCTTCCTAAAAGAACAGTTCAAGAACATGTGATTCAAGAACTTCAACCACGTCTCTCATCCCACAGAGCTCCAAGAGATCTCTATGTTGCAAACATCATAGCTTATCCTGTTCCCGAGGCCATAACTTGGAAAAAGGTTCCTTATCAAATTATGGGACCAACTGAGACATTGCAATTGCCATATGTATTTTTTACTGAGTGATGTTTTAATTTCTGGTTCTCTTTCAGAAAACTGGGGCACAGAATATGTAAAATAAATGATGTCTGACTTGCAGGCATATACCACCTTGAACAATGAAGATCCGTATTTGAATTCAATAAATTATACAGAAATGTATTATTACCACCATTATGCACACTATTACTCACAAATAACTAGTTATTCTAGAGGAACATACAATTACACACTGGGAACATTACGAAGCTCCGCCTCCGAATAGTCACCCAAATTTCTTGAAAATATGTCTATATTTTCAGAGTGAGGACAGGTCACATTCCTCAACTTCTTATTTTTCGCAACTTCCACAAAATCACTACCAATAAACTGCTTTATTCAGACAAATTTTATTAGGATTTGTCTGTACAAGGTTATGAATATTGGAATAAAATATTGATGAGAAAAGCATTTGGGGAAGAAACGTTTGGCAGGTTCAAGGAAAAGAAGCCTTATTTTGAGCGTGCATTATACCTAAAGAAATTACATGTTCAGAATGAAATCATCCAGATGCTTACCTGTCTGGGATTTGAACCATGAAAGACCTTAAGAAACAGTTTGTACCAAATGTAAATTTAAACGTGTCCATGAATTGACAGTCACAAATAAAAGTTTCAGAATTTGAAATAAATGATATGATCGAGAATGGAACTTACAATTCCTCTCAATTCACTTGTGAAGGCTTAGCCTTATGGCCCTATGATTCCAATACCAGTATGCATTGTCTTCTTTCCAACAATCTTGGTTCTAAAGCTAATAGTCATCATCATCATCATAACTTTATTATTGATCACAAAGGTCTTAAAAAGTACATCAGAACCAATACATTCCGACATTACAGACACAGAGATGATTATACAAATCCAGAAAATACATAATTCTGTAAAAAATGACACTTAAAATGCCATGTCAGAGTAAAAACTATATAAAGAATACATATCATTAATATAAAAGTATAAATTATTAAATGCTATAAACTAAGTGTATTGCAAAGAACACTTTGAGCATCTGATCTATAATGCCAACAAGAATTTTGCTAAGCCAAATAATGTATACACCTCTAAAAAGTGTTCAGGTTCAATGAGTCTGCCCAAGTGGATGACCCACTTGGCCCTCAAGTTCTCATAATGTGGCCAAAAGAATAGCATATGGACTAAGGATTTAGGATTTCCTTCGCAGGCGGGACATATAACATCAGAGAGGGCATTGAAGGAGGTGACCTGCTTGGGGCCACCCGGGTCACTGATGACCACCTCTCTGCCTTCGTACCAAATGAAGAATAGGTCAGACTTTGGAGAATATGAACCAATAACTGTTTATTCATATACACTCAGAGCGGAGCCCCGTCTGCACAGTATCGGTGAGTGCTACAGAGGGAACTAAAGACAGAAAGCATAGACATACATTATGTACATTTCATAGTTGGGCAAAGACATGTCCACAATGGAATTTTCCAAGCAGATGTAGCTGAACAGTGAAATACAAAATAAAGACTTTTTTTTCCTGGTATCTTGCACAATGTAGCACAGTCCAAGGTTGTTTCCCCCTGGGCCGCGATCAAGCTCTGCCACCAGAAAAGTGGGAGAGGGCCTCTATCTAGTGAGAAAGCTATACGGTGGCATGGATAGTTGCTCATTACTTAATCAAAACTTATCATTACAGAAACAAAAATTAGCGAAGGACATTTCTCAGAAATGGATGAGATTCGTTTCGAACAGCCTAAAATGGCACCTGCAAAGAAAATGGTGTAGCGAGTGCTAACTAAAACATGAGATTACTTGCGCATCAAAGGGCCTAATCTGACAGCATGACCATGCCAATTGCTACAGAACAGTTTGGTGGAGAGAGTCTTGTATTTAAATTGGAGGAACAATTTCCGTCCTAAGGGAGGAACAATTTCATCAATGGTATCTTCAAAGAGAGGCAAGGTTTAAAATCTATGAGCACTCGTGTAAGTGAGCCAATAGGGTTTGATACATTCTTCACCAGGACAAACTCCCAATAAATAGACTTAACCCTACTTTTTGAAATCAAGCACAGCTCCTCCAGATTTGTCCAATAATCCTCCAACCCAGTTTCCTCAATAATTCTCTAAGAGAACAAAAGCAGAGAATTTGACTTACCCTGGATAGTGCCATAAGACCCCTAATGTCTACTTGATAAGGGTCAAGTTCCAAAGTCGTCCATAGACAATGCCAAAACAATAAATACTTGCAGTCCATCTTTTGGACAATTTTTCTTTGGCCCAAATCAAGGAAGATAGGAGTCAATGGAGTGATTGCTGGTAGATTAAAAAGTGATCTTATAAAGTGATGTCCAATCACAGAATGGCAATCGATGTTCCCACTCTCCGGCAGTTTCGCTCCATACTTAACTGATCCTAGGGCTTTTGTGTTATATATTTCTGATGCTGGAGCCACTTTTCTAGACACCATGCTTCTGTTGATATTAGTTATATGGTCAGTCTGCTGAATTAAAGAGAGAGGGGCTTTCTCTATATGAGGGGCCCAGCACAGATTCTGGGTTAAACAAATCCCCAAATAGTCAAATGTAGAAACAAATTCAATAGTGCGGTCCCCTACATTCATAAATCTTGTGGTTGTCTTCAAAATACCCTTGGAAAATACCATATACTTTAGTTTTTAATTACTTAGCTCCAAACCACGCTCATCACAATAATGTTTAAAATTGTTTTATAACTGTTGGAGCCCTTGGGGAGAATTTAATTTTAATATTGTATCATCGCCAAAGAGATGGGCAGGAGCCCAACTCTCTCTGACTTTTGGGGCATCACACCCATCTCTGTCAAGAAAACCTACTAACCCATTAATAAATAACGAAGCCAGGGTGAGTGCTAAGACGCACCCCTGTCTGAATCCACGATTTATCATAAAGGGCTCTGTTAGTTGTCCCTCCTCTCCCCACCTAACTTGGGCCTTATTTGCTGAGTTTAGCCAAAGCAAAATATCCAATACATTTGGTTGGATCCCTATCTCTGCCACCACCTTCCAAAGTTTACAATGAGGGACCATGTCAAAAGCCGTTCGCAGATCCACAAAAGCAACGTACAACTTCCCACTTTCAACAAAAGTTATTTCCAAAAAATACAAAGAAAACCTGGTCCATAGTACAAAAAGTGGCATGATGGTCAGACAGAATATTTTCTTTTGATATCCAATCCTGAATATGGGCTAAAGCTAATCCCCCTGATCGGCGATGTGGCACATACATACCTGAACCTGAAGTTGTTACCACATATAGTGTGGGAAAGCTGTGCCAATGCTGGCTAGCACACTACAGTCTTACATCTTTGAATTAACATTTGTCCTTAATTGAAGAAAAGATAGATTTCTCAGATTTTCTTTTGGGACCACGCCCCACTAGAAATAAGCTATTTATAGCGACATGAATATATGTAGTTTATAAAAAATGAAACAAATATTCAGAAAAAGAAGTTTCAGAAAGGATTCAACAGATAGATAAAACCGGCAAACAGTTTTAATGTCATTGATAATGATATGCAAATGCTTTCTAAAAGAGTGTTATGTTAAACACCATCATGTCCTCAGCCTTAGATCTTCTTAAAGGATATTTGGGCCTGTTACAATATAGCCAGACCCTGTAAAGAGCTATATTACAATTGAATTGGGCCTTACAAACCCTTAGATCAGGGTATGTGGCCTGGCAACTTCTGAATGAAAAACCTATTTTTGAGTCCAATGATGTAAAATTGACTCAGAAAGCAATGTCTAAAAGCAGACCCACATATACTTTGTTGAGTATCGAACAAATAGAAAGAAAACCATTTTAACATACTGAAACTCCACCTCTTATATGGCTAATACAAGGCATTATTTCCCCACCTGTTACAACTTTTCAGTTTCATGACTGTTAGAAATACAAGTCTTTTGGCTGGTATGAACCATTGCACAATTCAAATCTATCCCGTTCATTGAAATGTCCTTTTTCTTACATGTGCCTAATTGAGAATGACCCTGTATCATTATCAGTGCTTCCAGATGCAGAAATCGTCCAAGTCACTCACTGTTATGTGAATCAATTGCAGTACATGGAATGTGCAATGCTTTGATATATATGCATATTAGTTACTCCCATGTCATCCATCCCCATGCACCATGAAGTGCTCAATACTGTTTTTTATTTTTTGTTAACCAACATCAGTTGCTGTGGGTTGAAACCTGGCCTACTTTATTTGATTACTGTTCCTAAAAGCATACAGTGTGTGGAAGAAGCTTGGACCCACCTTCTCAACATGTAATCAAACATGTCCCTTGGCCTAGTATTGATATGAGGGTCATGTGTTCGATGAACTTGCCAAATTAGTCACTGTGGTTCTACAAAAAGAAGTGCATTTGACTGTAGCATCAGAAACTTATACCTTGCAGACTGCCAGAACTGCTTCAGAGATTCAGAGGCTATTACAGACACAACCAACTGGATTCTCGATACAGTATTTAACACGTCTATAACAACTGGTATTGTGCACTATTTTAAGAACATTGGATCTGGTCTGGTGACTGGATTTAAAGCTGTGTTTGGACTGATACTATAATTTTTTCACTCACTATTTTGTAGAATTTCCTACCATTCTCCAGCCCATTGGCTGTGGTATTGTCATATTCCTCCTAAACTAGTGAGGAAATATACATATCCAGCTGAACAGAAATGAAGAGGACCCCTAGCACGCTATCTGGGACATGCTTGGCTTTCTGAACTTAGTGAAAACTGGATGCTGTATTTTCACAAAGTGGATGCTATACAAGTATTCTGTTGTATATACTGTCCAGCTGAATACATCTTGGATCTTTAACTGGAACAGCCCTGTGTGGCTTTCCTAGTCATAAAAATGATTCCTGCAGCCGCTGCAATCACACTAAAGACAATGTCAAGCAATGAATTTAAACCCAATTGCAGGATGTTAGTTATGTTGGATCAATTTCACCAGTGTCACTTTTTAACAAGATTCCTGATGTTTGGTAAGCATCATTGATGTCATTCGAACCTCCAAATGAAGTACTCGCACCATCACTGAGTGAGTTGGAATTTCAAACACTTCCTAGTCCATCTACTTTGAAAGCTATTGACAACAAGCATTGTGTAATGTCATGCTTTATTAATATGCACTTGCTTCCTTTGAGAACTTAGATTCTCTGCTCATGTTGGTTCTTAGAATAGGAATGTAATGTGTATTCTAGGTCAGTTATCAGCATTGGCTGTTTGTGGATGAGGCGATTAAATTGCTCCCAAAGATCACTTCGTGTTTCCTGCTTCTTTCATCTGCAAGACACCACACTTATATTGGCGACGATCATCTTACCTCTCTGCCTCAACACACAGCCGTCCCTGACTAATTACCTCTCCAGCGCCTGTATAACTTCAAAGGAAGCGTTGTCTTCCCAGCGGCAGTTCAGCAACGTCATCGACACGTTTGGTGAAGAAACTGTACGGTGAGGAGTGCAGCGGGAGGATATTTAAAAATAAGGGACTTGGAAAAATTAAAGAAATAATAAATAACGCGCCACGCGTAAAGCAACAGTTTAAATACTGCTCGCGCTGCTCGCGCATTCGAACGCACAAGGATTTGTAAGGCGCAAAGAAATGGCTGTGCGTTTCAGTGACCTGCTCTCTGCGTGTCATTGACGCGCTACTTCCCAGTTATTGACTGTGCGTTTCAGTGACGTGCTCTGCGTGTCATTGACGCGCTACTTCCCGGTAAAAGAAAAGAACGAAGGATTATCACGCAATGTGTTCTACTCCTGGATTGTTCAAATAGAACGAAAGATTCTTAAAGTAATACAATCGGTGAATGAATATAGCATTGTTACGTAATAAGAATTTCTAAAACAGTAAAATTCTTCAGAAAAGAACAATCACACTGCATCTGTGTCTAGATTGGTATTATGACATAAACAAAAAAGGAAAAAAAAAAGTAAACTGGAAGCAAGAAAGTCATTGTTGTACAATAATATCAATACAAAAGTAACTTATTAAAAGAATCTTTAAAAGTGAATTCATTTTTTTTGATTACTAAAAGGAGCATACAAACTAAACAAAAGTCAATAATTCACTTAAGGAAGATTATTTCTACTTTTAAAAATGCAAAATGTAACGCAACCTGCGTTTTTCTTGACAAGTCCTGGTGAGCCAAACGTAAAAAGGCAGAAATGGAAAAAAATATTTGCAAACTACGCAAGGGTATGTGGCACATATTTGAGTGCAGAAAGAAAGCATTCATTACTGATACACTGTTTAGGAGGTGAAGGTCAAGATGTATTGGAACATTTACCAGAACTTACAGCTTCTGAACAAAGAAATTTGAATGAGTATGAAATAGCTATTGAACAATTGGATCGTCATTATCTTCCTAGATTGAGTACAATAATGGAAAGATACCATTTTGGGTTAAGAGGGCAAAAGAAGGATGAGTCTGTTGAAGACTACGTCTCTGCACTAAGAAAGTTAGCCTCATCTTGTAAGTTTGGTCAGACTTTGGAAGAAAGAATAAGAGATCAATTTGTTTTGAAATGTGCTCACGACAGTATTCGGAAGGAACTATGGTTGAAGGACGAACCACCTTTAGAAGAGGTTCTTGTTATAGCAAAGCAAGTTGAACACATGACAAAATGTGTGGATGAATTAAAAGGAGAAAAAGAAAAGATGGCGGAACCCGAGAAGAAAAATGAACCTAAAATTGAAGAAGTTGTCTGTCAAGTCAAGAAGGAAGAAAAAATGGCTGGTGGAAAAAATGATAATGGAATGAATAGTTTCAATCCAAATTTTAATATGTCTAACAAATTTTCTTGTTTCAGATGTGGGAATATTGGTCATCTAGCTAACTCTCCAAATTGTCCTGCCTTAAAATCCATTTGAAATGATTGTGGGAAAAGGGGACATTTTTCTAAATGCTGTAGAACAAAAAGCACCAAAAGAGACAATACTAATAGAAAATGGTCACAACCTCAGGTGAAAACTGTAACTTTCCAAATCAGTAGTGGTCCATTAGAACATCCCACACATTTAGTTAAAGTGGATGATGCCATAATTGAGTTTAAATTTGATTCATGTTCCCAGATTACCATGATTGATGAAGAATTGTTACATAAGACCTTTGGAAAAGATGTCAAACTCTTCAAGAGTGATATATTGCCTTTAGGGTATGGCAGCAAACCAATTAAGATTTTGGGATATTTTATGGCTACTATTGAATTGGGAAGTCAAATTATTCCTGGTAAGATATATGTTACGAATGTAGGTGATGCTTTAATTAGTTGGAGAGACCAGCGAGATTTAGATGTTCCACTTAATCCGAATGCCTCACCTCAGGTGCAAATACAAGAAGTGGAAAACTTGTCAGAAATGTTTGCAGGAAAATTTCCAAGTGTATTTAAAGAAAAATTAGGGTGTTTAAAAGGTTACAAACATTGTATAAAATTTAAAAAAAATGTGATCCCCATAATAGCAAAGGTAAGAAGGATTCCTTTAGCTGAACAAGGAAAAGTGCAGGAAGAAATTGAAAAATTGATTGCAAACAATATCATAGAACCAGCAGAAGCAACAGAATGGTTGGCGCCAATTGTGGTAGCCAAGAAGCCAACTGGCGAAATTCGCTTATGTATTGATTTAAGATCTTTGAATAAAGAGGTAGTGGTAGACAGATTCCCATTGCCCAACATTGATGAGATTGTGGGTACATTAGAGGGTGCAAAGTACTTTACCACCCTGGATCTGGCTTCTGCCTACCATCAGGTTGAACTAGATGCCTCATGTCAAGATTTGACTGATTTTATAACTCCCATGGGTACTTTTAAATTTAAAAGAATGCCTTTTGGTTTAATATCAGCAGCCTCTGTATTTCAACGAATCATGACACACATTCTTAAAGGACTTCAGGGGGTGAAATGCTACCAAGATGATCTATTAATATATGGGGCCAACATGCTAGAACATAATGAACGTGTGTGTGATGTGTTGAAAAGGTTGTCTGAAGCTGGTTTGTCTCTCAAGAAGGAGAAATGCAAATTTGGTTTAGAGGAAGTGAACTATCTTGGTCACTGTATTAAGAGTGAAGGTGTATTTCCAAAGTCAGACTTAGTTACGTCCATTGATAACATGGCTGAACCTGTCAGTAGAGATGAGTTGTTATCTTTTCTTGGAATGGTAGAGTTCTATGGAAAATGTATTTTACATTTTGCAGATAAAACAAAGAACATGAGGAGACTCACTGCTAAAAGTGTTACATTCTAGTGGTCAGTTGACTGTAGAAAAGAATTTGAGCAGATAAAGGAGGAGTTAAAGAAGGCACCATGTCTGCAAGCATTTGTTCCTGGTTTGCCTACATATGTGTTTACTGATGCAAGTGACAAGGGTCTAGGAGCGGTTTTAGTACAAAATAAGCATGGTTATGATTCTCTTATTGCTTGTGCCTCAAGGTGTCTTCGTGGTCCGGAACTTAATTACTCAGTTATTGAGAAAGAGTCATTAGCTATCTTCTGGGCTCTAAAAAAATTTAAGAATTTGGTTTGGGGTACTAAGTTTGTTGTTAAGTCAGACCACAAACCTTTGAAAGAAGTTTTTTGTAAGAAAGGTTTAGATTCTATCTCCTCTAGGATTAGAAGGTGGATCCTATCTTTGCAGGAGTTTGATTTTGAAGTACAATATTTACCAGGTGTTTCAAATAAAGCTGCTGATTGTTTTTCGAGATTGGTAAAAGGTGATAACCTATGTTGTGATGAGGAGTTTCTTGATGAAGATGACTTTCTCAATGTTTGTGAAGTCACAGAGGGAGTTGTAGGAAAAGATGAATGGAAGGATGAATTGCTAAAGGATGAAGAGTTGCTTAATGTATTATCTTTGTTAAAGGATAATAAACGTCTGGACAAACCATGGTCACTGGTCTCCCAGGAGTTATCTATTACGGATGGCATGTTAACACGTGGTCTGAGACTTGTGCCTCCCTCTTCTTTAAGAAAAAGGTTATTGATGCATGCACATACTGGACATTTGGGTATAGTGAAAACTAAGGAGATGTTACGCACCCAATTTTGGTGGCCTGGTATGGATTTAGAAATAGAACGCATGGTTAGAGACTGTGTTGAATGTTGTGCAAGTGACAAGATTCTAAAAACTAGACAAATGCCCATGGTATGCAGGAATTTACCCAATCATCCCTGGGATGAATTAGCCATTGACATCTTGGGTCCCCTCATAGGTGTATCGGATACTCCATACCTGATTGTTTTAATTGATTTATACTCACGTTGGATTGAGGTGTGTGCTGTTAGTGACATAACGTCTGATTCTGTTATCAAGTTCTTATCTGATATATTTATGAGAGAGAGTTTTCCTAACAGTATTTTATCAGATAATGGACCTCAGCTTTGTTCAACTGCATTTGATACTTATCTTAACAAATGTGGTATAGTACACAAACGTTCTTCATTATACCATCCTGAAACCAATGGTGCCGTTGAGAGGGTCAACAGAACGTTAAAAGAATGCATTCAGCTTGCAAGAGCAAATGGGCTAAATTGGAAGGAAGCACTAAAAGAAAGAATTGATGCTTACCGTTGTTCCCCTCACTCTACCACTGGAAAATCTCCTTTTGAACTATTCAAAGGTAGAGTTCCCAACACGATGTGGTGTCCTGGATGGATGAATTTGAAAAAGGGGTTTGTTGACAATCATGTTGGTGCTTGGAGGGAGAGAGAATTGGAAAAGCAAACTTGTAGAAAAACGTACTTTGATAAAATAAAATGTGTTAAATTTCATGAGGTTAAAGTAGGTGATCTTGTCAAAATAAAAGCACCTGTTGGAACAAGATCTTGGTCTAAATACACCAATGTTAGACCTGTTATTAAAGTTTTTGGCAAAGCTATCAAAACACAAGATGGGAGGATTTGGAACAAAAGTCGGGTTGTTGTGGTTAAGTCAAGGAATGTTGCTCATGGTGACTGTGATCCAGTCTCTGAATTCTCTGGCACTGTTAATCCTCCTCTTGCCTGTTCTAAAAATCCACCTACTTATCGTATTAGAAGTCAGAGATTACGCAGAGCACCAACTTATATGAAGGATTATGTATAAACATTTTTATCTTTGTTTTTGTTGTTCATTTCTTTTTCTTCTTTTTCCTCCATTCAGTTTTTTGTGTTTAAAGCTATTGTAAAGAAGGGAGATGTGTAATGTCATGCTTTATTAATATGCACTTGCTTCCTTTGAGAACTTAGATTCTCTGCTCATGTTGGTTCTTAGAATAGGAATGTAATGTGTATTCTAGGTCAGTTACCAGCATTGGCTGTTTGTGGATGAGGAGATTAAATTGCTCCCAAAGATCACTTCGTGTTTCCTGCTTCTTTCATCTGCAAGACACCACACATTGTTTGACTGTTTCTCTCCATGAGCATGTGTATGCTGCATTTGAACCTGATGCTTTCAAATATTCTCACATGAGGACTAAAAACCATTTGTGACTCTACATGAAACATGTACATGATCTTCTGTGTACTACAAATTCTGTGTTGTGAAACAGAAGAATTTCAACTGACTTTTTTTCTATTTCTTTTTTAAAGCGCAATGGGCCAGATGTACAACGTATTTTTGTATGCACTAACGGGTTTGCGACTCATTTGCACAATGTAAAAATACTAAAGGGTCATGTACAAACCCTAATTAGCGAGTTTATTTGTGACTCGCTAATTAGGATTTGCGACTTGCTATTAAAAAGTTGCGTTTCAAGGGTTTTCCTTCATATTAGGAAGTCTGAGGCCTAATATGACTGTTTTGCGACTGGAATTGCGGTTGCAAAGCAGACGCAATTAATTATCCTCCTGGTAAAGCATTCGCAAACAGGAAGGGGTCTTCATGGAACCCTTCCCCTTTGGGAATGCATGGAAAATAGTTTTTAAGGGCAGGCAGTGGTCCCAGGGATCACTACCTGCTCTTAAAAATGAAACAAAAACGTTTTTAATAATAAATGCATCCCGTTTTCCTTTATGGAAAACGGGCTGCATTTGAAAAAAATCCTGCTTTATTTAAAAGCAGTCCCAGGCATGGAGGTCTGCTGAGCCCAGCAGGCCACTATCCTTGGGAGGGCCAGCCATTCCCAATGGGGTCGCAAATTGCGAGTGGCTCTTTAATATTCATGAGCCTTGCATTTTGCGACACCATTAGGAATTGCTAACAGTGTCTCTGACACTATTGTACATGTGCTTTTGCGACTCGCAAATTGCCACTTGCAATTTTTCGCAATTCGCGAGTTGCAAAAGCAAATGGTCGTACATCTGACCCAATATTTTTAATTTGTCATATTCAGTATCATGCCTGATCTGTTTAATCGTAGAAACTCATTCTCTCAAACTGACATAATGATTTAATATGCTTTTAGGAAAATGCATTTTACAACATCTTTTATATCTTATAACATTTTGAATATTTCTTTGCTTGAAACCTACAAGGCTTAAGGAAGTTATTAATACATGGCTTACTGCATTATTTCTTGCTATTTTATGCTATCATATTTTATATGAAATTACAATTAAGTATATACATTTGTATGTTTTATATGTGGATGACATATTTTATGATTTTATTTCACATCTTACTGTTTTCTGAGCATGGATTGGGCCATACATTAAATAAATCCCAAGACCTAACTCCAGTCTATCATGTGACATTCAGAGATAGAAGCCGGGATGACATAAAGTCCCAAGGGCCAGACCCCATCTTAACCAGGCAGAGACTCTATTGCATATAAACACCAGTGCGGCTGTTAATGATGCTGATCCAAGAAACATGAGCACCACGGCGCCACGCCCACACCCCGCCCCCCCCTGTGGCAAAATTTGTGCTGCGGCAAAGGGGCTAAGAAAGTGTCAAGTTATTCAGACAATGACATTGATAAGATGCCTGGGTCACAGACAGTTACATCAATAGGAACCTTATGCAACGTCAGTCTGGGACAAGTACCTTGCTACCTCTATTTCAAGGCAGGATCATTATAATAATAATAATAATAATAATAATAATAATAATAATAATAATAATAATAATAATAATAACAATAATATTAACATAACCAATGCATTCTGAATTCATGTGTTTTACCTTATTTTTATAAGCATTTGTCTAAGACTAGCATCTTAATGCTTACAGGTTATATCAGACATTGCTATGATTATGTCAGAAATTCTGATATCAGATAAGCCACAATATAAAAGGGCCATCAAGTGACCACTTGGCCAAAGATACTCTTTGCCCCAGAAAACCCCACAAGATACTATCAGATGATTCTGGCAGAGACTACCAGAGTGCTGGTTCTACGTTGATATCTGATACCAAGCCATGTCCAGGAGGTGAGGAGCTGATATTGATGTGTGTTTTTCTTTGAGGGAACACTCTATTCTGGTGTTAGACCTGGCATCCTTGGTGTGGTTTTCCCTCTAACTTTTTGCCTTGTAGCCTACTGTCTTGCTGACGTAGTCTTTGCTGGCCTTAGGGCTCTGCACCCTTTACCACAGCTAACTAATTTGTAAGTGCTTTTACTAGCTCCTTAAAAACATGGCAGAATTGGCTTACACCCAAGAGGCATATTTAATTTACTTGCATGTCTCTAGTTAAGTGGCACAAACTGTGCCCAGGGCCTATTAATTAAATGCTACTAAGGGCCTACAGCACCGATAATGCCACCCACTTAAGTAGCCCTTTAAACGTGTCTCAAGCCTGTCATGGCAGGGTCTACATGCAGTCTTTAAACTGCCATTTCGACCTGGCAAAATAAAACTTTTTTCTATCCATAAACCTTCCTTTTTAATACATATAAGTCACCTCTGGGTGACTTATATTATCTTTGAGAGTATAGAGTGGAGTGTAATTAAAAAGTAGGACAAGTACTTTCGCGTTTCACATGTCCTGGCAGTGAACAAACTCCTGAAACGATTTTTCACTACAGCAAGGTCTACCCCTCCTGCAGGAAAACATTGGGGTTACCCAATTAATTAATTAATAAGCTGCAACTTCCAATTGGAAATGGGTACACAAGTTGAGTTTGGAGTCTAAAGAATTGTAATTAAAAGCCTCCTTTATTGGTAAAGTCGGATTTTTTATCACAATTCCAAAAATGGCACTTTGGAAAGTTGCCATTTTCTTGTCTTAACCATTTGGTTCCTCCAGCCTGTTTCTGGGTCAGATGACTCTGTGTAGCTAGCAGTTCATCTTTGTACATTGCCACCAGATAGTGACAAAAATGGAAGATAGATGTTGGCAGAATGACCCACTCTGGGTTAATGGGGGGGGGCTGTAACCTACCACACTTCCACATTACAAAGGCACTGTTTTAGCACTCTCATGAAGGGATTGTCACTAATCTGTTGTGACCCAAGAAAATTTTGGAACAATACATGGAGGAAGGGGATGCCTGATGCATAGAAGCTTCCTCGACTTTAAAGTGGGCACCAAGCATATCAATTGGACTTCAAATCCCAACTCTTCAGTACACTTTGCACTTGTAGACTCTTCCAGGAATAAGGACTGCGGTACAGCTGAAAGGAATGCTACTCTGCTGGACTTCTGTTCTGAAGGGCTTCTGCCCTGCTGTGCTGACCTTCGCGCCTGCTGCACTCATATCTAGGTGAGTAGGACTGAATATGTTTAACCCAGTACCTCAGATTGACTCCATAGGATAGTTGGCTGAACTCCTAATTAGAGCCTCAGGGACAAAAGGCTCCAACAACCTTGAACCCAGCAGCAAGACTCTGCCAACAGTGAGCCCTATCCTCCCACGTCATGCCACCACAGTCCTGGAATCATGGAAGAGGTCCTGAAGAATCTCAGCCAGTCTGTCTGTGTTTTCATCAAAATCAACGCATCTCCTCTGCAGCAAGAACAGATGATGAATGGAATGCTAGATTAATCAAACATTCACCCCCAGTTACAGATCTGGGTTATATCCATTGTTTTGTGGATGATGGCGAGGCCTCCTACGGGTTGGTTTGGACGGTCTCTCCTCCGAATCGTGTACCTGTCTGGGATGACAGTTGCGATGTAAGTAGGGGTCGGGGAGGGAGAGCTGCTGGGAGGCTGGAGCGAGAACACACAGGCGGGGAGGGGCCGCAGGGCAACAGCCGCAGGAAAGATGAAAGAAAAAGGCAAAACTGTGAAAAACAAACAGTGAACAAAAGACAGAAGACCCATGAGCTGCAAAAATGTGGCAAAAGGGCACAGAGAGACAGAAGGAAAAAATAGACAGAGAAAGACAAAAATGGCTGGCTGGGCGGACCAGCAAAAGAGCAAGGCTCTCCCACTGGACCATCAGGGATGAGGCATAGGCAGGAGCCTGCGGGTGGAGGAGGGTCTCGAAATCCTAAATGTGAGTCCAGAAAAGAGCTGGGGGAAGAGACTCAAGGACGGAGCAGCACGAGGGGAGAGCAGTTTCCCTGACCAGGAGGTCAGAGGTCTTGCTCACCCTGTCGTGAAGCAGCTGCCATTAAAGAAAGACACTTAGAAATGAATAGTACTAAAAGGCTACTTGAGGTCATGTAAGATTGGGGTAAATCCAGAGTAGAGGCAGACCGCGATGGAGGTCAGGCCAGCTACACAACCCATGCAGGGCTCGCTGAAAAAGTGCCTTGTATGGAGCAAATGTTGCCATCTAGAACTCCCTACTTTAGTTACAATTCACGCAGTCAGGTCAAAGTGTCAGAATCGACCCTCTCAGTCGGTGTTGAAGGATCAGGGTTGTGTCAAAGTGGAGCCTCGCAGAGGCATCTTCGGATTGGATCTGCATTGTCGCCAAACCTCGCAGTCAGGATCTGTGTCTTTGTTGAATCAGCAGTGCGTCGGTGTAGGAGGACACTCCATTGGTTCCGATCAGTGCAAAGGGATCACTCTGTTGATTTGTTCTGAAAACAGCTGCAGAACCCACTTCTGATGCCCAGGACTGGAGGGGGCACCTCAGGCAAGGGTAGGACTCATAGATGGTAGAGTCCAGCAGCACCAGCAGAGTTGCAAGAAGTCTTTTGCGACTTGTTACTTTAGAGAAGAGGAGGCGAGTCAACAAGCCCTTGGAGAAACTTGGGTACAAGGATGTAGACTGCAGGTCCAGTCCCTCCCACTCCCAAGCAAGAAGCAGCAGGCAGCAGGCGAATACAGCAGAGCAGGTAGAAAAGTTGCAGCCCATCCTACAGCACAGCAATCAGCAGGCAGCAGGCCAACACAGCAAAGCAGTTGGCAGAGTGGATGTCCCCCCTGCAACACAGCAGTTCTTCTTCCAGGCAGAAGGTCCTTGAATCCAGCAAAGTTCAAATTTTATGGTGTCAAAAGTCCAGTACTTATACCCAAATGTGCCTTTGAAGTGGGGGACAATGGTTCAGGTGTGGATTAAAGATCCATTCAGAAGTAACCCTGTGGGGGGGCACTATGATTGAGAGTAGGAAGTTAATTCTTAAAAGGGAGCAGTGAGTAATATACAGAGGGACATGTAGATCAGTATATGACAGGTGTTTTATTCCAAAACAATCGTTTTCAGGAGCTCACACAATAAGTGACAATATGCGTGACGTGAAAAGTAAGGGTGATATTAAAATAATCTATTTCAGGAAGGCCCATCAGCCTGCTGATGGGCCATCAGGAAGCAAATGTCACATCCCTTCTTACTTTCTGTGACTGTCTAGAGGAAATGCAAAGTCCCCAGCTGTCGCCCATCCCAGACATGTAGTCAGAGGCAGGCAGAGGCACAAAATGGTTAAAATAAGAAAATTCCAACTTCCTGAAAGCAGCATTTTTAGACTTGCAATTTAAACTTCGATTTCAAATCGCTAACTTTGCCCAACGGGAAATTACACTTAAAAGATGTTTTAAGACAATGTGAGAAATAGGCCTTGTACTAGTGAGAAATTAATTTAGCAGGTTTCTCTACCAGGGCATGTAACACTTAAAGGTACATGTTTTACCTATAAAATACACTGCACCCTGCCCATAGGGCTGCCTAGGGTACACCATAGGGGTGTCTTTTATGTAATAAAATGGAAGGTTTGGGCTAGGCAAGTAGGTTAAATTGCCAGGTCGAAATGTTAGTTTAAACTGCACACACAGGCCCTGCAGTGGCAGGCCTGCGCTATTATTTAAGGGCTTCTGAGTGGGTGGCGAAACCTGTGATGCAGGCCTCCTAATAGCATTTCATGTTTGGGCCCTGGAAACATGTAGTGCACTTCACTAGATACATACAGGTAAATTAAATATGTCAATTGTGGATAAGCCAATGATAACATGTGTAGAGTACAAGGCACATGCACTGTAGTATTGGCTAGCTATGGTAAAGTGCACACAATCCTAAAGCCAGCAAAAATGAAGTCAGCAAAACAGGAGGTCAGAAGGCTAAAAGTCAGGGGAAACCACGCCAAGAATGCCAGGTCGAACACCCACCTAGACAAGGATTGTGGTTCCTGCTTGGGTTGGATTTCATCCCACCCCCCCACCCCCCAAACAGTAACCCAATTTCTTACATGGTCTGAGAATTGCTCTATATACTACGTGGTCGGCACTGCTGATCATAACACCTTCAGTATGTCTTCGGGACACTGTTTCCCCTTGACACCACCTACTCTGACGCCTGATGATTTAGCTCTCCCTAATATCAATTGCACTGCCACTTCCCATGTTGGACCCTTCCTTTTTTATCAGATGTGAGCACTAAACCGAATTCCACATTATGTTTTTTTTAAAACAAAGTATTTTATCTGATTGTCTTTTATCCATGCACTACTCCTTCCACAGAAATTACAATCAAATAACAATGGCATTCCGTAAAACTAACATTTATTTTTCTCAAAGTCAATATTTGCTCTGAATTTGAATGCATTGAACCGTTTTCTGGAACATGCTCCTGGGATTGCTCAACATGTAATTAATTCTGCCCTGTATTGTACAAAATGATTGACAGATCAATTACAAGCACCCAATACTGCTGATTTAAACTAGATCGGTAAAACGTGAAAGTATATCGCAGATGTATTAGCAAATTCCTGTTCTGCCAAACAACAGAAAATAAGCACTTCAGGACGACAACTGATACTTTCAGGGCCATATTGTAGTTCACAAGTGGTTGTCGCCCAAAAATGAAGGCGGTGTTTAAAACATAAAATATTCTAAAGGGCGCTAGAGCTGCTGAACTGGAAGCCCTTTAAGTGGGAATAAGAAGTGGGGGTTATCTAAAAGGGGCATTCAGATCCATGCAGATCTGCCAATTCACAGTCACCAGGTGAGGAGCTGGTATCACACAGTAAAAGTGAAAACGTGTTGAAAACCTCTGTTTACATAATTAATAGTGGATTTCCAGCTTCTCTTCAGAGGCTTTAAACTGCTGATGTTAATTAATGGTGAAGGAGGGAGTCTGGGGGTTTTGGGCTGGGGCAAAAGTACCTCTAAGGTTCTTCTCAGAACAAGGCCCATCCACCTCCCACACCCTACCCCTGCCTCACACTGAAATTAGTGTTTCAATTGGCAGACATTGCCAAGGCCTAAGAAGGGTAACTAGGTATCCTTTTCATGAGGCATTTCCTATATAATTAAGGATGTGGCCTAAAACATGTAAACTAAGGGGCATATTTATGGTAATTGTGGCATACGGTAGTGCAGTAAGTTACCTTGCTGCACTGCCCTGCATCACAAGGAAAGGGCAGGAATGCTGCGTATTTATCCAATACGCCGCATTCCTGTCCTTTTCCTTTGCACTGCCGCTGTTTCGGCAGCCTGGTGCCAACACAGGTACCCTTGTACCATAATACAAGGGTGCCTGTGTTGTAGACAGGATTGTTTTTGTGCACAAAGGATTACCTTCCTGCACAAAAATAATCCATAGAGGCATGGTCCTCTCTTTATGTGTGCTCCAGAAAAATGTAGGAGAAATTAAGATATTTCTCTTTGTTACACCTCACCTGGGGAGGCTTAGCTTTTTGGTGCACTCCCAGGTTTACCAGGTTTACCAGGCTTGGTAAATTTGCGAATGTGTCAAAAAACATGGGTTTTGCATGGGAACACCCACTGCAAAGCCTATGGAACGCCTTCCTTGCACAGAGTAATGCAACACATCGATTTGTGCTGTGTTGCATTAGTCCGCAACCTACAGTGCAAACCGCTAAGTCATGTTTATGAAGCCATGCAAAGTCACTTTTTTTGCGTGGCTTCATAAACATGACTTAGAGGTTTGCATTGTGCATGTACTACGTTGCGTGGTGCAAGCATGATGTAAAGCCCTCATAAACATGCCTCCCAATCCCTGTGCTTAGCATAGCGTATCACCTGAGTAACACTTCAATGCTTCACTGTGCTTCTGTGTAAGCTTTTCGATTTTTGCATTTAGACATTTGCCATAGTGACACACATGCACCTAAAACAAGCCAAACATATTGGCATTGCCAGTGCTAGGAGTATCAGATAAATGAAAAAAAAACAATGATTTTGTTGCAAATAATTAGAATTGCCAATGTTTCAATTTTCGAAATATTAGAAAGGGAATTAAATATTACTAATGTCTGTAGAAGGGGTAGTAGTGTTCTAAGTGTCTAAATTACTCTTGTTTTTCCTTCACACCACTGTTCTCCGCAGTCTCTCGGATAGACATTTACATCCTTTTACTCCACCCATTGTTCTGAAATCTTCCGGCTGCATAGCTCATCACTCATCTCTTTCCTTTTCTCTACCCTCTTTTCACATTCTACTGCATGTACTTCCTTTCATATCCTCTGTTTCCCCATCCCTCTACCAACACTAAACACCCACATTCCTGTAAGCACTGCATTTTATTTTATTTGTCCCCTTTAATATTTTGGCAGCTGTTCAACTCCTTTGCACATTTTCTCATAGAATCACAATTTCAATTGAAACACATGACCATTGCAATGTGCGATCTGCAGATGGGCCAACGTTTGGATGAGCATGCATTCTCAATACTTTTATGACCCACTAACCGGCACTGTAAGAAACTTGTGATGATTTCAGCTCTCAATTGTGGGAAGTTATAAATGCCCACTGACTACCTCAACTAACGCTGACACCATGAGGAAACTCTGGTCGCATTACATAAGAGTAATACCCAGGACAAATACAATACAGAAACACAACATCCAGAAATATGCAAACACTCTTAGGGAATGCAGGTACAATTTAAATAGTAACTACATTGGTGCCATGGTTTATTGTATGTAAATGCCTCTTTTTGCGTGACCATCCCCATTTCTTTAACTGATGCGGGTGGTTGTAAGACTGGAATTCTGGTAACCGGGCCCCAGTGCATGCGCTCTGACCCCTAAAAATGTAATAATTGGCTATTTGCCTAATTGGAATATTTACCTAATCTATAAGGCCAGAGTATACAGCGCAAATTGAACCCAGGGACTGTAAAATAAATGTAACCAGTGAATTAAAGCACACATTGTGCCACCCACTACAGTGGCAGTGCAAACATGACCGCAGGCCTGCCACTGTAACAGGTATGTGCAGTTTTAAAATTCCAAAGTTCAACTGGTCAAAATATCCCATTTATGACAGGCCTAATTCCTCCATTTAAGTATTAATAGTTCACCCCTATGTAGGCCCTAATGCCCATAAGGCAGGGTGCAGGGTATTTAAAAGTATGGTCAAAATACCCTTACAGTGACAAGGCCCAAGCAGCTACTTTGTCTGTAGCAGGGTTAGCTATTTCAAAGGAAAGCATTGAACTTCAATATTACATTTAGTAAAGTTATCTCAACCTCGGAAATAAATGCAAAGTTACTTCTTGGACTTCTTAATATAATTATTACAAGTCTAGTTCACTGGTAAAGTCAGATGTGTAATATATAGTGTAACATATTTTGGAAATGGTAATTTTAGAAAGTTACTTCTTCCCAGTGTCAAACCTCTAGAAGTTAATTTGCACAATCTTCCAACTGTCACCAAGGAATTGAGTAGGCACCTTAATGAGGTGTGAACTAGCTCTCAGTGCTGGGACAATGTTCTGTGGTGTGGGAAGGTGTACTGTTCCTCTGGCAGCTTGACCATCTGGGCTATGCTGATGAACTTAACTTCAAAGAGGCCTACCCTGCCACAAGCTAATTTTTAGCTAAGTCCTGCTGAGGGCCCTGTTTTGTCCAACTAGTAAAGCAGGCAGCACTCCCAGTGGGAGAACCACTGTCCCCAGTACTGATTTGAAGTGACTACAGAGGATAGGTTGCTCATTTCCCTGGCCACACCTCTGAGGTCGGCACAGGGACTCTACAAAGGGGAAGAAGGGCTCTGCTGTCTAAAGCACTTAGGGTTACCCCTGGGAACTTTTCTTAATTGGTGGAGGAGGGACTAGGAGTCACCCCTTCCCACAGGCTAGTGCCAGACATGCATTTTGCACCCCTGGGCATAATCTTCAGTACTGTACCTCTGGAAGATAGAAGAAGGATAGCACCTGTTGGTAAGACTTGTGAGGAGACCTGAAAGGCTGAACCAGTTCTAACTGGCACCAAGGAAAGACAAATGGACTCCAAGGTTTGGTTGGCTTATCTCCCGGTAAGCCGTAGGGACTCAACAAGCTGCAAGAATCCCGTTTTCCTGAAGACCCCAGTTGACCACTTCCAACTGAACCTCCTTTGACCCTTCAGGTGACTTTTCCTGGAATGAGTCTTGAGTCATTTCTTGATGTTCTGGGGACCATGGCTTTGTGAAAGAGTACTTATCCTAACACATGCAGGTGCAAGGATGTTGGAAACCTGTTCTGTCCCTGAAGCTTCAGATCACGAGGCCAGCCAACTTGCCTTTGAAGTTACTGTGAGTTCTGGGTTCAAGAGCTGCAGGTCCAGGCCTTATCAATCAGGCAAGAGGGCAGCAGGTCAGCACAGCAGGAAAGCAGTCCTTAAAGAGCAGCAGAGTGGTAGTCCTTTCAGCAGCAAAGCAGTCCTTCTTCCTTTCAAAGTATCCCCAGGTACAGATGTGTGCTGAAGAGGTGGTATCCAAGGTCCAGTATACATACCCAGTTGTTCCTTTGAAGTGGGGAGGAGCTTTTAGAGGCAGACCATTGAAGTGTACAGCTGCCCTGCCTTCCAGCACCTGGCTCCAGACTAACTACAAAGGGTATGAAGCCCTTTGTATGGATACAGGTAGCAACCTATTCAGATGCAAGCAGGGCTGGGTCCAGTTCCTCCCTCCTATCCTGCAGTGATGGCCCATCTAGGCACACCTAAGTTCCCCAATGTGTGTGGCTGTCTAGGAGAAATACACAAACTGTCACTCACACCCATTCATGTGACCCAGAGACAGGCTGCAGGCACCAAATGGCTAAGGTAGAAAAATGGTAACTCTAAAAAACTATCATTATTGAATTTACAATTTAAAATCTGTCTTCACCATAAGTTAGGATTTCGCATTACACTTCCAAATACACCAAACATGAATTTGTTATGTGTTCCCATGGAAATTACAGCTTATTTAATGTAATAAGGTAACTCCAATGTTATCCTATGGGAGAGGTACGCTGTGCAGCAGTGGAAAATGATTTTAGAAGTTTTTCAGTACCAGGACATGTAAAACTTAAAAGAACATGTCCAATTTTTTAAATACATTGCACCTTGAACTCTGGCCTGCCTACCCTAGGGGTGACCTATATGTATTGAAAAGGAAGGGTTGGGACCTGCAAAATATTTACTTTGCTAGAAGGAAATGGCAGATTAAAACTACACACACACAGGCAGCAATGGCAACCCTGGAATATGTTTAAAGCATTGCTTAAGTAGGAGGCACAATCAGTGCTGCTGCCCATTTGCACAGGTAGTGCCACTATGTTAGTGCCTTAAAATTACATTAAAGGTACTAATTGGGTATAAGTCAATTTTTATCATGTTTTAAGCAGGGAGAACAAGTACTTTAGCACTGATTAGCGCTGGTACAGTGGGCAGAAGATAAAGCCAGTAAAAAAAGGAAGTCAGCAGAACAGGAGGTCTGAAGGCAAAAAGTAGGGGGAAAACCACACCAAGGATAACAGGAATAAGAATGAGTATTGCCAAATTGGCAATTACCCACCTCACTATACATAATTTCACTGAACCCAGCCTATGCACCCCTACCTCTACTCCGTCCTACTGCTGTGACTCATTTTTTACTAAGCCCTAGGATTCCCTCAGCAGCTGCTATTTCTCTCATTAGTTTCTGTTGACTCCCAACCCTGTCAGAGAGGCCCTGGGAATCTTCCTGCAGAAGCTGCTCCTATTTTCAGCTTCTGGAAACTCACTACCCTGGCTCTTACTGTCTGGCCACCCCCAATGATTGTGCTTTTCCTTTGTGCTCTACTTTTGCTGTGTATATATATTGTTGTGAGACCAGGCTGCCCCCTAAGATTGGGTCGCTGGCTCCTTTGTTTCTATGCCCCCGTCTTCCCATGATCATATAATAAAGACCTCTTGTTCCCAATGTCTGCCTTTTGGAATTTCTTCCACATATATCCATAATTCTCTGAGATCCTGACACTGAGGCTCAATAGTGTATGTTTTAACTAGTAATTCCTCTGGGAGATTTAGTAATTATCTAGGTTACTGCAGCCTGGTACCGCAGGGACGTATGGCTGGACATCCAGTAAGGTCTTCAGGCACTGCAATTAGTGAAAGATTCCTTAAGTACTTGTGCTCTATTCAAGAGTAGTGTCTGATGACATGTTACAGTACTAGCTTCCAGATAGCAGCACTAGATATGTAAAAGCATATGCAAGCTTTTATTTATATGTATTAGCACATTGAAGCCGGTCCTACACTGTTTGACAGTGGTTTTATATCATGCTGTGTATGTTGGATACTAATTTTAGTTGTAATTTTCACTTCAAAAAATGTTCTCTTATTTAAGCAGTACTAGTAGATAGGGCCCTGATGAAGAATGGGAGTCTTGGCTGAATATGAAAATAAAAACAGAAATTCACTGACAAAAACAAAATGAATTTATAGTTATGTATTGTGATAAGATCATCCCGTACATTAAAAAACCTGAAAATCATGGAAAAAACAAACATTTAAGTGACATACTAATTTGATGGTATAAAAGCTCATCATCAAAAAAAGCAAAAACAGAAACACTGGAATTTGGCAGTTATAGTTCAGTGTGCTAACTATTTGTTTGCTTCTCTATGCCCTGCTTATGGTCTCACATATTACATCAATCGTGACTTGTTAAATGACATCATGGATGACATCGCTGAAGGCATTTCAAATTACATTACTAATGGCATCACTGATGGCATCACTGATGACATCTTGCAAGCTATTGCACCACACATTTCTCTATAAACTACAAGATCATAAAAAAAAGAAAAAGTAGGTAGTAGAGGCTCCCACAAACATATACATCATGGATTACCTATTTGTAAGGGTTCATGTACAAAATAGAAATATGGAAGTAATCAGTCAGGTCTGATTCAGGATGGGAACAGTTGTATAGTGCACAGTTTAACTGCCAGTAAAGTTTTAAGTGCAAATGGTACGTTTAAGCAAGGTAGACACTGAGCATAACTAGTGTGAGTTGCAAATGTACTTTACAAATAAGTTGCAGCTTAAAAGAAAGTACTGTTGCCAAAATATGTGGGAAAACTCAAGCTTATGCTTTTTTTTCATACTCAGATTTATTGTTTTTTAACAAGCAAATAGACACAACAATTCATGGTAATGGGCCATCCCGCTTGACACAGACCACGCATAATATGCTGGGCTGCCCGCCCTTACAATACTTTAGGATTTCATTACAATCAGACAGTAAGTCAAAAGTTGTAGTTCCCCATATCCTTACCTCACCCAATCACTCCCACAGTCCCAATGATTTGCCACACACTTGTTTATATTTGACTGGACATCCCCATGCCCCATATATAGGTTGTTCCTGTGTGGCCCAATAATCTAGGCCTCTCTGCCATTGGGTGATTGTGTTGGGGTGGGGCTCTTCCATCTAGTTGCTATGTCCCTTTTGCCCACCATGGGGGCCGTTCCCAGAAATGCTTTCTCCCCACTTGAGTCTCCTATTCTTTCCAGCACCCTCAGGAACAGAACTTGGGGCATGAGTGGAACATCCCATCCCAGAACCCCATTCAGTTCAGCAACTACTTCCGCCCAGTATTTCGATATGATAGCGCAGGACCAGGTTATGTGATAGAAGTCCGTGGGCTCCTCCGTACATGGTAGGCATATTGGGGTTGGAAGACACCATGCTCGGTATACCCTGACTGCGGTGACATATGTACAATGACGATTGTAGAGTTGGATCAGTCTCAGCCTGGCTGAGAGAGTGATCTACCGGGGGGCCATAAAGTTGTCCCTCCAGTCCTCATCCTCAATACGTCCCAACCATTGTTCCCGTCAGGTCCGTAAATGATCTAAAGTTGTTGGCGAGTTATTGACAGGGGATTTATAGATCTGGAAAGCCCCTACCCTTCCTGGCTCCCCCATAAGGAGTTTGGCTTCTAAGGGACTCATAATGGTGTGTTGAAGCTGGAGGTATTTATAAAATTGCGTGGTGCTCAGAGAATATGTGTTTTGTAGATCTTGAGTAGTTCAAGGTTAACCTCCCTTCCAGACATCCTCAATTTGGCTGATACCAATAAGTTCCCATTTCTGGAATCTTTCTTGCTGCGTCACCTCTTTCACCCATGTACCCTGCCACAAGGGTATTTGCACTGTGATCCTGGCCTTCCAGTGAGTGTATCGAAGAGCTGAGCGCCAAGCAAGGAGGACTGATCCGGTTACAGTAGGGATATATGTGGCATTGGTGAACCATAAAGCATTGCTCGGATCTGCAAGAGTCACAGCATTTTTAGTTCTAGTTGGTATGCCGGGTCTGACCAGCCCCCCAGAAAATCAGTCATTGATCACCAACAGGTGTGTGGCTATATAGTAGAGAAAGAGGTTGGTCATTCCCCTCCCACCGTCATATGGGGCTTTTTGGCAGTGGGTCAACGCCAATCGTGGGCACGAGTTTCCCCGAGGACTGAGGTCAATGTTCTATGCAAGGGCGAAACTAATACCTGTGCTACCTATATTTTTGCCTAAAAATCTTGAGATCCAAGGGGACAAGACATCCACATACTCCCTCTCGCTAAGCAATCCACGATTAAATGTCCAGGTATCAGTTTTGATCTTGCATAATTGTGTTTTCACCTCCAGCAAAAGCGGATTATGATCCGACATTACTCGCGGAAATCTTATAATGCGGGAGCCTTGCATAAGAACAGGAGAAATAAAAAAATAATCAAGCCTAGAGCAGATTTTATGAGGTGCGGAAAAAAAGGTATATCCTGAGTCATCCCGATTAAAAAAGGCCCAGGCATCCATTAGCTCATGTAATTCTATTAAGTGGCGTAAAGCCCTATAGACTTTTAGTTTTCTCCCAGTATATATGGTCCCTGGGTGGTTCATAAGTCCACACTCCATATTAATATTTAAGTCCCTTCAGATTATAAACGGGGATGGCCAGCCAACCAACTCCAAACTAAGCCAATTATATAATCCTGGTTCATCAAGTACTGGACCGTATAAGGCACAGAGTGTAATATTTTTACCCTGAAAGTTGCCATGTACTATAACCCAACGGCCCAACCTATCAGCAGAAGAGCTTCCCCCGTCTTGTAAGAATAGCTACTCCCCTTGGATCTCAAGATTTTTAGGCAAAAATATAGGTAGCACAGGTATTCAGAATGTTTGGGATACTCTAAAGGCTGGGATTAGGGGCGAAGCAACCCGATATGGATGGGAAGCCCACAGGAAGGAAAAGACCAACTTACAGAGATTATATACAGAATTAGAAGAGGCAGAGCTGAACTTGTCTCATGTGATACGGACAGGAGGAGATAGCGATGCAGCCTAAACACGTATTATTATAGCTAAATCATCCATAACCGAACTCTCACAAGCTAAAGCAGCTAGTAAATTTATAGCTTGGGGATCTAAAATATTTGAGAACAGTGAAAGAGCAGGGCATATGCTTGCGGTAAGAATTAGGGAGAGAGAGATTGCCCAACGCATTAAAAATATTCAGGATCCGGAAGTTGGCCTTGTGTCAGATGAAAGGGCCATAGCTTTTGCCTTTCAGAAGTTTTATCAAAAATTGTATAGTGAAGACATTTGTGAAAATGATGTACTTCAGGCTGAAATTGGGGACTATCTGAAGGAGATCGGGGGGGAGACGCTGTCTTCAGAATAACAAGACTCGTTAGATGCTGAAATCAGCATCGATGAGCTCTGGCAGGCAATAGATTCTCACCCAAGGGGCAAAGCGGTTGGCCCAGATTTTTTGCCGGGAGAATTCTACAAGGTATTCCGTCTTCAGCTCACTCCGGTTATGCTAGAATTGTTTCGCAGAGTTCAGGATGGAGAGATCCCCCCTGAGTCTCAGCGAAGAGCCAGAATTATAACTTTTTAAAAAAAAGATAAGAGTTCTTCCGATATGGGTTCATATCGCCCAATTACGCTTATTAACAGCGATATTAAAATATACGCCAAGATCTTGGCAAATAGGATTTCGGGGGTGATAAAGAAGCTTGTCTCTGGTCAGCAACACAGCTTTATGCCTGGGCGTGAGACTATAGATTACATTCGTCGCACAATTGCTCTGTTTGATTTTACTAAGGTTTCAGGAGACCCTATGGCCTTAATTCTTCGAGATGCAGAAAAGGCCTTTGATAGGGTCTCCTGGCCTTTTTTATGGGCCGTATTAAGGCATTACGGTCTTGGTGATAGAATTATAAGGGCCCTTCAGAGCATGTACAAGCAACCAACGGCTCAGATCTCTGTTATGGGGATTGAGACGGATACAATTAATATTTTAAGAGGCACACGGCAGGGGTGTCCCTGTTCCCCTTTATTATTTGCAATTTATATAGATCCCCTAATTAGAAAATTTCTTTTGAATGATACGATTCGGCCAGTGAGATCCAGGTGTGGGGATACCAAATTATTGGGGTATGCGGATGATCTTGCCATTCTGACAGACTCTCCTCAGCTTGCTTTGCCAGAAATCCTAAATTTGCTTTTACAGTTTGGTAAGGTGTCAGGATATCATCTGAATGACACTAAGACCTAAAATATTTGTAATGATAAAATCTTGCTGCTTGACTCTCGGGTCACTGATAAGGCAAACTACTTAGGAATAGTGATAAGCTCTATTCCAGAGGAAAGTGTGGAGATGAGCCTTAAGCCACTGTTATACAAGATGGAAAAGGATTTGAGTAAGATTAATAATCTTCACCTAACATTGATGGGTTGATGTAACGTCGTCAAAATTATTTTTCTACCAAAGATTTTGTACCTTTTTAGAGCTATCCCTGTATTATTTGAACAATTTTGGTTTAAAAAGTTAGAGCGTATGATTTTAAGGTTTGTCTAGGCTGGTAAAATACCTTGACGAGCCTTTAAATTCATGACGCTACCCAGAGAAAGGGGGTGTTGGTCTCTACCTAATTTCCAGGTTTATTATTGGACAATTATGCTGAGGCATATTGCTGTATTATTGGATTGTCCGAATGTAGAGGATAGTGAGCAATCAATTTATAGTTTAATTTATGGGGAAGAGGTGAAGGGGTTATTATATAGACATATTGATTTTGCGTACTTCAAACGTGTGAAGTTTAAGGTTTTAGTAGCAGCCTTTAAAGTTTGGACACCCGTTCAGAAATTATATAATATAGGAAGATTACATATTTATACTCCGGTAATAGAACATACCCTTCTGCCAGCAATCTTTTCAGATGGGTATTTTAGAGAATGGACGGTGCATGGAGTGATTATGTTAGGGGATCTGGTGTCAGATAAGGGGGTAAGGACCTTTGAACACATTAGACAGAAATGTAATATTACCAATAGGCAATTTTTTAAGTTCTTACAGATCTGTGACTTTCTTTCTAAGAAAACTGTTAGCTGGACCTCTATCCCATTAGTTGAGGCTATTAGGGGGGGCTATCTACTATATCTGTGATTTATACAATGATAAATGAAAAGAGGTGCGATGATCTATCTAAACATTTTAGCCATTGGCAGATTGGATTGCATGCTGGGCAAGATGTATGCGAAGACTCATTACGCCTTAGTCATACTGCTACTATATCCGCTTACCTCCAGGTCCAATGTTTTAAAACTTGGCTTAATCTGTATATAGCCCCACACCGTATACAACAATTGGGGGGGTGTATGGGAGTTAACTGTCCTAGGTGCGGGAGTATGCAGTTGACAGTATTCATATGTTTTTTTTCCTGCCCCAGCTTGACTCCATTGCTAAACAAAATTGAACAACGTTTGGCGCAAGTTTTTGGACTCAGGATCTTATTAACATCTCAGGCTGTTATATTGGGGTAGTGGATTTGAATATGACGTCATCAGAGTGGAAATTGTTTTATATCGCGATGTCCTCATAGAGGTTATGTTTAGCAACAGTTTGGTTGGATCTTGCTCCCCCGACATAATACGAATGGTTTAGCAAACTCCTAAATGTTGGGAAGTGGGAGCTTCTGGTTTATAAGCGGAGAGGCCCACAAGCTAGTATGGAAGGAGAATTAGTATGGGAACCTGTAATTAATTGGTTGGATCGTGTAAACTCATGATTACTGAATGGGACTAAAGCTCGGATGAATTGTATATATTGTATATACTGTAGATAGTGTGATATAATGTGACTAACTTGTCTTAGTCATGGTTTTTTGTGCTGGCTTATCTTTTTTTTTTTCTCTCCTCCCCATAGCAATCCCTGGGGGGTGGATTTGGGTGGGTTCTGGGGTAAAAATCAAAAATATTGTGAGTAATGACAAAGATGAAATGTTTTGTGATATTTCTTTTGTTTGTTTGTTTGGATGTTTTACCTTGATGTCTTGTTACTCTCTATTAAATATTAAAAAAAGAAAAGCAAGGAGCGAAACCAATTCAGTGGGAGATAGAGAGGTATGTTCTGCAATATGTATTGCAATCGGAGGAGTATCATCATCTTGTACAATGCGATTTTCCCCATCGGGTTCAAAGGGAGAGCTTACCACTTCTGAAGGTCATCCTTGGTCCTTTTTAGTAATGAGGCAAGATTGAGGGACCAGGTTAGCTCCGGGTGATTTGCTACCCATATCTCCAGGTAGCGAAAGCTATGACGTCTGATTGGAATGTTCTTTTGCCACTCCACGCATTACCGGGAAAAGTGTAGCGGAACCAGTATTTTATTTTGGCAAGGTTATGCTCCATACCCAGAGCTTCACCAAGGAGTTTAAGGATTTGCATGCAATGGGGCCTGTACGTGTGGTGTCTGCCATGAATAAAAACCCATAATCCACGTACAGGGTGATGCACTCTTCATGGCTTCATTGCCATCCCAGAATTTGTGTGTCACATCTAATGAGTTGGACCAATGGTTTTATAGCTAGACCAAAAAGGAAGGGGGCAAGGGGACAGCCCTGCCTCGTTCCTCAGCAGATGTGGAACTCCTCTGACAGAACACCATTGGTCAGGACCCAGGTCGATGGACTGGAGTATAGCACCTTCACAAGCCCACTAAAGTATGGGCCAAATCCTGCATGGATCAGTATGGCTTCCAAGTAGTGCCAGTCTACCGTGTCAAAGGCATTCTCGAAGTCTATCAACAAGAAGGCCAGATACGGTGGAAGGAGATGACGGTGACCCAAGGCCCCATGCAGGTGTCTCAGGCAATGTCTTGTACTACAGCGATGCATGAACCCTCATTGGTCAGGGTGTATTAAGGTTCAGATTACCCTCTTGAGGCGGATCACGAGAAACGTCGCATAAACTTTGACTTCAGTATTGATAAATGAAATCGAATGGTAATCAGAGCATGAAGTGGAGAGAGAGTCTGTTTTAGGGATCAACACAAATGGAGCCACGTCAACGTATCGCGCAAGGTTTCCCCTCTCCGCTGCCTCCATGTACAGAGCCTGAAGCTATGGTGTCAGTATCTCTCTAAACACCAAATAGCACTCCGCTGGGTAGCCATCAGGGCCTGGAGTCTTACTTGTAGCCAGCGCCGAAATGGCATGACTTATCTCCTCCCACGAGAGGGGTTGATCAAGGATTTGACTATCCGTCTCCGGCAGTCGTTGGAACAGAGCGTCCCGCAGGAAGACACATCCAGAGTTTGAGTCTGGACTCCGCACTCTGGAATGAGACATTTGAATTAAGACACAAATGTCTGGGTTATCACCTCCGACACCTGTTGAGTAGTTCCATTGGCTAAAGGGCGAGACACCAGCCAGTAGAGGAGCTTACCATTTTTGTCCCCCCACACGTAAACATGGGCTGTGGAGGACCTCCATATCTGTTTGGCCGATTCTAAGCGGACATGGGGGATTTCTTTGCGTATGAGGTCAAGCTGGTGGGCTGCATTACCCCCTTCCGCTGTGTCCACAGCCTGTTCCAACCGGATTACACGGGCCTCCAATTGGAAGAGGCGTTTGTTTCGGGCCTAGTGTGTCTTTGTGATATAACCATTGGCAAAGCCTCGGACAGTTGCCTTACCAGCTGCCCATAACGTACTGGTGGATGTGACAGCGCCCTTCTTTATATTGGAAATATTGTCTCAGCTTGTCTTTTATTGATTTTTTGCATTCCTTATGTTGTAGGAACCAGGTGTTGTAATTTAGCAGCGATTAGGTTAAGCATTAGCAGAAGACATCTTGTATTTAGAGACTATCTTGTCCATTTTGCGGAACACATTTTGTATTTATGGCAGCCATTTTGTTTGCCATGTGCTCGCCATGTGCTTTGTCGTACCTCCCTGTCAACTGCGCTTGAAATCTGCCTAGAGGCAAGATATAGTTAGCCTCTTCTGCTTCGCACATGCTCAGTTGAGCTTACAGCTGTCCCCAACTTGCAACTGTCAGGATGTGTCCACCAGAATTAGCTAACTCTCAGCTCCTCCCACTTGTTGCCAGCACATTCTCTGTATGACCTTATATGTATTTAAACCCAGCATTCTGTACTTGTACCACCTTCATTTGAGCCCCTGTATGGGTATAAAAGGACCAAGCTCCTTCCAGTCAGTGTGCTACTTCATGCATTACCGAAGGGTGCTGTGTGAATGTAGTTCCACCTCATGAGGTTTAATAAACTCTGTCTTTTCTATTCCAGTTTCTGTGCAAACTTCTTCCTATTGGTCTGAGGACTTTGGGCAGAGAAGGGAGAATCCCATGCACTGGTAGACCTTGCTGAGGCTCACCACTACAAATGCCTTAAGTTGCCAGATGGCGCGAGGAACGGAAGTAGGTCCTCCCAAGCCCAGAAGTAAGGGTGAGTGATCAGAGATTCCTCAGACAAGTGTATGGATGTTTGCGATCAGGCAACTGTCAGAGGCAGACTAGAACATGAAGTCGATAAGTTACAGGGTATGATGGGCTGCAGACCTATGCGTGTACTGGCGGAGGCTCTGGCTCCATAAACTTCAGACATTGCATAAGCCAAATTCGGAGGCCTAATCTGTGAGTTTCTTGGCATGCGAGAGTCGAAGTGGAGAGGGGACGCCGGTGGCATCCCTTCCCGGGTTCCTGACAGCATTGAAGCCCCCTGCAATCACTGTTAATCCCTGGTGGAGAGACTTCAGCAAGGTTGCAAGATCGCGGAGGGAGGGCATGAGGACTGCTGGGGTATGTGAACTGTGATCAGATCGAGGGCGTGTCCCCCTGTTGTTCCAATGATGGCCAAAAATTGTCCCTGGGGTTCGCGGAGTTCTTGAGTAAATACAAAGAGAAAGGAGTGGTGGAGGAGGATTGCTACTCCTCGGGACCCCCATGTGAATCCTGCATGGAACACCCTCTTGAATCCTTGGTGGGCTAGGAATGGACAGTGGTTAACTAGCAGATGGGTTTTCTGCAGTATAAGGGCGCAGGGGGCACAGCGGTTTGAGAACTTAAAGACTGTAACATGTTTCACCTTATCCAGGAGATCATTGGCATTCCAGGAGAGGATGCATAGGGGATCCAGGTCAAGGTGGAGTGTCGCCATGGGTGCTACCACTTAGGGTGCTGTATTTGTTGGCTCTGACTGAGCGTTTCCAGGATCTTGTGTGCGAGGCCTATGGGCAGGAAGTATGGTTTGTGGGTGTGGGTCAGTGTATGGGTGATGTAGGCATGTCGTCTCTTGTGTCCTGAACAGCTGGAAGAGATAAAACAGAAACAAAAACAAGCAGTCAAAATCCTAAGCTGTCCCCCAAATACCCCTCCCCATACTTCATCCTTTGAAGCATCTGTTGCCCTAACATTAAGAACTGAAACAAGTTCAAACATAGCAATTTGAGGATGGAGTGGTGGACCCCTCCATGTTGTAGGATTTATAAATGTTCAGAAGTCCAGAAATGTTTGTGGCCATCAAGGCTGATGCGCAGCTGCAACTGCTACCATTCAGAGTGCCTTTTTATATTGCTGTACTGCGAGAAAGGTCAGAGTCTCAGATTCCTTCCATCACTGGAGTCGAAGTTTGAGTCTCAGGTATCTCTTTACTTGGCTCCCGCTCCTATGACAGAGCTTGTGATCTAACCTCCATGGAAGAGCTGGACGTGAGCTTGAATGGAGTCAACCTTGAGCAAGTCGAGACCATGACTTACCTGGGGGTTACCCTTGACAGCCGCTTAAGATGGAAAGATCAAATTGCCGTACAACATCTTAAGCTAGCACGGTTAACTGGCTGTCTGATAAAAGAGCAAAAGAGATCCATTACCAAGCGGGTTACCCCAGCTCTCAAGATCTATGACGCCAAAATCAGTACTGCTATCCTATATGGCGCAGATCTTTGGGGCTACATGGATCTCCTAAATCTCTTTAAAACCCAATGTAAGTTCCTACAGAACCTAGTAGGTCTTCCACAGTCGTCGCCATCAATTCCCCTTTGTTTGGATCTGGGGTGCCTTCCGATTAATGAAATGGCCAGATTCAGATTGGTGGCACTGTGGAGGCGAATATGGACCTCCCCTGACCTGTCCTTATTCGCGAAAGAACTAGCAGAAGTCAGGTCAATCGGTGGTTCTGGAAAAATCCCATGGCTCCAAGCTGTAAAAAACAGTCTGGTAGATATGGGATTAGAACAACTCTGGACAGCTCCCTCCCCCAATGCCTTCCCCTCCAAACAAGAGTTTAAAACATTGTATTGGGCGTCTCTTCGTCTAAATCGAGTTTCGATTTCCAGCCTTACCAGCCTCACGGGCAGGTTTCTTACTTTCAAGCTAGACCTGTCCCGCGAGCCCTACTGGGATGTTATTAACAAACCGCTGGACAAGAAACTCTACCACCAGTTCAGGGTAGGTGCTTAGCCTTTGAACACTTTTTGTAAATAAATGGTCCACGGGTGAATTAGATCTCTGTAAAGGCTGCCCGGGGCAGAAGGAATCAGAGAGCCACTTTCTTTTTGCCTGCCCCAGCTACTTGGCGCCGCGAAACAAATGGTTAAAACCACTGTTTCAGCGACTACCATTCAGAAAATCTGCAGATGCCATTTGGGCGCTAAAGACTATCACCTCTGAGGTCTTTGTAGTGAGCCTAGCTAAATATCTGGGGTGGGCGTGGATTATCAGGTCAAAACACATGTCAAAGTTGTTAGAGCCCCCCAATATTGCTTCATAAGGTGACATATTCAGTTTACTGCATAAAATAACCGACTGCACTCTTTGCACCTTTGCACTTTATGTATGAAATGGTGTCCCATTGATTGTTATGGTTCGTTATATAATCATTAACCTTATGTTTTACTCAGGTTTCTCACCTTAGATGTTTAATACTTTTTTTTAACTTCCTTACAATCAACTCATTTAAGGATTATCATTGTTTGGTTATTTTTGCATGTAGTCCTTGTTTACCAATGTTGTATTCTTTTCTTTGTAAATAAGTTTTTTAACTTACTGTTTTTATAAATGTACTGCAATGTGTCTTTTATGATTTATCAAATCGAAATAAAGACTTGAAACCTGAAACCTGAGCTGGACGTACTTCCCATGATTACCTTGGGCAATGAGGTTTCCTTCCTTTGTGTGTTGCATCCCTGCCACCCTTACAATACATTAACTACCTATGAATTTCTGAGCACATCCTGTAGTTAAATATTTTTCATGTAGTGGTTTTAACAATTTCTATATAAACTGGATATTTATAAGATACAGGTATTTCTTTCCAAAAGTTTACTGAAAATTCTGAGACATTAGACATTGTTGAAGAATATATAATATATTAGCAACTGATTTACAAACTTTTCAGGTTAGAGAACAATTGTAATATTTGTTCTAATTGTGAACATTTTGCAATTTTTTTTACAAACTATAGAGGGTTGTGCATCAATCAATCAATCAATCATTTGTAAAGCGCACTACATACCCGCAAGGGTCTAAAGGCGCTGGGGGGGAGGGGGCGCTTCTGATCGAACAGCCAGGTCTTGAGTATCCTCCTGAAGGTCAGCAGGTCTTCAGTCTGTCGTAGGCTCAGTGGGAGGGTCTTCCATGACTTGGCGGCGAGGTGAGACAAAGATCTTCCACTGGTGGTTGTTCTTCGGATGTGTGGGACAGTGGCGAGTGAGAGGTTGGCAGAGCGTAGCTGGCGGTTGGGGATGTAGAAGGAGAGCCATATGTTGAGGTAGGCTAGGCCAGTCTTGTGGAGTGCCTTGTGTGCGTGGGTGAGGAGCTTGAAGGATATCCTCTTGTTGACGGAGAGTCAGTGCAGGTTTCTCAGGTGGGAGGTGATGTGGCCGTGGCGTGGGTCATCGAGGATCATTCGTGCCGAGGTGTTTTGGATGCGTTGTAGTCGCTTGATGAGCTTGGTCGAGGCTCCCGCGTTGAGGACGTTTCCGTAGTCGAGTCTTCAGCTGACAAGGGCCTGGGTGACTAACTTTCTTGTGGAGGGTGTTGAAGCAGGAGGAGGAGATGGCGTTGACTTGCTTGGTCATTGAGAGCGTTGAGTCGAGGATGATTCCCAGGTTGCGTGCGTGGTCGGTGATTGTCGGGGCTGCCCCCAGTGCTGCCGGCCACCAGGAGCTGTCCCAGGCTGAAGGGTTGGAGCCGAGGATGAGAACCTCCGTCTTGTCTGAGTTCAGCTTCAGATGGCTGGTCTTCATCCAGTCGGCAACAGCCTTCATTCCTTCATGGAGGTTGGCTTTGGCTGAGATGGGGTCCTTGGTGATAGAGAGAATCAGCTGACTGTCATCGGCATAGGAGATTATGTTGAGGTCATGATGTCGGGCTACTTGTGCAAGCGGGGCCATGTAAACACGTTGGGCTGAGGGAGGATCCCTGGGGTACGCCGCAGATGATCTCGGAGGTTTTGGAACGGAATGGAAGAGGCGGACACTCTGGGTTCTGCCGGAAAGGAAGGAGGTGGTCCAATTCAGAGCCTTGTCTCGAATCCCTGTGGCGTGGAGGCTTGGGCGTAGTGTGCGGTGGCAGACGGTGTGTAAGGCGGCAGAGAGGTCTAGGAGGATGAGTGAAGCTAAGGGCGTGCGTGCTGATCAAGTTGGCGATAGAGTCGCTGAACTGGGGCGGGGTCCCGGGGTCGGTAGACGAGGGTGCCTCTGAGGGTGGAATTAGGGTCTGTGTGGATCTGGAAATGCATGTGTTTGGCAGTGCTGAGCGCGTCGTCGGTGCTAGTCGAGACCCTGATGCAGGTATTGTGGACGATTCCTCCTCCGACTCCGTTGGTGCGGGCTCTGCGGGTGATCTTGTAGCCGTCTGGGATGGCTATGACGATGTCGGGTGTGGAGGAGTCGTTAAACCAGGTCTCTGTCAGGAAGGCGACGTCGGGGATGTTATAATAATAATAATAATAATAATCCACATTTGTAAAGCGCACACTCACCCGTAAGGGTCTCTACGTGCTGGGGGCTGTCGGGAAGATTAAGCAAGCTATTGCCCGGAGTCACATGGTGCTGGGCTAATCTGCCGTTGGTGCCCGGGATCGAACAGTGATCCCCAGATTACGGAGTCTGTCGCCCCATGTTGTGTCGAGCAGGTCCCAGAGCTCTTCGGCATGCTTGCGTGCGGAGGGGGTGTTCAGTAGTATGCATCGGAGGTGGTTGGGGTCTTTCTTGGCGGGTGGTTCGTCGGCTCTGAGGCTGGTGTAGCTGCAGTTCAGGCAGGTGAAGGGGCCGTGTGTGCGTTTCGGGGAGGCGTTGAAGCAGGTGTGGCTCCGTCCAGAGTTGATAGCGTGCCAGAATGCTGGTGTCGTAGTGGCGGCGGTCGTCATGGCGGGTGCTTGGTCCAGGGGTTCTGGCGAAGGGCGCGTCCAGGCGCGGATGGGCGCAGACGGGCTCGCCTTAGGCGTTCTTTCTGCGCGCCAGTGGCACGCCCACGCAGTGGATGGCATATGTGGGGAGGTGGGAGGGAGGAGCAGCTGGGAGGCAGGAGGCCGGGGCAGCGAATGGTGCATCAGACCTGTAAGAAAATGTGTTAATAGCTGAGTGCGGTGGAAGACCCAGTCAAATATTAAACAGAGTCCTTGCCAGGATAAATCACAAAAAGTCACTAAATTAACCTGTGCTTAACCCCCTGGTAACTTTGCAAAAAAGAAGTCAGGCTTAACTTAGAGGCAATCTGTAAAATATTTATGCAGCACACATAAAGTAATGAAGTAAAAGCACAATACAAAAAAAATTCCAAATCAATGTTGAAAAATAAATTATATTTTGATAAATAAAATGACTACCAAAGTGAATTAAACTCAATCAGTATAACCAGAATTATGTATGTAAACATTTTAAGTGTGAAATAGCACCTTAAAGATCAAAGTGTCAACTGCTTGTATTTGCTGACATGACACCGGGTCAAATAAAAAAATGAAGGCTCACTCGGATGGACTGTGGGTCACATACCAAGGGGTGGATTGGGCTCAGTCTCGAATTACCTTTGGACTTAGAAAAATTGTTGATAAAAGTACTGGAGAAGGTAGTTTCTCAGCTGGGCAAGGCAGTAGGCTGTACCCGAGGACGAGTCATTGACAACAGGGAGCCGCTGGGCAAGAGTTTGATGAAGTCATTGACGAAGGCAGGAAAAATCTCTGAGTGGGAGAAGCTGAATTCCATCATTATCCAAGGGCAGCTGGTCATCGTCAAGCCCAGTATAGATTACTATTTGGATTTAGAAGTTTTTCTGGTGCTCGTACTCACCCAGCGGGATGAGGCTGCAGGCTGTAGCTGAAAGGGGCTCCATGAGGTTGGGTACCACTGCCAGGATATCCAGCTGAAGAGAATATGCTGCTGTGGGAATAACTTAACAGGAGCTACTTTATAGTTAGACTGACAAGTGAAGCACCTTGGGCAAACCGGCTGGCAGGTAGGTCCCATACTTCTCTTAGTTCTCCAGGCAGTATTTCCTGGAACATTGTCTAAGTCACAGATTTTAGACTTAGGCAGGAGCAGTACTGCCAGTCCAACATCCAGGACATGGGAGGCACCACTTCAGGGGATTAAACTCACCCTAGCAGAGGCCATCAGCAGGGTTTAAGGTCTGAGGAGCTTGTTGTATCCCAGTAGCTCACACAGGAGGCCAGCAAGCTAGCCCTTGGAGTCACCCTAGTAGTCATGGGTTCATGAGGCAGTCGTTTTCATTTCTCATGCAGCTGGACATCAGGCAGTCCTTCCAGCAGCAGTGCAGCAGATTTTTCCTTACGAGTCTTCCACAGGTCCAGAAATTATCTGAATAGTGGTTTTAGGGGGTTCAATATTTATATGTAGTGCAAGCATTTGTGAGTGGGGTAATGCCCTCTCTTACCCCACCTCTAATTGTGGAAAGCTCTTTTCTACTCCTGTCAAGGCTCCAAACCGTATGGGGTAACAAAGGGCTGGTGTCAGGTTCCTTTCCGTGGGCTGGAGGCAAGCCCTTTGAATTATAAGTCGGGCAGGGTACAGCTCCACCTCCAGCCATTCTGTCAGTATAGCCCACCCTGCCCACTCCTGGTCCCCTTTGCTTCATTGCTGGGAGGAATACACAAAGCCCAACAGCAAGCCATTCACAGGCGTTTGCCAAAAGATACCGACATGAGGCACAAATTGTTGGGAAAAGAAAATGCTAACTTTCTAAAAGTGGCATTTTCAGAATTTTGACTTAAAATCTGATTTTACCACTAAAGAAGATTTTAAATGGGGTGTGGCCAAGATGGCAGCTGCATTAGACAATTTCTAAAGCACCCCAAGGAAAGCCCATAACTGATCTTGCATCTATCCATGCCCTCAAGCTGTATGCCTTGACATTGCCTGGTGCATGCTGCTCGCGGGGAATTCCGATATCGCCTGATGGCACATTTAAGGGATGTGCCCCCTATATCGGTGGCAGTAACCACGGTGTGGCGGCTGGTGAGGCCTACTGCGGGTCGGTCCCACTTCCATTCGGGGACCGTGACACTGAAGGATTGGAACTGGAATCCATATGCTTCAGGTGCACACAGGACTGCTAGACTCCAGCCCTCTGTTTGCTCTACTTGAGCTGCAGACCCTGACTGACTGTCAAGGGTCTCTTGGTGTCAAGTGTTGCCCGCCCCAGAGTGGTGCAGCGAGGTCCTGCTTTGATTCCAGGCGGACTTCCCACAGAGAGATCCTAGCTGCATCTGCTGAGGGACAGCCACAACTCTCCAAATCCGAAGTGGGCATTGCCCTACTCCTTCTGGCTGGTGGATGTGGAGCATGGCAGGTGAGCTGTGGCCCATCGCCCTTCAGAGCTGCTCAGGTGCATGAGTATTTCCTGCCTTCCAGTGCATGTAGGCATGGGGAAATCCTTGACCCATCAGAGCACCTATTCCTTTCTAACTCCCAGACAGCTTGCAGGAGATGTTGCTGGGCCGTGGTGCGTGGGCCCCTTGATACCGCTGTCCTTAGGGGATACTTTTGTTTACTCTGCAGGAGCAGATTTCAGCAAGTGCTGGAATGGCAATTGCAGGATTACAGTCTTTGATTACCGGCCATGCCATTTGGGAAAGCTGGTGCGTGGCACTGATAGTACATGTCTCAACTGCATCCTGACACGGTTGTGCCCTTTGTTGAATATCTTGCACTGCAGACTGCCTGGGCACACTGGCACCCTTGTTATGTGTTCCCTTACTTCAATGGGCACCATGAAAGAGCTCCCTCATTCCTCTTCTACTGGGTCCACATAGCAGGTGATACTTCATAACTCTGGCTTTGCTGGAGACTCTGGTTTTCTGGGGGATAGCCTTCTTCCACACCCTCTTTCTATGGTAATTGCTTTCTTCGGTGCCTACGCCACTGGCCATCTGGTTGCTTGCTGCAATATTGCACCTGTGGGTTGTGTTGTGGCTGCCATTCGATGCCACCTATTCTCGAGCCACTTCTAACCTACTCACATTCTAGATAAAAGTACAGCTTCCCCCAACTTCCTTAACCTTCACAGCGTAAAACTATGTTTGTGTGCTCTTTGCAAACACGTTATCAGGGGCATATGTACAAAAAAGTCACGCGGTGCAGCAAGTCACCTTGCTTCAATGCTCTGCGTGACTAGAAAATGTTAGGAATGCACCACATTTAAAAGAATACAGTGCACAATGTGCTGCCTTGCGTCATCTCAGTCACTCTTGCACCATGGTGCCAGGGTGCATGCATTGCATGCAGGATTGTTTTTGAGCTAGAAGGAGCACCTTCCTGCACAAAAATAAGGAGAATTAAATACATTTCTCCTCGTATCTTTTTGGCACATTCCCAGGTTTGTTTGTAAATCTGGGAATGTGTCAAAATACATGGATACTCTGTAGAAACCCCTTGCAATGCCCATGGAAATGCCACCATGGTGCAGACTAATGCAACGCAGCAATTTGCACTGTGTTATATTACTCAAGATTTATGAAGTCATGCAGGACCATGCAAGTTGGCCTTGCGTGGTTTCTTAAATTTCTATTTTGAGTTTAATCGCTCTTGCACCATGTTGCATGGTGCAGGAGTGACACACTAGGGCTCATAAATATGCCCTGCAGTGTTTAATGTGTCAAGAGTAAGTGCTAGGGCTAAAGCTTTGTTATGTAGCCCGTGACCGGTGCTATTGAGGATCTGGTTACCAAATGTAACGTAACTCTCTATCTCTTGTAGGTTCTTTTTCATCCCTGCATTCGCTATTTGTCATTTTTGTCTTTCTTTCCATCTTTCTTTTCCCCTTTTATGTTTTTCCCTCAATTACCATGGATCAGGCTGCTGGGGAAAAAAGTGCCACCCCCCCAAAAATAGCTACAGTATGTCATTGCATACTGTATGTTGCTTATTGCCACATTTTCATTAAAAATGTCACTACCTCAAAAATCTAACATTTTTATGAACATAATCAAAGAAAAACATTTTCAGCAGAAATTTCACCCATAAAAGTACCAAGAATAAATAGTAGTGTAGACCAACAACACAATTATAACAGCATTGTTCCTGGAGCCCTCACAGCATGTTAGAGAAAGCAACTCACATATAATTGCAGAAGAAGCGTAAATGCATCTTTAACATGCCTAACATTACAATGTTTCTTTTTAGAAAGTGGCGATAAAAGCATCATAGGAAAGCTATCATAATAGTTAAGATAGCAGCTAAAATGGTTTTAATAACCAAGGGGGAAACACAACAGGCATTTGACCGTGTCTGCTCCTAGACGAAACAATAGAGAATGTTCCCATCACCCCCGTTGCAGCCAAAGATAGTCTGTGGGGCAATTCAGTGCTTTCAGAGATCGATATGCCACAATCTGCGTCTTCCCTTTCATTCTTCTAGGATGACTGGTCTCCTCCTAATTACAAAATGAAAGTGCTACCTCTTTTTTTATTAAGAGTTAGACATATATCTGGCTCTATAAACGACTGATGCAGACCAATCTTACCCAGTTCCATTTTGCCATAGTCAACCAGGGGATTTAGAGACTATTATTACAAGTGAGGCAGTCCATTATGAAATCTCCAGATAGAGCAGCCTCCTCCTTCTTCCAGATGGACAGCCACATAACTATTGGTCGGGTTCTTATATAATCCCCTAAATAGCGCGAACTCAGCTCTTCATGACAAATGAAGTGAGAGGGTAACATCTGGACTGTCAAAATCTGCCTACAGTACCTATTTTCTTCCCTTTGTAATACTGCATAGTTCATGGTACCCCATACTTCAGCCATATATATCACTGTGGGGACGCATTGAGACTTATATATCTGCTCTAGTGGCGGCAATTGACCATCTACTGAGGCTGTGGAAGACTAAGAAGGGAGCCAATTGCCTTAGAAAGTTGGGTTCTATTTTGTATGATAATTGGCGTCCATGATCCAGAGGCTGAAAAAGTAACTCCTAATATACAGGAAGCTACTTACATTTGTCAACCGGGAAGGACCTACCAACAAAGTTGAGTGCTGGCTGCACCTAGGCCCAAATGCCATAACACGTGACTTGGAAAAGTTGGTGTGCAAATCCTGTGAGGCCATAACCACAACAAAGGCATGAACTAATGAACGCAGTACCGTTGGGGTGCGTGCCATAAGCATTGGGTCATCCGCATATAGAATTGTGGGTACTAATCTATCTCAGATTTTTGGAACGTCACTGGTAATTTCCATTCAAAAAAGGTGAAGGCCATTGATATGTAAAATAAATAATATATATATACATAAGCAAGACACTTCTGATTTTATCAGAACATTGAACAATGTGGTCTGGGGTTCAAATTGTTTACTGATAACACTCGATGTAACATCTCTGTATACCTTGATCAAACATTTTGACGGGATGCGAGCTGTAGAATTTTATTTAAATAAGCGACCCATGAATTTTTCAGCACACAATAGAATGCTTCTATCTATGATCCAAATTTGCCTTGAACAGAACTTTTTCTTTTTTAATAACCAAATGTACCAGCGGGTTAGAGGGGTCGTGATGGGGTCATGCTTCTCCCCGAGTCTGGCATGTCTCCACATGGGACTCTGGGAGGAGCAGGTCCTGGGTCGCACATTATTGGAAGAGATGCAGGAACATGTACTATTATATCTAACGTACATAGTCGATCTGTTCATGATATGGCGAGGGTCTATGATGGAAGCTCAAGCTTTTGTTGGGGAACTGAACAAAAACAATTTAAATTTGCAGTTCACTTCACATATAGACAACAAGTCAGTGGTGTTTCTTGATACTGAGGTTTACATCACAGATACTGGATTAGCCACTAAAATGCATAGAAAACCCACGGCTGGGAATACCGTACTGCATGCCTCTAGTCAGCATCCCCACCACCTAATTAGCAGTATTCCCTTCGGGGAAATGCTGCGAATTAGGCGGATATGTAACTCTGACATTGAGTGTCATAAAATACAGGAGGAAAGCAAGGCTCGTTTTTGTCCCGAGGCTACTCTGTTAAAACCATACAGCGGGCAATCAACAGATCATTAGCCATTACAAGGGAAAAAGCACTAGCAGTGAAGGATAAACCCAGTGTTTCGCTAATTAAAGAAACAACCATCAAGCCTAGAGTTATCACAACTTTCAGTAAACAACACAAGGAGATTCGGTGATTCTTCTACAGAAACTGGAACCTAATAACAGGGGATCCTGTTATTGGTGAATTCGTGGTGAACAAACCGGATATCACATTCAGAAAGTCTATATCCATGTCAGATAGACTAGTCAGTAATTTCCTTGAGAAACCTATTTCTGACACTTGGGGCGCCCTCGGAGGTGGGTTTAAAAAGTGCGCTGTATGTAAAGCCTGTAAAAATGGGTGCAATAAAACCCAATATACGGTGCCTTTCAAGAGCAAACCCACACTGATTAAGAAACACTTGTCATGTAGGACTGATTTTGCAGTCTATGTGCTGCAGTGCCCGTGCGAGTTACGATATGTGGGCAGCACTCGCTTGCCGGTACATAAGCGGGTACTGCAGCACATTAGGGCAATTGTGGGTAAAGACCAGTCTTATCCTGTGGCCTGTCATTTCGAGAGTCTGCACAAAAGTGATCCATCAGGCCTACAGTATTTTGCTATTGACTGTGTAATGCCATTGAAGAGACGGGGCGATAGAGATGCAAAGCTCCGACTGTTGGAAACTAGGTATATAATCGAACTGGACAGTAAGGCCCCACAAGGCCTTAATGCGAGTGAAGATGTATATAGTTCTTGAGTTGATGGATATACCTGATGTGATATATAATTAGTGATTTTAGACAATACTCTTCTGACAAATTTCATCCCTGTTTTTACACCCATTATAATTTCTAACAATATGTGATCAGCAACTTTAACATCTAGGATGGTGTGTTAATCTGCAAAATCAAATATGATCAAAAATGATCAATAATTTTCTTCCACTCCTTAGAGAGATAAAAAATGTAATTGTTTAAAAAAAATATATGAATATTAGAATACCTGTCTTGCCTCGTTCTGCTCCTCTTTTGCTTCTTCATACACTTCTCTTGCTACTTTCTGTACCCCTCTCCCCTCTTTCTGCATGGGCCTTGCCTCTTTCTGCTCCTCTCTAGCTTCTTTCTGTACTGCTTTTGCCTCTTTCTGTACTTTTTCTTGCCTCTTTCTGCACATTTCCTACTCTTCCTCGCCTCTCTTGTTTTTTCTGCACTTTTCTTGCTTCTTTCTGTTTTCTGTACTTCTCTCTACTCTTTCTGTATTCAAATAGGAAATGCAAGCTGTCAAGTCTAAAGGTATTCATGTTCTCATGACTGAGGTATATGTCTACTTGTACATGTACTCTCACATGTGTTATGCATCTGAAGATGGTAACTTAAAAAGCGGGTAGCTTCTCCTGCAGGTGGTCAAATCTTCTCAGTTTTGCTCTGTCATGCGGTTGCACAGGCAGACATGTCTTATGTACATAGGTGTTAAAGAGTCCCTCAAATATACTATTGAATACCCATGTGCCCTTTAATATGAACAGAAAGAAATACATACACCTTTTTGTACACAGATTTACAGAGTTTGCTATTTGAAACACAGATATTCAAGTATTTGTATGTTTATTCTTATGTAACATGTCACAAAGTAAAAGGAATGACACACTCATGCATACCTTTACAAACTTAGACAGACTTACAACATTGATATGGTTAGGATTGCTGTTTCACATTTGGTAGGCCTAAAATACTGAGCAGGCGATGTATAGTGAACCTTTCAAGAGAAAAGTGAGATTTAAGACATCTTGGGAGAAGGATTAGTGAATAGTCTACTTTGTATGCGTCTGTGGAAAGGTACATTCAAAGTAGGCCTCTTTCTGTACTACTGTTGCTTCTTTTTGCACTTGTCTTGCTTCTTTCTCCACCTTTCTTCCTCTTTCTGGACTTCTATTGCCTCTTTCTGCATTTAACTTGCTTCATTCTGTACCTTTCTTCCTCTTTCTGCACCTCTCTTGCCTCTTTCTGCACTTCTCATGCTTGTTTCTGTGCCTTTCCTTCTCTTTCTGTACATGCCCTACTTATGTAGGCATAGTTAGAAATTAGAATTTAAAAAACCTTATAAATTCAATGAAAAAACCACAGGTTTCAGGGACCTTATAGTTAGGAATAGGCATTTAAAAACTTTAGATATTCACTGAAAAAACCACAGGTTTCAGGGACATTATAGTTAGGCTGACATTTCACTCATACAGAACCCTAGAAATTTCGCAGTTATAGTTAGCTGAGCTAACCATAACTCGCACTCCCTCAATGCACTGCTGATGATGTCACATATTACACCACTCATGACAGGTCAGTGACATCACTGATGACATCTCAAATGACATCACTGAGTGGATTTCACTGCTGAATTTCACTGGTTTTGTATAAGTGAAACCTGAGACAAACTATAATGTCCTGTAAACTTTGGTTTATTCAGTTATATTCTAAGGTTTTTTAATTACATTTTCCAACTATAACAACACTGTAACCTTTGGTTTTTTCACAGAATTTCCATCGTTTTTCAAGTAATAATGGTGTTTACAGAGTGGTGGAGAAAGGGGGTGGGGCCTTTGACCAGCTCTGTAGGATTTACAGAAAGTACCAGGAGAGTTTCTTGGGCCCCAAGGTCCCTAACCATCCAAGAGGCCTTCATTTCCCAACAAGTAGTATGCCAGGAGACATGTTTATAGAGTGGTGGAGAAATGTGACGTGGCCTCTGAAGACCTCTTAGAAATCCCGCTGTGTGGTGCTTACTGCTGGTAATGGGAGTGGTTGTTCACCCCAAGTACCCTCAGTAGCCAAAGGGACTTCATCCCCCAACTAGTAGTGCAAAAGGAGGTATGTTTCCAGAGTGGTAGCGAAAGGGGACGGGCCACGAAGACCTCTCAGCAATCCCAATGTGCAGGACTTACTGAACGTAACAGATCGGGTAGTTGGCCCACAAGGACATCCTTTCTCTACTACTCTGCAAACATGCCTCCTGGCGCACTACTAGATTTAGGGGGATTTGATGTATTTTGTGGTAAGCCTTTTTCTCGTCCCTAATTTGAACTAATGTCAGGAGAACAGCACTGCGTACGGCATCATCAAGCAGTGGAGGCTGGACATTTCTATTATGTGCACATTGGACCGTACCTGATGGTGAATGCTTCATTTTGGCAGCACAGACATGTTTGACATCAAGCTGATTTTGTTTGACCAATAATTGGAGAGTGTTATATGAATTGCTCTTCACGGCAACATCAAACTATTTTAATTGCTAGAAGGACAATATGGAAGTTTTTTTTCAATAGCTAAGGTAATGTGTATATATGTAGAATGATCAAACATGGCTGCTAATTGAATTGGATTGAAAAAGGCTGATGCAGCCGAAACGCGTCTTCATTAGTTGATTTTCTGTGCTGCCTGTTACATGTATTACATACTTACCGGTTTCTGTCTGGCACCATAAATGAATGGATCCAGCCTTCGAGGGTAAGCACCTTTTTATTGAGGAGGGGTGTTTTTGGTACATAAACAGGTGCAAGCGGTGGAGCCTGAAATTTTGAACCAATTGCGTTCAGATGCAAGCTGATTGAAACCACACAACCTTTGAGAATATATATAGGTGTATATTATGAAGAAACCACACTTCCCTCCCTACAAAAGTGTATCATGAGCCCACCAGCTGGTTTCAGGTAAAAAGATTTAATTTATTTCAGAGTTCAACAAAGCATTATGTGTTTCGACTTCTGCAGGTCTTAATCAGTGGAAATGCTGAGTAAATCACTTGCACGTGTTTTTAAACACGATTTTAATGAACACAATGAACAGACTTTAGAAAGCATCAGGTCAGTCACATATCTTTGCACAATAATTCCTCATTGATGTAAGTCTTGTGATTACCAGTGGGCATTTGCGATGTTCTCTGTCACCATCACTGTAATATAAGCCACATTAGCACATGTTCTCATTAATAAATATTTCATTCAAATAAAGCTTGCCCACTGAAGTTTTCCAAAAATCATTCCAGACCACATTATAATATTTATTGTGATTGTTCAATTGTGCTCCACAGTATCCTCCATATCAAACATTAAGCAGAGTTACGTTTACTTTAATCATATCCTCAACTTTGCCTCAAAGAATTCAATTTCATGTGAGGCAGAGTCGATGTCATGCACAATGTCAAAGAAAAAACTCAGACACATTATATGTTATGGAATCAGTCTTACTGGTATTATTATTGTCACTCTGTAAATGCCAAGTTCATTACATACCGCCATTGCAAAATATTTTTAAATTATTAATTATTTACTTGCTTACTCTTACCACCCTAGACCCTACATACCTAGCAGGCCAAAACTAAAATATAAATAATACAAATAATTATTCCATAAATTACATAAAGTAGATAAATTAAATAATTAACAATTTATTGTTAGTTATTTATTACATAATTGACTTTCCACAGTATACCCCTTCAAACCTGACAGCCCACAAATAACATATATTGAAAATAAATCAAGATTATATAATTTACATATGTCTAAACAAAATCTGTTAAATAATTCATAGTTATTATTAATTGATTAACTTCAGAAACTAGCCCCCTTTAAAACCCAACAACCCGCTACGAATTAATATACAAAATTAGGTAAATTATTCTAAAGAATTTAAAATAACAATCTATAATTAAAAAAAAACTCTACAGAAACAAAAGTAACACATACAATTAATATATTAACTAAAATGCAGTCGAATAAATAAAACAAAATATTTTTAACCACTATATTATTGAAGCAACGTTAAAATATAGATATAAATTAAAACAATATTACGTATCTCAAACAATGATATTCTTGTCAACAATGTTTGTGCATCATGATATTTGTGTATGACAATATTTATTTTCCGATATTTCTGCCTCCCATTGTTTTTAAATCTATATTTTGTCTAAACACCAAATCAAATGACTTGATAAATATGGAATTTTCTGAAGCTGAATCTTTTAATAGGTTTCAGCTGATATAAAAATACTGTACTTTGTTTGACACAAGCAGGTTAAAGGTTTTTATTTGTGCATAAATGCCTTTTCTTGGTATGAATATTTAAATCTTTCTTTACTGATTAATTTTACTACCTTAATTAATGCCCTTTTTGGCCCTTGGTGGGGGGCTGCCAAGAAGCTTGAAGCAATCAGTGTAGCACTTGCCACCTCATCAGCAACCCACCCACCATCTTTAAAGATCTCACCTGTACAGTTGGGATTTTTCTCCAGCACTCACAGACACAGAAGAGCACTTTAGAAAAAACGGTGGAGTGCCAGCTGGCCTGCCTTGCAAGTAGGACCAACCAGCATGCTATTATTTTTCGAGGTTCAACCCCCAAAGTATGCATGTAACCATGTATGTACGTTTATGTACATAGTGTGATCCTTTCTAGGAAGTAAATAAACACTCTGCATCACATGAGAGGTTGGGACATGATCAACACGATTTTACATGAAGTGGGGAATACACAACTACATGTTTAAGCACAAATACATTTCATTATTTTTTAGGTACATGGGGATTAAGTGATTTACCCTGAGTCATGTAACATTGAGCTACGTGCTGAGACTGGGATTTGAACTAAAGTCTGCAGGTACCAAGGTCGACAGATCTAACCACTAAGCCACATCATCTCTACAGAAGGGTTCATTTTGAGGGGAGAAAACTAAGTTCCTGTTATAGTTTGACTTTACAGCCTGGTCAAGAGAGACAGTGAGCATATTTACCCACTTGGGAGAACCAAAAAAGCCAGGCATGGCTATCCTCAGCTGGAAAAGTAACACATGCATTTTGCTAGAAATCTCATCCTAGAGTGCGCCTTTTGACACCCTGTCAGCCGCTCGTCTGTGGTAGCTTTCTTACCATGACATTTCTGATGACAGTGCTTCCTGAGGCCCCACTGATGGAAACACAGTGGCTTCCTCATCTCTAAATGAGGAGGGGGAACAAAGGGTTGGCAGACAGCGGGTCCACTGATTATTTTAGCAGGCACACCGTTACTGCCCTATCCTTAATGAGTCAATTACTCAAGTACAATATCAACTACATGGTCCTTTTTGGAGACATGCTACCTGATTAGCCTACATCCATATTTCACACAAAATGGCCTTGTGTACTTATTACTTTTTACAAAATTGGACAATGGTGGACAGGGATACATTATTTTCAAGTGTGGCAAATCTTCATTTTCTAAGTCAAATTCTTCTCTGACAATTTATCATAAACTTTGCTAAAATCACTAATACACAGTTCCTGTATGGTGTACGGCTGTAAAACATTTCTTTGTAATAAACCCCCTTAAAATTAGATTATTGGTGAGTAGTCTTGTGAAAAGGTGATCTCTTGTGCCATGTGGATATGCTAGCTTTGTGTAGAAGAGGTTAATTAAAAGGTTAATAAAAATAATAAACAGCATCATTTACTTTAAAACAGTTGGACAGGCAGAGGCTTATTTGCAAGCCCCTAACTCTGGCAAAACAGAGTGCACACCCATATCTACAAGGCCAAGCCAAGGAACTATGAGAGGCATTTCATGGCCGCATAGATATGGTGCAATGCAATGCTGCACAAGTCACTGCATAGCCTGCCACTGTGTCAGCAAGGAGTTCCATGGGTGTTGCAGTGGATGTTCCAATGCAGCACCCAGGGGTTTTGACACATTCTCAGATTCACTGAGATCTATAGACCTGTGAATACATCAAAATTGTTTTCTTCCTTACATCATTGTGTTCATATACAAGGGACTTGAGATGAAAATTACCATGTCGTATTTTAATTGACTTCTGAATAAAGGTCACCACTGCATTACAGACCCTAATATTTGCCAGGCTACAAACATATCCAAAGGCTATATTATACGTAAAAAGTCTCTCCTTTAAAAATAGTGGTCGTAGGAGACTCATGTGTATAGGGGGCATATAATTCTTTATGCACACTAAATAGAGGGGTAGGACTGGGTAAAGCTAAAAGCTGTCGTAAACATTTATTTTCTTGGGTATAGAGAGTTGTACGATTTGCCCCTCCCCATAGTGTTGCCCCCGTAGCGCAGTCCAGTAAGACACTAGCTTTCATATAGTGTCATTATTTCCCTGATGGGCTTATTGCCCATTTTTTGTGAATATCTAAAAATGTACTCAGTTATTCTCAAAATAATTAATTGACATTGCTCAATATGGGCTCTCCAGTTCCCCTTACCTGTGAAAACCAGACCTAGATATACAAATGATTTAGTTGTTTCAATGGGGACAATGTTTATATGATGATTCTCAGTTTTATTTTTCCACAGACCATTGTAAAGGTCTTTTTCAAATTAATTACTAGATTATTTTCCTGCATATATTGTGCAAATTTTCCAAAAAGGGTCTGCAATCCGTTCGCAGTTCTTGATGATAAAACTGCGTCATCCACATAAAGTAGAGTCGAACAGCGCGTTTGGCACCTTTAGGGATGTCTGCGTTTAACTTTAACAGTTCCTCACCTACACCATTTATGTATAAGGAGAACAGGAATGGGACGAGCACACACTCCTGCCTAATTCCCCATTTTCCCCTGAAGCTAGCGGTACATTCCCCATCTAGCACATAACTGACTCTTGTAGTCAGGCAACTGTATATCTGAGAAAGGTAAATCATGATGTCATTGGGGGCGCCCATTTGAGTCAAAGTCTGCCATAGTTTCGAATTATTTACTAAATCAAAGGCACTGGTTAGGTCAATAAAACAAAGGTGTAGATGGCCCTTTTTCATATTTGTGCACTTACTGATCAACAGATGTAAATTAACACATTGTTCAATTGTCCCGATTTCCCTTCTGAACCCATATTGTGATTTCGTAAGGATATTGTTTTCCTCTACCCATATTTCCAGTCTCTTTACCAATATCCTACCCATCAGTTTTGATGTTGTATCAAGAAGGGAAATAGGGCAATGACATTTAGCATCACTTCTGTTGGCCTTTTTATAAATTAGCACGATTATACTTTCAAACCATGTTTCTGAGATTGTGCCCCTTGCAATAATATTAAACACTTTTTGTAAAGGGGGCCCAATATTCAATATCGCACTTGAAGATATCTATTGTAACCCCATCAACACCAGGACCCTTGCCATTAGCACTTTTCACTAGTGACGATGTCACTTCATCCAGTGTGACGGGGACCAAATTTGGTGATTCAAAAATCATAAACATTAGATTTTTTAATGTCTCTATGATACCATCAGGGCCACTTTGTTCGACTAAAGTAGAGGTTTCATTTTCTGCATTAAAAACCTGGCCAAAATAACGTACCCATTATTCAGGCTGCACTAGGCACTCAATCTTAATAGCACAGTTTTCTTTAAAAAACGGATGGTTTACAGTCTTCCAAAATAGGGATGAATCTTTTCTATTTGTGGGCTGGGAACGTTTTTCCCAAGCATTGTATTGGATTTAACGCTTTCTTTTTACTACGGACTGTTTATATAAAAGTCTCTGTTTTTTTATAAGTTCTCTATCTCTGGGCCTGATATTTGGGCATTTTTTAGTGACTGGTTTGCCTTTGTACATTGCGAAACGAACCAGCCAGGGATTTTCTTTGTTTTTCTCTTACTCTTAGTTTTTAATCCTCTGGATATTTCTGCAGTGATATTACAGAAAGACTCCATAATCTGATTTTCAGTAAAATCCACCGTATTACAGACTTCTATATCTTGTTTACATTTATTTGTTAAAACCTCCATAAAATCTTTTGGATTTACTCCTGACCATTTAATAGATATACCGTTTTCCCCCTGGGTAGAAACAAAGGGGGCTAAACAAGGTCCAGTCTGGTGCATATCATCAATTCTAACTTTTAAGACAAGTGGATGGTGATCAATAACATAGACTATTTTTACCTCCATTTTCTCTATTTGTTCTTGGCCATGTGCAGAGATTAAAATGTGGTCTATTATTGAACCTTGGCCAGGCCCTTCATAAAACGGTAGTTGGGATTGACCGTCCGAAGTATACTGATCTCATAATTCTAGATTGTATTTGGACATAACCTCGGTAATAGATTCACCATAATGATTGTGAGGAAAATGGGAATAGCTATCACCACCCTCGTTTCGATACCCACAGAGCTTTCCATCTGAAATACTACATTTCTTGCTATTAGAATCTCCCACCCAAATCAAATGGTAATTGACCCTTATTTTTTTTTTAAAGCTCAAGCTCCCTCTCAAGCACCAATATCACTTGATTTCTGGTGTTATCAAAAACATTGTTGTAGAAATTAATTAATACATGACATTGATGGTCAGAAGAATAAATGCACAAGAATTAGAAAAAGGGAGAGTCAATATAAGCTTTCTTCAAGGTCAGTGGGCATGTAACTGAAAGTAAAACTGCCAAGCCACCCCTCACTCTTCCATTCCATGAAGGTGTTGCTTTAGTATCCATGGTTGAAAAACCATCAATATGGAAGGGTTCCGTATGCCAAGTCTCTTGCACACAAATAATTTCACAATATTCCAAGTTACTAAACTCAATTTTCTAGATTTCAACATTTGAGTTGCAGGTGATGTTTCTGGTACTATCTTATCAATGGAGCCAGAATCTTGGACCGTATACCTTTGTTGTCAGTCTACATCACTACATCGTCTGAGTGGTAAGAATCTATTAAACAAAGCAAGTGGTCTAGACTTTTCGGTTATTAGAAGACCATGACCTGGTTGAATCCTCTTATTCGGTTTGTAGAAGTACCCTAGTGGTACCCCAGTGATGATTTCATTCTGGTGTTCCAATAATTTCTCCCAGTTATCACATAGGTCTTCTAGCAGGGTCTTTGCCGTCTCTGGGTATCAAAAGGAGACTACAACGCAGTCCCTTTCACAATTTCTAGGTTGTTTCCATACCCAGGGTACGCTTCTTACCATATTAATGCTTTAGGTCAAGATATTAGCATAATAATCACAGGGATTATTAAACCACAATATAACCCCATTGTTCAGCTCTTCCCAATTCTCCTTTATACCATCCTTTAATTCTGGTATATTTTTCAAAATGATCGTGTACGGTGTAGCCTCGGGGGTAGGTGTAAAGACCTTTGGGGCCTGGTAAGTAATGATTTGTAACCATGTTTGTCCAAGTCTATACTGTTTGTTTTTGCCTTTTGGGTCACTTGATTAGCCAAAGTCATAAGACATGACCCGCTGTTAGTTTCTTTCGTGTCCCTTTGCCCAACAGTGTTTTTCCCCTTGCCCAACGATGGTGGGCGCTGTAGACTATGTATGGGCTCATTTGTAGTAATTTCTGGGATTATTAACCGTTGCAGTATTGTTGTCTATGACGGGTTTTATGTTTCCCCTCCCGCTCTTTCCCTGTATTATCAATTCCCCAATTAGTTTGCAAATACTGGCAACATCATTCTTAATTTTGAACATTTCAGATAGCAGATTTTTCTCAACTGAGTCAATTTTCCCATGTAATTTTTTTAAAAGTGAGTCCAAGTTATGGGGGATATCATGACATTGAGTATCCTTTATGCCCCCACTCTTTTTCTGGGGCAATGCACTTTGCTGTCTTGGAGGATGTTTTGCGATTGTCTCATTTTAAACTTCCCTGGTTGTTTTGCTTCAATTACAGGGGATTTGGATGGGTCCAAACCTTCTGTTAAAACTGATATCTGTAATAATGATGTTGCTAAGTAAGATGTTGCAATATGGGCAAAAGCTGTAGTATGAATTTGAGGATTTCCATATTTTCAATACTCCACCGACCAATTGCATGTCTTGATGTTGAAACTTTATTTACCCACGCACTTCCTGATACGTAAATACCTGAATGTTGTAGCACAAATGTTCTTTTTAAGGCATGAGCAGCAGCATAGCATAAATGCATTCCCTTTATGACCCAGTTACATTCCACTGTTGCTTTATTTCCCCTTTTTCAAACTGCCCAAAATGCAGCCTAGATCAGTCCTCTTTTAGGCCATAATGGAATGGCCCTAATCAATAAGTTGCAGAGCCCCTAAAGATTATGAGTCGTGTATGTTTTATGAATGAACAGGCTTTAAGGTCGGATTTTAAGATGTAAGAAACTGGCTTACTAGTTTGGAGGATTGAGAGCTCCAGTCAAATAGTAAGCACAATGTTTGTCAGGGTGAACCACGAAAGTCACTAAATAAACTGGTGCTTAACCCTCTGATAGCTTGTCACTAAGCAGTTAGGTTTAATCTAGAGGCAAATTGTAAAGCATTTATGTGGTACTCAAACAGTAAGAAAGTGAAAACACAACACAAGAAAAATCCCAAACCAATTTTAAAAAATTGAGAAAATTATAACAACACAAATGACACAAAACTGTCTAAAACCCAGTAAGTAGAACTTGGGTTACAAAGCACAAAGCGTAAATTGAAGCTATCTGGTCATGTTGGACCAGGTTTAAGTCAAAGGTTCAGGCTGGCCACGATGTAGTACAGGTCGGATTCAGGGGCCAGGTTTCCCCCAGTGGAAAGTTTACCTTCTACCTTAGTCCCATGCCAGGAGCCTCAGTTGAGCTTCACGTTTGTGGAGGACTGCAAGGAGATTGTTGATTGCCATGAAGAACTTGATGCCATTGGAGTTTGCAGTGGTTGGAAACATGTGGCAGTTGTTATCAATGCGAAGAGCACCAGGCAAATGAAGTCTTGAAACGGTAGCTGGGAAGTTCAGGTTAGCATTCAGATGCAGATCCTGCATTGACCTTGCTGAAGTCCGCACACAAAGAGATGAGGGATGGTTCTTTTTCAGGACAAAGAACCCAGAACCTCTAGATTTTCACCTGAAGGCCAGTTTTTGCAGTTTTGGGGTTGGAGAAGTGCAATGTGACACTAGACTAGGAAAAAGGATCTGCAGGGCCACCTCTTGGGAGTCCGGACCCATTCTAATAGTGGCCAGCAGCAGATGCAGGCAGATCCAGTAGTACTGGTCGGCTAGAAAGTTGCGAAGAAGCCCTCTGGAGCCTTGGTTTTTCCCTACAGTTATAACAGGCCAGTCAATCACCCCTTGCAGTCACTTCTGGGTTCTAGATTCAAGGTAAGCAGTTCAGTCATCTTTCAAGCTTCAGAAAACATTTTTTTGCTCTGAGTCTCCACAGGTCCAGGAATGTTCTGATAAGCAGTTCTAAAGGTCCCACTTCAATACCCAGTGCCAGTCTGTGCATGGGGGTCACCACCTTTGCCTAATCCTAAATTGGTCAATTATTCCCCTTTACCTAGATTTCCCTCTAATTTGTTTACAAGACAAAGTTAGCTGTGAGCGGCATTTGTCAATACCAGGTCATGAATTTTTAGACCTCAGGAAGGGGCTAAGTACAGACCGCGGGCTCATCTTTGAAGTTCAGGAAAGACTGAGTATAACCCCAGGCCAACTTGCTCAGAATACACACACCCTTCCCCAAGCCCAAATCCCTTTTGTTCCCTTTCTAGAAGAAATGCATATCACATCACACTCATTGACACTATAAAAGTGACATTTTCAGAATAGCAATTTAAAATCTGTCTGTACCATTTTATAGAGGATTTTAAATTATGATTTAAATGGGTGGAAAAAGTATTTCTCTGTATGCTCTCAAACAGAAGTTATCACTTTTTAACAAAGTGTTAGTATATAGAAGAGCTAGACTTTTTACAGTGAGAACCCGCTTTGGAGATTTTTTTTCACTGTCAACCCATGTGAAACGTAAGTACAAAAGATGAAGGGCATGCTATTGAAACTTTTTAAACACTCTGGGTTAAATCCATTGTTCTTTTGCTCACCATGCCACCCCAGTTTGGACTAAGCGGTTTGCAAATCAGTCTTGACCCTGCTCCCCATGGGGAAAGTGAAGCCGGAACTGCCAGGGCAGGTCCTCCTTGGACTGGAAACAAGCATCCTGGGCCTAGTTTTGGGGTATCACCCCTCATCAGTCAGACTAGCTTAAATCCATTGACACAGCAAGCAAACGACCCACGTTTGGGCATACACTTGGCCACTTAGGGTGAACATAAAAAACACAACAAGATGGTGGACGGAGTGCTGAAAATTGTCAAACACTCACCACCAATAAAGAGATCTGGGCTAAATCTATCATTCTGTTGCTCAGCATGCCACCCTAGTTTGGACCCTGCCATAAGCAAATGAGTCTTACCCCTGCTCCCCATGCTTCCGCACTCTTGTAATTCTTACTCCTGGACCTGACTCATAGAGTGTTGTTTATTTCTGTAAAAAAATATGTCTTAGCCCCTTAGATCCTTTAATCTGATTGTGGAGTAAGACACGACTACTCACAGAAAAAGCTTTGTGAATCTGGCCTTTAAAGTTTTACTATATTTGAATTTGAAAACAAATAATAAAACAGAGATGTTTTAAAGGTGAATACAAAAGAGTGTGAAAGATATGCAGGAAGATGGCCGCCTGAGGGTAGAGCTACGCTGTGGGACAGACTCCTGAAGGGCTCTCTCCACCTACCTGCGCAACCGGATCCTCCTTTTCGAGCTCCACTGTCGCCGGAGACCATGTAGTCTGCTTTGATGGTTTTCCTTGGCGAAATGCAGCAGTACCTCCTGGTTCCCGGATTGACGGTGAGATAGCCGTCTTCACTTGAAATGCGCCTCGGGACTTGAGCGTCACCGAAGCCACACCTCCTCACAGTGCAGGCTGCGCCTTCCACTACTTCAGGGCCGCGCCTCTCACTATCATAGGCCACGCCTCCTCACGCAACGAGGTAATGTTAGCAGCTTCGTCTACCATTGTGCGCAATATTAATACACAGCGCCTTCTCCTGTTAAAATAGAGAGAGGTTTCTCTTCGGTGTTATCAGCGGAGTCCTTTTGAGAAATGTGTTGAAATAGGGACATTAACTGCCTTAATGACGCATGAAAGTTTTCTACAAAGGAACCTTACATTTTTCTTTATCTTTGCTCCTTGGTTTCTTCGAACTGTGCCTTACTACCCTAATTCTGTTGCCTTACATGACATTTTGTGCAGGAAGAGATAACTTTTTCATACTTACCATCTATCTCTCATATGTGATACCTCAGGCTGTCCCATCATGGTGACTCTGCAAGACGTATAGTTTTGAAATCCTGAGTGGAATGTGCTTCTGTCCTCTCATGTGATGCCTTCTCATTTTCTAAATCGGTATTTTCGGCCGTTTCTGACCGGTATTTGGACACCTACATCTGGCCCTAAGTCAATTAGAGCAGAGCTCACTACTTTTCGTACAAGGATTGACAACATTGATTCTAAAATACTGAATATGGAGAGCTGACTGGATACAGTTCAGAGTTCAGATCAAGACCTCCTTTTTTTGCATAGCAAAATCATTGATTTGGAAGACCGTAGCGGTAGAGACAATGTCCTTTTTTTGGATTTCCAGAAAACATAGAAAAACAGGACATGAAGTTATTTCTCTATGATACTCCTCCCACTCTGACTGGTATCTCCTTTGCCCCTCCTCTTGAGATTCAACGTGCTCACAGAATTGGTCCTCCACGTTCAGATGCTTCTGTGCGGCCAAGACCAATTATTGCTTGTTTTCTTTGATATGAACAAACTCGACAAATTTTGTCCATGGCTCGCTCACGTGGCTCCTTTCTTTTTCAAGGTCATACTATTCATATAGCTGCAGACTTTTCGAAAGAGCCGAACGCGCGATGAAGGGCATTTCTCTCCATGCGGCCTCAATTGCGTCAAATGGACATCAAATATGGATTGTTTGAGCCTGCACCTTTGCGTATCAGCAGAAATGGAGAATCTAAAGAATTTTACGACCCTGCACTTTTACAACAATTTTTGGATGACATCAAATCCAACTACATGGAAACCCAATCTTCTCATTGTGATCAACCTCCATCATTCACTTCTCCATCTCCAAATTTGCCAATGCCACACTCAAACACCTTTAGTGATTCCAGACAATGTGGTAGAGATTTCACTCATCTGAATCGATCTCAGGATGATAAAGCTTCAGCTCTGCACTCCATCTCCACCCTTACTAATGCACCACAGAGACACAAATCTAGATCACCTCTGATGCTGACTGAATACTGACTGAATACTCTTTTCCGGTTCACTTGTATATTTCTGTGATTTCTTGTTCTACCTTCTAATTGCCACTATAGATACTGACTGAATTTTCCCTGTTCAATTGCCCATTTTGATTCTTTATTGCATTATATAATGTAGTTACTTCTGCTTCATATCTCATATTGCAATATCTGTATTAATGCTACTGTGTAATCTCACGTTCGCACTGTTTTCCGCTTTTGAAGTGCATTTATCCCTCCTATTGTATTGCTTATTGCATGTTCAGGTTGTAGTAATCACCTCTTGCATGTATTTTCCTCATTGTTAAGCCCCTCCCTCTGGAGATATTAGTATTGCTTATTCTGACACTGTATATTTAGTTTCTTATGTATCCAAATATTGCAGTAAGTATTATTGTTTAATTGTTTTATTTGTTTCAAAGTAAGCTTTGCTGTCTCCTTTCTATCTTTGTTCCAATGTTCTATTAAATATGTTTAATAGAATTAAGAAAGGTAGAGGTGTCAGTTAAGTTTGGGTGGTCTCATGAGAGAATAAAGGAAGGGGATTGTTGCTCATGTTTTTTTTGAAATAACAGTAGTGTTCTCAGTACATTGAGTATAAACTATGTAATTATGATCATGTATATTTTTAAATGCACCATGAAGGTTGATATGTAACAATGAGGTCAATGCATATTCACTTTTTTATTGTAGATACCCCTGACGAAGGGATTCGTCCCAAAATACATTGGGTTACTTAATAAAATACGTGGCTTTTGGAAATCACCTTGCCTCCTGTGTTTATGAAGATCTATCACCGAGTGAATTACAATGAGTAAAATTAATTGAAGATTAAAAAACGGTAGAAACATGAAATGGATTCAAAGAAGGAGTACAAAAAGAATAATGATAACAGTATTTAATTAATTGGACTCATCGAGTCATTTGGCTGTGCTGCCGGTTTAGGAATTTAAAAAGGTTCCTGTGTGTCTGTGACATACTAACTAGACCACAAGATATTGTTGAAGAATTTGCTTCCTTTTATAGATCTCTTTATTCTCCAAGTACTCATATAGATAAACCTAAAATGTCCAATTTTTTAGATGCGATACATTACCATACCATAAAGCTCCAGGAGAAGATGGTTTTTCTCCTGAATTTTATAAATGGATTGGTCAGAACATGATCGATACCTTACATGCCGCGTTTCAAGAAGCTGTTGAGGGATCCTCTTTCGGATCTCTTTCTAACCAAGCAATTATAGCTGTCTTACCAAAACCTGGTAAAGATCCCTTGTTGTGTGGCAGTTATCGTCCTATATCTCTCTTGAATTCCGATATTAAAATACTAGCTAGTATTCTTGCATCCCGTCTTCGTAAAGGTTTACCTTCCTTAATTCATAATTCACAAGTAGGTTTCGTTCCAAGTCACTCATCTTGGAACCATCTCCGCACTTTATCTCATGCCTTGTGGTCAGCTAAACATCCTGCAGACGATGCATTACTTCTTTCCCTTGATGCTGAAAACGCATTTGATTGCATTGAATGGGAATACCTTTTTACAGTCATGCAAAGGTTCGGCTTGGGCGATCAATTTATAGATAAAGTACGTCTGCTCTATGATAGTCCATTAGCTCAAGTTAATTGTGGTGGTTTCTTGTCCACCCCTTTTCCAATTCAACGAGGCCTTCGTCAAGGTTGTCCGCTTTCCCCTCTCCCTCTCCTTTTCCTCTTAGCGATGGAGCCTCTGGCTGCGGCAATACGACAATCCACTGACGTTGTAGGCGTCCCTCTTCCAATTGGCCATTTTAAAATGTATTTATATGCAGATGACATTCTTCTTACTCTTACTGACCTTCCTCGTTCTCTTCCTGCTCTCCTTCAAATTATCAACGATTTCTCTTCTTTCTCAGCTTACAAAATAAATTGGGATAAAAGTGAAGCATTACCCATGTCACTTGGCACTACAAAAACAGCCATCTCTGGCTTTCCTTTTCATTGGCAACCATCTCGTCTTAAGTACCTAGGAATATTAATTATTAGAGGTTTGGATAGTATGGTCATGGATAATTTGACTTCTTTATTCACACAAATGCAAAGTGACTTTGATAAGTGGAAAGCTCTGGGACTATCTCTTTGGGGACGAGTTCAGGCTGTTAAGATGGTTACTTTACCACGGTTTCTTTATGTTCTAGGTATGCTTCCTCTCCACATTCCCCTAACTACCCTTCGATCCATTGACTCCAAAATAAAAAAAAAATATTTGGGGTACTGTATACCACGCCTTGCCCTGGCCAAATTGAAGGCCCATCAACTACATGGGGGTTTAGGACTTCCCTCCATTGAGCATTATTCACTCGCACTTCATATCTCCCAACTCACATTTTTCCTGCCCAAATCTAAAGATATACCTCAATGGGTTCCACTTGAACATCACCTTTTGGCTCCTGGTTTAGGTTTGTCCCAAAACACTTAGGTTCTCCACCAGACCTATGTTCACTATCTCCCATTTTGTCTTATTTGCAGTTATGGGGAAATCTTAAAGGGGTGACTTCTGGTCTTTGTAAGACGTTTCTGCATCCTCTATTTTCACAGCCTCTCTCACAAGCTCTTTAGATGAAATGGCGATCCCGTTTATCAGTTGTATATTCCAATATTCAATGGGATAAAATTTTAGAAGGATTACATAAAGGTGTTCGGGAGGCTCGTCTTAAATTTGGTATTTTCAAATTCTCCATGAATGGCATTGGTCTCCTGTTAAATTACACCAAGCTAAGTTGTTATCACACACTTCCTGCTGTATATGTTCTGCTTCCGGATGTGATATTACACATATCATTTGTGAATGTCCTCGTACTAGATCCTTCTGGCTTTTTGTGAGGAAGACATTGGCTTCTGCAATGTCATTACCCTTACCTTTTACATCTGCCAACATTATTTTACATGATTTTCAAGGTTTTCCGAAACTCTCTAAACCACAAATTCGTCTTCTTCACACTGCTTTGGCCACGGCCAAAATTTGTATACTGCGCCACTGGAAATCCCCCTCGACTCCCTCTCAGGAAGAGTGGTTGGTGGCAATGATGCAAACGGCTTTACACGAATGCACAATTTATAATTTACAAGATCAGGCTTCCCTTTTTCTCCAAATTTGGTCCCCTTTCTTGGAAACTACTGTGGACGATGGCTCTACATCAACTCCTTCTTCTTCTACACATACTGTTTCTGCTTAATTCTATTCCTTCAATGATTCCTTTTCTATTACTGTGGGTACCCTTTCCTCTCCCTAAGTTTCTACCAATTCATTCCCTATCCGTTACTGTTGCTCTGGTACTCTTCTCCTTTCTTTTCTTTTCTTTCTTCCTTTCTCTTTTTCTTTTCCTCACTTTACCTTTTATCATCATTCCATCTTTAGTTCGATCAGTTTTAGATCATAAAAGATATGCAAAACAAATTCAGTTAAAACAGCAAGACGGTCAAGTCAAGATACACAACATTTAAAAGAATATTAGATTTACGTAAAATCAGAACATTTCATTTATGCCAGCTCTTGCTCAAATTTTAAAAGTCGATTACGAATGTGCCACATCGCAGTTAAGAATTTTTCCACCCCAAATATAATAATAGGTGAAAGGTCTGTTTTTAAAATCCTGTAAGCTGGGGGGTATCTTGTAAAGCCCAATTTTTTGAGGAAGGGGACAAGCCAGTATTTCCTGGGTCTTCGATAGGCCTTGCAGAAGAATATAATGTGCAGATCATCTTCCCGATGGTGCGAGCAAGACGGGCAATGCTCACTCAATGAAGTCTGAGCCCAGTGTTTTGTAAATGCCCTTGTAGAAAGTGTGCCATATCGCCATTGTAAAAAGATTGTCATCTAGCACACGCTCGAATAAGTACACTTCCTTAAACTTAAGAAACAATTCTGTCAAGGACACCTCCTATGGTTTTCCCAATGTAACAGTGAGCCTCATCTCGCGAAAATCTCTCACTATGAGTTTGCGTGGGGTCCTAGTGCAAGTGTTAGCTGGATCTAGCCATAACTCTGGTCTGCCTATTTTCTCACATGTTTGTTTGATGTAACTCAACCATGGAATTTGTCTTTATTTAGGTAGACAGAGGGTCTCTTGGAGCTCACTTCTGTAGCTCGCAAGTTTTGGTGTGCTCCAGATGCGGCGCCAGAAAATGATTGGTCTTAATCCCAATTCCTCTACAATGGGTCTCAGACCTAAGTCGAGTCTCAGCGGGAGGAGAGGGGTACTTACAGGTAGGGCCGCCATCTTCCTAATGAAATTATTTTCCATTGTTTGTAGTTTTTGACTAGGAGAGTGACCCCACAATTCGCCACCATATAAAACTGCCCCTCTGGCCTGCATTTTATAAATTTCAAGGGCAGCACTAAAGGGTTTGTAGGTCGATCTACTTATCATCCTAGATATACCTCCTGATAATTGGACCAATTTCATGTGGGACTTTGCCCGATGCGTGTCCCACGTCATGTCCTGGTTGATAGTTACGCCCAGGTATTCGAAGGTAAAAACCCTCTCCAGTCTTGTTGAGCCAATAGTAGGGTTGGGGCGTGTTAGTGGGGGGGGTTGAGAATCATGAATTTGGTTTTTAACGCATTGATCTCAAGCCCCCGCTCCACACAGAACGCTGAGAACCCATCCAGGACTCTTTGAATACCCATTGGTGATTTGGACAGCAACAGGGTGTCGTCCGCAAACATAGTTGCAGGCACCCTGCTGCCGTTCAACTTAGGGGCATCGATGTCTTTGATCCTGGTCAGGTGGTCAATTACCCCGTTGACAAAGAGGCAGAACAGGGTCGGTGCAAGCGCACAACCCTGTCTCACCCCCTGTCAACGGAGAACCTGTCCGGGAGTGCCCCATTTCTACCACACCTGACTCGTGCGAAATTTCCCTGGTGTAGCCTTATCAAAATAGTCAGGATGTCTACCGGAATACCCAACTCGAACAATACAGTCCAAAGTCTATCTCTGGGTACTAAGTCGAAGGCGGCTCGTAAGTCCACGAAGACCGTGTACATGTTGCCGTCCTATAGTACTGCAGTCTTGCAATAGAGGAGGTTCAGGCGGAATATCTGATCCATAGTGGAAATCCTTCTTCTGAATCCCGCCTGATAGGGACTAATAATGGAATTTTCCTCCATCCAGTTTTGGAGGCAATCTAATATCAGCCTACCAAATAACTTCTGGGGAACATCGATAAGGCTGATAGGCCTGTAGTTGGCTGGGAGCAGAGGCGATCCCTTTTTGAATATGGGAACGATCTCTGTGCCCAGCCAAGTACTAAGAACCTTCATACCCCCTAGGACAGCATTGAATATCACAACCAAGTATGGTGCCCAAACATCAGGCTCATGCTTGAATAGGTCGCCCGGGAGGCCATCCAGTCCTGGCGCTTTGCCTGTTGCCAGCCCTGTGATGGCTGCACGGACTTCCGCCTCCGTGAAAGGTTCACCCTCAGTTACTGTGTCAGTGATCAGTGGTGTGTCGGCAGTAGCGTTGTCAGGGGCCTTATATAACGAGTAAAAATAGAACCGCCATATCTTGGCTGAGATGTTGGGTTCGATTGCCAGAGCTAGCTCCTCGGACCCCGTATTAACTATACACCATAATTTGCGGGAATCCCTAGTAACTAGTGTTCTTACGAGGTTTTCCCACTTTTCATGCTCCCATTCGCTTTTGGCATTAGTGATCAGATGTTTATAATCCCTTCTTCTTGCCTGGACCACTGACCTATCTGCACCGTCCTTAATGGATGTCAGAAGGTCCAGTTTTGCCTTCCGGCAAGCCTGGTTATACCAGTTGGGTCGATCAAAATGCCGCCTCTTTCCTGAGGTAAAAAGAACCACAGCCACAGACTCAATGAGGTTCTAGTGTGCCCTCCCTAGATCCTTGTGTGTATCCTGGGGCATGGGGAGCTCCATTATCGTGCACACCTTATCAAGAGTCGGTATATGCCGGGAGTAGAGTTCACCGAGATTTTCCGTGTTAGAAGCCAACTTCTCCCACCTCACTCGTCGCCTGTTATTAGTCAGTGTGAGCCCTAGGGCAACATCATCTAGTTTACCCCCTCTATCCTCCAGGTCGCGAACCGCATAAACTAGTTCTAGGGCGTTGTGATCGCTGTCTTCCCGAGATGTTATCCAGAAGTCAATGATATCCGGCCACATGGAGAGATGGACCATGATGTAGTCCAGTCTGGACTCCCTGCCCTCTCTGCGGTAAGTACATTTTGGTGGAATCTCTGAACCCACGCGTCCATTACATGCCCGGATGCCCCACCTCAGGGTAAGGGCTGTAATTTGAAGGGCTAGAGGTGTCCAGGCTCTAGGTGGAGGGGCTACCGAAGGAGGTACCAACCATACAGCGTCCTCCTCCCATGATCGACCGTCCAATAAGCCTGGGAGGGGCTCAAAGTGGCAGTTGAAATCGCCACCCACCAAAAATGGTATACCCTGTGGGATGTCATTTAGGAAGGCCGAGAGTTGGTCAATGGTGTCTGACTCAGTTGTGATGTTTACTGGTCTAGAGTAGATGTTTACCACGATCAGCTTGTTCTTGTTTGGCCACTCCAGCAGGACCCCAAGGATGTCATTGGAGACTGAGGGAATGGGAGAAGCTTTGCATCCCAGGTCAGCTGCTACCCAAGTTGCAAAGCCTCCCGAAGGGCGACCCTTCCCTCCCCATTTCGCCGGGATCGAGAAAGCAGCAAAGCCTATTCGAGTTACTGCTTCTCTGGACCAAGTTTCCTGAAATATGACTAGCAGCCCGTCCCGACGTTGTCCGGGTATGAATTGCTGCCGGCCAGTAGTATATTGTTTTGTAAGATTTCGTTTTGATAGCATTTCTTATCTGTGACAGGCCTGTTAAACGCTCCGATTCACAGTGCACTGCTGATGCACTTAAGAGTGCGCGTTCAGTAGTGTGTGTACTCGAGTTTCCCTACTTTATTTTTCCTTGCAATATTATATGGCGCGAACTCGACAACATGGCATGAGCACAATTTACATTACAGAAGAACACATTCATTTGTGTTAGGCCCGGGGAGACAAAGTGATAGGCCTGGAATCACAGGATGTTAAGGTGATGCTGAGATTCGAACGTAGCTCCCCAGCTCTAAAGTTCGCAACTCTAGAACTTGTGGCGGGAGGGGTGTCTGAAAGTGTATGTTGGTGCTGGCCATCAATGAGAGAGACCAGTGCATTTTTCAAATGGGTGGTGAAAAAATATGAGTATGTTGCTGGAGATGTGGGCCACCAATATACTTACCGGGGGAGGGTAAACACCCATTATTCTGCAACTTTCTTTCTGCATACCATCACTCCGCATACTTTCATTACAAAAGTACAATGACTCTGCAATGCCATTATAACGCATGGCATTAAATTTTATATGATTTTACCATGCATACATTTAGAACGAAATTCGTTGTAAATGCATGATTGGTAAAAGCATGTTTTTTTAAATGTTTGGATAAGGTAACTATGGGTATAGGGGTATATGTTTTGGGGTACTGAGGAATATGTTTTGCGATGTTTGGGTATTTTAAGGGTTCAGATATAGTTTTGGGTTTTGGGGTACAGTGGTATTTTTAAGGGTTCAGGGCTAGGTTTGGGTTTTGGGGTACAGAGGTATTTTAAGGATTCAGGGCTAGGTTTGGGTTTTGGGGTACAGGGGTATTTTCGGGTTCAGGGGTAGGTTTGGGTTTTGGGGTACAGGGTTATTTTTAGGGTTCAGGGCTAGGTTTGGGTTTTGGGGTACAGGGGTACTTTTATGGTTCAGGGTTAGGTTTGGGTTTTGGGATACAGGGGTTCAGGGCTAGGTTTGGGTTTTGGGGTACAGGGTTATTTTAGGGTTCAGCGCTAGGTTTGGGTTTTGGGGTACAGGGGTATTTTTAGGGTTTAGGGATAGGTTTTTGGTTTTGGGTACAGGGTTTATTTATAGGGTTAAGATGGGTTAGTGTTTAAGGGTGTTGGGGTATTTTAAGGAGTAAGGGTAGGTTATGATTATGGGGTACAGGGGTATTTAAAGGGAGCAGGGTGGAATTAGCACACGATGTGAGACATGGCATGTAGGGCGTAACGTACCATATGCCCCCAGCGTTTGTCACGTCCCCAGCACACGCCCGCAGCACAACGCAGACACGCCAACAAGGGACTACTTTGCTGGCACAGTTATTTTACCTTTTATATGTATATGGTGGGCGTCTGCATAGCCTATGTCCTTCTGCTGCAACTGCCCTTTCCAACGCTGTATTGGGTGTTGTGATTGGTGCTGTGGTTCCTGAGATTACCCGCCTCAAAGGTTTGGGCTCTCTCTTTATTATATTAGTATGGATTTACCTATTTTTCTTTCTATTGTTACCTTATATTGGATTATGGAATATATGTTATTCTTTATTTCCTCATATTTGCTATATCCTATGTAAGTTTCATTATCACCTATATTCTCATCCATTTACCATTATATTATTTTGCTTTGTCACCACATTTGTATTTTTATCTGCAAATTTCAATAAAAAATTTCAACACAGAAAAGTAGGAAGCTCAAATCTATCAGACTTAAATATGGAAGAGGTGTGGCGCTGCGGCCAGGGCGACTGGCGCTGGAATCTGGGGCTCACGGTTCAATCACCGGCGGCAGGTCAGCTCAGCACCATGTGACTCTGGGCAATAGTCAGCGCCGGCATGCCTCCAGGTAACTGTTCACGCTTTACAAATACTGGATTCATTTAAATACATTTTTATAGTATGTAAGTATCATCGATATACAAATGTTAATTTTAAAAGAAGAAACCACAACAATTTTAAAATATTACAATCTATTCATATCACAAAGAAACAACGACTAGACAATATAATTAATATAGGGCCATATTTATGGCCAAGACATGCAACGCAGCAAGTCTCCATGCTGCACCGTACTGTGATACAAGGAAAGGGCAGGAATGCGCCGTATTCAAAGACATGGATATCTTCCTGCACAAAAACAATCTTTACAGCCATTTTCTTCTTTCAATGTGTGCTGCAGAATGCAGCATAGTGGATAGAGGAAATAACAAGAAGAATTAAGGATATTTCTAGTTTTTACTCTTCACGGAAGGCAAAGGATTTTGACTCATTCCCAGGTTTACTATATTTAGTAAATCTGGGAATATAATAATAACCCCCATTTGTAAAGCGCACAATCACCCCTAAGGGTCTCTAGGTGCAGGGGACCATTGGGAAGATTAAGCAAGTTATTGCCCAGGGTTACATGGTGCTAGGCTGATCTGCCGCCGGTGCTGGGGATCGAACCGTGATCCCCAGATTCCGGAGTTAGTTGCCCAAGCCACGGAACCACACCTCTTCATGGGTGACTACTTCACCCATGGAATCCCCCAGGTTGAAATGTAACGTGGACAGCTCAAGCAGCTGCCTTACATTACATGTATTTGCAAATTAATTCGATTGCCACCCAAATCAGGCCTTACATGGATGTGTCAATATTACAGAGGCCTTTGTCAACGCAAGGAAAATACAAAGGCGTCATATATTTATGGGCCACAGTGTATTCTAGCTCTGGGAATTATTCGCCATCAGTATATCTCCTTTTCTCTTTAAACTGGGCATAAAATGATGCTCTCTGGCAAAAAGAACATGCTTTTTGAAAAGTGTCCTCGTGTATCTGCGTGTAGGCACATTCCTCGAGTAAAACACATATCGCTTTACAACAGTTGCCTGGAAACGAACGAATATTATGTCGGTGTTGTTTTTACTTCCCATGCTTGGTATACTTCTACAGTTGACAACAATACACTGACGCTCGGTATTACCATCAATGCTTTCCTAATGATTTATGTCAGCGGTGCTGGGCTAGCACCCGCTGCTGATTGAAACGTTTTATTCATCCACACGAAGACAGCGGTGCATGAAGTTTAGAAGAAATTTCCTTTATTGCGTTCCAGCAGTGCTGTCCTGGAGGCATCACTCTCGGCTGGGTATGTAACTATTTCACTCACCCGGCATATTAAATTGCGCGCCTACATCGCTGAAGAGAATCAAACTACACAATGTCAGAACGAATTTGATGATGTACTTGAGCAATTTAGCTCCTGCAGGTTGGAAAACTATCTATTCCATCAGTTTTGTGCTACATTAAAGTTGTGTCAATTGGCCAAACTCTTTCAAACGAATATTGCCATTGCAATATCAATGTGTTAACCTTTTAGTTGCTGTTGGTGCGTTTGGTAAATTACGTGACAGTTAATTATGGAATGTATGATATTTTTCGCCTCGGGCATCAATTGTGAGTGTCTTGTAAAATGTCGGCACCTGTGGAAATCGCTGCTGAATTATGAGTAAATCAGAGAAATGCAGACATTCGGATTTTTAAAGCAGTCATTTCTAGCAAGTCAAATCTGCTGAAATGTAAAACGTGAAAAAATCGAATAAACAACAGAGCACGTAGATATTCTTGTTGCAAGCGCTAAAATATGCTTATGTCCTATTTTGAAGGCAAAACTCATAAATTACCAATATTTATCCCAAGTGAGACATAAACCCAGGGTATCGTTGTTTACTGGAGGAGAAAAATAACGGCACAATTACAGAGACCAGTAAATTATGGTCTTGATTTTGAGTGGTCAGTGTCAGGTGCAATAATTATTACACCAGATAAATTTTACTATAAGGTGTTCCAAATTTTTCAGGTATGATAATCATTGCCTACACTTGGTTTAACAGCACATGTGAGGCCATATTTTCAAGAACGAACGGCGATAACATTATCGCCGCTTTAGCGGCAGGAAACTGCAGCTAAAGCGTCGATAAGGGGCTTGATAATATGCCCTTGAGAATTCCCATAGATCCCCTTCTAAACTAGCGAACCCCCTTCTAAACTAGCTAAACTAGGCCTAAGAGAAAATAACCTGCGCTGGAACTGCAACACAACAACTGGTGACCTCGAGCACCTGATCTTCCGGTGCAACAAGGTTAAAAAGTTCTGGGACAAAGTGTTCAACTTCACGAACCAGACACTAAACTGCACCCTAAGAAAGAATTCTGAACTCTAACAACAGTACACATGAATACTGACATTAGTACACAACACAACAGAAACCTCTTAGACTTCCTCCTAACAAGCGCAGCGAAAATTGTACTAGCCAACTGGAAAAACACCTCCAAAGTCACATTCAAGGGATGGCTAAACTGGATAACCTTCTTGAGAGGAGCAGATAGTACAGCTCGCAAACACACCCCAGGGAGTAAACCAAACAGAGAGATGTGGTCAGCACTAGACTTCGCCCTAGACCCTTTCAAACCACCATAGAAAGCATCTAAACACGTACCTGCACCAAAACAAACTACGGCACCAAAAGCCGATCACCAACCAGCAACAATAACTATATGTTATATGTTTCTATGTTTTATGTTCTTTGTGTATCAACAAGCTCGGAACCAAGACGGCAAATCCCAAGGGAATTTAGACATGCTTAGGTCTAACCAAGAGGGTTATGCAACCTAAACCGAACAGACACTAACAATCCGCCTATGATTTGTAAATGCACAAGCCAATGAAGCAGAATGAAAGCTACAGCCAGTCTTTTATGCATGTCTCAATGTGTGTGTTTTATGTAAAGGAAAATACAATAAAAATATTATTAAAAAAAGAGAGAGAATTCCCATGGAAGCCCAGGTTCTGGTGTAAAGGACACCAAACCTGGGCTTCTATTGGAATTCACAAGGGCATATTATCAAGCCCCAGTTTCCTGCAACTAAAGTGGCGATAATGTTATCGCCGTTCTTGATAATATGGCCCACGGTGTATAAATAGGGCTCCCGTTTTTACATTTAAACGGATTTTTACATATAAATACAGATGGAAAACAAGTTTTCCTTTATCTGTATTTATATATGAAAACGGGAAATATACTAGTACATTTTGCCGTGCTGCCATGCTCCAGTAGACCTGCCTACAGTAACACAAAACACTTTTATTGATGACCCAGCCATTTCCCGGGGCTCAGCTCCGCCACTCGAGTGAGGTCTTCATTGACATCAGTAGAATCACACCCACAACCATCTGGTGTCTCACCCTCCTTAGAGGGTTAAGAGGTGTCAGCCCGGGCAGAGACAGCTTCCCGGGCACACACATAGCCGCACCCGAATACTTCACAGTCTTTGAAAGACCATTTACTTGTGAATGAGGCTTTGTTGTTCTTTCAACCCTTCTTAGAACCCCCACACAATTTGGCTCTAGTTGTGCCTCTGTAACCAGCTCCATACTAGCATGCAGAGGTACTGCTCCAGTGATAGGCGAAGGACGGTACGGACAAGTATCAAACGCACAGGTTCTGTTCCACTGGTAATCCACTGTCTTATCTCGGCCCCATCTTATTGTTAGGGGAGATCTAGGGATGGGACACAGTGGCGTGAGTCCAATTAAGGGATGGGTACATGCTGCAAATCTATCCTTAGTTGTGGCAAGAACTCAGCAGGTATGTGCCCTGTGGTCCCCTACGACTGGATGGGCACAAGACTGAGATCTCTGCTGTTTCCCTGTGAATGGCGGCCTCGGTGCAGGATTTTGACAGGTTACTGAGTGAGGACTCAGCTACTTTAGCATGGGCGACTTCTGTTTTGCCTGGTCCTCAGTGCTTCTGTAGACGAGGGAGAGAGACCCGTAGCCTTCACTGCTTGCAAAGTGACCCTGTGCAACTTTCACAGTAACATCTCTGAGTGAAGCTGAGTGTGCATGTCCCTCACATGTCCTTGCACACCAGTGACAGGCACGCATCGCGCATCATCAAGGCGCTACATTTCAGCATTGACCCTTAGTTCTTTTTCATAGATGATCAGACACTCCAAAAGTACAAGGCTGTCCGTGATGTCTGGATATTCATTGTGACGACTGTGTTATCAACTTCCCGGTTTTGCCTAGGATGTCCTACCCATGAAAAGGAAATAATAAAATCCCATAATGTCTTTTAAGTTAATTTGGCAGGATAAGCAGTCACCAACAATAAGGATTTCCGAATGTTTGATAATGTCTCATTGGGTCATGGTGACTCTTGTTTATTTCACCACCACCTGGATTGAAGCCCATCAAACGTGCTAGTGTCTCTCTTCATCCATTCTCCATGCATACCCATCAAACACTGCGCTGGCTCCCTTGCTATTTCACTCTCCACCCATAATTCACATGCATCCAACATTGGGCTTGCATCTCTCATAATATCTTGTGAGTCTTGTTATTTCACTCCCACCTGTATTCATGCCCATTAGATAACCTCCATCCACACTCATCGAACACTGAGCTTGGGCTCTCGAAATGTCATCCTCCACCTGCCAGTACTGAGAGGGAAGGGGTCCCAGTGAAAAATAACTAATTACCACAATTTAAAAAGTAATAGTAGTACACTTAATGAATCTACAATGTTTTATTCACAGTGTAGATATAACCAGGATATAGTAGCCAACAATAATCATTTCAAGAAGGTTGAATAGTGCCCCTGGGAGTAAGGGAGAAGTGATAAAGTGAGGATGGTGCAGGTAGGAATTTGTGACAATAAAATCAGGCAGTAATCTGACACATTTATAAGTCAATTGAAATGTACAGACGATCATGAATCTAAATATATCACTTGAAACGACCACATGCCCCACGTAGTACAGAAATGTAACAATCATAGATGAGGGGCTGGTAGATGGAGGACAGTCGTCGACGTTTCGACCCTCAGATAGTGCAGGAATTAGTGGAACCCTTGCGGTGGGGTCTTCATCAGGACAGGATGGGGACTAGCAACCTATTTATTCGGTGCTCATCATCATTTATCATTCTAGATAATCCATTTGGACCTCAGTGTGAAGAACATGAATTCATCTTAATTATTACCACTAGCGTTATGGCGGGATTCGTAAACAGGCCCGAGGACGCTGGGCACTGGGGATCTGATTATTTATCCATGAGTTAGGTTTTCGTTACAGTCGTCCCCACGTTGTAGGCAGGTGCTGGGAGCAAATCAGGAGTCACCCGCGAAGTGTAAATCAATCCGGCATCTTCACGGCAGGTTCGGCCCATCCTCCACCTGCCATTCACTTCGTCAAAGACTTTTCTTTTCATGTTGTTAGCTTTTTAAGCAAAAACACTTATTGATTTCTAAATAATGTGTCTAAAAGCTTTAAGTTCCTATGAGTGTTTGCTTTTTTCCACTATGTTGTTACTTTTTTTCAGGCAGCATATTACTGTAGTCTAGTGCATAATTTGAATTGAATTGCTTCCAGGTGTTAATAGCGGGGCACAATTGAGTTGTAGCTGAAGGCAGTGTGAGTTTCTCTCAGTGGGGCAGTATGGTGTTCAGTGTGGGAGAGTATGTGGCACTCTGACAATGACAGCAACTGGAAGGCTCTGAGACAAATGGCTTGTTATAGCACTTTTAAGCATATTTGGGACATGCTGCAAATGGCAAAGTTTTCAGCTGAATGTGTAGTGTTGACCAATAACAACTGAGTGCATGTGTGCATTGTCAATTTAAATAAATGTGGAAAAATACTAGCTGCAGCGTCGTTTTTGCTTGTGGCAAAAATAAATGTGGATAAATACAGAAAATGCCCGAAAAAAAAATATGGATAAATGCAGACGAAATGGCAAAAACATAAATACCATAAAACCGGAATACAGGCTCCTCCTCTGATCTCACAGAGCCACGACCACAGCGCGTGCCAGCAAACGAGGGAGACGGACCACAGGAATCAGCAAAAGGTAGTTTCTTTACAGCAACACCACAGAGAACAGCTACGCGTTTCAGGCTACACGCCCTTGTTCACGCTGTAACATTGCAACAAAAGACATGCTATTTTATATTTGCTTAATTGTGTTCACACCCACTTCTAGTGGCATCACAAACCATTTGATTCGAAATAAAAAGTGAAGAAATACTCTGGCTTGTAATTTGAGCAACAAGAAATTCGATATCAATGTAGCTATAACATATAACAGGATAAATCCCAATATAGCCACATATGTATATATATATATCTATCTATATATATATATATATATATATATATATCTATATATCTATATCTATATCTATATATATATATATATATATATATATATATATATATAACCTACTGGCGGTCGCCAGTAGGTAGTTATAGTTAGGATTGTTTTCTATAGGAAATCCTCAACATTCTATTGGGAATAACTTTGGCGCCGATTGAGGAATCTGCCTGTAATTTTCTTTAGATTTGCTTTGCTGCGCTCCGCTTCTTCCCTGAAATTTTGGGGGGCATTCGTCAAGCGGGGGCCGAGATAAAAGGGGGGTCCCAAAACGTGCTTTCCCCATGTTAATTTCCATAGGGCGGTTGGCTCACTTTTAGCCCGAACGGCTGAATGGATTTCCACTAAACTTGGTAAAATTGTAGGGACTGGGAGCCCGATGTGCCTTTGCTATGTCTCAAGATATGTGCTCCAGTGGATTTTGAGTAATTTAGGTTCAAAACAATATATAAATCTGGGCGGAGCCTAACCACACTCTGATCTGATTGGCTGTCAGCATTTCATCCAAGAAGTGTTGGCAGCCATCTTGGGACCAATATACATGATAGCACCTCATTAAACAGCATTGCAGTTAATAGAGGGTTTTAGGACTTTAGTTACATTATAAATCATTTGTTGATGGTACCATACTCTTTTTAGGAATTGTGGTGTGTTCTAAGGTGATTTTACCATGTGAAAAGCCTTCTGCTGTGATATCATGAATCATGTTTGAAAGAAAACTAATATATCATGATTTTCCCACAGTGGTTTGGAAGGGGATCTATAAGTTACACTGAAAGCATATTTTCTGTAAATTCACATTATCTTTCTCAGTCATGTGAGAATAAAGTCTGACATTCTCAGTAAAACATGTACATCCAACAAGGACAGAGACTGTCAGTTGATTGCTTTGTGTTCTACCGCAGCCCCCTAGAGTGTTCTAAAGAACAACTAGAGCGCTAACAGTCCTACTTATTACAGAGGTATAGCACACCAGAAGCCATCGTGATGGGAATAAAGTGGTAACTCTTAAAACATTTAATTTAAAAAGGAACAAAATGAGGGAGTATATTATGCCATAGAAAGTATTATTAGTGCTGCAGAAAGAAAGATTAGAGCACATTTTGAGTGACTTCTCAAATCCTCTTCTATTTCATTAAAAAATTCTGACATGCAGTCTCCCAAGATGGCCACCAGAGACAAAGAGCCCAAATGTAGCCCAAATATCACCCAGATGTAGCCCAAGTATAGCCCAATGACAGAATGTCCCAGAGTGTTCTAAAGAACAACTAGAGCGCTAACAGTCCTACTTATTACAAAGGTATGGCACACCTGAAGCCATCTTGATTGGAATAAAGTGGTAACTCTTAAAACATTTAATTTAAAAAGGAACAAAATGAGGGAGTATATTTTGCCATAGAAAGTATGATTAGTGCTGCAGAAAGAAAAATTAGAGCACATTTTGAGTGACTTCTCAAATCCTCTTCAATTTCCTTAAAAAATTCTGACATTCAGTCTCCCAAGATGGCCACCAGGGACAAAAGAGTCTAAATGTAGCCCAAATATCACCCAGATGTAGCCCAAGTATAGCCCAATGACAGAATGTCCCAGAGTGTTCTAAAGAACAACTAGAGCGCTAACAGTCTTACTTATGACAAAAGTATGACACACCAGAAGCCATCTTGATTGGAATGGAGTGGTAAGTCTGAAAACATTTAATTTAAAAAGGAACAAAATGAGGGGATTCATTTTGCCATAGAAAGTATTATTAATGCTTCAGAAAGAAAAATTAGGGATCATTTTGAGTGACTTCTCAAATCCTCTTCTATTTCATAAAAAAAATTCTGACATGCAGACTGAAACATGCACTTTGAATACCAGCAGCAGACTTCCCTGGTGAGCAGTAGCTTTACTACAGTGATCTAATGAGCAACTACAGTGCTAACATTCAGAATTCATGGCAAATGTGTGACACATCTGAATGCCTTCTTGATGGAACCAAAGTAAACAAGCATTGAAAATGCAATAGATCTCGCCCTCGTTTAAGTTAAAGCCATTCTGTTTGTAATGAGGTGGCTTTTTAGCTTTGCTTTTATTAGTGTTTGTTAAACTTTCATGTAAATAACATGCATCTGTATGCATATATGTATATGTATGCATGCATTTATATTTGTATTTATATAGATATACAGATTACATATGTTTATATATGTATGTATATATATATATATATACATACACATACATATATATAAATGCATATGCATATATATGCATATAAATGTGTATATGTGTGCGTGTAGAGAGAGGTAGAGAGGTAGAGGTGTAGAGGTAGAGAGGTAGAGGTAGAGAGGTAGCGGTAGAGACTAATAGAGAGAGAAGTAGAGCAAGGTAGAGAGGTAGAGAGTAGAGAGTGAGTAATAGAGAGTAGAGAGTGAGTAGTAGAGAGTAGTAGAGAGCAGTAGAGAGAGTAGCAGAGAGTGAGTAGTAGAGAGTAGTAGATTGAATAGTAGAGCGAGTAGTAGAGAGTGAGTAGTAGAGATTGAGTAGTAGAGAGTAGTAGAGAGTAAGTAGTAGAGTGAGTAGTAGAGAGCAGTAGAGAGTGAGTAGTAGAGAGTGGTAAAGAGTGAGTAGTAGAGAGTAGTAGAGAGTGAGTAGTCGAGAGTAGTAGAGAGTGAGTAGCAGAGAGAGAGAGAATAGTAGAGAATAGTAGAGAGTGAGTAGTAGAGTGAGTAGTAGAGAGTAGTAGAGTGAGTAGTAGAAAGTAGTAGAGAGTGAGTAGTAGAGTGAGTAGTAGAGAGTGAGTAGTAGAGAGAGAGTAGTAGAGAGTGAGTAGTAGAGAGTAGTAGAGAGTGAGAAGTAGAGAGTGAGTAGTAGAGAGTAGTAGAGAGTGAGTAGCAGAGAGAGAGAATAGTAGAGAGTAGTAGAGAGTGAGTAGTAGAGTGAGTAGTAGAGAGTGAGTAGTAGAGAGTGAGTAGTAGAGTGAGTAGTAGAGAGTGAGTAGTAGAGAGAGAGTAGTAGAGAGTGAGTAGTAGAGAGTAGTAGAGAGTGAGAAGTAGAGAGTGAGTAGTAGAGAGTGAGTAGTAAAGAGTGAGTAGTAGAGAGAGAGTAGTAGAGAGTGAGTAGTAGAGAGTAGTAGATAGTGAGTAGTAGGGAGTGAGTAGTAGAGAGAGAGTAGTAGAGAGTAGTAGAGTAGTCGAGAATAAGTAGTAGAGAGTGAGTATTTGAAAGTAGTGGATTAGGAGAGAGTAAGTAGTAGAGAGTGGTGGAGAATATTTCAAAGTTTGGCACAGCATCACTTGCACAATAAGTCCAATCAAATCATATCACTTAGAGTCCTTATTGAAGCGCTAAATCTTGGTGTATATTCAAATGCTTTTATTTTCCTTAAGTTTATGTACCACAGCCAACCGAAACGTTTCGTTCTATACAACAGAACTTCTTCAGGGTGTTCTTATTTCCTTCAAGTTATGTCGGTATCCTGTTGTCATATAACTAGATATTTCTTCCAAATGTTAGACGAGACGTATGTACATTCTTATTCAAAGTGACTAGGTATTAATTTTACCCACACAATTCGGGCCGACGAGTAATTTATAGCATCCTCAAAGTCAGTCTTTCAAAAATTCCAAAGTGTAGGACATGATAATCCAAATCCAAATGTTTCTCAAGAAAAGTCATTTTCAATCGTTCGGAATATCGGTGTTTGGTTAGATATGACCCAGGGACCCCCAGTATGCAAGGGGAATTAGTCCCCCCTCTGCAAACGCGCCAGTGGCCTGCATTGCAGAGAGGTGTAAAAAGGGGCATAGCCTCATTACACCTCTGTGCAATGCAGCCCCCTGGCGCATACTGGAGGTTCCAGGTGGGCTAATTGGCCCCCAGGGACCCCTAGTATGCAAGGGGAATTAGTTCCCCCTCTTCAAACATGCACGGGGGCTGTGTTGCAGAGAGGTGTAAAAAAGGGTGTGGCCTCATTACACCTCTCTGCAATGCAGCCCCCTGGCGCATACTGGAGGCTCCTGGTGGGATAGTTGGCCCCCAGGGACCCCCAGTATGCAAGGGGAATTAGTTCCCCTCTGCAAACGCGACAGGGGGCTGCTTTGCAGAGAGGTGTAACAAGGGGCATAGCCTCATTACAGCTCTGCAATGCAGCCCCCTGGCGCATAATGGAGGTTCCTGGTGGGCTAGTTGGCCCCCAGGGGCCCCCAGTATGCAAGGAGAATTAGTTCCCCCTCTTCAAACATGCACGGGGGCTGCGTTGCAGTGAGGTGTAAAAAGGGGCGTGGCTTCATTACACCTCTCTGCAAAGAATCCCCTGGCGCATACTGGAGATTCCTGGTGGGCTTTCAGGTCTTATATAGTTAGGAATTAGCATTAAAAAAACTTTGAAATTCACTGAAAAAAACATAGGTTTCAGGCCTTATATAGTTAGGAATTAGCATTTAAAAAACCTATGAAATTCACTGAAAAAACCATAGGTTTCACACCAGTTATAGTTAGGAATTAGCATTTAAAAAACCTATTAAATTCACTGAAAAAACCATAGGTTTGACACCAGTTATAGTTAGCAGGAAATTTTACTGACATAAAACCATTGAAATTCCCACGTTATAGTTAGTTGGACTCACTATAACTTGCACGCCTGCAATGCACTGCTGATGACGTCACATATTACATCACTCATGACATGGTCAGTGACATCACTCATGACATCACTGATGACACCATCCTTGTGAGAGAGTGACAGACCTCCTTTCAGTGTAATGTAACCCTTGAAACACATATTCAAAAATAGAAACTAAAATTTTCAAAAAAATAGAGATACCCAACAACCAATGCAGTAACTCCATCAATATATATATCCACTCATTCACCAACAGTTCTATATAGTCACTCATACATATATTCACTCATCATATGTAGTGAAACACCTATACATCCTGTTACACACCGACAGTCATCCAAAAGTTACTCACACACATAATCACACATACAAAAGAACGATTGAACATCCATTTATTTGCATATACAGCTATACACATACTACCACCTTACTTCTAAGGAAACTTACACATACTTACTCTCTTAAACAATCACTTATAGAAATACATACTTATTTAAACAAGAACTCTTTCAATCTCTCACTCTCACATATACTCACTTATATACATCAATACTCACATATACTAGATTAAAACATATGTAGTTACTGATAAAGACACTAGTGAGACAGTCATTCACTCACTAACACACACATATACACACTCATCCACCCATACAGTCCTGCACATATGCTCTCTTCAAAACACATACAAACAGTGAGTCAGTCATTGGTGCATCTATGTGCTAAGTAACACCCCCACCAATCCATACAGACACTCATACTGATACTAAAAAAACATCTAATAACCCATATACACACACATGTAGCTACTCACCAACCCATGCAGCCACTTATACACAAAGTGAAACACTGATACAAACATTTAACTATTTAAACAATACTCGCTAATATATGTATTCACTAAGATACACTTAATAAGCCAGTTAACCAATCATTTTTTTTTTAAACATCCATTAAGACACTTATTTAAACATGTATTCTTCCATCAACCTTTACATATACATATATAAAACATATTTATTTTTCAGAAAGACACACATTCACTGGATGGTGTCATCAGTGATGTCATGAGTGATTTAATATGTGACGTCATCAGCAGTGCATTGCAGGCGCGCAAGTTATAGTGAGTCCAACTAACTATAACGTGGGAATTTCAATGGTTTTATGTCAGTAAAATTTCCAGCTAACTATAACTGGTGTCAAACCTATGGTTTTTTTCAGTGAATATATATATTCATGCAAAGCCCCATAAATCCACACAGTTCAGAAAGCTCATGAAAGCACATGAGAGAAGACCACAGGTAGCTTCAAATGGGTTCTTTATTTTGCACTCGAGCACTTGCCAGCAGTTCAAAATGTCAGGTTCAAGCTTTACATATTTCTCTGCCAGAAGCGTTTCAGGTTGCAAAAGACCTTTCTTCAGTGGCAATAAACCAGAAATAAACAACATTTTCACTACTTAAAGCACCTGCCCTTTAGGGCGTGGCACACACTGTGCCTTCTGGTACATGTAGTTAGTAACTCCCAAGTGGGTGCACTGTTCGTTTCCTTCAGTAATATAGACAATATTCTCCCCAGTGGGTCAAAGCGCTGTACCTGGCATAGGACTGCCTTGCTTTTCAGTGGTCGAAAGAACTCTGCGCACGATGCAGCCCTGAATTGAAACGTGCGCTGCTGCCTCTGTTTTATTTCTTGCTTAAATGTAAGCTCGAACAGACCTGCAGGGTCGCATGGGTCATCTCTGTTAGGCGTGCAAAGCCCCATAAATCCACACAGTTCAGAAAGCACATGAGAGAAGACCACAGGTAGCTTCAAATGGGTTCTTTATTTTGCACTTGAGCACTTGCCAGCAGTTCAAAATGTCAGGTTCAAGCTTTACATATTCCTCTGCCAGACGCATTTCAGGTTGCCAAAGACCTTTCTTCAGTGGCAATAAACCGGAAATAAACAACGCTGTTCATTTTCACTACTTAACGCACCTGCCCTTTAGGGCGTTGCACACACTGTGCCTTCTGGTGCATGTAGTTAGTAACTCCCAAGTGGGTGCACTGTTCGTTTCCTTCAGTAATATAGACAATATTCTCCCCAGTGTGTTAAAGTGCTGTACCTGGCATAGGACTGCCTTGCTTTTCAGTGGTCGAAAGAACTCTGCGCACGATGCAGCCCTGAATTGAAACGTGCGCTGCTGCCTCTGTTTCATTTCTTGCTTAAATGTAAGCTTGAACAGACCTGCAGGGTCGCAGTGGGTCATCTCTGTTAGGCGTGCAAAGCCCCATAAATCCACACAGTTCAGGAAGCACATGAGAGAAGACCACAGGTAGCTTCAAATATATATGTGTGTGTGTGTGTGTGTGTTTCTCACTGTGACTCGTAGCCATACATCTGAGACATCCTATAGAGTGATCAGAGAGGCTAGAATTAGATTAACCGAGAATACAACCAGAGGAGAGTATGATCTCCGAATGTGGCTCAAATAATGGTACTTTTTAGAATAGAGGCATCCTAGTAAATTGTCTTGTAAGAACATGTGAATGCTTAGAAGTCTGAAGTGACCACAGAGTTATCTCTGGGAGGTACGTATTCACTGGCAGTCTTGCACATGTATATTGAGATAGATGCAAGACACAGATACTAAATTGCGCTTATATTGAGAAATGTTCTCAAAAAGCAGGCTTCTTAGCGATAATGGATCAGTGTAAAAAGAAGACATGGTACTAGAATATTATTATTCCAATATTGCCTGATGGGGCATGGCCAAGATGGAGGAGTATCTGGAAATGCCCAGCTATCGCTCCCACTTTGCCCTGTCCTTTAAAAAAAATTCTATGTGTGTCCCACCCTGAATGCATCTGCTGGACCCCAGATGAGCTGTAGGACATGATATGCCTGCTTGATTGCCATTAACCAGGCGCGAGATGGTCCCCGTGCCACAGCTCGCTGTGATAGAAAGAGGTTTGGGGCAAATTGCAGGCTGTCTGCAGCCCTGGGGGAGCTACTGATGAGGCAAACGAACTGGACATTTAGGGTGAGAAGGGACTCCCGTCTCTTGGAACCTCCACTCCGGCTTGTGGTGAGAGAGGAGGAGGGCAGCTTGAGGCACAGTGCCTGGGCCTGCATCCCACTATATAATGGTGCACTGCTGAGCCCATTCTTTAAGAAGGACTCGGCATGCTGGCTAATGCTGATGAATCAGGATGGGGTGTGCAATGGGAGCCCCATCTGAAATGTGAAGCCACACCATTGAAGAGGGGGCACTGCTGCTAGGATCCTATTTGCGCTGCAGGAGTAGGGCCTGTCTGAGGTGCATAGGTCTTGGGCTTCGGAGGTTGTTGTTATGGTCAGGGACTGGGTTTGGGGCCTACCCCATTTCCCCACTTTGTGTGGTCTGCTTGACCCTTAAATTATTGAATAGCCGCTTCCATTGAAATACAGCTGTGGCCCCCCTTGCAGAGGTCTTATTGGTCATCTGAAGAGAGATAATTATTAGCTAGTCATTCCACCTATGCACATGGGAGTCCTGCATACACAGCCGAACCTAGGGAAGTGATCACTATCACTGCAACTATGGAGACAACTTAGAGAAGCCAGCTGCCCTCTTCTGGTGATAATATTATCCTGGCCCTTCAAGGAAGCCCACACCACCTGATTAGTGCCTTGGATGGGATTAGACCATTTTCCTATGGGACTGCTGACATATAATTTCTGGAGTCTGGTGAGCAGAGAAGGGACTGTGATATGCCTTCCCAAAAGAACTTGACCCTTGTAGGCCTCATGGCCTACTTGGACTAAACACATTGTTGCCCAGGAAGTGATTGTGACTTGCATATGGCTCATATCTGCCATGACCCAGCAGCTATGTACTTGAGGAGGCCGGATCTTTTGGAGAGCCTCTGCACGTTTAAAACTGAGCTCCAAGACAAACTCCACCACGATTTTGATAAGTGGCTGCAGGTCTTACACTCAGCAATGAGGAAAAACCTGCAAGAGTTTGTGTAGATGTCAACTTAGCAGGCCAAAGGATTCTCAAGGCTAATGGGCTGGATATAAATAACTTGTTTGTGATTAACAGGAGTGGCATTCTGAAGGCACAACTAAAGGGGGTCTTAAAAAAGTGAAAGGTTAGGGAAACTGCTTGAGATGAGATAACTTCTAGCTATGGGAAATACGTGGGAAAGTCCCAGATGCTGAATTCAGCACCTTCGTTACCAGCATGTTGTCTTCTATACTCAGCGATGAACACCAAGAAGAACACATAGACAGAGTTTATTGGGCAGGACCCGAAAGACAGACCCAAAAACAAATAAATAGGCATGTCCTGGTGAAATGTCACTACTACTCTGAAAAGGAGGAAGTCCTCTGCATATCAAGGCAACTAGGACTTATCAGGCCTTTTCGAACTACTGTACTCCTTGTAAGGATGTCGCCCACCTTACTTATAATCTGAATGGATATGAGGTTTGTTCTAAAACGGTTTAGGCTGAACACATTCCATCATCTGACAAACTTCCGTAAAACTAATGACTGGACAAACGTTCTGTCACATTGTCCTTGTGACGATGTATCGGTCTAGTCGACATTGCATGTGGTGTTGTTTTGAAAGTTCTATAAAGAGTAGAGGGGAAAATGGATAAACCAATGTAAACAATTTTTGGTCTGAAATCATGTTGTCCAGCATTTATTGCCCTGCAATGTCTGGATACAGAGCGTTTTGCGAAAAATATTGCACAATTCTTGAAAATCTGTATTAGGCATAGGAAAAACTTACAATAGAGATTAACACTGTCTATCCTGATCCAGCGCTCTGATTGAAAAACTGTCTCACAAACGCGACCTAACACCTCAATACTCACCTTTATATATTAAACACTCATACAGGCCCATAACACCTATGAGACCATTTTTGAGCAACTGATTATTATATACAACTTCAGTTTTAAACATATTATTGCCTATAAATCAAATCACTCAAGGCGATAGATCAACTGATGGAAACTAGACCATGAATAAACAAGACCAGCTTGTCTTTTTCAAATCTAATTTATTAACTTTATTTTTCATAAGGAAAAGCATTTAAGTTTTAGAATCTTTATTTTATTCTCAAATAAGAAAGCAGCATTTTATTAGGAAATGAATTAATAAACCGAGATTATCAAGCAAGACTCAGAATCATGAAATATTAGCAAATAACAGTTTCCATTCCCTAAATCTATTTCCCTGACTATTTCTCACTTCACCTGAAAAGGAAATTATCATTTAAAGTCTGCTGTCCTTACGTACGCCAAAATTTCAACAGCACGTCAAGTCATTCAGGAATCTGGAAGCAAGAGTTTTTTCCCTGCTCATGATGTCTGGTTTTATACCTTTCTTTCTATCTAAACTTTCTACATTTTACATTCTTACCATGAAATCCAGGCTTCCCATTGACTTACCCATGTCAGTCCACTGTTAGGTCACCTCCGAATTTTGACCAAGTTCAGGCTTCACATAAGCCCTATTGTCTATTCATTTCCACGTTTCTCAGTTTCTTCAGGAAAGTTACTTTCCCTCGAGTTCAGAACATTACTTCCTAATCTTGGCAGACACTTTCTTCCTGTCCTTGAGCCTTCTCTCCGTGAGCACATTCTATTCAAGCAAAGAACTGTTCTTTCAATTAATAATGTTTGTGAAGCAAAAATCTCCACTACTGCGTAAATGCAAGGCTCCACTCTGGACAAGGTTTCACGTCTGCATCTCTGTCAGCCATTTTTCGAATCATCTTTTAGGTCTCTCTTTTGTAAACTATTATTAAACAAACACAAGACATCAATTATTAAGGAATTGAGACCCATTCTGTTACCCTCCCCCTTTACTAATTAACCCTGTTAATTGTGTTACCTAGCAGAAGCATCAATATGCAGCTTTATATTTACTCTTCTTCCAGGAACTGCACAAACTCCACGAGCTTTTGTCACAAAAGACATAACATAAGCACACATAATAAGCACATGCCATTAGTTAAACTGCCACATTTAATACTGACAAAGACAATAGACAAGGTTAGTTTCTTATTTTTCTTTTGCGTTTGCAACATAAAGCACATTAGTTTATCCCGCATGTACTGTTGATTGCATTTTTAAACTTAGTTGATTAGTAATTTCACAACATGCTAATTAGTTTGATTATTCATTATGGGAGATTAACTTCGCAAGTTTGAACAAAATTTTGTTCTTCACCATGCTCCATCAATTCTGAATGTGTTTAAGGTTCTCGTTGCATATGTTTGGAATTAGCCCCCACATGTTCTCATTTACAGATTTTTTAACTTCGTTTTATTTTTTTTATTTTTTATTTTTAATGGCACAATGTATTTCAATTCCTGAATGAGTAGAAATTTTTAATTATTTATTGAAAAAAGTGAATGAAATGTAAATTTGAAATGTAAATTTGAAATGTAATCTGTATTTTTATATTGTACTTTTATGGTTTTTCTATACTTCATGAAAACCGAGTAAAGGAATTAAATTGAATTGAATGTCGCCCAGGCAACACTCTAATGCCAGGATGAATTTAAGGCAGTTGCCACAAAGCTCCATGACCATGGTGTTGGGAACAGATGAGCTTACTCCTTTGCCCTTTCTTTTGCTTTGGGTGATAGACAGCACGTGGTCAGAGACAACACACGGGTGGCCTGCACTTCCTGCATGATGTTATGGAATCTCCACAATGTGAGCAGAACCTCAATTCCCATCCTAGGAGAACTGACCCAACAGGTTGGAGCCACCCAAAGCACCACAATTCTCTACCACAGCATCCAGAGGATCAAGAATGACTACCGTCTTGATCTTGTGAATGCCCTGAGATCGCAACTGAACTACACGTATTTGCACAATCATATGCAATGACATAATGAACCACCTTTGACTACACCATGAGACCCCCTCCATCACCCTGGATGTGGCCTCCAGAGACAAGATTGGACATGGCAATTGCATTATGGCCTTGGCTGCCAGACTGGTTTTGGGCAGAGGACAGCCTGAGTGATTCCTCTGGTCGCGATTGTGACGCTGGGAAGGGATGTGTACTGCCCGGTGACTGTCAGAGGTGGGATCGTCTTGCTCCCTACCTGGAGAAGTTTTGGATTCTTCTTTGTCTCAGACACTGTGATTTAGGGGACATTTTCTCCCCTCCTTGATTGCCATTGTTATTATGGTTTATTCCTGCTTTTGATTGTTCTGTTATTATTTTTGGAGGGAGAGTTTGGTTCCAACCATGTATTACAAATCGTAACCTCACCTTTTGCATACACCTCATTAATCCTTACACTCTGTGGGTTAGATGGTCACCACATTCTTCCCTCAATGCAAAAGGCCTCAACACATCTAATAAAAGGGTGGGGGCTATTAGAAGCACATTCATGATATGGGCCCAGACATAATATGCTTGATATTTAATATTTGATATTTCTACATTTGTAGAGATCCTGTTTACACCCACTGGTGTGTCCCTTCGCTATTAGTACTCCCTGCAACTCCGGAACTCAGTACCTCTCAGGACCATAAAGCAGCCCATCCCTATTGTGTAAAGAGCCACGTTTTTAATTTTTTACAGAAGAGTCTCTCTAATGATTCTTCCCGAAGGGACAAGGGTAGGGTGTTCCAACTTTTTGCTGCCAAGTAGCCAAAAGAGTGAGCCCCCATTTGTGCTTTCCTTATCCTCAGGACTGTCACTAGATCCGTCCTGATGGATCTCAAATGCCTTTCTGTATTGTAGGGGATCATAAGATGACATAGGTACATAGGGTATCTGCCCTGTAAAATACGATGATCGATGCATAGTGTCTTGAATGTAATTTGTTTTTGGATGGACAGTCAGCTCAATGTACCCAGTGCATTCTTCGAGGATGCCAGTCTTGGCAGGTTTAAAAGTAGGCGGGCTACTGTGTTCTGAACTGTTTGTAACTTCTGGAGTCCCTTTTTGGTTGCACCTAGGTACATTATATTTCCATAATCTAATCTTGCTGTGACGAGTGCATGGGTCAGGGTTTTCCCCGCTGCCAGAAGTAAAATGTTTAGGGTTTTCCTTACTATTCTAAGGATTCCAAAACACCTGCAACTCTCTTGATCTGAGTCTCAAAGGAAAGTTTGGAGTCTATCCATGCTCCCAAGTTCTTTACCTCCACATTAGAGGTGGGGACTGGTCCTAAACTTGTAGCCAACAAGCCGAAGACCAAAAGGATGGAGTGTTCCCGACTATCAGTATCTCCCTCTTATTGCCATTTAGTCTCAGGCAGTTATCTGTCATCCACCCGGCTAGATCTTTCAGGCAGTCTGCAAATCTACTGGCAGCTGATGTCGAATTCGGAGCCAGGGTGACAACAAGTTGTGTAACACCGTGTTTTTCCACAATTTATGTTAAGGGGGCGACATATAGGTTAAACAGGGTAGGGCTCAACATTGAGCCCTGCGGCACCCCCTGCACTAACTTGATGTGCTTGGAAGTATACGTAGACTGTGTCACCTGAAAACTGCAGCCGTGCAGATAAGAAACCAGCCAGTTCAGGGCAGCCACGTCCACACCCCCTCTTCTGAGTCAGTGCACTAACAGCTCATGTGACACCATATCAAAAGCTTCAGTCATCAGGCCTTCATCCACTCTCTTACGCACTGTCTCAGTAGCATAAAGCAATGCTGTCTCAGTTGAGTAAGTCAATCTGAAGCCTGATTGCGTGGGATGTAGTAAGTTGTGTTTCTTTATATGTGCCCCCAGCTGCATATTGACCACTTTTTCAGCAATTTTAGAAAAGTAAGAGAGCAATGCGACCAGTCGCAAATTTTCCATTACATTCCCATCAGCTGTAGTTTTTTTTTTCAGAGGGACAACGATTGCTCGCCTCTACATATCAGGTACCTTCCCTTCCCGAAAGGAGGTCCCTAACAACTGATGGATATAGGGTAGAATAGCCTCTAGTCCTGTGCAGATCACCTTCGGTGTAGATGGATCTTCGGGGGAGCCTGATTTTATACTTATTGCTACCTTTTTCAATTCTTCTAGAGAAGGAGGAAAAAATTGTGAAATACTGTTTTCCCCCCACTCCTTTGTTTGTTCATTGTGTCTTATGTATCCATTTCGTGCATCGTGTTGGAAGGTGTCATAGATTTTGGATACTTTTTTCTGTGAAAAAGCCTGCAATTTGATTGTATAATTCTTCCAAACAAGGGGCTGGTGTTACTGTTCTTTCTAGTGAGGATAGTTCTTTAAAGATACCAAATAGTTCCCTAGATGAATTATCTGCAGTCTCAATTCTCTCCGTGTAGTAGGCTGCCCGTGTTTTTTTTTTATAAGTGCATGTTAGTGCCTTAGCTTCAATTTATAGACCGCTTTATCTGAGTGTAGGAAGCCCACCCTCCATTTATGTTCTAACCGTTTGCATGCCTTTCTAGCCATCCGTAAATCCTGGTTAAACCATGGCACGCTCCTGGTGCATCTGTGTGGGGTGCTAGTAGACCATGGGGCCACCACATTCAATGCAGTCGTAATCCAGTTGCTCACTTCTTGAACCGCCTCATTAATATCTGTATTTAGGAAGGGGGTATTTGCTGGCAGGGCCTGTGTAAAGCTTCTCTCTTTGAATTCACCAATTTCCTATGCCTGCTGTTAGATGGTGGGTTCCTTGTAGAAGGTGGTCTTGTAAGGGGGATGGAAAAGGCCACTAAATAGTAGTCCAACTATGGGATCGCTGTTGGGCGTTCAACTGTCAGCCCCTGGCAGTTTGAAAAAATGGGGTCCAATAAATGTCCTAGTTGGTGAGTTGCATGTGTAGATTTTATTTCTAAGATGGAGTCCTGCAAGCTCCTGGCATAGGGTGTGCGCTTCCCCTCATGTTTTGCTGTCAAAATGTAGATTTAGGTCCCCCAGAACTATCAGGTTACTATAGTGCAGTGCTGGTTGGATTAGAATATCCATAAGGCTCTCCCTAAAACCTGATGCTGACCCTGGGGTTCTATAAATCAAAAACCCATTTATTGTCTGCTTGTCATTAGCCTTTATTGTGAAGGCAGCTGCTTCACAGTAGTCTATCTGTGCCTCTTGCATTGTGCATCCTAGTGACAATTTATAGATCATAGCTATGCCCCCTCCCATATTCTTCGGGCGATCCATTCTAAGGATCCCGTATTCAGGTGGGAGTGCCTGTAGGACGTCAGGAGCTGAGGATTCACCAAGCCAGGTTTCTATCAGAAACAAGACTTCCAAGTCTTTATCTTCTATACAATCATATATATATAAATGTTGTGCTTGTTCAGTGATCTACAGTTTATGAGTAGGCAATTCATCCCCCTAACTGCCTGTTTTGTAGGGGGAGCCATAGCTGTTTTTAGCTTGAATGGGCAGTGTGTGCACAGCTCCATACCCAATACTGCCCTGTTGAAAATTGGCAGCATTACTGGCCCCTGGTCCTGTTTGGCCATGAATGGGCACAGACGGGCTTGCCTTTTGCTTGCCCCCGACGAGCCCGCTGTGCGTGTCTGCTGCATGTCCTTGCAGGCATCTGAATTATGTAGGCGCTGCCATGGTGCACACTTGACCGCTGCCTTAGGCGGAAGTGAGTCGGCGGAAGTGAGGATATGCACCTGACCCGCCCTCTGCTCAATCGGCACTAGCCGCGGCGAACTAGGGTGGATCGGTCTGGAACACCGGTGAGGACTATTTACAGTGCATGCAAGAAGCTAAAATGCTAAAACTCACATTGGTACTTTATTACAGAGAGTTAAAAACACATAAGTGCTAAATCAATTTCCGTAGTTGTAGTTGCTGGTAACAGCGCTCTCACAGCATACTCACTTGATGCTATCTTTCCATGCTTCCAGGAAGCATGCCTTTTGCGATGGGACCAAGACTACAACATAATGCATACGCCATTGCATATCACTCTTCAGCACTCACTAAACAGAAGGGTGCAGCAATTCATTTGAAATGGAACACACCCTTCACCGTCTCCCCTATCAAGACTGATAAATATGGTCAGGTGTATAGTTCTGGGTGAAACATTGCATGGCACCCCTTAAACCTGGCCACAGTTTACGCCCTCAAAGCAGCACAGGATGCCTTCCTTTTGCATTTCCTGGAGGGCTTAGCAAAGGTTGTATGTGGAAATATCCTCCTGATGGGAGATTTTAACACTGTCTGGGATCCTCACCAGGATAGAGAGGTGGGAGGAGTATCCCAGACAGGGGCTTTCTCTATGTGGTTAAAGACATCCCTACTGAATCTTAGCCTTAGAGATGTGTAGCACGATTTACACCCAGCTGAACTGGGTATGCCTTTTACTTTCAGGTACACTATACACAATTTCGCATTGATTATGTTTACTTGAGCAATGCAATCAAGTCCTGGGCTAGCTCTATTGACAGAGTGATCGCAGATTCCGGTCACTTTCCGGTTATGGTTCAAGTGGACTTGAGCTCTCTAAGGTTAGTGGGAAGTTGACACCCATATTGCATGATCATCTCCTTCAGGAAGAAATTAGTCGCTAAAATAATGAATAATTTGAAATTAACGAGGTGGAGGAGGTATTGATTGGTAGAGTTTGGAAAACCTTCAAGCCGGTATTTGGGGACATTTGAGAGCAGCTGCTGTGTAAAAGCAAGGTCCCCACAAGCTAGAGGTACAAAAGTAAGATCAGGAAATTGATGACTTGGATTGCAATAGAACACAGACAGAATACCTCTTGCCAGATGACATGCAAACGTATTGTGGCCAGAGGACAAATCCATATACATTACACTAGTAAGGCAGTGCTTGCCTTTCTCGACTCTTAAAACATGCTCATACATTGCTGGGGACAAAGTGGGAACTCAACAGGCCAAAATACTGAGAGGCAAATTGGAGAAAGAATAAATAAAAGAAATTCAGAATGGCAATGGCAATATACTTTTTGAAGATAAAGCTGATGAATTCCGCCATTTTTCCTCTGCTCTTTATATTGGAGAACCTATCTAGACTCACAATAACATCTTGCTGCAGTCACCCTTGTTGAACAGGCCTACTTAAAGAAAATTCCAGCAATTCTTCTATCCTTGGATGCCGAAAGGGCATTTGACTGCGTGGACTGGAAACTTCTCTGGGTCAACGTACTGAAAATGGGTATAGTCTCTGTGTCTGGAGAATTATTTTGTTTACAATTATGCAAGAGTTAATATGAATGACCAGACGTTGTCACCCTTCAAGATCCTCATAGGTACTAAACAGGGGTGACCACTGCATCCACTTGTGTGTGCCCATTTAATTTAATTTATACTTAGCCTTACTGATATGACAAACCAAATCAGTAGCTGGAATTCTGTTTGGGGCACAAGAATATAACATTTCAATATACGCAGATGATGTGCTTTTGTTACTAAGCTCCCCTGGTGCACCCTGACAGTGAAAATTAGAGCTCTCACACTTTTCCTAAGCAATCTCTGGGTACAAAATAATCTTTGTCAATTTGAGGTTCTGAACCTCACTTAACCCAATGCTGAAGTGGTAAAACTAGGAGCTTAATTTCTCTTTAAGTGGGCTAAAAAGTCCATGAAATACCTTGGAGATAGAATTTCCAGTAGAACTATCTTCCATAAACTACTACCCCCCACTCCACTGATGGCAAGTATAAAGCAAGTATTTAGGCTCCTGAAGGAACCTTACCGTATTATTGACTGGCAAAGTGAATGAGATGAAAATGTTAGTTTTGCTGCACCTATTTTATATATTTCAAGCACTCTTAACTTGCCTTGGCAGAGTATATTTGACTTTAATGTCAAGTATATAATTCCCTTTGGATACACTTCTCCAAATCAACTGCACTCACATACCATTACACATAACCCAAAGGAAGCACAACTAAACAGGATGTGGGAACACTTCTGTTCAGTTTATTGACTTTGTAAAAAAGTTTATGAAAACTTTCAATTAATATACATCATAATAAACATAAAAAAATCATAAAATCTGCACATTGGATCATATGTTAAACGGAAAAGACTTTAAAAAGACAATCTCATTTGTCATCATACAATTAATTGGAGAAAATACATGCAGAGATACGACTTCTCTGTCAAGATGTTATTCTGTATTGCATATTGGTAGATTGAAATTGATTAAACCACCTTCTTCAGAACATTAAGCATATATCTTCTCCTTTCTTTTTTTGTTAAACAAAGATGCTATTTAAAAAAAAACTATATATATGTATACAATTGTAAAGCATATTCGTATATGTCTAGACAATCTTGATCACTTAAACAGAATAATTGATGTAATGTATTTATGTTTAAAACCATGCCAATAAGTGCTTCAGCATCTACATACATATGCCTCCCCCACAAACTGGGCGATCCTACAACATATACATCCTGCCTCATATCTACTAATCTAACATATTACATCTCATTCATGCTCACTTGCACCTCTGTGCCTATCATGAATAACTCACTGATAGAGAACACTCGATGAAATGCCATGATTACTTTGGGACACTTATCGAAGATGCCACCATGCATCTGGACATAAAAAAATTATGTAAATATCTATATATAACCACCAGCTAAGGACAGGTAGAATTATAGAGTTATAAGCCTGTTCACCTATGTCATCATTACCATTATTCATAATCAACATATCCATCATAAAATCAAAATCCATTATCCCTACGTGATTAATAACATCCTATATACCGCGTGCCCACTTGGGGTAATTTAACAATCACACTTGTAATGCGTGATACATAACTACATATTAACCTACGCTGAAAATACAAAATCGCACATAGTGGGAATCATGCACAGATATTTTTCATATCAATAGGGGGGTTCCTATTATTCAAAATAAAATGTATAAAAACTAGTGAGACAACACTGATGCACCCCTTTCCTATAAACTTATACAGTACAGTATTGAAAATCAAACTCTAAAGGAAAAGATTGAAGCTCCTTAATTAACCTCATCCAATCAGAGCATATTTGAAACAAATCCAACAACAAATACTAAGATTTTATGGAGGGATCTAGCGCTTAGGATCTCTCAAAGGCTACATATCCAACCCAGGCAGTCAGGGGAAATGGCTACACCCAGTATCCTCGCTAATAAGTTGATTCCCAGCAAAGAATTGTAACAGAATGATCCGCGACTGGTTTGCAAAGGCAAGATCAAGTGCATCTCATTGAGAAAACAAAATGGATGCAAGAATGTTCCTGAGATATTCCAACCACACCCACAAGGACAAGCGGCAGCATCAGTTGAAGCAACTAGAAACCGAATGACGTCAATTGTTGTCAAATTCCTCATCTAAAAGTTTCTCACCGTTATTTCAAGCACAATTGTGGAAGATGGGTTTGTGATGTCAATAATGACTACTGGCTAATGTGCGCATCTAGGATAACTTCCTACAAGGAAGAATGCAGGTCAAAGTCAGACCAATAAGTGAAAGTGCAAAATTCATTTGGACACTGTCCCAAAATCACACTGAAGTTGGATGAGCGCTCCATACTTTTTATCATAGACAGTGGTGCATCGATAAACATTATGCTAGCGGAAATGTACAATGACCTGTCTCCAGTGCCCTGCTTAACCCCGTCAAAAACCAAAGTTTACACGTGGGCTGCTTCCATACCACTTCAAAGTCAAGGTTAATTTTTAGCAACTGTGAAGCATAAAAAAATGGAAGTACAAGCACCAATTCTTGTCCTGCAAGGTACTTCATCGAGTGCATGTTTACTCAGTTTAAGCACTGCTTCTGACACAGGGCTGATTTCTGTAAACTACAAAGTCAATATCTATCATAAAGTAGTGAATTGGTTACCACCCTTGTTTCATGGACTAGGAAGACATAAGACAATGAAAGTGCAAATTCACATAAATGAGGACAACTGTCCTATTGCTCAACGACATTGTTGAATTGCATTTCATTCATAAAAGGCGGTGGAGAAAGAACTTGAGACACTATTAAAGTATGATATTATTGAGCAATCCACTGGTCTGATACAATGGGTGGTAGAGCCTAATAAAGATAGTGGATGAGCCATGCGCATCCGGGTTGATATGTGCAAGCAAGCAAGGGGAATGAAAGAGAACGACATCCAGGTCTGCATATTGCTGACATGATTACGCAGCTGAATGGTTGTGAAGAAAGCTTTTCATCTACCGCACTGCCTCCATCTAATTGAGTCTCATGTCATCCTGATTGTTTTTAATACACCTGAGAGATAATATATATGAATGTTTACAAGAAATATCAATCTTCGAGATCAAATTTGTATATCTATACATAAAATGAAGTCAACACAGAGAGTGATGATTCATTATATTTTTATAACTACAAAAAAATACTAATAAATAAAATTAATATTTTTTTCTATCACCTATGTGTGACAAGTCTTATATGTGTGGGATATAATCATCTAGATAATCATTTTATCAACCTAGAGCTTTTCATGTATTTGTTGTCAAATGTCTGACTGACTTAGATGTAGACCTTTACTCAAATTGGTTGTGAAGAAAGCTTCAAGAAAATCAAGGATGCAATTTACAATGCAACTGAAATAGCATACTTTGATCTGAAACTACAAACGGATATTGTTGTTGATGTCAGCCCGGTGGGATCAGGTCCATACTTGCCTAGTGCAATGGATATCCTAATGCACCTGATGCACACATTGTGGCTTATGCTAGCATGAGTTTGGCACCAACGAAACGTGCTTATTCACAACCTGAAAAAGAAAGCCTTGCTGTAGTGTGGGCTCGTGAGCATTTCCCTATGTTCCTGTATGGAAAACATTTCATGGTTGTTACTGACCACCAAGCATTACTCAATATTTTGGACAATCCTAAAGCCAAGATGCCGCTTTGCATTGAGAGGTGGTGATTGTGACTGCAGGAGTAAGACTATAATTTAGTGCAACATTCAGGAAAAGATAAAAACCCTGCTATTTCTCATGTGTACTAATAGTGTGTCAAGTTTCTAGAGAAAACAAGGGGGACCCTATCATTGGCTGTGGACCAAGGGCTTAAGTCAATTTCAAAAGGACAGCGGTCCAAAGCAGTTTCAAAAATATACCAAAATGATAATAAGACAAGCCGTGATGAGCTGCTTACATATTTATTCAAGTCAAGCCGGACATGGAATTTATTTTCATAACAAAAGTAGAATGGTTAGTGCATAAGCAACTTTACAAAAAATAGAGAGCACAATCCTGTGCTTAACCGCAGAACAGAAAAAGTGAAGAATAAGGAATAGTTGTGAGGAAAGGAGATATTGCAGGCAAAAGAGAAATGAGCAACCTGGATACTTTTAAATCAACATTACAAGTGTTTTGCCAGAGTAGTACATACAGCAATTGGTACACATTGGTTGTACTGTATAACTACTATAAATGGTCAATGTTTCCATCCCGCGCTCAAAGGTACAATGGGATCATCATCAGGACTTTACAAAATTACTATGCCTGGTAAAAACAATGATGCGCCTGAATGAGGAACAAAACAGGAAGAAAAAAGAAGAAAGGTTTTCAGATTTTGAAAGGGGGGTTGCATTCCTGTTTTACAAGAAAAGAGAGTCAGCAACGCGCAACACATACAGGAAAAACATTTCCTCTGAATCGCAGTGAGGTTGAAGTGGTACAAAAAAGTGGCAATTTGAGGTTTCAATCGAACATTTCCTCAGAATCGCAGTGAGGTTGAAGTGGTACATACAAGGGATTAGAGCCGTGTGGATATAGTGTGGTGACTTTAGGCGGAGAAGTGCCCGATCTACAATTACCGCAATTAAGTGACTACTGGAGCAGCAATCGAATAGCAAGGGTCCATGCGAGTCTATGGAGTGACTGTGGAGTTCGGATTGCATTTTTTCACAGGAAGTACGTGAGGGGGGGTGAAGTAAAATGAAGGCGGTCATGAGGATGTGACCATTTACCTCCTAAATGAGGGGCGGCGTGCTTGTGAGAAGACTCTTTGCTATGCCAGCTGTTCTGACAACTAGGATGCACTCGGTATTTTCTGTGAAGAAAAAACATCACACTTGAGAGAGCGTAATGCCGAGTGGGGCTGGGCAAGTGAGAGGGATTTCAAGAGATTACCTTTGGTGAGAAGGAATGTCCGTCCTAATTTGAGACAGGGCTCCTGAGGTTCAGGTCGTCGGTAAATTATGCCGGCATCCACGGAGGCAATTGAACTGAGGGGAAAAATTGACCGGAGGGTCAAGGGTGCCACAGTGCGGGTTTAAAAGTGAGAGACCCAGCTAAAGTGTATTATACATACCGCGATAGCTGCCCGGTAGGCAATCATTACCATGGTGCCAGCGGTCCAGGATATGGCTTGGATCCGCTACGGGAAGAGTTAAAAGGCAATTTAGGGAAGCCGAGCGTGGGGTTACTCAGTGTGTCAAGGCACCACTTCTAAAGCGACTGATTTTTATATTAACTTCATTGTAAAATCTAGTACCCCAGATGCCGTATCAGTGAAACATATCATTGCTGCCACAAGCCCTGACAGAGAGTAATTAATACTCAAAGATTTTATTACACAGCAGTCTTGGAGAAAGCATACTCAACCTCTTCGGGATGACCTTGAATCTCAGAAATTGTAAAATGTCCAAGAAGAATTTTCAGTCACCCCAGAGGGCATTATATTACGAGGGCTCAAAATTGTTATACCTGAGACCCTAAGACAACAAGTCATTGAACTGGTACATGAGGGACAACATGGAGTTGTTGCTACTGAACGAGCTATACGAGACCGAGTGTGGTCCCCTCGACTTGATGAACCATTTAAAAAGGAATTAAGGGCATGTAATTTGTGCAACTGTTTGTCATACAATCTTGCATTCGTTAAACAGGTCTGATTCACCAAAGCATGCATATGAGAAGATTGCATTTAATTTCTTTGAACCCCTTGACAATAGATATCATCTACTCGTAATTGTTGATGAATAATCCTGTTTTTCCCTTGTGAAAGGTCTCTTGTCAACCACGCACAACAGATTCCTTCAAAGATAAGAAAGTATTTTTGTAGCATGGTGTGTTCCTTCTATTTTTAAATCTGACAGTTGCCAGCCTCTCAATAGTCAAGAATTGAAAGATTTCCTCACTCAGCTAAATGTCAAACATCAGAAATGCACACCTCTATGGCTCTAGCCAAATGGTGTAATTGAGCAATTTATGAGCACCCTCAAGAAGACCATTCAGCTGCTACCTGGGAAGACTTGAACTCAAGTGAATTCTTCACTCTACTCTTCATGCATACAGGTCAACTCCCCATTTTACCACAGATGAAAGCCATGCCACTTTACTGTTTGAGAGAGCAACAGGAACTAAATTGCTACAATGGACCACTAAAGAACTAGTGACATTGATAAACTATGCACTACTGATTTGCCTCATAAACGTAGAATGAAGACCTACCTATGCGCATAGATGCTTCTGTGCTTGCTCAAAGGAGGAGACGAAGTCATTGTGAGGTAGAAACGGAAACGCTAGTCTGATGCTCCTTTTGATGCTGACCCACTGAAGGTTTTGACTAGCAAAGGACATATGATAATTGCTCATCATCCTGGAAAGTCAGTTACAAGAGATTGTTCTTATTTCAAACACCTGCCTCTAGATTAATTGACTCCAGACATTCAGAGTGAGGCCCTTCCATCTTGGAGTCAGTTGTGCCAAAAGACTGCAGCTGTGTCTGTGTCACCTGTGCTTTTCGCGGATGCCTCTGCTATGTCGCCTCAACCTCATGCAATGAGAGCTGGACAATTGGATCGAGCACCTTGATGTCTCATTGAGGAGTTTGATGTATATGTGTATTTTGTGCACTTTTTATTCCACAGGTAGGGAGATGTCATGTTGTACGTGTTAGAGTTAGTAGGATCCTCTGATGGACTCCGTAGTACAGTGATGTAAGTGATTGAGTGTGAAAATTCATGATGTAGCACGGGCAGTTAAAGGTTACACTCTGATGAATAAAGACGTGCAATACCGAGCTCCATGTGTGGCATGATCATTTACATGTACCTGAGCTGGGAAAGACGCTACAATATCCACAAAGGTTAGGAGTTTCCTCTGGTGCACCATTACATGAATTTCACATGAGCCATCTCTGAGGGTGCCTCAGTGAAAGAGGGCTGTAACAAGGTTAGAAGCAGACATCTGGTGGCTCAGTTTAATTAACATAATGTTCTCCTGTGTCAAAAATATATAATTGAAAGCATTACTTAAGCTCAAAATGCCACAATGGTCTCTTTTCAATTGGGAGCAAGATGAAGATGGCAAGAGGGGCATCTGTTCTTGAAAACAGTATGGCAACCTGTAAAATATGTTACCAACTGAAACTCTTGCAAGAAAGAACAAACTGTGTTTATGACTGTAAAAACTAATTTGTTTTGCAGCAAAAATTCTCAACTAAAAGGGTTGCACTTTATAGGAACATAACAAACAAAACATCAATGTAATTACAGCAAACAGAGAAGGAACGCTCTGAACTGCATATATTAAGATGAATAATTTGGTGGGAATATCTAGGGTATTTAATTAATAGACACATGAAGTAAATAACTTGAAACTTGGATGTGATTGTTCTTTCTTTTAGTGTTTTGAAACGGAGAGCTAGCTACCCTATCTATACATATTTTGAATTAAACAAACAAACCTTCGTAGATATTTCCCTGAGATCCCCTTTTGGCGAAATCACAAAAAAGGTCAGGTACATCATGAAACAGCTGGAAGGACCGTTTAACCCCGATCAATACTGTAGCTAAGCACTCGGTGACCTTTGTGCTCCCATCTTGGCAAGCAGGATTTGTCGTAAAATGGGAAGTTAATGTTTAAAAACAAAAATACAGCAGCATTGATTTCTTGACAAGCCCTTGACAATAGTTTCTGTTTTGATTTTTTTCCTTGTTCACATACGATTTCTTTTGGAGTCTTTTTTGCAAAGGCGTAAAACTAAAAAAGCATAAGCTCCCAGTGGTGAGAGGTTTGTGATGATATCTGTTAAAGAAGTCATTGGTACGTATGTCGGGATACAATTGAGTCACTATCGGTCTCTCTATACCATCCGCATTCTCGCACTGAAGGTATGTGTGAAGAAGCCAAATGGCATTGTTCCTTTTTATAGCATTAATAGAGGTAAACGTGGACAAACCACAACATGTTTTTATTTAAATTATGCTTAATGCGGTGCATACCATAGTGCAGACACTTTAAAAAAAAGATGTTACTGATTATAATGATCTCAATGACTATGTCCAAATATCTTGCAGTATGAAATTCAAGAAGGTAAGGTTAGCAGATGGCCTTATGTCACAGGGACATTATTTTCTTGTTCTGGACTTTCCTTTAACATCCTAATTTATTGTGATTTGTTCTAACAGAACTCACTAGACCAACACAGTTGAAAATAGTTATTTCTAGAATTACATCTTCTCCAAAGGAGCCGTTCTACGGGTGGAGTGTCTGTGTCCCCACTATCCACCATGCATTCTGAAGCATTCATACATTTACCAATACAGATACACATGAGAATGCATCAGAATACTACGCCTTCTCAGGGGAGGCATAATGAGGATAAATATTTGATTTCTCCTTGTTGTTTCCTCTTTCTACGTGTGCTGAATTCTAGAGGATTGTTTTTGGGTATGAATGTGTCACTTCCTGCACAGTAGCTATCCTGCCTGTAACACAAGCTGGGTGCCTGCATTGGCGCAAAGCAGCAGTTTGTGCACAAGAACAGGCAGAGAGCAGGAATGCACCATATCTTGATAGATATGGCGCATTCTGTCTCTTTCTCTTTCACATATCACATCACAGAAGGGTGTCTTTCTGCATCGCATTGTGTCAAATATCGATAAATATGGCCCTAAGGATCAGATTCCATGTGGGTCATAAAATTCCAACCCAGTTTATTACCTCACTGCCTATATTCCCTGGCGAACTAAAGTCAAGATCGTTTAAATTTACAATTTGAAAGCATGATCAAATTCTGATCTATGCCGCTATTTTGTGCGGGAAGCACCATATTCCTCATGCAAATTCCCATTTTCCCAAGGACAGCTCAGAATTGGAGATGTTTACTGAATCCAGCAAATACCACAACCTATGATATTGGCATTTACTGTATATTGGTATTATCACATTCTTTGTGCAAGTTAATTTTGATCTGAGCTGATGTAGTCCTCATGGCAACATATTTTCAAGCAGCTCTCAGAAGAAACATTTCCAGCCCCTCTTCTTGACCTCAGAGAGTACTCAGAGATTCACCCTTCATATGCACGATGGATAATGGACCTCAAGCAGTTGTTGTATTCCTTCACTGTGCAAAACTAGGTAAATCTAACTTGATCAACCCTTCTCGTGGCATCTACAATTGAATACATTTAGAGCTGCATGGGCCAGTGGATTTATAGCTCAACAGTGCAGAAACCCATAATGAATCTGTATTGAGATTCCATTCTGTTTTTTAAATTATTATTAATCACCATGTATAATTTAGTATTCACACTAAACCACCTAACTACCTGATATCTGATATTCAGACTATTTCCTGGCTAACTCTAAACACAGTCTCAGAACCATCACTAATAAACAATTGTTTTGATAGGAAGGGCAGTTAGTGGGCAGCTGTAGTTCAGCAAATATTAAAGGGAGATAACTCAGAAATTCTGAAAACTCATGAATTCTGAATTCATCTGCATTATCCATAAAGCTTTGCTCACAAGCACAGAGCAGAACATGTTGACATTCATGGATGTATGAACTGGCTTAAGTCTACTTAGAGACAGAGGACCTGATTCACAAAGGTAAGCTTGGACTGAAGTTAGGTTCAAGTCCAGAAACCATTGGACTAGTTAGATCTCTGGGGTCTACAAAAGAATCTCTTGAGAACACATGTACTCCTGATCTACTATTTATTTGCACTATATTAAGAGCATGTAGGAACATGGCTCTTTTTGGCATAATCTTCCCCATTTTTGTCTGACAAATGTTGCTGTTTTTTTGACTGTGTACTGGGACTCTGCTAACTAGGCATGTGTGCTGACCCCTAAAGCATGTTGAATTTAGCTATACACCTATTTGGCAAATTTATCTACATATAAGTCACTAGTAAATGGTACAAAAAGTACCTAGGGCCTGTAAGGTAAAGGTCACTAGTGAACTGCAGCACATATTGTGTCGCCACTAAAATGACAATGCAATACATGACTGCAGGTAAAAGGCATGGAAGGGCTGCTCAGCCCAAGTGTGGTGGTTGAGGCTTTTAACACCTTATGTCTCGAGGCCAATCCTACTATGGATCCCTGGTCAAGTACCCATACAATTCTTGACTCTCACTGGTAGCTGTGGACGAGCAGTCAAATGCTCACTCCCAGGGGAAGTGTAGATACAGGCAGATAAACATGGCTCATGACTCATAGTGCAAAAAGAACAGATGAGGAGATGATGGACAGAATGCTGATTTAATCAAACATTCACCCCCAGTCACAGATCTGAGTTAAAACCATCTTTTTTTGCATGCCACGCCATACCAGTTTAGACCCAGTGATATGCAAATCAGTCTTGACCCTGTTCCCCATGGAAACAGTCCAGCCCGAACTGCCAGGTCAGGTCCTACCTGGACCAGAAACAAGCATCCTGGGACCAGTTTCGCTGTAACATCCCTCATCAGCCAGGCTAGCTTGAATCTGGTGGTGTTGCAAGCATGGAACCTACTTCTGGGCATACCCTTCCCACTTAGGGCGACTAATGCAAAAGGAACAGATGATGGACGGAATGCTGAATGAATCAAACATTCATCCCAGTCACAGATCTAGGTTAAATCAATTTCTTTTTGCATGCAGCACCATTCCAGTTTTGACCCAGCCATATACAAATCAGTATTGACCCTGTTCCCCATGGCAACAGTCCAGAGGGATCAATTAACCCCCAAATCCGACAGCATGGATACCTCATCCTTCATGCTGGCTTTCACTTTGGCAGACTGGTGGTAGATATTGTTCTTGATAGGCATGCTGTCTAAATCATGGGTGTACTAATCAGTGAGCTTTGGTGCAAGTGAGAAGAGCGAGGTGAACTGCCCGACAAGTGGCAACAGTCCCTCTGCTACTCTGGGGTGACTCCTTCCTACCTAACCATCTTATTCCTTGGCAGACAGAAGGTCTAGGAGGGGTTCACTTTTTGCCTCCGCACCATCATCTGTCACTTCAGACCTCTGAAAGTGGGGCATGATGCAGTTCACAAGCAAGACCATTAAAGGGTTTCTGAATGTCTTGAAGTCCACCAGGTTGTTAACCTCCTCTTTATGCTCCTTCACTCACAAGGCCCATTCCACCAGTCCTTCAAGGCCCGGGGCTCAACAGACTCCATCATCCACACCTTTTGGCCAGGTTGATACTCCTCCAAAGTGGGTCTGGATCATATCAGTATTGCATGACTTCCTGGCTGGCCTCTGGGATCACTCTTACCAGAAGCTCTTCATCTGAGACTAGCGACCTAACAACTAACTTTGGGGGTCTTCAGAGATATCTCCTACCTTCCAGATAGGAGGTTTATACATAGGGTGGCTAAAAGAAATTTAAAGGGACTATACCCCAATGCCTTCTGAGGCACTTCCCTGTAGGTAAATATTGGACATTGGCATAAAGTAGTCCCACTAATGCATCAAGGGCTCTGATAGGCCGATGATCATGCCTTTGCATCTGTCAACAATCCCATTGGTCTGGGGGCAGTATGGGTGGAGAACTTGTAGGTTACCCCACACTCATCCAAATATGAACTTCATTTACGTAGGCATGAAGCCTGTGCCCCTTGTCAGAGACACTCTCCTTTGGGAAACCCACACAAGTAAATATATTCATCAGTGCCCTCACCACAGTGGGTAGAATCACCATCCTCAGGGGTATAACCCTAGGATTGAAGGGCATGCTCCACCAAGACAAGGATGAACCTGTATTCTACGGCAGTCATTGCATCCCAACAATGTGCAAACAATGTCAGTGTCTACCCTCCCAAAAACTTTTCCCACTACAGGAAAGAAGGGGGGCTTCTGCTTTACCTCTGACTACACACTGGCCTAGCAGTCTCCTTGTTATCAGGGACACTAGAGTAACCTCTGAATTCACCCCAAAACTATCTGAGACTGCCTCATCCCCCAGCACTACTCTGGGCATTCCTGGGGTAGAGCCACACATGGGAGGTTGCTTCCTTTTTTGGAATATGGCATCTCCCATAAAGTGTCCATACTTGTAATATTCCTGGCATTTGGGCCATAGGTAGCCCAGGAACTTCTTCCTATTAAAACCACTGCTTTATTGCTCAAGATTGGACTCAATTAATCAATCAAACAACGTTCTTATACCACTCACCTGTTGGGGTCTCAAGGCACGGGGTGGAGGGGTCTGTGGTTCAGTCGAAGAACTAGCTTTTAAGGTTCTTCTTGAATTACGGCCGCGATGGTGAATGTCCGAGGTGCAGAGTCAAGATGTTCCAGGTCTTCTCAGTGAGATCGGAGAAGGATCTTCCTCCAGCTGTGGTCTTGTGAAACCGTGGTATGGTGGCCAGAGCAAGTTGGGCAGAGTGGAGACTTCTAGTGCGAGTGTAGAAGGAGTGGCGGTGGTTGAGGTATGCAAGCCTGGTGTTGTGGAGAGCATTGTAAGCATGCATGAGGAGCTTGAAGGTGATTCTTTTGTTGATAGGAAGACAGTGAATGTCTCTCAGGTGGCCATTAATGTGGCTGCGACGTGGGATGTTCAGGATGAGTCTGGCAGAGGCTTTCTGGATGTTCTGCAATTTCTTTAGGAGTTTCTGGGTAGTGCTTGTCATAGTTAAGTCTGCTGCTGACAAGCGCATGGGTGAACGTTTTTTTCGACTTGTGGGTATCCACTTGAACATCTTATGAAGCAGGCCAAGAGTGTGGAGGCAGGAGGACAAGACAGCATTGATTTGGCAGTTAATTGAATTAATTAAGTGAAGAGTCCAGGATGAAGCAGAGGTTTTATGCGTTGTCCATGGGGGTTTATTCTGAGCATTGCGGGACATCAGGAGTCATCCCACATGGAGGGGTTGGATCCTAAGATGAGGACCACAGTCTTGTTTGAGTTAAGCTTGAGGCAGCTGTCCTTTATCCAGATGGCGACTGCCTTCATCCCATTGTGGAAATTGATCTTGGCGGCTGTGGGTTTGTCTGTGAGTGTGAGAATCAGCTGGGTGTTGTCAGCTTAGGAGACAATGTTCAGTCCATGACTTTTGACAATGGCTTCATGAGGGGCCATGTAGATATTGAAGAGGCTGGTGCTCAGGGAGGATCCCTGAGGCACTCTGCAGCTGATCTCTGTGGGTTCTGAGTTGAACTGTGGGAGTCTGACTCTCTGTGTTTGGCCAGTGAGGAAGAAGCAGATCCATTCTAGGGCTTTGCAGTGGATGCCGGCATTGTGGAGTCTTGCACATAGGGTGTGGTTGGAGACAGTGTTGAAGGCAGCTGAGTGGTCCAGGAGGATGAGGGCAGCGGTATCGCCTTGATCGAGGAGAGTGTGGAGGTTGTCTGTAGCACTGAAGAGAGCGGTCTCAGTGCTGTGGTTGCTTTTGTAGCCTGATTGGGAGAGGTCCAGGATGTGGTTCATTTTGATGAACTCAGCGATTTGGGGGTTGATGGCTTTCTCAATGACTTTGGCTGGGAAGGGGAGCAGAGAGATGGGCCTGTAGTTCTTGCGGTCCATCGGGTCAGCAGAGGGTTTCTTCAGCAGGGGGTTGATATCTGCGTGTTTCCAGTCTTCAGGGAAGGTGGCCGACTCAATGGAGTAGTTGACGGTGTGTCAGAGTTCGGGTGCGATGGAGGTACAGCTTCTATTGCAGATATGGTGAGGGCAGGAATCCGAGGGGGCTCTGGAGTGGATGCTCTTCCTGATCTTAAGGGTTTCATCAGAGGTGAGGATGGTCCAGTTGGGCAGGGTCTGCTGGGGTCTGGAGCGATTCTGGTCCATTGTTGTGGGTGGGATGGGTGGGTTTTGGGTTGCAAAACTGTCATAGATCGCTGTGATCTTGTGGTGGAAGAATTTCTACTGTCTCTGTGCTGGGTTTGGCAAATTCTTTGACCCCAGCAAAAATTTATTTACTGTTGTGTGCGTTGGCATTGATGCTTTCCTGTATGACTGCTTTCTTTCTTGTTCTAATGAGGCCGTGGCGTGTGATGATCGTGGTTTTGAAGGCTGCATGGTCTACCATGATCTTGCTAATCCTCTATCTTTTTTCAAGCCGTCTGCAGATGTGCCTGTACTCCTGAAGGTCAATAGAGAACTAGCTGGCTTTCTTTGAGGGCTACTTGCCTGAGGGTTTTCTGAGGGTATCCGGTGTGTTAGTGCAGCCATTTATCCAACAGTGGAGGTTGCATGCTAAGGTGTTGGTGTCTGTGGATGTTTGCTGAGGTGGTGGTGAGCTGGTCTTTGGTGACCTTTTTCCAGCTTCTGCGAGGATAGCAGTGGGCTTGGTGGAGTACGGTGGGTTTGGTGAGGGAGAAGTGGACGCAGTGGTGGTCGGTCATATATGGCTTGGAGGTGTGGCTGACGGAGATATTGTTGCTTGCGGAGAAGATGGGGTAGGACATGTGCCCTGCTGAGTGGGTTGGAGATGTGACCAGTTGTTTGAGGCGATGATGGTGAGGTTCTCCAGTTGGTATGTGGTGTTGTGGTCATCAAGGTTGTCCAGGTGGAAATTGAGATTGCTGAAGAGGATGGAGATCAATGAGGCAAGAGCGTGGTGAGCAGTAAAGTCAGCTTAGCTAAAGGGGCCTAGGGTCCAGGAGGTCTGTAGAAGAGGGTGCCATGGAGGGTGGCATTCGGGTTTGTCTGGAGGTGGAGGTATTCCATGCCAGATGAGTGGTCGTCAGAGCGGGTTGTGAAGCGGAGGGTGTTTTTGTGTACAATGGCAATGCCTCCTCCCAAGTGGTTGAGGCAATCCTTGTGGATGATTTTGTGGCTGTTGGGGATAGCGGCTGCAATGTCTGGGGTTGAGATGGGGTTCAACCAGGTTTCAGTGACGGAAGGCAATGTTGGGGGAGATCGAGTCAAGCAGGTCCCAGATCTCTAGAGCGTGACTTCTAAGGGAGCGGGTGTTCAGTAGGATGCAGCTGAGGTGGTCGGGTCCAGTTCTCGAGGGTCATGTGGTCAGTGGGTCTGGTTTGCGGGAGAAGGTGTAGTTGCAAAAGGTAAATGGGCCTTTGGTGTCCTTTGGAGACATGAGATGGCAGCAGGCATTGGAGCATCTGGGGTTGAGTGTTTGGAGGGTGCTGATGTTGTAGTGGTCGGGCCTTTGCCATGCCAGCTGCACGGCCACCATTAAGTAGTGTGGGGAACGCTTTTCAGCTAGGAGGTGGGAAGCAGCGCTGGGCGGTGATAGCCCCAGGGCAGGCAGCTATGAAGGTGGGAAGCCTGAATGGGGCACAGATGGAGAAATATGACAAAATAAAAATCACTGAAAGAGAAATATAGTAGAGAAATGCAACAATTAGAGGAAACAGAAAGAAATACAGAATACAGAGGACAAGGCCTCAGGGGTAGGCAGTGGTGAGGGCTGGAAGCACAAATGGGGCATGGAGAATGGTGCAGAAGGAGAAATAAAACAAGAGAAAGAGCACTGAAAGAAAAATACAGTAGAGAAATACACAAAATACAGGAAACGCAAAGAAATACAGAATACAGGGGGCAGGGCCACAGGGGTAGGCAGCTGCAAGAGTGGGAAGCGTGAATGGGAACAGAGAATGGCACAGAAGAAAAAGGGCACAGAAGGAGAAATAAAACAACCAAAAAAGCACTGAAAGAGAAATACAGTAAAAAAATAAATAAAATAGAGGAAGCAGAAAGAAATACAGAAAGACACACAATAATCACTACTGGACCACCATATATGAGGTGCAGATGGGAGCCTGCAGGAGGAAGAGGGCCTCAAACTCATGACCTGGGCATAGGATGGCAAAGCATTACTAGGTGGAGCTGTGCGGCGGGGGAGCAAAGGTACATTTTTAAGGTCAGTGAGGTCACGAAGGGATTCCTTCCCCTGAAAACTCTTTTGAAGAATTCTTTATTGTTTTGTGATCTCCCACTCCTGTGGGGGACACTGTTCACCCTTCTGGTGATCCCTCCAGCTACCGTCTTTGACACCCGAGTAGAAATCTAGAGGTAAGCTTCCTTCGCAAAATTGCTGGGTACATTGAGCTTGGAATCAATCAGGTGTTGGTGCATGTAAGAAATTGGGCTATTGGTTGAGTGGGGTGGAAGCTTCACTCAAGCAACAACCATGATCCTTGTCTGGGTGAACCACAAAAGTAACTAAAGGCACCTGCAATTAATCTTTTGGTAGGCTGGCACAAAAGCAGCCAGACTTTACTTAGTTAGAGGCTATGCATAAAATACTTATGCAGCACTCAAACAATAATAAAGTAAAAATACAACATAAGAAACATTTCTAACCAATTGTGAAAAGAAGAGTACATTTTAATGAATAAAACGATACCAGAATGATCAAAATGCAATCAGTAGAATCAGAGATTAAATTTTTTTTATTATAGGTAAAAATAGTGCCAAGAAGCACAAAGCAACCCTTGTGGTTATCTGGTCGCATTGACCTGTGAGAAAGTCACAAGTTCACAATGACCGCGATGGAGCGCAAGTCGTATACACAGATCACATTAGTCCCACTAAAGACTTACCTTCTCTAAGTTCCTGCAAAGAGTTTGGTTCATGTTGGTGGGAATGCGAGGAAGAGAATGCTGGCGCGATGAGCAGGACAGGCATGGCAGACAGTTGTTGCTGTAGTGCATACAGACAGTCGTCGGTGTACCTTCGTGTTGGTTGATCATCACAAACTGTCACTGGCAGTGGGAAATGCAGGTCAATGTTGTCAGCCATCAAGGATGGTAAATTTTTGATGCGAAGAGGCCACTTTGCGGTCACAAAGAGCCCGAACTTCAAGATTTCTTAGCCTTTTCTTGAGGAGTTTTTCACAGTGATGCCAGTCAAGGTGAAAGGACCTGGGGGCAACTTTTGGGGATCAGGACCCACTCCTGCAGAGGCCAGCCGAAGAGCGTAAGTAGGTCCAGGCAGGTACAATTAGTCCTGATCAGCGGGCAGTTGCAGAGAGGCCTCAGTAAACTTGATGTGTCCCTATAGCTCACACAGCAGGGCAGCCAGCTGACCCTTGAAGCCACTCTGAGTAGCCTGGGATCAAAGCGAGCAGGTCCAATCTTCCTTCTTCAGACAGCAAGACAGTCCTTCAAGCATCAGGGCAATCCATCCGGCCACAGAACAGTCCTTCTTTTGAATCTACTGTAGGTCTAGGAGTGCTCTGAATGTTCTATTTGTTGTTAGTTTATGGGAGAGATAGTCCTTCTAACAATGGGAAACAACTTTAGGAGTTTTCGCAACCAGACGATGTAAAGCTTAAACCCACATGTCCAATTGTTCAGACAACTTGCACCCTGCCCTATAAGCCTTTAGGACTTACCTTTGGAGTTACTCATAACTGTTACAATTGAAGGTTTAAGCTTGGCAAAGACTTAGTTTGCGAAGTCAAAATATCCATTTAAAACTTCACTACAGGCTGCAGTGACAGACCTACGGTTTTAAAAGGTTTTAAAAGGCCAACTTAGTGGGGGCACAATGAGTGCTGCGGCCCATTAGTAGCATTACATTTACAAACCCTGGATACATGTAGTACTATGTACTAGAGATGTATAGTTAAATTACATGTAGCAATCAGGTGTAGGTCAAATGTACCATGCATTCAGGACAGAGCATGAGTACTTTGCCACTGATTAGCAGGGAAAAAATGCAGAGTCCTAAAAAGCTAACAAAAATTAATTAAGCAATGGAAGGTAAAAGCAAGCAAATATATGGGGTGACCCTGCAGAATTGGCCAGATCCAACGGCCCAATTCTGCAAAGCAATCACTAATAAATGTGCTCTCAAAAATAGTTTGTACAGTCCAGCATAGTTATTCGCTTTTCTGCCCTCCACACAACCATCCTATGCCGTCTAAGTGTAATTTATAAAATCCACCCAAGACTGCTGAGAGAGTTTTGCGCTGTCTCTACACTTTAAGAGGTACTAATCTGGGGTCAAACTACATTTAACAACAAGTGCTTCCTTCATGGGAGTATGCATCATTCTGCCAGTCTTACCTAGGGCCTGTAGGGTTTCCCCCCTAAAGTGGGAAAATGCTTTTATGGACTGGACATCCCATTCTTCCTCAGGGGCTCTGCACATTTTCAAGGATCCTGACAGGTCTCAAATCACTTGTCAATATCTTCTACCACAACAAAGCTAGACACTAGGGGTCAGATATCCAGTCATTTTTTGTGGTCACAAATGGGAAATTGGCCCGTTTGAGACTGCAAAATACATCTGCCCTATATACAAACCCTATTTTGCGAGTCGGTAACCAATTGCTGATTCGCAAAAAAGGTTTTGCGACTCGGTAATAGGAAGGGGCGTGCCAAGGGTGTCCCTCCATATTGGCAAGTCACATTTCAATGTAAGATTTGTTTGTGGCCGCAAAACACTTGCAGTTTACCAACCTTTTCAAATGGGTGGTAAGCCACTCGCAAATGGGACTGGCAGTGAAAATATTTTTTAAGAGCCGGCAGTGGGACCAATGACCACTGCGTACTCTTAACAAATAAAACAGAAACGTTAAATTTTTCTTTTTTAAATGCATCCCATTTTCCTTAAGGAAAACAGGCTGCATTAAAAAAAAAAATCGGCTTTTATTTAAAAAGCAGTCAGAGACATGGTGGTCTGCTGACCCAAGAAGGCCACCATCGATGGGACTGCTAGCCATTCCAATGGGGTCGTAAATTGCACCAGCCTCATAAATAATAATGATGCAGGCAATTTGTGACCCCATTAGGAATCGCAAACAGTGTCTGAGACACTGTTTTAGATTCCAATTTGTGAGTCGGGAAATAACGCAATTTGCGACTCACAAATTGGATGTGTCCTTCATCTGGCCCCAAGTCTTTTGGAATGTGGACCCTGTTACCTCCTCTAGGGACCTCAATTTTGCTGCTACCATCTTCACTGGAATTTTCTTATTTTTTCTTTGTTCTCTTCCTCAGACAGTTTCAGCTAGGCTAGCTGCAGTTGCAGGTCCCCTTCACCCTGTCATCTAACTCTGATTGAGTCAGGCTGGCAGAGGAAACATTGCTCCCAGACACAGATATTGCAGGTGATGTCATCCCTATGGGACCTTCTTCTTCCTCCTTCTGGGTTGGGCTCTGGACCAGCAGCCGAGCCATTTTCTGATTTTCCCCATCCTCCTCACCATCCTCTGGTTTATTACCCTTCTGTTCCTTTGTTTCTGCTTGCATCAGGCATCCTTTATCATAGTCTGTGAGGGCTATTTGAAAGTCCACATTTATAGACCCCTTTTTCAAGGTTAGCCCCCTGTCCTTGCAGAGCTTGTTCAATTCTGCCACTTTGAAGCTCTCATTGTTGCTGAGATCCACCTCCATTCTTGCAAAAATCACTGGTGCAAAATTTTTAGACAGGACCTGGATTTAGGAAAATGAGAAAACAATGACCAATTTAAAAAAGAACAATTAAAAAATATGTATTTAGATGTCTGATTATAAAGGGATTTTTGATCTTCGCAAATCACTGACTGGCACTTTAAGGACACAAGCACTGAGCCCCACCACTGGCTAGCAATGTAGGAACTTTGAGTATTAGTTGAGGAGGGTGAAAACCCACCTCAAATAATTATTATAATCCTCATCAGGGTGAACCACAAAAGTCAGTAAATACATCTGTGTGCTTAAATCTCTGATAGCTTGACATTAACCATTCAGGTTTAATTTAACGTGCAATGTGTAAAGTATTTATGAGGTACTCAAACATTGATAAAGTGAAAATAAACAAAAGAAAAATGGAAAACAAATTCAGAAACATTGAGTAATTTTTAACTCACAAAAATTACGCCAAAACTACAAAATTAAAATCAGTAAAACCTGAGATATGAAGTTTTATTTAAAAAATGGAACCAAAAATCCAAAGTGCAAACTGCGATTATCTGGTCATGTCAGACTGGGTCAAAGTCAAAACTTAAGTTGAACACAATAGAACATGTGTCGGAGACAGATTTGTCCCAGCAGATAGTCTACCTTCATACTTAGAAAATCCTATGGAGAAAAAGTGGTTGTCAAAGAGTCGTTGGTGGCTAGACTGAAAGCCGAATGCAAATCAGGGCTTAATAACAGTGGAATGCTGAACAGCTAGGTCCCAGTGTGGTCATCAACAAAGTCTGTGTCCTGGAAAGCCTCAGCATTGACAAGTTGTTGCTTTATCCTGAAGAAGCCCTCTATGTTCAGACTTAGAAACTTTCACAGAAATTAGACCTCCTTCAGTGAATAAAACCAGAAAGCTGAGGCCGACCAGCGATTCAAAGTTTATGGTTGCAGCTTCAGCTGCAGTCCTGGTGTTTGATGTTCTTCAGGCAGAAAGTTGGTATAACATTTCTAAGTATTTGGACATGAGGAGTATATACTAACACTAGTGAGGGGTTAAGGGCTTATGGGGCACCACTTGGGTGTAAGGCTCACTCCAATAGAGGACAGCCGCATAGTCGAGGGCAGGTCCACTTGGTACTGGTCAGTTGCAAAAAAAGGCCTTTGCAAGCTTGTTGTGTCCCTGTAGTTCATATAAGCCAGCCAGCTGATCCTTAAAGTCTGTTATGGAGTCCTGGGGTTAAAGCAAGCAGGTCCAGACTTCCTTCAGGAGTCAGCTAGCAGGGAAGTATTTCTTTTGATCTTTTCAGGTCAATAAGTGTTCTGAAGATGGTACTGGGGTACCACATTTATCACCAGTGGAACCTGGTGGCTGTTGTTACACTCCTGGCAACTTCCAAGACCCTACCTACTTTTTCAGCATTCCCTATGTGTCTTGCTGTAAGCTATTCTATAGTACCCCTCTATAACTAAATCCAACATGGATGAGCTTTTCTTTCCCTGGTCAGAGCTCACTATTCCCTCCCAGAGGTGTGCCTAGCATAATGGGCTAGCACTCCCTTCTGGTCACTCAAATACTAGTTTGGGTCAGATGACACCTCCAAATAATGTTGGAGCTAGGCTGAATATGAAGACAAAGTGAGAAAGGACTGGGTGTGACCTACACCTGCTAGTTATATGGTAGGCACACTTTTAAGCTCAGGAAGTGGGTTGGCGCAAATCCCCATGCTATCATGCTCAAGGAGGAAAAACACCTCTCGCCACCAATGTCTGGGAGCAATTCAGATCTCACCACAGGGGAGCCAGTCAACAGTTGGGTGACTCTGGACACTGGCAGAATCACCGATTTGGCTTAGGCAGGAAAATTACAACTTTCTAAAAGTGTAATATAAAAAAATGGCTTTACCATTAAGTTGTTTTTAAAATATTATTGACAGTAGTTCTTAAATCATTTTCTAGCTGCTCTCAATCTGAAATCAAGTATTATGGCATGGGATTCCTTCTCACAGGGTCACACAAGTCAGGCTAGTGGCTCCACAGGCAGATAAGGAGTATTTACCCATTTACCGACCTCTAAGCTGGGATAGCAGGGACCTGCAATGTTTTTTTTTTGTCCTCATTTTGCCCTTAGTAAATCACCTAGGCGCACTAGGAGAGGGGTATGAACTTCGCTGTCACAGGTAAACTGGTAGTGCCGTCGCCCGACTGATATGGTTTTGACAGTCAGCGTTGTTCATTCACTCCCAAAAATGTGCCGCAAGATGACAACCCTAGAGGAGCAATGTTGCTGCTATGAAATACCCATAAAGGATAGGGGGGACCACAACCTTGGATAGATCAATGGGGGAGAGCAGACCAAGCAGCGTTAATCATCGGACAGTGGGAAAAAAAAACACAGTCTAGAGAAGAATCACCTAGACCAGTTTAAAAGGTGCCAGAAGCCACCTTTGTCGGGGTTGCCAGCTCTTACTAGGTCAGTTTTAGATGTTTGTAAAACTGAGATGCGCTAATCTAACACAGTGGGAGGCAGTGGTTCCTTCCATTTCCTGCATATTTCTCTCCTGGCCAATAGGATACAGTAGAAGAGGAGTTTTTTGACAGGGCCTTGGATTTCCAATGATGTTCCGAAGACTACAAGCAGTGCATCGATTGGGATTTCGAAGCCCAGGGATGTTGTTAACAGAGAGCTGATAGAATCCCAGTAAGATGACAGCACTGGGCATTCAAAGAACATGTGTAAGTCAGAGGCTGCAAGCAACCCACACTTAGGGCAAGCCACAGTGGAATCAGTTGAGAACTTCGATAGCCGCTGTGGAGAGTAGTAGGCCCTATGTAGCGTAAAAAGATGGTTCCTACGCAACCACGCAGGCTTCACTGTATCACACAGAAGCCTAAAGGAAGAATACCAAATGTTCTCGAGATCATTTCCGATAAAGGAAGAGCTCCACAATGTCTCGGGAAGGATAAAATTCCTGTCTACCTCATCCAGTAACAAATTATACCAGAACAAGATTTCCTTAATTACCGGGGGTTTGTCCATCATCAGTGACAATATGTTACTATCACCTCCCATTTGGAATCTACCCCTAACAGAACTCTGTGTATGGGCCCAGCTTGCCATCTGTAGATATTTAAATTTAGAGAGGCCCACTGATCATGTCATGAATGATGTGATATGTGACATCATCACCAGTGGATTGCGGGCGCGAGAGTTAGAGTTAGTACAACTAACTATAACAAAGGAATTTCAATGGTTATGTATGAGTGAAATGTCCACCTAACTATAACACCCCTGAAACCTATGTTTTTTCAATGAATTTCTAAGGTTTTTTAAATGATGATTCCTAACTAAAACCTGCTTAAAACCTATGGTTTTTTCAGTGAATTTCAAAGGTTTTTTAAACTTGTAACGTACATTAAGCATATCTGTTTTTTTCTATCTTTATATATTAACATTCTTCAATTTATTCCTTCTTCCAAGAAAATCGCCTCAAACCCGAACCACAACTAACATTAATGAAATACAAACTAGGCGTTACCTTCGTAAAAAGACAAAAAAACACCACTTCCCCATATTACCAGCAAGCCAACTCTGCAATGCTACCTAAAAAAACAGGTGATAGTTTCACTTACCACTAATAAATGAATATCAACATTTAACTAGTGTAAGGACTTGGACTATGTACTGTGTGAACTACATCTAACTCACACCCATATCTAAAGACAAATATGATATAGTAAAGACAGATATGTAATAGAGGTACTAATTATGCACTTCCAACAGCCAACAAAATCACAACACCTAACGACACCACCACTACAACCACCCCTCCTGACCCCTCCCCCTCTACTACCTCAGAGGCAGTGCAAAATAGGACAACGGACCTTCCCAAAATAATATATCCCCTCAACAGCACACTAGTTAAATGTTCAGAGATGTGGCAATCAACTATGTATAAGGGAAGGAACTTGCACATCAACAATAATGTACACAATGCTAACACTACCGGTGATATGGTATACACAGCTCACTATACAAACCAAAAACTTTTCAATGTATAGATATACTATTGATAGGTGTAGTGTACTGCACAGTGGACACAAACATATTATCTCAGACACTGCGGAATATTTTGTTCATGTAGCTGTGTTGTCTCCCCCCCCTTGAAGCAGAAGTGGAGTGGGCTAGTCCAAAGTACGTAACTTCAGCGTAAGAATATACATAATTAGCCTATGCCTTGGGCGTGGTTCACTTCTGCAAAGAGAAAAGACTCTGCCACAGTGAAGGTCCTCACCCTGCCACGTGGCTGCCACCATTACCACATGCCTCCTCGATACAGGCCGATTGCGAACTCAGCACTACAGCACCGCAGACTTATGTCTGTATCGACTACTGCCTTTGATCTACACTGCGGACAGCGGGGTTCCCAACTTGAATTCAGCTTTGGATCTACACTACGGACAGCATTAAATTAAGCCTTTCTTTATTTAATGCAGTGACAATTGTATTATATGTCTTCAGATTTTGTTAAAGGCTGTGACAAAAAGCATTCCTCGATGTCTGTCCTGACTACTGCCTTCGATCTACACTGCGGACAGCAGGGTTCACAACTTGAATTCAGCTTTGCATCTACACTACGGACAGCATTGAAGTTAGCCTTGATTTATGTAAGGCAGAGAAAATTTTGTTAAAGGATGCGACAAAAAACATTCCTCAATGTCTGTACTGAGTACTGCCTTCAATTGTACACTTCGATCAACACTTGCTACCAGGAGCACATCAGCACTACAGAAAACATTGAATTCAGTCTCAATTTATTTAAGGCAGAGACAATTGTACTGTGTCCTCAGATTTTGTTAAAGTATGTGACAAAAAAGCATTCCTCGATGTTTGTGTCGACTACTGCCTTCGATCTACACTGTGGACAGCAGGGTTCACAACTTAAATTCAGCTTTGCATCTACACTACAGACAGTAGGGAATTCAGCCTTGATTTATTAAATGCAGAGACAATTGTACTGTATGTATTCAGATTTTGTTAAAATAAGTGACAAAAATCATTTGTCCATATCTTTGCTGACTACAGCTTTCGATCTACAGTGCGGACAGCAGGGTTCACAACTTGAATTCAGCTTTGGATCTACACTACGGACAGCATGAAATTCAGCCTTGATTTATTTAAGGCACAGATAATTGTACTCTATGTCCTCATATTTTGTAAATGGATACGACAAAAAAAACGTCTTGATGTCTGCGCTAACTACTGCCTTCAATCAACATTGAGGACATCAGGGTTAACAACTTGAATTCAGCTTTGAATATACACTGCAGACACCATTGAATTTAGCCTTGTTTTATTTAAGGCAGAGACAATTGTACTCTATGTCCTCAGATTTTGTTAAACAATGCGACAAAAAACATTCCTCAATGTCTGTGCTGACTACTGCCTTCGATCTACATTGTGAGGGCTCATGATTCAGGTGGAATGGCAATTGCACATGACGCATTCCAGTAGGCAAGAGACATTGTAGCAGTGCGACCCGCCCGAACCACAAATCATCGCATGATTGGTGTAAAAGCTCCTGCTGAAGAGTTACTTGCGGGTCCAGCAGTTTTCCCACAACAATAAAAACATCAAAGTTAACTTATAAATAATGTTCCTTTTGGAGAGAGATCAGAGTTTTGCCTAGTAGCAGTTTTTAATCACCATAAAGTAGCGCAGAGGGTTAAAATGCATGCTGCAAAGATCAGGTGCTTTGTACCAGTTTCAAGATCTTCTTAGAGTTTCTCGTTGCTCAAGTGGGTGTAATTTCTGATATGTTTCTTTTTCCATGTACTGCATTGCTTGATTTTGCTCACAGGGGTGCAGGAGAAGTGATAGGAGGAAACAGTCCATTAGAGCTCTGCGCAGAAGCAGTAGCACACAGCATTTATGTTTTGTCAAGAAGAGAGGCAGCAATTGTAACACATACAATTATCATGGAAGTGGTCATCCTATAAATGACAAAGCTAGAAGAGTGTCTCATCTCAGTGGGAATTTACACACTTACAACTTAGGAACAATAGGAGGAAATTGTATATATATTTTTTTTACCTTATGGCATTAGCACCCGATTAGGCCTGAGACTGAGTGATGGCAATTTGACAATTTATTGATGAACTGCACGATTACTTAAAATCTTTACAGTATAAAAACTTGATGAACATTCCCTTCCCCCCCGACGTGCCCCAACCACACATGAGAAGTAAATACCACTTTAAATTAAAATACTGACAGTTAATACTGCTTTGTTGTCCAGAACAGTTCATTTAAAAAGGAGGAGAAATAATGGTTACTCCATTGTTCCACTACAGGTGAAAAGAGGCACATAAAAGTTCGGTAAATTCAATTCATACACTAAAGCCAGTGGACGATAGATGGATTCATCGTTGGGCCCTTAAACCAGCCCAGATTAAGTGATTGCAGCCGATGAATTCCTGTTGCTTTGCGGGCACATCCTAAATTAATTCTGAGCTAAAATCATTGGAACCACTGGTAGGGTGCCGACCCCATTGTCGGAACCCTTGGGATTAGTGACCGTTGAGTGATGGTTTAATCTCCTAGTTACACTTGCTATGCTAAGCTATAAAATTAGCTTTTCGGCTAGCATGCAGTCATGAATGATCAGATCAATGAAATCTGCAGTGCCTGTCTGCCCTGTGTTACAGAGAACTGCGGTCACGCAGTCTGTCTCCGGTTCGTGCACTTCCATTTCTGGTGCTTTGCAGCAGTTTTAAGATCTTCTTAAAATTTCTTGTTGTTCAAATGGGTGTAATTTTGAATATTTATATGTTTCCATCATCTACATTACTTGATTTTGTTTGTGAGAAAGTGTCACTCAAAGTTGTTCAAATGTCACTCACAATTACACTGAAATTATGAAAATGAAACACACCAAAATCTGAAACCTTGGCAGCTATGTGGGGGGGGTGAGGGTGCAGGGGGCAACAAGCCTGGGGTACAGAGAGAGGGAGAAGACAGGGGCACAGGAGTGCACGCGGGGGAGCCAGCAGGGGCCACCTAGAGGGGGGAGCAACAGGACGCAACCAAAGAGCCCATTACTGGGCACCACTGCTGGAGGGGGCACGGGTGGTATTGTCACTAGTGGTAGGAGAGAGCGACAGAGTGCTTCGAGTGGGGCATTGGCACGCGGGGGTAAAGGCGCAGCCCTGTGAGTACACATAACACAGCTACAGAGATAATTGAGGGAGTATAACTACTGGAGCAGAGCACAGAGATCTGCTGGGGGGGGCGCAGTCTTGGGGTACTACCTACTGGTACAAATGGCGAGGGGCACAGGCACAGCTCTGTGAGTATGGCCATATACCTCGATGGGAGTGGCACAGTTTTCTGAAGAAGAGCGCTACACAAGACCGGGGTCCCAACTCGGACTGGTCCATTGGGCACAGGCGAGAGGGGGCAGCTCTGGATGAAGCTGGGGAGGGCATGTTATGGAAGTAGGACCCAGGGTAGGCGAAAAAGAGAACAGGGTCGGACCAGGACAGAAAATAGTCCGGAGCACCAAAATAAAAGTGCCTTCATGAGTGAATGAAATAGCTAAGAACAAGTGTTCCGCATTTGCAATTTGGGGGCGCTTTGAACTTGTAAAGATGCACTTTTTGTTTTTTATTTGTGATTGCTGCAGGTCCTGGCTGAGAGGCGAGACTCTGGGCATAGGCCCCTAGGTGCACTTGGGAGGGAAAGAGATTTCAGGATAGTGCACTGAGCACAGGAAAGGACTAGAGGGGGCAGACCCCCAGCAGAGCACTGCCAGGATGGCACAGCGGGGGAGGAAGCTCAGCCTGGGAGTAGAGTCCGTGCACATATGGGGAACAGGCAAGTTGTACAGCCCGGATGTTGCTCCAGTGACACAGCAAGGGTTCGATGAGGCTAAATGCAAGCACAGGAAAGCCCCCCCCTTTGGTTGAGTAATAAAAGACAGCCATATTTTAGGTATATTGGCCCCTCATTCTCCCGGGCCTGGTGCGTCTGCATCTGCTGCTCTACAAATAGCGCTGCCCCTTGGCACTGATAGAATTACAAGTGGCGCTATGGTTGGAGTCCGCATTGTTTAAGTACACCTTGCGGATGAGGGTTGTTGTATTATTTAAATACCTCAATTGTGACAACTTTACGTTGTTGAAATGTACACATTAAACCACAGGCACGTGAGACGTTGTGCACAACAGAAATATCAGGTGGGGCAGGGAGGCTTTTCACCTCTGAAAGCTTCACTGTGTACTGCCGCACAACCCACTGAACTGCAGCAAAGCCTTGTGTTCACCTGCCTACCATTTCCAACTAGCTATAATAATATAGGTTTTTAATGGGGGCGGCTGACCGAAAAGTGCAGGAGTGTAGGGGGGGGCGGGGCATCTCAGCTACAGCACCAAAGATGCAGTCAGAGTTAGCAGCGCTATGAATGAGGTGGCGCTATATTATAATTATTCCTCCAGCGGCGGTTAGCTTCTCCAATGCTTGTTTACTTACATGCTTCCAGCGTGTCTGTCGGGGCCTTCAATGTTCCCCATAACTGGTGCACTCCATGTATTTCTGTAACCCCCACTCCACACTTCCGGCGCCTCTCAAGGCAACGAACCTCATCATTTGGACACGTTTAGTTTGCCTCCATGCGCGGCCCTGATCCATATGGTGGGGGTGCCCCAACATGCCTCAGTGTGCGGAGGCCTGCTCCTCTTTTTTTTAACATATTGCCAATTGCATGTTGGTGAACACGAACAACATCTGCATTGATGGGCACGGGAAAGAACGGATCTTAATTATTCTTTCATTTTACTGACATGTCGTGTGTGCTATAACGTTTCCGGAGTTAAGTATTGTTCTCTGTACTCCACTGTCAGTTATGAAAAGAACACATGCATGCATTTATAGAGGTATGGTGCCCTCTTCACACCACCTAACAATTTACCATAGTATGTAACATAAGACAAGGGGTGTTTAATAAAAAGCAGAGTCCCTGACAACGGAACTGCATATCCCAGGCGGTGCATTCAATTTGATGTCTTAATGAGAGCCGGAGAGACGCTGCCTGGGAGAGGCTGTGCGGAAAGCGTGTTTCCCTTCGGGATAGTTAGTAATTATGGGGGGGGGGCAAGTTAGCTGAGTGGGTTGTGCAGGTGACTGCAGTTGGGTGACACGTGGGTTATACCGGATGTGCCCAGTGCAAGGACCCTGGGGGCGGTGTTCGCGTCAGTGAGGCGCTCCGCTCTTCCCTGGGGTGCTCACAGGTACAGAATGGTTTCGTCTGCACTCAATGCGAGTTTGTGAACATCCGGTAAAAACAAAAGAAGGTTGTAAAACTGAGTGGGGGGCGCTGTGGTGATCCCAGAATGATGTCATTTTGTGAATGACTGAGCATATTTTCACCAGGACTTTGTGAGAAAAACAAGATTGTCAACCCATTGCTAGTAATTTACTAGAAACCAAGCTAAGCACCACTGATAGAGGTGAATCACCCAATACTCCGGACCAGGGCCCCATAGCACGGTACATAGAGATGGGGCACCCCACTATGTATGTATATATATGTTCACTGAAAAAAACCATAGGTTTTAGGCCTTATATAGTTAGGAATTAGCATTTAAAAAACCTTTGAAATTCACTGAAAAAACCATAGGTTTTAGGCCTTATATAGTTAGGAATTAGCATTTAAAAAACCTTGAAAATTCACTGAAAAAACCATAGGTTTCAGGCCTTATATAGTTAGGAATTAACATATAAAAAACCATTGAAATTCCTCCTATGTAGTTAGTTGGTCTAACTATATATGGCGCACCCGCAATCCACTGCTGATGATGTCACATATTACATCATTCATGACATGGTCAGTGACATCACTGATGACATCACTGATGACATCTCAAATGACATCACTGATGACATCACTGATGACATCTCATTTGACATCACTGATGACATCACTGATTACATCATTCATGTGATAATACGATGCACCTTCTCACACTCTAATATAAACTTTGATACACCCAGTGTTAAATACAGACTACCATTCTTGAAACTATTGACACACCAATACCAGTTACTGCATAGGCACTCACTGATTCCTAGGTCTACTCACACATCCACTCATTCACCCATACAATCACTCATACATACAGTCACTCATCAATGCAACACTATCATATGCACTCATACACCTATGCAGACACTCATACACTGCCACTCATCCATGGAGTTACTCACACACCTAGTCAGTCATGAAAGAATCAATCACACTTCCATTTCCCCATCTATATAGTTATACACACAACACCTTACTTATTCAAACATATACTAACACATACTTACTCTCTTATTTTTTTTGTAACATCGTTTTTATTGCAGCACCAAAATAATTGTACAGACAATATCTTTACGACATATTCAGTAAACATAGCAGGAAGGCGCATTATCAATTCTCTCCCCCCATCATACCAGGCACGTCTCCAGCTAGAAGACTAAACAGCCATCAAACTGAGTCCATTCCCTGCTTCATGGTTCAATGTCCGTAGTTACATTCACAGGAAGAATTTGACTGCTTTTGAGAGTTTTCGCCCCTCCCCCACCCCCATCAACCACCCCCCCCAACTTCTTACAGTCCCGAACTCCCCCCCCCCCGTGGCTGCGCTGTTTGATAATCCCAGTCAGATTAAGGTCTGGTGTGTGCAAGGAGGTCCTATACATTCACTAAGGTGTGTTCCTAGGTGTGTTAGTGGAGTCAGCTGCTACCGAGTCCTCCTCCTCCCCTTCCTCTTCATCATTATCCCGGAGCGCCTGCACCATCATTTCCCACGCTGTTGCCCTCTCCATGGCTTTCTCATCATCAGTCCTCCTAGCCATCTGGTACCTCAATGTGCTTTCGCAGGCTGCCCACCTCAGACATTCACCATATCACCGTTTATACGTGGGTCCCACTTTCGACTTCCAATTCCTCGTTATTTCCCTCTTTGCCAGTATCAACCCCAAATCTATAAATCGGCTGGTATTCTTATTTTTAGACGTGTGTGGAAACCAATGTAGGACCCCCACTGCTTTAGTATACTGTAGTTCTCTATCTGTAGCATTATTCAGGGCCCTCCCAACTTCCTGACAGTATTCCCCCAAGGCAGGGCAATCCCACAGCATGTGACCCAAATCCGCCCCCACTGTGTTACACCTGGGACAGGCCGCCTGTTCCAACCCAAAGTATTGCCGTATTTTCCCAGGCGTGAGGTATGCCCGATGAATAATATAAAAGTGTATGAGCTGGAACTTAGCGTTCCTTGAGCTTTTCCGCGCCCTCCGCAACAATTGACCCCAGGTCGCTTCAGGGATCTCCATTTGGAGGTCCAACTCCCATTTAGTTTTTAAAGCTGCGAGTGGCTGCAAGGCCGCCCGCAACATTCTGGAGTACAGGCAGGTTACCGCCTTAAAGTTCCCGGCTGCCATCATCGTATATTGGCACGCCATGGAGGTCACAGGTTCCTGCAATCCCTCTCCCCAGTGGTCTTGAATGGCGCCTGTTACCGCCACATGTAACAAGTAGTCTCCTCGTGGGAGGTTGAACCGCTCCTGCAACTCCTGAAATGGAAGCAATGCACCATCCTCATACAAGTCGCCCAGCATTTGAACCCCAGCCTCTTTCCAGCCCAGCAATCTCGACCAGTCCCCACCATGAGGTAGGGCTGTAACCATTCCCAGCGGAATTTCCGGAGCATACATGCGGCGGACGCCCGGTTCCAGCAAAGTCGGAACGTCTGTTCCTCCACTGTCAAATCTCTAAGCAATAGTTTCTGATGCAGCGTGATGTATGCCAGCACATGCAGCGGGGTGCCCTCTTCTCCAGAATGCTCCGGGCCTCGATACACCCTCGCGATCTCCTGGGTGAAAGTCTGCAGTTGAGCCGCCAGATAATAGCCTTCTAAATCGGGCACCGCCATGCCTCCCTCATCCTTGGGTCGCAAGAGGGTATCCAGCGCGATTCGTCGTCTGCCCGTGCCCCATAAAAACTCTATGGTCAATGATCCCAGGCGCCGAAAGACGGAGCCCGGAACCCATACCGGAAGAGTCCTAAAGTAATACAGTAGCCTAGGCAGAGCCACCATCTTAAGCAGGGAGACCCGACCAGCTAGTGAGAGTGGAAGAGTGGCCCAAAAGTCCATGCACCCTCTCAGGGCAGTAATACAGCGAGTAATATTGCCATCCAGCATATCCGTTGGGGTATGGTAGATGTAAACGCCGAGATAGTGCAGACAATGCGGTTCCCACCGGAGTTCCTGCGCCGTGAGAGGACACGGCTCTCCCTGTCTCAGAGGGTATAGACAAGACTTGGGCCAATAGACCCTCAAGCCCGACAGCTGTCCGAACAACTCCAGCAAATGTCTCGCCCCCAGTAACTCTGCTTCCGCATCGGCCAAGAACATCAGTAGGACGTCCGCATATAATGAGATGACATGCGGCCTGTCCCTGTATACCAACCCCTTATATTGGCGGCCAGACCTGGCTACCGCTGCAGAAGGTTCCATTGCTAAAGCGAACAAGAGGGGAGATAGGGAGCACCCCTGCCTAGTGCCGCGTCGTACCGGATATTGCTTCGAAATCAATGAGCCCACTCTGACTCTAGCTGTGGCTTCTGTATATAGGACTTTGGTCCAGTTGATATATCCGTCCCCCAGCCCGAAACGCCTCATCACCTCATACAGATAGTCCCATTCAAGACTATCGAAGGCCTTCTCGATATCTATAGAGAGCACAAATGGATTAGTGTCCTCCGACCACCGAGCCCCCATCAGCCTTGTTAGTCTACGGATATTGTGGGTGGTGTTGCGTGTCGGGATAAAGCTGCATTGATCCTTATGAATCAGACCGGTCATGTGAGTCAATAATCTATTTGCTAGGATTTTGCTCAGGATCTTGTAATCCGTCGTGAGCATAGATAATGGACGGTAGGACGAAAGGGCATCGCTCGCTCTGCCAGGTTTTAACAATGGGATCATAAGGGCCTCGCACATGGAGCTCGGGAGCCTACCTCGTGATTGCGCTTCATTATATACCAATTGCAGTTGTGGAGCCAGATACTCCAAGTACTTGCTATAAAACTCTATCGGGAGACCGTCAAGCCCTGGAGTCTTATTTCTAGCCATCTGCTTCACTGCACTCCCTATTTCCCCGATCGTTATAGGCCGACCCAGCTCCTCTGCTTCCGAGTCCTCCAATCGCGGTAGTTGCAACCCTTCGAGAAAGGTACCCAACTCTTCCGCCCCGCCCGTCTGTCCACTCTCATATAAACCCTCATAGTACGCCCTAAACCTATCCAGAATCCCTGCTTGGGTGTGGCAAAGCCCCCCCTCCTCCGCCTGAATCGCCATAATCGGAGCGCCCCGCCTGATCGGGTTGGCGAGCCACGCCAGCATCGACCCCGCCTTATCACCTTCCGCATGCGCCTTCGTCATATACGCCTTGTGGTCGAAGCTATGCAGCCGCTCTAACTCCACCGCTAGCGCTTCCCTGGCGCCACTAATCCCCTCCTGGAGCTCGAGGTGATTCGGGCGTTCCCTCTCCTTCTCCCTCAATCGCCTCTCCGCTCTCTCGAGATCATCTAGCAAAGTTTTACGAGCCCCTGCAGTTTTCCCAATACAGTGACCTCTGACCACCACCTTAAACGCATCCCACTCCACAGCTCTAGTAGAGGCAGAGCCACTATTCTCCTCAAAGTAACGCGCTATTCGCTCCCCCAAGGCCTCCCTAAAGAGCAAATCATCTAAGGTATCAGGTTGCAGCCGCCATGTTGGTACACAATTGATTTCCACCATCCAGTTCAGGGACAACAACAGAGGGTTGTGGTCCGACACCGTGCGAGCCAAATACTCCGCGCTACCCACTGTTGAGAGCATATGCGACGAGCACAGAAACGCATCCAGTCTAACATGCAGGTCATGTAAAGTTGAGTGAAAGGAATAGTCCCTCGTGGTGGGGTGTAGTGTTCTCCAGGCGTCCCCCAGGTCCCAGCTCTCCTGCCATTCCAATCTGCGCTTCGCTACCCTGTGTACTGGGGAGGCGTGCAGCGGGGGATGAGATCTATCCAAATCAATATCCACCACCGAGTTAAAATCCCCCCATGAGCATCGGCCCAGCCAAATAACTCGCCAGTTTTCCCGAGAGTGTTGTTAGAAAAGCGGGCAAATCTACATTTGGGGCATATACACTGCAGAGAGATACCACCCGGACCCTGAGTCTTCCCTCTACAGCCACAAATCTACTCTCCGGGTCCACCACCGTCTTAGTGACCTGGAAAGGGACCCCTGCCCGTATCCAAATCAGTGTCCCCCTCGCAAAGGCCGAATATGTTGTGTTAAAAAGCAGCCCCCTCCACCTTCTTTGCAGTGCAATTCCCTCCTGCTTGGTGAGGTGGGTTTCTTGTAGAAAAGCTATATGCACACCCGCACGCTTTAGATACGCGTGAACCTTGTGTCTACTGCCATAGTATGGAGACCCCGCACATTCCAGGTCACACATTTCAAAGCCCCCGTACTAGCCATATCCTCTTGCACATATAGACAGAACAATAAAAGCCATTGACCATGCGCCTATGCCAACAACGTGCTGCCCCCCCTCCCACTCCAAACAAGTGAACCCCTCAACCCCCCACAAACAGCCTGAGCGTCCCCAACTACTCTCAGTTCCCCCCCCCAGGACAGGCCCCCCCGCAATTGGAAGCAAACCCATCCAAACTATCACACCCAACTATCCCCTCAAAGAAAGGCACTATTAGTCGCAGTCTCCACTGCGACGACCGTAAGGGCCAGTAGGGCGCGGGCCAATGTCGAGAGAGTACGTTAAAGCAAATCAGTCCCGCATATCCCGCCCCATGATCCCCCCATAATAGACTCACGAAGTCCCACACAATAGTAAACTGCGCTCAGGGGCACAGCGCCCCAGTGTCTGACCAGCAGTCCGCTCCTCCAGTCCAGTGGTTCCTGCTTCGACTATCTCCCCAGACGTCTGTGGTGTCACTATAGGGCCCTTGGCTCCACCATATACCGAGAGCCCCGTCTCCGACCCCGTGCCCTGCTCATCAGAGTCCGTGCCCTTCCCGGACTGACTTCTGGTCGTTCCAGATAGGTCCACAACCGCCTGTAGGGCCACCTTCCTCTCCGTCTCCGTCTGTGACACGGACGGTTTTCCAGTTCTCCGGCGATTTTTACGAATCCGCTGCGACTTCCTGAGCCGCAGTGTCTCTCTGGCCTCTTCCGCCCTGGCCTTAGCTCCGTCCGTTCCAGGTTTATAGGTGTCCCACCAGGCCCAAGCATCCGCCGAGGTAGTGAAAAAAAGCGACTTTTCGTCCACCACAACTCTCAGCTTCGCTGGGAAGAGAAAGGAGTATTTTATGCCCTCTCCACGGAGCTCACGTTTGAGGGACAAGAAGTTGGCCCTGAGTTTTTGGGTCTCAAAAGTGTAGTCCGGGAACAGGGTGACTCTGTTGTTGTCAACTTGAAAGGGTCCCGCTTCCCTCGCCCTCTGTAGTAGCCAGTCCCAATCCCTGTAGTGGAGCAACTTGATCACCACCGGGCGAGGTGGCAGGCCCGGGGCCGGAGGTCGAGCCAGAACCCTGTGGGCCCGTTCCAGGGAGAAGAAAGGAGATAGTCCTTCTGGCGCCATCTCAGTGCGTAGCCAATTATCAAGGTAGCCCACCATATCATCGCCCTCAATTTTTTCCGGTAGGCCCACGAGGCGAACATTATTGCGCGTACTCCTGTTTTCCGCATCCTCGGCCCTCCTCTCCAACACCTTCAGCCGATCTAGAGCATCCGCCATCTGCGCTTTCACTGCTACGTGGTCCGGGGCCAATTCCTGAACAGTGATCTCCATAGACTTGACTCTGTCCTTAAGTTTATCATGATCCGCTTTCAGGAGACCCAAGCCCGTCGCCACCTGGGCGATGTCCTGCTGCAGGGCGTCTTTCGTGGTCGCGATGGCCTCCAGTATACGGTCCTGCATGCTCTGGAAAGCAGACTGGTCGCGATCCGCTCCATCCACCACCTCTGTGTCCGTCGCTCCGTCCCCCTTCCCTTTCGGTTTCACCATCTTGGCTGCAGCTGTCAGCGGCCCCTAGGGTCCCTTTGTCCCCCTCACTGTCTCCGCACTGCAGAGCTCCGCCACTGGATAACTACTCGGGCAATAGTATTAGAGATCTAGGACATCCTTAGGGCATTGGACTCTGCTCCGATCACACAAGATGGTTCAGTTCCCGGGGATCCTCTGCTGCCGCTGAGCTTGAAGGTGCCAGATTGTGCTCGGATAATCGGGACCGTCGTCACAAAGCCGCCGCCATTTTAGGACTTCGTCGGCGAACGTAATTGTAGCCGAGTTTCCCAATAGCTCGCACCAGCGCGAGGAAAGATCTCCTGTGCCTGCCGAGAAGGTTAGGAGGGGCCCTCCAGTCTAGTAAACACTGCCAGTAATGGATTATCAGGAGAATCAGGCCTCCTACCCCCGTCGTTGCTTTGTCCAGGCCTCAGGGCGCCATCTTAGATCGACGGCATCACACCCGGTGCTGGTCTTCAAAGTCAATTTTCAGGACAAGGAACAGCTCCAGGTCGTCCACTCTGAACGCCGCAGCTTCCGGGATGACTTCAGATTATAGATTATCCCATTTTTACTGGGATTCGCACGGATAATCAGGATGATATTCGGGATCGGGCGCGGAGTCCGGGCTCACGCTGCCTACCTCCTCTGCATCCAAGCCACGCCCCCCATACTTACTCTCTTATACAATCACTGATACAAGTACACATTGGTCTGCACAGAGTCACACACCTCCCAGCCAGCCACACACACACTCAGTCTCCCATACAAATATTTGGGCAACCAATCAATAACCCATATAGCCACTCATATAGCTACTGATCAACGCATGCAGCAGCTTACACGTCAACAGACATACGGATGCACACATTCACAGTTTAGTCACTAACCTATGCATTCAATAAGACACATTTAATCACTCACTCATACAGTCAGTCACGCACCTACTAAATCCTTCATCCAGACACTAATACATCCACTCATTCTTCAATATGTAAAACATATTTAAACTTTACAAAAAAACAGTCACTGGATGATGTCATCAGTGATGTCATTTGAGATGTCATCCGTGATGTCATCAGTGATGTCACTGACCATATCATGAATGATGTAATATGTGACATCATCATCAGTGGATTGCGGGTGCGCCATATATAGTTAGTCCAACTAACTATATAGGAGGAATTTCAATGGTTTTTTATATGTTAATTCCTAACTATATAAGGCCTGAAACCTATGGTTTTTTCAGTGAATATATATATATATATATATATATATATATATATATATATATATATATATATATATATATATATATATATATATATTCAAACCCACGTGGCATCAGTTTCATCCTTTATTTGCAAATTGGTGAACTTTGTTTGAAGTAGATCCCCTGACAGCTGCTGCTGTTCTGCAAATAAAGGATGAAACTGATGCCGCGTGGGTGTCTTCAATTGCTGAGTGCAAGTTGTTTGAATGGATTGTGGCCGGCTTCGGGTCACGGAGAACACCCCACCGCTGCCAGCGGATCTGTGTGTTTGTGGGTACAAACACGAGAAACGGAGCGACGTGCCTTGCGGAAATAGCACAAAATGAGCAACAGCCGCGGGTGTCAACGGACTTTCAAACCCGATGGGAAATACTAAGTTGAAGGTTATTGCAAGCGGCTTCCACTATGGATAATACTGCTTAAAACTACAAGATCCACAATGCTGAGCAGCGTACACGCCCTGATGGGTGGTGCCGATATTCAACAACACTTGAAAAAGACTGTGGCTGCCTGCTTTACCTCATTATTAGGCTTTCCTGTTTTCAGTTTCTATTTTTGGTAAATTCTGGTGGAGTTTTTTCAGTGTTTTCAATATCCTAAAAAACAGTTACACATTTTCACGCCACTAAAAACAACAGAAAAAGTGTTTTTCCTGTGTTTATGGAACGTTTTGCTTTTATTATTGCTTGCTTTCTGCACTGAAAGAACATGGTATTTAGACAGTGTACATATAGTGTACATGAGGTCCAAATAGATTTTTGCAAATTAATCTTATTTTAGTACACCATACAATACTTCTTCAGTGAGTCTTTGGGTCATGTGCGCTCGCTCTTTCCTTCCCATGTAAACTTCTGTGAAAAGGCCCTCTCAGCATTCATAGCCCTTTGGGCTGAGAACCATCAGCTAAGGGACACAGTTGGGATGACTCTTTCTTTGATGCCACATAAAGCACGAAATGATAAATATTTGCGTTTTAGTTCCTGTGCATAAGAAAACAGTGCACCAGAATGGTCTAAAAAGTCAATAGCATCCCTCATAACTGAAGATTGTAAAGATGCGTTCAGCATACCATCTAACAAGTTCACAAAGATCTCCTACAGGGACTCACTTCAGCTTGGGTATCAATTTTGACAGGTCATCACACAACTTTTTTATGTACGTAGCTGAATCACTGCAAATACAAACAATATCACTCCAATCTTTGTTGAACTTGTGAAGAACCTTTTTTGCAGAGCATTACAAGTGACACTGCGTTCCATGTTTTCCAAAAGTCTGGTGTCATGTTTGCACCACTATCCCAGATGCTTGGTGATATATATATATATACTTGTCACTATACCTTGCATTGAATGTTTAAAGCCTGAGGTATTGGCAATTCACCTACTATCAATACTGACCCACTAGAAACTATGGTATGATTATGTTAAGGGTTTTTACCCATTCTCTGTGGGTAAATGTGATGACACATATTAGGAAAGATTTGTATGAAACCAGCCATTTTACCCATCAGTGAAAGAATCAAATGCAGCCAAAATATCAAATATGAGTTTGATATTTCCTGATTCTCTATAGTTTATAAAATAATTAAACTAGACCTAAAACATGAAACTAAACCCTGCATCTTTAGACCAAAGGCCACAAAACTGAAAAAGTAAAAGGAAGAAACAATATTTTAGTGGCATCCCTAAAGAACAAAACTCAAGCAGAATAATGTTAGCCCGTCTTTCTTACTGCTAGCTTGTATAACAAATTTACATTGTATTGACCCCTTATGGAAGAAAAAAATGACTCTTTCACTCTCTTTTTCCTTTCTTTGAATGGCATTTAGTTTGTGGTTGTCCAGGTGTTTTTTCAGTGTTTATATGTTTTCACCGGTGAGGGCTATTTTTCTTTCAGTGGGGTTTTATCAGTTATTATAGGTTTAAACCTAAAACCCCACAGCCTACTCATTATACACCAAGCCTTGATTAAGGAAGGTTATTCTGAAACGCGTTGGCAAATTGGTGAACTTTGTTTGAAGGAGATCCCCTGACCACTGCTGCTGTTCTGCAAATAAAGAATGAAACTGACGCCGCATGGGTGACTTCAATTGCTGAGTGCAAGTTGTTTGAATATATATATATATATATAAATATACAGCGAGCGGGAAAAGGTCTTGATACATATGCCCCTAGACTCATCACTCAGCACTCAGCTTGAATTGAAAGCTCCTTTAGAGCATAATGAGGACACTGAATTAGCTAAAAGAGACATTTAAAATTAATATTAATAGCATGATATTGAAATAGCTTAAACGTATATGTTGGCACTATCTTACATTCCTATTCTTTTTAAAATTTGCAATAACTTTTAGCAATTTGAAATGTATCTGAAGATATTTTAATTAACTTGATTAATTGATTAATTGTTTGATTGAGCCTTGACTATGCAAAGCAATTTCCTGAACATTCACATGAGTTGGATATGGACGCTCTTCATGTAAAAGCCCTGCAGGACACTATAAAAAAGGCCTCACATAAACCACACAGCCATGGCCCATCTACTACAGGTGGTGGAGAAATGGGCTCTAAATCAAATTGTATCAGCAAGATGGGTGCCATTCCCAATTAAAGAACCGAACCCGACTTGGAGTACCCTTGATAATATGGTACAATGTGGACTATGCAATTATAGAAGGGAATCCTTGGCACACATATTTCTCTGTTGTCTAGCACTCCAACACACCTGCCAAACACTAGTGAGGTGAATTTTCTTACAACAGTTCCCCCGTTTGGCTAAAGAGGCAGCCTACCTTTTAAACTCCCTGGAATCTGTGTCAGACATGGCCAAATTTGGGAAATTCATATCTCATGCCGGCTCTGTTTTAAAAAAAAACACAGACACCCCTCTACATCGACACCCGTCCCTCTTCAGGTTTGGCCACTGAGCAACAAACTGCATGAAGCAGTGGTCTGCCATAAAATATTTTACATTTACTTCTGTATTCGTAAACATGAATGTTAGTCTCTTTTCAGTCCTGGCCCCACGCAATACGATGTATGAAGTGACTGCCTGTCACAAAGTACCTTGCACCTTAACCCTAGCATTTTGCACTAAAGATCCCAACTGCTAAGGATATCAGCCACTACCATAGGTACCATGATAGACCTTATACTCTGAACTTATCCTCAGTGCACCATTTAGTGGCTTGCAACAATATTATCTTTTTTTAAGCAGCTACGACATTAAGTTACTGGCATCTTACTATACCATTTTCATATGATTTGCACATATATTGTGAAGTTTTTTATTATGTGGTATTTTAAATGCATGTTTTTTTATGTCTACTTCACACACTTGTAATGGTTTTAATTAATTACATAGTAAACACATTAATTCATTCATTCATTAGCTCTCTCCCATTGCAGCAGCAGGTGTGTTGATTGTGAGCGACGTATTGTGCAATAAATGAACTCTAATAATTAGAACTAAATATACTAATGTGTTCCTGTTTTTTTTGGTTTTTTTTAAATATAATATACAATGACTCTAAAAATAATTTCCCCTTTATTCCATTTTGAATAGGTGGTAGTAGTTGTATACCCTGCATTCCTGATTTCTGTAGGAGTGCCTTGCAGTTATTGTTGGAAAAAATGGGGACCCCTACATAATGTTTAGTTTGCTTTTAGTAGGGAAGAGAACAACATTTTTAGAGAAAAGAGACAAGTATTAAGCAAACTATTGATAATTAAAGGCGCCCTTGTCTTGACCCACTATAACATATTAGATACTAACACAATAATTTTCTGAAACAGTGATATATCAAAAATATAATTTTTTTATTATTGTTTTATGTTTCTTGATTTTTTGTTCATTATTTGTTACCTCAGTACGTTTATAAAAGACAAATATATTTCATATAAATTATCGGTCAGTAACACATAAAATACATACAAATATAGACTACATACACTTAACAATAGTGAAAAAAAAAAAAAAAAAAAAAACAGACAAGTGCTATACGATATGATTGGTTGATGGATAAGTGACGAAGGAAAATGCGGTAAGGTGGAGCACAACGCGTTTCGGCCAAGGGGCCTTCATCAGGTTACCGTCATTCGTATATAACATACAACATAACTTCTCTTTTTATTAGTAGAATATACGATTTTGAAATTCCACACACAAGTTGAATAGCTGATGGGTATCGGAGAATGCTATATTGAAGCACTTAAACATCTAATTATGAGGCTAGTTAATAAAATCCTTGCACAGTAGGTATTCTGGCGTTCTGTATTTACCCCTTCTGGTTAGTTGTTTGTGGTTTGCTACATTCTTTAAGGCCGTCCACTTTGTTCTTTAAATTTCTTGTTAACGGTAGTTCAAATCGTGATTTCTCTGTGCCGTCTAGTATCGGTAAAGTCTTAAGTTAGATGCCGGTGCTGCATAGCCTGGGGTTCTGTTCATGGACGTGTCTTCCGTAGCCTTGCAGTACCAGTGATTGGCCATGTGTTGCGTGTGACTCACCGCTTAACTTGAGCGAAGTAGATTTGAGTCTGTTTTATTAGTTCCACTACTAGACTGAATGAGGTTGTACATTGTTGGATAGGAAGTAGCTTAATCCTTAGTGGAAATGCATTAGAATTTGCATTTGCCTGACTATGCCTCTCCTTAATTTTACATTCACTCAAGCCAAAAAGCACTACACCTTTGTGAGCAAAGTCACTGTTCCTTCAATAGAGAAATCTACTTAATAGAAACATAGCAGGCATAGACGGTTAGCTCTAGCCTGAGGTTAGTAAATGGCATTGGTGAGTACGCAAAGTAGTTCTACTGTAGTAGTACTACTACTTCAATAATAATGCTGTGGTAAATAGGCCTCAATGAGGCCAGAAGCAAAGTAATCAGGGTTAATGAAATGGAATCTCTTATTATGACAGACACACTAACAATGTTTAGTGAAAGATGAACAAATCTATGGACAAATTTGGAAAATGAAGTAAAATATAAGCTCTATTTAGTTGTGGATTCAATAGACAATTTTGATAAATGCTTGATATAGCTACAATTCACATTGGTAACAGGCAAGTGAATCTGATAATGATAAATTGTTAGGCCAGTCTGAATGGAGATGTCATTTTGTCATTTATACGTGTCGTTAATCAGAGGAAGGGGATGAAACACTGCCAGGTCAGAGAATGAGCTTCATGGCCATCAGATCTATCCTGTGTTCCTTTTATGCCTGGGTGTAATTTTAATTACTCTAGAGTATTTTCGTAGGTTTGCGTTTGACACAGAAATACCGATTGTAGGGGCATATTAGCAAGAACCTCATTGAAATTATTGCTGTGTTAGCGGCGGGAAACTGCCGCTAAAACGGCGATAATGGGCTTGCTAATATGTGTTATAGAATTCCAATAGAAGCCCAGGTTAGATGTGCAGGACATCTAACCTGGGCTTCTATTGGAATTCTATAACGCATATTAGCAAGCCCATTATCGCCGTTTTAGCTGTAGTTTCCTGCCGCTAAAATGGCGATAATTTCAATGAGGTTCTTGCTTATATGCCCCGTAATGCCATAATCGCATAACTGATTCTCCCGTTTGGGGAAAATTGGATTGCGAGAAGAACTGAAATAACGCAAGAGCGCAAACTCTCATATTTGCCTTTTGGCAAACATGATCAGAACAGCAGCCAAACTGTTCCTTCTGAAACCCCCAAAGAACACCTGGGATGATGACCACACAATGTTGATCACTGACATGGATTTCTTAAGCTTCACACAGCTTGGCCAGTAACAAATGCATAATAATGCTATATTCTGGAAATACTTTTCTCAAGCTGCAAGATTAGCACTGGCATTTACAAGCTAGACACCTGATTGACGTTATCATGGTTGGCGAAATCAGGCGAAATCCTTACTAGAATGTATCTTCATTAACTACTGAAAGGCTGGCCCTCCAAATGTTACTTGATGTAAATGTAATTGATGTATTAAAATCTATATGTCGTTGAACACTCAAAGACTTTAGTCCTCAGTGTAGCATTGGCAAAGAAATGGTTCCTGATTGACATCACAGAAATTAGGAGATAAGGAATGACTCTTGAAAAGTAGCCTCTAGAGAGAATTTAACTCTGCAATATTAAGAGTAGAAAGCAGTTTTTTTTCCAGGCCTTTTCCCATGCAGAAATGCATCCTTCATATTTTTTTCCTTGCCTTATGAACATCTATCAGTTGATGTGCCTCTGCCTATATGCACATAGGGGAATCAGACAGAATATTTACTATTGAATTAATAAAAATCCTAACAATTAGAAAAAAATACAATTAGTGAATGTCCGCAATACAATTTGCATAAAAGATCAAAAGCGACGATTGATATCAAAGTTAAAAACAGTTAAAACTTAAACTCTACGATGGACCTCCCCACTAACAACGTAGAGATTTATGGAATGAGCATGGGGGATAGTACATGAAGAGTGAGCCTCAGGCAATGCTTTAAAAGATCATACACGGACTGTTTCCCGTGTCTGACGTGTATGAATAAATTTAAGACCCCTGCAAGTCAGAATTGGTGATGATCCTCCCAGCCAGATTATAACCGCTTGGTGACATGTTCTTATGTTCAATTTGATTAGGATATCCCGTAAAAATGTTCTTCTAGCCGCCATGAGGGCCGGGCACACACAAAACAAATGAATTAAAGATAGGGGAATCATTCTGCTCATAGTTCCTATGTAGTAGGCCATCTCCAGATCACACTTCAGCTCACAGTCTTCTGGCACCATGTGTGCATACGGGGGGTTGGCATCCTATATTTTGTGCAGCAAAAATACTATGACTTAAGTTTGAACTGAGGGATCCTTGCTTTATTCCTGATTGTCCATCGGATTTGGTAATCATTGTGTGGCTAATGTTCTGCTTCAAGTGAATTGAATGGACAACTAAGCTCTCAATTAATCTTTATCTTCTTTTATTCAGACAACAGTGGGACAGTGATGGAGAAAAGAAACTGACTGCCAGCTACACAAAGCACTGGAGTCAAACATTATTTCCATTACCTTGAACACAAATGCATCCCAAGAGTACTGCTGCTCTACAGAAAGCCTATGGTCTACTATACAACCTTCTAACCGTCTACTAGCTGCATTACAAAAGGTTTGAAAAAGATCTGTATATGACTAAATTCAGCTACGCTCCATAGTCTGCTGATGTACTGACTCTCTCACAATGTTCCTTTCACTAATAGTATTTTGAAGCAGCCATTCTCCAGCATTATTTCTGTACAGAAGCAAGTAAGCGATAGATGTATAAAGTCGATATGTGTCTAGCACTCAAAAAGGCATTGCCACAGATGTCATTGGTAGGTGTAAGTCTACTTTCCATACAGATATCCCAGTCATCCTCAATGTTAAAATAGGCATTCATTCAGTGTTCTCTCTCCTTTCCTGGATCAAGATCTTAAAAATGAATTGCTGCCAATTAGGAAAGGAAGGTCTTCCTATGGTGATGTTGTAAAAAAGTCCTACCATAATGCTAACAAAGAATATCACAAAAAATGTAAGCTTAAAAAATCCATCTTATGTGAAGAACAATTTTTTGCAGCTAAGCTTTACGCCAAAGAGGTATTAGACATAGTGAAATCAATGACTCACCTTGCCACTATGACTCAGGGTATTACTCACTCTCAGCCCATGTGAAAAATTAGTAACTTTTTCATTGACAAAATACTTTGTTTTCCTGACTCTTGTTGACCCTAGTGAGTCAACCCTCTGATAAGCAGCAGGTTTTTGTCCACAACCTGGTCTCTCTTTTAGTCTTAGGAGGTTGGCGCCCATCTCCTCTCTAGAAATGCTCAATCTTTTGAAAATCCATAAATCTGGATATCCTATTGATCCCTGCCCTCTGACATTTCTCACTGTAGAAGCAGCTACTATAGCTCCTATCCTTTCTGACATACAAAACTCTACTATTTATTCTGCTATCGTACCAGTTACTTAAAACCCTGCCAAATCACACCTATTTTGGGGAAGAATAGTGCGGACCCTAACACACCTGTCAACTATAGATCAATTTCTCTTTTAGTAGCTCAAATGGAGATGCTTCAAATTAATATTTATCAATAGCTTGCTACCTATTTGGTACCAATCACATGTTTGATCCTTCCAAATGTGGCTTCCATTATGCCCACATTGTGAAATCTATATTTTTCATGGTATCAGAATATCTGAGAAATATTTTCGATAAAGGAGGAACTGTTCTTTTGGACTTTTGAGCAGCTTTCAACACCAAATCTCACTTAGTTCTTATCCATAGATTAGCAGAAACAGGTGGCATGGTCCAGCTCTTGCAAAGTTCTTGTTAAGAAATCCCAAGCTGTTGCCCCCTTTTCCTCGGTCCCAGTTCCATTGAATTTTGGGGTGCCACTGATATCATCCTTGAGCCCTATGATCTCCAATATCTATATGACCTCCTTGGTGACCCTAATGCATGGTTTTGGGATCAAAGTGGCCTTGTAAGCTTAAGGTACACAACCAATTGTCTCATTAAGTAATGAAGCAAACACAAGGAAATGATGGACAGAGCACTGAAACTTTTCAGACACTCACCCCAGTCACAGATCTGGGTTGAATCCATGATTGTTCTTTAGATCACTTTGCCACCTCAGTTAAGACCCAGCTATTTGCAAATCAGTCTTGACCCTGTTCCTCAGAGGAACAATTCAGCACAAACTGCCAAGCCAGGTCTACTCTGAATTGAAAACAAGCATCCTGGGACTGGTTTTGGGTAACACCCCTCATCAGTCAAGCTAGCTTGAATCCAGTGGCAAAGAAAGCATGGTACTCACGTCTGGGCATACCCTGCAACTTAGGGCGAGCAAAACAAACACAAGGAGATGATGTACGGAGAGCTTACACTTTTCAGACACTCTCTCCCAGTCACAGATCTGGGTTGAATCCATTATCATTCCTTAGCTCACTTTGCCGCCTCAGTTCAGACCCAGCTACATGCAAATTAATCTTAACCCTGTGTCTCATAAGAACAGTCCAGCCCAAACTGCCAAGCCAGGTCTTCGCTGCCTCAGTTGGAAGGGTAGGCCCAGACCTCGTCCCTTGCTCATTTTGCTGTTGGATTCCAGTTAGTCTGGCTGATAGGTGGTGTTACCCAAAAACCAGTTCCAGGATGCTTGTTTCCACTTCAGGTAACAGTTTCCAGTTCAGTCCAGTTACAGCTGGACAGCTTCAATGGGCTCATTGTGAGAACAAGTTTGCAGTCTGTCTATGGGCTAATAGTTTGCCTTGTGAGGTCCTGGGGGACTTTGAGGCAATTTGCAACTTGGCTTCTGGTCTTTTGGTGGCCCAAGCACCACGTGGTACTGTGGATAGACCCAGATGGTTTGACAAGGGTTGCACTTTGGCATGGAAGCATCATATGTGTTCCCTAAATGCCAAGCCTAGAGATACAATCATTTTGAAGAAAAGCTGCACTTAGTACAAAAAGGAGCTTGTGAGAAGAAAGAATGATCTAAAGGACGCTGCCTGGGAAGATCTGCATGAAGCTAGCGCCCTAAAATTTTGTTCCAAATTCTGGACACTAGTTAATAGCCCATTTTTGGCCTCAGAATCCGCAGTGTGTTTGGGGTCTCACATTACTGAGGATTGCTGGGTCTCCTTTTTTGAGGAGTGTTTTAAGACTATGCACCATGTTGAAGGAGGTGAAGAAGGGATAGTGTCAGGGACCTCCAATTTGATTTTTTCCCTTGAGGAAGTTAAAAAGGACATAACAGGCTTAACGAGGGGTAAGGCCAGCAGATATGTATATTTGTGACTCACAGGTATTGGCTCCCATTTTGACCTCACTTGTCAATAGGGTGGTAAGGGGGAGACCTCCGCAGTCATGGGCATCTTCTATCATTGTCCCAGTCTTCAAAAAGGGGGACAGGGACAACTCTGTGTGCTATTGGCGCATCTCTCTACTTGACTCTGTCGTGTAGGTAGTTGGGCGAATGCTGACTCTGTCGTGAAGGTAGTTGGGCGAATGCTCCTGGATAGACTGGGCAAGTGGACTGAGAAAATTATATTCTCTCAGGAGTATAGTATAGCTTTCAGTCTGATAGGTCAACAGTGGACCAGTGTTTAAATCTCTATATGATCTTAGATAAATATACCATTGCTCACCCCAGCTCTATTCATTAAAGGTTTATGGATTTCTCCTTTGCATTTGATCAAGTCAATCAAGGGAAAACATGGCAGGTTATGTTATCTTTTGGGGGGGGAGGCTTTGACATTGTACTCTTCTAATGTGAGCTGCATATAAATACCTCAGCCTCAATTCATTACTCTAGGGATCTGAAAAGCTCTTGAAGATTTCATATTTAAAGGGGGGCCACCAGAGCTCTCTATTGGCCCCGTTTCTTTTCATTATGTATAGTAACAGCTTGGAGCCGGCCCTTATTGACACCAAAGAAGATTATCCACATGTGGGAACCTGGTGCTTACCGTTGCTCTTATATGCAGATGATGCTGTTATCATGGCCAACACTGCAAGGGGTCTACAGTCCTTGTTGTAGTCTTATGCTAACTTTATGGAGGACTTGGACGTATTGGGTAATGTCCAAAAATCATATGTGATGGTGGTTGGCCCTCATAAGTCTAAGACATGTAAGTTTACCCTGGGGACTGGTTTTCGCCCACAGACAAGAGTCTCTCCTTACTGGGGTCTGTTATTTGATTCTTCACTGTGCTGGTGTCCTCTTGTGAGTAGGATGAAGGAGGAATTTGCAAGGGCAAATGCAGCGGTGTTTAGTTTGGCTTCAAGACTAGGATGAAGACAAATTCAGTCCCTATGACAGGTTTATTATGAAAAATCCATTTCCAGGGCAGTCTATGGGAGTGAGGTCTGGGGTTTGTTGATATGGCCAAATTGCAAACCGTGGAAAACTCTTTTTTAAGATGTCTTTTATGTGTCCAGCATAGCGAAACCAATATTTTCGCTACGTGAAGAACTGGGTGTGGGGTATATAAAAGATATTACATCATTCCTTTCATTCTTATTATGGTTAGATATTTAGACAAAGACTGGGGCCAAATTAAATAAGGAGATTTTAAAAGACTATGGGGCATATTTACAAGGGGATATTGCCATCAGAACTTACACTTTAGTGATTTTCTAGTGGCGATATCCCCTTCTCTTTATTTACACAAGCAGCGTTATGTCACTTTACATGGCTTAACGCTGCCTTGCAAAAAAGGCCCTTTTCTCGCTTTACTTAGCGTGAAAGGGTGTGCAATGGGTGTTGCAGTGGCCATTCCACCACAACACTCATTGCGTTTTGACGCTGCCCCATATTTACAAGTATGTGTCAGCTCCAACAATTAATGCCAGGTAAAACCTGGTCTTAGGATGGCGATACGGAGAGAAATTATAACTTTATCCTCGTATTTTGCTCTTTCTATGTGTGCTGAGTTCTGCAGCACACATAGAAACGGAAAATCGTCTTTCTGGATTGTTTATGTGCAGGAAGGTGTCCCTTCCTGCAAATAAAGTAGTGCCCCTGCAGCGCATGCACCCTTGCAACATGGTGCAAGGGTGCCTGCACTGGGGCTAAGCAGCTTTTTTAGTGCCAGCACTAGGGGAAATGCAGGGTTGCACTGTATTTTTGTAAATACGGTGCATTCCTGCATTTAAAAAAATGTCAGAGCACCATAACACCCCGCTCCAATATTTTATCATAATTACCCCCCAGTATTTCCCTGGATAGGTCTCTACATATTCCTTGGCTCAAGTATAATATGGAGCTCTCTCAGAGTCTAGGTAGGAGTGAGCTATATAGCTTACCAGAGGGGATTGTGATGTCTAAACGTAAATGGGCTAAAGAAAACTTTTGTTGAGTCAGGTCAACCTCTAGAGAAGAGGCTGCCCTTTCAAAATCTGACTGTGTGCCCACCTCCTGTTGAAGTCCACTCCTTTTATTGAGCCATATCCTTTAATTGTAAAAAGCAAGTATGAGCTATTCCTGCTGAGCAGATTTAGGCGAGGTCTTTTTCATTTTTTGTTAACATACCCCCGGGAGGGGAATAGGGGTCACCCATTGGAGTCCTGTGGCTGCAACAATATGTCTCTGCAGGACACCATGCATTTTATAATGTTTTGTAAATTTTAAGAGGTTCAAAGGAAGGCGTACATTATATACCATTGCTAAAAAGAATGAAGAGGCATATTATCAAGAAACAGCTTTAACATTATCACCGCTTTAGCGGCAGAAAACTGCAGCTAAATCTGCAATAATGGGCTTGACAATACCCCCTTTTGAATTCCCATAGAAGCCCGTGTTCTGGGGTGAACATGGGCTTCTATGGGAATTCTCTACGGCGTACTATCAAGCCCATTATTTTTTTGCCGCTAAAGCGGCGATGATGTTAACATTGTGCTTGATAATATGCCTCGAACTTTCTTCAAGTGCGTCCTGCCCTTTTGTATTTACAATTATTACCTGAAAAAGTTATTTGTATTGTGATTTGCTTTCTGACAGCTGCCATGAGATTGAGGTGAATTTGTGATTAACTTTTAACCTGTCTGATAATAGTTGATTTTTTTTATGAGCTCTGTCCGTTTTTATGTATCATTCTTTTTTTTAAATTGCATTCCTGTTAATGTATTTTATGCTTGAAGTTTTATTGTTTTTCTTCGGCATATTTTAACTATGGTTACTGCTGCTGTTCTTTGCTTTTATGGTTTCTATACAAAGAACCGAATAAAGCTTACTTTGATTGATAGATTGATTCATTTAACTCAGTAACTGCATTATGGTGTGGGATAATAAAATCTCTCTGAAAGTTTCTAATCTTTCTCCCATAAGCAGCTAAGGATAACGTGGTGCAGGCTCTTATTACATCTAGACTTGACTATTTGACTCGCTATTGTTGGGTCTTCCTAGAAATCCAATCAGGAATCGTCATATGGTGACAAACTCAGCGGCACAGCTGTTGAGCATTGTTCTTAGACAGTGTTCTAACTATTCTAAACTCAGTGGCATTCATTGGTTGCATGTTGATAAAAGGATTACATTTAAGACTCTAACTCATATCCATACATCTAATCACAAATCTGGACCTTACAGCCTGCAGAAAAAGTACAGTGTATTTTATTGCTAGATCTCTGAGATTGTTGAATGCTTATCATCTACTTCCTCCTATACTTTGACAGATTCGGAAAGGTGTCTGTTCTGCCACAGTGTTAGGATCTAAGCTATCAGACAACCTCCCTCTGACCCTCAAGGGTACATCGAACTGACTAAGATTCTTGAAAGATCCGAAAACCTGACTCTTTTTACTTCCTCAACTCTAGGTAAGTTTGAACTAACTTTGAATTAACTAATCTTGTTGGCTGAAGTTCTAGGTGCCTAGAAGCTCTTTTTTGACCATTAGTCCTATTTACAATACTTTGCATTGCATTACATAGGATGTTTACACCATGGAACCTTTGGTGTTTGAAGGTTCTCATAATATTGTGTGGGTTTGGAGCCCTGGGTATTATCTGATTGCGCAGCTCAGTTGACACTTTTTCACTTGAGCATGCAACCGCTGCTGACTTGTCTATGTAAAGAAACTTGCAAATAAATCAGTTTATCATGGGTTGAAGTCCTCTCCACTGAGAACCACCAACATTGACTGGTGATGGATTGGAAGTGAGGTAGAAGTGAGGTAAGTCCTGAAAGCACTAGAAATATTGTTTTCCAATGAGGTTTTGTTTTCCAGCAAATCATCGTCCTTAGTCCCCCAGCCACTTTCTCACACATGAACCGACTGTCAAAAAGCTGCAAAACCTTTCTTGTCTACACCTGGTGCTGACGAGGCATTGCTCCGGCCTATCCTGGCCATCTACACTAGAGCATACATTGCAGCAGTTTGCCTTATGTGTTCTGTGTTCCACAAGACATCGTATCTTATGCTGAAACCCATCCCTATGCCAATCCTACCCCCGAACGTCAGTGTCAATTTATCTCATTCCTCTATGACACAGCTTTCCCAACTTTTCATGTTGGTGACACACTTTTTCGAGATTCCTGCTTTAGTGACATGGTAATGCGAGCAAACTTGAAAAACCTAAGGAAGGTTCGGGGGTTCTCCCCTCGAGAATATTTTGAAAAAATAGTGGGCAAATGGTGCATTTTCAAACAAATTTGAGAAAGCAGGAAGGTTAATAAAGCAATTGGGAATCTGTTCTAACAAAGACAGCACACCCCAAACCTACAGATCATCTTCCACTTTATCATCATGTCTACATTTTACGGAGGCGTACTTCCTCCACCACTGCCTACCTACCTACTCACACACATCCCTCTCCCAAACGTCGAGACTAGGCCCACCCTGACCCATCCAGGTAAATGCGACTCAGCTCTTTGCCAACCATAGCAAATGCAAACATTTAAATTCCATCTTTCTGCCTTTATGCATTGCAAGCTACTGAAGAACCCACCAACAGCAAATGTAGGTAGTGTGGAATATGTTCATGACCCTGAAGGCAAGGTTGTGCAAAAATAGAAGAATTCAAAAATTAAAAATAGGGCAGACTGAAGAGAAAAAGAGAACAAATGCCTTAAATCAGAGCTTTCCAAACTCTGTGTCGTGACACAGTACTGTGTCGCCTGCTAATAGTGGGTGTGTCGCGGGATGATGGCGGTACTGCGGTGTTCTTACGCCAGAAGTAGGTGGAGAAAGGAGGAGACTGTTAGGCGATTGTGTGCCCGCGGCACATGTGCAGTTTCGGGACAAGGAGGAAACAGCAGGTGTTCAATTTTCTGAGGTAGGGCACAGTGCATGCTTTTCCGCCTGTGCTATCTGTGTTTCAGATAACACAGCTGATCCGACCAAGGCGGATAATTGCTGTTGGGGTCACTGGCGGCCAGCTGCTTGATTTAGCAGAGCTGCCCGGGCCGACTCCTGAGAAGTCGCCGATGTGCCACACCACGCTGTTGCATCTGGCTAGCACTGACGATGATCTACGCCTACAACAAACACAACACGGTAGAGGGGGACCTAGGGGAGATTTAAAGACCAAGCTCTGGGTACTATCCCCAACAGAACCAAAATACAACAAAGGTACCAGAGGGTCTCAGGTAAGTGTGCCCATATACAGGAAACCAGACCAAAACTCACCCTTACAACCAGGTAGTGACACAGAGAGCTCTCCGTGGATGAGGACATATACCCATCAGTCACCATTCGGATCCGCCCTTCATCATTTGGGATTTTATCCGTACCACCCGTCAGAGATAATCAGTACTCTCCTAGGAGATCAACCCGGTGGTAGGGGGTAGCCTCACCAGAGTAAGGGGACGACAGTGTGGTGTACCACTCGATGTAGGTGAGTGGTAAACAAGATGGGACTGGGGTGTGCAGTGCAAAAGAAAATGTGAAAGAACAAAAAACCAAAAAGAGTGGATTTAAAATTGGTTAAGGCTAAGCACCCAACAATGATTTATTCCAATTGTGCTTACCGTACCAATGTTAAAAACAATACGCCCGCTGACTGACCAGTTACGTGGACAGCCTCAGGACAATGTGGTCGACTAGTTTCAGCAATTCAGCGACTTATTTTGTCATTGCTTTCTTCAGGACCAATACAAATAAAAGCTACTACACCATGTGAAACAAAGGCAACACCCTGAGAACACTCCACAAGTGCAAACAGTCACCTGAACGTTCTGGGTGTCCTTACAGTCTGTGCAGAACACTAAACATGTAAGGTAAGATGGCCTCACCCCACCTGGCTGTGGCTCAGGGGAAGAATGAAGCACCGCTCTCACCGTCGGTACTCCTGGCCGGCGTCCTGGCCATCTGGGGAGGTGATGGCCAGGACGCCGGTCAGTCAGCGGGCGTATTGTTTTTAACATTGGTACGGTAAGCACAATTGGAATAAATCATTGTTGGGTGCTTAGCCTTAACCAATTTTAAATCCACTCTTTTTGGTTTTTTGTTCTTTCACATTTTCTTTTGCACTGCACACCCCAGTCCCATCTTGTTTACCACTCACCTACATCGAGTGGTACACCACACTGTCGTCCCCTTACTCTGGTGAGGCTACCCCCTACCACCGGGTTGACCTCCTAGGAGAGAACTGATTATCTCTGACGGGTGGTACGGATAAAATCCCAAATGATGAAGGGCGGATCCGAATGGTGACTGATGGGTATATGTCCTCATCCACGGAGAGCTCTCTGTGTCACTACCTGGTTGTAAGGGTGAATTTTGGTCTGGTTTCCTGTATATGGGCACACTTACCTGAGACCCTCTGGTACCTTTGTTGTATTTTGATGATCTACGCCTGCCACTTCACTTCAAGTACTTGTCATAACTTCTACTATTTTCGTTATAAATAAAACAAAATAAATGCTAATAATGTCGAGCAAAACATTTTTTTTAATGTTGTGTCAGAGCGAATGATCTCGTTAAGGCCGTTTGCAGAACTCTAATCCGTCAGCTCACACAGACCCCATGAAGGGAATGCCCGACATGAAGTACACTACAGAATTGAGGTAGGTGACACACACAGCGAGTTGTCAGTCACTCAGGGCATCACTGTGCGCTGCAAAGATCCTAATATTTTCACATCATTTTGCCAATCACGTTTTGGTTTCCTTCGGTGCGGTCCAGCAGGGCTGGCTGTCCGTTTGATCTTTCTCTGCAGCTAATACGACCCAGGACAGTCCGACGCTGACTGGAGGACAAAAGCTGACTTCAGGGCAGCAGGACCCTAAGGAGGTAGGAGGTAAATGGATCCTGAACTGGCAAGGTGACTTGCAGTCTGCTTGCCTTGCAGTCACTGCCTGCAAAAGAATCAAAGTAAGTGCCAGTCATGGGAGCATGTGTGTGGGCTTATGCGACCCAGCGAAAATACAAGCTGAATATTTGACTAATAGATCAATTGGGGGGGGGAGGATCACTTGTCCTGCTAACCTGGATTTTACAGGTAAATGGGATGTCCCTTGGTAAAAAACCCTCATGCACGTGAGATGTTTTCTGGTAGCGATATATCTTGGTTCTCCTCTATATTACTCTTGTGTCTGCATAATCACGGGGTTAGTTAGTATGCAGTCTCCACTTGGAGGTAGTAACCCAAGGTTAAAAAACAGTAGTGTCCAGTGATAAGTGGTGGTGGTGAGATTAAAATAACTCGGACAGCCAGATTACAGTATTTATTGTTCTGGATTCGAGTTAACAGTGAAAATCTAGTAGATATGCGTTAGTACAATTATTAAGATTCTCACGCTATCAATTTTCGTGAAATTAAAAGGTTGACATGTTTCAGCCCTGGTCGCCTATGTAGGTCAGTGGGCTTTCTTCAGGACCGTGTGGTATGTGAATTGTAAAGCGACGTATTAGTCCTTTAACACCTTGGAGGTCAATCTTGTGCCTGTAAATACAAATGGTGTTGGTAACCTTGGGGGGGCAGTTGGACAAAAGTGTGCATTTAATATTGAAGTGCAACATATAACATATATAGAAAGCAATACTCTATCGATCACTACTACTTGCAGTAAAAAAACACATACTCAAATGTCTGGCTAGGACCATGTTCATTATTCATTATCTGCGTTCTATTCGCAAGTTTCAATTAAATAAGTGCAACTTAATGGTAGTGCCACATATAGAACTGGCTATTCTCTTTCATTCACTTCAAAATGCAGTCATTATCACACAATCATTTGCCTGGTTAATTACCATGATCATTGCTCGTTATCTGCTATATGGTTGGAAATAGCATTCTCATTGTTGGTAAAAACATGTATGTGTACCCGTGTAAATTTGTTCGTGGGTCACTGGCTGATAGCTCATTGTCACGCTATTGTACTCAGTGCATAGATATAGTTTTTTTGTTTTCTTTCCTCAAATCATACCCTTATAGATACTTCACTGTTAGTCATGGTACTGATGGCTTTGTGATGTTCATAATATTCATTCACAGCATGGTTGTATTGATCAGTGGTATAAACGCGGTGGTAGAAGCTTACTGTCTCTAGTCTATGCATTGTTTATAAACTATTGGATATCAAATTACTTTGGAACTCTGTTTTGTATCGACATAGTTCCCAATGTTTAGTGCTAATTGTGGCTGTCTTTTGCCTTTGAGGTGGGAAAGGTTGTCTGCTCAATTCATTGACAACTCGGAATAGATTTTACATAACTATTAGGGAGATTCGGGATGAAAGAAATTGCCCGATAGTATATATTTTCACACATCAGTTAATCGTACTTGTAACAATATCGCTACGTACCTCCGCACAATGATTAAGTGCTTCCTCAGGTACCAGGGCAGCTCTAGGAGGGGGTCCCTTTACTAGAAACAAGGGTATGGTATTAGAAAAGGAATATGGTATTTATCCGTATAGACGCCAGAAAACGCTCCGACCTCGCGTGTACCCGTGACTCTCCACCTCTTGCGCTACTTGTGCTGACTCTGCCGTCCTGGACCCTGTAGGGTTTAAGGGCTGCGGAGGTTAGTTATAAAACTTCCCTGATAAGAAGTGTGGAAAGACTATGGCTAGAGGAGGTGAATTGTAAAGTGCCATTCCATGTACTTTAATAAAGTTTTATCAACTCTACGAACCTCATTGTTGATTTTACTCTCTTACCAAATGCCCTTTATCTTTGTTCTTAACATTTTTAAGATTTAGGGCGGCTTTTGTTTCCACTGTCAGTTCAAATTTGTCGCATGGTATGCTGGACAATAAACCTTGCTGAGCCAGTTTATTCCATATACATAGGCTGTGTGATGATTATACATTTTATTCGTACCAGTTAACTGTATGTAAAAATGGTCGTAATTTATCATTTGGCCACAGTATTTAGGGTAGCTGAGATTTATAAGGACTAGTCTGGGTGCCTGGGGATTTTAGTATTCATCTTGATTACACCGACTATTAGATGGTGTCTCGTGTGTGGGATTTATTACTTATTGTTTAGCTGTGAATATCCTTAATAGTACTTGTCGCCCGCAGTCTGTATGGAGTTGGTTGAGATTAGTGATCCCCTGTTATCATCTGTTCAGACTGACCCATGGAATACTGGCATTTAGACCTCGTACTTCAGTGCCCAATCTGTGTACCCACCTTTGTTCCTTTTCAAAAAGGATGCGATCTGCGTTGTGGTCCTTGATTTGCAAAGTTTCCAGGATTACCCATTGTAGGTCGTCCACTGTGTGTCTTTTTTCTAGGTAGTGCGTCGCCATTTTGATTGTTCCTTTTTTGCATTTGACGTTACTGCGATGCTCAATGATTCTCTGTTTTCCTTTTCTGCATGTCATGCCTATATAAATCAAGTTACATGGACATGTAATCAAGTATATTACATCACTTGTGTTGCAATTAGTATGGTTCCGTAGAGTCCATCTCAGATTCAGTAGGAGCTGTAATTCTTTTGTGGGTCTGGTTAGTGGACAGACTGAACAGGATCCACACGGAAAGTGCCCCATGATAGGTGGAAGATTCCACAGGGTAAGTTGGTTCTGTGGTGCGGTAGGTTCGGGTCTCGTGTGCACCAGTAGGTCTTTCAGATTTCTCCTTCGTTTATTGGCAAAACGTGGTTTCGGCCACGAAAGGTTTGCAGAGGTGAGAATCCTCCAGTGTTTATTTGTAATTTTCTTGACTTTGTTTGAAGCAGGGCTATATGTTGTTACGCATGTAAGCTGATCTTCTTGAGGGGCTCTTATGGATGTTTCTAGTAAGCCTTCTCGATTTTGATTCCTAGCTCTCTTCTTGCTTGTGTTGATCACTCTTTTGAGGTAATCTCGTGCTTCCAGCTTTTTACAGAGGTCGTTGGCTTGGGACTTATAGTCTTCGGTCTTGCTGCAATTCGTCCGTAATCGGAGGAACTGGCTGTAAGGGAGGTTTTCCCGCAATGGACATGGATAATAGCTGCTAAAGGGCAGCAGACTATTTTTCGCAGTGGGTTTAAAAAAGTTCTTGTATGCAGAACGTCATTCTCGACATAGATGGTTATGTCTAAAAAGTCTAGACTCTTTTTGTCGGCAGTATAAGTAAATTTCAACCACTCGTCTTGTGTGTTTAGCCATGTGTGGAAATCAATTAGACTTTCCATGTCGCCTTGCCAGATGAGCAGAACATCGTCTATGTAACACTTCCAGAAATAAATCTGGTGATGGTAAGGGTTTTGTTGGTTATTGACAATCAATTTCTCAAAATTACTCACATAAAGTCCTGCCACACTGGGGGCAAATGTGCTGCCCATAGAAGTTCCCTAGCATTGTCTGTACATGGTGGTGTTATACTCAAAAACAATTCTGTCAATGCAAGCCTACAGCACTCCAAGACGAAATGTCGTGGGGTTCTATAGTACCATTCTGTATCAAAGAGTAGATTCTCTAAGGTATTTAGGGTCTTTTCTTGTGGCAAACTAGTATAAAGGCTTTCTATGTCCATCCCTACCAGGATCATTGTACTCTCAGAGTAGGTTACTTGTGTCAGCTGGTTAAGGAGGTCCCTCGTATCTATAAGGTAGGTTGGGCTCTGTTGTGTTAGAGGTTTGAGATGTTCGTCAGCAAATTGGGAAAGTGGTTCCAGCACAGACCCAATGCCTGAGACAATGGGTCTGCCTGGAGGAGGGAGACGTGCTTTGTGAGTTTTTGGGAGGGAGTAAAAGTAGGGTGTTCTTGGTGTTTTGTCTCTAGGAACCCCCTTCCTTTTTTGAAATCCAGTTGTTGGTGACGGCCTCCTCAACCATTAAAGATATTGTTCGTTGTAGCCTGGGCGTAGGATCGACTATTATGATTTCATAAAACTTGCGGTCTGAGAGGAGGTCCAGGCATTGCTTGTCATAGCCCTCTTTGCTAAGGAGGACTACTCCAACCCATTTTGTCTGCTTGTTGGATTACGATGTTATCATCATTTCTCGATGCATTTAAGGCCCTTTGTTCTGCCTTGGTTATGTTCTGGAAGGGTTTCGATATTTGGTCAGTCAAACCATCCAGTTCCTTCATCACGGCTTGTTCAAAAGTCCCGATTTCTATCGGTACCTGAGAGTTCAGAGGGCAAAATTTAGATTTCTGTCGTAAGGACGTGTCCCCATCAGTTGTTGGTAATGCTTGGTTGGTAAAAAAAGCCTTAAGTTTCAATTTTCTGCAGAATTCAGATATTTCACATTTAGTCTTGAAAATATCTAGGCTAGGGGTAGGTACATAGCCTAGCCCTTTGTTAAGGACTCTGGTTTCATCAAGGGATAATGGTCTTTCTGTTAAGTTCACGATGAGGGAGCTGTACTGCTTTCGCTTTCGTGACACTCCTGGTCTGAACCTGACGTGTCTGATCTGACCATGTTACTCCTCTCCGCCTTTGTTTCTGAGGTGCACGGCATCCCCCTAAAAAATGAATCAGTTGATTGTAATTCGCTCCTAATTGGGGTTGGTGCTGGTGGGTCATTGGTAAAGGTCCTTGGAAGTATAAGTACAAATACGATAAGTAATAAATCCCACACACAAGACACCATCTAATAGTCGGTGTAATCAAGATGAATACTAAAATCCCCAGGCACCCAGACTAGTCCTTATAAATCTCAGCTACCCAAAATACTGTGGCCAAATGATAAATTACGACCATTTTTACATACAGTTAACTGGTACGAATAAAATGTATAATCATCACACAGCCTATGTATATGGAAATCACCGTAATTAACTGGCTCAGCAAGGTTTATTGTCCAGCATACCATGCAACGAATTTGAACTGCCACTGGAAACAAAAGCCGCCCTAAATCTTAAAAATGTTAAGAACAAAGATAAAGGGTATTTGGTAAGAGAGTAAAATCAACAATGAGGTTCGTAGAGTTGATAAAACTTTATTAAAGTACATAGAATGGCACTTTACAATTCACCTCCTCTAGCCATAGTCTTTCCACACTTCCTATCAGAGAAGCTTTATAACTAACCTCCGCAGCCCGTAAACCCTACCGGGTCCAGGACGTCAGAGTCAGCACAAGTAGCGCAGGAGGTGAAGATTCACAGGTACACGCAAGGTCGGAGCATTTTCTGGCATTTATACGGATAAGTACCATATTCCTTTTCTAATACCTTACCCTTGTTTCTAGTAAAGGGCCCCCCTCCTAGAGACTCCCTGGTACCTGAGGAAGCACTTAATCATTGTGCGGAGGTACGTAGCGATATTGTTACAAGTACGATTAACTGATGTGTGAAAATATATACTATCGGGGCAATTTCTTTCATCCCGCCTACAGCGGAATGCGCAGTGCAAAGCTAATCTCCCTAATAGTTATGTAAAATCTATTCCGAGTTGTCAATGAATTGAGCAGACAACCTTTCCCACCTCAAAGGCAAAAGACAGCCACAATTAGCGCTAAACATTGGGAACTATGTTGATACAAAACAGAGTTCCAAAGTAATTTGATATCTGATAGTTTATAAACAACGCATAGACTAGAGACAGTAAGCTTCTACCACCGCATTTATACCACCGACCAATACAACCACGCTGTGAATGAATATTACGAACATCACAAAGCCAGCAGCACCATGACTAACAGTGAAGTATCATATATCTATAAGGGTATGATTTGAGGGAAAAAAACAAAAAAACTAGGGGCCAGATGTATCCAGGCATTTGTGACTCGCAAAGGCCGAAATTCGCAGAATTTCGGCCTTTGTGACTCGCAAACGGCCGATTTGCGATTTTTGTTATGTATCAAAAAATCGCAATTTAAGGAATCGCAAATATTTGCGATTCCTTATTTTACCATAGCATCTAAGGAATCGCAAATTTTGCGATTCCTTAAATGATATGTATGACACATTTTTGGTTTGCGAATTTGTGTTAAGAAATCGCAATTTACCACCAACTTGTAGTTTGTTGTAAATTGCGATTTCTTTTAAAAATGCACTAATTGGCATTTGTAAGGGTGGCATGTGACACTCATACATGCCCATAGGGCATGTATGTGTGCCACATGCACACACATGTAGATTTGAGGGGTGCAGCAGGGTGTCTTTGAGACACCCCTGCACCCTTGAAATAATTCTCAAATTGCAATTAGCAATTTGCGAATTCGCAATTTGAGAATTATTGCACTATCATTCCTATGGGCCTTCTGGCCCATAGGAATGCATTGAAAATTATTCTTTATTTGCGAATTCGCAAAATGTGAATTCTCAAATAAAGAATAATAAGGAATCGCAAATAAATTGAGATTTTGTACATACATACCGTTTTGCGAATTCTAAATAGCGATTCGCAAAAAATCGCTATTTAGGATTCACAAAACAGTATCTTGATACATCTGGCCCCAAATCTAGGCACCGAATACAATAGCGTGACAATGAGCTATCAGCCAGTGACCCACGAACAAATTTACAAGGGTACACATACATGTTTTCACCAACAATGAGAATGCTATTTCCAACCAGATAGCAGATAACGAGCAATGATCATGGTAATTAACCAGGCAAACGATTGTGTGGTAATGACTGCATTTTGAAGTGAATGAAAGAGAATAGCCAGTTCTATATGTGGCACTACCATTAAGTTGCACATATTTAATTGAAACTTGCGAATAGAACGCAGATAATGAATAATGAACATGGTCCTAACCAGACATTTGAGTATGTGGTTTTTTACTGCAAGTAGTAGTGATCGATAGAGTATTGCTTTCTATATATGTTATTTGTGGCACTTCAATATTAAATGCACACTTTTGTCCAACTGCCCCCCCAAGGTTACCAACACCATTTGTATTTACAGGCACAAGATTGACCTCCAAGGTGTTAAAGGACTAATACGTTGCTTTACAATTCACATACCACACGGTCCTGAAGAAAGCCCACTGACCTTTATAGGTGACCAGGGCTGAAACATGTCGACCTTTTAATTTCACGAAAATTGATAGGGTGAGAATCTTAATAATTCTCGTAACGCATATCTACTAGATTTTCACTGTTAACTCGAATCCAGAACAATAAATACTGTAATCTGGCTGTCCGAGTTATTTTAATCTCACCACCACCACTTATCACTGGACACTACTGCTTTTTAACCTTGGGTTACTACCTCCAGGTGGAGGCTGCATATCAACTAACCCCGTGATTATGCAGACACGAGAGTAATATAGAGGAGAACCAAGATATACCGCTACCAGAAAACATCTACTCACGTGCATGAGGGTTTTTTACCAACGGACATCCCACTTACCTGTAAAATCCAGGTTAGCAGGACAAGTGATCCGTCCCCCCAATTGATCTATGAGATTACGTTCCTAGGAAACTGGATGGATCACATATCTTTTCCTTCTTACTCCTCAATGATTGATGAATATTTGACTAAACCACAAACAAAACACCAAATTATACCTGGGAGTTTTTTTGACTCCAAGGTATAATTTGGTGTTTTGATATACGGCTCGGGGCGTGTACCTGGTTAGTCGTTAAACTTGCCCTCAGACCCCCTTTTTTTCAATTGTTGTCCATGTAAACTACAAACAAGCCAAAATAAGTGATAATGGTGATTTACAAAAAGGCAAGAACATTGATGCAAACATTAAGAAATGCCATAAGTCTGCCTGAAATTATGAAAATGTCACACGTGGCATTCTGAAACCTTCGCAGCTATGAACACGTTTCCTAGCACTTTCAGGTGCCAAGGCACTATGCAGCATATGTATAAAGATTAGAACATGTACACGTGAATGCAGCTTGTAATACTGCCTGAAAAAGGCTCCATGTGTGCATTATCTACCAGTCCCCTAGACCCAGCCCCCAACTGCATTAATATTTTCTCCTTATTTTCAAATTAGATTTTTAAAGTTTCTTTAGTGCAGACCGAGCCCAGAAGTGTGTCAGACTGCTAAACATGAGACGCGGGAAGTAGTTTATACAGAGAGAGCTGTGCTGTGTTTTTCCCAGCTGTAATTTGAGGTGTTCCTCAGAAAGTTTGGTGACAGAAGAAATTACGACTCATACAAATTCCAAAAACGAGCATCTATTGATGTGGAGCAGTACTTGTCAATAACTTGAAGGAATTTTGCATTCAGTGTATCTGCTTTAGAAAGTGCAATGGATAAAGAAAAACTAGCACACACCTGCATGATACAGTAGGATGTGGTTTTAAAATAGAGTGCAATATCTTCTAGGTAAAAACAATTAGCTGTCCACGTCCAATCAGCGAAGAGCTAAAAACGATTGTGTCAATTTTTAGAACGGTGCAAAGTTCTATATATAAGAAGCAGTGAAAAAAGAAAAAGGGTTTCCGTCACAAATACAATTCTCTTTCTTGTCATCTTTTTCCACATTAAGAAATGTAGTCCTGCATTGGAAATTAACCCTTCAATCCCCAAAGCTTTGAAAGACCCTGGCTGGCAACAGGACTCTTTCATGCGTTGGGCCAGTTTGTTGCCATCCTCAGCAATGCTCTGTTTGATGGCTTGGCAAGCTGCCCAGGTATTGTTGTTCACGACTGAGCTTCGAGTCACAACACATAGGCGCAGAAAAACAACACCTAATTTAGAGGGCAGGATATGAGAGTTTGGGCTCCAATTAATCTGGCAATAACAAAACATTAGTTTCACCTTGAGTGAAAGCACCTCAAAGGATTTTGCTAGAGCGCTTGTGAAACAGCACTTGTCACATATTTCTATAAATGTGTACATTGTTACAATAAATAATAGGTACATTGAAGTTACCTTTACAGTGGTGCGGCTGGGGGAGGCACGGTCTGCCCCAGGCAGCACTCTTTTTTGGAGGCAACCACCTACATGGAGGCAGAAGTTGATGCACAATTTGAGTTTCTGATACAGATATGTGGTACCTCTGGCTATTTTATTGTTTGTTAATCAATAATCTCGGCCAGGCAGGTTGCATTTTGTGACTTCAATTCTGCATGATGTCTGCTACATTCACCCTCTCTCTTGATCTTAACCTGAAATAAAACCCAATCCAAGATTTGATATTTTTAAGAGGAGGTCTTTCTTCAAATTCATAGTGGTCTTGCCCCAGCTATATCCCTTCTTCCAATGTAGACATTCAGAAAATGCCACTATTTTTTTTTGTCCTCATTTGCCATACCCTCATTCCAGAAAACGCCAACCACCTTGCGCGTCCTATTTCAAGAGACAGATAAGATCTTAATCCTCTCTCAATCCCAGACACGAATGTCAGAGCGGCGGGAGACGAATACAAGAAACGTAGAGGGGGAGGGGAGAGAGGTGTGGACCAGCAGTTACTCCATCAAGGTATTTTCGACCTGTCGGACCGATAACGTTATCCGAGGGAACCAACCAAGGTCCGTGGAGTATTATAGGCATAATCATAGGACCCGGGGGGAAAAAAAATGAAAAAAAATACCCCAGCAATCCTATCTCCACTGAACCAACAAATCCCAGAATGACACATTTTGTTTACTGCAAGATCTGGCCAAATCCACCTTAGATGTTTCATATACTGATGTTAGCCAGCCTGCATATGATGGTGCCGTAGTATCAACCCAGAATTTGCAGATTTGCCATCTTGCAAGGAGAATTGCATAAAACAAAAAAGTCTTAGCCATGCCGGTGACGCTTTCATCTAACCCAAAAATGATTAGTGGCAGCGTGATAGAAAGTGATGTACTGAGAATAGAGTCCAATGAAGACTTTACTTCTTCCCAAAATGGAATAATGAGAGGACAGTCCATAAACATATGTACATCACATGCTTCAGGAAGATTACATTTATTACAACTCTTTCCTGGCTGGAATTTTGATAACCTTAAAGGAGAGAGGTAGGCACAGTGTAGCGTGAAAAGATGATTACGCCTCAGCCAAGCTGGGTTAACCGTTTTATACAGGAGAGTAAAAGATCTTATCCATAGCTCCTCGCATTAAAGGCCTGTATCATCTTCCAAAAGCTCATCGGGGATGGTAAACTCCCCGTCCACCTCCTCCAAGATGTTCCAGTACCAGAAAGCCACCTCTTTGCCACCCTCTTGCCTCTCTACCAATTGTGTTTCCAAATTACTGGTTTTCCCCAATTGAACCCCATTTCTGCTGATAGCCCGGGCCCAACTATCGAGCTGTATATGTTTGAATCTAGATAAAGCCGGGCTTACCATATCACTAAGCTCTTCCCATGCTACCATTACTCCTCCTGCCACTAACTCACCCCATCTCACGATCCCTGCCTCCTTCAAAGGTGTTGCAAGACTATCCTTCAAACATGGCAGGAGCCCAGGGGAATCCCAAATGGGGGCAAAATTTGGGAAGTAAGAAAGCCCTATTCTCCTTCTTATCTGTACCCAGGCTCTTGCCAGTGATTGTAAAATCTTTAGCCTCACATTCTTAAAAAACTTCTGGTACCCAAATTGAAATAAAAATCCATCAACTGGCAGGTCCGCCCCCACTAACATGGCCTTGAACATTTTCCCTGTAGATGAGCTAGATGGTATTTTCAAACGCATTCTGGAGTGGGATATCTGAAAAGCCCATGCCTAGTATTGTAAATCTGGTAGTGCCAGCCCTCCCTTTTCCCTCCTCCTTCTCAACTTCTTCCAGGCCAGCCTAGTCGCCTTGTAGTTCCAAACAAAGGAATTAATTTCCCGCTGACATTTGTCTATCTGTTTAGGATTGAAGGCCAGGGAAATGGTGTTAAAAATGAAAGTGAATTTGGAGAGGATGGACATCTTTACTAAGCTTATTCTCGCTAGTATGGTCAATGGGAGGAAAGTCCAAGATTTGAATAACTTCCGACAGTCTTTGAAGACCTGATCTAGATTGGTCTGCACAATGTTTCCCACTTTTGAGTGATCCGTATTCCCAAATAACGCATGGAGGGGGTCACAATGAGCTGTGTGTTAGCGATGTTCCAGGTCATTATTTCCGTTTTGCTTGAATTGATTTTGTACCCCGAAATCAGCCCAAACTCCTCCGCTCTCTTAATAACCATTGGAAACGCTTGAACCGGATCAGACGTGTAAATAAGGATATCTTCTGCGTGGAGGGCTACCCGCTTTTCCCATCCTCCAAATTCAAAAGAGGGGATGTTATACTCTTCTCTCGAAACCTGCGTAAAAGGCTATGTATATAAATTGAATAGGAGGGGAGAAAGCGGGCAGCCCTGCCTAGTATCCCTCGTAATTTCAAAGGGCTCTGTCAAGACACCATTGACCAGCAATCTAGCCCGAGGGGCCCTATACAAGAGATCGATAAGTCGACACAAATGAACCCCAAAGTTAAACTTTTTCATTACCACGGCCAGATAGGGCCAATTGACCCTATCAAATGCTTTGGTAGCATCTAAAGTGAGGGTAGCCAGGGGAAGAGAAAAGGTGGAGGCAGTGTTGATTGCACCAACCAGTTCATGGGTAAGATCTGCCAACTGACACCCCTTTATAAACCCTTTTTGATCTTGAAGGATTATTGAGCCACTTTCGCTCCCCAATCTAGTTGACATGATGGCAGCAAACATTTTGTAGTCGTTATTGAGGAGCGAAATTAGCCGATAGGATCCACAATCAGTTGGGTCCTTACCCTGTTTAGGGATCAGGACAATAGTTGCATCACTCCATGACTCTGGGGGTGCCTCTCCATTCAAAAGAATATCGTTAAAAAGGGCAGTCAATGTTGGAACTACGACTGCACTTAAAACACAATAAAGCTCTCCTGGTAAGCCTGCAGGGCCGGCCGCCTTCCCTCGCTTTAATTGTCCGATGGCTCTACTCACTTCTGCCTCTGATACTTCCCTCTCCAGATGGCTACTCTGTGATGTTGAAAGAGTTGGTGGGGAGACCTTGTCTAACCAGGACTCCCTTGCTGCAGGGTCGTTCGTGATCTCCTCCTTATATATCGCCTGGAAAAATACCTGGAATGCACTCCCGATATCCAAGTTAGAGGTCCTAGATGTGGCTTCACCTTCTAATTCTATTTCCCTAATATATTTTTTTGCTTGATTGAATCTTAATTTCCAAGCCAATACCTTGCCTACAGCATCCCCAAATTCAAAGTGGGAGATCTTACTCGCCTCCTATCTCTTGGCGACTCTTTCTTGTAATATATTTTCAAGATGTTTTTTCAATTCGGCCCTCTTCTCTTGCTCTTCTAGGGAACCTATGGAGGGACCAAAGCCTCTCATCCAAAAGACGCATTTCCTGCTCAAGATTTCTAACTACCTCTCTGTATACCTTCCCTCTGTGGGATGCTCTGTTGGTTATACATCCTCTCAAATATGCTTTCAAGGCCTCCCGCACCATAGCTAGGGCGGCCAACTCCAGATTGATTTAAAAAAATTACCTAGCCTCTGCTACCAGAAAACTGACTTCCTCTTCTTCTAGCAAAATCGTCCGGTCAAATGACCATGAGGCATGTTTAGTCTGCTGGCCATACTTTAAAGTAAATAAGATAGTTGAATGGTCAGACAGATGAGAGGGAAGGTATTCCAACTCCATCAAAGCGTCTGTAAGGCAATAACTGAACAATGCATAGTCAATTCTCAACTTATGCTTGTATTTGAAGTTCTGGAAGGATACCCCCAGTTTATTGCCAGCTCTTTCTCTCCATAGGTCTGCTAGGCCTAACTGTGTCATAATTGATATTAGGGTTTGCCTTGATGTAGATAGTATACAGGCTCTAGAATTAGGTGACTTGTCAAGCTTGGGATTTAGAACTATGTTAAAGTCGCCTACCCATATAACCGGATGCCTGGGAGGTGATCGCATGGTTCTGAATCCTATTCAAGTAAGACATCATCTTGATAAGGGCCATAATAACCGACCAATATAAAAATCCGACCCTCTGCCAAAATTTTTGATAGAAGCCATCTCCCAATGTGGTCCTCTTTATATTCCAAAATCTGAGCTTTAGCCTGTTTTTTAAAGATAATGAAGATCCCTCTTATATTAGCATTTTGATCTGTGCAAAGAAACTTATCCACCCATTTCTGTTTTTTAAGCATATCAATAACTTCAGTCTTGAGTAGATGTGTCTCCTGAATGACAATGACCTGCGCGGGGGAGTCTATCAAATATTGTAGAATTATATATCTTCTACTCCTCACACACAAGCCATTGACATTCCAGGATAAGACCTGCAGGAGGGTCATATCAGTTTCCTACCCCATCCAACCACCAACCCATAAGGCCCAAGACCCGTGAGTACGACTGCTGAGAGAATACTCACAAATAGGACATTTAAGAAACTTAGTTGGCTTGACGAGTGCTGACTTATGAGGACATTTTAAAAATAAATTCCCTCTACCCAGTGCCCCCTTCCTCCCACCTCCGCTAGAAAACCCCCTCACTCACACTTGCCAGATAGATAGCCAGGTTTGCGTCCTCAGACAGACCCCCCTCCTGCAGCGCTTGACTATATTGATTTGGTTGTCAAAGACTACCTTGCTGAAAACCTCTAAGGAGAGTTGAGAGTCGAGGCCCCCGCCCAAGATATTGGGAGTTTTAAACCTTCCCCTCTATCATTTTGTTGTACTAGGATGTAGAGATATATTAGCTCCCCCCCGCGAATGATCGCTAATGGATTCTATTAGTTCATCTGCCTCGAGAGGGGATCGGATGTTATACATTTTATTGTTATACATCACCCGCAGAAAAGCGGGGAACCTCATCTGCTCCTGTTGCCCCACTGCTCTGAACTTCTCCATTCTTTGGCCGAGCTCCCACTGTCGGTCTAGGGTGGATTTAGATCAATCGGACTGGACTGCAAAAGAGAAGTCTGGAGCCTTTAATGACTTGGCCTTCAATGCGAAGTTCAAGATTTTCTCCTTCAGTGAATATGTAAGGAAGTTGACCAGTATCTTTCTTGCTTTTGTTCTCCCGGGGTTTAAGCGGAAGGGATCTCTATGTATACGCTGGATGTCTCTCTCTAGCATGTCAAGTCAAGTCAAGTCATAAAATTTGTATAGCGCACTACATACCCAGAGGGTTTCAAGGCGCTTAGGAAGGGGAGGGGGATTATTTGTCAAATATCCACGTTTTAAGCTGCTTTCTGAACGCTAGGTGGTTCTGGGTGAGGCGAAGGTAAGCGGGGAGTGAGTTCCATGTTTTAGCAGCCAGGTATGAAAAAGATCTGCCTCCCATGGTGGTCTTGTTGATGCGAGGTACAGTGGCGAAGGCTTGGTTGGAAGAACGTAGTTGGCGGGAGGGGGTGTAGAAGGACAGTCGAGAGTTGAGGCAATCTGGTCCGATGTCGTAGAGTGATTTGTGTGCGTGGGTAAGCAGTCGGAAAGTGATCCTCTTATTGACGGGTAGCCAGTGGAGGTCTTTAAGGTGACCGGAGATGTGTTCGTTGCGTGGGATGTCTAATATGAGCCTGGCTGAGGCGTTTTGGATTCGTTGGAGTTTCTTCTGGAGTTTAGCGGTGGTACCTGCATAGAGGGTGTTTCCGTAGTCCAGTCGGCTCGTGACCAGAGAGTGGGTGACTGTTTTCCTTGTTTCGGAGGGGATCCAGCGAAATGTTTTTCTGAGCATGCGAAGAATGTTGAAGCAGGAAGAGGATACAGCGTTGACTTGTCTGTTCATTGAGAGTGAAGAATCCAGGATGACGCCAAGGTTCCGTGCGTGGTCTGTCGGGATGGGTGCTTTTCCGAGGGCTTCCGGCCACCAGGAGTCGTCCCAAGCAGAGGGGGATGTGCCTAAGATGAGGACTTCTGTTTTATCTGAGTTCAGTTTCAGACGGCTTTGTTTCATCCATTCGGCAACTTCTTTCATTCCTTCTTGTAGGTTAGTTTTGGCGGTGCTGGGGTCCTTGGTGAGAGAAAGGATCAGTTGAGTGTCGTCCGCGTAAGAGATGATGTTGAGGTTGTGTTGGCGGGCGATGGCCGCGAGGGGGCTCATGTATACGTTGAAGAGGGTGGGGCTGAGTGATGATCCTTGAGGCACGCCGCAGATGACTTCCGAGGCCTCGGACTTGAATGGAGGAAGGCGGACTCTCTGGATTCTTCCGGTGAGGAACGAGGAGATCCATTCAAGTGCTTTTCCTTGGATTCCGATGTTATTGAGGCGTTGTAGAAGGGTGCTGTGGCAGACTGTGTCGAATGCTGCAGAGAGGTCGAGAAGGATGAGGGCGACTGTGTCTCCATTGTCCAGTAGAGTTCGAATGTCGTCTGTTGCTGCGATGAGGGCGGTCTCAGTGCTGTGTTTTGCTCGGAAGCCAGATTGTGAGGGGTCGAGTGATTTGTTGGCTTCGAGGAAGGCGGCGAGCTGGTTGTTGACGGCTTTCTCGATGACTTTGGCCGGGAATGGAAGAAGCGAGATGGGGCGGTAATTTTTGAGTTCGGTGGGGTCCGCTGTTGGTTTTTTCAGAAGGGCGGTGAGTTCAGCGTGTTTCCAGTCTTCTGGGAAGGTCGCGGATATCAAGGAGCAGTTGATGACGTCTCGGAGGTGCGGTGCTATGACGGAGTCTGCTTTGTTGAAGATGTGGTGAGGGCATGGGTCTGTGGGGGATCCAGAGTGGATGGAATTCATCAGGCGGATGGTTTCCTCAGTGGAGATTGGGTTCCAGGCGTTAAGGGTGTTTACGGGGGGAAGATGGTCAACAGATGGTGGGGTGGGTTGGTTTCCGGGTTGGTTGTCAAAGCTGTTGTGGATGTCTGCAATCTTGTTGTGGAAAAAGGAGGCTAGGGAGTCGCAGAGGGTTTGAGAGGGGGTGATGTCGTTGGAGTTGGCCGAGGGGTTGGAAAATTCCTTGACGATGTTGAAAAGTTCCTTGCTGTTGTGGGCGTTGTTGTCAAGTCGATCCTTGAATGCTGTTTTCTTGGCTTTTCGGATCAGTTGGTGGTGAGTGTGGGTGGCGCTTTTGAAGGCGTCTTTGGTGCTGGTGGATGGGTCTTTTTTCCAGGCTTTTTCAAGGGAGCGGCAGAGTTTCTTGGATTTCTTAAGATCATCGTTGAACCATGAGGCCTTCTTGCTGCCAGGTTTGCTTTGACGTTTTTTCAGTGGTGCAAAGGTGTCGGCGGTGTTTGATAACCATAGGGTGAGGTTGGCTGTGGCTTCGTTGGCGTTAGAAGAGAGGGCTGGGGGGTTTCGAAGGAGCGAAGCGGAGATTTGGTCCGTGGTGATTTTCTTCCAGTTTCTTTGCAGGGTAGGTTGGGTGTGGTTGATGGGTTTCGGCTTGTTGTAGGTGAAGTGAACGCAGCTGTGGTCGGTCCATAGGAGGTCCGTAGTGTGGCTGAAGGAGACATGATTGCTGGAGGTGAAGATGGGGTCGAGTGTGTGACCTGCGATGTGGGTGGGGGAAGTGACCAGTTGTTTAAGTCCGAGGTTGGCGAGGTTGTCCAAGAGGGTGGTGGTGTTGTGGTCGTTTATCTTTTCAAGGTGAAAGTTGAGGTCTCCCAGAAGAATATAGTCTTTGGAGGGGAGCGCATGTGGAGAGATGAAGTCCGTGATGTCTTCACTGAATTTTGCGCGGGGTCCTGGTGGTCTGTAGAGGAGAGTGCCTCTGAGAGTGGTTTTGGGGTCGATGTGGATCTGGAAGTGAAGGTGTTCGGAGTTGGCGAGGTTGGTGTCAGAGCTGGTTGAGATGCGGATAGATTTCTTATGGACGATAGCGATTCCTCCTCCTGTGGGGCTGGTACGGTCTTTGTGAGTGATCTTATAGTCTTCAGGGATGGCAATGGTGATGTTTGGTGCGGAGGAAGCGTTCATCCATGTTTCCGTTAGGAAGGCGACGTCTGGAGAGAAGGTGTCTAGAAGGTTCCATAGGTCAATGGCGTGTCTGTGCACCGAGCGGGTGTTGAGAAGGATGCATTGTAGGTGGTTGGGGTCGGGAATCTGTGGTGTAGTCGTATCGGAGATGTTGTCGGTGCCGCTGAATTTGCAGGAGTAGCAGGAGAAAGGTCCATGGGTGTGTCCAGGAGCGGCTTGGACGCAGTTGGGGGCGCGACCGGGGTTAAGGGCTAGGAGGGAGGCGGCATCATAGGTAACGCGGGGGGGCTGGGCAGCGCGAGGGGCAGGGGGTCTGGCGCTGGGAGCGGTCCAGGCGCGGACGGGCATAGACGGGCTTACCTTTGGCGCACCTTCGGCGCGGGTTGGGCGCGGACGCTGCGCGTGGACGCTGCGCGCGGGAGTAACTGTCATATATTGATGGTGGAGGGGGAGGGGCGAGGGCGCTTCAGCTGGGAGTCGGGCGGGCTAAGGAGGACGACAACAACAACAAAATGGAGGTGGAGGGGTCAGGGCGGCAGGAGAGCTTGGGGGGGAAACGCAAATACTGCAACAGGGTTGCGCTGTTCAACAAAATGCAAATGAGCAAAAGCGGCGAGAAGTAAATAAATTAAACAACAGAGTCACGCTGGCAGTATCACACTGCAAATGGGCAGATCGGCAAATACAGCAAACAAAATGGGCAAAGCGGCAGTTTCAGCACACAGCGGCAGTTAGAGCGCACAGCAGGCTGTAGTAATTAATTGCAGTCCAGAACAGAGCAAAAGCGCTGCACAAACGATACCTCAGCAGCAGGGGAGCGACCACTCAGCTCGGAAGCGTAGAGCGAGTCACGGCGCTTCTAGGTGTGTGAGCGCTGTTTGTTGTCTGTGGGAGGGCGCTTCAGCTGGGAGGCGGGGCGGGCTAAGGAGGACGACAACAACAACAAAATGGAGGTGGAGGGGTCAGGGCGGCAGGAGAGCTTGGGGGGAAAACGCAAATACTGCAACAGGGTCGCGCTGTTCAACAAAATGCAAATGAGCAAAAGCGGCGAGAAGTAAATAAATTAAACAACAGAGTCACGCTGGCAGTATCACACTGCAAATGGGCAGGTCGGCAAATACAGCAAACAAAATGGGCAAAGCGGCAGTTTCAGCACACAGCGGCAGTTAGAGCGCACAGCAGGCTGTAGTAATTAATTGCAGTCCAGAACAGAGCAAAAGCGCTGCACAAACGATACCCCAGCAGCAGGGGAGCGACCACTCAGCTCAGAAGCGTAGAGCGAGTCACGGCGCTTCTAGGTGTGTGAGCGCTGTTTGTTGTCTGTGGGAGGGCGCTTCAGCTGGGAGGCGGGGCGGGCTAAGGAGGACGACAACAACAACAAAATGGAGGTGGAGGGGTCAGGGCGGCAGGAGAGCTTGGGGGGGAAACGCAAATACTGCAACAGGGTCGCGCTGTTCAACAAAATGCAAATGAGCAAAAGCGGCGAGAAGTAAATAAATTAAACAACAGAGTCACGCTGGCAGTATCACACTGCAAATGGGCAGATCGGCAAATACAGCAAACAAAATGGGCAAAGCGGCAGTTTCAGCACACAGCGGCAGTTAGAGCGCACAGCAGGCTGTAGTAATTAATTGCAGTCCAGAACAGAGCAAAAGCGCTGCACAAACGATACCTCAGCAGCAGGGGAGCGACCACTCGGCTCGGAAGCGTAGAGCGAGTCACGGCGCTTCTAGGTGTGTGAGCGCTGTTTGTTGTCTGTGGGAGGGCGCTTCAGCTGGGAGGCGGGGCGGGCTAAGGAGGACGACAACAACAACAAAATGGAGGTGGAGGGGTCAGGGCGGCAGGAGAGCTTGGGGGGGAAACGCAAATACTGCAACAGGGTCGCGCTGTTCAACAAAATGCAAATGAGCAAAAGCGGCGAGAAGTAAATAAATTAAACAACAGAGTCACGCTGGCAGTATCACACTGCAAATGGGCAGATCGGCAAATACACCAAACAAAATGGGCAAAGCGGCAGTTTCAGCACACAGCGGCAGTTAGAGCGCACAGCAGGCTGTAGTAATTAATTGCAGTCCAGAACAGAGCAAAAGCGCTGCACAAACGATACCTCAGCAGCAGGGGAGCGACCACTCAGCTCGGAAGCGTAGAGCGAGTCACGGCGCTTCTAGGTGTGTGAGCGCTGTTTGTTGTCTGTGGGAGGGCGCTTCAGCTGGGAGGCGGGGCGGGCTAAGGAGGACGACAACAACAACAAAATAGAGGTGGAGGGGTCAGGGCGGCAGGAGAGCTTGGGGGGAAACGCAAATACTGCAACAGGGTCGCGCTGTTCAACAAAATGCAAATGAGCAAAAGCGGCGAGAAGTAAATAAATTAAACAACAGAGTCACGCTGGCAGTATCACACTGCAAATGGGCAGATCGGCAAATACAGCAAACAAAATGGGCAAAGCGGCAGTTTCAGCACACAGCGGCAGTTAGAGCGCACAGCAGGCTGTAGTAATTAATTGCAGTCCAGAACAGAGCAAAAGCGCTGCACAAACGATACCTCAGCAGCAGGGGAGCGACCACTCAGCTCGGAAGCGTAGAGCGTAGAGCGTAGTCCGCCGTCTCATCCAGATTCAGGGAGTCCTATAATAGTGACATCACAAAGGCCTTAATGTCTCTACCCTCTTTCCCCTCCTGGATCTTTAGGAGTCGAAGGTTGTTCCGTCGTGAATAATTTTCTAAAGACTCAACCCTTTCCTTCATGGCGTCCCCATCTCTCCGTAGGCTTTGGATCTTGATCTCAGCTGGCTCCAAATTAGCTCTTAGCGACCCAACCAAGCCTTCCAGGGTCTCTGTTCTTTCGTAGAGACCGTCTACTTTCTTCTTGAGAGTTTCACATACTGCCCTGATCTCATTCTGATTTACATTTGAGACCGTGAAACCACTCCTGATCTCCTACCTCATAGCTGTCAGAAGTGCCTCAAGCGGACCGCCAGACCCTTTCTCTCCATCCACCGCCCCCCTACTTGCCACATTTATCTCTTCAATGACCTCCCCAAGGTAGGTAGTCTTCTTGACACTATCTACTGGCCCAGAACCTTCTGTTGTATTGAGGGGGTTAGTGGTCTCATTAACATCATCTTGGGGGGCAATGGTCACAATATGCAATGGGGGAGAGGTTTCGGCCATGCTCCCTTTGGGGGTACTACCCACAGTGGAAACTACCAGGAGGATTTACAACACCTGAGGCAGTGCTTTGAAATAAGAGCACAGAGAGGGTGTGATGCAGACTGCACTACCTTGTAAGTGCTTATTTTTACCTTTCCCCCCTTTCTGGGACCCACTGCTAGTTTTGGAACGTTTTTTCCTTTCTTTCCTTTTGGCCCCCTGGGTATCACCAATTCTGTCCCTGGATCTGTCAGCCTCAAATACCGCCTCAGACACATCCACAGTCACAGCTTCAACCCCCACTACATTATCTCCTTCCAAACCTTGGTCTAAATCAGAGTTCTCCGCCTCCCCACATGAGCTCTCTGTGTAAATGCAGCTTCTGGGCCCCTTCCCCCGCCCTTTACCTTTACCTTTTGCTGCCTGTTTTTTTGTAGTGCGCTTGCTGGGGTTAGGAGTCTCTGCACCTTCTGTGCCCTCAGCCCGAGCCCCCACCTTACTTTTGCTCTCCACCCACTCCTACTCTGGGGATCTGTCTGTTGCAGCGCCATGAAACCGCTGGCAAAAGTGCGCTTTATAAATATTTTTAAACTCAAACTCACCCCTGAGCCGCCAGGAGCTGCAGTAATTTCACCGGTCACCTCTGCTGCCTCCTCTTCCCCTTCAATGCTTCCAGCAGGGCGAAAGCTGGCAAAAGCTGGATGAACTGCCGCTCCCCCTCCTCTCTCCCCACGTAAAAATCCTCTGAGGAGCCCGCGAGCCGCCGCCCTGCAGCCGCGCCTCAGATCCACGGCTGCCTGCTTCCACCGTGGAAGGAACGCTGGGGGGAGGAGTCTCAGGCCCGCTCCGAGGCACATCAACGCTGAAGCAAAGCGGGGCGAAGTGAAGTGAAGATGTAGGCAAGTCCGGGGGGGTTTAATCTTCACTTTTTCGTCCACGGCAATTTCTCACACCAGGCACTGCATTGAGTAAGTTGGAAAGCTGGCAATTAGAAAAAGTTGCGGCGGAGCTTGGAGAGGTCCTACGAGGACGTGCGTACCGCGCGTACCGCGCGTACCGCGCGTACCGCTCTAACCAGCGGCCGCCATGTTTTCCCTCATCTAAAAGTCTTCGCAAACACCCATTGTTCCAGAAAAGGCCACTATTATAACTTGTTTTCCGTTTCAGACATTTACTGTTGGGATTTGGGAAGTTGATGCACAAACCTTTGTGATCTTTCTGACCCAGACTCATCACTTGCTCCTTACTTTTTTTGGGGTGGAATTTTGTATAGCGCAAACTAGACCTGAAGGTATCAGAGTGCTTTGTTCCACTGCACGTAACTGGTGCTCATGTAGTCAGCTATGCTTAATACAAGTTTCCAGAGGTTGTTTTAAATGAGGCTGCAACAGACCTCTTTGCTTCCTTATATTTAGAAACAAGAGGGATGTAATGTGTCTGGATTACATTACATGCCCACAGAGAAAATTACATCACTGAATAAGACTTTTTATTGGAAAGAAGCACTATGACTTATGAAGAATGTGATATTCAACTGTACATAATGCTGTATAGTCGTGTTCAGTTACTCTGTCACTCACTGGACATGGTTACCGGTTTCCTACAAGAGACGGGTCCATGGTTAATCAGGAAAATTCATAGCACTTTATCCTGCTTCACTCAGAAATCTCACTACTAGGAACTTGGGGTGAAGTCAGGTTTTCTGGACATTCTTGGTGCAGTGTCTTTCTGTGACTGAAAACATCAGTCAGAATTACAGCAAGGTTGACTCACCCTTCCATACTTCCAAAACATTGGTAACTATGGGCCATATGTATGAAGCCAAAAATGAGTCGCAAACGCTGCGAATCAGTAAAAAGTAGCGTTTGTGACTCAAAAATCGCTAATCGCAATGTATGAAGCCAAAAACGGACGCAAAATAAGGAATAGCAAATTAGCGATTCCCAAGCGTTGCGACAATGCTAAATAGCAATTACAATAGCGATTCCCAAATTAGCGATGAAACCTGTTTGCGAAAATCGCTAAAGTGGAAATCGCAATTCAGAAATCGCAATGGAATGTATCAAACAATTGCAAATAGCGAAGTACTCAAAATCGCAAAATATGGAATCGCAATTACCATCAAGTGGGAGCAGGTGGTAACCAGGTGCAAACTATAAATTGCAGCCCAGAATGCAACACACTCCCTACCACAATGTCTGGGCTGTACATGATAGTGAGGAGGCGAAGAGTGAGAGCTCTGGCGCAGAGGAGGAGACGGCAGCAGAGGATATTCGGTTACGCACCACCATCTTTCAACGCACTGAGGAGGACATCTACACTCATTACAGACTGGAGGAAGACAGCATACTTGATTTGATAGAGGAACTCAGGCCCCACCTAGAACACCCCACCCGCAGGACACAAGCCATACTCACTCACATCCAGGTCCTCTGTTCACTACACCTGCTGGCCTCAGGTAGTTTCCAGGGGGTCAAAGCCTCTGCAGGAGGGGTGTCACAGAGTTCCCTGTCGCGCTTTTTCCATGCGTTCCTTGACGCCATGACACATAGGATGCAACATCACATACACTTCCCCAGCACCCCACAGGAACTAGCACAGACCAAGCAAGAATTTTACAACATAGCCCAATTTCCCCACGTCATAGGATGTATAGATGGAACACATGTAGCCATTTCACCACCCTCCAACATAGAGTATGTATTCCGGAACAGGAAATGCTACCACTCACTGAACATTCAGATGGTGTGTGATGCCAAAAACATTATCACCGATATAGTGGCAAAGTACCCTGGAAGCACACATGACGCCTTCATATTCCGACACAGTGGGCTATACCGTAGACTCTCAAGAGGGGAATTTGGAGAGGGATACCTACTAGGTAACAGCACACACTGTCAGCACACATTTGACATGCCCAGCATGTGTATCACAGTGACTGACCTTTACACATTTCCATCCACAGGGGACAGTGCCTATGCAGTCCGGGATTTCATCCTGACACCCTATCTGAATCCTGCCACTGCTGGGCAGTGGCGCTACAACCGGGCACACATTTCCACAAGAGGCACCATCGAGAGAACATTTGGGATTTTGAAGAGCAGATTAAGATGCATACACAAGAGTGGAGGAGCCCTCCAATACAGCCCTGAGACGTGCTGCAAAATTGTTGTAGCTTGTGCCATGCTCCACAACATTGCAACCAGGAAAGGGACACCTATGGAGTTGAGTGACTCCGAAGCCTCTGACGTGGAGGGACCTGGACCCATACACATGGAAGCTGGCGTAGCTGCTGCAGTAGCTGGCTGACAGAGGCGTGATGAGATCATGCGAAACTACTTCTAGGTGAGTGAAAATGATACACTGACAACTTGTTGCTTTGCAAACGTGTTTACTACCCAATTGCAACAATGTAACACATCCAAAACAAACATGGATAAAGTCTCCAAAACAAAAGCACATGTTTCCATCACAGTGCTACCAATCAGTCTTTAGTGCAGCAAGTGCTACACTGTTGCTGGCACCATCACTCCCCTGTGTGGTATTTGCTTTTCAAAACAGTCCCTATTGTAGTGTGGCCGGGCTTGTTGCTCCGGCCACTACGGCGCCTCTCAACAGTGGGTGGGGGTGTGTTTGAGCTCCGGACCGACTGTGAATCCTCCTCACTGGGGGTAAGCACCCCGGGTCCAGCAGTGCGCAGCGCACGCAGCTCGTCAAGGGTGGCAGTTGACTGCACCACTACAGTGGCTATGTCCTGGATACCATGGGAGAATTCACGCTGTGTCTCTATGGCACGCGTGTAGTGGTCCAGGCGGGCCATTTCTTTGTGCCTGGCTGCGTGTTCCGCTCTCAACTCTGCAGTTAGCTCCTGCACAGCCCCCCTGATTGCCTCCCGTATGCCTCTGTTCCCTGCCCTGATCTCCCTCTGAATGGCCTTCATGTGCTTCGCTTGCAGCCGGTGAACCTGCAGCATGTGCATCTCCAGGCCAGCGAACACAGATTCCTCCTGTTGGACATTGGAGCTGATGGCCGTGCGGGGTCTACGCTTGCCTCTGGACATTGCTCTGGACTCCTGCTGCTGGGGTACTGGTGCATCAGACTGCACATTATCATTTTCATCTTCATCGTCATCCATAATCCTCAATGGCCTGACGTTCCTCCTACTTTGTCCCAGTGGCCGGATGAAAGGAGTGTGCTCCCCATCAGAATCATTGCCATGGCTGCCTTCTCCAGAGGCTTGAGGTCCTGTCTCAGGTGCAGTGGCTGTAGCATTCCCACTTGCAGGTGCTGTGGATAGAACAGCACACATTAATTATTTTTTACATTATATGTGATGTTCAAATACATTTTTCACAGTCTTCCCTGACTTTACTTGTGTCATTCACCTATCCGGACCTGTAAAATTGTACTAAGTTAAAATCTGTAGCTACTTTCTACATTACAGTCTATGGTGACTACAACTCCCATAATGCATTGCTGTGTCTGCCTGTGTAATAGCTCTAGCCTGCCATGTGGTTCCCCTAATCCCTAGGTTGCTGCAGGGGGTTGCTGGGGGTGGTTTAGGGTGGGGAGACATGATTCTTACCTGGTCTTGCAGCAGGTTGTGCTGAGCTGTCGAGCACTGACACACCCGCAACACTCTGTGTAGGCAGTGTGGCCTCTACCAGCTCCTCCAGTGGTGTAGAGTCTGGGATGTGGGAGGTTCCCCCACTGGTGATCTGGGACTGCTCCAGTCTGGCAGCCAACTTCTCCTTGGAGCGCTGTCTCAGGTCATACCAGCGCTTCCTCAACACTTCAACTGTCCTGTGGGTGACTCCTAGGGCATTCACTTTGACTTGGATGCCCTCCCAAATCCTCCTTTTGCTGACTTCTGGAACCTTGTGGGAACTCCTCCCAAATAGTGCCTCATGGTGTGGCACCATTTTGGTGATGAGGGTCTCGAGTTCAGCCTCTGAAAACTTTAGTTTCCTCTTCCTGCCTGCTTCCCCTTCTTGCTGGTCCTGCTGGCTTGCTGGGACATCCTGGTTTCCACCTTCTGCCATTGCTCCTGACTTGCAAACAACACTCTCACACTCTCTGTCTCTGTCCTGAAGCACCTTGGGTAATCTTTCACTTCCGGATGGTGATGTCATCATTATGCATCAGGATTGCGATTGGATGTTTCCAGAAAATCGCTAAATTGCGATTTTTCGCGTGGGAACATCGCAATTTAGCGATTTTTGGGCTGCGATCGCACTATTTTGCGAAATACTGGCTGCGAACTCGCTAAATTGCGATTTTTTTTACCTTTACAGAATCGCTGTTTTGCATCGCGCAAACTTTTAGCGATTTTCTCCGAGTCGCTAAAAATTTGCGATTGCGTTGATACATCCCGATATGCGATTCTGAATTAGCGATTCGGTAAAAATCGCAAATTCAGATTCGCAAATCGTTTTCTTGATACATATGGCTCTATATTGCCTGTATTTTACAGCACTTAGAAACAGCCACATGCAAAATGTAGCGCTATATTTAAGGCACTTTTTTGACATTCCTGCTTTAGTGACACGGTAATGCGAGTGAGCTTGAAACACCTAAGGAGGGTTCGGGGGTTCTCCCTTCGAGAATATTCTGAAAATATATTGGGCAAATGGTGCATTTTCAATCAAATTTGAGAAGGCAGGAAGGTTAATGAAGCAATTGTGAATCTGTTCTAACAAAGACAGCACACCCCAAACCTGCAGATCATCTTCCACTTTATCATCATGTCTACATTTTACGGAGGCGTACTTCCTCCGCCACTGCCTACCTACCTACTCACACACATCCCTCTCCCAAATGTCGACACTATGCCCACCCTGGCCCATCCAGGTAAATGCGACTCACCTCTTTGCCAACAATAGCAAATGCAAACATTCAAATTCCATCTTTCTGCCTTTATTATGCATTGCAAGCTACTGAAGAACCCACCAACAGCAAATGTAGGTGGTGTGGAATATGTTCATGACCTTGAAGGCAATGTTGTGCAAAAATAGAAGAATTCAAAAATTAAAAATAGGGCAGACTGAAGAGAAAAAGAGAACTTATGCCTTAAACCAGAGCTTTCCAAACTCTGTGTCGCGACACGGTACTATGTCGCCTGCTAATAGTAGGTGTGTCGCGGGATGAAGGCGGTACTGTGATGTTCCTACGCCACACGTAGGTGGAGAAAGGAGGAGACCGTTAGGCGATCGTGTGCACGCGGCACATGTGCAGTTTCGGGACGAGGAGGAAACAGCGGTGTTCAGTTTTCTGAGGTAGGGCACAGTGCGTGCTTTTCTGTCTGTATTATCTGTGTTTCAGATAACGCAGCTGGCCTCAGCCTCAGCTGATCCGACCAAAGCGAATAGTTGCTGCAGCGGTCACTGGCTTACAGCTGCTTCATTTAGGAGAGCTGCTCCGACGCGCCATACCACGCTGTTGCAGTTGGCTAGCACTGACTATGATCTGCGCCTGCCACTTCACTTCAAGTACTTGTCATAACTTCTACTATTTTTGTTATAAATGAAACAAAATAAATGCTAATAATGTCGAGCATTTTTTTTTTAATGTTGTGTCAGAGCGAGTGATCTCGTTAAGGTCGTTTGGGGAACTTTACTCCATCAGCTCACACAGACCCCATGAAGGGAATGCCTGACATGCAGTACACTACAAAATTGGGGTGGGCGACACACACAGCAAGTTGTCAGTCACTAGGGGCATCACTGTGCGCTGCAAAGATCCTAATATTTTCACATCATTTTGCCAATCACGTTTTGGCTGCCTTCGCTGCGGTCCAGCAGGGCTGGCTGTCTGTTTGATCCTTCTCTAAAGCTAATACGACCCAGGACAGCCCGACACTGACTGGAGAACAAAAGCTGACTTCAGGGCAGCAGGACCCTAAGGAGGCGGGAGGCAAATGGATTCTGAACTGGCAAGGTGACTTGCAGTCTGCTTGCCTTGCAGTTGCTACCTGCAAAAGAGTCAAAGTAAGTGCCAGTCATGGGAGCGTGTGTGTGTGCTTATGCGACCCAGCGAAAATACATGCTGAATATTTGACTAAACCACAAACAAGCCAAAATAAGTGATAATAGTGATTTACAAAATGACAAGAACATTGATGCAAACATTAAGAAATGCCATAAGTCTGCCTGAAATTATGAAAATGTCACACGTGGCAATCTGAAACCTTCGCAGCTATGAACACGTTTCCTAGCACTTTCAGGCGCTAAGGCACTATGCAGCACATGTATAAAGATTATAACATGTACATGTGAATGCAGCTTGTAGTACTGCTTGAAAAAGGCTCCACTTGGGCATTTTCTACCAGTCCCCTCCACCCAGCCCCCAACTGCTTTAATATGTTCTCTTCGTTTTCAAATTAGATTTTTAAAGTTTCTTTAGTGCAGACCGAGCCCAGAAGTGTGTCAGACTGCTAAACATGAGACACGGGTAGTAGTTTATACAGAGAGAGCTGTGCTGTGTTTTTCCCAGCTGTCATTTGAGGTGCTCCTCAGAAAGTTTGGTGACAGAAGAAATTACGACTCATCTAAATTCCAAAAATGAGCATCTATTGATGTGGAGCAGTACTTGTCAATAACTCAAAGTAATTTTGCATTCAGTGTATCTGCTTTAGAAAGTGCAATGGAAAAATACAAACTTGCACACACCTGCATGATACAGTACAATGTGGTTTTTAAATAGAGTGCGATATCTTCTAGGTAAAAACAATTAGCTGTCCACGTCCGATCAACGAAGAGCTAAAAACGATTGTGTCAATTTTTAGAACGGTGCAAAGTTCTATATGTAAGAAACAGTGAAAAAAGAAAAAGGGTTTCAGTCACAAATACAATTCTCTTTCTTGTCATCTTTTTCCACATTAAGAAATGTAGTCCTGTATTGGAAATTAACCCTGCCATCCCCAAAGCTTTGAAAGGCCCTGGCTGGCAGCAGTACTCTTTCATGCGTTGGGCCAGTTTGCTGCCATCCTAAGCAATGCTCTGTTTGATGGCTGGCATGCTGCCCAGGTATTGTTGTTTACAACTGAGCTTCGAGTCACAACGCATGGGCGCAGAAAAACAACACCTAATTTAGAGGGCAGGACGTGAGAGTTTAGTCTCCAATTAATCTGGCAACAACAAAACATTAGTTTCACCTCGTGTGAAAGCACCTCAAAGGATTCTGCTAGAGCACTTGTGAAACAGCACTTGTCACATATTTCTATAGATTTGTTTTTAAAAATTGAACATTGTTACATTATAAAATAGGTACATTGAAGTTACCTTTACAGTGGTGCGGCTGGGGGGGGCTCGGTCTGCCCCAGGCAGCACTCTTTTTGGAGGCAGCCACCTAAATGAAGTTCACAAAACTGTGGTTTACGCCTTGCGCCTACGCTTGCCTTTTAGATATAGGTTGTGCCTAAGAAGTCGAAGTTCATGCTTTATTTTTTCATATATTTTATTTTTACTTGTGAAATTTGCCATTGACGTATATAAAAGGAGGCAGAAGTTGATACACAATTTGAGTTTCTGATACAGATATGTGGTACCTCTGGCTATTTTATTGTTTGGTAATCAATATTCTCGGCCAGGCAGGTTGCGTTTTGCGACTTCAATTCTGCATGATGTCTGCTACATTCACCGTCTCTCTTGATCTTAACCTGAAATAAAACCTAATCCAAGATTTGATATTTTTAAGAGGAGGTCTTTCTTCAAATTCATAGTGGTCCTGCCCCAGCTATATCCCTTCTTCCAATGCAGACATTCAGAAAATGCCACTATTATAACTCGTTTTTCGTTTCAGACATTTACTGTTGGGATTTGGGAAGTTGATGCACAAACCTTTGTGATCTTTCTGACCCAGACTCATCACTTGCTCCGTATTTTTTTTGGGTGGAGTTTTATATAGCGCAAACTTGACCTGAAGGTATCAGAGTGCTTTGTTCCACTGCACGTAACTGGTGCTCATGTAGTCAGCTATGCTTAATACTAGTTTCCAGAGGTTTTTTGAATTGAGGCTGCAACAGACCTCTTTGCTTCCTTATATTTAGAAACAAGAGGGATGTAATGTGTCTGGATTACATTACATGCCCACAGAGAAAATTACATCACTGAATAAGACTTTTTATTGAAAAGAAGCGCTATGACTTATGGAGAATGTGGTTTTCAACTGTACATAATGCTGTATAGTCGTGTTCAGTTACTCTGTCACTCACTGGACATTGTTACCGGTTTCCCACAAGAGACTGGTCCATGGTTGATCAGGAAAATTCATAGCACGTTATCCTGCTTCACTGAGAAATCTCACTACTAGGAACTTGGGGTGGTCGGGTTTTCAGGACATTCTTGGTGCAGTGTCTTTCTGTGACTGAAAACATCAGTCAGAATTACAGCAAGTTTGACTCACCCTTCCATACTTCCAAAACATTGCTAACTATATTGCCTGTATTTTACAGCACTTAGAAACGGCCACATGCAAAATGTTCCCCAAACGGCCTTAACGAGATCACTCGCTCTGACACAACATTAAAAAATGTTTTTGCTCGAAATTATTAGCATTTATTTTGTTTTATTTATAACGAAAATATTAGAAGTTATGACAAGTAATTGAAGTGAAGTGGCAGGCGTAGATCATCGTCAGTGCTAGCCGGCTGCAACAGCGTGGTGTGGCGCGCCAGTGACTTTTCACGAGTCGGCCCGGGCAGCTCTGATAAATCAAGCAGCTGGCCGCCAGTGACCCCAGCGGCAATTATCCGCCTTGGTCGGATCAGCTGAGGCTGCGGCCAGCTGTGTTATCTGAAACACAGATAACACAGGCAGAAAAGCACACACGATCGCCTAATGGTCTCCTCCTTTCTCCACCTACGTCTGGCATAGGAACATCGCAGTACCGCCGTCATACCGCGACACACCCACTATTAGCAGGCGACACAGTACCGTGTCGCGACACAGAATTTGGAAAGCTCTGCTCTGTGATGTAACACCTGAAGTGGCTAGCCAAGCCTATCAACTCTTGTAACAGCCAAGCTTAGTCTCTCAAAACGTATTATGGGTAATCACTATCATAAATAGTTTATTCTGTTCTAACTTCTTAAATGTTGTATGTCTTTCACATAGTTTAAGAACTGATATAGGATTCCAACATTTTCTAAGTATGTAATACTATGTCCACTCGTCTACTGTAACTTAACGTTTTGCGTCTGTTTTGCAAAAGCTGTTTGCCGCTCTATGCGGACATACACAACTATATTGTAGTATGCAGTCTGTTTACTTTGTAGTATCACTTTGTTGTTTTATCTACATTTCTCAGAGATCCTTACCAAACATTTGAGATCATAATCTTAAATATATATTTTTTAAAGTTAAATGAAAAGCTCCCATAAGAGATGTTATACCAAAAATTACTTAGAAATGTTTTTATTCTGAGGAGGATCATTTGTGATATCCAGTCTGATAACTCGCCACTGCCATTTTTAGGACATCCTGGATAACCACTGAACATGTGGAAGCCGTGGTATGAAGCTTTCCAGATGTCTCTTGGAGCAATTGGAGCTGAACACATAGGTGCAGGAAGAAAACAATATTTATTACTCCACTCACTGTTTTTTGGAAGAAGAGATTTTTTCCAATGTCCTTCAGATTTAGTTTTGCAAAATGATGGGGAACTTGATGAATATGAAGAAATAGTAAAGAACACTAAATAACTCATTTAAAGGTCCAGGATGGTTGTGTTAAATCACAAATTCTACAATAGAGCACAAAAACAAAGGAAAAACTGTTGACTTATTTGTAGCAGCATTACACAGTTTTATATCAGGATGTCAGGTTGAAAACTTCACTGATCAAAGTGGTTAGAGGCCAGTTTATTAGCCACTGTTATGACAGAAACACTCATTAAAAATGTCTCACAATTGGAAATCCTTCATTGAATAAAAATATCAAAATGGTTAGAAGCAATGAAATATTTCATGCTTTAGTCATAGAACTGATCATCACTCATGGGGATAATGTGGCGGAAGTTCAATAAAATGTAAATTCACGATACAAGAATTACAAGCAAGTGAGTAATAGGTTTTTTAAGCAATGTAATTTTTGTGTTAGACATGGTGATGCATGTCACACCGGGGGTAGCAAACAATATTAAGCAAAAAACATATGTGCAGACCATGTGACAAATTGGGACACTTTACAAAGGTATGTCAAAGGTCTAAAATTATGATTTCCACAAAAGTAGCTAGTAACTGTTAGGACAAATCAGTAGATGATGATAGTCAACTGGTGCAACAAGACAAGCATGGATATGGTGTTAGTAGTAACTGAAACAAGATTATTAAAGGAAATCTCCTAAAATGCATTGATCAGTATATTGATCAGGTTGTGGTTGATTAATGTTTACATTTTCAGATAGATTCAGGAGCTGCAATACCCATATCAGCCAAGAGCTGATTGAAAGGACATGGATCAATTGATAACTGTCTCCTTTGGATAGATCCCTTGCATCGTATGAGGGAACAATTAATAATTTACTAAGACTTTTTTAAGGCATTCTTTAGTTCAAAGTAAAATTCAAGCTAAAATTGATGTTGCTGTCAAATAGGGTGGTTCACCAAGGTCTCTTTCTAAGGGTTTTGAGACCTGGGACTAAAGAACAGATTTTAGTTTTGAAAGCGCAATCTGTGCTTGACAACTTCATGCTAAGGTCCCTGGGTTTTTCTCAGAAGAGTTAGTTAAGATTCAAACATTGCATTAACAATAAGGATCATTTTAGTTCTATAAAACATTAGTTTAAACATTTTTTTCTAAGCCATTTTGTTGGATTTTCCACTCTATATTACTGTTGTACATCAATATCACAATTGTCATATATATACACTTTCAATTTAATGTATACTCCCATCTTTTGTTATTGTGTGATAAGGACGGAAATGTGGGTGTTAGTGTGCTGTCCAGATCTTGAATTAGTTGGGGAGGTAGTTACTATCCCAAAACAGGTGTTAATCCTTTTGGCGGATATCTCCAATAGGCAAAAGCTTGAACAGCCCTTTATGACATTATCTATGTGGCTTAACTGGGAGTGTGTTATTCAGTGGGGTTGGAGGGGGCCGGGTGGGTGTTTATGAATCTATTCTAATTGGTTATGTCTCAGGGCGTGACTTGGGATGTACACTGGGTGTTGCTAAGTCACAGATATATATTATAGGCTTCCGCTGTGAGTATTGGGTTGGTATCACCGGGAAGATTGGCTATGTCGCAAGTGATTGGGATTCAGTCACCTTTTGTCAGAATCACTGAAGAAGCGCAGCCCATTCTGTGGGTATGCAGTGGCGGTGTATCTAGGTAACTCCAGATAATAAAGAATTATCAATAAGAAGCATACAACTATACTACATTTTGATCGTGTCTTGAAAGGAGAACTGTATTTAGGAATATTACGTGGCTACTCCAGGAAGAAGGCGCTGGCCGCCGAAACGCGCGTAGAGTCAAATAATTTCGCCACTCATCTTACTTAGTTTATGCATTTATTGTTCATTGTAACTTTTTTAAATTGTTTTCACCTGCAATACAAAACTGCATGATTTTTAACTTTGTGTCAAATGATTGAAATGTTTTCTGTTTTTAACTAAATGAATAAAATATGATGTCTTTTAGCCAGCTGTAGTTATTTGTTTATTATCCCTTACCAAGTAGCTATTTAAAACTGCTGATTGCCTAGGTTGTTACTTCACACATGTGGCGGTGCATCCCCGCACCTCCTCGTTTCTCAGTGCATTCTCCTCCACCATGCTCCATTTATTTACTGCTCCTGTCCAAGCTGCCAGCGGTGATCCCTTGGGGGCCTGCCAATGCATGGCGATACTCCATTTTGCCAGCAGAATAGCTAGTGATGCGAACCATGTGTGAATTTTATAGTGTTTTCGTCATGGGAATTGCTGAGCGCGTAGTATTCCCATGTGGCTATGTTGTGAAGCCCTGTGATTTCCTGTAACTTAGTATGGATTGTGTTCCAATAGGGTTGTATGGTGGGGCAGCTCCAGAAAGTGTGTTGGAATATGGCGGCAGGGGTTTGGCATCACAGGCAATGGAATTTTGCATCCGGGTAAAACTGTTAGAGCCGTTCTGTGTTAGGTAAGCCCTGTGAAGGATGCAGAACTGGATATTTTTAACTCGTGCATTACAGGATTTTATTTCGGGTACTCTAAGGCACACTCCGATTCCTTATCGTGTAGTGCGCACCTGAATTCCTCCTCTCATGTTTGTCCTAGTTAAATGAGCAGTGTGACTACGGCTTTTCATAGCCAGGTAATTAGGTGTCACCCAGGGCCCATTTTTAGGATTGTGTGCAAAACTAGATGTGTTGGTGGTTCCCACTTCAACAGATCGGCTAGTTGCTGGCAGTCCAAGAATATTTGTCTATGCAGGAGAAATTGTCCTTGCGGTAGCCCATTGTCCTCTGCCAGGTGGGTAAAGACAAGGAGCCGCTCGTCCTCCAACAGAGACTCCAACTTGGTAATCGAGTGATCCTTCCATATCTGCATGGTATGGGCTGTGTAGTGACTGTTTCCCAGGGCTAGGCCCACCAGGGGTAACAGCAGAGTATATAGCTGCGTACTGCAGGACAGGCTGTTGATTCATTGCAAACAGGACCTAGCTAGTGCTACCTGCAGTGGGTATTTTATTTATTTTTGGATGTCAGGTAAAAGCAGACGCTGTATCACTGGGGTTGCCATGGAACCTGTCTCTGAGCTGGTCACCGCCAGACCGCGCTCAGCTGTCCAGCATGTTAGCCACTGTAATTGTGCTGCCAGGAAGTATGCCTCAAAAAGTGGGGGTCCTAGTCCTCCCTGAGTTGTTGGTAGCTGCAGCTTGTGCAGAGCTATTTTGTGCTGCCCGTACTCCATATTGGGGAGGTGAGCAGAGAGACTAGTTTTTGGGAAAAAGAAGTGTAGGGGGATGATCAGTAGAATGGTGAAGTGGTACAGGAGATGATGTACTAATACCATCTTCGCCAGGGCTATTCTACCAAATGGGGCTAGGGGGGAGAGTCTTCCAGAAACTAACTTGAGCCTGTATTCCTGCCTCTGCTTTATGGAGGTTGCCTTCATATAGGTCTTTAGGGAGAGTGGTAGAGTCTAATTCCTAGGTACCGAGGGGCTGGCTCCCTCCAGGTGAGCCTGGTGTCACCTACGTTGATCTCCTGTGGAGGGAGATCAGGCTTAGGGGATATATGGTAGATTTTGCTCAGTTGACTTTCAGTCCAGCCACTGCTGCAAATTCTGTGAGCGTCTCCCAGATGGGTGCGAGGTTTAGTGTAATGTTGTGTTCATATAATGTCAGATCATCCACATATAATGACACTCTGTGTGCAGTGCCGGGCATGGGATCGCCAATGGTTCAATTGCTAGTGCGAAGAAGAATGGAGAGAGAGGGCATCCCTGATGCGTGTCTCATGAAAGGCGCTGAGATAAGATGACCAAGGCGTATACGGGTCGAGAGGTACATGTAAAATAATCATGTGTACGCCAGCAGTCTGGGGCCCACTCCCATGCGCTGCTGTACTGCCAATAAATATGGGCAGGTTAGAGTGTCAAATGCCCTCTCCAGGACCAGTACTAGGCAGGCTGCATGGGGATGCCGATCCTGCACCCATTCCTGGATGTGGAACAACTGACGGATGTTATGGGATGTTTTTCTGCCCAGCACAAACCCACACTGGTCCGGGTGTATTAATGTCGGGAGGATTTGGGTATAACGATCCGCTAGGATATTGCCCTAGATCTTACAGTCTGTCGATAGTAGTATAATCGAACTGTAGGACAACAGTAGTGCAGGGTCACAACCTTGCTTCTGGAACGATGCTGTGATGGGTTCTCGTAATGAGCTCTGGAGTTCACCAGTGTCTAGCGCCTCTCTGTACATTTCCTCTACCCTGGATGCGAGTTGTGTAGAAAAAGTGGTATAATATTCTAATGGTAGGTCATCGTGGCCCAGGGCCTTATTGTGTGCCAGGGCTTGAATCGCTTGTTTGACATCCGATGATGTGATTTGTTTGTCTAAAATGGTTTTATTGGACTGGGAAATCCACAGCATGAGTAGAGTGATCAGGGATCCCCCCCTCTTTTGGGGTTCTCATGTTCGGGGCAAGTGTAAACTTTAATGTAGTAGGTATGGAAGACCTACACGATGTCCGCCTGCGAGTTGACCATGGTACCCATGGGGTCAGCTATTTCTGTGATTGGACGCGCTATTGTGTCCTGACGGATGAGCCCGGCCAGTAATGCCCCAGATCAATCCCCCTCCCGGTGAACTCTGGCTGCATACGCTTTAAAGTTATATCTATGGAGATCGACCAACGCCTCTCATATATGGTCTTGGTCTCAACAATCTGAGCCGTGGATGCCTGTCTGGTGTCCGCTGCCTTGGTGAGACCAGCCAACTTCTTTTCTGTGGCTTGTAGCTTCTGTTCCAGTGTGCTGCGTACACCCGCTATCTGCCTGATACACGCTCCTCTTAAAGGTGTCCCACTCCAGTAACCTAGAGGATGCAGAGTGTATGTTCTCTGTGAAGTAATTTTGGATGCTGTTTTCCTGTTTGTGGTGGATATACTGGGTCCTCGAGGCTCTCAGGTATTTGGCCTTCTCTTTGGATCAGAAGGAGCCTGACTGAGTCACTCAGCCGCTGAGCTTCCCCTACTTACCGCTGTTTAACCAGTATCGGCCGCCAGTCTCTGGGCTCCACCCCCCTGGGGGCTCAGCACAGGGCTACGCACCATGATGTCGGGTGTTGGGTAGTTGGATTCACCTCTGAATAGCCCTAGCCGGGCTTTTTCGGTAACTGAAGATTGTGGGCTCACCGGGAGGGGGAGGAGAGCCCGGTCAACCCCCCCAGCATCCGCAATCCAACCACTGGTGCCACCATTCGTTGTGTACCTTCACTGTTATATGTAGGATATGTTTGTCCTTTCTTTTGTAGGGTGAGTTTTCACGGGTAGTCTATCCACACCAATATGCCACTACTGTCAGCACTCGGGCGTGCAACTCCCCATCGCTGAGCCGGTCTTGGTTCCAGAGCTCAGTACTCAGCTTATTGTTCTGGAGAGCCCCACTGACACAGATGATTATCAATTGTCGGACGTACACTCGGAGCATTAGGCCAGCACGTCCATCATCATGGCAGGTTCGGCCACACCCCTCTATAAAACATAAGTTCATGGCAGTTTCATTTAGTTTGAGGTTGGATTTAGAGAGAGAATGTGATCCTTTGGTCGATGAGGAAAACTTGATTCCAAGTATATACCTAATTATGCACCTAAATTAAATATTTGTCAAGCATGTTAAAGAAATATGTGTGTGCAATGAGCAATATAAGTCAAAGTTTGACTGGGTAAAGTGTCAAATGAGTAGTGGCAGAGTGCTCAAGGCACGTGATCACTGCCTACCATGTGTCATCACTTAACTGCTAGCAAGCATAGAATAGGGGTGTTACATTTTCAAAAACTAAATGTGGTGAGGTAATAATTTGTTTTGCTTATAGAGTGTTGAAGAATTCAAAACTCTATTACCCAGTAAAATGAAAAAGAATTGTTAGCAAGCTATTGGGCAAAAGAGAAGTTCCAGTGTTATGTTCAGGTAGGAAATTCACACTTCAGACTTACCAAAAACCTTTGGTGTATTTTGTGAAAGGTGAAAATGTCAGGAATTCAACCTCACCTATTGCAATTTTAGCAGTCACAATATTGCAATATAATTTCAAAGTGTGCTTTATTGATGGAAGTGAAAATTGCAGGATTTCTTGTCCCTTCTGCCTATAATTGAGGAGACACCTTGGGATGAAGATGTTTTGTGGCAGCTTTGTAGGTTAAACATCATGAGTGGCAACACCAGTTATCCAAGGGGATATTCAGAAAAAGGTTGTAAAGTTTCTGCAAAATGTATACAACCTCTTGATAAGATTGCTGAGGAACTCTCTGTGTAGGATGCAATCTTGCCACTGGTGGAGGTATTTGATTTATTAATCAAGAGTGCCCATGAGGGACATTTAGGAGTAACCTTGACAAAAAGAATAGTTTGTGGAATATTTTGTTGGCTAGCTATGGATAAAGATATAGAATAGGCATTTAAGAAATGTGTTGCATGTAGACATCCCGGGAAGAGTTATAAGGTCAGAAATACCAACGCTGCAGCCTTTTAAATTTCTCTCAAGGCCATTGAATAGGAGTAGTATAAATTGGGTAGGCCCCTCCCACTCACTTCACCCTCAGAAATGTGCATGCTTTTGTTCTGATGAACTATAAAAGCAATATCATTGGGTTGGCTGAATGGATGAATACAGAGTCTTGTCTGAATGTGTACTCATGGTTCCATTGATGAAATGTGAGGTCTATGCGGTAGCTCTACTACACCACTTCTCATTCTGGTTCCAAAGTTTCTCCTTGTGAACTATGGAGATTAAGAAGACCTACATCCAAAGTATGGCCTGCACGGATTTACTGGTGGTTGAGTATGGATGTGCAGTTGGAGGTTTTAGATAAGATTGTCAGAGAAAATGTTCTAGAGTCCCAATTTAAATAATAATAATAATAATATAGAGCTTGTAGAGCGCTCAGTAACGCCATCACGGCGTGTCCCCGCGCTGAAGCTGTCTCAGGAACAACAGACAAAAGCCCAGGATCTAAGCAGTGTATAGGTGAGTTTTAAGCAAAGCCCTAAACCGCGTTTCACTGCTCTCCAGTCTCAGAGCAGGGGGAAGTTTGTTCCATTGTTGAGCTGTTTGGAGCGCAAAGGAGCGTCCGCCCATTCTAGCTTTCCTAATCCTGGGGACTGTCAATAGTCCGGTGCCCTCTGAACGGAGGGTCCTGGTAGGTTCATATCGGCTGACTAGATCCTTTAGGTTATGTTTGATGAAAGAAAGAAAATTAAACAGGTTAAGCTGTTGTTTGGAGATCTAGATCATACTCAGAAACATGGTTTTGTAAAAAAAAAAAAAATATCTGGCCATACTTGATAACGTTTGGGGCAATCTGATCAGAGTTCAATAATGAATATGTATACAGTTGGGTGAGTGCACAACCTATGTTTGACACAATTCGTTTGTTCTTGGGTGCTCCGTGGGTGGCGGCCAACGTCCCTGGGCGCCTAATTAACAGATTCAGTGTTGTGTCCCTAATGGAGCATTAAGGACATCCCCTTGGGCACACCTTAGTTTCCTCCCTTGAAATCAGAGGATTCCACGCATGTTTGTATTTCTTTAGTCAGATGTATTTATTTGATATTTTCGATATTTTCTCTTCATTTATCTTGTATTCATTCATATGGTAAATTTTCATCATTCAAACATCAGTGACAATTATTCCTGTGTATTCCAATGCATTTCGGGCGATATCACAATGCCCTTCGTCAGGGAATCAATACTATAGAAAAAGCAAAAAAATGATAATTGTAATGGTGAACTAGAAACTCAATAAGCTGACTGTGAATACCTAAACAAAAACTTATTCTACAAGTCTTCCAGTGTATATGCCAATGCTTACACCTATTACCCTTTATCTGCCCGTGTTACTATGTCCCATATCCAAAGTGCATAAATACACTCACGTGTCACTTTTCTTCCCTTTAGCAGTATGTATCTGGAAAAACAATGTCATGGGGACAGCGCATAAGCACATCGCTCTAACCGGGTCTCTTAAAAAGATAGTGTTAAACTTGCCGGTTTTTCTTAGATGAAACTGACCTGATTCTCGCCAAACCGGCGTTTCCTTCGGCATACTCTACAACTCCATTGCTGATGGTTGTCTAGGTTACCTACAAGCTATGCTTCTATTGGATGCCGTTCCGTTCACGTGACACTGGGCGTCACACTAATATTGGCCGAGCTTAGCGGTTAAAGTGTAACAGCAACCCTCCGCTAATAATAAGTGGTATGACTTTGGCTAAAAACGCTAATCACACTAATAAGTACTATGTTAAAAAAATGAAAAATAAAAATAAAACAAACATTCTACTTTCGAAAAAAACTTATTCCTACTTGGGATTCGAACACCAAGTATCAGGTGATCAAAAGTCTAAGCTCAAACACGGTGTGCTATGGGGACATGTGGGATGTTGTGGAGAAAAATAATACAAGTGAAAGGTTAATAAACACTAGTGAGTAAACGATAATACAATAGACATTATAGTATATGGTATCACAGGTCTCCTGTCCAGAGTAAGGGAAAAGAACAATCTCTAACATACGAGTTAAATTATAATTAACATGACAATTCGCTTCGTTCGTTAAGCCCTTTCGGGCTCTGAGTGCACAGTTTATGTATCCAGTAGTTCTCTCGTTGTAACAAATGTTTGGTGTTATCTCTTCCTTCTATTTTATCTGCTACTTCTAACACTATGTATTGCAATTGGGAGATGTTATGTTTTGCCTCCATGAAATGGGTGGCCACAGTAGATTTTGCGTTTTTGAGCCTTATGTTGGATTTGTGCTCTGTTAATCGTGTCTTTATACTTCTTTCAGTTTTTCCAACATATAGTTTCCCACACGGGCATTTCAGTGCGTATATAACATTTTTAGTATTGCATGTCGCATTGACTCTGATCTTGATATTGTATCCCTTCATTGGATGATTTATGGTGTTGCCTTTTATGATGTTGTTACAACTTCCACAGCTTAGACATGGCTTAGTTCCTTTGAATGATTTGGTTTGAGGTTTTCGTTGCTTGAGAATGTCTCCCACATTTTGGGCCCTTGTGTGTGCGAATATGGGAACTTGATCAAAAGAATGTTGGAAGTCGGGTTCTGATTTTAGCATGTTCCAATGTTTGGTAATGATTCTTTTGAAATTGTAACTTTGAGTAGAAAATTTGGATACCGCCACTATTCGAGATTCCTCATGTTTATTGGACGGTTTTAGGAGGTCCTTTCTGTCCATCATATCCACTCTTGTTCTTGCTTTGTCTATAACCTCTCTTGGGTAACCTCTGTTCGAAAATCTTGTGGCCATTTCATCCAATGAACTTTTCACCTTGGTGCTGTCCGATGTGATTCTCTTTACTCTTGTCATTTGGGAATATGGCAAATGTTGTTTTAAACTAGGTTGGTGGAAGCTGGTATAGTGTAGCATATTGTTTCTGTCTGTCTCCTTTCGATATACATTAGTTTCAAAGCCTTTCTTGGTTATGTTGATTCTCATATCCAAAAAAGTTATTGTGGAATCTGACATTTCCCTAGTGAGTTGTATGCGACTGTCTTCTTTGTTAAATTCACATAGTGCTGTTTCTAGCAGTCTTTCTGAGGATTTTCATAAAATGAAAATATCATCTATATATCGAACCATGAATTTGAGATTGTCTCTCCAGATTGGTTTAGAGAGCATATTTCTTTCTACGTAGCTTTGCATGAAAATATTAGCGTATACCGGGGCCGCCGAATTTCCCATTGCAGTTCCTGTGAGTTGTTGGTACCACTGTTCGCCATATTTAAAATATCTTTGGTACAACGTGAATGTCATTAATTCCATAAGGAAAACCTGAAAGTCATGGCTTCCATTCCAAGGTAGTGTGGTATTGATGTGTACAGGGACCTGACGTCTGCTGTACACATGATTACTTTTTAATTCACATCAAGGTGAATTTCTTCCCACCAGTGAATTCTCTAAAACACTTGACAACATTGTAAATAAAGCATACGAAATGGGTACCATTAATATCAAGACTAAGAACTTTCTAGTGAAACCAAATCCAATGAGTCCGGTACTCTACATGATACCTAAAATCCATAAAAACTTGATGGATCCACCCTTGCGACCCATAGTATCAACTAGAGGAAGTATTCACGAACCAATTGGTCAACTAATTGATAAACATCTTCAACCCACAGTAAGAAATATGAAGACATATGTCAAGGACACAACTGACTTCTTAAAAAAACTGGAAGAAATTCACCTTGATGTGAATGAAAAAGTAATCATGTGTACAGCAGACGTCAGGTCCCTGTACACATCAATACCACACTACCTTGGAATGGAAGCCATTGAAAGAGCCCTACTAAACACAGATTTGAATCATGACTTTCAGGTTTTCCTTATGGAATTAATGACATTCACGTTGTACCACAGTTATTTTAAATATGGCGAACAGTGGTACCAACAACTCACAGGAACTGCAATGGGAAATTCGGCGGCCCCGGTATACGCTAATATTTTCATGCAAAGCTACGAAGAAAGCAATATGCTCTCTAAACCAATCTGGAGAGACAATCTCAAATTCATGGTTCGATATATAGATGATATTTTCATTTTATGGAAATCCTCAAGAAGACTGCTAGAAACAGCACTATGTGAATTTAACAAAGAAGACAGTCACATACAACTCACTTGGGAAATGTCAGATTCCACAATAACTTTTTGGATATGAGAATCAACATAACCAAGAAAGGCTTTGAAACTAATGTATATCGAAAGGAGACAGACAGAAACAATATGTTACACTATACCAGCTTCCACCAACCTAGTTTAAAACAACATTTGCCATATTCCCAAATGACAAGAGTAAAGAGAATCACATCGGACAGCACCAAGGTGAAAAGTTCATTGGATGAAATGGCCACAAGATTTTCGAACAGAGGTTACCCAAGAGAGGTTATAGACAAAGCAAGAACAAGAGTGGATATGATGGACAGAAAGGACCTCCTAAAACCGTCCAATAAACATGAGGAAGCTCGAATAGTGGCGGTATCCAAATTTTCTACTCAAAGTTACAATTTCAAAAGAATCATTACCAAACATTGGAACATGCTAAAATCAGAACCCGACTTCCAACATTCTTTTGATCAAGTTCCCATATTCGCACACACAAGGGCCCAAAATGTGGGAGAAATTCTCAAGCAACGAAAACCTCAAACCAAATCATTCAAAGGAACTAAGCCATGTCTAAGCTGTGGAAGTTGTAACAACATCATAAAAGGCAACACCATAAATCATCCAATGAAGGGATACAATATCAAGATCAGAGTCAATGCGACATGCAATACTAAAAATGTTATATACGCACTGAAATGCCTGTGTGGGAAACTATATGTTGGAAAAACTGAAAGAAGTATAAAGACACGATTAACAGAGCACAAATCCAACATAAGGCTCAAAAACGCAAAATCTACTGTGGCCACCCATTTCATGGAGGCAAAACATAACATCTCCCAATTGCAATACATAGTGTTAGAAGTAGCAGATGAAATAGAAGGAAGAGATAACACCAAACATTTGTTACAACGAGAGAACTACTGGATACATAAACTGTGCACTCAGAGCCCGAAAGGGCTTAACGAACGGAGCGAATTGTCATGTTACTTATAATTTAACTCGTATGTTAGAGATTGTTCTTTTCCCTTACTCTGGACAGGAGACCTGTGATACCATATACTATAATGTCTATTGTATTATCGTTTACTCACTAGTGTTTATTAACCTTTCACTTGTATTATTTTTCTCCACAACATCCCACATGTCCCCATAGCACACCGTGTTTGAGCTTAGACTTTTGATCACCTGATACTTGGTGTTCGAATCCCAAGTAGGAATAAGTTTTTTTCGAAAGTAGAATGTTTGTTTTATTTTTATTTTTCATTTTTTTAACATAGTACTTATTAGTGTGATTAGCATTTTTAGCCAAAGTCATACCACTTATTATTAGCGGAGGAGGGTTGCTGTTACACTTTAACCGCTAAGCTCGGCCAATATTAGTGTGACGCCCGGTGTCAAGTGAACGGAACGGCATCCAATAGAAGCATAGCTTGTAGGTAACCTAGACAACCATCAGCAATGGAGTTGTAGAGTATGCCGAAGGAAACGCCGGTTTGGCGAGAATCAGGTCAGTTTCATCTAAGAAAAAACGGCAAGTTTAACACTATCTTTTCAAGAGACCCGGTTAGAGCGATGTGCTTATGCGCTGTCCCCATGACATTGTTTTTCCAGATACATACTGCTAAAGAGAAGAAAAGTGACACGTGAGTGTATTTATGCACTTTGGATATGGGACATAGTAACACGGGCAGATAAAGGGTAATAGGTGTAATCATTGGCATATACACTGGAAGACTTGTAGAATAAGTTTTTGTTTAGGTATGCACAGTCAGCTTATTGAGTTTCTAGTTCACCATTACAATTATCATTTTTTTGCTTTTTCTATAGTATTGATTCCCTGACGAAGGGCATTGTGATATCGCCCGAAATGCATTGGAATACACAGGAATAATTGTCACTGATGTTTGAATGATGAAAATTTACCATATGAATGAATACAAGATAGATGAAGAGAAAATATCGAAAATATCAAATAAATACATCTGACTAAAGAAATACAAACATGCGTGGAATCCTCTGATTTCAAGGGAGGAAACTAAGGGGTGCCTAAGGGGATGTCCTTAATGCTCCATTAGGGACACAACACTGAATCAGAGTTCAATAATGTCACTGCTGGACTGCTGAAAAAGTGGAAAATATATCCTCAAACAATGATGTCAAACAAGTAGGTTAGTTGATTACAAGAGTCCATATGTGAAGGAACTGCAATGGAAATTAAACTGAAATTCATCCTCCTTGATGCCTATTTTTTGTTTCTGTACTTTTTTTTAGGTGAGAAGTTAGGTATATATACTTTACTGTGGTAGTTTTTTAATACACTCCTCAATTGTTTGGTGTATTGTGCTTTGGTTTATTAGGGTGATGGTTTCAGTGGTAGTGTTCTTTGGTTGCTTAACTGTAAAAAAAAAGTGGGGATACTGTTATGATAGGCTGCTTACACTATTGGAAACTTTGGCATTTGAAGGTTCTCATGATAGTGTGTGGGGCTTGGAATGTAATTTATTATTTGATTACTCAGTAAGTTGAGACTTGGCCGGTGGGCAGGCAACCTCTTTTAAGTTGCCGCTGTAAAGAAACATGGAGATAAACCCACCTGTTCGTCATTGGTCGAAGTCTTCTTTGCTGTGAACCACCCAACACTCATCTTCAAATAACTATCAATAGGCTGTGTTCCAATCATCATTAATTTAAAAAACTACTAAGGTCCTCATTATGAGTCTTTTGTATTTGTTCCACAGAAATGCCTTTTAATTAGGTCTGCAAAAACTCCACAGATCTCTTTATCGAGACTAGAATATGGGTGCTCATCTCAGGTCTACTCAAGAACTCTTTGGCCCCATCGAAAGCCTGCCTCAACGCCGTCGGCAGACTCCTAACAGGTTCCAAGAAATTCGACCATACCTGTCCCCACCTCAAAGCACTAAACTGGCTTCCTCTCAATGCCGGAATCCAACTTAAGCTGGCCTGCATCACTCACAAGGCTCTATGCTCCAAATCCCCAGTGTTTCTCGCCCAGAAGCTTGTGATATCCGGAGGAGCCAGAAATTCACGAACCGCCAGAAACCTTTTGCTCCAACCAGCACGCTTGCAAAATAAAAAATCTACAATCGGGCCTTCTCTGGGGCCGCTCCAAGAATATGGAACTCACTCCCGCCCACCGGCAGAAGACTTCCATCTTTGGCACATTTTAAAAAGGAGGCCAACATTTTCCTTATGGGCAAATTCCTCGTTTAACGCCTGCATTTCAATCACCTCAACAATGTGTTTCTCTTTCTATTACGGCATTACCCATGGCTCTTCTGGATGATACCTACCTGGCATTTCTGGGCATCCCATACGGGAATTGAGACAGCTGTCCTCTCATATAATGTATCTACCTGTTTTTATCCCAACTCTACCCAGGTTATGTTACTGCCTATTATTTCTTCCTTGTATAATGCATCTACCTCTTTCTACCCCAATTGTATACACCCATCCTAAGACTGTTTTTACCACTTGTCAATCCTGTAAAGCGCTCTGATACCCTCACGGGTCTGGTTCGCGCTCGATAAAACTCTAAAAATAAAATTAAAATAAATGTACTTTCACCCTGAGGTTTCAGCTGCTAAAAACAGATTCTATGTGAAAGTACATGGTAAGTAAAGAATTTCTATGGAAACGATCCTGGAATAACAGATTTTCGCGGTAACTACTAATTTCTTAGAGGTCCCTCGGGATTAAACTTGTAATAGGCTCCCCTCTCCGGGAGCTACTGGTACCCCCGTGTCAGAAACTCTGAGGTAGGGAACATCTGTTCCATTTACTGGGCCACTCAAAATGTGGGACTGATAGGAGAGATCCCCTTCAATGACTTCAGAGCATTGACACATTTGCTATACAGGTCCTATCACTATATAGAAACACACTATAAAGGAAGGTGCACACATCCGGTTTAATATACGTATTAATGACTACGTGAAGACAACATCTTTCCATTATATTCCTCTATGAACATGATATTAGAAAATGCGTGCTACGGCCCTGCGCGTGCAAAGGAAGGCTTTATTTAAAGCCCTTCTGTCGCTCAGATTTGCTAGTCTTGGCAAGATGTCATCAGAAATAAAGCTGATGGAAAGTTTGTAATTCTTCTCCTGCTGCTGCCACACAAAGATAAATAGTGAAAACGGGCACTGCAGTTTAACACAGAAATGCGTTCTTCTGTTGACATTTGGTCAGGCTTAAAAGATATTATCTAACAGGCGTTTGTCGTCGCTAAATTCTTTTAACCTTTGCTGTAGAGGACACAAATGCTACTTCAGAGATCAGAGGAAATTGAACATTGGGGAAAGCTTGTTTAACTACTGGATTGCAAAGAGCACAGATTGGCCTCCCTTAAATTCAGTGGCTTTTTCTCTGCTTAAACCCTCCAGCAAGCTGTGTCAGTTCTGAAATGTTATTTTTCACTGCTGGTAGCATTGCCGGTAAACATAACTGCTGTGTTGGTCTGAAATATAAAAAATGCAGTATTCATTATATCCACCAAAAAAACAGGGTCTGATAGCAAACATCGGAAGCGCTAGATAGCGGGGAAATGTGAAATAGGTTGTGTATCAATGTTTACATCATGACATATATTGATGGAAAAAGCAACAAAATGTATGTGAACCGTGGGGAACTAAAAAACACCATCTGTGACCCTTGAAGAGGACAGAACATGAAAATGCTTTGAGTTTTTTTTAATGAATATGCTGAATGGATGAGCATGTCTGTGTTTGAGTAATTTGAGTTTGTATGATAGGACTTTAGGGCAAGGATACGTGGCAGGTGATCATAGCATGAGAATAAAAGTATGTGCTTCAAATAAAAGAAGTTATGCTGACTTAGTAATGGAAGGGTTTGATATGTAAAACATCTGATAAAAAAGTGCAAACAAGTTTTTCGTGAGGATTTATGCATTGAGGGATTTATTTGTATTTTCTTAAGTATAAATATGAAACATGTGTATGGGATCATCTTGAGTTCTTGAGATGGATCGGACTCAGTATAAACAATTTGAGGAAGGTGTCTTGTACCTGTAAGTAAGAAGGAGTTAGCGGGGTTTGTTTTCTGCTTGACATGTGATTCCCCTGTCCTGCATCCCCATATCATTGAATGCAGGGGCCCTTTGTCTGTCTTGGAGTTGGTTTATATCCACTTCATCGTCCTTTCTGGAAGAGGATTTAAATAATTTGTCAAATTAAGGGCCATTTTTATGACGGCCTTGCAACACTTTTGCGCCACCGTTGCATCACTTTTCATAAAGCAGCAGCGGCGTAAACAATGCCCCATGATGCGCCATATTTACAAAGTGATGCATCTAAGCAGATGCGTCACTTTGTAAAGCCCTGCACTACATTATACCTGTGTCAAGTATAACTTTTGCAGTGTGGGCGTCCACAATAAAGGGTATTAGAAGTGTTGCAGTGAAATCTATGAGATTTCAGTGCAACACCTCTAGAAGGCCACTGCGTCAAAACCTTATGCAGTGCTATAGGCAAAGGCCTACCCAATGCCTTTCTGGAGTTGCGTCATGCTTGCGACACAACTCCAGCAATGCATGACTTTTGCACCCACAGCTACATCAGGATTCCTGACGTATATGTCAGTCCTTGTGACATGGAGCGCCGTACATTAATAAGGCGCATCCATCATGTTGCAAAGAGGGTGCAGGGAAAACTGTTGCATCACTGTTTTTCTCAGCGATGCAACAGTCTTCATAAATGAGGCCCTAGGTTTACAAATGCTGTTAAGCAATTCGGCCCATAGAACTCTGTGGATGCGGTGATTTAAGTACAAAATACCTTTTATGCACCAAAATCCACAAGGTAAACTGTTGCAGAGGAGGGAAGCATTGAGAAACACAGTGATGCATCGGCTCTTGAATCCCAGAGGAAGGGATGCAGCACATCTGCTGCACACAGGAGAAGTGATTCATCAGTTCCAGACTGTAAGGAGAAGCGATGCATCGAAATCCGAAGACAGTTCTGTTCTGCGGGTGACGCGGAGGAAATCTTGCCACACAAGTACGATGGGTGGAAATTCGTACTCGCTAGAGCTCAATGCGGCGGTGGCAAACATGGGTGATGCATCAAAGTTAGTGCCGTGGTCTCGGATGTCAGAGACACAGTGCGCTGGAATTGGGCTGTGGCAGTTCTTTAGGCCACAAACAGGCGCTGCATTGACTTCTTCAACACCCACAGTGGTGGCGCGTGGAAACATCTCCCACACAGCAGTGCTGCATCGGAAAATTCAGAGGCTGGAAGGTCGATATGTCCGTTTTGCAGTCTTTTGCAGTAGGAACCACTTCCACGGCCCAGAACTGGAATTGGCACCACTTGTCAGGTCAGCATCTCCAGCTGTGAAGCTCACGGATGCTGCAGGTGAAGTCTTGGATGACCCTGAGACTTCTAACTGGAGAGAAGCACACACAAGCCATTGGAGACCCTTAAAAAAGCAGGATTTAAAAGCAAAATCCATTTCTTTCACTGCCTACAGACAGGAGCAGCAACTGCTGGCCAACACAGCAAAGCGACTCACAGCAAAGGGGCAATACTCTTCCTAACAACTCTTCTTCTTGGCAGAGTTCTCAGTCCAGAAGTGTTCTAAAGATGTGGGGTTATAGGTCCATTACTTATAACCCTTCTGACCCTTGAAGTAGGCATACTTAAAAGGAAAGTCTTTGTTGTACACAAGATCCTTCCTTGCTTTGCTTTGACTCCAGACACACTACAGGTTTGCAGTGACAGCAATGTGATAGGCAGGGCACAGCCCTATTCAGGTGCCATTGACAACTCCTCCCACCACTCTACCATCAGCCTGGAGATGAGCCAACAGGATATGCAGGGCACACCTAAGCTCCCTTTGTGTGACTGTCTAGAGTGACTGCGCAAACAACGCATCTGTCAGTCTAAGCCGGTTGTTGATTCCTTAGGCAGGCAGAGGCTCCGGAAGGAAAGCAAGAACATTGCCTCTTTCTAAATGTGAATAAAAAAAGGAGTGGGAACCCAATCTACCCTTGCAGGTATGGGCAATGAAGTTAACAGCAAAAAGGGGGTTTACCTACAAGGGATTTGTTTATCTAAGGTTTTTGAAACTTTTTGTGACAATTATTTATGGTCTCACCCTAAACAGTGATGGAAAATTTGATAAATCAAGATAGAAGTACAAAATAATCACAATTTATCAAATTAATCATAAATCATACACGGGGCAACAGAATATATTACAAAAAACATTTATATGCTTAATATATATGTATTTTAAAATTTATCAGGGAAAAGCAACAAAACATAGTATGTAAGGTTGGGTCAGATAACCTATACAAAAAACTATGTTGACACCTTCTCTATGTCATTTCAACACTGAATGTGATAAAGAGATAGATGTTGGAGTCGACGTTTTGTTCTGTCAAAGGAATAAAACCATCAGACCATCTTCAGGACAGAGTGTTGACTGTAGCTCCACATAGGTGTACAGTAAAACTGTAACCTGTTGTATCAATTTAGCTGGTGTATTTGTTAAACAATGCTTGTTGAAGACCAAGAATAAATAACTGTCGCGTGTCGTCAAGCAGATATTATGAGTTGGTCAAACCGTCAATGGGGGGCACCACTATTTTATATTTATATGCCGGTTTAGTCGTGGCAATAACGGAAATTTGCATCAAAATCTGAAAAGCGGCTATAGTCCTGTTCGTCTTATCGCCTGGTGAGACCATAAATAATTGTCACAAAAAGATTCAAAAACCTTAGATAAACAAAATCCCTTGTAGGTAAACCCCCTTCTTTCTAAATGTGGCATTTTCAGACACACGATTTATAAAATACCTTTGCTAAAAGGTGTGTTTTAAAATTCTGAGCTCAGAGATCCCAAACTCAAAATCTCTATCAATTCCCAATTGAAAGTTACACTTGTAAAATGTTACAAGGCAGCTCCAATGATTACCTATCAATAGTGAAAAATGAAATTGGTAGTGTTTCACTATCAAGACACGTAAATCACATCAGTTCATGTTCTAACTTTCACATACACTGCACCCTGACCATGTGACAACCTTGGGCCTACCTTAGGGGTGCCGTATATGAAGAAGAAGGGAAGTTTTGGGCCTGGTAAGTGGGGGCACTTGCTAGGACGATATGGCAGTTTATCACTGAACTCACAGACAAGGCATTGGCAGGTAAGAGGCAACTTTACAGGCATACTCATATGGCTGGCATAACAAGTGCTACAGGCCCACTAGCAGCATTTGATTTACAGGCCTTTACACACGCAGTGCTCCTCACTAGGGGCCTACCAGTAAATCAAATATATCATTCAGGGATAAACCAACCACCATTATAACTTACGGAAAGAGTATATTCACTTTAGCACTGATCAGCATTGGTTAAGTTCCCAGAGTCCTAAAGCCAACAACAACAGGTCAGAAAAAAAGGAGGAATAAGGCAAAAAGTTTGGGTAAAACCTGCAAAAAGGAACAGGTCAAACAGAGTGATTCATTATGTATCGTATGTTATAGCACCAATATCACTGAGTATCCAAAGTGAATATATTCAGGGATTAAAACATCCCGACATATCCTTTAGCAGCTTCATTGTTTCACAAGATACAGGAAAATTTTTGATAAATGCGGACAAAACGACAAACAATAAAAGAGGATAAATACAGACAGAAACGTCTGCATACTAAATACCATAAAACCAGGAGTACTCATACAATGTCAGAACCCTGCTCTGATTCAAATGCACTAACCTTATCAGAGAATTAAAGGGCCATGTCAGTCCATACCTCTTTTAGCTGTGTTATGTTGTTACCTTGTCATGCGCCAGGACGCTCCTTTGCTGGAGCAGCTGTGCGCGTTATAAATTTCTATAACATAACATACCATAACATAACCTCAGCATGTGATGGGCGGCTCGCGCCAGGCATATTTTGCACCCTCTGAAGATTCTAGTCAGAACATTCATATGCAGTGCCTACATGTTGTCGGCTGATGGTGATAAGTTGATGTTATTGATATAAACATTGATAGTTGTAATAGCAGTAAGACTGGTATTGCCCTGGTCTAATTTGATCAGGTCAGGTGCTTTCTTGGTACTGGAATGTCCAGTGTGATAACAGCTCTTCTGTATGGGTGAGACACTTTAGGTGCAATTCAGAAAAGGTAAGGAAAAAGATCTGACATTTCCTTTGATCAGATCATTCCTAATAGTATGGAACATTTTGGACATTTTTGAAGTTCTCAAAGAACTATGGCAGTATTCATGATAGCAGGATGCCTCTATAATTATTCAGTAGGAGTCACGCGCAACATTCATGCAAAATGTGTATCAGACGTAGAACTTATCATTCTGGAACATATCATTCTGCATGTTTCACTTCTATTTCATTTCTCCACTAAGAACACCTCTTACTCCACCACAGAACTACACCCTGGACTCTAGTTGGCGGTGTTCTTACCAGAATTCCAACATCGAAGTGCACTTATACATGACCATGAAAGGAGAATTTGATCAAGGAAAAAATGCAAGTCAGTTCCTCTGGAAGGCTACCTTGAACACAACTAGGATTTGTATGTATTATTTCTCTGTAGGATCATTTAAAAAATCGATGACAACCAAAAGGACTGTGTCTGGCTTTATTTAGTACCTTCTGCTGACTTGGTGAGTTTTGCTGAGACACATTTGTGAAAAACCCAACACTATATTTGGCCATTGATGTGCACTGGATGTAGCCATTTGATAATTAATGTTGTGCACTAGGCAAATACTAAAATTGTACCATGGGAAAACAAATGTAATTTAGTGACATTTTGTACTGTTTGGCTGAATCCCACATTAAAGATGTCACCTCTTTCCTCATACATTTGATGCTTAAAAGTAAACTTTAAAACAATTGGGAAAGACATTGTTTAAATAGAATATATGGTTATTTTTGAGGGGTTCCGAATATCCCTCCTAGAGGTTTTCAACAATTTCTGCACCTAGGAGGAGACATGGGCCGTACAGTAAAGCGCATTTTCATTCTTTGTGCTGAGCTCACCTTTTAAAAAGAGTGCCTGCCATAGGGATGGGTGGAATTTGAGTAGTTGCGATACTCAAAGCTCTGCGAAACGGTAAAAAATCTCCACAAACACGCAAAAGTTCAGTGAAAATGCGGAATTGTTTGTTCCGCATGATTGCGATGCTTTTCTCCTGTTAGCGAAGGCTGTTTGCGTGCTCGGGGAGAAATATCTTGCGAACACGCATTTTAAAAGCGCGAACAAGCAAAAAATTCCGCGAAGCTGTGGATGGTGGAATTTTTGACAATGACGTGTTCTCTACGGAATGCAAAATTACCTAAATTCCATGAGCAGAACGGAATTTACCGCCCAGGCCTAGTGCCTGGCGCAAAGAATGAAAATGTGCCGTACCATTAATTCTCTCCCCCAGGACAGCCGCAAACTGGGGGCATTGCATTCCTGTAGAAAATGCAGCTGCTGCTTTAAAGCCAATATGTGTTTACAGTGTAGACAGCAACCTGCCTGCACTTTGAAAGAGAATTACAGATCCGGTTGCAGACAGGTTCAGTCAGTGACAGCACCCACCTGCATAGGGAGGTTTAAGTTGCCCATAGGACCCCCTTCCCTCTCCAGAGTGTTGTTCTCACGGGGCGCATCGACAGTGCGCCTCCTAAGAGCGTCTTTGCCTCTGCACTCATGTCTGTAATATGGTGAGGGCGCAGAGGCAAAGGGATTCCCTCATTTGAATGGGCCATGGTGCATGCTGGCGCTCTAAGTGTGCCAGTGCTATCGGTATTACAGAAGGGGCCATACAACAATTTCTGGCCCCTTCTGTAATACCAAAGTACCCCGGGCGTGCAAAGCAGGAGGAAACGGCCGTTGCTCCACTGGGGCACTTTCATAATACAGCCCCATGTGTAACATTATGCAGAGAATTTATTTTTGCGAATCCCATGCCTGGCATATCATGTTTTGCCATTAAAGTTCCCTCTCTATTTCCAGTGGCTGAGTAGCATTGTTGCAGAAGGGCCCATACACCTTTGAACATCTTGGTCAATCATGATTCTCCATTTCTCATAACTTGATTTCCAAAGTAATCATTCCTCCTCTCACTCGAGGGCCATGTTGCAATGTTATTCTCAATCTTCTCACAAGCCTCTGCCAATGGCCAAGAAAAAGTAACAAACCCGAAACTCACAGACACTAGCAAACGCGATCACTTACACTTGTACTCCCAGCTGATGCATGAACACGAGTGCAACAATATTTGTACATGCTCTTTCTCAAATATATATCTTCACTCAACTAGTTAGTGAGAATACGATGTGACATTGAGGATGCATGACTTATATTGTGTGTGTCCTCGAGTATGAATGGGTAGCAAATATATGACTTCTGTGTACACATCAGTGCGGGCCTCGACTTGACAGCATGTGTGTCCTCCAAGTAGTTAGCAGGCACGTGGCATTGTTCAAGCTCCCCCAAGACCTTGACACCAATGAGATGACTAGCCTTTCTTTCTCCACCATTCCATGCAGTAGGGAAGAGAAGGGACTAACAGAGCTCTCTCGGTTGCCCTTTATTTTCCGTGGTAACAGAAAAACTGTGGGAGAAAGAGCATCATGATAGGAGCTTCCAACTGAAACAAGCCACAAACAAGCATTGGCAAAAACAACAGGTCTGGCCTTGGCAAACATTTCATTAATATTTGTTTTCAAACCTGTGCAGGAGACATTAAACATGTATGCGTATTAAAAATAAAATACACTGCTGGTTAAAGAAGCCATACATATGTTTTGAAAACATGTCAAAATTACCTGTTGCAAGAATACATTAAAAATAAACACCTTGGGGCTTATTTGTGAGCCTTTGTGCCACTTGTACGCCAATGGTGCATCTCTTTTTGTGACTCACCTGCGGCGTAAAAAATTAGCCTTGTTGCACCATATTTACAAAGTGACTCATCTAGGTAGATGCGTCACTTTGTAAATCCATGCACCACATTATACCTGTGCCAGGTATAATATATGCTGGGGTGGTATTCCGACATAAAACAGGGTCGTAGAAGTGATGCAGTGAAATCTTTAAGATTTCACTGCACCACTTCTAGGACGTAAATGCATCAATATCTTACGTCTGCCTTATGGCAGGCATAAGACTGACGCAAGCACATTTCACATGGGACTTGCCCATGTGTAATGACCCATTGCTGGAGTTGCGTAGGTACTGTGACACACTCCAGCAATGTGTCATTTTTGTGCCTACAGATACGCCAGAAATACTGACGTATCTGTAACTCCTTGCGACATCGCTGTTTTCTCGCAGGGATGCGTCACTTTTCATAAATGAGGCCCATTACATGAAGCAGGAATTGAACCACCAGCCCAAGCACTGAATTAGCTACTTGTATACAGATGAGCAAATGTGCTCTAGAAATATGTCAATCTCCGTGAAAAAAAGTCAATGGCTGCAGTAGGCTCATACATTGCTCCATGTTGTATGCTGTGGTTGGTTGAAAGGTTGAATGAAATTGTGAATGACACATGAACGGACCAGTGGAGGAGGAAGAGGGCTGATCATAAGCTTGAAAGAGTGGTCGCCCCTTCAGGAGTGAAGATCATCAGCTATGCTGATGATACTCAGCTGGTGGTGGGCCTCACTCAGTTGGCGAAACAACCTGAAGTCTTACACGACTGCCTTGCTAATGTCTATCGCTGGATGTCTCACTCTGCCCTAAAGCTTAATGGAGAAAAAACCGAGCTGATGCTCCTGGGTAAATCCAGCCCCTCTATTATTGCTAGCTGTTGGCCCCGGTCTCTGGGTGACCCACCATCTCCCAAGAAGGAGATCAAGACCTTGGGAGTTTGGCTGGAGGAAGATCTGTCCTTTAGGACCCACGCCAGGAAGACCGCAGGGGTGTGTTTTGGTCTGTTGCGGTCAGCTGCAAGGTGTTTCCACTGCTCCCTGATTCAGCAAGGAAGCTTCTGTTGCGTGGTTTAATCTTGTCGAGGCTCGACTATGGGAACGCGGTGTTTCTCGGTGCTCCCGAAGCGACTTTTAAAACCCTCCAACAGGTACAAAATGCAGCTGCTAGAGTGTTAATGGATGTTCCCAGAAGACAGTCTGCTGCCCCGGCCCTGAAAACGCTTCACTGGCTCCCTGTGAAGGAGCCGGTGAAATTTAAAGCGCTATGCACGCCCCATAAAATCCTGCATGGTAAGGGCCCCCCGATCCTTTTTAACATGACTCGCCCTTATAAGCCCACACGTTCTTTACGCTCGGACCAAAAACATCTTCTGCAGTCAGCCAGAGTAAGGAGAGCTCGCTCTGGGGGCAGGCGTTTCTCAGTTCAAGTGGCGACCCTATGGAACTCCTTGCCCCTTAAGATTCGTTCAGAGCCTAGGATCTTACTCTTTAGGAAACTTCTGAAGACCTATTTGTTTCCACAGTAGTGATTGACCTGAGCCTCTCCCCTTGTTCTGTTCCGCGCCGGGATGCCCCCGGGTAACTGAGCGCGTTATAAATTTCATATAATAATAATAATAATATAATGTGTGTGTGTGTTATGGGCTCTACTTTAAGGAGGAGAATAGGACTTCTGACTTGGTTTGAACTGTGAAATACAACAATAATCAGGGATCTTTGGGCTCCTCAGGCCTTTAGGCTCCAGTCACCTGCACTTGCTTCATAAATGGAAGCTTCATCCCTCTGTGTCTATATATATGTTTGCATATGCATATATATTCACTTTTTGGGAAACAGATCACTGACACAATATCCGAAACAAAATTATTGTTTGGACAGAAAATTGTGCCAAAAATATCGAGGACTGAAATATTGAGATGGTAAGTAGAGATTTACTATTCTTAACTCAACTTCTGCATCCCTTGAAGGTATATATATTGTCTAGGTACATATATGTGGAGTTATATATAGTAAAACTGTGCTTACCTATAGAAACTTACCTTCACAATATTTTTGTCCTCAACATCATTGACACAATATTTTATCCCACAATCTTTTTGTTTCTAATATTCTATCAAAGTACCTAGGAAAACATGAGGTTTGAAAGACAACTAATGATGTTTCTGGTCAGACCTTTTAAATTCTTGTGAAAAAACATTTCGTGCATAGAGAGATGAAGAAGGGCAAAGGTTTATGTGGAAATACGCAGATGGAGAGGGTTTTGATCCTGCACACAAAGAGAAAAATGAACAACCAATTGATCAAAAGTAATGTTTCTCTATGATTTTATTCAATGATTAAATTGATTAAGCCATGTTAAGGCATTCGAAAATATCACTGTTAATCTCTCGAACTTAAAAAACAAACCAGATTCCAACTTGTAACTCAATTAACAGGTGATAGACTAAATAATGGTGTCCATATGTATTAGTTGATTAGTAAAGCAATGTTCAACCACTGTGAAGGTTTCTGACACTTTAGATTTGCTGTGTGAAGCACGAAGTGATGCTGGCCTTCCTTCAGGTGATCGTGACAATAAAGAGGAGTAAGATGCCTTTGAGTAACAAACGGTTGTGCTTAGCCTCCTGTATATTCTTTGGAAGTGATAAAAAGGCGTTTGTTGGTGTAGTACATATGGAGCAATGCCTACAGTGGCAGATGCTGTAAGACAACACAACTGAGTGAAAAATAGCTAATTGAAGGCAGACCTGCTAATCAATATCAAACTCCCCACACAGTGACAGTCCTTTTCAAAAGTCGCCTTTTATCTTATGGGCTGTGTCTGATGAGAACATTCAGGACTAGAAGGTAACTGAATTGGGAGCAACTCACATGCAAAGAAACAACGCACACAGTCTATTGGCAAACCACTGAAGGAAATTAGGAGCTGAAACATTCCAGCTCACTGCTTTTTGTTCCAAACGTGAGGTTCTGGTTTGTGAAACCGAAGAATTCAACCCAGGATCTGCAGGAACCCACCTTTATCACAGTAATCTGGACAGGGAGCCTTGCAGATGATAAAATAACTGAACCGGTGTAGCCCACTAGCTCGGGACCTTTGATTTGAAGAACTCAAAGATATGTAAGACAATAAATATTGAGGGGGTTTTTCGTCAAAAAGTAACACTCCCCAGCGCAGCTCAACACAGCAAGTCACCCTGCTGAGCTTCGTAACAGGAATAGGGCAGGAATGCAACATATGTAAAACAAAACGGTGCATTCCTGCCTTTTCACCAGTGCTAGCTGCACAGTGGGCTGCCTAGCGCCAATGCAGGCACCCTTGTATCATGGTGCAACGTTTTGCATGCAAGATTGTTTTTGATGAATAGGGCACATTCCTGCTCAAAAACAATTCCATGAGAGATATTCCCCTTTCTATGTGTCCTGCAGTATGCAGCACACATATTTATTTATTTAAGCTTGTATCGCGCACAGCTACCCACAATGGGTTTCCCGGCGCCAGGGATAGACTGTAGAAGAAAGGAGGGTATGTCCCCTGACTTGAAGCCACAGCCGACTATTGGCCACGCTGACTAAAAAGCAAAGTCTTCAGAGCCTTACGGAAGCGGAGTAGGTTGGTCTCTGATTTTAGTGCCAGTGGGAGGGAGTTCCAATATTTGGGGCCCAAAGTAGAAAAGGAACGGCCTCCCATTTTTGTCAGCTTCCATCTTGGCACTGTGAAGTTGCCCGTGTCCGATGACCTTAGTGGGCGTAGGGGTCTGTAGGGTGTTATCAGCCCTTGGATATAGGCTGGGGCGCTGCCCTGCTTAACCTTGAACATGTAGCATAGTGCCTTAAATTTAACACGTTCAGGGATGCTCAGCCAGTGAAGGTCACGTAAGGCGGCATTGGCTGAAGTGCGTCTAGGGATGTTTTTTAGTAGGCACGCCGCCGCATTTTGCACTACCTGCAGCACATGTAAGGTGGCTTTATCTGCGCCCAAGTAGAGAATGTTGCCATAGTCCAGGCGAGAAGTTACAAGCGCCTGGACTACGGTTCTGCAGGAAGAAAGGGGGAGCATCCACAGAATCTTATGAAGCCATCGCAGCGTTGAGAAGCAAATGGCCGCAACTTTAGTGGCCTGTTGTCTCATAGATAACCTGTCGTCAATAATGACACCCAGGTTACGAACTGCAGTAGATGGTGTTGGCGCATTACCCAGTTCGATAGGTCAATGGCGAGGACCCCAAAGATGTTTATTCCGACCCAGGATGACCACCTCGGTCTTCTCCCCATTCAGTTTGAGACAGTTTCTCCGCATCCAGTCGGCCACAAGAGTGAGGCCCGACTTGAGTGCGGAGATGTTGTTCTCGTCTCTCCCTGATAGGGAGAAGACAATCTGGGTGTCGTCTGCGTAGGAAAACAGGGTTAGCCCAGCCTGTTCAACTATGGTTGCCAAGGGTTTAACATAAATGTTAAATAATAAAGGGCTAAGGATTGAGCCTTGGGGAACGCCGCGGGTAGATGGGCAGATGGTGGAAGCTGCTTTAGGGGAGAACACTTGAAAACTTCGGTCATTGAGAAAAGACACCAACCAGGCCAAGGCCTGTCCTGCCACACCTAGAGATCTCAGAGAGTCAATAAGGATAGAATGTGACACGGTGTCGAACGCTGCGCTCAATTCCAACAGGATGAGCGCCATGGTGTTGCCTTGATCGACACCGTGCCTCAGACTCTCTGTTACCCCCAGGAGAGCTGTCTCAGTTGAATGCCTAGGCCGGAATCCCGACTGGGAAGGATGGAGAAAAGCAGTGTTTTCGACCAGTTTAGAAAGCTGGGAATTTATATGTCTCTCCAATATCTTCGAGAAGATTGGCAGCAGAGATATCGGGCGAAAATTGGCAGGGTTGGAGGAGTCTGCACCTGATTTTTTCAATAAAGGTACCACCATGGCGTGTTTCCAAGGTTGGGGAACCTGGGCCTCGTTAAGAGAAGCATTTAGTAATTTAATAAAAATAGGGTGAGTGAGGGGATCTAATTGTTTTATTACTTTGGCCGGGAGAGCGTCCCGTGGGGAACCAGATCGCACACTGTTTAAGCAGGACACAAAGGAAATGGCATCTAAAGGCTGCCAGGTAGTGATTACAGCATCAGTGGTGGTATTCACCAGTTCCTGGGCCGTAGCAGGGGCAGTGGAAATGGTCTCTGAGGGTGTGGTAAAATGATCGTAAATGAGATCAACTTTGTTTATAAAGTAATCTGCTAGGGACTGACACTGGGCGGCATCAAGAGCCGGAGGGGAATTAGCACCAGTCAGTTTTTTTACAACGGAGAATAGCACCTTAGGACAGTTTTGTGCATCAGTCACTGTTTTTTTTGTGTAATTTGCTTTAGCAGTTTTGCAGCTGTTATGGTATTTTTTCAAGGCTTCTTTGTATATGACTTTGCGTGAAGGAGAGTAGCCTTGTCTCCATTTACGCTCCAAGGTCTTACATTGTGAGCGGAGGCTTTTAAGTTGTTCCGAATACCATGGGGCCGGAGGATGATGTAATATTGCAGACTTTGATTTCATTGGTAGCACCCGATTGAAATCATTGGTTAGCCAAAGTTCAGTGGCATGGTTAAGAGCAGCTACTGGTGCATCAGTACACGGAAGTGTTTTGATCAATAGTTTATTGAGTTCTGGTATGTTGACTTTCCCCCAATTCCGAACTGGCCTAGGGCTTTCCACCTCAGATCTTATTGCTGTTTCAACCATATCTAAAGAGAAAGGGACAGCTAAGTGGTCGGACCAATCAATTTGTAGAGCTTCACGAGAGCAGTCTAGCGCCAAATTGGATAGAATTGGGTCCAGTAAATGCCCAGCACAGTGTGTAGGCCCTGTGTTATGTAGTTGAAGGTTAAAAGCTTCCAGGGTAGAGAGGAGCTGATTCCTATATGGGCATTCGTGATCATCTAAATGTATATTTAGGTCCCCTAAGATAGTAAAATTTGACGCTTTAAGCATTACCGGAGCTAGAAGGTCCGAAAATGATGTTATCCATGAGCTCGCTGTCCCGGGAGGACGGTAAACCAATAAACCTGACAGCGTGAATTGGGGGGTTATGGACAATTTAAATAGGGCAGATTCGCAGTCTTTTTGGGTGGCATTCATCAATTTACAGGTATATACAGTCTTGCAGATAATTGCAATACCACCGCCCCTGCCAGAAACTCTATCCTGACGAAGAATGGCATAATTAGAGGGAATGGCATCTGCAATATCCGGACCTGAGCAGTCCCTGAGCCAAGTCTCGGTCAGGAATATCGCATCAGGTTTATGTTCAACAAGAAAGTCATGGATATTGTATCTATGTTGTGGCAGGGATCTGCAGTTTATACTCCAGAAACTTAGCGGGGGGCGAGAGGAGACTGTCCTGGGAAATACATATCTTTTTCGTCTACCTTGATGTTGCAGGGATCTGCATTTGGTAGGGGCATTTAATGAGAAGTTGCAGCGAGGACAGCTAAACTTATAAGGGGGGAAAGGCAAAATCAAGCGAGAGGTAGATTAACCCACAAGTTAAATGAACATAAAAATGCTTCTTATTTCAATTTTCATTTGCGTAGCGCTGCTGGCAATCAAGACAGGAAAGCGTGAGAACCTCCGGCTTTCCGCCTCAGAGGGTGAAAAAGCTAACCTGTTTCCAGGAAGTGAGCCCTTTTTAAAGGAATCTGGAGCGCGTCACGGCGCAGCCCGACCCAATATGGCCGCTGTCCTGCCCTCGCCTCCCCGGGACCAACTCTCAGCGTCAACACTCAGCTGAGAGTGGCCCAGACAGCAAAGGGAGGTGAGGAGACAATTTCAAGTGCAAGCGCTTATTAAAATCAAGCGAGAGGTAGATTAACCCACAAGTTAAATGAACATAAAAATGCACATAAAAATGATTCTTATTTCAAGCGTTGCGTAGCGCTGCTGGCAATCAAGACAGGAAAGCGTGAGAACCTCCGGCTTTCCGCCTCAGAGGGTGAAAACGCAAACCTGTTTCCAGGAAGTGAGCCCTTTTTAAAGGAATCTGGAGCGCGTCATGGCGCAGCCCGACCCAATATGGCCGCTGTCCTGCCCTCGCCTCCCCGGGACCAACTCTCAGCGTCAACACTCAGCTGAGAGTGGCCCAGACAGCAAAGGGAGGTGAGGAGACAATTTCAAGTGCAAGCGCTTATTAAAATCAAGCGAGAGGTAGATTAACCCACAAGTTAAATGAACATAAAAATGCACATAAAAATGCTTCTTATTTCAAGCGTTGCGTAGCGCTGCTGGCAATCAAGACAGGAAAGCGTGAGAACCTCCGCCTTTCCGCCTCAGAGGGTGAAAAAAACACATAGAAAGAGGAAGTAACAAAGAGAAATTAATATATTTCTCCTCGTTATGCCTCGCCTGGGAAAGAGTAGCATTTTGGTGCATTCCCAGGTCTACCAGTAATGATCAATCTGGAAATGCATTAAAATCCATGGGTGTTGCATGGGAACTGCCACAAACGCCCATGGAACGCTCCCCTGGGGCAGAGTAACATAACGCAGCAATTTGCACTGTGTTAATCCAGATTTATTATGCCACTCTGGGACATGCAAAGTGGCCTTGCGTGGCTACATAAATCGGATTTTAGGGTTTGCATTGCACATGCACCACGTTGCATGGTTCAAACGTGACTCAAACCTTTGATAAATATGCCCCTGAATATATGCGACTCTGTGAGCAAGCAAGAATACTGCACGAATACTGCATAAGGCAACACAAAAAAACGAAAGCTATAAACTGTCTTCGAAAACATGTTAGATATGGAAAAAAAATCCTTTTTATGACCTATTTGTAGTTCAATGATATGCATTTAGTTCTGAATTACTCATCTGACTCTTGAAATCTCACGGGGCTTCATTTAAAAACAGACCAGGTCAGGATCCTCCAAGAAATGTGCAGCTCTGACACTGATGGAAAGGAAACACGTTATTTTACTTTAGAAGTAAGCATACATACCTCTTTTTTGTGCTAAGGAAAATACAGAAGTTGAACGTATCTTTAACTTCTTTAAAAAGACTTTCTGGAATTGACTATGCTACCATATATCGAATATATCACTGAATGTTTTAGTCATACACGGATAAACAGATAGTTGATGGCCAGTTGCTTTCTCCTTGGACTTCCATAGTAAACAGTGCATGTTAAGGTTAGGGGTGGACAGAGAACTCTGCTCCGACAGCAGAGTGTGCATAGATTTGCCTACTCCGCACTCCACTGAGAACACTGAGTATAGGGCAAATCTCCTACTCCGCAGCGGAGCGGAGGTAGCCAGCCACCACCCCCACAGCCGGTCCCTGCTTCTGAACCCATCCAGGTCAGGTGAGCCTGCCCTGGCACAATTGACTCCCGTCCCCAGCACTCAGACCCTCAGCATGCTTGTAGGTTCTGGGGGCTCCCACACCCCAGGGCCCACCAGACGGGAGCTCAAGCCCTAAGGTCTGGACCCAGCATCTGAACCCCAGTCCAGGCTGGGGAGAGCCTGCCCGGGACCCAATGGTCCCCCTGTCCTCAGCGGCCGGACCCTCGGCAGGGCTTGTAGTAAGGGTGAGTGCAAAATCCGTTCCGCTCACAGATTTCGCGGATTTTCGGTAAATCCGCAATCCGCGAACTCCCGCAAATTTACTGAAAATCCGCGAATTCCGCAAGCGGCGGATTTGGGGGGCAAAAGTTCAAGCCTGTTGAACTTATAACTATTTTAGGATGGCGCCGGCAAGCTGCCAGCGCCATCCTAAAATAGTTACTAAGTTAGCTTCAACAGGAAGCACTAATATATAAAATAAAGCAGGTGGTCGAGCACCTGCTTTATTTTATCTATTAGTGCTTCCTGATGAAGCTAATTTAGTAACTATTTTAGGATGGTGCTGGCAGCTTGCCGGCGCCATCCTAAAATAGTTACAGCCCAAACATGTGAGTTTTGTCGAGGTTGGGCAGGTGTGCGTTCTCCCCATATCTATCGTCGAAAATTAGCTATGATGCTTGATGGAGGCCTTTGCATTATTGACTTTCACGAGCTCAATCCCTGTGCAGTTCCTGTGACCACGAGCTTCTCTGATCCGTGCCTGTCCTTTTATGCACACAAGAGGCATGTGAACTCGCATATAAGGCTCGCCCGTTTAGCCCCTCCCCACACACTAGTGGTGTGCACCGTCTTCGCGCCCTTTACCCACTTGATGGACAGCTCACTCGAGGGACCCTGGCGCTCTTTGGTGTGATGGCAAAGTTAATCAGCCCCCCAAAAATGTGAGTTTTGTCGAGGCTGGGCAGGTGTGCGTTCTCCGCATATCTATCGTCGAAAAATAGCTATGATGCTTGATGGAGGCCTTTGCATTATTGACTTTCACGAGCTCAATCCCTGTGCAGTTCCTGTGACCACGAGCTTCTCTGATCCGTGCCTGTCCTTTTATGCACACAAGAGGCATGTGAACTCGCATATAAGGCTCGCCCATTTGGCCCCTCCCCACACACTAGTGGTGTGCACCGTCTTCGCGCCCTTTACCACTTGATGGACCGCTCACTCGAGGGACCCCGACGCTCTTTGTTGTGATGGCAAAGTTAATCAGCCCCCCCAAAAATGTGAGTTTTGTCGAGGCTGGGCAGGTGTGCGTTCTCCCCATATCTATCGTCGAAAAATAGCTATGATGCTTGATGGAGGCCTTTGCATTATTGACTTTCACGAGCTCAATCCCTGTGCAGTTCCTGTGACCACGAGCTTCTCTGATCCGTGCCTGTCCTTTTATGCACACAAGAGGCATGTGAACTCGCATATAAGCCTCGCCTGTTTGGCCCTGCCCCTCACACTAGCGATGTGCACCATTTTCCCGCCCAGCCTTTACCCACACAATCCGCAAAATCTGCAAATCCGCAAATTTCGCGGATTTTGCGGATCGCAAATTCGCAAATTCGCAAATTCACGAATTGCGAATTCGCAAAATTCACCCATGCTTAGCTTGCAGGACACAGGACTCCCGCACCCCTGGGCCTGCCAGATGGAGCTCAAGCCCTGGGCCTGGTGCCAGCTTTCAAACCCTAGCCAGACCAGAGAGAGCCTCCCCAGGCCCCTATGGACCCCAGCGCCTGGACCCTCGGCTGGCTTGCAGGACTTAGGGGCTCCCGCACCACAGGGCCTACACAGTTGGAGCTCAAGCCCGGGCCCGGTCCCTCCTTCTGAACCCAGCAAGTCAGGAGAGATCCCGCACCCTAGGCCCGGTGCCTACTACCATACCCAGCTAGGCCAGGGAGAGTCTCCCCGGACCCCAGTTGACCCCACTGGGCGGTGACGAACATCCACAAGTTGCTTCCATCCCAGACCAGGCCCAGGCGTCCCCTGCTTAGGGCTTCTCCAAGCTCCCCAGTAGCTCCAGCTCTGGATCAGCCCCCTTTTCATGCAGGGCTGGCCTCCTGCCACTCCTTGCACCGGAGACAGTGGGGAGCTAGGCAGTCCTTCCTGCTTTTCAGCCGCCATGCTCTGGCTACTGACTGTCACCCCCCACACCCAGACACTTGGGTGTCAGGATGCTGACTCGGGCGGGTGTACCTTCCATATTCCCAGAGCCCTGGCGGAGGAACCAAGGAGGGTTAAACCCAGACCACGTCCTCTCCTCACCAGCCTGCCCGGTGAGCCCATTTTCCGCGACTATTAAGCCCCCACATTGTGGAGGCTTACAGAACCCTGGGGAAGGACAAAAGTTGGAGTCAGCCCAGTCGGTCGGCAGGTCGGCCATCTGGTCACCCAGCCTGCAGGACCATCTGGTCACGTAGCCAGGCGACCAGATGGCCCGGGATGACCCAGCACCCAGATGACCTGAGACAGCCAGACCCAGTCGCCCTAGTTGTCTGACAATGGTGAGGGTGGGCAGGTGCTCCGAGGCCGCTGTTCGGGAGGCTCCATCCCCAGGGCTGCTCGCCTCCCTGCTTGGCTTGTGTAGTAGCAGTGGGAAGGGGGGCCCAGGCCATCTAGTCACCCTGCTGACTCGCAAGGGATGGTGGCCCCATCTCCGCACCCTGGTGGGGCAGGGACGGGAGGGGAGGCCCCCGTGCTAGAGGGCAAGTGGTGGAGTCGGCTTCCTGAGGGCCCGCGTCACCCCTCCATGTCCTTCCTGCCAGCCCGGCGGCAGAAGGACCCACCCCCTGGTGTGATGGAGGAGGGCATCCATGGCCATCCACGCATTGAGATACAAAAGCTTGGCTCAAAGGATGACTTTCAATAGATCGCAGTGAGGTAGCTGCTCTGCTCCTTATGAAACCCTGACCCAGAATCAGGTTGTATACGAATGATTTAGCAGCGGGTGCCCCACGAACATGTGGTGCACTAAGGGCAATGGAGGCGGCCCCATTCCATCCGCGCTCTGGTCCCCAAGTGAGCGGCTCTATGCACAGGCCCCCAGAAAGAGGCTGGCTATCCCAGGCCAACCGAGGCTCCACGGAACTGCCGTATCGTTACGGTTTAGGGGGATTCTGACTTAGAGGCGTTCAGTCATAATCCCACAGATGATAGCTTTGCCCCATTGTCTCCTCAGCCAAGCACATACACCAAATGTCTGAACTTGTGGCTCTTCTCGTACTGAACCAGGATTACTATTCCAACAACTCATCATCAGTAGGGTAAAACTAACCTGTCTCACGACGGTCTAAGCCCAGCTCACGTTCTCTATTAGTGGGTGAACAATCCAATGCTTGGTCAATTCTGCTTCACAATTATAGGAAGAGCCGACATCAAAGAATCAAAAAGCAGCGTCGCAATGAACACTTGACTGCCACAAGCCAGTTATCCCTGTGGTAACTTTTTTGACACCTGTCAAAAAAGGAGAAGTGTGGCTCACTGGTGTGGAGAAGTGTGGCTCACTGGTTAGAGCAGGCAGACCCTGAAGCAGAGGTCAGACCCGGGACCAGGGTTCAATTCCCGACGCGGCAGGGTCTTGAGCTCAAATGTCCACGGACTCGATAATTCTCACTTCGGTGCCTGACCTAATCATGGGTTCACACTCTGCAACTCTGGGCATTAAGCTTGCTTAATCTCCACAACGGCCCCCCGCGGTGGGATGCCTGGCTTTCACCTTGGGGATGCCCTGTAGGGGCTATCTCACAGGGAAAAGCCAGGACGGGTTCCCAAGGCAAGCGCTTAGAGACCCCTGGGTGATAAGCGCTATATAAATCCAATATACAATACAATATACAATACCTCTTGCTTGAAAACCCAAAAAGTCAGAAGGATCGTGAGGCCCGCTTGCAATGTCTGTATTCCTACTGATAATCAAGATCAAGCAAGCTTTTGCCTTTCTGCTTCATCGAGGGAGGTTTCTGTCCTCCCTGAGCTTGCCTTAGAACACCTGTGTTATCGTTTGACAGGTGTACCGCTCCAGGCAAACTCCCCACCTGCCACTCTCCCCGGAGCAGGTCAAGCCAGGCGGGCGACGGGAGCTTGGAGCCAGAAGCGAGAGCCCCCGCTTCACTGGGTAGGTGAAAAAATGATTAGAGTAGTGGTATTTCACCGGCGGCCCAAGGGCCTCCCACTTATCATACACCTCTCATGTCTCTTCACAGTGCCATACTAGAGCCAAGCTCAACAGCCCTTCTTTCCCTGCTGATTCCGCCAAGCCCGTTCCTTTGGCTGTGGTTTTGTTGGGTAGTAGGTGGAGACAGTGGGATAATCTTCATCCATTCATGCGCATCACTAATTAGATGATGAGGCATTTGGCGGACTTAAGAGAGCCATAGTTACTCCTACCATTTACCCACACTTCATTGAATTTCTTCACTTTGACATTCACAGCTCTGGGCAGAAATCACATTGCTTCAACACCCGCCTCCGGCCTTTGAGATGCTTTGTTTTAGTTAAACAGTTGTATTCCCCTGGTCCGCACCAGTTCTAAGTCAGCTGCTAGGTGCCAGCCGAGGCAGAACGCCAGCCACGCGCCCCCGGGGAGGGAGCACGGGGAGAGGCAAGCACCACAGATGGGGCGATCCACAGAAAGTGCCCGGCTCGCGTCTAAAGTTGCCGCCCAGCCACGATGCGCGCCATGCCCTGCTTTGAGCCCCAGCCCAACCAACCCAACCCTTTAGAGCCAATCTTTATCCTGAACTCACAGATCTTAATTGCCGATTTCCCTTGCCTACATTGTTCCAACACGCCAGAAGCTCTTCACCTTAGAGATCTGCTGCGGATATGGGTACGGCCCGGCGCAAGATTTACAACATCTCCCCTGGATTTTCAAGCACCAGCGAAAGCTCACCGGAGGCCACCGGAACCGTAATGCTTTCAAAGGCTTGGGCCCCTCTCTCAGGGCAAGCCCATCCCAGGGCACCATTCCCTTCACAAAGAAAAAAGAACTCTCCCTGGGGCTCCCACAGGCTTCTCCGGGATCATTTGCGCTACCACACTAGACGCCGCAAGGGCCGTCTCTGCCACTCCGGGTTTGGGGATCTAAACCTGACTCCCTCTCGTCCCTTCCAAACGATGCTCGCCCATCTCTTAGGACTGACTGACCCATGTTCAACTACTATTCATATCATATCATATAAACTTTATTCGACAGTTAAGTCATAAAAGCACAATCATTAAAAAACATTCATCAAAATTTAGTACAATCTCAAAACACACATTTTAAAACCTTTTAAATAAATATTTAAGATACAATTAAATTCCTTTGACAACTATCAAATACTTTGTTAAGTTTTTTTTAAAGATAACATTATTTTTGAGTTTTAAAAAAGCATTACTACCACATTTCAATAATTCATTATGTAAGATAGGGTGTAATTCAAAAACCAGGAATCTACCGCTGCCAGGGAAAACTCGTACACCCTTACTAATACATGGGACTACTATCACAGATGTGCATCATGGTGCTAAAAGATAACACAAAAGGCCAACTACAGGCTAACCAAAAGCAACATTTTCGATCGGATTGACCATGCCCAATTCAAGACTTCGCCACCGCTATAGCTATAGGTGGGGGAGGGTCTGAGCATAAAATTCGCAAGGCCTCAGCATATCGTCTGATGCCATTAATTTACAGATTGGCTTTATCCACTTACAACGTGGTATAGCATATAATGGACAGAAGAACAATATATGGCTTACTGATTCCTGCTGGTCCAAACACCTAAAACATCTGTCATTAATAACTCCCGCCCACTTACAAGTGAATAACCTTGTTGGGAGGGTACCCACCCTGAATTGGAAATACAGTTTGCAATCATAGGGCTTTTCAATAAAATCCCAGTATTTCTCTAGCACGGGCCAGGACTTAAATTCAAGAAATCGTCAGGTGAGATGGGTAGAGAGTTCTTTAAAACATACAGATGAGAAAACCATTTCCCAATATCTACCCTTCAAGATTTTTTGGGAAGGAAAGTCTGCATTTAAAGGATCATCCCATAATACAGTCATGCCCAATCTCCCTAGTAAAGATTAGGGGCCAGATGTAGGTGGCCATTTACCGGCCGGTAACGGCCGATTTCGGCCGTTACCGACCGGTAAATGCAAATTGAGATGTAGGGCCCTGTATTTTACAGAATCGGTAAATTTACCGATCGGTAAATTTACCGATTCTGTAAAATACCGAATCGGTATTTTATCAGATTCGGTAAAATTGATATGTAGGTGGGACTCTTCTGAGTCCCACAAGCATTACAGAATCGGTATTTTACCATCAAATTCTATTTGATGGTAAAATACCGATTCCGGTGTGCATGCACATGTGTGCATGCACACCTGTGCCATATGACAGGCAGACCTGCCCTTAGGGCAGGTATGCCTGCCACATGGCACCCGAACCTTTTTTGGGGGTGCTAGAGGGTGTCAAAGTGACACCCCCTGCACCCTTGTCAAAATCGGTATTTACCGATTCGGTAAATACCGACCGGTAATGCCCCATTCATTCCTATGGGCTTCAAAGCCCATAGGAATGAATGGAGCATTACCGGTCGGTATTTACCGAATCGGTAAATACCGAATTTTACCGATTCGGTAAAAGGGAACATCTGGATTCCCTACATACCAACCCCTCACATTTACCGAATCTTAATTACCGAATCGGTAAAATTCGGTAATTTTCGGTAATTAAGATTCGGTAAATGTTACTTACCTACATCTGGCCCCTAATCTCCTTCAACCATTTGATTTTATGGAAGGAGTCGATTTTAATAATATCCATAAGGCCCTGGGCATAGTGTGAAAGTTCCTCTGTGCACCATACTCTACCTAAATAACAACAAAGCCTGTTGGTCAAGTGGTGCTGAGATATAACAATTAACACTGGTAGAGTTGCACAACAAATAATTCAAATAAAGACTATCAACTGTTGTTGATTAAGTCCTATCAGCCCACCTGATGGCGGAGCCTCATCATCTAGGACTTCCAAAACCAGGTCTGTGTGCGATCACCCAGTTAGATATTAGCAACGCATCACAAGACCAAGGTATGGTTACCACAGTTGTAAGTCTAGATAGTGGGACTGATATGTGCAGTGCAAAAAATAGGAAAAGTGAAGTGCATTAAAATGGCTATCAAGGCAAACAAAGACCTTTAATAGTGTTCACCTGGACGTCAGATAAAAAATAGTGGACTGACAGTGTGAAATAATCACTGTCTAACTTGCTTGGTAGAAATCAAGACAAAGATCTATACAGGGCCATACTCTACGCCAGAATAGTAAAGGGCGAAGCTTGGCCAGATTTTCGACTGATTTTCTAGCTAGATCCAATAAGAGTGGTATCAGTGGACTACTTTGTGGGACACTAGTGACTTTGCGTATAAACGCATTCTCCACCAAGGTCAGGCGCTTTAGGTTTTCAAACCCCCACAATTCGGCTTCATATAGGGCCAAACTCAATACCTTCATACCATAAATGTTTAGTTCAGGACTAATCGGTTTTGTGAAAGAGGTTTTAAATTTAGTTAGAAGAATCCCTGATTGATGTTGGTGCTTTAAAACAGCCAGATCGAGTTGGCTATTCCAGCGCATATCCTTCTGCAGGGTGACACCCAGATAGTTAAAAGCATCAAACTGTTCCAGGGGAAGTTTATTCATATACACGCTACCTCTAAAGGATTTATGTCCATTAAAAGACATGCTTTTAGTCTTGGCAGTGTTTATTTCACGACTGCGCAGAAGGCAAAATTCTACGAACCCTTGCAGGGTCCTCTGGAGGCCGCTTAGTGTTTTGGAGATGATCAAGGTATCGTCCGCAAACATGAGGATTGGGATACAAGTACCTGCCAGCACCGGGGCATCCGTGGGGGTCAGGGAAAGGTAATCTGCCACTCCGTTGACGAAGAGCGAGAACAGGGTAGGCGCCATAACGCATCCCTGTCGCACTCCTCTATCAAAGGGGAAAGCTTCTGTCACCTCAACATGTGACCTCCATCGGACCCGGGCAAAATTATCCTCATGGAAGCGGACTATCAGTGTCAGCAACTCCGGGGCCATCCCCAACTCTCCCAAGACTCGCCATAATTTACTACGCAGTACTAAATCAAAAGCAGCCCTTAAATTAACGAACACAGCGTACAGAGCCCCTTTTCCCAAAACCACTGTCCCCCAATAGAGGGTGATAAAGCGAAATACTTGATCAATAATGCTTGTTAGGGTGCGGAAACCAGCCTGCAGTGGTCTCAAAATAATGTTTTCTTCAATCCAGGTCTGCATCTTACACAAAACTAATCTACCCATAATCTTCTGCATCGAGTCGATTAGGCTAATTGGCCTTATTGGCTAATTGGCTAATTGGCCTAATCGACAGACTTCGGCAGACTTGTCTCCTTTTTTATGCACCGGGATGATTTCTGCCCCCTTCCATGAAGGAGGGACAGCAGCACCATGAGCAATTGCATTTACCAAATAAGCAGTATATAATCGCCAGGTTTGTTTGTCATTTAAAAAAACATCAGCAGGAATACAATCTATACCCGGTGCTCTTCCCTCAGTTACTGCATCTAGAGCCTTATCAACTTCATCTGGAGTAAAAGACACCCCTTCATAATATGTGCATGAAAATATTCCATAGCTCTCTTCACCATTGCTGCTGGCATACTGTGGCTTGAAATAATCAACCCACTGATGCTGGGCTACATTATTCTGAGGGCGGTCCGGTCACCCTCCCCTGTCCCATTTATATGTATCCCAAAACAATTTTGGGTTCTTAGCCACACATGCTTCTTTGAGTGCCTGCCACTTTCACTCATCCCATAGCTTTTTTGCCTCCAACTGGGTTTTCCTATAGCAATCCCGTGCCGTTCTTACATTACCTGAGTCACTTGTTCTTAAAGCTAAGCCCAGCTTGACCCATGCTTGTCGACAAGCCTTATAATACCAACCTTCAGGTTTCTTACTCATTTTACTTCTGCCTGGGCCCGACTTACAAAAATAAGTTTTTAGTCGAGCGAAGAGTTTGATATGAGCATCATTCATAAAAGAGTGAAAATCCTCATTAGCAGACCAGGGTTTCGGGTTGTTCAATAACTTTGCTCCATTTAAGATGGTGCATATCATTGGCTAGAAAAAGATCTGGCACTATTGCATCATGTGTGACTGATACAACTTCATCTATATACAAATTAAATGAAGAGGTAAGGGGGTTGTGATCACTTTCTATATGACCCGTTACTGGCATGTCCTTAAGACAATGCCACAATTTTATATGGACAAGCAAATAGTCTATACAACTAGACCTGTGGCCTTTATCGAATGTCCTAGCGTCCTGCCTATCAGATGGCGTTCGGCCATTGGCAGCCCTCGATTGTTTCCCTATACATAACCCCTTCAATTGGATAGCCACCTCAGTCAATTTTTTATGGGTGCCAACTCGAGATAGGGGATACCCCACTTGGAGTCTTCCTCCTCCGTAAGGCTCTGATCTTCATGCCCTAGCGGCTCAAACGTCGTATTGAAATCCCCCGCTACAAGTGGCAGAGTATTGCTAGGCATGGCCTCTATCAGATCTTCTAAGGCTGATATTACCTCTGACTTTCCCCCCCCCCCGGATGGCCTCTTGCATAGATATTAAAAATATCGATGCTTTTACCTGAGGGAAAACTAAGTCTCACTGCGAGAAGATCATTATTTGATACAGGGACTTGTTGTATATTGCAGCTTAAAACCTTCCTAGCCCAGATCACTAGACCTCCTATCGGGCGACCTTTATCCTTCTTTACCGCTGGGACATAAAAATTAAGATAACCCAGCCAAAAAACAGGGTCCACCAACCTTGTCTCCTGGAAGAGGCAGATTTCGAATTTTTCGATAAAATCAGACCAGTCGGGCGAGACTAGTTTGGATCCCAAACCCACTATATTCCAAGATAACATCAACGTAGGACAGGTTTTGCTAGGCGAGCCACCAACGTTGTCCGCCCAACCAGTTAAATGATATCGCCTATTTTCTATGCTTGGCCCAGGAGCTAAGATTACATTTATTTCTCCCAGAGGTTGGTATAATAGTAACTCACAACCCAAATGATCCAAAACTATACTCTACATTTGTTTGGATTCCTTTAGATTGGGGAACGAATGACCCAGCCTGGAGGCTAACCTTACCAACAGATACATTTGTTTCCCTTACTAGTTTTCCACCGTAAGACACTACTGAATATGCCCTCTGTCTGTGTTCGGGTGATCATCAATTGCAATCTTCCAAACCAGACAACATGTCATATCTATTGGTCATCCTTATTCCCCGGATGTTACTCCAGTTCTGTAACCCCCCATCTGATGACATAATTTTGGGGGCAATATGTGTTGATGGGTAGAAATACGTTAGGGGTAAGGATTGTATTAGCGTGGCTGAGCTTACTGGGGCCCATTTACAGATTTGTCCAGCAGCCCTTCTATCCCTGAAGTTAATAATTACAAAGTCTCCCTCAATAAACGTTTTACTTGGCCCCAACCCAATCTACACGTCTAGCGAACAAAATTTCATCAGAAACCATTATGGGAAGTGGCCGGTTGAGATTAAGCCAATGGATACATTAATTCTTAAGCTCCATATGTACCTCCCTTTTATCCTGGCACAAAGAAGGGACCCCCACAAGGACCACCACATACAGAATAGATTCAGGGGGAAGATCTATACACGGTAAACTTTTTATTGGTGGGGCACGAGGGATATTATTATTCGCTTGGGGTTGTTGGGTTACTATCCTGCTACCTTCCCATATCTCTGCCCTTCCACTCAGCACAGTTTGATTAGACACTGCTAGATTACTGGAAGAAAATAGAGGGGAAATATACGATGTCACAGCAGGAACAGTGATATCAACTATTTTATTCGTGGTCAGCGGGACAGTGGGGTGAACAACTTCATTAGTATGCCCTGTCAAGCTCATTTGTTTGTCAGTTGCCCCTTTGACCCGGTTTCCATCTCGTGCCAGAGCCGAAGCGAACGATAGTTCGAGGCACGCAAGTCTATTTTCTATAATGTCGAGTCTGTCATAAATGGGGAGACATGTCTTTTTAAAGATGAGTTCCAGTTTGGTCCAGAAGTCCGATCCAAACTCAGCAGGTAACATATCACCAGGACTCGATGACAATGTAATCACTTCACTAGTAGGTTGTTATATAGCAGGACTATGGGAAGGTATTGGTGTCACGCTCTCATCTGCTATATTAGCTTTCTGGATTTTTGCTTTTCTTCCTTTTGCGTGGGCACCCCCACGCTTCCTTTTTGAAGTTGAGCCTGCCGTCGATTGAGATAATCCCGATTTAGAACTATAGGTGGATCGAGTATTGACACTTTATGTCGGTGATCCAGAGTGCATGTTGTGGGGATTAGGAGCATTTCTAGTGCCCAGTGAGGCATCTTCAACTGCGGGTAGACAAGGCAAGCATTCAACGGTTTGCAATGATTGATTCCCCTCGCCCTCACCAAAACTACCTGGCATGATAGAGTCACTAATTTGTTGGGGGTTTGGCGACCGTACCTGGGCCAGACTTCCTATGGATTATCGTTTATCGAATGCAATGTCCAACAATAGTCTCTTTTCTGTCAGCTCAATTTCATGGGCTAAAATAGAAGACGCTCTTGTAGAAAAGTGGTCCAAAGTACCTACTATTGACCCACCAGTGATGGATTTTCTGCCTTTACCGGCCTGAGGGGTGGTCATTATGTAGAAAAACAAACACCTTCTCCTTAGAATGGCTAGTGATTATAGTTCAATATCCACTGACAAGGTGATTAAACATGCACTGACCTTTAGCTGTAAATGTTAGGAGGGGGCCCGTCCCGTCCTCGACCGTTCTTGTACGGGCTCAAACGGGCCCCCCCTCGGCCCGGGCTTAGCCCTTGCGCGTCCGTGCAGCGGGAATGATGAAAAATTTAAATAGCCAATAGATGATACAGAGCAGGTGCGGTGAGTCCCGTCGCCCCCTGGGACCTGAAGTCCTTCCTTCGGAGTGATTGTCTCAGAGCAGGCACAAGCACAACAGCGCAGCAGCTCTCACGAAGCGGGAGCGGCAAGCTGTTAAGAGGCTGCTGGTGCTAGGGATGATGCAGGGCAGGTGCGGGGAGTCCCGTCGCCCCCTGGGACCTGGAGTCCTTCCTCCGGTGTGACTGTCTCAGAGCAGGCAAAGGCTCATCAGCGCAGCGGCTCCCATGGAAACCTTCACCACTTCGGCCTTCAAAGTTCTCGTTTACATATATGCTCCTACCACCAAGATCTGCACCTGCGGCGACTCAACCCGGGCCCTCAACCCAGGTTTCCTTGCACACTGCAGCAGCCTCCTACTCATTGTGGCTTAGTTACCGCAGCTCTCAGGGCTGGCGATGGATGGGTATGGTCCTGACGCTCCAGCATCATCCATTTTCAGGGCTAGTTGCTTTAGCAGGTGAATTGTTACACACTCCTTAGCGGATTCTGACTTCCATGGCCAACACCTTTTCTGGGGTCTCATGAGAGTCGGCATTGGGTGCCTTAACTTGGCGTTCAGTTCATCCCGCAGCACCAGTTCTGCTTACCAAAAGTGGCCCACTAGGCACTCGCATTCCATGCCCTGCTCCATGCCAGCAAGCCAGGCTTCTGACCCATTTAAAGTTTGAGAATAGGTTGCGATCGTTTCAGCCCCAAGACCTCTAATCATTCGCTTTACCAGATAAAACTGGGGGGCACGAGCGCCATCTATTCTGAGGAAAACTTGGGAGGGAACCAGCTACTAGATGGTTTGATTAGTCTTTCGCCCCATACCCAGGTCAGACGACCGATTTGCAAGTCAGGCCCGCTACGGACCTCCACCAGAGTTTCCTCTAGGCCAGGTTTACAAACTTTTGTGTCCTATCACACACGCTCATGCTCTACCTCCCCGATGGAGCGGGTGAGATGGGCCAGTGGTGCAGCTGCCACTGGATGCATGACGGGATCCCACCTCAGCCGGCATGTGCCTGCCCACATCTTCATTGCCCCAAAGGGTTTCGCTCGGCCCTGTAACTCGCGCATGTGCTAGACACCTTTGTCTATGTTTCAAGACGGGTTGGGTAGGTAACTGACATTGCAACAGACCCCTGGACCTGACGTGGGCCTCCCTGCCCGGCAGCGCGACTGTCGTCTAGGGCGGACAGTGCTCAGTGTGCCACAACTGTTAACTGCAGCAACTTTGATATACGCTATTGAAGCTGGAATTACCATGGCTGCTGGCACCAGACTTGCCCTCCAATAGATCCTCGTTGAAGGATTTGTACTCATTCCAATTACAGGCTCTCAAAAGACTCCTGTATTGTTATTTTTTGTCACTACCTCCCCGAGTCGGGAGTGGGTAATTTGCGCGTCTGCTGCCTTCCTTGGATCTGGTCGCCGTTTTTCAGGCTCCCTCTCAGGAATCAACCCCTGATTCCCTGTTACCCGTGGACACCATGGTAGGCACAGAAAGTACCATCGAAAGTTGATAGGGCAGACATACGAATGTGTTGTCTCTGTCACGGGGACGTGTGATCGGCCTGAGGTTATCTAGAGTCACCAAAGCGGCTGGGTAAGCACAAACTGGTCTTGGTCTGATAAATGCTCACATCCCAGGAGGTCAGTGCTTGTCGGCATGTATTAGCTCTAGAATTACCACAGTTATCCAAGTAACAGATGGAGCGATCAAAGAACCCATAACTGATTTAATGAGCCATTCGCAGTTTCACTGTACCAGCTGTGTGTACTTACACGTGCATGGCTTAATCTTTGAGACAAGCATATGCTACTGGCAGGACCAACCAGGTAGCTGCACCTGCTGACGTGGTGGGTTTGGGAACCATGTGCACTGTCCCCCTTCCGATACCTTCACACATCCCCTTTCAGGAGCCTGCTGGGGAGAGGGCCCACCCACCTGGGCTAGAGGGCTCGCTAAGAGGGGGTGAACAGTTGTGGTTGCAGAGGCACCGGCGGGCCCAGCCACCTCCCCGGCAGGGAGTGGTGGGCCGAGGCGCTGGCTGAGTGAGACACAGGGATGCCGGCACTGGGCGGAGGTCGCACCCCAAGGATTGGTCATTCCGAGCTGTTGTGGAAATACGCTGGGTGGAGCAACACCTTGGAGCACAAAGGCTAACGGACCTGCCAGGCGGCAGCGTCCAGGACCTGGCGCCACCAGACCCCTTCCACTCAGGTCGGACCACTAGGGGGGGCGCTAGCTGCCGGGGCTGCTTGGCCTTCGCTCTGCTGGGTTTGGGGAAAGTCCTCGCAAATCGGCAGGGCCCTTGAGTTGGACGGACCATGCGAGGTGGAAACTCTTTGCTTGAAACAACAGCCGAGGCGGGCTAAGCAGTCCATCCCTAAATGGACCGAGCATGCCCAATCAATCAGACTGCCCAGCACAGGCCGGGGCTTCCCCTGGCAGGCTGCCCTGTGCAGGGAATGCCGGCTTCGCGTCCCGGCCCACTCCCAGGGTGAGAGGGCTCAGAGGAAAGACGCATAGGTAAGGGCTGGGAGGAAGGTGCAGAACTGGGCTGCCAGGGGGCCCCGGGGGGTGGGCCTGGACCCTGCTTTCCCCTGTCTCAGAATCCATTGACCTCAAGGAGGTCTGACTGACCCTCTCCCGACTAATCTGGAGGAAAAATATCCCCCCTTTCTTGTAATCTGTGCTCGCTGTGTGACAGAGGGGATTAAAGGAGTGGACATGCCCAACCTCCTGGAACCCTTGCTGGAATCAGGGAGGAAAATGAGCCCTCATTGGGACTTCCAGGATAGCCCAGCCATCGAGTCACCTCATTGGAAAGCATTGCACACAACCAGATGGCCGAGGGGATAGGTGTGACCAGATGGCTGAGGGGAAAGGTGCGACCAGATGACCACGCTTGAAGGACGGCTATCTGGTCGCTCTTTGCCCTAACGATAGGCGAGCGAGCACCAGGGCATGGGGGGCCCAGAGGCCCAGGGCCCCAGCTGGGCCTCAGTCTGGGGGCTGTGAGGGGGCATTGCATACGACCAGATGGCAGAGGGGGAAAAGGTGTGACCAGATGGCTGGACCTGAAGGACATCATCAGCCCTCCCTGCGCCTTAAAGGAAGGGCTTCCACCTGCCCTTGGGTGGCTCAGGGCAGTGCTTCCCTGGGGATCATCAGAGCCCTTAGCTGGTCTCGGGCACTGGGCTGTGTGGGGGACCCTGATGGAACTCTGACCCAGGGCCTACAGGCACCTTGACACGCAAGCGAAGCGGAGGATGCCTACCGTGGCCCGATCGACCCCGTGACTGGAGCCCAGAGACCCTCAGCTGGCCGCAGAAAGTAGGCTCCCACACCCCAGGGCCCACCGGAGCCCAGGCCCCAGAACCCATCCCTCCTGGTGAAACCAGCCAGGGTGGGGAGCGTCCCCTGACACCAGGGACCCCATTCCCAGGCAGACGGAGCCTCGGCAGGCTGCAGGGTAGGGGTTCCCGCACCCCAGACCTTGCCCAAAGCCCAAGCCCTAGACCCGGTCCCTGCTTCTCAACCCAGTCAGGCTGAGGGGATCTAGGAGCCTGCCCGGGCATGAGGGACCCCTGACCTGGGCACACAGACCCTCGGCTGGCTGCAGGGTGTGGGCTCCTGCACCCCGGGACCCGCAGGAGCCCAGGCCTGGGCCAGGCATCTGTGGAGGCCTTGTATCAAACATTTAGCGTGAGAATTGGATCTCTCTCTCTTTCACTCTCCCTCTTCCTCTTTCTTTCTATATATTTGATTCTCACATACTAGCTAATCACTCACATACTCTTTCACTAACTCACACAATCTCTTCCCCACAAACTCATTGACTTTTGTGTGGAATCTGTATTGTCGTTATGAAAACAATTGGGGATTTATCTTTTGATGGCTTAATTCATTTTGATTCGGTCCTAATTATTTGCAATGTCTTCTCTTGCCCCACTGATGTGTTTTATTTTAAGCAATTGATTTAAATGCCTTTCACTTCAAAGAAATTAAATCGCATAACCTCAGCCTTGAAGGAAGTCCACTTACTGCTTTTCCAAATCAGAGTCTGATTCAAACTTGAATGTCTCACTCATAAAGTCATCCAACTCAAGACCCCTCCTTACATTACAGCCATGCTGCCAACCTCCAGTGGTGAGGAAGGGCTTTGAACCAAGAATTCCAAATGCTTGTTGGAAACACTTCTTCACCTTTAAGGCCTTCATCTTCTGGATCCTCTTGTCGTAATTTGACAATGGCCGGGTTAGCGCTTAGCTGTGCTACACGTTTTCCCCTTTAACTTGGCTATACTCGAAAACGCCATTTTGTGTGTTACGGCGGCCATTTTAGGGAATGAGCGGCCTCGTGGTCAGCATGCCCTTTAGTCCGTTGTCCGTACCACTGACCACTCAACTTTGCCCAGCAACAGGCTATTTTTAGCAACGGTCAAGCCTGTACATGCGCAGTTCCAACTGACCAGTCACCCCTCAGGAATGTGCCGCCAAACTGACCAGTGGGGTTGTAACCCCTCCCATGAGTTGGCTGTGCTCCAAAAATGACCATATATGTACATAAACTCTGTAACCTTGTGCCGCCTATCTTTTTATTGCTTGTAAATTGTATAAAAGAGGGACTCACACCAATGTTCGGTGTGATACTTCTTGCATTGCCGAAGGGTGCTGTAGGAATGTACCACCACCCCATGGGGTCTTAATAAACTTGTTCTTTGTACTTTTCAGTTTCCGTGCCAACAGTTCTTTCAGTGTAAGTGGGTTATCTACGGAGCATGTAGGCCTTGGGAACCCAATACCACAAATTGGCGACCACGAAGGGACTCATCGGTGACTCGGATGCCCGAAGGAGAGGTCGTGACGAAGGATTGGAAACTCGCAATGGACGCGTACGCTGCCACTGAGTGACCCGAGTCTTGGCACCCGCTGTGTTTTCTTCCTTTCATTCTGATCTGACCTTCCAGGTGGCGCCGGTCCCCGACTGAGATCTTGATCGTCTGCGTTGCTGTGCAGTGCCTGTTTGGCTGATTCGATTAAAGACCTTGGCAGTTGGAATCTGGATATTTGAAATTGGGTAAGATTTGTGATCGGTAAGGTAGTTTACGGATGCTTACTGAAGTTCTATGATTTGCGATTGGTAAGGTAGTCTTATATGTGTAGTGCATTTCACATAGGCAGGCATGTAGAGATGTTTCTCTAATTTTGTTTTTTTTACTCTGAGCGGCACATTTGTGTGAAGTACTGTAAGTGCCATTTTATATGGTATCGCGCTTTCGTGATACTTTTTGAACATGCCTGTTTTAAGCACGCTCCGAGGGATGTGCTGTTTTGGAAATGGTACCACAATTAGGTTAGCGGAATCACAGCCGGCTCCCCCAGAAGGAACTCCAAATCGTGAGATGTATGTGAAATTCGGCCTTCCCCCTATACTGTACAGTAAATGATGGCATAAATATACCAGAACCGATCCCGAATTGCAATGGCCACTACATGGGTCGTTTGATTTACGAAAGGTTCAGTTTGTGGAGCAATGTTTGTTTCAGCGCAGGTCTAGACAGAATATGTTTGATTGTGTACGAATGTGGGAGAAAGCGGTGCGTGAGCGTATGAAGCGTGAGGTTGCCTTGGCGGACAAAGAGCAGCGCAAGGCTGCTCGAGATAAGGCTTTACAGCTTGAGGAAAAGGAAGCACAGGAGAGGAAAGAGAGGGAGGAACGGGAACGTAACTTGCAAACGGCCGGTCAATTTACTATTCGTCGTCCGCTTTATCCTGTCCTTAATAATGAAATTGATGATTTTTCGTTACTAGATCGCTCTCCGCCTCCGTATGTCCACCCCACGGCTCCGTCCGAGGATTCCGGTGATGAAGGTCGGGATAAGTCGGATGGAAAGGACAATTCGAGTGTCAGGTTATCTGCGGAAAGAGCCGCCGACTTGCGTAGTCTTGCTAGGAAATTAAATATGGATCATGTAACTGTAGCAACGGTTTTAGCTGAAAGGAAATTGTGGTCAGAACGAGAATTAATGTGTTTCATAAATACTTTAGCGCATGAAGTTGTTACTCGCTTTCGTAAATATTCGGAGACTTTAGAACCCAAAGCTGTGTCAGTTTATTGTGAGAATTTGGATAAAGGTTTATTTGCTCTTTCAGATATTGACGACCTTTTCAAACGACTACTTCATCTGCGGGATGAGGCGACCAGACTGCGGGATGAAAGGAAAAATGCTACAGAGTCCGTGCCGGGGTCGACGGAGGAATCCAAAGAGTGTCCTCTTCGGGGTTCAGATAAGAATATCAAAATGCATGTTATGCCTATGCGTGAAGCCGCACCTTTGTATGTTCCCCCAAAGGGAGAGGGTACAGATGACGATAAAACGTTGAAGGATGCGAAGGGGTACTTTATATATAATTGGGTATATACGCCTTGGAATAGAGCAGATGTTATGGCATTAAAGAACTCCCTGCCTGATCTTCGTAAAAATCCAGCTGCGTTCTATGAAGGGGTGGAGGGGGCCATTTCCTCTTGTGTTATGACCCTTGTTGATATAGATCTCTTCTTTGGGTTAATTCTTCCCCCTGATATGTGGAGGTTGATTCGTAAAACTAATGACCAAACGACTTTTGGGGCTGCTTGGAAGGACTTAGAGCAGGCTGACTTACAAAGGGAACCTGCATGTAAACCGTGTGCTTTGATTCTAGATCTTCCGACGGCTATTTTGACTAAATTAAAAACTCTGGTGCCTCCTAAAAAAATTGATTGGACTATGTTGGCTTCATGTAAACAGAAGCCAGATGAATCGGTATCTGATTTCTTTACACGCTTTGAAGAAGCATTTCATGATTATAGTGGGCAATCATTAACAGACGATACGGGTAGGCATCTGTTCGTTGATAAGTATGTGGCTAATCTCCTACCGGAGATTGCGAAGCGATTGAAAACGAGCGAAAGCTCCTGGACCACGGCGACCCCTGCGTCTTTGTTAACTATGGCTCAATATTATGAGCGGCAGGAATTGGAGGCTAAAGAAAGTGTTGATAAGAAAGCGAAGGAATTGAAAACGAAGGTGATGTTGGCACAGGTTTGTGGAACGCAATCTAGGGGGAATGATAGAGGCAGACGAGGAGGGGGTAATGCGTCGTACGGGCGTACGGATATAGCGGAGGATCAATGTGCCTATTGTAAGGAGTTTGGGCATTGGGCTGATGATTGTCCGGTACTTCGTGAGCAACGTAGTCAGCGTGGTCGAGGAGGTGGAAGGTCGCAGAACAGTTATTCGGGGGCGAGAGGTGGCGGAGGTGATCGTGGTAGGTTCGAAGAGAGGGGCCGTGGCCAGGATGACCGTAACACATTTGATAGACGGAACCAGTATCAGATATCGGAGGGTGAGAATGTGGAGCATCAGGATTATGTGCATGCATAGGACTGCGTAGGATGGGGTACGGAATCAGTTGAAGTGCCAGTAGATCAGAGTGGTCCATATGTATCAGCGGGCATTTTGGGTTCTACTGATCAGTTTTTAGTCGACACAGGAGCTACTCGTAGCGCTTTGTCTAAAAACTTGGTTCCGAGGGCTCCCCTGTCTGGCGACATTAACATGTATAGGGTTTGATGGCACACCCACTCCTAGCCCATTATCGAAGCCTCTTGCACTTTGTCTTGATACATTTTTCAGTTTTGGTCAATTTTTGTTGTCACCTTATACCCCAGATAATATTCTGGGCATTGATTTGCTCAAATATTTTCGAGCAACGATACGTTGCGCTCCGGAGGGAGTGTGAGTTATTTTGAATGACAATTATCCTGAGTCAGACAGATTTTGTATTATACAAGAAAGTGAAGCATTAGCGTCTCTCCCCCACACGTTATGGGCGACCTCAGATACGGATGTGGGACAGATGCTTATTCCACCTATTCGAATTACTGTAAAGGAGGGAGTGCTTTTGCCACGAGTACCACAGTATAACATTTCCAGGGAAGGTGAAATTGCTCTGACACACATTGTTCAAGATTTGATCATTGCAGGTGTAGTGGAGGAAGTTCCCTATAATGTTTGCAACAGCCCTATTCTTCCGATTCTTAAGAAAGACACTGACGACAAGGTCTATCGATTTATTATTGATTTGAGAGAAATAAACAAAATTGTCATTCCCCAATATCCGGTGGTGTCTGACATCACGACATTGCTCACATTGGTTCCCCCAACGGCGACGACATTTAGTGTCATCGACTTGAAAAATGCGTTCTTTTCCATCCCCATCCATCCTGATAGCAGATATTTATTTGGCTTTACGTTAAATATTAAATCGTATAGATTTTGTCGTGTTCCTCAAGGTTACACTGAGAGCCCTAGTATTTACAGCCAGGCTTTAAAAAGACAGCTTGATTCTTTTCAATTGCAATCTGGAGTAGCCCTTATTCAATATGTTGACGACCTCTTGTTGGCTGCAGACTCTTATGCACAATGTGAAGAGAGTACGCTGGCCTTGCTTTCCTTTCTGGCTCAGAACAATCATAAGGTTTCAAAGAAAAAGCTCCAATACTGTAGACCCAAGGTGACCTACCTCGGTCATCTTTTGTCTAAGGAGGGGCGTGCATTAACATCAGATCGAATTCAGGCGATTCTAGATACACCAGTCCCCCGCACTCAGAGAGATGTGCGTGCCTTTATAGGATTAACGTCCTTTTGTAGACAGTGGATCATGGGGTTCTCGCACATTATAAAACCTTTGTTAGCATTACTGTCCAAAACTACACCAATGCCCCTTGAATGGACAGATGAATGTCAAAATGCTTTTGATCAACTGAGACAAGCCCTTTGCTCTGCACCCGTGTTAGGTACACCAGATTATTCAAAGATCTTCACGTTGTACATGCACGAGAAAGATGGGTGCGCGTTATCAGTGTTAGTGCAGACACACGGGGACAAGCAGAGACCATGTGCATACTTCTCAGCGCTTCTTGACCCTGTAGCACAAGGGTTACCTGGGTGTTTTCGAGCAGTTGCAGCAACAGCGGTAGCCATACGACAAAGTGAGGGAATAGTTTTATCGCACAAATTGTTGGTGCTAGTTCCTCACGCAGTAGATGCCCTGTTGAATCAAACAAAAACACAGTATCTCACGAGCGCACGTTTGACAGGATATGAGCTTACACTTTTGGCGCCACACATTACATTGAAAAGATGCGCTACCCTGAACCCTGCCACTTTATTGCCCTATCCGGTTGAGGAGGGTCAGGAAGAAAAACATCATGATTGTGTTTTCCTGACCGAGGAACAGACAAAAGGTCGTGTCGACTTACAGGATATGCCACTTCCAGATGTGGATGGGGAACTCTGGGTTGATCGATCGTGTTTGAGGCTGCCAGATGGTACGACTTCCGCAGCATATGCGATCACGACACTTAAGACAATGGTAGAAACAGCACGAATACCACAGAAATCGGCTCAGGCAGCAGAGCTGATAGCCTTGACAAGAGCCTGCGAATTGAGTGCTGGCCTATGTGTGAACATATACACAGACAGCCGGTACGCCTTCGGAGTAGCACATGATTTCGGGCTACTCTGGAGAGAACGTGGGTTTTTGACTTCTCATGGAGTACACATTATGGACGGAGAACTGGTGCGTGATCTCCTAAATGCGTTGCTTTGTCCAAAGAAAGTAGCGATAATTAAATGCAGTGCCCATAAAAAGATCACTGATAAAGTGGGTCAAGGAAATGCTTTTGCAGACAGCATAGCAAGACAAACAGCTATGTCCCGAACTGACTCCCCCATGTATGTCACGAAATCACAGGCTGAGCGATGGTATGATGCTAGAGCGGAAATACTAGATATCCAAAAATCAGCGACTGAATCAGAACTTGTGGCATGGGCAGCAGACGGGGTACTAGATGATGAGGGTTGTTGGAGAAGCAAAGACATGGAGAGATGGAAATTGCCTGCAGCTTACTTGCAGGCGATGGTTCAGATGACACACGGATTAGCGCATGTGGGAGCTCTTGCAATCACTCGATTGTTATCACGAGTTTGGGAGCATCCTGAGATTGCCAATACTGCCAAGAGAGTAGTGCAGACCTGTCTGATATGTTTACAGCACAATCCTGCGAAAGGGACCCATACTCCGAAAGGAGGGTTCGTTCCACCTTCTGCACCATTTGAGGTACTCCAAATGGATTACATCCAGCTTGAGCGCTGCAATAACCTTAAGTATGTCTTAGTGGTGGTGTGCGCCTTTAGCAAATGGGTTGAGGCCTTCCCCACGAAAGATAATACAGCTCTGACAACAGCTAAGGTGTTGCTCAAGGAGTACTTCCCTCGATTTGGAGTTTGCAAATTTTTGTGGAGCGATAATGGGCCTCATTTCGTTGGGAAAATTGTGGAGTATGTACTGAAAGGGTTGGGGATCCAGCAGAAGTTTCATGCTGCGTTCCACCCTCAGTCAGCAGGTCTCGTTGAGCGGTACAATGCCACGTTGAAGTTGAAACTGGCTAAGATTGTGGCGTCCACGTCATTAAAGTGGCCGGATGCCTTGCCTCTAGCATTGCTCTCTCTTAGATCAGTGCCCCATTCTCGAACAGGCCTCACACCGTATGAGGTGGTGTTTGGAAGGCCTATGAACATATGGGGAGTGCCTAAGCTGCGATTGATACATGATGTGCCTTGCATAATGATGAACGATTATTTGGCACGATTAACAAATGATTTGCTTTCTATTCATCAACAGGTTCGAAAAGCGCTCCCTGACAATTCTACTGGAGAGGCTCACAATCTTCGTCCTGGCGATTTTGTGATGGTGAAGTCGTTTGAGAGGGCGAACAGCTTGGAACCGAGGTGGCGTGGCCCCGAGCAGGTCCTCCTGGCTACTCGAACAGCTGTGCGAGTGACCAACAGAAAGCGGTGGGTGCACTCAACTCACTGCCGCCGTGTCTCTCCGGATTTGGTGAATCCGGCTGTACTGACCGACTACAAGCAGATTCTGGATAAAGAAAAGAGCCCAGCTGTGACATCGGCCGAAGTAGAGGGAGCCTTCCCGGACCACACTGTTTCAGGACGACAGCGCTACGACCTGCGGCCACGACAGAAAGAAGATTTTTGTTTTTCGAGACTGGTTGGTTACCGCTCTGGGGTTTGTGAAACGGAAGCCGGGAATCTCAAGGGGGGGGGATCAGTTCTGCCAAGAGTAGCGACACCCGTCTTGACCCCGGAGAAGAAAACAACGGCTACCTCGGAGCTCAGCACCGTATTTTTCTTTTTTAGATATATACATTTGAGACATTGTGAACTCTTTGAACTATGGCATCTTCTGCATCACGAGACAAAAGAATACTTGGTGCCATCTTGTTCGTATTGACAATTGTGGTGATAGCAGTAATAGCCTGGGTAGTAGAACTCGTGGTGCCTGTACGTGAACATTTGCTGCCGACTACCCCGGCTCCATCTGAACATTTTCACTTCACTTTGCCCTACCATGAAGAACGGCACCGACAGACTTACTTGAACAATAGCTTTATTCAGATTTTGCATCATACTCACAATATGACGAACACTTCAAACTGTTGGGTGTGTGGGATGTTGCCTGGGCATCAGAAGAAAGGGGGCACTCCACTCATTCCACTCCCATTTTCGCATAATGGTTCCTGCAACGCCTGGTACACTCTTCTATTCACTTTACGATGGCCAACGAAAGGGGGGGTGCTCTTCCGGTTGAACAAAATTTGCTACCATGACCGGGATGGGTATCCACGAGCTGAGGGTACTCGATTTTAATGGGAAGAGTACCGCCCGATAATGTGTCTGCACCCCGTGTTTACAGTAATCAAAGGAACATTAATATGTCCAGTTCACATGTTATCAATGTTATCACTACTAAGGCAGACCTTTGCATTCGTAATAAAGGTACAATACCGGTGGGGAAAAGTGAATGTAACACTACACTTACATTTGACAGTCCGAATGGCATATCCTTTGTGGCATCTCGAAATACTTACTTTATTTGTGGTAATAAAGGCTATCATCAGCTCCCTTTAGGATGGTTAGGCACATGTTACGTATCTTTCGTATTGCCCCCTGTATTCATCGCCCCACCAATGTACCATAATGATTATGTACTCTACCATGACTTTGTACTAAATCGTGTTAAACGTGCTGTGGTCTTGGACGATATTGACCAGACCGATACTGCCTTACAACAATATGTAGACTTTAATTTGGGATTGTTTTCATTTGTGGGGGCTGCCTTGAATAGTCGGAAAATACGACGGCTGACTCGTGTTGTTGAGGCTGTAGCAAATGATACTGCTATTGCATTGGGGAACATAACAGAAGAACTCCAAATTTCTAGGATTGTTACGCTCCAAAATCGTATGGTTCTAGATGTGGTTCTAGCTGACCGTGGGGGGGCATGTAGAATAATCGGAAGTAGCTGCTGTGTGTACGTGCCAGATAATTCGCCATCTGTTTATGATGCAATATCAAAGCTTCACAAGATAGCTGCTGAAATACACCCGGACAATGGAACTTGGACTCTTTCAGGGTGGTTCTGGTCGATGCTTACCACTTGGGGTTGGAAACTGCTGACGATTTTATGTATCATTGTTGGGATGCTGTTCTTTGTATGTTTATGTATACAATGTGGCCCAGCCTTATGTTCCATGTGTTTATCAGCTTGCATACCATCAAGACGAGCTCTTGCTCAAAATGAAATAATGCTTCATAAAGAAGTAGCTAAAATAATGTTAATTGATATTGAAGATGAATATCCTGATTACGTCCACTATGAGGTAGCTTCAGCTAAACGCTAAAAGGGTCGTCTGTCGTAATTTGACAATGGCCGGATTTGGGGTTAGCTGTGCTACACGTTTTCCCCTTTAACTTGGCTATACTCGAAAACGCCATTTTGTGTGTTACGGCGGCCATTTTAGGGAATGAGCGGCCTCGTGGTCAGCATGCCCTTTAGTCCGTTGTCCGTACCACTGACCACTCAACTTTGCCCAGCAACAGGCTATTTTTAGCAACGGTCAAGCCTGTACATGTGCAGTTCCAACTGACCAGTCACCCCTCAGGAATGTGCCGCCAAACTGACCAGTGGGGTTGTAACCCCTCCCATGAGTTGGCTGTGCTCCAAAAATGACCATATATGTACATAAACTCTGTAACCTTGTGCCGCCTATCTTTTTATTGCTTGTAAATTGTATAAAAGAGGGACTCACACCAATGTTCGGTGTGATACTTCTTGCATTGCCGAAGGGTGCTGTAGGAATGTACCACCACCCCATGGGGTCTTAATAAACTTGTTCTTTGTACTTTTCAGTTTCCGTGCCAACAGTTCTTTCAGTGTAAGTGGGTTATCTACAGAGCATGTAGGCCTTGGGAACCCGATACCACACTCTGCTAGCCTCTAAAATTCCCTTCTTCCTTCCATCAGTCCTCAATAAGACATACTCAATTTCAGGAAAATGCTAAAGACCCACACGTTCCATCTTCACCTCAACTAATCTGCTCTTTTATGACTGATTGCTTCCCTTACTTAACCTTCTTCATACTACATTACTTTCACTCTCTGAGCGATCTTTGACATTCTATATTCTTGTTACTTGTAAGGTGTCCTCAGCACCTTTCTGGTATAGCTGCACTACAATAGTAAATATGGCTCGATAGTATTATTAATAATGATAACAAAGATAAAAATAATAATAATAATAGTGCATTTTATAAAGCCCATAGCTACCTCAATGAGTTGTCCCAGCACTAGGTACAAGTGTCCACAGTTCTAGATGCAGCAATAAGCTTCCCCAGCTCCCACTCTTGTTAAAGGCAAGTTTTGAGTTGCTTCCTAAAAGCACCCTTCGACTGGATTTGATGAATCGACTAAGCCAGAAAGCTCCCTAGTTTTGGTGCCAAGTAGCCAAAGGAGCATCCACTGAAGCATGATCTCCTGCTATTAGGTACAGACACCAGCCTTACCCTACCTGATCTTGCAGTTCTGGCTGGTATATATGGCCTGATCATTGATTGTAGGTACTGTGGTCCTAAAAGGAGAACCTAAGCTTAACGAGCAGCCAGTGCAGCTGCTTGAGTGAGTCCCCCATTGACATGCTTGGGAAGATTTAGAAGAAGATATGCCTCAGCATTCTGTACTCTTTAGAGACTCGATCCGACCTTATGTAACCCCTAGGTACAGCATGTTACAGTAAACAAGCCTCAATACAATTAAGCGGTACAAGCGGTCAATACAATTAAGGCCTGAACCATTGATTTTGTAGCTGACTCTGCCAAGAGATAGATAATCTTACTTAGCATTTTCAGAGTTTCCAAGTTGTTCCTACCACTGCAGTAATTTGGCTGTCAAAAGACAGCTTACTGGCCAACTAAATGCCCAGGTTCTTAAACTTAGCTTTAGGTTCAGGTAGTGGACCCAACTCCACAGGCCCCCAGGTCGTAGACCAGATGTTGGATTGCATTCCCAGGGTCAGCACCTCAGTCTTTCCAGTCTTAAGGCAGTTCCAGTCCATCCATCTTCCAGCTTCTGTGAGGCAGAGACACAAGGACGAGGACATGTTGGAAGGGTTTTGTGATAGCGTGATGATAAGATGCGTGTCATCTGCATATGCTATGATGGTAAACCTACAGTGTTTGATGACATCTCTGAGCGGTTGCATGTACCTTTTAAATAATATAGGGCTCTGAGATGAACCCTGCAGCACCCCTTGGTTTACTTGAAACACCATAGACTGGTACGACTTTTGAGCTGCCTGAAACTTACATCCCTGCAAAAAGGAAGGAACCCACACCACAATTCCAGTCTCTCCAGCAAGGGATTATGGGTTACAATATTGAACGTGGTGCTAAGATCTAACAATACCAAGGCTGTTGAATCACCTACATCCAGAACCTTGCGGATCGACTCTGTCACTAGCAACAAAGCTGACTCAGTTCTGTGTGATGGACGAAAGCCTGATAGTGTCACATATAATAGGTTATGACTCTCTATGAAGGCTGAGAGCTGTCTGTTCACAAACTTCTCTGTAATTTCACAAAACAGAGAGATTAGTGAGATTGGATGGAAATTCTCCATCTTAGAGGGATCCAACAACATTTTCTTAAATAGTGGGACCTCAATAGCGTGCTTCTATTAACCAGGAAACTGGCAGGAGGCTAGGGATCCATTCATCTATTACTCCCACCCCTCTTTCCAGAATGGATGGAGAGGCTGGGTCCAGAGGTGACCCAGATTTTACCACAGAACATAGCAAGGTCAGCTCCTCAGGCTCAATAGGCCTGAAGTTCAATAGCATAAGACTATCCTTTGGGCAATTGAACCAAGAGCTCAAACAGGGATCATGTCTAACTGTTTCTCGAAAAGACATATGTTATGGCCACTTTTTCCATAAAGAATTGGGCCAGAACATTGCACACCTCTTCAGAGTCTATTAAAGATGCTGAAACGTGAGTAGAGAGTGACTTTAATATTGCAAAGTATCGCAGGACGAGCAAGTGTGGGCTAATTAGATTTGATTTGTATAGAATTTGCAGTACTCTGTCTTAATAGGGCTGTGATAAATGTTTTGTGCAGCCACATTATCCCCCTTACAGGCAGAATTTTACTCTCTGTGCCACCCTCACTTGAAATGTTTGCACACTCAGCAAATCCCCATTGAACCAGCCAGCTGATGGCTTTGTTACACAGAAAATCTGATTCACTGATAGGGCTATTCTATCTATCACTCCATTAATCCGACTACCCACTTGTGCATCTGCTCTATCTATATGACTATCCAGAGGGGGCAGACTGTTGGCCAGAGCAGCACAGTATTAACAGGTAGTATCTTTAGCCAGCCTCCTCAACAGCATTAATGAGGTTGAAGTGGAGCTAGTGGAAACCTCATAAGAAACAGAAAGTGGAACAGCCATATGATCAGACCAAATAAGAGTTATGAGGTGTTCCATGACTAGACCAGGCAAATTAGAGATGATAGGGTTGAGAATATATCCCAATCTGTGCATGGGAGTGGTCACACCCTGAACCAGCTGCATCCTCTCTATATCAACAACCACTGACGTTGCTGTTAAGCTTGTGACATCATCACAGTGCAGATTGAGGTCTCGCATGACTGTAAAGTTGTTATACCTTGGAACCAGGGTAGACGCCATGTCTGTTAAAAAAGTGAAACAAACTTACAGGCAGGGCCTGGTGGATGCTAGATGAAACTGTCAGTTATCTTGGATTTGTCAGTGAAAGCCAACGAGAAAAGGGCAGTTTCACTGCCTTCAATACACAGTTCGGAGAGGGTACACTGTATCGCTTGCTCAAAGAATATCATGATTCCCTCTCCTCTTTGTCCTTGACTATCCATTCTCACAATAGCAAAACCCTTCGGAGTAGCTTTGAAGAAGATCAAACGAGGAATCCTGCCTGACCCAAATCTGTGGGGAAGACAGCATCAGACTGATGCTCTTCCAGGAAATCATGTATTTTTACTTTATGTTTAGCTAAGGATCTGGAATTAATGGAGAACATTTTGCCATGTGCTCCGGTGTAGGGATTGAGTTACCCACTGTTCTGTACTTCGGCTGAAATTTAAGTGAAAAGCCATAGCCCTTATACTGAGGTTCTAACCTTACTGGGTCTAATACATGGCAACAGGCTATAGACAGGTACTCTGCAAGATCTAAGTAGTACCTGTCCAGGGACTGATACCGAACCACCCAAGATACTGGCCCCTGGCGCCGTCCAGGTGCAGATGTGTACAGATGCACTTGCATTTGGCACCCCCGCTGCATGTCCACATTGTTATGCCATTAATGAAGGCCCGGGGTTGAGCGCTATTGTGCAGACCCCTATAAGATGGCTGTCAGGAAGTCAGGAGGTCGGCAGTAGCCTAACCCTTTCCACACAGAGACATGCGGTGGACTGAGGAGTAGGCTCTGCAGCACAGTGCAGTGTTAAAGTAGGCCCTATCCCAAACACCCCCCACAATAAAATAAAAAATAATGCAAGTCATCCAAAACCATGAAAACAATTAAAAGTAGCAAGCAACATGTGGAGCACTAGTACCTTGCAGCACGTCCGTGTTGTCATGCCCTTAATAAAGGCTCTGGGGAGGGAGTGCTAACCCCACAAGATAGTGGCCAGGAAGTGAGTAGGACGGCAGTAACTTAACACCCTCCTCACACAAAGAGAACTGTGGTGGAACAAGGGGTAGGCAATGCTGCACGGCACAGAGTGAAGGTAAGCCTATCCTCAACACAACCCCACAATGATACAGAAAAAGTAGCGCGTCAGCCCAAACAGCAAAAACAATAAAAAGTAGCAAGCAACATGCTGAGTGCCTGTACCTTGCAATATTACTTTGTAACAAACTTGAAAATATAAAGCACTTATTTAAAGCTGACAAAGTGAGTGAACAAACGAAAGTGTGATTAAGTTGGTTTCTATAATTTTTGTTATTGTGATATCATTATTATTATTATTATTATTATTAATATTATTATTTGTTATTTTTCAAATGATCATTCATATTAATATTATTAATATTATCATCTTTTGCATTAGCACTGCCATTAGCAATATTCATGCCATAAAACACTTATTTGCAGTACTGTACCATATTCTGTCTGTACATGAGGAAAAGCAGTTATATTTTGCCTTCTGCTTACATTTTACTTCACCTTCTGCATAGCATGTTTTTCAGCTGTGTCCAATGTTGTTAGAGGAGGAATGGAAATGTGCCATATTTTCATAATAACCACTATGTAAATTGTTCCCATTCCACTGTCTTATTGTGCCATGATGAGCTGACATAAGCAAAACAATATGCACAAGATAGAGATGCGAACGAGCGCCACACTGGATGGCTGCTGGACCCTGAAGCTCCTGGCCGGCTCCAGCACGCATCTGAGGCCTCACCGTGCAGCACCCATATATTTCTATTCTGAGGATGGAATTAAGTGTCGAAAGGTCAACACCTTCATTTTAGTCTTCCTGCAGGGATTCTGTCTGCTGTGGAGTCATGTCCTGTCTCAAAAGAGTTTCTACATGTCACGACATGCCGCTATCTTGAAGTGCTCCTCGGTTCTTATGAGGAATCTCTATGCTGCGTCATGACTGAGAGTGCTGCAACTTCCCCTTTTCTGAACCATTCCGCTACATCAAATTGGCCTCTCTGCATGATCACATTTTCTGGCTCAAGGTACACTGTGCTTTCTTCTTTTTCCATTATATATGGAGTGGTTTTCATTTATACTTAAGGTGCTACTCTGCAATTACATTCTGTGCCTTACATAGTCCTATTGTATTGCTGAAACAAGATGACTGAATGTACCCTCCTATACTATGTTGGGCAGCATAGAGGCTATATTTTGCTGAGTGGAGGAACTCTAATGCTACAGTGTTTTCTTTGCACGCCATCCTGCTATCTGTATTATACTGTTTCAAGGTATCCTAACTGGTCTCATTTAAAGCAGTGTCATTACATTGCCTCATATCCTTGCCGTATTAGGAGACCTCTTTGCTATTTACCTCGCATTTATGGGTAGGACTCTGAAACAGAGGGATAAATCCCCACCCCTTATATCTTCTACTAAACTCATCCCCCCCCCTAAATCTCGACAAAGAGATGTATCCCCTAAGTCTCTCACAGCAATTATGGGGAATACTACTGACTTAGGTGACTTCTGCATCCGGAGTTTTGCCCAAGACACCCCCCTCTTCAGTGAAAAAACCAAAGAAGCACTCATATTCACCATCTAAAACATCCCCTCCTTTCACCTTAGATGATGTAATGGAAGAAATAGGAGCTCTGAAGCCCTTCATGGTTCAAACTAATGCCTCCTTCCTCTGCATTGAGGAGAAATGATCCACACACAACCAGCATATTATGGCTGTTGAACAAAGGGCCAGTGATGTGGAGGGCTCAATTCCAGTGATATCCCACCGAACAAAGGAAATAGAGATGCTCAAAAAATCTACTGAAGACTTGGAAAATATAAACAGGAAAATCAACTTATGACTCTATGGAATTACGAAAAACTCAGAAGGGTTTAAAATGATCTTCTTTTCGCCAAAGATAATTCCTACTATTGTGCAGCTAGATGACTATAGCCCACTTGGTATTCAGAGAGCCCACTGTCTTGGTCCTAAATCATCTGCAAGCTCTCCTAATCATAGACCTAGGGGCATCATGATTCTTTTTCTACAGCACTCTGACTTGATGCATATTTTGTCTGCTGTCAAATGAGTGGGCCCACTCCACTGGTCTGGTAACAAGGTGTATTTCTTGCAGGAAGTCTCCAATGCAAAGTCTGCAAGAAGAAAACACTTTTTGGATCTCCGTCCACAACTAAAAGCAATGAACATTAGATATGGAATAGTTCACCCATGTTTTTTCAAAATAATGAATAGAGAAACTTTTTACACTTTTGAAGTCCCTGCTAAACTACAGGGCTTTCTTCATCAACATCGTCTTGAAGATATGCAAATTGGTGCTGCTGCAAAGACTTGTTTGTTATATATTTTCTGTTTGATACACTTTGCGTAATATTTGATGTTTTCTTCCCTTTAGGAACTGTTCTTCCCAGTTATTTGTACTCTGCTTAATAATATTTTTCTTGTTGTCTTTCAGCCCAAGTTTATCATTTTACATCTATGTCCTGTTCGCTTCACTCTTCCTCAGTGTAGGTGTCCTTCCCACAGCATTTCATCCATTGTAATTCATGGTAAGTTTGTTGTCACATTTTTCGTTGTATTTTTTACCTTTCTTTGTATTGTCTGGTGTCATTTTCCTTCTACATGCTTCTCTCCATCTCTATGTTTCGGACTGTTGATTTGTTTGGTGGTTCATGTGTTTCTTTTTCAAGCGTGCAGGGTCACTTTCTATCTTATTTAGGTGCTCTGCACTCTCCTCATCCCTCGGGTGATTATTTTCACATGCAAGGTGCTTTGCAACTGGGGTTTTTTCTTCCTGTGTTGCTTTTTGCTTATTTTGCATTTACAGGGGTTATTTGCACTTAGTTGCTATTTTACTTTTCTTTTTTCTTACCCTTTCTCTTTCTCTTTCTCTGTATTCTTTGCTGATGCCTCTTGTGTGTTATTTACTCATGTCTCTATGTCTTCCCAATGTTCAGATATGAATTTGTCTTGTATACAAGATAGAGTCACAACTTGGAATGTTAAAGGTTTGAAAGATCCTAATAAATACCTATGCATTTTGTCCCACCTATCTAGATTGCACTGACAGCATGTGTTTATTCAAGAAACACATCTTACTGATACTGGCATCACCAAACTAAAAAAACACCTGGTGGGAGAACTCTTCTTTTCTTCTTCTCTGTAACATAAACATGGTATAGCCATTCTATGTCATAAAAGGTTAAATGTTTCCCTTATTTGCAAGGACAGTGATAAGGAAGGTAGATGGGTTTTAGTATGACTCATCATTGGTGATGTCATTTTTATGATCCTTAATGCATATGGCCCCACAAACCCTGACCCTATGTTCTGAAGACATATTATGCATTTGGTTACTCAAAGATATTCTGACAACTTCATTGTAGGGGGTGACTGAAATCAAACAATGGACCCCTTTCTTGATTGTCATTCATCTATGAGAATCTTCCCTCATAGGGCACACAAAGCTTTTACACGCACCTTTACGCATAAGTTCCTCACTAACTCCTGGAGATTCATTCACCCTGCTCTTCAAGAATATTCATTTTGCCCCACTTCTCATAAAACACAGACTAGTATAGATTATATTTTCCTTAGCAAGAACCTCAGTCAACATTTAGTTAATTGAGATAGGCTTAATTTTATTTTAGGACCGTGCTCCTCTTATGAGGCATTTGTTGGGGTATATTTCAAGATTAATGATGCAATGGAGACCACTGAACAATGTTGGGGGGAAACATGAAGGCTGGAAGCTGATGGCCATGGCGGAGCTCCTCCCCTGTGTGCAGCGTCTGAGCTATCGCTAGCGGCTGGCGGCGGCCGTTTCTTCCACTTCTTTATCCCACTCGAAGATACCCAAATGAGCCTCAGGTGTGACTAAAAAACACAAACCAGCGCTGACGTTTTCGTCCTGTTTGTTTCGCTGGTGTCCCTTGTTGTCTCCCGTTTGTTTGTAGCTGGCACATACCCGATGGTCTGCGGTGTTGGGGGCGGAGCCATGTCGGAGCCTCCTTGGTTCCGAGAGTTGGGTGCGGCCAGAGAGTTGTGGAAGAATCCAAGGAGATTACCCCGGTGCCCCCGTATTGGAGGTCTTGAGGTGCACTTTTCAGGTGGAGCAAGTAAGTGTTGTGGAAGCCTCCGGGCAGGGAGGTGGCTCCTGGAACTTTAATGAGCGAAGAATAGCTGAAGCAGAATTCGTCTGACGCCACGATCAAGGTGAGGCGGTTTTACGGGGGTCTGATGTTGTTCTGGGCGCTCACCTTTGTTTGAGGTCACTAGGGCCACAGGACCTGGCGGTATTCTCTGGAAGCAGAGCCCCGTTAAAGTTTGTAGTGCCTTTAAACAATTTTTTGGATGCTACCTGGGGCTCTTAAAGCGAGTTTCGAGAGTCCTGTATGGAGAGGCGTGGGCATAGTGCTGCCAGCATTCATTACAGTAGCCATCCCATTATTTTGGGCTTCGTCTGAGGCGGGGGTAAGCCGTTACACATTAAACAACAGGACTGCCAGCATTCTACCTGCCTCGTTAAAATCATCTGTCTCACCTCCTATCATTGATATCAAGGGTACCTCTAGACAAGGGAAGGAGAGTCATATTGGCAAAAATACACCCCCAGGTAAAGGAAAGGGCAGGAGAAAAGCGAGAGAGGGTCTTTCTGCTGGGCCTAAAATTACACCATCATTGAAGTCCTATTATAAGGTCCTCTCCTCAACCACCTCTGATCGGGGGAAGGATAAATCTGGCAGTATGGCCTCCACTACCCCTATCGCTATTAATAGAGCCTTAATTCCTCTTCTGCTCCTCCTATCGCTCTTACCTTCTCCAATGGTGTGCATCCCTCATAATAAAGCCTCGGGAGGCAGCAAAAAATAACCAGCAAATCATTGTTCACCCATCTGTGGCGCAAGCTAATAGTTTTTCAGTGTTGGATAACCAATGTATAGAACAGGAAGAATGGGGAGAAGTCTGCATAAGCACTCCGGAAGAAGAGTCCCCCTCGCACTCTGCTCATGTGCCCATGGTAACTGCTCCACAGCTTTTGACGGAGCCAGGGACTTTGGCTGATATCCTGCTGGGTCTGAAGGAGAACATTGGTAGGAGATTTACAATTTCAGAGGCGAACCAGGTTGCTATTCAGGCATCTTGTGAGGTATTGGCCCACAAAGTTGAGGAGGTCTCGCAAAGGACGGATACCCTTGAAGCAGAGATTCCTAAGATCAAGGATGCTTTAAGTTCGTCATCCGCAGCAATGGATAAGTTGGTCTTGCAGAACCGGGAATTGAAGGATGATATCGAGCGTCTCGAAAATCACTCCAGGAAAAACAATCTAAAAATTCTGAATGTTCCTGAAGAACTTGAAGGGGGGGACATAAAGCCTTTTGTGGTTTCGCTCTTAAAGGTGACAATCCTGAAGGATTCTCCTGATGTAGATCTGGATCTAATGGGGGATATCCAAAGGGTACATCGCGACCCATACAGGAGAAATCCAGGGAAAGAGAGCCCCTGAAAAATCCTGGTGAACTTCCTTACCTATGCCATCAAGGAGAGAATTCTGTCTTTGGCTTTAAAAGCCGGGCCTATAAAGTGTACTTCTTTATCTAGCCCACTCTGTATTCGCTCTGATGTCTCCCATATTACCGCTATGAAACAGTGGGAGCTGGGCAAGAGATTGTCTACTCTGAATTCCCTAGGGGCCCGGGCCCAGTTAAAATTTCCTGCATCGCTCCGGCTAATGTGGGAATGACAACATATATAACCTACGCCAGCCAGAAGAAGTTGATAATTTAATTGATAAGATAAGAAAAGGAACCAAAGGTGGTAGTGAGGCTGGGGTATGGTCAATTGGGATTTATCTGACGTTTGACTACTATGGAGCACGAGCATAATATAAAAAGTTTTTAAAAAGGGTATAATATAATTTTGCATATAATAAGAATACTCAACTACTCGGGAAGAGTATTGACTGTTTCGAATTGCTGCCGCCGTTTGGATAGGCTCTTACTATATGTAATTACTCACACACTATTCAGCCACACATAGGGGGGGCCCCGTCCAAGAGCATATGCTCAGATAAGAAGGGAGGGTTCCCCGGGGAGGAGAGGGATGGTCAGAGTCACGGGAGTGGTGGGGGTGGGAAGGAGGGCACGGGTGGGGTCGCAGTGGGAGAAAATATAAAAATGAGTCCTCATTTACCCTTTTTTCTCTTTGTTTTCAGTCGAGTAAGTGGGCTATGGGGAACCTAACTAAAGGGAAGGGGGCAGATGAGCCTTAGTCAATGACGACTACTAGGATTAGGTTCATCTCATGGAATGTTAACGGGCTTCGTTGCCCACGAAGACAAAGGCTTATAATGAAATACTTAGAACAATCTTCAGCCTAAGTCTTCCTCCTTCAAGAGACTCACCTAAGCTCAATCGAGAGTAAGGTTTTTTTGGAAATACAGATGGGTGGGTTCGTTCTGTTGCTCTGATCAGACAGTGTCTAATAAGGGGATCGCAGTCCTAATTAAAACTGAAACTGGCGGCTCTATAAATTTCTACAGACCATATCGGTAGGTGGATTATGGTACAGGCAGACTTCGGGGGAGGGAGATAGCCATTGTATCCTATTAATGCCCTAACATCGATGGTCCTGCCAGTCTTCTCAGAGTACAGACTAAGTTGGTGGAGGTCACCTCCCCGGTGGTTGTGGGGGGTGATTTTAACGTCCTTTTCGATCCCCGTCAAGACCGGTCAAATCATAGTCAGCATATTGCCACTCCTCGTTCCCGTCGGGCCATGATTAATATGATTCATAAGCTTGGCTTAGTTGATGTATGGAAGGCCAAGATGGGGGCAGTCCCAGGTTTTACATACTTTAGTAAAAAACATGGGCATGCTTCAAGAATAGATTACATTCTCATGGATAGAACAGGCTTAGAGGCTTTGAAGGATATCACTATACTTCCAAGCATCTTATATGACCACGCCCCTATTTTATTCTCACTCACGATGGGTAGACTAAAGTCTAACTCAGCGCCCAGATGGACCCTGAAAAGGGCAATGTTACATAATCAGGATATAGATACTGATGTTAGAACTTCCATCGTCAACTACATTTCTGAGAATATGGGTTCAACATTGCCTGGTTATGTCTGGGACACGTTTAAGGCCCATACTCGTGGTTTCTTGCATAGCTTGATCAGCACCAAGAATAGAGAGGAGGCGTTGAAATTTCAAAAATTGGAAGATAAGATGTCCTTCCTAGAAAGAGCAAGATTGAGTGGTCAACCGGATAATCCGCCACAAATTCTTAATGATCTGGAAGGTTTATGACTGGAGTATAGGGGCTTGTTAGATCAAAAAGTCAAGGCACAATGGCCTGTCCATGGCATGGAAAATTACGAATACGGGGAAAAAGCTGGAGCCATCTTAGCACGGAAAATAAAAGCAGACCGTGTAAGGAATAATATTAATAATCTAATTATTGATGACTCAGGGACCACCTCTTGTGATCAGGAGGATAAGCAGAGGTGTCTGCTTACTTTGTTTTCTAAACTCTATGAGGAGAAGGCTACCCCAAGTATTAATACCATTCAAAAATGGCTGGAAAGTAAGCGTTTACCAAGCCTGTCAATCGAGGGTTGAGACATGTTGAATAGCCCTTTACGGAAGATGAAATCAGGCTTTATATAAAGGAAATAAGGAATAATAAAGCCGCAGGGACCGACGCCCTCCCAAGCGAAGTATATAAAGTCTTTCAGGAGGTTTTAGTTCCAAGGCTATGTGAACTTTTTAACTATATATATAGTCTCCCATTCAAAACTATGGTCCATCCTCACAGAAATGGGGATGGAGCAGGCCCTTGTAACCTTCTTGAGAGAACTCTATACAGACGCCTCATCTAGAGTTCGTTTTGGAGCACAAGGCGAATTATCCGAACCATTTAAAGTAGAGCGTGGGGTTAGGCCGGGCTGTGTCCTGGCCCCCTTTCTTTTTTCCCTCTATACCAATGGCCTCGAGGTTGAGATGTTGAGGGGTGGACAGGATCTTCCGCGAGTAAGAAACCGCCTAATCCCCGCTCTGCTATACGCGGATGACGCCGTGATTCTCGCAAGAACATCGCGAGAATTACAGAAGGCCCTAGATAGATATGCAAGGTTCATGGGAACTTTGGATCTTCGCATAAATATAAAAAAGACCTACGTCATGGTGGCAGGAAGGAAGAAAAATGGGGGAAAAGGTATTTTCCTGGAAAATGAAAGGATCGATACAACTGCCCAAAATCCATACCTTGGCATCATGATGGATGAAAAGATGAACTGGAAACCAGCAATAGAAGCCCGAGAGCACCAGTTCCTACGAGCAATTGCGGCTCTTATACAATTCTCCCAAAAATTAGGAAAGAGACCACCAGTAGAATTGCTTCATATTTTTAAAGCCAAATGTCAGTCCACTGCATTATATGGGGCCGGACTCTGGGGTCATAAAAATACCAACTCTTTACAGGTAGCACAGAACACCTTTTTAAGATTCTTGTTGGCACTCCCGAGAAGTACATCTACTTATGCATTGCATATGGAGTTAGGCATTTCGCATATAGCGGATCTGGCGAAAATACAACCGCTCATGCTCTGGCGACGTATCTGGACCTCAACGACAAATACCTTATTGAAACAGATAATAAGAGATTGTATGTTGTTGGATCATGTGGGAAGAATCGAATGGTTAAAGTATGTAAAAAAATTTCTCACAGATCTGGGACTCAGTAAATACTATACCGCCCCGGAGTCAATTGCCGAAATATCCAGAAAAGATCTAAAAGAAAAGGCACTAACCCACATGGAAGAGCTACAATTTTGTACTGAGGCAAGAAAATCTTCGGTTCAACACTCGCTGGCAATCATGACCACCTTGGAGATAGAGCCTTATTTGACCTATGTTGACTCACAATTCGAGCGCTTCCTCTTAACAAGATTGAGAATGAACATCTTCCATAGACTGGTGGCATTTCCGACAAAAAATAGTTGGGAAGAGTGTCTAAGTGTGTGCCCATGTGACGACATGTCAGAGCAATCCACTATGCACACGTTTTTGTTCTGTACCTTCTACTCCGCACATCGCAAACTTTGGATAATCCCACTTTTAACAAAAATGGGCTTAAGAAGTTGTCGCCCCGCCATGTTACGTATGCAATTCATTGAATCAGAATTAGTCTGTAAATACATAGCGTCCTTTTTAAAATGTATTTTTAAACATAGAGTAAATCTTTGACCAAAACATATCGTAAACTGTATGAAAAACGAGGGGTTTTGGAAAATTCCCCGATTGGTCTAAACCCATCTTTTGAAAGAAAATAACTTTTTAAGATTAAAATTGAGCTAGGGAACTGCTGTTAGTTGTAAAATGTATAGAATATTAACCTGTTGAATGTAATATAATGATTTATATGCTGGAACTCTTTTATGGTTTTTATACATTTAAAAATCGAATAAAGATTTACAACTACTAGTTCAGAGGGGAGGGTCCCTCCATCGTGGAAGGAGGCCATTATAGTACTTATTCTAAAGCCAGGGAAAGATCCCTTCAAAGCTGACTCCTATAGGCCTATCTCCCTGCTTAATGCGGATTATAAGATCTTCACCAGCATCTTGGCAGGGAGATTGGCTAAGTTGGCCCCACAACTGATTAATGCTGACCAAAAGGGCTTTATCCCGGGCAGATTTATCCAAGAGCAAACTCTGCAATTAATAGGCAGTATTGACCTAGCGTTGGCACGGTCGGAGCCCCTCGCGGTAGTTGCGTATGACGCAGCCAAGGCTTTTGACTGTGTCAACTGGGGTTTGTTATGGGAAGTTTTAAGAACGATGAGATTTGGCTCAACATTTATCCAAACACTTATTAGGTGCTATGAGGGCGCTTCCGCTGTTATTCTATTAAACGGCCTCCCGACTCAGAGTTTTAGTATAAAAAGGTGAACACGACAGGGGTGCCCCATCTCGCCCCTTTTGTTCGATATTTATATTGAACCTCTCGCACAGGCGTTGAGGATGGATGTTATGATCACCCCCTTTAAAGTTTTGGAATACTGCTGTAAATTAGCTCTATATGCTGATGATTTGCTGGTTTATACCAGTTATCCAGCGGGGTGCTCCCTAGGGTGGAGGCTGCCTTGATCAAATTTGGTCTGTACTCTGGCTACTCGATTAGCAACACCAAGACCGAGGTAATGTGTTGGGTGGTGGACAATTGGCCAGGGACTCACAGTAGCGAGTTTAAGTATCTCGGGATAAGTATAGTACAGGACCTAAATAATATCACCCAGTTAAATCTGAAGAAGGTGGTAAAGGAGATCGACCATCTGTTTGCTAGATGGCAAAACCTTCCTCTTACACTATACGGCCGTGTTAATCTAGTCAAGATGGTCATCCTCCCCAAACTGACGTATTTATTCAGCACTATACCCCTAGTCTTTCCAGATAAGCTTCTGGGGAAAATCTAGGGTAAAATATGCAGCTTTATAGGGGCAAATAAAAATTCCAGATTATCCTGGAAAAAGTTAAAATGAAAACTCTTAAAGAGAGGCCTCGCGCTGCGGGATGTGCTTTGGTATTCATTCTCTTTTCCAGCTAAAAAATGTACGCTGTTTGCTCTCTAGTCCCGACAATTCCAACTGGGGCTGTATCTTGACTACAATGGTTAATCTTGAGGGTGGGGATACTGGGTTCTTGTATAAGTTTGGTGCGCCAAAGTTTTTCAAGAAGGTCTGACTGAAGGTTTTAAAACTAGCCCTTCACGTTTGGTGTAGAGTCCAAGGGAGATGGGGTATAAGATACTATTCTGATTTTGCCCCAATCTGGGACTCCCCAGGATGGCCCGAGTGCATCACCCATCAAGAGTGCAGGGATTAAGATATGGTCTGACCTCGTAACATCTGAGGGGGTTCTCCCTTGGAAAGTTTTGAGATCAAAGATAGGGGATTCCTTTTCCAGATTTAAATACTTGCAACTTTGTTCCTGGTTTTTAGCAGAGAAGGAGAATATAGGCGGAAATTGGGAGATTGAGAATGCCCTCCAAAGCCTGAATCCCAGGAAAAAAGAAGTGGGATTTTGGTATAGAAGCCTGTTAGATGCAGAAGATATACAGTTTCCCCCATCGCATCTTGTATGGAATTCCTCCACTCTGGAAGAGGCTTCAGCTAGTCTTTATGCTTTATCTCTCCACATTTTATGTAAGTTCGTTAGGCCAGCTTCTCTAAAAAAAAACGTTTCAATGTTATCAATAGGCTGTATTATACGCCCAAACAAATAGCGAAATTTGTTGTTTGTCCTCTCCCTAAGTGCCCTAGATGCGGCCTGGTTGAAGCTGATGACATTCATACTTTTTTTGATTGTGTTATTTTGTCTGATTTTTGGGCTAGACTCGGGAGGGCTCTGGAAGGAATTTTTAAAGTTAATCTGTGCCTTAATGCAGCCCGAGTTTTGTTTGGATTGGATATGGCTCTCATAAGTTTGCTACCTGCGACGCAAGTGGGCTTCTTTTTTTCTCTGATATGATCGCTCGCAGAGAGATCTGAAAATTGTGGAAGGATCCTGGTCCCCCTCTCTAGGAAAACTGGTTGCGCGCAGCATTAGGCATGGCGCGTCTAGATATGGGCTTGGCAGTTAATGGTAACAATAATGTGTGGGAGCCTTTGATCTTGTGGGGCAAAGAGATGAGACTGGTCTAAGGCCTCAAAGGTTCTATGATTACACCATGCCTCGTACAAAGAAGCAGGCCCGGTCGGCCCTAGACGAGTGCAAGAACACTAGCCCTGGGCACCCAGGATGGATCGGGTTTTAATTGTTCATATTCCAGAAGCCAATGGTGAAATGAGGACCTTAAAAAAAAATAGGATTAATGATGCAAGGGAATCTTCTTTTCATTTCGTTTGGGATGCAGTTAAGGCTGTATCTAGAGGTTTTATTATTACTTATATGTTGAACAAACAGAAAAACATGGAGAAGGAATCTGCTGCCATTCTTTTGAAATTAAGAGATTAGAGCATACATATTTCACATGTAAGAATAGTAAAGCTGACCTTGATGAGCTTGTTGCAGCCAAGACCCAATGTAATAAAAGCTCTATGGAAAAGGTTGTGGAATACTTCTGGAAATCAATGGTGGATACTATGGGTGACACAATAAAACCGGGACTTTAATAGCTAATTTTCTGAAAAATCCTCCATTGCCTCTGTCACCAATCAGTCAGGAACTAAATTCTTCAGTGAGTCGGATATTGCTAAATGCTTTGTTGATTATTACCAAACACTGTACAGCCCTGAAGCCACGCCATCCGTTTCCACATTCTTTTCTCTATCTTTCATGCGCAAATCCTCACTAGTTGATTTTCTCGTTCTTTTCTCAATCTTCCATGCGCAACCCCTAACTAGTTGATTTGTCCCCTCTTAAGGTGCCACTATGAGAGGATGAATTTGTTTTCTGTTGTTAAACGCCTTCCACTTGGTAAGGCACTGGAACCCAATGGGTTCATGGTCGAATTTTACCTTCAATTTTATAAATGCATTTTCCCTAAATATTTAAGTTAATTGCTCATTTCCTCCCATTGGACAAATCCTCAGGTTCATTTACAAAGGCTGTGATTTGCTCATTCATAAACAAGCATTTGCAATGCAATAGGTCACGCATCAGGAAAGTTTGAGCTATTGGCATTGTAAATGACAAATTTTTTATTTATATGTTGGTTTTGAAAATAGATATATTAATAGCATTGTCATTTACAATGTCAATCGCTTAAACTTTAGCAAATGTGACACCTATTGCATTTGTAATGCAATATGTGTTGACATTGCATATCCATGCTGATGCTAACTATCTCTAACGACATAGGTATATAAATAAAGATATGACCTTCGATTTCTTATTGACGTCAAGGTATATTAATCGGACTGCAGCTTTTGTTCATTAGCATCAGAATGTTTTACATGCATGAATAACACGAATGTCCCATTCTTCCGAAAATGTAAAATCCTTCTATGAATTCAATATGATATTCATGCCTATTCTTCTGTATATTATGCATATGCAAAGTATTGACATATATCAATTGTATAATTGAATAATGATTCCTCTCTTGCCCTGCCTTTCTCTCTTCCCATCAATGTAACCCTCCTTTCTCACTGTGCATGTACTTCATTTTACCACTGTATATCTCTGGTTGCAAAACTTAATAAAATGCTTTTAACTAAAAAAAATGTGGTCATTGTGATGGGTGCTGGTTGTGGAGGAATCTGTGAGGTTGTTGGGTTGCACACAGAAGTGTTGCACTTAGATTAGTTTATTTACTGACTGGGAGTGTGTGTGTGATATAATGACGTAGCAATGACAATATAGGCCACAATAGTCATTCATCAGCGATATGCAGAGGCCTCCCAAAGCCCTGTGCTCCAGTGTCACTGTACTTACTGCCATAAGGACAGCTAATCTCTTTATGTAATATACAATGCATAATGAGGTGTGTGTGGAGGAGGGGCGTGGGTAGAAGCGTCTGCGCTAGGTTGAACTGCTTGTTGAAGTCTGTGGAGAGAGGTGTAAATATGTTAAAGTAGCCTGTGGGGTGGCTGTGCCATTTGAGAGTGGCGACTGTGGGTTAGGATGTATTTAAACATTTGTATGGCAACTGTGGGTGGGTATAGACTAGAGTGTCCGATGTTGTGAATGCATACCCTGCGTTGTGGTGACCACTATAGTGGGAAAGTGCATTTAGAGTTGTGTGCTGGGAATTTGAAGTAGGATTTGAGAATGGATTGCACTTGTGAAGTGCTGCTGCATATGTGTGTTCGTGCAGGAATGTGTGACTGCAAGTTGGGTGTGAAGTTCTGTGTGATGGAAGAGCTGCAATGTAAAATGATCTGTATATCATTGTCTGGCAGTAGAGACATGAACAAACTTTTGTGTGTGATTGTGTAGCATTCCGTGTGTGGTATGTTCTGTGTGTGGTAAATATGCAGGGGTATTGTGGGCTGTAGTAGGTGCCTCTGCTGGTGTGAAGGTTTTATATGTAATGGTCGATCTAGTGATTTTAATCATGAGTATGGGTATCTTCAATGGATGCCACTGTATGTAGAGGGCTCTGTATACTGGGGTAGTCAGAAAGTATACCATTTTGTTTACTGGTTGTGACTGGATGTATGGGGCTGGGTAGTGAGTGGACATAGGCCTCGTGTAAGGAATATGTGGTGCGGAAAGTGTATATAGTTGTCCCGTCCATGTCCTGAATTCAATTGCACATAGGATTGGCCGTGTGGTGGGGTCTTTTACTTGCATAGAGGTGACAACTCAATACTGGGCTAGGTGTATTTAGAGTTATCCAAACGGTGGAGGTATCTTGGTGTACAGAGTCTATGTGGCAACACAGCTATGTTAAAATGGGTGCGTGGAGTTGCAATTCTGCACATAGCCAGTGGCGTAACAAAGGCCCCCGCAGTGCGGTGCCCCTGAGCTCTGGGGGGCACTCATCACAGTAACCTGGCCTGAGAGCTCCGGAGTGAGTCCGGGGGTGGGGGGGGCGGGCCCCATGTACTTTGCAGTGGGTCCTTCAAGTTTTGTTACGTCACTGTGCATGGCTGTGTGAAAGGCTTGATTTTGTGTTGTGGGCATTGCTGCGCGTAGTTGCCATGTTGGTGTCAAAGAGGAGTGGAAGTAGGAATCTGTTTGGCGGGGATGCTGAGTGTAGATTAGCCTATTTGCAAATGACTGCATAACACCACATACCCACGAAAGACCCATCTTGATATATACAGTTTGGTCGGGTGACCATCACTTCGATGTAAGCAGTGCCAGTAATTCTAATGCATTAGAAGTTGCCTGTGCTTCAGGTCTTGTCTATGCCAAAGGACGGGATGCGCCTGCTTTAAGTGGCCGTTATCTCAAGATGCACCAGGGCTCAGAACATAAGCCAATATATAAAAGTTGTAAGGTTAATTTGTTGGTATGATGGGCTCAGTTAAGCAAACACAGGCGAAGTTGCGCATGCTTAGGGAATTCATTAATACCCAGAATTCACAGACATCAATACAATTACATACACTGTTTTAGATATGCGCCGGTATTTTTTGCTGTGTCTCTTGCCAAAACAGGCAGTGCTTGAGGTCTGAACAAAAAATATGAAAGAAGAATGAATATAAAGCTCAGAGGAGCACAAACTGGGTTTACACTTCACCACGCCGCGAAAAACAGCCCACCCACCTTATAGTATCTATGCTTTGACAACAAGACTTTTGCTAAACTTTAAGTAATCCAGGTGTCACAGTACAATCATCTTCCTGCTTACAGTAAAGGTAAACTAGGTAGTTTTACTTATTCACTTTAATTGCAGTATAACCCGTGACGCACTGTCATGTACACGTACGTGCATTCTGCTCTTTATCCACAGGGGAGCGGCGTACTTCAGAACACAAACAGCACGAAGGGGATGGCGCTGAGTACACAAGCTCATGTAGAAACAGCTGTGTCCTCCCCAACACAAGCAAATAGGGAAAAACAAAGAAAGCACGTCAGTTTAGATCACACGCGCACAGAAAGTGACCAAACTGGAAACGAGTAAGCGATTGAATGGAAAAATCAGCAATGACGTAGGACAGGCATTATGAAACTAAAATAGAAAAAAATAGACAAAATAATTTAGAATTGATGAAAAATGATAATAAGAATTGTGGCCACTGAAACCCTGTATTAGTGCTTTAAAAGCATTGTAGCTTCAAATGGGCTACTTTTCATTTCAGTTTTTGAAAGAGATTTCCAGTCAAGGCCGTCTTGAAAGCAGTTATTGCATGGTAGAAACACACAGCACTGACCTGGGCCCCCAGATGCCGGCCTCAACAACAAGCATTGGTGTTTATTAGTCAAACAAGCACATGAAAAGAAGAAAAAGATGCGAGCACAGTGTGAGGGTGAGGGGGCAACGCAGGGGGCAGGATTACAAACGCCACGGGAGAGGGGAGCAATTGGAGTGTGGCGGAAGCATCAAAGGGCTGGGAATGCGTGGGGGGAAGGGGCGCAACACAGTGACAATGTCACATACTTAAGATCAATTAACACAAGTTGTGAATGAAAGAAGGGACAGAAAGGAGGAAAGGTGGGAGGGAACACAGCTTGGGGGAAGCTGGCTGGGGAGGGGGAGGAGAAATCCAAGTAAGGCTGTGTGCGGGGAGAGAGAGGGGAGGTGCTGGAGCTGGGGAACAGATGGCCGTGAAAGTTTATGGCCCAAAAGCGCGTGCCTGTGGCCACGTGAACTTGAAGAAATTCGCACCAAAAAACCCTTGGTTTGACGAGTATTTCGAGCACTTGAATTCTCTCCATTTTTCATTCCTTCGGAATGGAAAAGGCAAGACCTAAAAAGACACATATCCATCTTAATGTAGGAACTAACACCCCATTTCACTTATCAATACTGACTGTAAAACCTTTGCCAAAGCACTGGCCTTAAGCTTTAGTGATTTGATGCCAGATGTCATTGACAAGAAGCAATTTGGTTTTGTTCAAAATAGGAACATTACAGGCAATTTGCGAGTCTTTTTGAACATCCTCAGTAAAGCAGCTAAACTTAATCATTCCCTGGTAGCAGTTGCCTTGGTTGCCGAAAAGGCATTTGATCCAGTCGGTTGGAACTATTTAATGCATTCTCTCCATTGGCACAGGCTTGGCGCTCAATTTCTTCAATTAATCTCCTTACTGTATTCTGCCCCATGCTCTTCTAATTTGATCAATGGTATTCAATCTTCCAACTTTCCCCTTCACATGGGCATGGGACAGGAATACACCTCTATCGCCCATGCTTTTTATACTCTCACTCAAACCTTTCCTTTATAGGTTTAAATACTCTGATGCCATCTCTGACTTTCAGCTGAATGAGGTCCATGGTAAATTTATGGTCTACGTGAATGATATTCTTCTTTATATCTCTAAGCCTGAAACACCACTCTCTACATTTTTTAAAATCCTTAATGAATACTTGGAAGTCTCAGGTTATACACTTAAAGTTGAAAAATCTAAAGTGAGGCCTTTGAATAAGTTTTGTTTCAAATCACCTTTTGTTGGAATGTGTATCACCTGGAACCCGCATAAAATCAAGTGTCTAGGTATGGTTTACTGCAAAACCCTTAGAGATATCGTGAACTGTAAAATGGGAGCAATACTGTCAAAAATTTCTAAGCTGACACAGGGTTGATCCCCTTTATTTTTTTCTTGGTGAGACCGCCTGGACACTATTAAAATGCTGCTACTGCCAATCATCAAATTATATATTTTGATCCTACCTATCAAAATCCTGGTAAAGTACCTTACAGCTATTGATATACATTTTTATAGAATGGTAAACCTTCTCGTACTTTTTTACATCACCTCAAGTCACCAAAATCAGTTGGTGGGGTTAACTTTCCTAATAGCTTTTGTTATCATAAACATTTCGGTAGCAATTAATGTCAAAACTACTTTCTTGGTCTTTCAGACTGCCCACCTAAACTAAAGTTTCAACTGGAGTTAGCCCTTAATTCGTCTTTTTTTCATACCAATATAATTTCCATGTCACAACTTCCTAAATATTGAATACCTGCAGTTATATATCATTCTTGTAGTCTTTTTAAGCCTTACTTCTTTGTTCCTCTTCAATCAATCAATCTTCCTTATTTTGGTTCAAGAGAAACATAAAAGAACGTAACAGTAATATTTCAATTAAAACAAACTTATTACATAAACTGTTACTTTAGGAAGACAAAGTATATACAAAGATACAATGTGAAGTACAATTTTAAAATTGTGTATTTTTGAGTTGGCTGAGAGACTCTCACTACTAAGTGCATCTTTAACCTATAAAAAAGTGCAAAGTTCATTTGATTTTAGTATTCTTAAGGCCTTCAGAAATTTTCCAGTCATCAAGCTAAAACATAACAGCTTTTTCCATTATCTTCCAGGGTTAACATATGCTGAACAAAAACATTAAATATGTGCAATATCTTCCTGTGTCTAAAAAGCTTAATGTACATTTAGATTCCTTTCCCATTATTTTTTAAGACGACCACTTAGCTGTAAATGAATTGATTTGGAGGGTATCATATTGGAATGTCAGTATGAAAAGAAACACCAGTGCACTTCCAAAACAGTCTCTTTCATCCCTTCGCTATTTTAGCGTTTCATCAATAATCCATGTCCTTGGTCAAACAGTCAATTTCACAACACCAGACGCTGTAGAAATTTCAAGCCTTTTTTTTCACACTTTATGGTCCACAGCCATGGAATTTCAGAAAGATGATTTTACCTAACTGGGGTTTAATTTTATTCAAGAATGGTTCAGAACATGGGGTCGATTTAAAAGACATAAATTGCGTGGTATGTCTTCCCATTATACAATCTGATGTGGCCTTGATCAAAATAAAATCCCATTAAATGTACTTCATTTCTTTCTTTGAGTGATTAGTCAGTAAACTGGGGTCGACCTGGAACCTAGTCAGACCCAGCTTGGAGAAGCAGTTTCGCACAATGTTGAACCTTTCCTTCATTTGACAAATTTCTCCACAGTCCTATTTGGTATAGTAAAAACCTACTTGGTAATGGTGTTTCTTGTGGCCCCCATATTGCAGTCACTCCCGTCTCCTTCCGCTCAGGAATCCTCACCACAATTCCCTCTCAGCCGCATACCTCAATTCTCCAAGGCCTCAGTAATATACAGAACATTTGCTCTCCCCTCCTTTTGATAGGCCACAATCTAAACTAGAGCTTTTATGGGAATCATACTTAAACTCTAGTTGGCCTACCACACTCTGGCAGACTGTATGGGAGAAAATACACTCAACAGCTCGTCCTGCCAAACTCAATCAAACACTCAATTGTTTCTATAATAGGTTATATCGCACACATGAATTTTTGTTCAACTGTAAATTTCATTTTTTTATTGTATTTTTGGTAATACCCAGAGTAGATAATTTTCCAAAAATACAAAATGATACATAAATTCATAGAAATAGTTGGCGACCCAAAATGCTTCCATTTTTACAATGCAAAATCAGTTCATCAGGATAGCTAATGCCAATACATAAAATTAATATATCAAAAGTTCAATATCCATACCCCTTAAAAGGTAGTGGGTATAATACATATAGTATGTACAAATAAATAACAATTGATCAATATATAGTTCATGGGGATACCTACTTATTTTACTATAGCACCAAGTTATTTTATAGAAGTTTTAATTTCATGATCAACATTCCAGCTATTTCAAATCCCCAGCTTCTCTGCTCCATTCCGTTAAAATGCCCATATTTTTAGCCCCCGAGTTATAGTTTTCCTCCATCTGCATGCATATAAGGCTGCCTCATGTTTCCAGACTCCAAGAAGTCTGGCTAGCCACATCTGAAAAGTCGGTGGTTCTATGTCTTTCCAGTAGGCTGCTAACATTATTCTAAAGATAGCTCTGCCTAAAAAGAGGCTGTATTCATGTTCTTTATTGCAGCCCAAAGTGCTGTCATATCCCAGGATCACTAACGTAGAGGTCAGCTCGAGATTAATACCAAATAGGGTTTTCCAAAAACTGAGGATCCCTGATTTTAGTAGGGTCAATTTCCCGCAATCATAGAACATATGTATCAGTGTAGCCAGACCCACCCTACACCTGGGATTTTATCATCCACCTTTTTCCCCCATATAAATAGCTTAGACGGTGTAAAGTAAAGGTTAAATATGGTTTTATATAATTGTGCTTTTAAATAAGAGGATACAAATATTTCAGCAGATAAATCTAAGCTCCTATAAGTATTTACGTCGAGGTTATTCAATTTCACTGCCCAAGACGTCTCATTCTTTTCCAAATCATCCGACAATGCTGCTAATAAAAGACTATGGGCCATATGTAGTTAGCTTTATACCGATCGATATTGGCCGAAAATCGGTAAATTTCCCGTTACTGACCAGTATTTAGCTTTTTCTAATGTAGGTGGCAGGATTTAAGGATTCGGTAATTTACCAAACCGGTAATTTAAGGAATTGGTAAATTACTGAATCCTTAAAATAACGAATCAGTAAATTACTGAATCCTTAAATCCTATGCAGGGAGCACTCAAGTGAGTGCATTTTTGAATTAAGGATTCGTTATTTACCAACGACTACAAGTTGGTGGTAAATATCGAATACCTTTAAAAAAACAATTTTGTGCTTTTTTAAAAGTGCCATGGGGCAGACATACATGTGTGCAACATGTGCACTCATGCACGATTCAGGGGTGCAACAGGGTGTCAATGTGACACCCTACCACCCTTGAAAATGCTCCCCATATTACTGATTCGGTATTTACCAAATCGGTAATAGTGAATGGCTTCCCATTCATTCTTATGGGCCTCCAGGCCCATAGGAATGAATGGGAATTACCGAATCAGTAAATACCGAATCGGTAATAATGAATATTACCGAATCTGTAAAATTTACCAAATTTTTACCGACATTCAATTTACCGATTCCTAAATACAGAATCGGTAAAATTCGGTATTTAGGAATCAGTAAAATTAAATTACCTACATATGGCCCCTAATATGCTTCTAATTCTACAGGACTCACTAGTAATATGGTCCATCAGAGGTATCTTCACAATCTTCACCCTTGGTCTATATGCTGTAAAAATACTCTTGATCTGTACAAATTTTAAAAAATGATTGAAAAGTATTCCGAAGTCGTGTTGAAGTTTGGAGAATTGGAGTTGTAGTTTTCCACCATAAAACTCTCCAATAGTGGTCACCCCTTTATTTTTCCACTCTTTCCCCATAGTATCATAAACATCCGTCTGAAAAGACGATGCATGCCATATGGGGGTATATTGCGTAATCGTAGGAATTTCCATAAATTTTGAAATCTGCTTCCATAGCCTCCATGCACTTTTTTGTAATAACTGCTCTAGTGGTTTTAAAAGCAGCCCAGAGGCCTCATTTCCTAATGCAAGTTCAAATATTATGAGGATTCTCTCAATCATATCTTAGCTGCTATTACCATCTATTTTCAACAAAAAAAGATATTTGATGCAATAGGGCAGCCCAATAATATAATGTAATATTTGGAAATGCAAGCCCTCCTCGATCTTGTGGTAATGTCAGGAACTTCACAGCCCTACTCACCTTCCCATATTGCCACATAAAATTGGAAAACATAGAATTGATATTTTTGAGTATATGATCCTCCAGAGCGAGAGGAATTGACCTGAACAGGTATAACATTTTGGACAAAATAGTCATTTTCTGGAAATTTCCCCTCCTAAATATCGACAAATGCAGCCCATTCACCCTCTTCAGTTCTGCAGCTATAGTTTTAACCAGTGGATCAAAATTACAATTGATTACATTATCCACTTTTGCTGTAATTTGCACCCCTAGATGGACTGCCGACTCCGCTCGCCTTGAATCCTTAAAATCTACATCATCTGAACAAATAACAATAGTTTTCTCTCTATTTAGAGCATATCTATATCTATTTAGGTTGATATATAGAGCAAATAGTATAGGTGAACAGGGACACCCCTGCCGGGTTCCCCTTGATATAAAAACCTCACCCGACTCTCTCCCCATCACTTGTAGCCGGGCTTTTAGATCACAATACATTACTTTCATTGCTCTAATAAATCCCTGTCCCAACCACTTTAGAATCCCCCACAAAAATTCCCATGTCACTCGATCAAATGCCTTCTCGGCGTCTAAAAGGATCATGGCCAACTGGCCCCTCGTTTCAGACACAATATTGACTAGTGAGATCGTTCTATGGATATGGTCTGTTGTTCCTTTCCCTGGTATAAAACCATGCTGCCACGGGGAGACAAGCTGGCCAATGATCCTTCCCAACCGAGTGGCTAAGAATTTGGAGTAGATTTTTGTATCCCTGTTGATTAGAGAAATTGGCCTATAAGACCCTGGATTATGGGGAGGTTTCCCCTTTTATAGGAAAGATTACGATGTTAGTCTTTTCCCACGAATCTGGAGTGTTCCCATTTTATTAAATACCTCTAAAGAGATCTAGCAAGAGAGGCATTGTTGTCATACCCAGGATTTTATATACCTCAAGGGGTATTGCATCAGGGCCCGTGGCATTACCTGAGGCCAAGCTCTGCAAAGTCATTTGAATTTCGTCCTGTGAAATCTCTAATTCTAGTTCTTCCTTAAGAGATTCATCAAGAAGCTCACACAGCTCACCCACTGTCACCATCTGACTAATGTCATTCAATGTCAAGATTTCCTCCCTATCGCTTTCTTCAGAGTACAGTACTTGAAAGGGGCGCTACATGCAGCTGGTGGGGGCCTGCATCAGTTTGGCGCTGCTTAGGCATTTCAAATACCCGAAAGAGACAATCTCGGCGATCCCAATTCTATACAGGGACTGCGCTGAGGTTGGAGCAGGTCTCTGGGGGACTGACCCGGTGGAATTGGCGTTGGAGTCAGCAGAGGTATCGGTGGAATTGGTGCCTGTCGTGGTTACTCTGGAGACGGCGGAGTTCGCGGGGGCCGAGGAAACTGTAAAGATGGGCCCGTAATCAGCGGCTGCACTGGCGAAAGCAAAGGCATGGCTTATTTTGAAAAACTCTGTTGCTGCAGCAAGCGCAGACATGGGGGAAGCCGTATTACCAGATTTGATGCCCTCACGATGTTGCCAAGGTGAAGGAGTAGGAGCGGGAGCAGGGACAATTTCAGAAAAGAAGAAAGGAGGAGAAGTGGCTAAGTCGTGCCCTGCTGGTCCCACAGTGATGGATCTCTTGAGGGGGCCTGGCGAGAAGGCAACTACTGTACCGGAGACCGGAGGGATGGGAAGTGTGAAGGAGCCGTCAGCTACCAGGTATCAAGAGGTGCTTTGGGGAGAGACTTGGGGGTTAATCCTTTACCCCTAGTGAGAACAAGTGGGGGAGAAATTGATTCGGGATTGAGTGCTTTAGAAGTAGGGCCTGCCCTCATAGAAGGTAATACTCCTGATGCTAATACTGCTGACAATGCTGCCACAATGGTTCTTGTTGCCAATATATTAAGCCAGTCAGTGATACAAGCAGAAATAGAAACAGAAGTAGAAGCAGAAGAGGAAAAAATTAGTGGGGTAGGAAGCCCAAAAAGGATTCCGAAACGGGGCTTGATTTTTTCTCTGTTTCGGATGGGGAAAATGGTCAGAGGGTATTACGGACAGCAGAAACACTGTTCTAAGTAACAGTGATATCGAGATCGAACTGTCATATGCGAGAAAATCAAGGATTATCCAGAGAAGAAAGAAAACGCACAAGAGAGACCTTACTTGGGACTATACCCCTTCGACCCAGCTTATTAGCGTCCAAGCAAATAAAGAAAAGGGTGAAAAGGTGTGTGGGTCCAGCTCACCGACGTTAGAGGCTATTTTCCAGGCAATATCCACCCACCGTTCGGAGACGCGGCAGGATGGGCGCAAGGCTCAGGCTGCGATGAGGAAAATACATGGGGTGGTGCGAAAATTTGCTAAAACGTGTAGTGCGTTTGGTGAGCGGATGACAGATTTGGAGACAAGGATCTGCACCACAGAATCAGATTTTGCAAGCATTCAAGAGCAGGCTAAATTACAGGAGGTACAGATAGCTGATATTCAGTGGAAACTGAAAGAACATGAGAACCGCCAACAGCAAAATAACTTACGCGTTTTGGGTGTTCGGGAGGGGGTGGAGGGGGAGGATGCCCATAGGTATGTCCTTGAATTGTTCAGGGAAACGCTACCAGAACTCACAGACTGGAGTTGGTCATTGGAGGTTCAGCGGGCACATAGGATGCCTTTTGTACAAAAGCAGCCAGTAAGTGCAGGGGCATTGCCATGAGCCATTCTGGCATACTTTGGTAGCCATCTATTACATCAAGCTATCTTTGAAAAGGCAAGACGGGGTCTCCTATTTTGCTCGCTCAAACTTCTGCCATACCACCGTCTAAAGATGGTAGAAGTTGAGGCAGATGATTAAACCCTTTCAAGATAAAAATGCTCAGGCCTTCCTGAACAATCCTGCCCTATTAAAGTTGTCTGGAGTGGACAAACACTTTTTTTACGTCTGAGGTTAAAGCTAACGAATATTTGGATAGTCTGACATGGTGAGAAGATATAAATAGGTTATAAGAAAGGGAATATCTAAAATTGGGAGGGTTCTGTAGGGTAGTATAACTAAAACACTAGGAGAAGGATAAGATATAGCAATTACACAGCATGCACTGACTAAAGGTAGTATGTGTTTATGGGCTCTCAGCTTTGTGCGATGCATCCATCACGCGCAGCCACTTGTATGAGTGTCTCTCGGAGGGGATGATGGGGGGTGGGTTTTCTGGGAGGGGAAGGGGGAGGGAGGAGTGGACAGGGGGGATAAAATTGGAAATGACATGCCCAGAGGAGAAGAGGAAATATGTACTCTTAAAAGAAATGTATGTAATTCAGAAAATGCACTTTATTGTGTTATAGAGAACGGATGGGAAAATAGGATTGGTAGGATTACAAGGAACAGTTACAATCAAATTAAGATGGGGAGAATAAACATCTGCTCAATTAATGTAGCAGGACTTAATGATGCAGCCAAGAGTGGTAATCTGGGGGAGTTGGTAAGGATGAATTCATTCGATATTGTCCGCTTGCAAGAGACCCATGCCCCTTGGGAAAAAAGACATTGGATGACAATCCAAGGATACAATCTTTTGACATCTACATCTCAAACCTCAAACATCTGAGGGGTAGCCATTTTGGCTAAAACATCTTTGGGCAAGCTAAGCAAAAAGCAGCTGATACACTAGGAAGATGGGTGATAGTCGTGCTTGGGATGGGACTTACTATAGGCTCAATTTATGGGTCGAACTACGATGACCCCCAGATCTTTAAAGATCTTGATCTAGAATTGGCAATGTAGCCTACGCCCCTAATTGTATGCAGAGATTTTAACATCTCCCTAGATGCGCAGCCAGGAAGGGATATGTCAGAGGCGGTAGCCCCGGGTATACAGGGCTCTAACCTCACTTAACAAGAGCCATGGTTTGGTGGATGTATGGATGGCTAAAAATACCTCCCAAAGCATAGGATACACGTACTACTCATGTCCACATAAAAAATATGTTAGGATTGACTATTTGTTTGGAACAACACACCTTCTTAATAAAGCTAGTATTACAATCTTACCTAAGGTTATATTGGAACATAATCCTTTAATTTTTGGGGGTGGAAGTTCCAGGTTTTATTAAAAAAAAGGGGGAAGTGGTCATTTGATAAGAAGTTATTAGTCAATATAGATTATATTGAGCACATTAGTAAGTGGAAAAATGATTATTTTAACATCAATAGGTATAGTGCCTCTAGAATAGTTGTCTGGGATGCCTTTAATGCGGGTCTGAGGGGACAAACTATTAGCTACACTGCCATAGCCAGAGCGCGGCGTATGGAGAAAAATCAAGAGCTAATGTGTAAACTTAAAGTGGCAGACTAAGAACATTTTCAATTATTTAAACATGGAAAAGAAATAATGCAAAGTCAGGGTCAAATTGCAGCCCTTAAGGCGGGAATTAATGGATGCCTTGCTCAAAAATCACCCGAAGAGTTTCAGTCTCAGCGTAACAACTTATACGAAAGCGGAGAAATAGTGGGGAAGAGATTAGCTCTTTGTACCAGGCTAAAGATAGCACAGAATCAAATACTATCTATCAATGCAGGAGGAGGGATACATTCTGACCCAGACGATATAGTTAAAGTTTTTCAAGAATACTGTAAATTTCTTTAAATTGACGCTTGCTGGTGGTGTAACTCTAATCCTGGTACTTACCTCCACATGTTCTTCCTATGTCCTACATTGTGGACAAGAATAGGAGGTATTACTGAAATTGACTCTCCATTCTCTATGAATGTTTAATTTCAGGGCGGCTAAGGTAGTATCTGGGCCCAGAATACATTATTCGATAAACTTGTTGATCTACTTATTGCCATTGCACTATAGGTAATTGTCACAAATTGGAAATCTATAGATAACATCACAATGCAATAGTGGTGGAATATAATTTGCCATTATCACTGACTAGATTGCTATAATATACACTCTTTATCTTTAATGACAAAACACATAAACTTTGGGAAACTTTGACTAGATACTTCTCTATGCATACTCGTACTCCAACTTAATTGCAAACTGGTTTTCAGTTTATGGATCAGTAGTTGCTGATAGTTTATATTTGTGTAACTAACGCTTCCCTTGCGTATTATATAATGCATTATTCCCATGATTTTAATATACTATTTTTAAAATGTTATATCATTTATACTTCAATGTTCTATTCTCTTATCTTTCTTTTCCTCTTTCCCTCTTTTTCTGTTTGTGTTATACTGCCCCACTTTCCTTTATCATTGTCTATTTAATCCAGTCACCGATGTAATGTAGGAATTGTTTTTTTCGGATGGTTGGTTGAGTTTTCATTTTCTGTTTTTTCGAAATGTACTTCAAAGTGAAAATATGTAATTTTCTTCTTCCTCAATAAAAATACTAAACTTAAAAAAAACATATACGCACAAGATATTCTGAAACATTAGCCTGCAGTGATATATATGTGTAAACATACACCTTTGTTAGAGTTTAAAAGAAAAGGAAAATATGTGGTGTTTCCCAAAATATTTCTTTGAGAAAACATATACCTTGAACTTAAGAAGTTATTCAGACCTTAGCCTGGAGTGAGATCTGATTACTCATAGAAAATGCTTTGTGAATCAATACTGAATTTTCAGGACTTACTCATGTCTAAGTAAGGAGTACAATGTACCTTGTCATATGAAAAGCTTTGGGAAACAGACGGAAGGTGCAGAGAGCTACATCAGTTGAATCTGGTGATGCCGGGAAACAATTTGTTAATGAAAAAAACAGGGAAACCTGCGAGGAATGTTTTTTTCAATAATATGGTTTAATGAGATCATCAAAAGCAGTTGGCAATGGAAAACGTGGGCATATAAGATAAAGAAAGGATGTGAGGGCACGAAAAGCATTTGCTATATTACAACCCAACATTAACTGGGGTACAAGACATTTTTAAAACAAAATTCATTATTAACATCACAGAGCAGCAACGCAGAGATGAGTGATTGCTTCAACTTGCCTGATACCATTTAGAGAATTTCACAGACTCTTGGAGCAGTGTAATTTTGGCTCCGCCTTTTCAGGTTTAATGTGACTGCGTATATGTGCAAGTATAGCCTACTCATGTGATGTAACCTTTTTAGCGTTATGTAGTGCACTTGAAGGGTTACCGAAAGTGCATCTATTGTGTAATCTTGACATATATGCACAGTGTGTATATTAATGTTTTCTATACTGTAACACCGAGTTGCAGTTCTCACAAATATCTACATCTGCGTGGTTTGAATAACATTGTATTCCTTTTATGTTCACATATTTGTTTAAATAATACTCTCTATTTATTTTATTAACGAAAATGTATGTATTTGAATAATGCTCTACATCTATATTGTAACTTTATCTGCAATCATGCATTTAAAATGTGTACTGAAATGTTAGCATTACTAAAGTTGAAAAAAAAAACCTTTAAGCTTTTGAATTTCACCATGTTTAAATTTTAATATGAATGCTTGTTTTGGATGCAGTGTTTTCTTTCCTCTGCAGGTGCCATTGCATTAGCTCATGGTTAAATAGATACATTGTGTGAAAGAGATAGTGAGGCACGAAAAGAATATTTCTTGGCAAGGATAAGAAGTTTTAATGAAGGAAAAGAGGACCACTGTCCGAGCGGAAGATAGAAGGAAGGGCGTTCCAATGTGTAGACCAAAGGAAAGAAATCTCAGGTGTAGTTGCCATGCTTGCTGTTTTAATATGGGAAATAATTGGGCATATGACCTGGAATTCTCGAAGCTTCCATTGGATGGGTATAACTGGGAATTGAATTACACTTTAACTTTGTTCAGATTCCCCTTTAGACTCCAATGGGCCGAATACGATTTCGCTAGGAAAGCCCTCCGTACGGCTCGGATCCGGAAGGCTTTCTGAGCTAAACATGCTTCGGGAGTCCAAACAAGCGAGTACAATGCATCTGTATGCTTCGGACTCAGTTAGTTCGGACTCCCATTTCACTCAGTGGGAACTTGTGTACCGGCGCGTACACAAGCTCCCATAGCAAAAAGTGGTGGGTGGGGAAAAGCGTACACCGTGTGGCGGGCACCCCATGGTACCTACCGCATAGTGTATGCTTGCATTGGGCGGACCCATGGGCACCTCTGTGACTGATTCGGAGGGCCCCGGGTGAAGGGGGGCCTGCTACACCCCCCGAATTACGATTCCATCTGTTGTTTCCTCTCACTGAGACAGAGTCAATGCAGCTGTTCGAATCGTGCATCATGCTCGCTTGCTCGGAATTCGGCTCAATAGAACGAGTTGTATGGAAAGTACGGGTTCTGGAAACGGTTCGGTCCCGCAAACACGTTCTTTGCATTGTACTTGGTCGTTTGGACCTGTGTACAATTCAGTTGGAAACAAGGCCTTCCGAACAACATTGTAATCAGGCCATAAGAGGTACAGACCTTTCTGAAACATCTCTGTTGTGTGGCTTCATGCTGTACAATATGCCCTACCTTTGAGAAAGTCTATGCTAACACCATTCTCTACATCCCTGATGTAATAGGGTTCCCTGATTCTAAGTAAGAATTGGGTTTAGTAGATCTTCTTAGACAACCTCATGTATGTGGAAGAGGAACAAAACTTTCGACCTACTCACCAGACTTTACTTCTCAATTCAATTCAAAGCACTTTATTTTGGACAATGACCTTAAAAGCAACATATTTGATGGCAGTAAAAATCGGTCATAAGAATACATTTTCCACTCAACATTTAAATTCCATTAAAATATCAAACTATCACAATAAAGTGCCTAATTTGAATAACATTTTAAAATATTATATTGTGCCACCTATATACAAATTAAATATTCTCTCTTAGGGTATTATCTATATATCTTATGGAATCTGGGCATTAAGGTATTACAACAGAATCACTAAAACATGGCCAAGTCAGAAATAATTTTAGACCAGACAGGCCAGATACTTTGTGGACATTTTGCAACAGAGGAAATAATATTAGAAGCAGCATCTGACCTGCATATTCTAAGTGCTACCTTATATTGCAGGATTTCAACAAAGGGACACTATCCATCATTTAAATTGCCTGGAGTAAAAGGTGCAGGAGCATAGAAGCATCAGTCTCCTCTGAACTTCTTCAAACTTCACAGACTTTACTGCCTTAGTTAAGGCCCCTCCAGTTGCAGGTGACCAAGGCAAGTGGTTGGGTTCCCAGCCTAAACCTTATGTTAAAGAACTTTCTGGAGGGAGGTTCAATTTCATTGAGAAAGGGCTCAAACCTTGGGGCTGGCTTGAACTTCAAAAATCTGTTTTATAGTGAGCCCAAGTTTGATGGTTGGGTACAATTCTTTTCTTCTTCCATCCAGAAGGTGATTTTAAACAACTTAATGGAAGAAGAGGTAACAAGAAATGGCTGGCTCCAAAGGTTAGTCAAGCCCAGTCCAGTTAATGTTTCTTTGATGTATTTGAACCATGGGAAAACGTCAATGCTCTGTATATGCCCAGAATTTCTCTTAGCCCAACCTGTAGGGTTCCAATTCTTCCATTGACCAAATCCTTACCCGATAAAAGATTGGCTAATATTGAGTGCATATCTAAGTTGATTGTAAGGATAAGTGGGGCACTTTCAGGGAGTTTCAGTGGTGCCCTTAAAAAAAACCAGTGGATTGACATTGATGTTGCCCCCAAAGATCAGCGCCATAGATTGCAGCAGCTACTTCATGGGCTCTCCCTATTTCAAGTAGTGGAGAAACCAGGTGAAAATATGTCTTTTTTGTGAAGCCCAAGATTGCTGCCACTGTATGTAGAGTTCTTCACTATCTGTCTAGCCCATGAATTCATGCTAGATAGACGAGTTCCCAAATAATACAAATCTATCATTTTTTTCGAAAATGTCCTCCTTCAAAGCTAACAACCCCTCTAAAATGCCTGTGCAGATGAATCTTGAAGGGGGTGGATCTTCACACCTGTATTCAATTAGATAGGTTGTCTTTTTCACACCTTTGAGAGTTTTAGCGTGCCCTCTAGTGTGAAGGGTGCGTGCCCAGCTCCCTAAGTAGTAACAAATATGTAAATATGAGCCCAAGGAAACCCTGGACTGCTAGAGGCACAACTGCTGGGCCATGGGCCTTTAAAAGTTCAAAGCATACGTTAAATCTCTAGTTCTTCTGCATAAGCAAATCACATTTATTTTCAATAGTTTGCATATTCATCAAAAACATGTAACATGAAGGTACATTACTTTGCATTTGTATATTGTGTATACGCGAATAGCTGAAAATATTCAATAATCATATTCTCAAATCGCATGCTGTATGCACTAATAAAAGGAATCTCATATGTATGATTAAACAAAATTAATGTCCAGAATCCCAATGCATTTCGGGTTTCAAGGTGAACCCTTCGTCATGGGATTAATGATATGAAGATGTAGGTATTAAATCCTTGAAATGTCGACGTCCTGTAGTGCAGATTCTACGGGATCTATAAAACAGCAACATAGAGAGACTGTATCCAACTCTCACATGGGTATTACAATATTCAAGGAAAACAACTAGGGAGTGCTACTGAGAAAGAGCCCCTTAAGTAAAGAAACCTGCCACTTGTTGTGAGTAATAATACATCCATGTGAGGAAAAATGTGTAATTCACTATCAAGATAGTGAGAAACCAAGCAAAGTTCTGTGAGTATCATGCAAATTTAAAAGTGTTCCAAATGGAATAGAGCAAGTAATGTGAGTAGAGACTTAAACCAAAAGGCAAAGGCAAAATTCTGATTAAAAAGCTGCATGCTCGATTTAAAAGTGCTCATACTGTAACTGAAGTATGCCCAAGTCGTATTTTCCAAACTGGCTTCTAGCACTGATACTCATATCAGTCCAGTACCCTGAAAGTAAACGGGCAAGAATGAGTTAACCAAAAGTGTGGGATTTAAAGAAACACACTGTGAACTGGAATATCGTGTGAGCTTACAGCCTACACTGCCAAAATGTCAGGCCGCTATGAAAAGCTAAATAAGAACAGATCTGCATCGATATAAGTACCACAAGTATATTAGATGAGAGCCAAGAAGTACAACCGTCTCTAACTACGTTATACATGTCGGACGAAAGTCCGTTCACCGACCTGTAGCCGCCAACGCCGACACCCTGATTCCAGCACAAGACGTGAGTCCGCCCATCTGGTCACGTGGTGCGGAACCCGCCGGTTTGTAAAGGAAAAACAGAGAAACAAAAAGCGGACTTCATGTTATGGATGAAACAAAGAAAGACCTCTGTTCACCCTGTAAGTCACATGGTGTAGAGGTGGAAAAGAGACATAAAAAATAAGCTGCGACCTCTCGAGGTAAATACTAGGAGAGTGAACTATTAAATATACGGAGAAAATCCAAGAAAGATATCTAAGAGGAACGTAAAAAATGATTGAAAAAATCCCAGATACTGTGTAATCTATTACCTAAAGGGGATGCAGTAGCGCAAGTGAACCTATTGACAATTATGCAGAGAAGAGGGTGTGTAACCCAAATAGATGGTCTAGTAAAAAATTTGCCCAAGTAAACAGGGCCTATATGTACAAAAACATGCAACAGATGTGATTACATTATTAGAACAGTGTGAGGTGAATCCCAGTGTACTCCCTTACAATCTCATGAAAACATGTATACCTTTAAAGAAAACATAATAATTCATAATGGTCATTGAGACCTCCTGGAATAACAGTTCCTAACGACTTTATTCAATAAGTCTCCCTCCTAGCTAGGAGAGTATTGAAATCCATTCCTGAAGTGCGTTCAATACGTTCTAGAACTGTATACCTTAATTGGGGAATAGTGTGTTTTGCTTCTATCCAGTGTTTAGCTAGTGAAGAGTTAGTGTTCTGGTTCCTAATGCGACTCTTGTGCTCCACTATTCGTGTCTTAATCTTTCTGCTGGTTCGTCCCACGCATGGGCATTTAATCGCATATACTACTCCTTCCGTAGTACAGTCCGCATTGTGTCTTAGTTTTATGCTTTGGCCAGTGTGTGGATGCATGAATTGATCACCAATGATAACATTACCACATTGTCCGCAATTATAACATTTCATCATTCCTTTTTCCTTTAGTCTTGCGCTTCTCTTGGAAGGTTTCAAAAATTCTCTCAAGTTTTTTGTCCTGGTGTGTGTGAATAGTGGAGAGCCATGAAACACTGATAGAAAGTCTGGTTCATTCTCAATAAGTTCCCAACGGTTCCTGATAATGGACTTAATCTGAGAAGATTGAATTGAGTTTTTAATGACAAATACTTCTCGTTTCATTGGAGTCTTAACTTTTGGTGTCAAGAGTTCTTCACGGGTTTTATGAGATAAGGTTTGAGCAGCTTCATTGAGTATTACATCAGGATAGCCGCGCTCCTTGTACTCTTGTATTTGTTTTTGGATATCTTCTTTATATTGATTCTCGTCTGATGTAATCCTCTTAATGCGCATCATCTGTGATATGGGAAGATGTTTTTTCAAACTTTAAGGATGGGCACTCGTAAAAAAGAGAGCATTGTTGACATCTGTAGGTTTCCTGTACACTGATGTTTCTAAGCCATTGGTTGTTTTTCTTATCTCGATATCCAAAATATGAATTTTCTCCTTATCAATGTCATGTGTGAACCTAATTCTGGGATTCAGCTCATTCAGCTTGATGATGCTTTCTTCCAATAGTTCTCTGGTACCTGTCCAGATGACCAAAATGTCATCAATGTACAGAAGAAATACTGCTGCATGCTTTTGCCAGACTGGATTCGATGTTATGAATTGGTCCTCAAAATGAGACATATAGGTATTCGCATATGATGGTGCTCCTGGAAATCCCATTGCGGTTCCAGTGCGTTGGATGTAAAATTTGTCCTGCCAGGAAAAGTAACTATGGTAGAGGGCGAAATGTAGTAATTTTAGGAGAAAAGTGGCTTTCTGATGATCAATTTCTGAGTGCAATAGTCGCCATTCTACTGCCTCCAATCCTTTCTTATGTGCAATGGAGGTATACAATGCGACCACGTCGATGGTGCAAAGCCAGATGTTTTGAGAAAAAAGATGTCTCTGTGTCTCCAAATTGTTCAGACAGTCGGTTGTGTCCTTTACATAAGTAACCCAAGATTGTACTAAGGGTTGTAAGTGAAAGTCCAGGTAGTATCCCAACGGCTCGTGAATAGATCCGCACCCTGCTACTATAGGTCAAAATGGGAGATGGGTTCTGTGCTTGTGTACCTTTGGTAACATATATAAGGTAGGAACCTTAGGTGTAGAGTTGAAAAGGAACTTTTTGGTATTTTCATAAAAAATACCAGATTCAAAGGCACTCTGTAGAAAATCACCCAGTGTTCTCAATAGTTCGTTGGTCGGGTCATACTCCATGGGAAGATAGGTATCTACATCCTGTACATGTTCATACACGCTTCGGTTGTAGAAGTCTGTGTCAAGCACCACCAGAGCTCCCCCCTTGTCAGCCGGATGGAACGTAATCGAAGGGTCCTGTCTCAATTTATTTAAGATCCGTCGCTCCTTGGGGCTGAAATTTTGGTGCTGCGTAGATCCATATTTAATACCTTCCAAATCTTTTTTGACAAGTGTTTCAAAAGTGTCGAGTGTCTTGTGCGAAACTGGTGAAACAAATTTACTCTTGGGTCTGAATTTTTTCTGTTCCTGTGTCAATTCATCTGTACTGGGATTAATGGTGAAAAACCACCTTAATCTCAACTTACGCATACATTTGAAGAGAGCTACCTCCGTCTCTAATGCATTTGATGTGTAGGATGGAACGAAGGATGTTCCTTTGTTAAGTACCTGTATCTCTTCTACAGTTAGATGTTTGGACGAAATATTTATGACCAAAGAGTTCACTTCTTCACGTTCCTCTGTGGCCTTCCTTGCTCCTTTGTGACTTTGGGTTTTTCCACGCCTGATGTTTCGTCTATGGTTACTGAGGTTTTGTCTGGTGGAGTTTTGGTCATAGGGCCTCCCCCTAAAAAAGGTACATTGCTTGTTGAGGTAGTAGCTGTTTCCTCTGTAGTTACTGTGGTAACGTGTACCAAAGACCTCTGTGGTGATAGATCTTCATCCGAAACAATACTCTCTTCAGAGGACGTGGCTCCAGGTTTTTTAAAGACCCTCCTCTGTGCAGATAAATGGCATATATTTGGTCTGGCTAGTATAACCAGTGTAACCAGGCCATGATTGGTGCAAAAAATATTAAATCTAGTGAATATGTTGACAATACCCATTGGGGATTTGGATACTAACAAAGTATCATCAGTAAATAATAAAGCCAGTAATTTTACACACCGCGACACAAGTGAATAGTTCTCACAGTTCATAGGAAAATCCATATAGTCATTAATGTACATCAAAAATAATGTTGGGGCAAGGACACAGACTTGCCTAACACCTTTGTCTATAGTTATTGGGCTTGTGATTTCCCCATTTATTCCCCACCTAATCTGTGTATATTTATCAGTAGGAAGCCACACTATTATGTCTAATAGATGAGGTGATATCCCCATACTTTTCAAGGCCCCCCGCGGTTTGTTTCTTAGGACCATGTCAAAGGCTGCCTTCAAGCTGACAAATGCAACGTGGAGGCTCCCTTGACTGATATCCACTGTTTTCCACCGTGGCAGTTGGAATCTAAAAACCTGATCTATAGTACTTGTCTTTGCCCAAAACCCTGCTTGAAACTGGGAGAGGATCTTATTATCCTCAATCCATGTCAGTAAACAGTCAATATTTGCCTCCAAAATATTTTCTGATCTATGTTGATCAAACTTATGGGACGGTGATTACCTGGGTTCAGATTTGGAACCCCTTTTTAAAAATTGGTGCTATCTATATACCTCTCCAGGTAGCAGGTATTTCGGCACCCGCCAGTATGGTATTCAGAATACAATTTAAGTATGGTACCCAATTGTCAAGTTCTGCTTTAAATTGTTTTGCAAGGACTTGGTCCGGCCCAGGGGCCTTACCTAATCTCTGAGCGCTAGTCACACCGCGTGTTTCTGTCAAGGTGAAGTAAAGCCAATTATCTTCTAGCTCCCTTTTTGGTGTTGCTTATTCAGGGGAAGGTTCTACGCGTTGATCAGGGCTCAAGCCTACCAAAACCAGGTTGTTATTTGTAACAGGACCCCTATTGTTTCATCATATAGAGTCTGAAAATGGCTGGTCAACTCTTTCGGGAGAATATATCTCTTGTGTCTCATTTTATTTAACTTGCCACCATGGCTAATCATGTGCCAAAAGGCTGTTTGGTTTCCATTTTGGATGGTATCCATTGTTTCACCCCAGAGGGTTGCATCCCAAGAGATTTGGGCCTGCCTCTGGGCTTCCTTATATTTATTTTTAGCCCCCAGGTCCCCTAGCCAAATTCTCACTCCAACTTACCGCACTAATAGCTCCCCATGTGATCTCGACCAACAATTTCTTAATGCTGGGAGACTTTAACGTCCATAATCAATGTAGCTCTTATACCTACTCAAGGATACTTATGGCAAACCTTGCTCTTCTGGGCTTACTTTAGCTTAATAAAGGACCCAGTCACACAGCAAGTCACATACTGGATATTATTTTTTCTAATTCCTCTTGCATCTTGTGTGAACCTCCACAGCCGCTGATGTGGTCAGATCATGCATCAATTGAATTTTTCATCCAGGGCCCTAGGGAGAAGAATGGTTCCACCCCTCCCTCTCATTCCGCCTGCCCATAGACAATGGAAGAAAATCACTCCGGAGCGCTTCCAAGCCTCCTTCACGACACCCTGGGATGCTGCACCTGCCAATATAGAGGATGCTCTTGCTAAATACAATTCCGCCATCACTCGCACCATAGACCAACAAGCACCACTAAAATCTTTTCCCAACTCCTCTAAGCGCCCTCGGACTGCTTGGTTTTTCCCTCAGCTTCGCACTCAAAAACAATTGTGTAGAAAACTCAAAAGGCGCTGGCGTCGCACCCTTGATGAGAGGGATAAAGATAGGTTTAAGATTACTCTTTTTGACTACCACAAAAATGTTAAGACCGCTGGGAAAGCTTACATTGCATCTCAACTAGCGCAGGTTGGAAATGCTCCAAAAACCCTTTACCTAATTCTCCAGTCTTTTATCATTCCCTTGGCATGTGATAACCTAGAGGCCCCCTCACAATCCCTTTGCAATGACATCACACAATACTTCTCTCAGACAGTAGGAATTATTTACGATAAAATCATTTCATATTTGTGCCAGCCTCTGGTCGCCTCGGCTCCTGACCTGCCAGAACAGGTACACATCCAGCTGGTGAAAATCTTCCCTCCTGTGACCTTGGGAGATGTTGAAGCTTTGTTACGTACCGAAAAATCTGTCTCTCCCCTAGATATCATCCCGGCCAAAGTTGCAGCCTTCTTCTCCTACCAAATATCTCAATCTATAGAGTTTCTCTTCAATCTCTCTATGAGAGAGGGTCACGCCCCCCTGGAATGGAAAGTAGCACAGGTTATGCCTATTCGCAAGAACCTCAAGGCTCCTACGACTGATCTTTCCAATCTCCATGCCATCTCACTTCTCCTTCTCCTTAGCAAACTATTAGAAAAACACATCAACAAACATCTGTCCGACCATGCGAAACTCACTGGTAGTTTAGATCCTTCCCAGTCAGGCTTCAGGCCCAAATAGAGCACTAAATCAGCCCTGCTAGTGGTTACAGAAAACATCAGGATGACCCTAAACAGGGGCCAATCGAAGATTGTGGTGCTGTGGGATCTTTCTGCCGCGTTCGACATGGTCTCACATGAGATATTGCTCAGGAGACTGGCAGAGATTGGTCTATGACATTCTGCCTTACAGTGGATGAAGAACTTTTGCTCCTCCAGGAACCAGACCATTAATCTTGGCCCGTATCACTCGGCGTCTATGAAGCTGACCAAGGGAGTTCCCCAGGTCTTCTGCCTGAGCCCTACCTTGTTTAATATCTATATGGCTCCCTTGGAAAATCTCAGGACATGCGGTTTCATTCCTATCTCCTATGCCGACAATACACAGTTGTTATTCCCCTTCAATAAAGTTACCTCATCTATACAGTCGGCCTTCTCTTCAGGAATGAAAGCTTTCTCCAACTGGATAAGATGTAACTTCCTCCATTGTAATGTGAGGAAGACCGAGATCATGCTCTTTGGTGATGCCCCCTTACTATGGACTCCTGATTGGTGGCCGGTGCACCTAGACAACCCCCTGTGGGAGAGGTGTGGCACCGCGGCCGGGGTGACTGACTCGGGAATCTGGGGATCACGGTTCCATCCCCGGCACCGGCATCAGATTAGCCCAGCACCATGTGACTCTGGGCAATAGTTTGCTTAATATTTCCAACGGCCCCTAGCGCCTAGAGACCCTTGTGGGTGATTTTCCGTGCTTTACAAATGTAGATTATTATTATTATTACCCCCAAGTCCATTGTCAAGTACCTAGGCATTCGCCTGGATCAGACTCTCACTCTGAAGGAGCACGCAGCTCAGACCGTTAGCTCCTGTTTCCATATGTTGGGCCTACTACGCTGAGTTTTTCCCCTGCTTCCCAACTAATACTGAGCCGTCTGGACTACTGCAATGGAGCCTTGGTCTCGGACAATGAGTCCTCGCTCTGCAGATTGCAGGTAGTTCAGAAAAATGCGGCGCAACTGCTCCTAAATGCCCCCTCCCGGACTGCCTCTTGCCCTCTCCTCCATCATCTACATTGGCACCCAGTGCGCGAGCGGGTCAAGTTTAAGGTTTGCTGCATGATCCATGGTCCACAAAGCCTTGAACAATCTCGGCACTGCCTACCTTGCTGAGAAACACCCTCCAGGTCCCGCCGCTCTGGAACTAAATACCTTCTTGAGGTTCCCCGAGTTAAGAGGGCCAGATTGGGAGGAAAGGCTTTCTCCCACCTTGGTCCTCTTTATTGGAACCAGCTCCCCTTCTACGTAAGACAATGCCCAGACCACTTCCAATTCAGAAAGCACCTTAGGACCTTCCTCTTCTATCTCTGATCTTGTTCCAGCTCCTCAGCTCTTCTGATGCATGTCTGCAGTGCAGAGATACCCCTTCAGGGGTAGATTCAGGCGCTATACAAATAAATAAATAAATAAAAATACCTTTTAATGAATTTATTTAGGTTAGACTTAGCTATTCTGCTGACTCTATTATACCAGGTAGGCTAGATATCAGGTGTAGAAATTTGCTTGGGGGAAGATTTAGTGAAGAAAGTTTTCTTTAATTCTCAAAGCACTTATTATGTAAGTTCATAGTGGACTGGGGAAAAGAATTGGGGTCAGCCATTTCTGACATAAGTACATTCAAATACTGGTAAAGTTGTGCATTAGATGCCTAAATTGAAGGCTATTGCTTACCATTTGACATTCCTCCTATTGCAAGTAATAATTAATTCCCCTATTTGTACTTTAGTCTGCCGGTCTGGGGGGATCAGGTTTGCCTTTAAGGACAAGTAATAATGCAAAATTAGCACTTTTGTGTCGTTCTTTCATTTTCATGTCAATAAGATTAGGCCAGGAGTATAAATCTAAAAATATGTAATAAATTTACTTAAATTGTTGCCCCTTTTGAAGGTAGGCTTTAATAAAAGGTCAGAGGGTGTTTGACCATGTCATCCTTTAATACGGCAACATAATGAAATATCTATAATCTGAAAACACTTTCGACATTGATTTTATGCAGGGGCCTTGAATTTGGGGAATAGCTTGTGCTTGGTCTTTATCATGTGAGATACCTCGCATGAGGGCTGACGGCTCAAATATGACATTAAAACCTCCTCCCTCAAAAATAGTAGCATTTCTATGTAATCCTTCTAAACAGCTTTGCAGTACCAGCAGGACTGTAGATTCAATTGAGATTCTATCGTAAACATTACATAACAAGAGTTTGCTCCCATTCCTTGAAAAAGAGTTCTAAACCTATGCTGTCTGGAGGATTTATGTTTCATTGTTTCACCCGGAACCCTAGTGCAGTGTTAACCCATGTTCCCCCCACTTGTGATATTATAGCTGGTACAAAGTAGGTCTTAAAACCAGGCTTATAAATTGCAGTTAATCCCCAAGTTTCCTGGAACAGAATGACATCTTCTTTATCAATGAAATACCCCAAATTTCTTGAAACAGTTTATATTTCAAACCAGCTATGTACCAGGAAAACATTGATAGTGTACTAAATTTGTCAATAGGTATTTGGGAGTGTTCTCCCAAGGTGGTAGAACATGCAAGTAAGGGCCCGATGTAGGTCGGTCGGTAACGGCCGAAAATCGTTATTTTCGGCCGTTACCGACCGGTATACCGGAAATGGTATGTAGGGGCTCAATTTTACAGAATCGGTAATTTTACCGAATCGGTAAATTTACCGATTCTGTAAAATACCGAATCGGTATTTTTACCGATTCGGTAATTCTCCGATGTAGGTGGGACTCTTCAGAGTCCCAGGAGCCTTAACGAATCGGTATTTTACCATCAAATCCAATTTGATGGTAACATACCGATTCAGGTGTGCATGCACATGTGTGCATGCACAACTATGCCATGTGACAGGCAGACCTGCCCTTAGGGCAGGTATGCCTGCCACATGGCACCCGTGCCTGTTTTGGGGGTGCCAGAGGGTGTCAAAGTGACACCCCCTGCACCCTTGTGTGAATCGGTATTTACCGATTCGGTAAATACCGAATCGGTAATGCCCATTCATTCCTATGGGCTTCAAAGCCCATAGGAATGAATGAGCATTACCGATTCTGTATTTACAGAATCGGTAAATACCGATTGTTAAAGATTCGGTATTTCAACATCTGGATATACCTACATATCCACACTTTAGATTTACCGATTTTTAATTACCGAATCGGTAAAATTCGGTAATTAAAAATCGGTAAATCTAATTTACCTACATCTGGCCCCTAATTCCCATACGAACTGTTGGGGAAAATGGAGGGATTTGTAGAAACCGTGCTGGTACTTGCAGACCCATACAAAGTGGGGGAAATGGACAGCTATAGAATTGAGACTTATACAAAAGAGTTACATTAGTTCTAAGAGAGGTGCCAATTGCTACATGAGCAGGCTCTCCATTGTCCTTTCCAATAAGATGAATGAGAGCGCTGGGTGGTGTGGTTTGAGTCATATACTCAAAGGTTCAAAGGTTCAAAATAAGCTTTATTCGATATTACCAAAAGAATATCATATAAGCATACAGTAACAGAAAAAAATAATACAGTACATTTAGACAATTTCATTCAAATAAAAGGGTAAAGGGAAAGATGATCATCATTTAAAAAGAAAGAATCAAAAGAACCAGTGTCAGCTTACATAAAAAATTAAAAAGGTTTAAAAGTCTAAAAAGAGGAGTAAATTTAGGTATGACCTTGCAAAGTTCAACATTCCTCTATGATTGCCAAGTCCAATGTAATCCAAAAACAGTAGGACAGGGTCCCAAACATAATTAGTTCCCTTCCACCCCCGGGTTGAGATGGTGAAAATGGGGGTTAGAATTAATTATTACCAGTCCCAGTATTTCCCAAAAAGATCATGATGTAGGGAATGATTTCAAGAAAGGGGGAAAACCAGGGATTGAGGGATAAAAGTCATATAAGTCCCATATAGATATTGGGCCGTCTGTCTCTTGTGGCGGCCAGGTTTTCAAGTAAGGGACAATGTTTGTGTCTCTGAATCTCACGAGTACCAGGTCCCCAGGAAGATCCTTATGGAGAGAACCCAGCCAGTCCACCCTCCTGACGCTCCTTATTGCTCCATATAGGTGACGAGGCAGTGGCCTATTTTTTGACAGCCAGAATTTGGTTTTGTTTAGTAAGTCATGTTGGCTCTCAATTTTTCCAGGTGGAAGAGCAGGGACGCCAGCAAGTATGCACACGAATGGGGCCGCTTCTGGTGGTAGATGGATTGGTTTAATCTTATCATGAACTGCTCTAGGTGTGGTCAACTGGGGGGAGGAGACACTTGGAGAGTGTTTGATTACTTTTTGCCCCACTGTACTAGGGCCAGTTAGTTGTGTTTGGCAGCTTTTATCCCGTTTAAAGCCTTCGTGAGTAGGAGGTGACTTTGGACGGTTGAATGTGTCACGGTGCTTGTCAGCCGACAAATTTGACTTGATTGCTGACTCTAAACTAGTAAGCCTATCCCCTAACATGTTAATTTTGTCCAACAACGGGGCTATCAGAGAGCTAAGCAGTTTTTCAATGAGCGGTACTAAAAGCGGGTGTATAGAAGGGCTTAAGGGATCTTGGGCCTCAGGAATCGATGATATCGTTGGGGAATTAACAATGCGTGAACCTGGAGGCAGTGTTTGAGTCCTTTTCACCGATGAAACCTGGGGGGGTGCGATATGAGGACTACAAGTTTTGTTGAGTAATGTGGGCTGCTCCGAAAGAGTAGAGTTAACTGGTAGTATGATGTCGCTTTTGGGCGAAAGGGGGGTTTCTGATGGTGCATAGGTGGTTTGACATAGGAGGTTTAGCTCGTCCAACCAAGAAAACTTTTGCCCAATTCTTGCTACGGTAGCTGGGTGATCCACTTTAGTATTCATGATAAACGGGGAATACCAACAGATGCATAAGAAATAGTCTTTACCTTCGTGGTGTAATGTCAGGTATGAAAGCCAAGGGGGGTGGCCCGCCCCGTCCTCCTCAGGTCCTCTGAGGGCCACAGAGGGCCCGCCCTTTGCCCGGGCTTAGCCCGGCGCAGTCCGCGCGCGTCCCGCGGTGCGGGTTGCAGCCCGGTGCTTTGTAGCACCTCCGGTCGCTGGTGGTGGCGTTCGGCTTGCGCCGCGGGTCCCGGGGCACCTGGGGATTGTAGTTTGCCGTTGCCCTCACGGCGTGGTAATGGCCCCGCTGTCCCCTGACAGCACGAGTAATGCTCCGCCTGCTACGCCGTTGCCCTCACGGCTGGACGTCTCCACTGGACCTCAGGTAGGTCCCCCCACGCTGCAGAATGCAGCCCGGTGCTTTGTAGCACCTCCGGTCGCTGGTGGTGGCGTTCGGCTTGCGCCGCGGGTCCCGGGGCACCTGGGGATTGTAGTTTGCCGTTGCCCTCACGGCGTGGTAATGGCCCCGCTGTCCCCTGACAGCACGAGTAATGCTCCGCCTGCTACGCCGTTGCCCTCACGGCTGGACGTCTCCACTGGACCTCAGGTAGGTCCCCCCACGCTGCAGAATGCAGCCCGGTGCTTTGTAGCACCTCCGGTCGCTGGTGGTGGCGTTCGGCTTGCGCCGCGGGTCCCGGGGCACCTGGGGATTGTAGTTTGCCGTTGCCCTCACGGCGTGGTAATGGCCCCGCTGTCCCCTGACAGCACGAGTAATGCTCCGCCTGCTACGCCGTTGCCCTCACGGCTGGACGTCTCCACTGGACCTCAGGTAGGTCCCCCCACGCTGCAGAATGCAGCCCGGTGCTTTGTAGCACCTCCGGTCGCTGGTGGTGGCGTTCGGCTTGCGCCGCGGGTCCCGGGGCACCTGGGGATTGTAGTTTGCCGTTGCCCTCACGGCGTGGTAATGGCCCCGCTGTCCCCTGACAGCACGAGTAATGCTCCGCCTGCTACGCCGTTGCCCTCACGGCTGGACGTCTCCACTGGACCTCAGGTAGGTCCCCCCACGCTGCAGAATGCAGCCCGGTGCTTTGTAGCACCTCCGGTCGCTGGTGGTGGCGTTCGGCTTGCGCCGCGGGTCCCGGGGCACCTGGGGATTGTAGTTTGCCGTTGCCCTCACGGCGTGGTAATGGCCCCGCTGTCCCCTGACAGCACGAGTAATGCTCCGCCTGCTACGCCGTTGCCCTCACGGCTGGACGTCTCCACTGGACCTCAGGTAGGTCCTCATATACTCATGTGATACCTTCTTGAGTCAAACAAGTATCTAAGGGGTGAAGTAGGTGTGTCAATACTCGGGTGACTTGTGTTCTGGTGTATTTAAGCTGAATTTTAGATTTGCCGAGGGTAGAAGTCCTATGATCTAAGTTATTGAACCCACGGCTACTACTTCCGGACCATTTCGTGCTATTAGTGTCAACTCGAATAAATGAATGGCAGTCTCGAACATGGTGAATCCAGTGTATTGCCTTGTTCTTAAGGGATTCTTCTGTCTCTCTCTCCAAAAGATGGCTCAACCTAACTACATGGGGCTTCTTAACCCCTTCGCTGCTCATGACGAGCTCAGCTCGCCATGAGGCACGGTTGAGCTGTGCTTATGACGAGCTGAGCTCGTCATGAATAAAGGCAACTCTGTGAGTCCAACACCGGGGAGGAAAACCCCTAGCAGCCAAGGTGTTAATGTTACCTAGGGCTGTGTGTTTACTCCTGCCTAGAAATACATTATTCTTTTGGTCATTATCCCTGAGGGACAGGTGTGGGGTAGCTGAGATACCAATATTTGGCTTTTCAAAAACATCAATCCTCCTTACTTCAGGCCCCGCGAAAAGTCACTCTAGAGTTTGAGATTTTAACTTAGTAGATGTTACCTGTGCTAGAGATGGAGGCCCATGGGAAGGTTCAGAATGTGATTGGAAAGTTGGAGATACTGGAGACCTACCAGAATCTAAGAGCAAATTAACTGTAGAAGCCAGTGAAAAGACTAAGGATTTTAAAATGCCCACTTCCTTCTTCAAAGATTGTACAATAGAAGTAAGTAAAACCTCATTGGTCGAGGAACTGCCAGACACTGCTAAACCAGTCATTTGACATTCAGAATTAATAATAACATTGACAAGATCACTGTCAGTCCTCTGATCATCCTGCAGCTCGCACAAAGGGGCAAAATGATTGCTACAAGAAACAGTTGCAGGGTACATGCCTGGAGTAGGAGTATCTGAAAAAAGAGAAGGGGCTGGAAGAGCAGGAGTAGAAGGTGGGCTTGGTGCAAGCTGGGCTTCAATAGAAAGATCGTGGCCTAGAAACCTTGTCCTCTGGAACTTCCCAGGTGTTATCCAACAGTTTTATGCTGCATGGACAGTAGAAGAACTTACTGCTTTTAGGTCAGTTAAGTCCAAAACCAAAATCTGTTCACAATCTTCCAAAAGGTTATCAATCCTATCAATTACACCATTTTCCCCTGCTGGTTAGCAGGTTTTCTTGGATTATTTACTTTTTACCACACCCTATGTGGACTTGACGTTAGAGACACACACGACTATCATGGTGGTACAAGGAAACATATGGATCAGTGTGAACAATAATGTCTAGGGTAGGACAACCACACATGGACCAGTCAATAATTTATTGTAAAAAGTCAGTTCTTATAATATACGCAATGGGCTAAGTAGGCATTCAACAGTACCGTAGTATGATAGACTTTAGAGGGGGGGCCCAGCCCAGCCTCCTCTGGTCCCTGACCGGCACGGGACGGACCTGCCCTTTGCCCGCACGCATCCTGCGTAGCAGCACTCCCTCTCGCTTATATAGCGCAAGTTGAAGGCAGATGGAATCCCAGCAAAGGATTCTGGAAGTCCTGGTCCCCATTGGGCGCTCCCTTGACTTCTAAACCTTTGCCTGCACAGAAGGCTGAGAAAGTGATTGTCAGCAAGCCAAACAACTATGGGAGCCCTGGGCTGATGTTGAAAGGTTCTCCCAGCAAGATGGAGCCCAAGTCTGGTAAGAAAATGTTCTCCTTACAAAGGTAAGCATGCAGTAGAAAGCGCGTCTCACCTTTATTCATTATTATTTGAATAGCAGCTACTGAATTCCTCATTTGCTCTCTGTTATTGAGGATCAATCGCATACATTGTTTCAGATATCCTTTAGTGATTCTGTATTTTTATACTATGTTTTTGCTTTTAATTTATATCAGCTTGACTTTGAAATTATAATAAATCCATACTTAATCCCATCAGTCCACTCTGAGATTTACTGTGTGACCACATAGGTTACATTGTAATTGGTAAATTGTAGTTGATCTTAACTCCTTTTATTTCTCAGTCATCTAGAACCTTCCATTGCAGGGGTCCACATTATACATTTCTTCACCATCCAGCCCAAAGTGAATTTATTTTCACAGAAAAATATTGTCATATACAGGAAAATATTCATAATAAGACATCGATCGTTCCATTAATATCAATATGAAAGATCACTATAGATATGTTTTAGTACAGTAAGACATTTATGCTACAGTGTCAGAGAACAGCCTTTCATTTTAGTAATGAGGGAATAACACTGTTGCCATGATCAAAGTAAATGACCTATGTCAGAGCCTATGCAAGGGAGCACAGGGTAGGCAGGGGCCACTGGGAACAACCCCAAAAGGTATGTGTCACTGATATGCTGGGAGTCAGTCTATGATGGCCTGGAAACTGGGTCGAGTGCATCCCTTTCCATACTTCACTCTCAGGGTAGCGTGGGTGAGGATCCAGGGGCTTGCAAGGAAGGTAGTGTTGGAATAAGAGCTCAGAACTCACCAGCTCACAACAGACAAGATATGGTAAGGTTTAGGCCGCTTAGGGTGACTGCCTCCCACTGGGTCATTATGGAGTCTGCTTCCAGTCCTGAACTTTTGAGTAATAACATAATGCATTCTGGGTGTTGTGGTCTTGTTTTACTTTCAACAAACTAGACTAGCATACATGAAAACAATGATTTGTAGGTGAAGAAATCAGAACTGAAGACAGTGTCAATACTGATTCAGAGAGAAAATGGCTAACCTATAACAAGTGCAATAGGTTATGGTAGGAATGCAAGACAATGCCGATTGTTTCAGTTACCATGTCACAATTGAACTTTGTATGTACAGATGTGTACAATATCACATTCTGAATCTTAATTCATACTGCATATTGCATGCCTTATAAATTGGACAACTGACCATTGTAAAAAAGATAAACATGTCTTCTTTGTGAATATTGCCACTTATTTATTCTTTGTCCCTGATGAAGTGACATTAGTAGTTGCAAAATATGTGTTAGCACATCTTTCTAAATTATAACTCACACTAGGGTACAACTGGCTCAGTCTCAGTGGGAGGAAAAATTAAAAGGGTATAGGGGAACTGGTGTCCAAAGGAAAACCTGTGGGGAGAGAGGGGAAACATCCTATACAACGCAACTTTTACCACGCAGTGCCTTTACGACGCAACTTTTACAACACAAACCATTACAACGCATTGCGCTGGGGGCGCTCTAGGATAGGGAATAGGTTTAATTTACTGTCCAACACCTTCCTTACTATCCACGGGGACTGGAGTTGGAATAGTAAATTAAACTATTCACTATCCAGCGCCCCAAAGCACTATGCGTTGTAATGGCATGCGTTGTAAAACCCGCATTGTAAAAGCATGTGATGTAAAAGCATGCGATGTAAAAGCATGCGTTGTAATGTCGTACATCCGGGGGAGAGATGTCGCTCAGGACAAGAACCCTTACTCACCAGAAGGTGACATGCTTCATCAGATAGGTTTCCTCCTCACACAAAAGTGTGGTCTACGAATCCCTTAGGGAAGAAGCAGGGGTGTTTTCTCCGAGGATGAGCATTGGTAGGGGGTGAGCAAGGGGCAGAGTGCATACAGTGGTAAAAGTGGTGATTTAAAAATGTCTGTCTGAGTCCACTGAAATTTGATTGGGTGCTCACAGCAACATGGTTAAAAAGTGAGATGGATAGGGATTCAACAGATATACCCTAATACACAAGGTCAACATGTTTCTGTTTCCAGGCATTCATCAGGACCTAAGCATCCAGTCACTCTGCAAGGGTGACTGGGTGCTTAGGTCCTGACGAATGCCTGGCCGAGGCAAATGTGCACCTGAAACAGCAGTCTTCTAAGGACAATAAGGTGACATTCTTGTTAAAGCAATGGAGCGTACACCTGATAAGCCCCACTGCCGGCCCAATACTGAGTGCCCTAAATGCAAAATTACTGCCAGCCATTAGTTATGGCTTTTCCGGGGTTGCAGGATGACGTTCTCATCGCAACCCAAGCCAAAGCATACAAATCAGTCTTCTCTATCCAAAGGTCAGCACAGAATGAAGGCTAAGATTGGATCTATGCCTGGTAAGGCCAGACCTGATGAGGGAATCATGGCTACATCGCCTATGCTGCTCTCCCGCCATTAGGAACGAACGCCGTTGGGTGAGTGAGGGTTCTTGTACTGAGGTATATCTCTCCCCCCACAGGTTTTCCTTTGGACACCTTTTCCCCTATACCCTTTTCATTTTTCCTCCCACTGAAACTGAGCCAGTCATACCCTAGAGTGAGTTATAATTCTTGAAGGGATCCCATAAGATCCTAAGTGTGTTGATATACATCTTCCTAAACGACATGAATGACATTTGTAGCAAAACTTTCCTTGATAAAACATTCAAGATAACTGAGAAATTACAGAAGTCTCCAGTATGGTACTGATAAAAAACAGAGACTCTGACTGTTTGGAACCTAAAACAAGTGTTTGTCTTTGTATTAATTGCACAAAATGTGATGGAAGGAATGATTGCAAAAAATATAACCACTGGCAATCGCTCAGGGTAGCATTCCATATAACTTGGATTCTAAGGCACATATAAAAGAATAAACTTTCATCTCACAGCAAACAAATTAGTATACAATTCAATAGGAATCACAATTATTGCTTAATCTCAGAAGTTATTTTCAGGAAGGCACTACCCTCACCTCATTCCAGGATGTCATTAATATCTACCATCACCCAGAATAATGTGCACATAGACATGAATAATGTATTTAGTTTTCTTTAGCCATTCATATTCCTTGCGTAAATAGAGCAGAAGTTTTGGAATGAGTAAAATGTCCACTTTGAGCCATCCACTTAAGGAGCATACTGCTTAGTGACTGTGTTCAATTCTTCCATCCATTTCTGTAGTCCTTCAATAGATTTACAGCACTGTATCCATCTTCAAGATGAAGGAATGCCTAGAGGTTACCTTCTGTTGCTTTCCTTATTATTACTTTAATGAACTGCCATTTCATAAAATTCTCTGGATGGCCTCACTTGATAAAACTGAAACGAGAGGAGTTGAGTCAGCCTTGAAATGGACCCTCTTCCTATATTTTCCCATTCTTGCTTTTAAGTTTTGTGTAGTCTGCCTGCCATAGATGAGGTTAAAGAGATACCAAATGCCATAGATCACAACAGTCGAATTGCAATTTAAAACAAACCTTGAGATCTTCTGTGATCAGATCATGTGTGGACGTTTTTATATGGATGTCAAAGGCCAAACAGTACACTTGCTGGACTCATAGAGTTACAAAACATCTGGCTAGACCCAGGATTTAATTATTGTGCCAATTGTCTTAACTCTATAATCACAAAAATGAACACTATAAGACTTGATTTTGCCACCTCGTTTATAGGCAGTAAGAGGTCTAGTGCAAGGTCACCTCCTGTCAGGGTATCCCAATGTTGTTTAAATAATTTTGATAACTCTGTTGTGTTGGTATCTGGAGCAAACAAAGTTTTTTTTTTCAAGGTCTCTTCACTTGGGTATTACCAGGCCCTTTCTAATGCTTTTGTATACCAGGTAATGAGAATACCTCCTAGCATGCATAATAAAAAGTGCTTTGCCTCAGTAAAATAATCCTCCCTGATCTTGCAATTCCATCAGATCATGAGATAAGTGTCCAAATGGAAGACCATGCCTCAAGACACTAGGGTGATTAATTGGACATGATAGTAATATTTTTTTTCCTTTTAGACCCAGTTCTTAAATAATTACCGTAGTGTTTTTCTTCTATGTATAAACACTCCCATGCACACTTTACTGAGTACTCTGTGTGATTACTAGGGCACCAAGCACCATACCTTATGCACTGTTATTTTTAATTGGTATGATGATCAAGGTCCTGATTTATATTTTTGCAATTGGGCCATTGTTCTATCAGGGCAACAGAGTAAATGCCTTTGTCGACCTTGTGGAGATGCCAACCCTGAAATGTATAAATGACCAGGTAGCTGGCTGGTTGGCATCAACATGATGCAACCCTACACAAAACAGTTTTAATTTTTAATTTTGAAAAAAAATACCTAAACTTGGTTTTCTTTTTAAAATAAAATAAGTAATTCTCCCTCACCATGGGAGTCATCTCCCATGGCAAGGGAGCATTATTCACATTTGACTGTCCCTTCCAGGTAGTGACAGACTAAACAAAAGAGCTACTTGTCTGTCCATCTAAATTTTATGGATGGACATGTAGCCATTTCTTCAATGGTCCTTAGTAACCAGGGCCATCTGGGAAAGTTGGACACAGCAGAGACAGAGAAGTCTCAGCAGTGGGAAAAATGATCGTCTGCCCAAAATTAAATTGAGTGGGCGGATATTCTGTTGGCAAAGAGGGAATTCTGTTGCCACCACAATGGAGTTCCCTTCTCGCCAACATAATCATTTGGGCCTAAATTACCTAATAGCTGGCTAGCTGTTTCTCTTCTGATTTATTTGCCTAAGTAATTAGTGTGCTATTATTACCACTATATTTTGTTCTAATTGAGTCCTTCATGAACCGTTATTTCTTATATAGCTTACTGACTGCAGTTGGTTTAGCTATATTGGAATACCCTTGTTTCCCTCTCCAGGTGACAGAATAGGCTCTGGCATTGCATTAACAGGGAATGGCCTAGGCCTCTTTGCATACACTATATTAGTGTAGCATTACAGTCAAACAAAAAGTGAGAATACCAGATTCAGATGCAGTCAGGCACTTAGGGCTGGGGTACACACCTATTTACCATGCATGGAACATTTCCCGCCCCGATAATCATGAAATTCAAGCCATCACTTATAGCCTCATTTGTGGTGTGCATGAAAGGAAAGCCAAGGTGCAATGGCCCAATCTCTTCGGCATTTGAGCCCTGGCTGGCTAAATTGGGTATTGTTTGCTGCCTCATGTAAACTAGAAAGAGGAAGGGTCTTTGAAATCAGAGAAAAGTATTGGGCTTGCATGGAGTGGTGAGCATAGACAGGTACCATTGGTCAGACTGATTTGCTCTTGGATTCTCATGGCAGCAATCTCCCAAATGCTTAGTCTGCCTCACTTGCATGTGCAGTGTGCTAGGTTGGCTAGGGTCTAAGCTATGACCCAGCTCGAGCTTGGTCATCTGGGCTCATCAGGCATCCCTCAGGCTAGCAGGAGTAGGTAGAATCTGCATCTATTAATTATTGTGTAATTTCTTCACAGATCTACTTTAATTTATCTTCAAATTCTTATCCTATTCATGAAAAGTGTTTTTACAGCAGCTCGCTGTATCCAGGCCTCTAAATTAGGTGAGTGGCTACTGATTATGTCATCAGCTCCCATTTTTGCCTTTATGGAATAATTTTACTTCTTTGATAGCTTCTTGTCATTGCAAATTACCACATGGATTGCTTGGTCTTTTCTGATTACCACCCTTTTTTGGTGGTCATGCACACAGCACTCAACTACTCCTCTGCTGAATGGAGCTGTGTAGTCATAACTATAATTCCAATTGTTGATACCTTTAAAGACTATTTGGATGTGGACACAAAATTCACACACCAATTGCAACACAAAGAACTGTGTCTACTTGATCACTTGTCATTGTGGTAAACAATACATAGGGATGACTGCATGCCCTAAAATTTGAGAATAAACAAACTTTGCAGCACAATACACTGCAAGAAATACAATACAAAAATTAGCACAAATGTCTTCACTGGGGACATCCCGCAGAGGATATACGATAGACAGTGCTAGAAGCATACCCAAACGTGAACCAGCATGCCCTTTTTAGACGGGAACCACAAGGAATATTACGCCTTTCATCAAACATCATCGGTCTTAATTATGACATTCCTTGGCACGAAATATAAATTAGATTGCAGTTACTGAGTGACACATGTATGTCTACATTACCATCCTCATTGACAGAATAAAAAATTGTTCAAAGAAAATCATTTCCTTGAATCACTACTGTAAACAACACGTCATGTCATTAAAATAGGAGTGTTTTTATGTCAATCCAACTACTAAAACTAAGATTGACTGGGCAGACAATGTTAGCCCACATTGACTTCACAGTTTTGTGCCGCCTTGTTAAAATGGCCCCCACATTTACACCTATAAGGGAGAGAAGATTCCTCTTCCATTAGACATAAAAAACGGACCCAAACACTCGACCGGAGATTTTCCACTCTAGCGGTAGAAACTGGGCTTCAACTGCATAAGACACACCTGCTTCCAATTAACACTGAAAGAAGACAGGTTAAATACTGGAGAGCCGCCGTGCTCAGCAATTCCGAGGTAGGAGGCGTGAATAAGTCTTCCAGTGTGCTGATATACATTAGTTTGTAACAATGGCATATCCGCTCTATTTTCCCAAAAGAGAGTGTCAGTGCAATTTAACCGCTTACTCGCCAGATCATTAACATGGATCAACTGACCCTGGATTTTCATATTTTACAGCACACTAATAAATGTGTCACCAGGCAAAAACTCAAGGAGTCCTTTTTTATACCCTCAGTGGGTACGTTTCCCCACTGTTCAACAGAGTGCGATGGAATTTCATTACATATGTTTTATCTACCATGTGGTGTTGGTGAATTGCACTTTTTAATTCATGGGACACATTAGAGAGTGAGCCTGAACATATGAGCATGTTTTGATGTCTCAAATTGTCCATTATTTTATAATAGTAAAATTGATGATGCCATAATTTTGTCTGCACTTCAGGTCGTCTCAAAAGTGTATATTATTGCATAGAGAAGTATAGAGGGCTGGGAGTAACACAAATGAACTCATATATCGAAACCCCAGTCACTGTGTAGATTAGGTTTTTATGGTCTTGAAGAAAAGCTGCTAGATCAATCACAGGACTAAATTTGGCTTGAAACATGTTAACCTTCAGCTACCATAGATAATCACTTCTAGTAGGTGGAATCACAAATGTTAACATAGGCAGTAGGACTTAATCATTAAAATATTTCTGTAGAGTACCCCCTGTCCTATTGTTATCTCACTCTTTCACATATTTACTTATATATGCCAATCCACTATATTACCCACCCACCCACACTTCACCATACGGCTTATAACAAGATCTCCAGTAAAGAGTCCCCACTGAGGGTGCACGTTAGGCATTGCAACGCCGGCCTGAAGTGCAGCAAAAAACCAATGGTGAAGCATGACACCTATCTAGGTGTGTGAGTGCATTTGGTTCTACAGAGTAATGCTCTGTGCAGACTCTGTGGAACTTAACTGACCTAAGCAAACACATCTGCACTTACTAGGAACTGCATAGTCCAGTGATCATGAATAGCAATGTTACACTCCTAACCCTATGGTTTAAGTTGAATGTTAAATATTTTTGACTAAATTTCCCATCTAAAAAAAAAACAGTATTAACTTGTTTAATGTGAGATTCATGCAATGATTAATGTCACTTTAGTGACTTTGGGCCGGATTTATAATTTAGAGGATGGGTTACTCCATCACAACTGTGACGGATATCTTATCCACAAAATATAAATCCCACTATATCCTACAGGATTTATATTTTGGTGGACAGGATATCTGCCACTGTTGTGACAGAGGAAAATGTTTGCCAATATATTAAATCAGACCTGAGTTTGTTCCATGGTCGAAAAGTGGATTTATATATAGTCGCATTATGTATGTTGATATGTTCTTTTATTTTTCATTTCCAATCTTTATTTCGATCGATAAGATCGTAAAAGATGTACAAAACAGTTAAAAAACAGTTGCGATTAATACAAATCCATAAGTTGAATAGAAAATGTTACAATTTATCTTAAAAACATTTGCACTGCATTAAAATGTACAAATCGACAGTACATTCGACCTGGAGCGGCTCTATGCCAGAATTCATATAGTGGGTACGGGTATGCCACATCGCTGTTAAAAATGTAGCCACCGCAAACACAGTCGATGAAGATGGATCCGTCTTTAGTATTCTGTAAGCCAGAAAGCAGTGCCTGAACCCCAGATTTTTAAGAAGGGGCACAAGCTAATACTCTCTTGGTCTCTGGTAGGCATTACAAAAGAATATGACATGCAGTTCATTTTCCAAATGGTGTGAGCATGCCGGGCATTGCTCTGTTGTCGGGGGCAGGGACCAAGTGATAGTAAATGATCTAAGAGGGAGAGTACCATATCTCCACTGCAAAAATAGTTTTCTGGTCAGAACGGGGCTAATACCATCGAGGACATGTTCCATGCAATATGTGTCTTTCAATTGAATGAATAAATGTGTTAAAGGCCCCAGCCGAAAGCTCCCTGTTGCGGAGATCAATTTTGAATCATAATAGTCCTTTGATAGGAGTTTTCGTGAGACCCTGCTGCAGGCGTTTATAGGATCTGTCCATAGTTCTGGTCTTCCAAGGCTCTCACATGTCCTTTTTTTATATTTTAGCCAGGGAATGTTAGTTATATTTGGTAAGCACAGGATCTCTTGCAACTCCATCTTGTAACTCACGAGCTCTGGCGTACTCCAGATCTGTCACCAGAAGGTTATTGGCTTTAGGCCCAGCTCTTCTGCAATTGGTCTAAGGCCCAGGTCTAATCTTAGCAGGAGAAGTGGGGTACTTGGGGGTAAAGCTACCAACTGCCTAATGAATTTATTTTCCGTAGTCATCAGGTTTTGGGCAGATGTGTGTCCCCACAGTTCCCCTCCATATGTGACTTCCCCCCTACCCTGCATTTTGTAAATTTGGAGCACTGGGCCAAGGGGTTTATAAGTCGATCTGTTTGATATCCTACAGATACCACCCGTTAACTGCACCAATTTCATGTTGGCCTTTGTCCTGTGTGTGTCCCAGGTCATCTTTTGATTAATAGTCACCCCTAAGTACTCAAAAGTGAGAACCCTCTCTAATCTCAACGTGCCTATAGTGGGGTTAGGGCGTGTTGAGGGTGGGGGGTTGAGAATCATATATTCGGTCTTCAAAGCATTGATCTCAGCCCCCGCTCCACACAAAAGGCTGAAAACCCATCCAAGACCCGTTGTATTCCCATGGGGGATTTTGACAACAGCAGGGTGTCGTCTGCGAACATAATCGCCGGCACCCTGCTGCCATTAAGCCTCGGGGCAAAAAACAGTGGTCCCTACTCGTGGACACAATGGTATACAAAACTGATAATCACACACCTGATAAGTGTTATGTCTTTTGTCCAGCCGGACAAGGAATTTATTTAACAATTCTCTTAATAAAACAGAATGAGTACATTAATAACAAGTGGGCACAGCCGTGACCCACAACATTCAGACAAAACAACGAACAGAATGGTAAAAGGAGCAAAGCAAAAATATGTCTGTGTACTTGTAGTCAGTGTTACAGACAAAGATTGTTATAACCACACCATTGCATTTCACAATATTTCAAATGTCATATTGCATAAGGGTTTTTTTTGGTCGACGACGTTTCGATGCCTTAAGGTAAATGAGGGGCATCATCATCAGGACAAGATTATAGTCATTGTTGTCTTTAAATATTACACTGCCTTTTAACGCAATACTATACATTTATACAGTACATTGGAAAAAGGAGCAGAAAAGGGGAGAGAAAAAAAATTACATGAAATTAGGCATGTTGTATTTGAAAACTGCAACCTCATCTCTTCCATTAAAACAGAGTGTGTTCATGTGCTCGTAGTGAAGAAAGACGGCGCATTGTGGATCTCCGTGTTCAGGAATTCGTGAGACAACCGGGAAAGGACTTAATCGTTTGGAAGGGGTGTATTTGAGTGCCAGTGATGACAAATTAATGGCGCATTGAGGAGCAAAATATCAAGTCCTGTGAGGACAGACTATTTGGGCGCGGTGATGGAGACAAGTGTTCCAAATTTCGATGTGACTCTGTGACCGGAGTGAGATCGGTCGGAAATGTGGGCAGTGAAGTTCAATAAGCCATAAAACAAAAATATAGACGGAGGCTGAACCGGGATCCGTGGCGCGGTCATATAGTGAAGGGCACAATTGTTATGAGTGCAAGTGAACATTATACAGAGCATGCGACTGGGAAGAGTAAATGCATAAACCTATGCGTATTACAACAGGCAATGCATCGGATCATCGGATACCGCGAACAATGGAGGAATATGGAAAAATAATTGTTCAGCATTAAGACGGTCGAGAGCGACCAGGGGAGTGAGCGGCATGGCGTGCTACTGGTAGAATAATTACCGGTACTGCCTTGTCCAGCGAGGAGAGTCGTCTGGATCGGGAGCATAATAGCTCGATCTGGGAAGAAAATTCAATGGAGTCAATTACCCGCGGGGCATGGAGGGACTGGGGTGAGAGGAAACGGCGCAAGCGGGTTACTTACATCAGAAGTCATCGGAGCTGTGGCAGATAGTGGGGTTCTGGTGTTAAAGACCTCCCATGTGGCAAGTTTATTAAAAGGACCATGTGGTCTGCAGAAAGCAAAGATGGACTGCGGAGGTGGGAGCCGGTTAAGCTGTGAACAGTGGGAAAGGACTGTGGAAGTGAAACCTTTAGTCATGGTGTGCAGACGCGGCGGCCATCTTAAGGTGGTGAATATTGTGAAAAAAGTGAACAATGTTCAAGTTAATCAGGCACACTGCAGTACATAGAATAACATTTAGAGGATTATTTCTTGTAAGCTTTTTTTACAGTAGGGAGGTCCAATCTTCGAGATGATTCAGGCCATTCCTGATGCTGTTGGTTTTAACGATCCAATGGAGTTAAGACCTCTCCTCGGCTTTTTCCAAGCTATCCTAGTACCCTTTGTTGCCCATATAAAAGTGCCTATTTTACCTTGCAGTTTGGCAATATCATCTCGCTTAAAAATTAAAGGAATTGTATTAAATGAAAAAGTAATTTTCTGCAAAATGATAATTTTAACAAGATTAACTCTCCCATAGATATTTAGAGGGAGATTTGCCCATCTAGTGAGTAAGCTGGCCACTTCCTTAGAAACCCTTTTCCAATTGACTTTTGGGATTTCCTCTAATCTCTGCACTAGATGGACCCCTAAATACCTAATTTGAGACTTTGCCCCTGGATAAATATTAACTTGACCAGAGACCAGTCCAAATTCTTCCGCCAGCTCAAATAACCGCGGTATGGTCTCTGTAGGGTTATTTGTATATAGGAGTAAATCATCTGCATACAGAGCAGTTTTTAGTTCCATCTCTCCGGGCCAATAAGGATGTATAGCAGTATCGTGCCTAAGCTTGTTAACAAAAGGTTCAAAATAAAGATTAAATAATAATGGTGACAGGGGGCACCCCTGTCTTGTACCTCTCCCAATATTAAACCAATCTGTCAGGACCCCATTCACCAATACCTTAGCTTTAGGACAGAGATAAATATTCTTGAGCGCTTTAATAAAATTTTCAGGAAAACCGAACCTTTTTAGGGTTGCCCGAAGGTATTGCCACCTAACTTGGTCAAACGCTTTAGCAGCATCTATAGCTACTATTGTCAATGGAACTTTATTAGCTTCAGCCATGTCAATAGCTCCTATTACCTGGAAGGTCAACTCATTGAGCTGCTCCCAGGTGTAAAACCTCGCTGATCCGAGTGGACTACCATCTTAATAACCTTTGCCACTCTTACCGCCAATATGCCAGTAAAAAGCTTATAGTCAGAATTTAATAACGATATAGGTCTATATGACTCTATTGATTGTGGGTCCTTATTGGGTTTTAAAATTAGTGTAACTGTAGCTTCTGACCATGAACCTGGGGCATTTTTACCTTCAACATAAATTTTATTATATAAGATTTTCAAAACTGGTACTAAATTCACCAAAACTGCAAGGTAAAGCTCGCTCGTAAGCCCATCTGGGCCTGCAGCTTTTCCCCTAGCAATTTATCTACATTGGGCCCAAATTTCTTCTTCTGTAATTTCAGTTCGTAAGTGGGCATTACATTCTTCTGACCTCTTGGGAAGCATGGTTGACTCTAGCCATCCCGCACTTCTTCTCGTTCTAGACTTATTTCTTCTTTGTAGAGGTCATTCGTAAAAGATCTTGCTTCCACTAATTTCTCTACCTCACTACATGTTGACCTGCCAGGGCCCGCAAAGTTAAACTCTTTATCAGATTCCTAGCCTTATCTGCTCTAGCTTTCCAGGCTAACAGAGAGCCACACTTTTCTCCATATGAAAAGTGCTGAATCTTACTAGCTTTCCATTTGTCTAAAAGTTTCTTATCAATCTTGGCTTGGTATTCTGCACGTAATTTATCCAGATCTTTTTCTAGAGATACAACAACTTCTAGGGCCCTCATAACTTTCAGTGAAGCTTTCTGCAATTCTGTTTCCTTATCCTTAATCTTTGTTATTCTCTCCATTTCTTCCTGTAACAGGACTCTATTTCTGCGTATCGAAATTGAACTAAGTATACCCCTTATATAGGCTTTATATGCCTCCCACACCTTCTGTAGTTTCACTGTACCAATATTAAATTTAAAGTACTCATCAGTTTTATTTATCATCTCCACTATCAGATCTTCTTCTAATAACATGGATCTATCTAGGGTCCATCTCTTTCTTATCTCCCTATGCTTAAATCCCAAAATCATCTCAACTGCAGAGTGGTCTGACAGTATGGCTGGGATATGTTTATTGTCTATAACCTCTGAACACAAAGCTTGATCCACCAAAAAAAAATCAATTCTTCAATGATGCTTGTATTTTTTACTGTAGAAGGTATAATCCTTGGAGGCATCATTCAATCTCCTCCATATATCTAAAAAATTGAAATCTTTGATTATATTATTCAACATTGCAAAAGTTCTTGGCGGGTTATTATATTTAGCTCTAGAGGTACGATCCTTCTGTTTAATAAAAACCAGGTTGAAATCTCCCCCTATTATTATTGGCCCAGTAGTATTCATCAAACTAACCTCTAGTCTTTGAAGGGCTCCTGGATTATCCTCATTCAGACCTTAATAAACAGCACAGATTAGGGGTGAATCCTTTACTGTTAGAGTCGCCACCAACCACCTACCCGAGTGATCTGTCTCTTTTTTTATAACTCTAATACCTACATTGCTCCTAATTATCAAAGCCACCCCTCTAGTACTCCCCCGTTGTTCTGAGCAAAGAACCTCCTGTACCCACCTCTCCTTTTCCAGACCTAATCTACATTCTCGAGATTCTAAATGGGTCTCTTCTAAACAAAACAAATCAGCCTTACTGTTCCTCAAAAATTCCCTAACCCTAGATAGTTTTCTCTTACCTCTCAACCCGTTCACATTCCATGTTATTAGTTTAAGCGTTTGATGCCTATCTATTCATCTCACTTTCAACCTCACATCAAAGTTTTTGGACACATATGAGAACTACTTCTCCCCCCATGAACCTCCCACCCTTTATACCCCCCTTTCCCTACCCTGAGGAACTCTCCTACCATCCCCTTGCGGTTTACCAACCGCCATTCGGGACCTACCCTTCGCAGGCAAGACTTCAACTTATTGTACATCTTTTTAATTAGATAAAGACATTACCCACCAGTATTATTATTATTATTATTATTGGGACATTTATAAAGCGCTGCGTTACGCACACCGGCGTGTCCACGCGCTGAAAATCTTGTGCACATGTGTATTTTACATTTTCCTTACCCTTATATACACACATATATATATATATATATATATATATATATATATATATATATATATATATATATATATATATATATATATATATATACATATACCCATATATAAATATATCTATTTTTTTATTTTATTTTTATATCTAACTTTTTGATTTACTTTCTTCCTTCATCCTATTTTGTTGTATATTAACTTCCTCTCCCTCTACATCCTCCTTAATCTTAAATGTCAGCTCCAACTACACTTCACTACTGATCCATTGTTTTCAAAAAAGAGTCTACATCTTCAGTGGAACTAGAATTATACATTTTGTTTTTCCACATTATTTTTAACATGGCAGGGTATCTCATCTGGACTTGCGCCCCCCGGCTTTTCAGCTCCGGCATTCTTGTGCCGAGGTCCCACTGCGCTGTGCAGTTCTCTTCCCGAGATCTGACCTAATTTGATAGCTAATCAAACCAAATGTTTGTGCTGGTTCCTTCAGGGCTCTTCCCAATATCAGTTCTTTGACCGAATATGGAAGAAAATGTATCAATATTTTCCTTGGTTCTTTCCTTGCTGGATTCAGTTTGAAAGGGTCTCTGTGCACTCTTTGGATCTACTTGTCCAAGTCGATATCCGGTCTATCTTTTAGAATACCTTCTTTAAGAATCAGACATATAAAAGATTTTAAATCGCCCCCTTCTGCCCCCTCCGGGATTTTAAAAAATCTGAAGTTATTCCGTCTTGCATGCATTTCCAGTCTCTCAATGTTGTCCTGCAAGGTTTTATTCAGAATTTTTAAGTTTTCCAGTTCTCTCGTATTAACCGATACTGCTTCAGAGAGGCTCTTAACCTCCGACTCTAGCATCCCAGTACGGGAGGCTATATCATCCATTTTATTCTCCAGAACCTCACATTTATCTTGTATGCCCTTCTGATTAGCCTCAGAGATCTCAAACTTTGAGAGCAAATCCCCCCTCAAACTTATCAAAATAAACTCCAAATCAGACTTTCCTCCTACTGCACCCTGGGAAGGCTCCATCTCTCCTCAATACACGGAGCTACAGTCTTCCTGTGAAATGGATGAGAGGCGGTGAATGAGTGTTGTTGGGTTGCGGTGTTTCTGGTAGGTGTTGGTGAAGATAGTGGATTTGGGAGTAATGATGGTTTAGGATCTGTCATATGTGTAGTCCTGAGGGTTGGAGTGTGTGTTTGTTTCTATTTTGTGATGAAATACAATTTGAAGTTGTGTGTATCTGAGACTTTGATGTGCTGTTGTGTGTGCTATGGTTTGCTTATGTGGAGTTGTGAGATGAGATTTGATATAGTGAATTTCCGTGAATAATTTGAATGTAAAGTACTGTTGTTGAGTGGAATTTGATTGGGAAAGGTGGTGGTGATGTGCATTGGAGGAAAAAGTATGTGGTGTGTGAGAGGAGATGGATAGGGATTATGAGTGATTGTGTTAGATTTGGTATTAGGAAGAAGTCATATGTGTAGTGGAGTGGAGTGTAAGGATTGTTTGGTTGTGTGATTGTGGTAGAAAATGGAGGAGGTTTTGTTGGTGGTTAATATGAGAGAGTGCTGAGTATAGTGTTGGTGGTGATGGAAAGGTGTCTGTTCGGAGTTAGTAGAGAGTAGAACTGGTGTTTTGTATGAACAGGAAGTGTGCATTTGTAAGGATTACAGTTAAATATAAACTGGGTTTGTGTTATGTTTGTGATGAGTGGGGAACATCCTTTACAATGCAACTTTTACCACGCAGAGCCTTTACGACACAACTATTACAACGCATGCCATTACAACGCATTGGGCTGGGGGTCCTCTAGGATATGGAATAGATTTAATTTACTATCCAACACCTTCCCTACTATCCACGGGGACTGGAGTTGGAATAGTAAATTAAACTATTCACTATCCAGCACCCCTCAACACTATGCGTTGTAAAAGCATGCGTTGTAAAACTTGCGATGTAAAGGCATGCGTGGTAAAAGCATGCGTTGTAATGTCATACATCCGTGATGAGTAGATTTGATAGTGGCATAAGACAGAGTGGTGGTTTGTGTGAGATGAAGGTGCCATTATGTGGCAGTTGGGGTACAAGGGTGTACAGATATAGATTGCCGACTTTATAGTGGTTGTTGATACATTGAAGTGTGGATAGGGTTTGTTTGTTCTGAGTGAGTAGTGTGCATTTGATGAGAGTGTGTTAATCTGTTTTTGGATGTGGATGGCTTAAGGTGATAGCTGGTAAATAGTTAAAAAAAACAGTGTTTCTGGCCTTAGTCTCGACCATGCCGGGACAGGACCAAAAAGGCAACTGCCCTTGCCCTCTCCGCCCTAGGTCAGGTGATCTTTGGCCAATGGGAACCCTAGCCCTAACCCTGATCCATTAGAACCATAGCCCTAACCCTCAAGCCAATGGGAAACCTGACCCTATCAAACAATCACATCCCTAGCCCAATTAACCACTCAGATCTCAAACCCTAAGCCCTAGGTCCAAGAGAAACCATAGCACTAGGAGCCCATTAGATCACAGATGCAGCAACCAGTAAGACACATATATAAGGGGCATGTGAGCGTAAGCACAGGCTGGTGTGCAGGAGGCAAGGGGATGCTCCTGAAGTCAGAATCTCCTTAGATATAGCCAGGCTCAATGCACACTTGCTAGCCCCTGTTCAACCCTGCAGGTAAGGCCAAAATCTTAACCCACTAAAAATCCTACTTTTCACACACTTAAACAAATCACCTTTTCTAGCAACCAAAAACTGCTGCAAACACTTTCAAAAATAATTTCAACCGCTAACCATATTAAGCAGTCTCTTAAACACATTGGTTGGTCTCTGGCGTGTATTTTCCTTTTGAGCTTGATAAAAAGTAGTCAAGGGGGGTTTTGCCTTTTAGAGGCCTTAGCACAGTAAAGGGGAAAACCAGAAGGGAAATTTAAACAGGTATGGACAGAAGACAGTAGTTTTCAAAGTACAAATTGCACAGAAACCAAGAGATGGAATACAGAGAGCACTTGTAGAGGAAAAAGAGATGTTTTAAAAGATTCAAAATACACCGCACAAAGTCTGAGCTGCTACCACCTTCTTTGTCTTTGCTTACTGGGCAGTTTAGGTCTCCGAGAAGCTAGGGTTACAAAATGGAGGTGCATTTCTTGGACTTCTCTCCACAAACTTAAGGGCCTGTTCAGGTGAGAGGGAAGGGCTGAAGGCTGCTGATTGGGGGCCAATCAGTAAAACACAGGCTGGTGTGCAGGCAGCAGGGACGTGCTTCGGAAGTCAGTATCTCCTTGGATACAGGCAGGCTCAATCTACACTTTGTAGCTCATGTTCAACCCTGCTGGTAAGGCCCAAATCTAAAGCCACTAAAAATCCAACTTTTGCACACTTGGACGAATAGGCTACATGTGAAAAGGAAGAATACATAGATAAATAAAGCAGCATTACAAAACATTGCAGGTTCAGATTGCTGTTTCGTAGCTAAGAGTTACTGATAGAAAGTTCAGAAACTACTACAAAGGGCAAACCAAAAAGTAACCTAAGCATAAACAATGGCCAAAGAAAAAGTTTCTGTTCCGACTAATCAAATACCATCTATGCAAACCAGAACACTGCAATCCCACAATCTTGTTTTGATCACCACACATTAATGTAGGTCACTGACAAATGAGGAAGGTGCACAAAGAAGCAAACTATCTCCTCACAACATTAGGGTGACTTAAAACTTATGCAAATCAAAAAAACGTATGGGGGTTGTTTCATATTAAAACTGATGACTCCCAGTAAACTAAACAATTTTCAACACTCTAAACTGCCTTCCCTGAATAACAGTTTCTGTCAGAGTTTTCCACATATGGATTAGTTAATCCTATTTAAGTTTCATAGCTAAACACAGTTTCACAAAATAAAAAATTGGAGAAGTCGCTTCATGCATTGGGAACATTGCAGACGCTTGTAAGGAATAGATTTACCTGCACTGGTTGAAGGTTAAAACTACCTACACTGCTGTGAAAGACTGCAAATAGAGCAACAAATGCGCCAATATTTGTTCCATTGCAGGTATTTACGAATGATCAGGCATAATATCAAGCACGGCGTTTACATTATCGCCGCTTTAGAGGCAGAAAACTGCTGCTAAAGCGGCAATAATGGGCTTGATAATACACCGTAGAGAATGCCCTTAGAAGCCCATGTTCACACAAGAACATGGGCTTTCTATGGGAACTCACAAGGGGGTATTATCAAGCCCATTATCTCCACTTTAGTAGGATTTTTTTGCCGCTAAAGCAGCGATAATGTTAACGCTGTACCTTGATAATATGCCATGATATTTCGACAATTTAAATGTTGAAAATACTTTTACTGGAATTGTGTTAGTGTCTAGCTTGGTGTGGCTAGTATTTTAAAATCAGTATCCCGATTTCTCGGACAGAAAATGGACTTCCCCAAGAAATTGTTAGAATATCTTGAAATTACTGAATTACAGAATCAAAAGCAACATGTCAAATTAACCAGTCAGATTTCTTGGGCCAGAATTCTAGTCGGCTGTTTCTATACGTATTTAGGCACATAGGTAAGGAAAATCTAATTTGTTTTCCTTGGCTTGTTCTTTTGATTCTAGTTATGTGGTGTTATCAGTTTTTCTTTGATGAAGTCAATTAAGATCCATCTAACTGAAAAGAAAACACAATCTGAAAATTTAGGGGCAAAATAACAAGGGCTTTATCTCTGCTTTTTTGGCTTTAAAAGCCAAAAAAGCAGAGATAAAACTAGCGCCCTATCAGCAACAGGGTGCTAACATGCAAATTTGCATGTTAGCACTTTTTTACTCTACGCTTCGCCTTGCATCTCTAATGAGATGCTGAGGGGGCGATCAAGAGTAAAATAATACGAGAAATGTAGCTAAGCGACATTTCTCGTATTATCAAGGATATCGCTAACCCTGTTAGTGAGGAAAAAAGCAGCGCTAACCGCGGTTAACGCTGCTTATTTACGTCTGGTATTTATCTGACTTAGCCATGATATCCAATGTAAGGGGGATATCATGGCTAAGTTTGTCTATCCCTATCAGCAAGCTATCGCCAAACCCTGTGTGATTATCGCTGTATTTCCAGCGATAATAACACAATTTCCGGATTGCTCCCTAATTTTTTTGCTTTGTAGATAAACGTTGCTGATAGCACGCTATCTCAGCGATAAAATTCAGAGTTGGCCGGCGATAATTATCATAGTGCTAAGTGCGCTTAGCGATAATTATCGCCTGGGCTTGTTAATAGGCCCATGAGTTCCTCAGAGTATTGGAAAAAGAGTGAGGTCAGCCAGCGCTCTGGAGGCAAGATGGCAGCTGCTCTGTCGGCCGAGTGAGCAGTGAGCACTCGCGTCTGATCGACCCCCCTCCTACGAGTGCCACAGAGTGCAATAAAGCACTATTTTTCACTATGCTTTTTTCGATTCAGCCTACTTTGATTAAGAGAGGATAAGACCCCTCCCTTCCCCCACTGGAGAGACATGCTTTAGGATATCCACCTTGTCCAGTGGTGTGTGATCACGCTTACCCGACTGGCTCTGTGTCTTCCTGTGACTTCTATTTGCTTCCTGCCAGAGCTGGCTCATCTCAGCTTCTCGCTTGGTTGTCATGCTGCCGAAAATCTCCAGAGGGTCCAAGACGCGCACTACAGGAGATCCTTCCAGGTCAGGGAGAGCCCCGAAAAAAAAAAAAAGAAAAACAGCTGCTGGGGAAGATGCTCTGGCTTCCGAAAAGATGCTGGCAGCCAGACTGCCCAAGCAAACTATCCCTGCGATCTTCCTCCACGCTAGAACAGGAAAGATTGCTGGCACCAAGCATGAGGAGCAGCTGCAGGGAGAGGCTGCCCCGGCTGATCTAAACAAAGAGATGAGCTCAGTTAAATCGGATGGCTCTGGTGCAAATATTGTTGTTGGCTCTGTTGTTGGGCAGGAGGGGGCATGGGGGTATCTGAGCTGGACGCTGTAATGCCCTCATCTGCTTTGGCTCTAGGGGATACATGTCTGCCTGGGGAGAAAACGGTGGGGCAACAGGCTCAGACACCACCAGGAAAAATTTCCCTGAATAATTAGCTGCCATAAAAATATCGTAAATGACAAAGATAGATGGGTGTATACATCAGATGGTGGGTGAGAGAGTTGCCAGCTACACAGACCAGGCCTAGATTGATACCAGTGAACATTTATTTTCTTTATCAGGCCCTTCTAATTCACTGGGAGGAAAGTCATTTCAGTCGCCAGAACTGAAGGGAGAGTCACCAAACTATCCATGGAGTTAGACTAGCAGCACACAACTAGAGGAAGAGAAGCTGGACAATTCAATTGCTGCATCCGGTACTGGTACAGTACGCAATAGGAAAATGATATCTGGGGATCAAAAGGAATCAGCTGCGGCGCTCTCATGAGACTATTCTTTTTCCTCCAATTTGGGATCAGACCCAGGGGATACAAAGAGACAAGCTGCTCTCAAGACATTGGAGAACCCAGACAATATCTCTCTCTCTGTCATATATCAAATTATAATGACACATAGAGATGAAACTCCTGTAGACAGCCAAAAAACGCAAATTACGTGCCTCAAGTTTCAAAATTCGATAAGTCGAGTAGCTAAATCATGCTCGGAATTTGCGGAAAAACGATTACTGAAGCGCCGAGAATAGAATTTCTACGCTAGAGGATGAGATCATAATGCTGAAAGCTGCCACTGATTCTCCGGCGCATCAGAAGATTGACATGGCATGGAAGCTTGAGGACATGGAGAATCGTCTCCACCGCAATAGCCTTTGTTTACCAGAGGGTGTGGAAGGGTCTGTTCCCCGGAAGTTCATTGTGGAACTTTTTTCAGAAGCATTCCCCAAGCTTACTCAATGGGCCTGGGACATGGAGGTTCAGGGAGACCACCCGTTCCCTTTCAGGCAAAACACTTGTTCAGGACCTGGTCACTCAGCCTCCACATTCAGAGCATGATCTGTCTAAATGATTTTTTGTCTCGACAAACTTTGTATGATCTGGCACGTCCAGACAGGAAGAGAAGGGTGAACGGGATTGAGTTTTTTGTTTGGCCAGATTAATGTCATACGACTGTTGAACAACTGTGACAGTTATGCCAGTTCATTATTTCGTTTCAGACTAAGGTAGCTCAAGCCTTCCTTCTTAATCCTGCCAAACTTAAAATTATACATAAAGATCAAGCTAGGTTCTTTACTTCTGAGGCAAAGGCCATGGGATTTTTACAGGCAATCAAAGTCTAAATTTTTTTTTATCAATCTCAGGAGATTGAGGGGGCAATGGGTGATGCAAGTTGTTAGTATTTGTTCTTTTTCGCTCTGTTTTCTCTTTTATTTATTACACAATAGGGCTGGATAAATCAGGTGGTAGATGGTGGTCGATTGGATGGTGTTGTATGGCTCTCCTTCACATTAGACCTAAGGGCCTGCTTGCCTCCATGATTGTGGTGGTAGGGAGGGACTTCATTTGCGAGGGAAGCTACAGGGGGGGTTTGGGAGGGTCTTCTGAGTTTGCGGCTGAAAAGCTGTGTAGGGGAAAAATAAAAAATAAGTTAATGGATGAAGAAGCACGAGTAAAAACTATAGACAGTGTTCATAAAATAGTTTTGTTGAATTTGGATTGGGAAGGTGCACAGTTTGAGAAATTTGACATGGGTTGATGTTGGACAGATTGTACGTTTGTTCGTTGAATGTATGTGGTCTTAACAATAGGGGTAAATGGCAAAGAGTTGCTCAGGAAATAAGAGAAATGTGATTGGATGTGGTGTGCCTTAAAGAGACGCACATGCCCTCGGGGGAACAGGGTTATATCTGAGTTTGGGTACACATTGCTAACCTGTACAAAGCAAGGTTCTACTATTTGAGATGTGACCATTCTTGCAAAAACAAATATACAGTCCATTGGCAGAGTGCTTGCCCATAAATATGGCTGGTGGGCAATAGTGGAATGTGTGGCTGGTAATAGCAAATTTGGAACATTTTCAGTTTATGGATCTAATATTGATGAAGCACAGATATTAGACTTACTCAATTTTGAACTGGCGTCCTGGCCCACGGTGCTGATATGGTGAGGGGATTTCAACATCCAGTTGGAAGATAGTTCAGTGCGAGCAGGCAGGGATATATATGTTGGTCGTAACCACAAAGGTTTCAGGGCCCTTCAGCAGCTTCTACATGATAATTGCTTAATTAATGTTTGGGCCAAAGTAAAACACCCAGATCCCGGTTTCACACACTATTCATGTCCATACCGAAAGCTTGATAGACTCAATTATTTTTTTGTTACTAAAACACATGTAGCAAATGCACATATACAGGTGTTCCACAGAGTTACATCGGATCATAATACTCTGCTGCTGAATCTTGCAATACGAGGCCTGGCACGACCCTGTGGTTCTTTTTCATTCGACAGGATGCTATTGCTCAATGAGTTTTTTGTGAACCACGTTCGTCATTGGCTGAAACAATTTTTTGCTAATATTCGGAACCCTGCCACTCATATAGTAGTCTGGGATGAATGTCTGACAAAATATCGATAACACAAATATCGATATACAAAAATATCGGAACAAAAATATCGAAGTCAAAAATATAGGAATCCTATCCCTAACAAGGTAAGTACAAATATATCGAAAATAAAATATAGAATGACAAAAATATCGTTTTTTGTAAAATATCGTTTTTTTAAATAAAATAAAAATCTAATATTAACAAAATAATACTTATAAATGTAATAAACATATTTAAAAATGTACTTTAATATTTAAAATAATACATAATGTAATACAAATTAATATTAATAAAATATATTACATAACATATTTTTCATTAATAATAACTCTAAATTAATTATTTTCATAACTTATAAACAAATAAAAATATAATAAATTACTAATACATTTATTTACATAAAATAATCACATAAATAATAATTAATAACAACATAATACTAACAAAAAAGCTAAATACATTTTAGATAGCGTATGAGTAAAAAATTACTATTCCCACTTCAGAGAGTGCAACAGTAGGGAAAGTGTTGGATAGCGTTGCGGTAACAATTACTATTCCCACTCCAGAGAGTGCAAGAGTAGGGAAAGTGTTGGATAGCGTAGGGGTAACAATTACTATTCCAACTCCAGAGAGTGCAACAGTGGGGAAAGTGTTGGATAGCGTAGGGGTTACAAATACTATTCCCACTCCAGAGAGTGCAACAGTAGGGAAAGTGTTTGATAGCGAAGGGGTAACAATTACTATTTCAACTCCAGAGAGTGCAACAGTAGGGAAAGTGTTGGATAGCGTAGGGGTAAAAATTACTATTCCCACTCCAGAGAGTGCAACAGTAGGGAAAGTGTTGGATAGCGTAGGGGTAACAATTACTATTCTAACTCCAGAGAGTGCAACGGTAGGGAAAGTGTTGGATAGCGTAGGGGTTTAAATTACATACTTATTAAAAAAAATGTTTTTTTAATAATACAAATATGATCTATTAAATAAATATAAAACATTTACAATACATATACATAATTATTTAAAACATGATTAGCAAAATATATATAACCTAAAACATTCATGAAAAACATACCATTTTATAATATTTAATTACCAATTAATAAATAATTAACAATTATAAAATTAACTTAACAATTATTTTTAATTCATTATTACTTAATTACATTAAAAGTAGTTCCCACCATATTCCCCTATAAACACACAACCCGCAACAGAACACATCTATCAATGAATTAATTATTTAAAATTAATTACTAATTAATTAAAATTATTTACCAATTAATAAAAATTAATGTATGCTTCCTACTAATTAATAATTAATTCTACATAATGAAATTACTTCCCACCCTATTCCCCTATAAACCCATAACCCGCTACAGAACATATTTATCAATTAATCAATTAATTATAAATAATTACCAAAATAATTAAATATAATTACCAATTATTTTAAATTAATGTATGATTCCTACTAATTAATAATTATTTCAACATTATTAAATTACTTCCCACCCTATTCCCCTACAAACCCATAACCCTCTACATAACATATTTATCAATTAATCAATTAATTAATATTAATTAAAATTAATTCTCAATTAATTAATTAATAATTCCTACTAATTAATAATTAATTTAACATAATTAAATTACTTCCCACCCTATTCCCCTATAAACCCATAACCCGCTACAGAACATATTTATCAATTATTAAATTAATTAAAATTATTTAAAAATTATTCTCAATTAATTAATTAATAATTCCTACTAATTAATAATTATTTTAACATAATTAAATTACTTCCCACCCTATTCCCTTATAAACCTACAACCCGCTACAGTACTAAAATACAATATTTTATTAAATTACATTAAAAATAAATAATAAAACATAATAAATACAATATAATATACACAAAATGTTTTTAAAAATCGATATTAGTAGCATCAAAATTATTTACTTCGATATTACTGGCATCGATATTTAAAACTTCGATGTTACTAATATCGATATTAAGAGTGTCGATATTACTTACCTTCTATATTATGTCCCATCGATATTTAAACTTCGATATATTTGTATATCGAAATTTAAAACTCGATATTTTGTCTATGTTCCGTCTGGGATGCCTTAAAAGCAGGGCTCCAGGGGAAAATCTGCGGTTTTGGTTTATATATTCACAGACAGCAAAGGCAGTTGATTCAGGGCCTATACGAGAATCTCTGGAAGGCAGAGCAGAATCTCATACAATCTCTTCAAGGGAATCAAGACACTACTCAGGCGCAAAATTATGGTGCCCGCTGTAAGGCCAGGATAAACGTGCACTGGTCTAAGGATAATGCTAATAAATATTGTCTTTTTAAAAGGGAATGCTATGAATTTAGGGAGACAACTGGCAAATGTTTGGCAAAAAGATTCGGTGTAAGGAGACTACGTGTGCAATTGCTGCTATTGGAGACTTAGCTGGGAGGCTGGATGAAACAGCTGGGATTCTTAAAGTATTCAGGGCATTTAATGAAGATCTATATACTGACGGCCAGAATGATAATGAGAAACATGAGTCTTATTTTAAGGACTCACTTAGAAGGACTCTTAGCCCAGAAGACCGGGAGAATCTGTAGGAGCCCATTACATAAGAGTAGCTTGGGGAGTCTGTTATCTCTTTAACAGCAGGTAAAGCTGCCGGCCCGACAAATTGCCTCTAGAATCTTACAAAACATTTCTACCAGAGCTAAAATAAGATATGCTCATAACCTTTCAGGAGGCACAAAAAGGGCAAGCTCCAGCATTCTGGGATTCTGCCAATATAATCATTTTAAAAAGAAGGACAAGTCTTCCATATTACCCGGGTCGTATAGACCGATCTCCCTATTAAACTGCAACGGGAAAATGTATGCAAAGATCTTGGCCACGCGATTAGCAAGAGTTATTTCCCATTTAGTATCTGTCCTCCAGCACGGTTTTATCCCAGGAAGAGGCACGGTCAATCACATCTGGCTAATGTCCGTCAAGCTCCATTTGGAATGGTGCTACCCGACGCCGAAAAGGCATTTGGCAATGTCTCCTGGGAATTTCTATGGGCAAACATGTGCTGGCAAGGCTTTGGACCAGGTTTTATTAGTGCAATCAGAGCCATATATAGATCTCCTGTGGCTCGAATATATGTACTTGGGCTAGAATTTGATCCAGTGTTGATATCCAGAGGGACCAGACAAGGTTGTCCATGTTCCCCCTTATTGTTTTTCCTTTATATTAATCCATTTTTGAACCTGTTGGAAAACAGCCCAAATAATAAACCGGTGTAACACGGACTGGAGTAGTTTAAAGTCCTACCTTACGCCGATGACATAGCCATTGTCTCCCCTGAACAAGCCTCAGAGTTATTGGAGATTGAACAGATAGCAATGCAATTTGGGCAAGATTCCGGCTATAAATTAAATATAGCTAAGACTCAAATTATATGTACTAAGCAAGCATCTTTTCATGATCTTAGGGTACAAAGGAGGCAGTGTATCTCCGTGTTCAAATTAATACATGTTTCGATAAAATGGTATTGGTCAACTGGGGATACTATGCTCAGAAAAATTAAAAGTGAGTTAGATAGAATGAAATGCTTGCATCTTTAAATAGTTGGAAAATGTAATGTCTTAAAAATGAATATACTGCCAAAGGTACTTTATTATTTTAGATTTGTACCCTTGGAGCTCCTCAGAAATCAACTCAAGAAACTGCAGTCCATCTGTAGCAGCTTTATGTGGCACAGGGTAAACCACTAATCAAAAGTGGGGGAGATGGAATGTCGATCCATTCACTTTCCAAATTAGCATATATTAATCAAAGGGGAATGGATCACTTGTCCTGCTCAACCTTAGGCATGCAGGAAGAACGGAGCATGTCCCAGTATAAAAAGACCCTCATGCACGTGATGGGTATGGTGGTATCTGAAGCGGTATATCTTGGTTCTCCGCTTATGGATCAAGTGTGTGCAAAATCATTAGGTCTATTTTAGGTTATGCAGCCTCCACCTGGAGGTTCTTACCCAAGGTTGACGCAGTAGTGAGCCAGTGATAGGGGGTTTAAAAAACACAAAAGCCAGGAGCTCGGATTCTTTATTATGCCTGGTTTTGGGTCTGGTAAACTCTATGATAGTGCATCTTGTGGACTGGGTTATGAGTATTAGGTGCACTGAGAGTATCGAAAGATCAGGGGTAGTGAGGGGTGTTTAAAAATTGGTCGGCATGTTTCTGCCCCAATTGCCTGGGTTTAGGACTTACGGGCATTCATCAGGACCGTTAGTGGAATAACGTGAGATAATATATTTAAAGTGCTCAAAAGGTGAAGGAAAAAGGTTGTTGACCTGTTTCTCTGTTTTGGAGGTCTTATGGTACCTCGCGCATTTGTTTAACACGCTCCTGTCGGATCGTAGAGCTCTTGGAGGGGGCTATTGCGCCCGATCCTCGGCTTTCCTCGTGAGTGCGCTGCTCTGCTCTTACTGATCCTCACTACCCCTGATCTTTCGATACTCTCAGTGCACCTAATACTCATAACCCAATACACAAGATGCACTATCATAGAGTTTACCAGCTCCAAAACCAGGCATAATAAAGAATCCGAGCTCCTGGCTTTTGTGTTTTTTAAACCCCCTATCACTGGCTCACTACTGCGTCAACCTTGGGTAAGAACCTCCTGGTGGAGGCTGCATAACCTAAAATAGACCTAATGATTATGCACACACGTGATCCATAAGCGGAGAACCAAGATATACCGCTTCAGATACCACCATACCCATCACGTGCATGAGGGTCTTTTTATACTGGGACATGCTCCGTTCTTCCTGCATGCCTAAGGTTGAGCAGGACAAGTGATCCATTCCATTTTGATTAATACAGGGTAAACCACGCCGGGCAATGAAGTACATGAATTTACTCCGATGTAGTGGGGGCTGGGCGGTACCCAATTTTATGTAACTTGGCCTGTCTTCTCCGACAAATGCGCATTCTACTCTTAGGTGAAGAGAAAATGGAGGTAGCTAAGGCTCCGCCTATTTTCCAAATGTTGTTGGGTCCATGGGGTGAGAGAGGCTTTTTCCAACGTCTAGAACCTAGCTACTATAAGAAAACACGATTCAAGGTCGATCAAGCTGCTTGTAAGGTATGGCAGCAGGTTCAGAGATGCTTGCAGATCAGTAGGATCTTCCACTATACTCCTACTTCAGCATCACTATTATTACCATGTTTATTCTGGGATGCCACTATTACCAGATGGAGATGACAGGGTATAATTACACTGTGGGACATTTTTGATAGCAGTGGTGTTCTGCCTTACTCGCGCCTGGCTGTGGAATATGCTGTGCCTAAAACTGATTTTTTTTTTAAAGTACTTGCAGATTAGGTACTATCTGCAGAGGAAATCAAATCAAGAGTTGTTAGCCCAAAACAATTATCTTATAGAGGCAGTTAGGGGGCACAGGAGGATTGGCATTTTATTTCAAGACCTTATTGAAACACTGCAACATGATTTGGAGGTACAAAATCATAAATGGAATACTACATTGTCTTAGGGAGGCGGCATTCTACAGGACTCCATTGCTTTAGGCGAGAAGAGATTTTGATATCCTCCAACACAGCATTATAACACTATCTTCAATTTATATTATACCGCTGCTAAAAACTCTCAATGGGGTCTGTCAAATGATGGTGAATGCACACATTGTGGGGCTCATCAGGCAGACAGCCTCCACATGTTCCATGCATGCCCAAAGCTGGGACAGTTGATTGGGGGGATGGAGGCCTTCTTGACGGGAATAATCTGGGCACAGACCTTTATTACAACAACGGTCATGCTCTTGGGAGATCTGGATGAGTCCACGACTAGCCGCGAGACAGATCAATCTAGGTATTACATTTTTATATCAGTAGCAGTGGACCGGCTATGCATAACCTCACTCTGTTAGTTGAAATGTGGAGAGGAAGGCTATATGCCATATGTAGTTTAGAGCATAGTCTGTATGCCCTCAAAGGGCTTCAAAAACATATACTTGGTATAAAGATCTGGGGAGCCATGGTAGATCATCTGGCACATACTCGGTATGACACTCTCCTTTGTTATTATCGAATGTGTAGATATTTATGTTTTATTTAGCTCGCTCTCATGAATTATATGATGCATGAGTATTAGGCAATTATGATTGTACACAATCCTGATGTATTTTTTCTGTATTACTGATTTGCTCTAATCCTAAAACATTCTATTCCCTATAACTATGTTATCGATTGGTTTATCAAAAATACATTTTTAAACAAAGGAGAAAGAATGAGGTCAATGGAATGCCACAACGATATGCAATGAGGACTATTATGTTTAATTACTTTATCAATGAAATTTTCCGAAGAGCTGTAAAGGTGGTAGGAGCACTGCCAATATACAGTTGTGCTCCCATCCCACCAAAATGTAAATAAGCGCCTTAATGTACTTAATTACTAACTTGTCCATCCAAAACAAATGAAGAAAGAATATTTTCAATATGCTCATTAAATGAGTATGGGGCATTTCTGATTTATCATGTGGCAATTTTAGCACTTAGAATACTAATATTCTCAAATAAAGAAAGAGCAAATTAGGAGAATTTTGGTGGTAAATTTAACAAGTATGACAAATCTAAAACAAAATATTGTGTGGACAGACTATTGCTCACAAATATCGAGGACCAAAATGTCAAAAGAGGAAGTGCAAATACGTATTGATAGATTTACTATTGTTAACTCCACACCTACGTACCTTGAAGATATATATATATATATATATATATATATATATATGTATATATATATATATGTATATATATATATATATATATATATATATATATATATATATATATATATATATATATATATATATATATATATATATATATGTATATATATATATATTCACTGAAAAAACCAAAGGTTATACACTATATATAGTTAGGAATTAGCCTTTAAAAAACCAATGAAATTCACTAAAAAAACCATAGGTTTTAGGCCTTATATAGTTAGGAATTAACATATAAAAAACCTTTGAAATTCCTCCTATATAGTTAGCTGGACATTTTATTGATATAAAACCAATGAAATTCGACATATAGTTAGGTCCACTAACTATATATTTCGCGCATCCGCAATCCAATGCTGATGATGTCGCATATTACATCATTCATGACATCACTGATGACATCACTGATGACAGCTCATTTAACATCAATAATTACACCACTAATGATATACTTCATGTGATAATACAATGCACCTCCTTACACACTAATACACCTAGTGTAAAATACAAAGTATCATTTTTTAAACTATTGACACACCAATACCATTTACTACATACCCACTAACTAATTCCTACGTCTATGTGATAATACAATGCACCTCCTTACACTCTAATACACCTAGTGTAAAATACAAAGTATCATTTTTGAAACTATTGACACACCAATACCATTTACTACATACCCACTAACTAATTCCTACGTCTACATGCACATTCATTCATTCACCCATAAGGTCATTCGTACATACTGTCACTCATCATTGCAACACTATCATATGCACTCATACACCTATGCAGACACTCACACACTGCCACTCATCCATGGAGTTACTCACACACCTACTCAGTCCTGTAAAGAATCAATCACACTTTGATTTCTTGATCTATATAGTTAAACACAGAACAGCTTACATTTTCACAGATATACAAACACATACTTACTCACTTATACAATCAAATCCTTCATCCATACTCTTATACATCCTCTCATTCTTCAATATGTAAAACATATTTAAACTTTACAAAAACACACAGACACTGGATGATGTCATCAGTGATGTCATCAGTGATGTCACTGACCATGTCATGAATGATGTAATATGTGACATCATCAGCATTGGATTGCGGATGTGCGAAATATATAGTTAGTGGACCTAACTATATGTCGAATTTCATTGGTTTTATATCAATAAAATGTCCAGCTAACTATATCGGAGGAATTTCAATGGTTTTTTATATGTTAATTCCTAACTATATAAGGCCTAAAACCTATGGTTTTTTAGTGAATTTCATTGTTTTTTTAAAGGCTAATTCCTAACTATATATAGTGTATAACCTTTGGTTTTTTCAGTGAATTTCATTGGTTTTTTAAATGCTAATATATATATATATATGGCAGGAATTTCAATGGTTTTTTATATGTTAATTCCTAACTATATAAGGCCTAAAACCTATGGTTTTTTTAGTGAATATATATATATATATATATTACCTACTGCGAAAAGGTAGAGGTTGCTCTGGCTGCACCTCCGTGCGGAAAAGTAGGAGGCAGCTCCAGCCGCAGCAGGTTGCTCCACGGCACCCGCCCTGCCGGGTGGAAAGATAGAAGCAGCTCCGGCCGCGCCGAAGGCTCCCGAAGGCTCTAGCTGCAACGGACAGCTCAGCACAGTGGCGGCTGGTGGAATTTGAAGCTGGTAGGGCATATGCATAACACATGAACGTATGCGAGCATCAGCCCTGGCTGCATCCTCCATCAGACCAGCCCACGCTACGATCCTGCTGTCACCCAGCGCTTCGACTAATGACTTCTAACACGATTACACACTAACACCAGTACACACTTCAATGCTGCACATTCCCTGGCAGCGAGAGGATGAAATGCTGCATCAGCCCTGCATCCATCAGACCAGCCCCTGCTACGAGCCTGCTGTCACCCAGCACTTTGACTAATCACTTCTAACACCAGTACACAGTGACCTCAGAACATTCTGGAAACACCTAAAGATTCACACATTTTGGCAGACGTACGCCTAGTGGTCCACTTACTGTTTCTAATTTCTTGCAACCTTCTCCCCTTTCCGTGCACCGTCCCGTGGCTGCCATAGAGCTTGGTAAAAACAAATACATTAAAAAAATGGTTTCACGACTGATGTCACTCCTACGCTTCCGTTTGCTCTGGCAGAGGCTTTACAAAACACATCACTAAGCTACGGGGGCGGGCAAGTCTAGCCGCACGTGGAAGACGCAGCCCAGGCCACCAACCCTATTGACCTGCCGACAAAGCGCGGTGACCCTGACCAAACACCGACTCTAAGAGGCACATAGCGGTGGGGCCAAGGAGGGCAGAGAGCCTGAGACGAAGTGCCCTTACGCTTCCACACCAGCCTCCAAAGGCAAGGCCTGTTGTGTACACGCAACAGGGGGATAGAAGCCAGGTTCACATAAAAGCCAGGCCAACCAAAACTTAGCCATGTCAGCAGCCATCGCTACGCGCCAAAACGAGGCCCGTTTCCACTGAACACGCAAATCCAGTCTGGCTAGCGCCGACCATAGCTGGCCAACGATATGTTCCTTGAGCGCCCCGAGAGCCATGACATAGTGTCTGCAAACCGGGAACCCCTTACACTAATAACAACAACACTCTGTCGTGGAAAGACCGAGGCAGAGGAGCAGTGCCCCCTTGTGGTCTGAATGCCCAACACTCACACCAACTAAACACCCGGGCATAGCCAGCGTGCTACCGCCGGCGCCGCAAGTGCCCCTACTTACAGCTAAGCAGATGCCAGGCCATGGGGTCGGAGCGCTTGGCCTGCTCACGATGCGGCGGCTGCTGCCAGTGTGGGTGGTAGATGGTGCGGACGGCTTCCCCCCCGCCCTCCACGCGGAGTGCTTTACCTGAGCACCGCATTTACATTACACATTCAGGCACGGGGAGATTAAGTGATTTGCCCAAAATCACAGGATGTGGACGCGACCCCGAGGCTCGAACCCTAGTTTTCAGCACCAGCTCCAGGGCTCGGACGCACGCGAAATACATTAGCTACAGTATGAAAACAAAGCATGAGGGGCAGGGGGCACTGTGCATCACAACTTGGAAAACAGTACCTGCCATTTGGGATGAAAACACGTCGAAAGGTTGTTATAGAAACGTTTTCATTTTAGCATGATCACATTACTTGATTGAAATACACGAGGAAATTACACATTGGCAGGCACTGGATGAACAAGAACTCTGCAGCAGGCAGGGCCTGAGTACTCCCCGGCGGCTGTGGAACCCCCCGCCCTGGGGGGCCGCTGCTTGCTCCGCGTAGGTGTGCTGCAGGGTGGACGCTGCCGGAAACTGGTAAAGGAACCCGGTGCCAAGTACCAGGGCCAGCAAGGAGCAGGAGCAGAGCAGGGACAGCACCGACTGCATCTTTAAAGGGGCAGGGGGTGGCGCAAGTTAAGGATATGGCAACTGGCGTGTAGGCACAGCCTTCAGGTAACAGGGTGCTGGCACAACGGGGTGTAGGAGCCGCATCCAGGCAGCAAGGTGCAGGCACTGCGTCCAGCCAGCAAGATGACGGTGCCACGTCCAGGCAGAAGGGTGCAGGTAACGCGTCTAGGCTCTCTGTCCAGGCAGCAGGGTGCAGGCACAGGGACTGGTGCGCAGGGTCAGGACTGCTGGTACAAGCAAGAGGGGGGCAGGGAGCAGATACGGGGGCAAGGGTGGATGCGCTGGGTGTTACAGGCGCACGGTCACCTCCGAGGTCCTCTCAGAAGCAGGCAGTGGGTCATTGAGAGAAGTGCAGAGTTTGTTCAGGATCACACGTTTCTGATGATATTTTAGGCACGTCCATTGTAGGAGAAGAGAGACAGTCTCGGACCCATGGACGGATACCGACTGCATATTTAAAGGGGCAGGGGGTGGCGCAAGTTAAGGATACGGCAACTGGCGTGTAGGCACAGCCTTCAGGTAACAGGGTGCTGGCACAACGGGGTGTAGGAACCGCGTCCAGGCAGCAAGGTGCAGGCACTGCGTCCAGCCAGCAAGATGACGGTGCCGCGTCCAGGCAGAAGGGTGCAGGTAACGCGTGCAGGCTCTGTGTCCAGGCAGCAGGGTGCAGGCACAGGGACCGGTGCGCAGGGTCAGGACTGCTGGTACAAGCAAGAGGGGGGCAGCGAGCAGATACGGGGGCAAGGGTGGATGCGCTGGGTGTTACAGGCGCACGGTCACCTCCGAGGTCCTCTCAGAAGCAGGCAGTGGGTCACTGAGAGAAGTGCACAGTTTGTTCAGGATCACACGTTTCTGATGATATTTTAGGCACGTTCATTGTAGGAGAAGAGAGACAGTCTCGGACCCATGGACGGATACCTGAGAGCCGCAGCTCCGTGCCCCCACAGTACCGGGCAGCTGAACAGACCCCACGCCGGGAATTAAAGGGCAGCATCTCCGTGCTCCCTAAGTACCTTTTCCAGAGGTCAGAGTGCATGTAACAGCAGCTATGTGCCCACTCAGTACCTTCCCCAGAGGTAAAAGTTCACGCGACAGCAGCTCCGTGCCCCACACTGCCAGGTACCGACGTGCACCCTTGTCCCCAGGGTCCAGCAGTGTCTCGGGGACCCCCCAGATCCAGATACAGGCGCAGACCCCCCGTTTAGCGAGCAGACCCGCGGAGACAGGAAGAAGTTAAGAAAGAACAAAGAAAAGCGCTGCAGGAAGCGGACTCCATCTGATGGGCGCTCGGGAACAGGAGCCTGGCTCTGCATCTCAGGGCTCCATCAGCTGCGAGGCCCCCTCCCACCCGCGACCCGAATACAAATTTTTCAGCATAAAAAATGATAAAAGTAAACGTGCCTGAGGGTTTGGACGAACCGCCACTGGCTCAGCAGCTCCGGCCTCGGTAATGTGCACGGGAGCCCTGCAGAGTCAGCCGCCGTCTTCCTTCTTCTCCCCTCGCGGCGGGGGCGGGCATTCCCGGCCGGCCGCGCTGGGATTGGCCGGCCGGCCCCAGCACTTCCGGGTCGCCGCGGGCAGCGCAGCGGCCCAATTTTAGGCAGGTGGAGACAAAAACGAGGTGGGCACTTAGCCGCTTCTCTTGCGGATGGCAGGGCTCCCTCCCATCACGGGAGCCCTGCAGAGTCTGCCGCCATCATCCTTCTTCCCCCTCGCGGCGGGGGCGGACATTTCCAGCCGGCCGCGCAGCACTTCCGGGTCGCCGCGGGCAGCGCGGCGGCCCAATTTCAGGCAGGCAGGCGGGGACAGTGCGCGCACGCATGCGTGCTTATAGATATATAATTGAATTTAAATGCAATTTTCTCAGCAAATACTGGACGGATTTACACCATTTAAAGAAAAGCGTAATCTGCGAACCAGTCTCTTCCATTTTACCAAATTTCAAATAATTCCGTTCAGCCGTTCGGGCTGTAGCCGAGTCTAAAGGTCCTATGGAAATTAATATGGGGAAAACACGTTTTGGGACCCCCCTTTTTTCTCAGGCCCCACTTGACGAATCCCCCCCAAATTTTCAGGGAAGGAGCGGAGCAGAGCGAGCCATCTTCTTTAAGAAATTTGCGAAGATTCATCAACCAGGGCCAAAGGTATTCCCAATAGAATGTTGGGGATTTCCTATGGGAACCCGTCCTAACTATATATACCTACTGGCTACCGCCAGTAGGTAATATATATATATATATATATATATATATATTACCTACTCGCGGTCGCCAGTAGGTATATATAGTTAGGATTTTTTTTATTAGGGATTTCTGAAAATTCTATGTTGAATAACTTTGGGGTTGATGGACGGAATTGGCTGAAATTTTCAGGAAAATGGCACATTATGTTTCTGAGCGTCCCCTGAAAGTTTGGGGGGGTTTCGTCAAGCGGGGGGGCGAGAAAAAAGGGGGGTCCCAAAACATGTTTTTAACATTGAGTTTTCCATAGGGCGGTTGGACTCACTTTTAGCTCGAACGGCTGAATGGATTTTCACAAAACTTGGCAAAATTGTAGGGACTGGTAGCCCGATGTGCCTTTGCTATGTCTCAAGATATATGCTCCAGTGGTTTTTATGAAAATTAACTTTGAAAAATATATATTGGGCTACATTGGGCTATATATATGTTAGAGCCCAAATGTAGCCCAATGTAGCCCAATGTAGCCCAAAGATGGCCACCAGAGACAAAAAAAAGCAAATGTAGCCCAAATATCAGCCAGATGTAGCCCAACTATAGCCCAGTGACAGAATGTCCCAGAGTGTTCTAAAGAACAACTAGAGCGCTAACAGTCTTACTTATGACAAAAGTATGGCACACCTGAAGTCATCTTGATTGGAATAAAGTGTTAACACTTAAAACATTTAATTTGCAAAGGAACAAAATGAGGGGTTTCATTTTGCCATAGAAATGTTATATATATATATATATATATATATATATATATATATATATATATATATATATATATATATATATATATATATATTTTTTTTTTTTTTTTTTTGACACTGAAGAAGCCAAATCGGTGAAACGCGTATGTCAGGGGGGCAGGGGGGTCTGCCAATAAACCACTTTTGGTGAAAACAACAACTTGGAGTGCCGTCCTTTTTTGACCTCCGCAAGGATTACGGAGGTGTGTGCTAACATATATATATATATATATATATATATATATATATATATATATATATATATATATATATATATATATATATATATATATATATATATATATACTACCTACTGGCGGTCGCCAGTAGGTATATATAGTTAGGATTTTTTTGAATAGGGATTTCTGAAAATTCTATGTTGAATAACTCTGGCGTTGATGGACGGAAATGGCTGAAATTTTCAGGAAAATGGCACATTTAGTTTCTGAGCGTCCCCTGAAAGTTGGGGGGGGTTTCATCAAGCAGGGGCCGAGAGAAAAGGGGGGTCCCAATACGTGTTTTTAACATTGAGTTTTCCATAGGGCGGTTGGACTCACTTTTAGCTCGAACGGCTGAATGGATTTCTATGAAACTTGGCAAAATTGTAGAGACTGTTTGCCCGATGTGCCTTTGCTAGGTCTCAAGATATGTGCTCCAGTGGATTTTGAGAAATTAACGTTCAAAAAAATATATATATCTGTGACAGCGTCCCGGTTAGCGCCCCGGTTCGCGTACCAGACGCGTAACGGAACTTAACGAGGAGAAGCGGATTGGCTCTCCGGTGACTCTCAACATTCTAAACAGTCCGGAGCAGCCGCCATCTTGTCTCTCTGTAGGATCGAGAGACAAGAGGTGGAAATAAACGAAGGGGGAAATGAATGAAAGGGGCAAGGTAGACCCCTCCTGACCCCCTAGGATTGATGTGGGGGCTATTAAAGGGCCCCGCATGGCAAAAAAAAAAAAAAAAAAAATTCGATTTTTCGCGGTGGAAGTGCTACCCGGTACGCGAAACGGGTAGCTCACCGGTAGCGTAACGGGAGTCCGCGATCTTGTGTTTCGGACGAATTTAGTCACAAGATGGAGGATAAACAATGTTGTGAATGGGTATAAGGGAGCACGGGAGACATATCCTGACCCCCTAGGTTTTCTGAGGGTGGCTGAGGAGGCCCATATATGTAAAAAAAGAAAATTTTCGCACGGTTAGCGCCCGGTCCGCGCACCGGGTAGCGTTCCGGAAAGCGTAACAAGGGGAAAACCAAGGGAAATAGTAAAATAATATTTTAGAGTGCTTTGAGGTAGGGTAGCTCTGAATAGAGCTGATGTGTTGTGTGGGTGATGTAAGTACCAACATGTAGGTACCAATGAAGAGTCTAAAATTCAATGTACACCGTCTCCTCTGTAGATATTTTGTATGTTCTAATATGGGTTATTTAAATGTAAATGTGTGGAAAAGCACTTCATGCTTTAAAGCAATTGTATTTTTGAACTGATTGTTCTTTCCTCTTAGTCCTCCTCTTTGTTCTTTTTTCCCCACACTCTTCTTCAGCATGATAGTTGATAAATTAGTTCCCTCAAAAAATTGATATACATAAAAAAATTATATTAAATACATATAAAATATATTTTTCCTTTAAAAGAAGAATACATTTTACAGCTTTTGATATTTGCTATTAAAAAACCATTGAAATTCACTGAAAAAACCATAGGTTATAGACCATATATAGTTAGGAATTAGCATTTACAAAACCTTGAAAATTGCCTGAAAAAACAATAGGTTATAGACCATATGTAGTTAGGAATTAGCATTTACAAAACCTTAATTACTCACACAAAACCATTGAAATTCGCATATATAGTTAGTTGCACTAACTATATATCGCGCACCCGCAATCCACTGCTGATCATGTCACATATTACATCATTCATGACATGGTCAGTGACATCACTGATGACATCACTGATGACATCTCAAATGACATCACTGATGACATCACTGGTGACAACATCCAGTGACTGTATGTTTCTGTAAAGTTAAAATATGTCTTACATATTGAAGAATGAGTGGATGTATAAGTGTCTGGATGAAGGATTTAGTAGGTGCATGACTGACTGTATGAGTGAGTGATTAAATGTGTCTCACTGAGTGCATGGGTTAGTGACTAAACTGTCTTAATTTGTGCATCATTATGCCTGTTGTTCTGTAAACTGCTGCATGTGTTGATCAGTTGCTTTATGAGTAACTATATGGGTTATTGATTGGTTGCCCAAGTATTTGTATGGGAGACTGAGTGTGTGTGTGTGGGTGGCTGGGAGGTGTATGACTCTGTGCATAGATGTGTGAGCAGTTAATTCACTAGATGTATGGGTTCAAAAGTGCATGTGGAAACAGCTGTATGGGCGGTTGACTGTGTGCATGAGTGTATTGGTGAGTGAATGGATATCTCAGTGCTACATGTCAAAGTAAGTACATATGTAAAACACAGTACATGTGAGAGTTGACATATATAAATAACTGTGCATAAGAGCCAGTGAATGTGTGAGTGGCTGTATGGATCATTGTGAACTTGTATCAGGGATTGTATAAGAGAGTAAATATGTGTTAGTATATGTTTGAATAAGTAAGGTGTGTATAACTGTATAGTTGAGGAAATGGAGGTGTGATTGATTCATGGCATTACTGACTGGGTGAGTGAGTAACTCCATGGATGAGTGACAGTCTGTGAGTGTCTGTTTACACTGAGTGTATCTAAGGTTATATTAGAGTCTGAAGAGGTTCATCGTATTATCACATGAATGATGTCATCAGTGATGTGATCAGTAATGTCAAATGAGATGTCATCAGTGATGTCATCAGTGATGTCATTTGAGATGTCATCAGTGATGTCATCAGTGATGTCATTTGAGATGTCATCAGTGATGTCATCAGTGATGTCACTGACCATGTCATGAATGATGTAATATGTGACATGATCAGCAGTGAATAGCGGGTGCGCGATATATAGTTAGTGCAACTAACTATATATGCGAATTTCAATGGTTTTGTGTGAGTAAAATAAGGTTTTGTAAATGCTAATTCCTAACTATATATTGTCTATAACCTATTGTTTTTTCAGTGAATTTTCAAGGTTTTGTAAATGCTAATTCCTAACTATATATGGTCTATAACCTATGGTTTTTTCAGTGAATATATATATGTACATATATGTGGAGCTATACATACAAAAACTTAGTTTACCTATATATAGAAACTTACCTTCACAATATTTTAGTCTTCGATATTCTTGACACAATGAAGCATGGCAAACCTCTGCTCCTGCCCAGGAATTTTAACTGATATAAACGAAAAAAAGGGCTGGATTATTATCAATTTCTTTAAGTGGCATTATAGTTTAGTGCTGCTTGCACATGATTTTTGCATACTTTAGGGTCGTGGCTGAATATTGTTTGCTGGAATGTGTAAAAAAACAAAGGCAAACAATGCTAAAGATTTAAGACCCCTGTAAATGTGTGTATGTAATCAGGCACCTGATGTGGTCATACGACGGGCACGTGGGACAGATATCCTACTTGGATGGCATGCTGCCCTGCAGAAAATAGTGCACAGAACACTCAAGTGATAAGCATACTCCGAACTGAAATGAATAAGATTATTATCATTTACTTCATTCATTTGACCACTATAACTAGTTGTGCATGTGTAGTCCTACTTAACGTATTTCTATATCTTTTCTCCAGTCACTTTATTTTTAATTATTTTCAATTATTTTTTTAGTTGATTGAAAAGTAATTTTCCAGAAAGCAGCTGGCTTTCATTATTGTGATTGACATACACAATATGTGGCAATTTAATTAACAGTGCAAATTTATACCGTCAGATCTTAATTAAAATACTATATATACACACATATCTATATGCATTCCCAATAGGAATATCTACATGGCAGTGCAGTCTCATACAACTATTCATGCTTTTAATAAAAAATGTAATTAGTTACATATACACAAATATTAGCATTTATTTGTAAAGTATAATAACCATCATTCTCCCTTTGAGAAGTGTGATCTTAAACGTATTGCCCTACATTGCCCTACATTGGTGTGATCTGTACCATCTAGATCTATTTTAAATGACAAGGTAAAAAAATAACCAGTAGCGGCTCCTGGAGGGAGTGCTGCAGGGCAGTGAGGCAGGGCGGGGAGGGGCACGGTGGGGGTTAATAAACTCTGTCGTATGGCCAATCAAAGGTAAGTACATAAACAAATAAATAAAATGAATTACAATGCACACGCTGCATCACCATTTGAACCCCTTGCCACCCACCTGGATAAGGGACCAAGATTGTTTTCCTCACCCTGCCTTAATATCTCATTAACCCCACTGGTGATTGAAGGTTCTGGGGCATTTCGGTCAGTACAACTTTCTGCAACCACAAGCAACTTAGACTCTGTGGGGTTCCAGGTTAAAGGACAAGGAAGGGAAATATCGAGGGTGACATTTATTTCCCCCTGTATTGCTCTCTTGGTAACAAAGTCAGAATTGAACTAGCTAAAGCTGTCTTACAAGTTTGGTGTCCAGAAGAGAGAATTCCAAGTCATCTGTTTCAAACGTATAGTCAATCCCCTCATCTTTTTTTACTATGCATGGTGGGCTAGCTGCCCGTCTGTGGGAGCAGATTATACCCCATCCCTAAGACAGTCTGCATTCCATGGACAATAGGGTATGGCAAGCTTGAGAGACCCCATAGAATTTGAAGGTGATATTTGTCAATGACAGATTGACAGAACATCGTGAGGTCCCAGACTGGGGGCAGGGTAAAAGGTTTGCCCCCTGATGGGAGTAGGAAGACTGGCCAATTGGGCCATAGAGTGAGGAATCCTCTCCCAATTTTAGAATCCTTAACTGGAACATACACAGGTTTGAGCACCTTAGGAAGAGCAGTGTACTGCAAAAAAGAATAAAGTCTTATCACGTGGTGTTCCTTCAGGAGTCTTGGTTGAGAGAGGAAAATACCATACATGGCTTTGTAATGCTGACAAGTAAAGGCTGATGATGAAGAAAGAGAAGAGCTCAGCAAGGGCCTTAATTTTAATATCTACTAATGTAATTGAGAAGTAATTGCAGATTATTACCATGTCTAATTGTTTGCAGCTTTCTGTGGTTGAACATAGTTTGAGCAACAATATTTGCAGATGTTTCTTATTATTAATGTACATGTCTATAGGGATGAGTACCAGAGACTGATCGACTGTCTGAAACCTCTTGATCTTTTTTTTTGCTGGACACCATAGGGAAATTCCTGGAAGCAGCTATAATAATGGCTGTGGGTTTTAATACTTGTCTCTATCCTGATCAGGCAGACATACAGATGGAAGATATTCTGGACTGTTACACTATCCCACCTGCCTTGTTTCCTTCCATCTCTATCAAGCGGGAGGCTATGGTTTTGAGCAAATGGCTGAAGAACAATGGTCTGGTGTGCCTGAATGATCGTTTTAAAGTTGTAAAGTATGAGAGTAGTGACCATTGTGCCACAGCAGCTGTTTTATATATTCTCAAGGCAGTGGAAAATATGCTGCCTTTGGAGTATCTTATACCTGGAGGTTCACAACTCGACTCAACCCCGACCACCTTCAGCTTTTAGCTGCATATCAACTAACAGAAAACACTGAGGTTCTCTCTGAGAGTCAAGAGAACAGAACTGTATGGTTTAATGAGTGTCTGCTTAATGTGTTGCACTGCATACACGTAAACATCAGAAATGGTGGTTCACAGGTAACTTGTTATGTTAAAGGGAAGAGTTGGTTTGATTCAGAGGATCAGCAAATGAAATGCTTGGTGAGGAGAACAACTAAACAAGTCGTGCAGCACCGAGATGGTGGTTTAAACCAGGAGTTGGACAGGCTCGAGTGTCCGCACAAGGTACTTATTAAAGTGAAAAAAACCTCTTTCTATAATAGCAAGTGGGATGAGATGTTGAAGATTACTCAATCAGGAGATCAACAACACTTCTGGTCAAAGGTAAATTAATTTCTACAGCCCTACTGGGGGGACCCTAACATGTATGATCCTGAGGAGGGAAACATCCTTTACCACGCAGTCATTACCATGTTCTGTCTTCATAATGCAGTCATTCCCTCAAATGTAATGTTACCACACGTTCCTTTACCACTCAGGTTGTTACAATGACTTGTTTTAGGGGACACATTGTTGAGCTGGTGTTGTATTTTAAGTCCAACACCTTCCCTACTGTTGCGTAGATTGAAGTTGGTTTTGTAAGATATACTATTACCAAATCCTGCTCACCACTAAGGCTGTCATTGTAACAACTTGCATGGGAAAGGAATGCATGGTAACAACGCAGTCGGGTAATTACTGGCATGCATGGTAAATGCATGCGCGGTTCCGTCAAAAATCTACCTGAGATATGGGCAGGGGATTCGATTGATCTGTATTGTTTCCCTTCTACCTCAGCTAGTCCTATACTATTGCTGATAAGAATCTCTCCCCCACCTGGCATTCTGTAAAAGAGGCAAGAGTGATAATTGATCAGATTAGGTTTTCAAGAGCCAGAGGCCCGGGCAATAGCCTAAAAGCAATTATAACGAGGCCTGGGGCGGGATTGCGGGCCCGATGCGCAAACACTTGCGGACAATCTCAAGGAGATTCCACGAAGCGCAATCACTTGAGGACGATCTCAAGGAGATTGCACAGAGCTGGCTGCCCCTTAAATTGACTTAACAGCGAGTTACTTTAACTCTATACTAAATGAAGGGTAGACTTGTACTTCGCATGTGTAGATCAACTGTATGTACTGGTAGACGCCCTCCTCTTTCAATTGGATGTCAAGGAGCAGTTTTCATTGAGGGAGCCTCGAGCAGCCAGTGATTGATTATTTTCCCAACGCACAACGCGCTTTTAACACCACCATTTGGGCAGGTGCAGGAGCACTTCAGGAGCTGTTATATTCAATTGGAAAGCACAGTGCACTTTTCAGCGCTGCCAGGTCGACGGACCACAAGATTCAGCAGCCCTTTGCATCAGGAGGCGCAGGATGCGCGCGGGCGTGCCCCGGGCCTAGCCCAGGTCAAGGTCTAGGGCAGGCCCGTCTTTGCCCCTCCGCAACTGAACGAGTGCAGGTTGAACCAGGTCCCTTGGTTGATTTTAACGGAGAGAGGTGTGGCTGGTGAGAGCCAGTAGCACACCCACCCAGCTGGTGTCAATAAAAGCCTGAGAACACTCCATCTACCAAATGTCACACCCTATGTCATTGTCCTTAAAAACGTTCCACCCTTGCTCAACAGTAAGACAGAGGATTGGAAACAGCTAAAAAACAAAACAGTCCATTGGTTGGCGAACACTTTGGAATGGACAGAATGTGATGTTCTAATTGACAAAATCAATAATGTAGACAAAAACTGATATCGGAGACTGTATTTTGTTAATTGGCTTATGGATAGACTTCTGAGGAGTAGTAGTCTGGGGAGCATTATTGAAGCTGTACCACTTGGATATTCTTACAGGCCCTTGCCAAATGCGGGTAACATGTGTGTACACTCACAATTTAAAACACCATTTATCATACCAACTTTTAATCCCTTCTCTCCTCTAGAACAAGTGGACTGACTGAATGATCAACTGCTGAGGGAGCCTGACATTGTGCATCCTAACCTTACCCATCTGCAGGACTTAGCAGACATAGAAAGAGACAGTTACCATGTCTCAGCAGTAACCTCTCCATTAATTCTTATCGCCAACCAAACCGTGAATGTTTATTAGACTCGACACATTCAACAGGGCTCACCAATGTTAACTCACCCAATGATGGCACATCCGACTTCCGCTGTGCAGTTTTACCAATTGGGGCTTCGAACCTTAATTCACCAATTAATATGATAACAGCAGACTGTGGTGTAACAGATACAGGCTGCGTAGAGAGCAAAGAAATCGCTGAAACCCCCAACACCAACGCAATCACACATTTACAGTCTTTTTTGAAATATAGCGAGTTTGTCAAATACACTAGGCATTAAAGCCTGGGCAGAGTTTGTTGACAAATTCAGCATAGCATGCCTACAGGAAACTTGGACACATGATACAGTCCATATAAATGAATTTTACTCTGTCCATACCCCGGCCAGACCATCTGTGGGTGGCCATAACAAAGGGGGTCTACTAACTTTGATTTCCACAACATTAAATGGCAGAGTTAGGAAAAAGCAGCTGGAATCCCCGCACTTCCATATTATTAATATTCTGTTTAAGAGAAACTAGACTCTGGTGGTCATTAATTGTTATCATAACAATTTTAATAGTGCAAATACCACTATTGCCCAGGAATTAGAGATAGCGTTCACAAAGAACATTGAGGAGATAAAACGGACTCTGTAATACTTTGGGGGGTGATTTTAATTGTAAATTGTGCCCATTGTCTAAACGTGAGGCTTGTTACTATTTTAGAAGGGACTTGGTGGGTGGTTATCACTTCGAGCACAATCCCTGTGGGAATATTTTGAATTTCCTATTGTCAAAGTTCTCACTTTTTTGAACTTTTGATCTTATTGAGCTCTGGAATTCTGACGTGGTAACATATGTGGGAAGAGGCTAAGGGTCGCTGATTGATTTTATAATTCTATCTGACTATTTTAACTCTGATTCTGTTGTTTTTAAAATACCTAAAATACATTTCAGTGACCATTAACCGCTAACATTGAATTTAGCAATCTTATCAGACTCCCTTACTACATCAGCTAAAGCGGTCCCCTTGTCTTACACCAAAAATAAGGGGCTAACCACGAAGTGGTCTACTATCAACCCAGACCTTGTGTTGGAAGAGATTATAAAGAGCAATCTTACACAAGTACTGGATTGCATGGAAGAAAATATAAATGTCTCATCTAGGATTAAATCATATCAGGCAATAGGTGAGACAATAAAGGCACCCCTAACTAAGAACCAGTCGAATGGAACGCAGGAAAATAAAAGGTGGTTCAATAGGGAATGTTCACAAACACATGACAAACTAGTTAAGGTTCTAAAAATTGAACCACGATATACAGTAGCAGTGAGACAGACGCGCAACGACTATAAGTGCATGTTAGAAAAACGCAACATGGAGATCAGGCAAGAAGCTTGGGGTAATTTACATCTGGCATCCCAGAGTAAAGACTCCAAACTTTCTTGGAAAAGTGTAAATGCTGAGTTTTTTTGTGACACAGAAAACTGTAACATTGATGTAACAATCATGCCTGGCATGTGGGTAAAACACTTCAGTTCCCTCAACTGTAATAGCTTCGAGACACAACTTGATGATCATTTTGAATATGCTGCACTACCCCGGGAACCACCAACTTTAGATGAGGTAAATAAGGCACTGTCTCAGACTGTAAAGATTAAGGCCCCAGGGCCGGATGGCATACCCGCAGATTTATTTTTAACAAATATCCCCTTGTGGCAAGCGCTACTAACAAATATTTTAAGATGCTATGTGGCCCAGGGCCCTTCAGAGTCGGATATCAGTTATACTAGTTTCCATTTTTAAAAAGGGAGACAGGTCGGATCTCAAATGTTATCGACCGATCTCTCTAATTGACAGCACTTGCAAGATTATGGGCCACGTAATACTGGATTGACTGGAGACTTGGATAATAGACAACGGGGAGTTCTCCATTATCCAATATGCATTCAGGAAAGACCCGGGTACTGTAGAAGAGTGCCTTAATCTGCACCTGGTTGTTGGCAAATACACCATGGCTAAGCCAGGGTCCCTATAACTTGGGTTAATGGACCTAACGTCTGCCTTCGACTGGGTGCAGACGGGGAAACTGCGGGAGAAAATGATGCTTATGGGCATTGATCCACCCATTGTCCATTTTTTAGCCGCAATGCATCAGGCAGTTACAGGTAAAGTACGGTATGGTGTTGCCGGTGATCCCCCACCTATAAAGATGGATTGTTGGGTGAGACAAGGATACGTACTAGCCCCTTTCCTATTCTGTCTACATATAAATGATCTGGAAAGACTCATCATTATGGGGAATGTAACGCACCCACAATAGACCATAGGGCCCTACCTGCCTTGTTATATGTGGACTATTGCGTCCTAATGTCGAGAAGTGGGGTGGGACTACAAAGGCTTTTAACTAACGATTTTATGAGTAATCTTGGGTCAAGAACAAACTTTGCAAAATCACATGTTATGGTAGCTGGTAAAGCCCCATCTTTTTAAGGAGAACAATTCTTGATCTCACCTAGTCAATGCCAGGATTGGGGGTTTGAACAAGAACATTGAGGCCATTTTTAGATTCACCAAAAATTAGGTTCACGCCCAATAAATGCAATTATTGAAATCTTTAAAGCAGGAACCTACGCAGTTACTTCTTATGGGGCTGGAATTTGGGGATGTACCAATGCATCTGGCCTCCAGAGAGCAGAAAACATAATGCTAAAACGCCTGCTAACATACACCATTGTCCTTTCATATCAAACTGGCACCCTTGATGCTTTGGTGTAGCATCTGGGTAAAAGAGGAACCAGTTCTGAACCGAGATATAATTTCAGACTGTTTGAAATTGGACCATGTAAATAAAATTCCCTGATTCTTTATTTGCAAGACAAACTTGAGAAAAAGGGACTCCAGTATTATTTTAGTAGTCCTGGAAACATAACTGCAATTCCTAAAGCTAAGTTGAAAAGTGATATACAAGTACTGCCTTTCACTCTTATACCCTTCCACGTGGGGCTAATTCCCCCGTGGTGCGGGGGGAGGGGCTGCGTTCAGCGCCGCAGTACTCATGATGAGTCCAGCTCGTCATGCTGCACAGTGGAGCTGTGCTAAAGACGAGCTGGACTCGTCATGACTCCACCCACTCCAATACAACGCCTGCACAGGCAGGGAATTAGCCGCGCATGGGAGGACCACGGCAGTTATGACGAGCTCAGCTGTGCCTCATGATGAGCTGAGCTCGTCATGAGCACGGGAGGGGTTAAAGCTTGCAAAAGATAGTGAAGAGATGACCAGAAAAAGGGTTGTAGAGCATTTGTTGTTGATTAGCTCCCCGCAAATTTAATCTTATCTCTCTTTTTATTTTAATCAAACAAAAATATTTTATTTGATTAGGTTCAGGATGGGTATTGTTCATTTGTTGGTTTCGTATCCTTGTGATGTGTACTGCGATCCCAAACTAGACCTGTATCCATGTAACTCAACTTTTGTACAGAGCACTTTGCACTTTATGTTTTTTTGTAAATTGTATCTTAATCTGAGACGCACTTCTTTAAAACCATTATTAAGATTTCTAACTATTAGAAAGTGTAAACCTGCATTATGCCATTTACTTCTTTTAAACAATGAATTCATCTGTCTTATGGTTTATAAGTGTTATAAGTTTATCTCCTCTGCAGTACGACTTCGTAATATTGTTGGAAAATGATCTCGAATTAATTTGGTTGGATGAAATTTTACTATGTTTACCATGTTAAATATTATATTTTATCTGTTTGTTTATGGCTGTCATGTAAGCCGAATAGAGAACTTCAGACTGATTGAGCCCAACAGTGATATTTGAATCCAGTAGCGACTGGTGGGCAAGGTTGTACTCTCTTTTATTCTGCTGGATAGCCTCAATGGGTCACCACCCCTGTCCTGGGAGGGTCAATTGTGAAATCCATATTAAAAAGGGGAATGGTTCGAGCCCCTTATATTATAGACTGATCAGCCTATTGGACATTTTGATTTAGGTTTTCTCAGATAATTTCTTCAAGGCTGGAGGATTGGGCTACTGAACACAAAATTGTACTGATTGAGGATGTTGGGAGGGTTAACCATAGACTAATGCTTTGCTCTCTGGGCCATCATCAAGAAGGCCATGAAAGTGAACTAAAGCGTATGTTGTTGTTTTATTGATTTCCGAACAGCCTTTGACTCTGTGGACAGGGAACTCCTATGGGGGTTGAAACTTTTCACCTGGAAGCTCTCAACCAACATCCTTAGTGTATTACATGCTTTACACACGGACAACTGGGCACAGGATGAACTAGATGAATCTGGTAGGCTATCTCAAAAAATTCCCATCAAGAATAGTCTTTTGCAAGGGTGTTGTATAGCCCCACTTCTTTTTAGTTTGTTTCTTGCAGACCTTCCAGTATCTATAGCGCAAGGCAATTATTTTTCCCCCCAAAGTTGGGAATCAATGTATTGCTTTTTTTCTAATATATGCAGACAATCTGGCCTGGTTCTGCTGGATTTCACCCCAGTTGGTTTGCAGAGAAAAGCAGTCTCCTTTGAAGCATACAGTAAGCGGAATATCTTGAAAAAAAACACTGGAGAAAACCAAAGAGTTGATCTTTGGGAAAAAGAAAAAAATCTTCAAATGTTACATGTATTCTCAAGAGGTGGAAGCAGTGAATTCTTATAAATGCCTAGGTCTATCCGTTAACAGGAAATTAAAATGGAACATACATATAGGTTGTATCCAGCAGAGTTCTATGCTGCAAGCTAGTTGCCTGATAACATTCAAATGGAAGTACCGACCCCTGGCCTTCGCCTCCCTAATGAAATCTTATGAAGGGAAAATAGCCCCTTTGTGTTGTATGGAGTTCAGTTACTACTTGCCCTCTACCCCTCTTGTGATTGGAATCAGTTGCAGTGGGAAAATCTCAGAAGGCTCTTGTTGCTGCCTTCAGGTGCTATGGTCCAGGGCATAAGGAGAGAACTAAATCTGACCTCCTGAAACCTGCAGGTAACCTCCAGGAAGCCTCAAAGGTGTCCAAACTGTGTTGGGATAAGATCCTAGGTAGTGAAAGAAGGTGCATATTAACATTTTTTCTTTTCAGAAATGTCTGGATTGCTGATATTAATTTTCTATAAGATTGTAAAGTAGTGAGCTAAAGTGCATTTAATGCAGTGCATTCACAAGTAATTAGAGAGAATTTATCATATGTTTGTTTAATGATTTCTTTATAAATTATGATCAGTTGTCGTTTTCTTTTAATACTTCATGTATTAGTTTATTGTACCACACATAAGAGTACAGTATAAAAAACCTTAATTCCTTTATTAAAGATTTCATTTATTGGATTATTTGTAGGTTTGAAACTTCCCTTCCCGTTGTGCGTTTATACATGCTATGTTAGGTTAGCATTATGTGGCTAAAATACACATTGTTTGTATTCGCACTATGCGGCCTACTGAATAATCCTTGCAGCAGGTATACTTCCTTAGCGTGTGTGACTTCATTTTGTATACAATTACACACTAGAGGAACGCCTGATAATCTTTAAATGCAAAATTTGCCAATATTTATTGTCCATTCAATAATCAGTCCATAGGCAGAAGATTGTTATTCCAAAGAAAACTTTCTTCTTCTTTAATGAAACACAATCAGAGTTCATTTCAACAAGTCCATTTCTTTTTTAACTTTATAGGTCACATATTTCTTCTTTATCTTTATAGGTCACAGTTCATATTCCAGGGCTAAAATAAATAATAAAGCATGTATCAACAAAAAAAATTCCCATATTCATATTGTTCCAAAAAAAACACAACGAGAGATCCAAAAGGATTAATTTCACTTCAAGAACTCCCTTAAGTATTCATGTTGCTTTCACGTTCACAAATTCTCCTCCTTCCTGCCTATATCCATTCTACACTTCAAAACAATACAACCCTTTATCCAGGTGACAGAGGACCAATGATGTAAATCAGGTTCAATGCCTACTTCTGTAATTTAAAAACTCTCTACATTCAACACAACGCATTGACACATCTCCAGTATTAGATATGACACACTGTATTCGAAATCCACTTTGACATTACTTTTCTGTATTCCTAAGGTGCCAATATATCCAATTTAGGTTTGACGTAAAGTCCTCTGTAGACTTGAAACGATGAAACATCAATCATACATTTACCCATGGTTGTCTAACCAAGGTGGCATACTAATCAGCCTTTGAACAGTGTTGTTCTCACCTGATTATTTGTAATCTATATTTGAAATTAAAATGTAGCACTGATAAGCCCTTATTATTTATCTAAATATAATCACATCTGCAAGAGATAAAGAAAAGTGTATCAATAAATATTCCTATTATCCCTTATGCAGGCATCCATTTATCTTAAATCTCTCTGTGCTGAGATTATCATCGTTATCTTCCAACAATATTGTCACATTAACCATGTAATGGTCTGATTCACTCACCTTGCTTAATCTCTTTTGTGACATAATATGGGTTTATTTCTTTATGTTCATGGCCCTTGTTCCTCTTTTTTTGAATATGCCTGAAAAGACATTGAATGGATAAACTGAGGACCCATCATATTTCTCCCCAAAATCTCTTATGGAACACTGCTCATCTATGTATTTTAGTTTAGTTTCTTTGGAATAACAATCTTCTGCCTATGGACTGGTTATTGAATGGACAATAAATATTGGCAAATTTTGCATTTAAAGATTATCAGGTGTTCCTCTAGTGTGTAATTGTTTATCTCATTGTAAGGTGGCCCTAAGGCGGTGGACCACCAGGGTAGAGCACCTCGTTGAAACATATATAAGAAAGATTTTTGAATATTTGACTTGTGTGCCGCGGTGCTAAGCCCTTACTGCTGAAAAGTCCTGCATTGTATGACTTCAATTTGTATTTCGCCATCACTAGAAGACTGCTTTAGCTCATACTAGGCCTTATTTCTCTTTTCAATTGCTTTAGCAAAACTGTACACCGTTATTATGTTCTCTCTTGTTCAAGGTTGTAACCCGACTTGCTAATGAATAGATATTCTTTCCTTGCATTCCAATCTTGATGTGTAGCTCTGATCCCACGTTAGGAGATGCTGAGAATGGGCATAGTGGCCTTGGGGTACTGATAGTGCACCCGTCCGGCAGGTATTAGCTAATTTCTATGTTTGTTTCTGCCCGGCTCAAGCCTGTAGTTTTCCACTAACTACAGGCGTGGCTGAAGCCTCCAGAAGGGTTTATTATATATTAGCGTACCCTGGGGCGTCAGTCCCCCTCTGCAGACATCTTAGGGTGAAGGCCTGACTGGGCCCTTCTGCAGTGCATATGCTGAATAAAGTAAGTTTGAATTCTCTACAGTCTGACCGTCTCTTCATTTTGGGGAAGGCATAGCAGGTGGTTGTATTACATAACCCGTGGGGCCAAAGGAAACTGTTAAGTTAGCATGATTGTGGGCCTTAAACTTACAGTAGAGACATTTAATGCTAACGTGACAATAATTTTTCTGCATGTTTTTCCTCTGCAGGTGCAGACCATAGGCATTCATTAGTTAGTAAACTGCACATTGTATTTCTGAAATAGTGAAGCAAGGAAGCACTGGCAAGGTCAAATAATTTTATTGAAGAATAAAGGGAGTGTTACCAGTTGGTCCTATCAGACGAGAGGAGGACCTAAAGGATGCTTTGGAAGCAGAGACTGGAATATGGGAATAGCGTTCAAGGGCTCAAGTTCTTTTTTTGGAACTGGAAAAGTACTATAATGCATATGAGGTCATATTTCTTGAATGTTCCTTGTGCATTTTAATTAGCGAATCCATCTTGGCTTTGGTCAGATTAGCCTTTAGACTTGTAGAGCTGCAGACGTCTCTTGTCATCTCTGATTCGATGGCTTTATGCTATACATGACTCTTTCCCTACAGACCATCTACAGACGATCTGATGCTGACACCTTTCTTGCCTCCTTAATTTAATAAGGCTTCTCCTATCCTTAGTTTAGTGCAGCGTTTAGTAGATGTTGCAAATCTTTTCCATGTATGGGGAGAAGGAGCAAAACCATTTGTCTAGTCATCAAATCCCTTTTCTTATTTTTTGCATTGCTGCAACACTGATCCTTATATGCTCTTTGCAGTGGAGTACCAATATTGTATGTGCTATGGTCTTCCTTTAATAATTGTGCACTTTTATAGTATGTTCGTGAGGTTGAGGTATATTAGTCTGGCTTTGAGTTTGTAATAACAATTTTAACTTCAAGTTACTGACTCAGACATTCATTGTGTGGTCCTAATGTGTCACACTGAACCTTAAGGTTCAAATTTGTTGCTAATCCCTTTCCCTCTCAGGCTACTATCAAGGTCTATTAACCAGCAGTAAATTGGAAGTACCGGCCCAGAGCATTCTCATGGGCAATGAAGATGGTAAAGACGAAAACAAAATGCTGCCAGTAATAACAATAGATTCAAACAGATTGCACGTTTTCCCACTATCTATGTAAGCACAATACGAATATTGAGTTTTGCAGCTCCAAAACAACTCAGAATGTGGTAAGAATGAATCAAGCAAAAGATTAAACTATTATATGTAACACAGTGTGATAGAGCACCTCAAATTAAATGGCCAGCCGGGCAGTCTATGTTAGCCATTAGATTCTATGGGGCAGATTTATGATGCCCTTGCACCGCAATTGCGCCACTTTATTTGACGCAACTGCGGCGCAAACAATGCGCCCTATTTACAACGTGACGCATCTAGGAGATGCGTCACGTTGTAAAGCCCTGCGCCATAATGAGGCGTTCCTGCGCAGGGGGGGGACGTTCCTGCGCAGGAACGCCTCCTGAAAGTGGCTGAGTGAAATCTATGAGATTTCTCTCAGTCACTCTCAGGCCAATGCTGCGTCAAAACCCTGCGCCTGCTTGAAGCAGGCGTAGGTCTTGATGCAGCATTGTGTAGATGGGGCACCTCCGAGCCTTGCTGGAGCTGCGTCGCGCTTGCGACGCAACTCCAGCAATGCGCCACATTTCCGGCACAGATGCGTCACGCATCTGTGCCGTTTTTGCACCATGGTGCGCCACATTATAAATGCGGTGCACCATGGGTGGCGGAGCTGTGGCGCACTGTGGCGCATGTTAACTGGCGGATCCCTGGGGATGTGCCATTTAACATAAATCTGCCCCTATATGCCTTGGGACCATGTGTTAAATGAAAATATCAAGGTTTATTTCAGTTTTGAATAGATACCTATCTATTAAGGCAAATGTTCAAGCTTTTCAAAATAAGCATTCTCTGGAAATGTTTAGAGTTAACCTTCAAAAATCGAAGCTTCATTAATATACTGCATTGCGGAATACATCTAAAAATATACTATGCTATGGGTGAGAATATCGATTGTATTATTTTCAAGAGTAGTTGGTGAGCCCAAACACGTTTGACTTTGGATATTGACAATGAAAACAGCTGACTGTTGTTGACAGTATTTTTTCGTCTGCCAATCTTACAATTGACAGGTTTGTATCTGTCAGACAGCTGGGAGTTTTGAGTAAACAAACACACTTTAGACGACAGGAAAGGAATGGAATACATTGTATTTCACCCATGAATATATTTTAGAATCTGTGTCAAGACGACGACACGTTTTAATGCAAATCTATTTTGCAGAAATACCAATGTAACTAATAGAAAAATAATAATGATTTGCTGAACATTAATCTTGTATTATTAAGAGGCACTGTTAGCAATGGTTCTGAACAAACATGTTCCAACAAGTTTCAGTCATGGTGCAGAAAATTCACACAACTCTCAAATAAAGCAAGAAGCACGTACAGTTTTCTGAACAAGTTGACAGAAATAAACAATTACAGTGGTTTTGTTTACAGCATTTCCCTGTCAGTGAGACTCATCTACATTTGGTCGTATTGTTTAAAAAAAAAAAAATGTAAGTGCTGCTAATGTTTATTTCAGATGTCTGTAGAGTCTTATTTTTTTACTGATGCGTGATATATTCCAGATAGACGTTTATTCTACCAGTTAGGATATATTCAGAAAGAATGTGTATGCAATGATTGATTCCACTAGGGACGATTGGAAGCATTTTTTGTTTTTAATTCCCTAATATAAGCTAAAAATATCTGTGACTTCGCTGGATGTTGTAAGGCACTGTCTGTGCAAAACCCATTCAATCTTGCAACAAAGCATGCCATTATGGGCTGGGAGCTGTGCAATCCCTAAACCGAGTTTAGCGCTCCCCAGTTTTAAGATGTCAGAGGTAACACTCTTCAATTGCATTAATATAGCTGGGCAAACCTGAAACCGTGGCCAAAATCACACATTTTCCTCATATATTCTGTGTGAAAATTCCAGAATCGTTATGGAATCCAATTATTACTTTTCTCTAACCTCAACAAACACCTCTATTGTCTCACACACACACCCCACTTGCCATCTTGCTTTGCCTCATTTGAACTTCTATTTGTCCACTTGGACATCATGACTGCCCTGTAGGACCATATTTAACATTCTTCAGGCCTGCTTTCATGCATGATAGGCCTCCATGACATTTCAATGTATTCATCAATATGGTGACGTTGATCATTCGGCATGAACTCTTTCTCCTTCTCTTTGAAATCCTTAATGTCAGCCCCCACAACCTCATGTAAAATTTCGTCCATCTGCATTTGGTGTTGCTGTGGCGTTCCACCGCAACTCCCATTGATTTTGACACTGCCTCCTATTTACAGGGGCAGCGTAAATAGGAGGCAGCGCCAAAATTAAGACCAGGGAAAACTTGATTTTAAACAGGCGAAACAAGGAGAAATGTTTTATTTTTGCTGTTTCCATGTGTGCTGCCTTGTGCAGCACACATACAAACAGCAAATCGTCTATGATTGTTCCTGTGCAGAAAAAATGCAGTTTTGCTATTTCTATGTGTGCTACATTAAACAGCACACATAGAAGTTACAAAATGTCATTTAAATATTGTTTATGTGCAGGAAGGGAGACCTTCCTGCACATAAGCAATCTTCTCCTCAACACAGGCATCCTTCCACTATGGTGCAAGAGTGCCTGCTTTGGCGCTAGGCAGCTAAAGTTAGCGCCAGCGCAGGGGGAAATGCAGGGCTGCATCATATTCTAGTAAACATGGTGCAGACATGTGTTTCTAAAGTGACGACGGGTGTTGTTAGCCTTCTTGGCTTAATGATACGCTTCGCCACTTTTTTTGTAAATATGCCCCTCAGTTTCCATAGTTCGTATGCTGACACTGCATTACCTAATTCCAATTTTTCTAGATCTTTCCAAATACTTCTGCTGTCCAGCTTAATCGCCTCTGCACTCTCCCTATTTTAAGTTAATCTAATTTGAAGGCCTGCCATACCTTACTCCCATCCTCTCAATTTCCTGAGCCAGCAAGCTTGGCATCAAATAATAACAGCAATATTCAAAACTCATAGTCCTACTCTGGAAAATCATTGTTGTGCAGTACCAAATTTGTTACTCAAGTGCAAAATCTACTAGAGAGATATTTGAATTGCATTTTTGTCTTTATATGCTGCATTATTCTGAATAAAAGACTATTGTGCCTTCTTTGCATTGCTCTAGTGGCTCCTACTGGGCAATTTACAAACCATGAGCAATGTAAGAAACATTAACTTAAGAACAGATTCTCACTCTGTTGTAATGGTTGGGATAGCAAGAGAATCAGAAAGCAGTTTTGTATCTCGGATGTCAACTGCTGAGTACTGCCGTCACATTTTATTCAAGGCGAGCTGGGCCAGCTTTTTTAGCTCGCCTGTGGGAGTCAGCTGCAGGGCACAGTCCTCTTACATATCGGTGAGTGCTGCTTAATGGATCTACCAAGGTTCACAATGTAATTGTGTTACACGCTCCTGCCATTCCTATTGGAGGTAAAAATGCATTAAACACCAAGTGGCATCATCGTTTAGTTTTTACAAGATTACTGTACATGTAAACAAATCAATCAAGTAGTAGTTCAAGGAGCATGGGAAGGGGTGAATAAATAAAAAATGATATGCCGCGGGCTATATCGGACATAAAAAAGATGTCTACATCTACATTTAGCATAATATGTGTGGGCAGAAGTGGACTTTAAGGGACAGAAAACTAGAAGGAAAGTGTATGTAGTGAAAAAAAGGGACTCCTTTCCGGTCTAGTTTCACTATTTTGAAATGGGATTGAGGTTGGACCTAAGAGCCGACTCGTCAGTGTTTGTAACATATTGTCAGGTTGGAAAAAAACTACAAATTATGAAAAGTAAATAAAGGGATGTGCTATGTAAATAGTTTGACAGTTAAATGTAGCCTTCTGTTTGTTCGGTGGCAATCTTATATGTATTGGTGTAAGAATGTTGTGCTGTGACAGGATAACTAGCTGGGTTAAGCAGGGTTAATACATTTTGAAGTAGTGTTTTTTTATTTTTTTAAAGAGTGAGGTCTAGTCTTCAACTCTTTCCTAAACTGGAGCTGCATTCGGGAGAGCAGCCAATGGATACAGGAATGTTGTTCCAGATCCAGGATGCATAGATGGGAAAGGCCTGCTGTCTTGTTTTTCTGTTTTTGAAGCTTCTTAGTCTGCAGTCTGGTGGTGTCCTGACTGTGGGGTTGCCGAGAACCACCAGTGATCCTCGGCATGTTTGCAAGATATGCAGGGAGGCTGGTCATGATAACTTTGTTAATGATGCAGCTGGTTTGAAGATGGTGCCAATTGTGTTTCTGTCAGAATGAGGTGATATCATATTTCTTCATGCCTTGGATATAGGATGCTGAGGCCTGGAAAAATCTAAATGCAAACAGAGGATGCTATTGTCAATATGCACAGTGTACCAGTTCAGTTTTCAAGCTTTATTCGGGTGCATAGTGAACAACCATAAAAGCACATTATAATACAAATTGAAAGGTTGCAGTTAAGAATCGATTAAAAAGATAGTGACTAAAACAGTTAAAAACAAGCTAAAAACGAATGACACGTTCACTTTGTATATTAAGTCTTTACACATTGAACGATTCCACCCGTATACAAGATGCTAAACAAATGAACTCAGAAGGTAAAAGCAATATTAAGATAGCGCAATCTAAGATCCAAGGGCCCGATTCACAGAATGAACTTAAGACTCAATCCTAAACTTACTACTATTTTGGTATTCACAGAATGCACTTACTACTTTTGGCATTCACAGAAGGAACTTACTAATTTCGGTATTCACAGAAGTTAGTAGTCCAAACATTAGGACTCCGAAATGCCTCCTGTGAATGCCGAAAGTCTTAAAATTAGGATTTTTCTCAGTTTAGTAGTAGTAAAGTTAGGACTCCTAAATTTGGGACTCCTAAACTGAGAAAAATCCTAATTTTAAGACTTTAGATATTCACAGAAGACATTTAGGAGTCCTAAAGTTAGGAGTCCTAACTTTTCTACTCCTAAACTGAGAAAAATCCTAATTTTAAGACTTTCGGTATTCACAGAAGGCATACAGAAGTCCTAAAGTTAGGAGCCCTAACTTTACTACTACTAAATTGAGAAAAATCCTAATTTTAAGACTTTCGGTATTCACAGAAGGCATTTAGGAGTCCTAAAGTTAGGAGTCCTAACTTTACTACTACTAAACTGAGAAAAATCCTAATTTTAGGACTTTCAGTATTCACAGAAGGCATTTAGGAGTCCTAAAGTTAGGACTACTAACTTCTGTGAATACGGAAATGAGTAAATTCATTCTGTGAATGCCAAAAGTAGTAAGTGCATTCTGTGAATACCAAAATAGTAGTAAGTTTAGGATTGAGTCTTAAGTTCATTCTGTGAATCGGGCCATATGAGTCTAACACCCGGATCTATATTTCAGAAGGATGACATACCGCAGCGTGTTTTGGCATAAACAATTCAGTCCAAGTTCTGCCTGTGTTTAATAACTAGTTTCGGAAATATAGCTACCAGTTTGGCGAAAGGTTCAGCGTCTAAGAGTTGTAATGCCAAATAAGCTGGGCGGCACCTACGTAAGCCCATGACTTTAAATTTAGGCAAAAGCCAATAATGCCTCAGTTCCTTGTAAAACTTACAGAACAGTACGACGTGAATTGTCGTTTGGGGTGAGCTGTCATCACAGGGACAAGGCTGAAGAGGTTTTTCCAAATGTTGGTGTTAGGAAAAGTGACCAGATGGTGGAAGATGTCCAGTCTAAACCTCGTTAACAAGAATCTCTCATAGCCCGTAAAATTATAGGTTAGATAGGGCTGGACCTTAAAAGATGTTTGTATCTGTAGTGAGTGCTGGACCGTAACTTTTGAGACCTCACTAACAAGTCGAAGAGATTCTAAGTGAGCCAGGCAGATCTTTTTAAACTTCTTTCTCGGGATGACAGCTATTGAGGTGGGTGAAAGATAGTACTGAATCATGCCAAGGTCGGTAAAGAATTTTCTAACATAAGCGATCCAGCAAATCTTTTGAGAGCCATATCAAGGGAAAGACAATCCTCTATGATTCCTCGGCAAAGAGTGGTCTCAAGTCCCGTCCAAATGCGGTGCCACAAAAGAAGAGGCGGGATCTGAATCAGGTCTACTACATAGGACATGCCTACTTCCAAATGACATATTTAACAACAAGGGGTGGTGATGGACAGAGTCTCTGAATTAGGCAGAATACTCTCACCCAGTCAAGAGATCAGGGCTAGATCCACCACTGTTTTTTAGCTCACTGCACCATCCCAGCTCAGAACCTGGCTATATGCAAATTAGTCTGTTCCTGTCCCAGTGCATGATGGGAACAGGGCAAACCAAACTACCAAGCCAATTCTTACACTGGGAAGGAAACAAGCTTCCGGGCACCGGTTTCTGGCATTTCAACCGTCGTCGGCCCGGCTTGCTTGAATCCTGATGGTGCAATGAGCAAGGGAAACACATCTGAGTATACCCTTCCACGCTTAGGCTGGACAAAATATTTAACAACAAGGGGTGGTGATCGACAGAGTCTCCGAATTAAGCAGAATACTCTCACCCAGTCAAGAGATCAGGGCTAGATCCACCACAGTTTTTTAGCTCACTGCACCATCCCAGCTCAGAACCTGGCTATATGCAAATTAGTCTGTTCCTGTCCCAGTGCATGATGGGAACAGGGCAAACCAAACTACCAAGCCAATTCTTACACTGGGAAGGAAACAAGCTTCCGGGGATCGGTTTCTGGCATTTTAGCCGTCGTCGGCCCGGCTTGCTTGAATCCTGATGGTGCAATGAGCAAGGGACTCACATCTGAGTATACCCTTCCACGCTTAGGGTGGACAAAATATTTAACAACAAGGGGTGGTGATGGACAGAGTCTCTGAATTAAGCAGAATACTCTCACCCAGTCAAGAGATCAGGGGTAGATCCACCACCGTTTTTTAGCTCACTGCACCATCCCAGCTCAGAACCTGGCTATATGCAAATTAGTCTGTTCCTGTCCCAGTGCATGATGGGAACAGGGCAAACCAAACTACCAAGCCAATTCTTACACTGGGAAGGAAACAAGCTTCTGGGGACCGGTTTCTGGCATTTCAGCCGTCGTCGGCCCGACTTGCTTGAATCCTGATGGTGCAATGAGCAAGGGACTCACATCTGAGTATACCCTTCCACGCTTAGGGTGGACAAAATATTTAACAACAAGGGGTGGTGATGGACAGAGTCTCTGAATTAAGCAGAATACTCTCACCCAGTCAAGAGATCAGGGCTAGATCCACCACCGTTTTTTTTTAGCTCACTGCACCATCCCAGCTCAGAACCTGGCTATATGCAAATTAGTCTGTTCCTGTCCCAGTGCATGATGGGAACAGGGCAAACCAAACTACCAAGCCAATTCTTACACTGGGAAGGAAACAAGCTTTCGGGGACCGGTTTCTGGCATTTCAGCCGTCGTCGGCCCGGCTTGCTTGAATCCTGATGGTGCAATGAGCAAGGGACTCACATCTGAGTATACCCTTCCACGCTTAGGGTGGACAAAATATTTAACAACAAGGGGTGGTGATGGACAGAGTCTCTGAATTAGGCAGAATACTCTCACCCAAACAAGAAATCAGGGCTAGATCCACCACCGTTTTTTAGCTCACTGCACCATCCCAGCTAAGAACCTGGCTATATGCAAATTAGTCTGTTCCTGTCCAAATGACAAGCTTAAGTTGATGTGCTCTGAGGCAGTGCCAGGAGGAAACGTAGAAAAGTGTTTTCCACTTTTTGCAGCTCCTCGACCTTGGCGTGTCCCCAAACCCCCGCCCGATAAAGTGCACTTGATATGCTTTTGGCTCTGTATATTTCTAATAGTTCTACAGCGGGGCGCCTGCCCAGTTTGTTCGCAAACTTACATAATGCAGCAGTTGTTCTAATAAGGGACAGTTTTCTCGAATCTACGAGGGACTTCCAAGAGCATTTATGGTCAAATGTAATACCCAAGTAAGGATACGTAAGGGTCGTCTCTATTTTTTGTGAGTCGAGATACATAGGCTTGATGTTAGTAGTTCTCGATCGTACTACCATCATAAAGGTTTTCTTAATGTTCACCTTTAGATCGAGAGTAGCCATAAATGTGTGGTATCTTGTAAGAGCACGTTGTAACTCCATGGGGGTGTGGGCCAAAATTACGGCGTTGTCCGCATAGAGTAAAACCGCGATCGGGCGCTTGTTCATTTTGGGGAGGTCCTGGCTGCCCGTCAGCATGGCTTTTTCCAGGCCATTAGTATACAAGTTAAATAAAAACAGGGCCAGGACACAACCCTGCCTTACCCCTTGCTCTACTTTGAATGACTTTGTTAGTTCACCCCCCATACCGTATCTGACTTTGGCTGTGGCATCTGAGTATAGTTCCCGCAAGAATGTTAAAAGAGGGGACTCTATACCCATGTCTGCTAAAATAGTCCACAGCTTATTGTGGTTGACACAGTCAAATGCCGCAGAGAGGTCAACATATGCCATGTAAAGGGCCCCTCCCTTTGCGCTTACATATTTCCCTATCAATAAGGACAAATTAAGTGCTTGCTCAATGGTTCCAATACCTCCCGGAACCCGAATTGCAGGGCAGAAAGAACTTTGCTATCTGAAGCCCACGATTGGAGGCGCTCTAAGATAACATGACTGGCCACTTTCCCCAATGAGTCCAAGAAGGATATTGGACGATAACAAGATTGGAGTTGGCGGTCCCCTTTCTTGAAAATAGGCATGAGAATTGACTGGGACCATGATTCAATAAGCCCAAGGTCACATGTTGCTTGAAGGACCCTGGTTAAAATTGGGGACCACAGTTCCATGCTGTACTTAAAAAGATCAATTGGGACCCCATCAGGGCCTGGCGCCTTGCCGTTCTTACTGGCTTTTAGAGCGAGTTCTGCCTCCTCGTGGGTGATATGGATAGGCAACGGGAAGTGCCTTTCTTCAGACCCAGTTGAAGCCGGTCGATTTGCAGTTAAAGGGAGGCTGAATATCCGCTCAAAATACTCAACCCACGACTGCTCATCAACCGCAACTTCAATACTGGGGTTATCCGAAGTAACTGTTAAGAAAGGGGTTTTCACAACTCTCCAAAACGCGGTACTATCTCTTAAAGTACAGGATCTATGGAGTTGTGACCAGAGTTCTTGTTTGAGAGTGTTCTTTCTGATTTTTAATGCCTGATTGTAAGTCTTTCTCAGAACTGCGATTTCCTTTGGCGTTCTGTCTTTACTACTTAGGGCTAGTTTCAGGTTCCGGTGTGCTTTTGTGCAGGAGCAATCAAACCACCCCTTAGCACTAATTTTACCAGTTTTCGTTTTAATGAAAAGGTTGTCCTTGATTGCTGTCAGCAATTTGGGGAAATTAACCAGTATTCCCTCACTTGTGGTTGCTGGGTCTAAACAATTTGCGAACTCCTGCCTCAAACTTGTAACCAACGTTCTTGTAATAGCCAGCAGATCCACTTTCTCCCATTTTAATGAGTAGCCATTTACTCTATCAATTATAAGGTTATTCTTGGTCAGTAGGGTTTCTATATTGGGCCTCTGATAATTCTTGGGAGATTTTAAGGTGATGCTGTTCGGGTAGTGGTCGCTGGCAGGGATATCATGTGTTTTGCAGTTTAGGAGGGCCATTCCCACTGTCCCAGATATAAATATAAAATCGATTATACTAAGCCTTCCTCTACCGTTGTAGGTAGGAACAACAGGTACAGGAGGGTTTACTAAATTATTAGCGATGGTAAGATCTAAGCCACACAGGGTTTCCTTCAAGATGTTCCCAACTGCAGTATGAGGAAAGTGGGTTATCGGATCGTTGTTTTCGTCCGCTACACCACATAGTAGGTTGGCGCTATGCTTGCACAAGGTCTAATTGAAGTCCCCACCCCAAACTATGGTCAGCTCCTTGCGGGTCTTAGTGGTTAGTTCGTGGAGACAGAGGCCTATTTCCTTAATTACACTTATTAGGTCAGCCGTGGGTAGGTTATTATAAAAATTCACTATTACCAGAGCATTAGCACTAGTTTGGTGCAGAATAAGTATTTGATAGTTTGGTTCCAGTTTTACTGAATCAATTATTTGGAGTAATAGGGTGTTGGATACATATATGACCAATCCCCCCTTTGCCCTGCCAGAGGGAGATGGTAGAGCTAGAGAAGAGAAAGTTCTATAACGCTGGATATCAAGCTCCACCGTAGCCAACGTTTCCTGTAAACACAAGGCACTATAGTCGTGGATGAAATCTAACCAAATATTGTTTCCAGCCTTAAAGCGGAGGCCCGCAACATTCCAAAACAGAATTCCCAGCGAGGGGTCACCCCGTGTTGTTCCCAGTTTATGGGCTACTTCCACGTGTTCCACACGGGAACTGGCCTGTGCAGAATTCGGTAGTGCTTCGTTAATTGTTTCACCACTTTGTTCTAAGTTATCTAAGGGTAAAGAATTAACAAAGCGCTAGGGCCTATGGGTTCAGTCAGAGCCCTTAGAGCAAGTCAATCTACCTGCTCCAGATCCAAGAGCTTATCAAAATAATTAAAGGTTGGGATATTATATCTTTCCCCCCGACCTATGGGTATGGTCTGTTAGCGTGTCCCTTATTGTAATTGATAGATTAGAATGAATGTAGTTGGGGGTAGAAAAAGCTCAAGTCCCTGGTGAATATCTTGTCATCGCTAAACTGGGAAGGCCAGTTAGAGATGTATTCTACGACCAGTCTGTCCCTGAAGTTTACCACAACGCAATCGCCCGGGAGATCCTTTTTTCTGTGGCCCAACCAGCTGATTCTCCTTGCAAATAATATGGGCTCTGTCAAATCAGGAGGCAGGGGCCTGTTCTTGTTAAGCCAGTGGGCCACTTTATTTAGAAGCTCGGGGAATGATTCAGATCTTCCTTGGGGTAGTTCCGGGACACCTACTAGTACTACCGCATAGGGTAACGATTGCAGGGGAAGGTCAATGCGTGAGAAAGTCCTGCTTGGTTTTCTGGTCGGGGAAGGGTCCTTTACTGCTCTTCAGTTCTCTTTTAAATGTCCCTCCTGATTTGTGCCCTGGTCTAAGGTGCCCTCTACATTTTCCAGCTCCTTAGAATCCACTGCCCGTTTTATGTGGGGGTCTGCTTGTGATGTCCGCAGTGGTCGTTGTATGTTTAGCTATGGTTCTGCGCTCAGGTAAAGGCTGAGTCCTGTTACTTGTAGGTGTGTTCTGTGTAGTGAAACGAGATTGTTTAATAGTGGGCTTTGGATTCGCTACACCAGATGGGTGCCCTAGTGTGATCTGGCTGCTAAGCAAAACTTTCTCCAGATTGTCTACTTTATCTCCTATACGCTTTACTCTTTCCAAGAGTGGAGCCATTAGATTTCATTAAATGCTCTATTTTATTAAATAGGCCCTCATTATGTGAAGGGAAGAGTAAGGAGCTGGGTGGATTATCATTGTTACTGTCCTTAAGACTGCTGTCTATACTTGGAGCAGGTGTTACAACAGGGGCGCCTTTTTTAGTGTTTGGACCCCGTGTTTTGGCTACTGTTGCAGGTGCCTTCTTATGTTTCCCACGTTTAGATTGTCATTAGTAACTAAATGTTCAGGGTTAGAGTTCTTTGTATTAAGTTTGGCTTTTTGCCCTCTGGTTGTAACCCTCAGAATAACATTCCTTATATTTAAAGGGGAGGCGGGGATAAGGATTGGGCTTGTAGGAGCATCCCCTGACCCAATGGCTATAGGGTCCTCAACCTGGAATGGTGGATTTGTTAATGACTCATTAGTAAAGATGGTTGAAGTCAGAGATAGTCTAGACAGCGCAGGCAGAGACTCTGGCAATGCGATGTCCAAAGTGGGAGGACTAATATGAATGTTTGCAACATGGTGGGTACCAGGGAGGGAGACAAAGGATGGGGCCAAAATTGAATCCGAGGAGTTAATTGTGGTCGACAATGTGTTGGTAGGTGGAAAAAATGGGAGAGACCCTGCAGGAAGTGATAGGCGCCGTTCAGTATGCTCAATGGCGTTAGCCACTACCCCAATTGTTTCCTGGAGCATACGATCGATCGCTGTCAGGCTCGGCAATGGGGGTTTTGTGGCCATCTGTTTCTTTGTTTCTGGGGGAGGCATCAGAAAACAAAACTAGGTTTCCTACTGTGTCAAATACTAGTATATAGCTGTGTAAGATTGCCACATCTAATACTCTGAACTAAATGCAGATGGACTTAGTATTGCACTATGTTCTAGTTCACCAGAGTTAGCAAATAGCAATAGCCAGATGGAGGTAAAGTCTTACTGAGTACATGAGATGTCCTTTTGCCCCAGTCCAGTCCAGTCCGTAGGGCCAGGAGAGGTGACCCGACCCGGCCTCTTCCGGCCACTAACGGGCAAAAAGGGTCCCGCCCTTGTCCCGGGCTTCTCCCGGCACTGCCCGCGAGCTGTCCCGTGATGCGGGAGGTGTAACCAATTTCAAGCGCCTCCTGGCGCGAAAAATCCCGGGAGAGGCTTCCTGCCGCAAGGCAGCTTGGGGCTTGTGGTCCGCCACACCGCATTCATGCTGCAGGCTTGAGAAGCAGCGGCGGCAGCGGTAGCGGTAGCGGAGCAACCAGAGGGACCAACAGCGTGTCGCCCAGAGTGTCCAGCAAAGTCTGGCCCAGGTAGGGAAAAATGAGGCTTGTGACCATACGCCCGCTCCACCGGAGGTGTAACCAATTTCAAGCGCCTCCTGGCGCGAAAAATCCCGGGAGCGGCTTCCTGCCGCAAGGCAGCTTGGGGCTTGTGGTCCGCCGCACCGCGTTCACGCTGCAGGCTTGAGAAGCAGCGTCAGCGGCGGTAGCGGTAGCGGAGCAACCAGTGGGACCAACAGCGTGCCTCCCAGTGTGTCCAGCAAAGTCTGACCCAGGTAGGGAAAAAATGAGGCTTGTGACCATACGCCCGCTCCACCGGAGGTGTACCAAATGCTCCCCTGACAGGTCGGTGAGTTGGGAAGGCCTGTTTCTATGCTTTATGTAACAACACTAGAGAAAGGTCTGAATTTTTGAAACATACAATGACTGATCATTTGTTAGTCACCTCCACTTGCAAGGTATGGAGTCTTATGTAATGTAGCTTACAAATTCACAACACACATATTTACTCACACATCTTAGGAACAAAACTGTACATTATTTGGTTGCCTGCTTGCAACCTGGTTAGTACTTTCCCAAGTTACCTGCATGCCCATGCGATTCTTGTTCACCTCAAATAACCCTGCATTATATGATCTTTTGCAAATGTTATATTTCTCCCAGGAAACGTTTCCTGATGCCAATTTTGAGATTTGCTGGGTTTGAGACAATGTAGAACTAACAAACTTTTTATTCAGTTGCTATCTTCCATTCCCATTTGCTTTTCGGTGGTCAAGGTAGTGATGCCATGTGATCTTAATCCAGATGACATAAAAATATCTGACAGTGCTGAAATTAAAAGCATCTTTAACACACAATGAAATCATTACACAACAGTACTAACAAATGTAAATGGTCATTGTACATACCACCTACATTTTAAATAAGGTGATGACCATTAGGCATTTTTTTATTATTGCAAGAAAAGTATGTTTTTTTTAAAAGAGGAGAATGCATACTGCCACAAAAAAAATATAACACTGGGAAGCCTCATGATTCAATGGTTTTCTTAGTGTACTGTTTACCCAATATAATCTGTATCAGTAAGTTACAGTGAAGGACTGGGTTATTCTAAGACCCAGCGGTGCCAGGGATAACACCTGAAACCTTCGTGGGTTACCTGTTCCGGCGTACAAATAACAGAGACACGGGACACTTCCTTCGGCGTCAAAGATTCGAGGTTTATTACTGCAGGGAACACAGAAGTCACGAGAAGTACATAGCATGTAGGTTCACGGAGCCTGCTTCAAATTGTATCTGTGGATCGCTCCTTTTATACAGTTTTCTATCATAGGATAACATGACAGACAAAAGGTTACAACCCGGTTCCCACAGTAAATATCATAAGGGGTCGCTTTCATGTATTCAGGGCCCGGAACATAATTACAGTAGCATTTGGCAGTTCCCAACTGTAAAAGTACATCTTCCCACCATTAGTGCATTCTGTTCGGCTGTAAACTAATCAAGGAAGAGTCAGAAAACAGGTGCAGAGGAAGACGAAGGATAGCGAACAAGTCGGGGAAGGTGTAAAAGGGGTGGTGTCAGGAAACACGATTGCAGAGATCAAAAGGACGTGCCTAATGAAATGCACAACTAAGACAATAGACTGGCACGGTAAGATGAGCCTCGAGCGGGGCCATCTGCCTTACAGTATCATCCCCCTTATCATAAAGACACCCTCAAAGGAACACGTGTCTTCCGCAAGAGTTTGGGAATCCCAGGGTCGCGAAGCGGACAGCGTCCGTTCGCTGGCTACTTGAGGGCAAGAAACAAAATGGATGCCATATCTAAAATGGAACCCGTGGGTTCAGATGAAGAAACCCACGAAACAAACGAACGGTTCAGGCTAGTACAGCGAAAACGCGTACACCCACTAAACTCGTCATTTGCGGTTCATAGATACCAGACTCGACCATATTCATGCGAGTCGAAAAACACCACTTACAATTGTCACGGAACCTCAGACGCTCCTTTTGCCCTCATGTAGGCAAGCACTAGTCGATATCAGAATCTATTTCGATATTCATCAGACCATCCAGATGTTGCTGTAACATTATTCTATCCATTAATGCTTCCTTGGTAACAGGCGGCCGCCTTATACACGTCGTAGCACAGAGGCCACATAAGGCAGGACCACACTGCACACAAAGACAACACGTGAACAGAAATGCTACGACAACCCCAATGATCATCAGAATCTTCCAACCCCACGTCGACATCAAGCCCCAAAACCATCCGAGTAGCGTCCAATCCCCTACGTCCACGTGTATGGACTCAGAGATCTTATGCAACTTAGAGATGGCTTGATAGACAGTTGGAGCGTTGTCAGGAATGAAAATACAGCAACTCGAATGGATCACCTTACATACTCCACCTTTGTCTGCTAAGACAACGTCTAAAACCATACGATTTTGTAACGTCATAAGCCTGTCCGCCTGAAGCTCTGCTGTGATGTTGCCAAGGGCGCTTGCAGTGATATTAGCGGTCGATTCCACCACTCGAGTCAACTGTCTCAGGTTCCTACTATTGATCATAGGTCCCCAAAACGGCAAGAAACCCTTAAAGAAGTCTCCTGCCTCTTGACCGGCAGTGTCTTCTTCGCTAATCACGCCTCTCACAACTCTGGTCTTGTGATAATCCGACCCAACAGTGAAGGTCGGCGGCAATAAATTCGCAATATAACATGTGCCTGAGAAGTCACGAGGCAACCATGTATATGCGCGGTCGTAACAAACAAAGTAAGTACCCTTGGCAGTCAGAAGAACAGGGGAGGAGGTCGTCGGCAAAACATAAGTTTCGGTACAGGCACTCCTCCCGAGCTGAGCTCGCGGACTTCGGCCTAGGCCTTTCAGACAGAAATTTCCGAGATGGGGTACGATCCAGATCGGAGACGAGCTTTTAAGCTGCCGATCACCCACTGACGTGCTATACTCAGCCTCACTCAGATCTCGATATGCTCGCACCTCCTCCTCTGGGATAAGCGATGCGTCAAAGATATCCCTATCTAAATCGGCAATCGCTCTTGCCAAAGGCTTATGGTACGGGCCAGGACCATGATCTGCAGTGCGTGGCTCCCGATGGGGGTAAGAATCTAGTGCGCTACGAAACATTGTTTGGAATGCTCGAGCTGAACCCTGGGAACTGTAAGGAAGAACCAAGTACGGAATTCCTCTATCAGTGGTATGTGGCATTAACCCACACCCCCAACAGTTTGTAGTGTTCATTACCAACTGATGTTGATGAAGGAGCTGAACAAAGGAATTGTTCATAAATTCCGCACGTCTAACCTGCTCGTGTTGTGGTAAGATGTGGAAGGAATGAGGGGAAACAGTCGAAGTAGGTTTAGGTTCAGAAGAAAGGGTAGGTGAAACAGAAGGCAACATTGACTGTATCATGTAATACACCCCACTCACCAATAACGAAGAAACAGTTAGGAATAGAAGGAACACCTGAAACATGAAGCATTTAGTACGTACAATTCTATGCAATTCGAATCTTTGAGATTGAGTCTTTTCCAATTCCGACAGCTTCGAGAAAGCCATCCTCTAAAACCCTCCGCAACGTTCTTGACGCACTTCGTTCTGTGTAGCAATAGTCAATCCCCAGGAATTCCTAGGAATCGACGGTCTCCAACCTAGTGTCAGGACCTACTAACCAGAAGGAAGTACCCGCACGGCCCTACGGTCCACCCGGATGTAAGGTACTTTAATTAAACAATATATACAAAACCCTCCTAGCTGTGGAAACAAATACACATATGTAGGAAAAAGACTCAGAATTCACGAAAATTGTAGTTATTCAAAAATGTTCAAAGTGAAAAAGTGATAATGGGGTAACGTGAATGTCAAGGGAGAAAACGAAAATATATTTATTAGTCTCTAGTGTTGGAACGAAGAAAATATCTGCTTCTCCCAGGGCGAGTCTGATCTTCAAACAGTTGGTCAGGTGATGAAACAAAATCCTGTCGACCAGACAATTGTTCAGATCTTGAGTCCTCCGATGACAAATGTTCAACAGTATCGTCCGGCTGCGCTGAGGTATCTACAACAGGCTGAACATCACTGAATGGGACAAAGTTTGGTACAACCTCGGCTTCAGACGAAGCGATGCCCTTCCTCACCCACGAGTCCACTGGCAAAGGTATAGGTACCTTCTTGGTGTGGGTGGCGTGCACCCAGTGCTTACGACCCTCCAAACGAACAGCAGTTCTCGTGGCAAGGAGCACCTGATAGGGTCCGGTGAATCTTGGCTCCAGATTCCGTTTTCGGCCAAAATTCCTCGTAACCACCCAGTCCCCAGGCTGGAGCTGGTGGCCTGGACCCTCCGTCTGCCTCGGTAGTGCTTCACAGACCTGTTGGTGAATTAACCTCAGTTTAGCATTCAGATCATGAAGATAATCGATCAACATTGGGTACTCAAGATCAGAAAACACACTGGGTCTAGGGACCCCCCAAACATTGGCAGGACGGCCGAACACAATCTCATATGGGCTAAGCCCTACTCGAGAGTGTGTAGTCGCCCTAGTTGAAAGAAGAGCTAAGGGCAAAGCGTCAGGCCACGAGACACCAGTCGTAGCCTGAATCTTTGCTAGTTTTAGTTTAAGAGTACCATTGTACCCTTCAACTAAACCTGTTGACTGGGGATGGTTGGCACTGTGGAATTTTTGTGTAATTCCAAGGCCCTTACACACACTCTTCATCACGTTCCCCACAAACTCACTTCCGTTATCAGACCATACAATCCGTGGCATTCCATACCGAGGAAAGTACTCCTTCAGTAGGACTTTCGCTGTGGACAGGGCAGTATTGTCTTTGAGGGGGTAGGCTTTGATCCATCGGGAGAATGCGCAAACCACAACTAAAACGTATTTCAGGTTATTGCATCGCTCCATATGGATGCAGTCTAACTGAATCACCTCAAAGGGACATGAAGGAGGAGCAAAGTGGCCAGGGGGTGTAGGAGTTCCCTTACCAGGATTGTACATCATGCATACCATACAGTTCTTGACCAATCTCTCAGCACACTTAGCGATACCATCATTCTTCCATACAGGGGACAACAACTTACAGATACCTTTTGCACTAATATGTGAAAAGCCGTGTGCCATCGTTACAACAGCTAGCACATATGCATCCGGCAACATCCACCGTTTACTTTCCGACAAATCGATCCAACAGCCATTCGCATCCAACTTTCCCGTACTCTCTTTCCACTTGGTCTTTTCAGTCTCGGTGGCCTCGTTCTGAATCGCTTTCACACTCTCGAAAGTATCTTCACACATACCAGCTTCTGCAGGCCACCTTCCCGAACTCGTCACATACATCCTAGTTGTAAGATTCCTTGCAGTCTCCTTAGCAATCTCATCAGCAAACGCATTCCCACGACCAACATTATCCGTCACCTTACGGTGTGCACTACATTTAATAATCGCCACCTGCTTGGGCAATGTAAGTGCATCCAAAAGATCATTCACAAGCTGTCCATGCTGGATCTTCGTACCATGCGATGTCATAAAACCTCTCTCTCTCCACAATCGTCCAAAACTGTGCGCAACACCAAACGCATACTGGCTGTCTGTAAACACATTCACTCGTTTCCCTTTCGACAAAACACACGCTTTGGTCAAGGCAATCAGCTCTGCCGCCTGTGCAGAATTCTGATTTAATCTCGCAGTCTCCACAACCGTACTCAACGTTACCACAGCATACGCAGTCGTCACATCACCATTCTGCAACTTAAAACATGAACCATCCACATACAAGGTACCATCAGGGTCTTCCAAAGGAGTGTTTTTTAGGTCCACACGACCTTTTGTTTCCTCCTCAGTACGTAAGTAGCAGTCGTGTGGTGTTACCTCATCTGATTCCATATTAGTTGGCAACAAAGTCGCCGGGTTCAGAACATTGCAGCGTTTTATTTGAATATGACTTGCCAGAAGCATTAACTCATAACCAGACAACCTTGCACTCGTCAGATGTTGAGTTTTTGTGCGATTCAAGAGAGTGTCAACTGCATGCGGAACCATCACCGTAAGCATATTATCCATGACCAATCCTGCAGATTGTCGGATGGACACCGCAGCTGCCGCTGTTGCTCTCAAACAACTCGGCAATGCTCTAGCTACGGGGTCCAAGGTCGAGTAAAAATATGCACATGGGCGCTGCTTACCACCAAATTGCTGCGTCAAAACACTCAACGCACAACCTTCCCTCTCGTGAACGTATAGTGTAAACGGCTTACTGTAGTCAGGAGTACCTAACACAGGGGCCGAACACAACGCATCACGTAGTTCAGAAAAACTTTTCTGACACTCTTCAGTCCATGGCAAAGGAGTTGGAACATCCTTGCACGTAAGAGCCACCAATGGTTTTGCTAGCAATGAAAAATTTGGAATCCATTGGCTGCAGTATGACGTGATACCTAAAAAGGCACGCACATCTCTCTGAGTTGCTGGCACAGTCATTCGAGCAATCGCTGCAATTCGTTCTGGGGTCAACCTTCTTCCCTCCTTTGACAATAAGTGACCTAGGTAGGTTACTTCTTGGCAACAATATTGTAGTTTAGAAGGTGACACCTTGGGATGTAAGTCACAGAGATGTTGTAACAGAGACACCGTAGCAATTTTGCAAATGTCCTGAGTGTCCGCAGCCACCAATAAGTCGTCCACATATTGGATCAAGGCTGCTCCGGCCGGTAACGCAAACGCATCAAGTTGGCTTTTCAGGGCTTGGCTATATATCGATGGACTCTCACAGTAGCCCTGAGGAGCGCGTTTAAACCTAAAGCTGCGGCCACCTAGAGAGAAACCGAAAAGGTCCCTACTCTCCTCAGCAATCGGAATGCTAAAGAAAGCATTCTTCAGATCGATCACTGAGAACCAGGACGCAGATGCTGGAATCAGAGTCAGTAGAGCCGTGATGTCAGGCACCACAGGGAACTGAGGAATCACAATTTTATTCACCTCCCGTAAATCGATAACAAAGCGATAAACAGGAGGCTTAGATGGATCAGTGCGTTTCAAGATGGGTAACACAGGACTATTACACACGTTTCCCCGAGTCTCCTCGATAACATCCTTTTGGATCAAATCGTAGATGATCGCTAACAACGCTCGCTCACCATCAAGGGAGATACGATACTGGGGAATACGTGGTAAACGCACATTAGATTTCAAGTGAACAACATAAGGGGAGATGTCAAGCAGGCCCACGTCATTGGGACCTGTTGCCCACAAAGATGCAGGAAGAGAACTCAATTCCGGTGGGAGCTTATCAACGGACAAGTACATAGGAGAGATAACTCTCTCGCCCAAAGTAAGCTTTACTCCCGCAGGAGAACAATACAAAGTCGCATACAGTCGTTTTAGCACATCCAAGCCCAAAAGATTTTCACCACAACCAGTAGTCAAAATCAAAGGAGCTTTCAGCTCTCGTGGCCCAATTGTAAGGGGCAATGGACGAGAAACCGGATTGCTAACAGGGGCGCCAGAGAATCCAACGGAAACATTTGTTAAGCCAGACAAAGGTGCGCCAGGGAGTTTCGAATGCATGATGGAACTTTTCGCTGCACCAGTGTCCAACAGAAAAGGCTCAACTACGCCCGAAGTGGCAACTGCGACGTAAGGCCCTCTCTGATCAACCGGAACTGATACTACTCCCTCTCCTTGTCTATGGCTGTCCTAGTAATTACCGTTGTCAGTACCCTGATCGACGTAATATTCATCCACATTGTACTGTGCGGATCTGCCTTGCGACGATCCACGCTGATCGAAACAATTGTTAGAATCAGAGGAATTATTAGAACGATCATTTTGATTTTGCGTAACACCACGACCCCTACCTCGTGAAGCCTGTTGAGGACCACTACGACCTCCTCTAGACGAATTTCCACTATTTCGATCACGCAGAACCGGACAATCAAATTTCAAATGACCCTCTCCCCTACAATAGGCACACTGATTGTACCCAAGCATAGATCTCTGCGAAGAAGAGTCATTTCGCGATTGTGACCTAGATGACTGCGATTGTGATCTATTCCACTATTGAGAATCATTCTGATTCGAACGCGGAGGATACGCTTGTTGCAACAACACTTTCGTTTTGAGTTCTTTCGTCTTTTTGTCTGCACGGTCTATTTCTTCTTTTTCTCTATTTTCATAATATTGGGCCGTAGCCAATATCTGGGCCGAAGTAGAGACAGCCCATGCACTCTCCGAATTTCTCAATTTGTTGCTTAGGTCCGGCAACAAATTCGACACAAATTTGTCCACAAACAATCTCTGACCTCCCTCAGTGCCCATATCTTGACCACTGTGATCGATGAATGCCTCCTCAAACCTTGTGAAGAAATCGGAGACACTCTCGTCCTTCTTTTGCTTACAAGCGGACAGTTTGTTCCAGTTGACTTTCATAGCTGGCATAAGAGTCTTCATTAGAGTAATAATCCTCTGAGGCAGAGCCGTAATTAACTGTTCAGGCTTAGCCCCACCAACCTGAAAAACCGTCTGCGGCTGTAAGTGCAGCCCAATCACCACCTAATTCAGCTGCATGATCTTCGTGACGTATTTTCGCCCATACCGGTTGCGGTACGACATTACCAAACAACATATCAATGTCGGCAAGATTCATCACCGTCGCATCCACTAGCTGAGACAACTCTTTATAGTACCCTGCAGGATTCTTTTGAGGGTCAGGCAAAGATAGCTTCACCTGCAAAACTTCTGATCGTTTCCATGGGAGGTGTATCCAAACCCTCTGAAAGAATGGCGGGACTGGAGGATTAGCACCAGGGTTACCTGGCATATACACTGGCGGAACTTCACGCATGGGAAACTGACCAGGCGTAGCTGTCAGTCCCTCAGTTTCATCCGTAAACAGTGCTCGGGGCGTTATAGCAGGACGAAAAGATAGCAACTGCTCGACAGCACGTCGAACATTGCTACCCACCATTATTCCACTTGCAAACTGAAGCTGAAGGTCAGTTAGAGCAGCCAACACATCATCAGCCGCATCAACTGAGAGATGATCACGTAAGAGTTTGCACATTTCCTCAAACACGAATCTTTGTGTCGGCTCATTGAATTGAGAAAACGTATCAACCACCACACGTGGAGGATTCCTAAGAGGATATCGAATCCAATTCATCGCCATATTATATAGCGTATCACGTTCCCTACCACCAGGAAGCTGACTTCGTCTTTGGGGAGCATCAGAACCAGCGGACCCAAGAATCGGTCCAAGAGAAGTGAAGAAGTTAGCAGCAACAGAGGGAACGCGACGTCGAACAGACGGAGTAGAAGAGTAAAGCAACGGGGTAACAAGAGAAATGTCGGAGACAGAAGGAACAGCAGGTGTAACCACAAGAGTAGAGGGAGCGGGAACAGGAGTATGAGAAGTTATAGACGGAGGAGCAGTAGGAACAGGAGCAGGTGGAGGAACGGGAACAGGTTGAGGAACAGGAGCAGGTTGAGGAACAGGAGGGACCACAGGAACTGTGGTATCCTGTGCATACGGAGGTGGCGACTTCAGTAGATAAGACAACAAAGGGTCCTCTACTGCTTCCTCTCCCTTCTTATCCGTACCCGTCGGTAAAACGGGATAACACTTATCCACTGTCATACGCTGCAATCTATCGAAAACCTCCTTTTCCTTCTCCTCCTTATCTCGCTGAAATTGCTCTGCATTTCTCATCGTTGTAACAATACCTTCTCTTTTAGTACGTTTAAGCTGCTTGATTTCTTTCTGCTTGGCTTCTTTACGCCACAACCGAAAGGAATCAAACATGGCCAGCCTTGCTTTTCTCTGAAACAATTTCGCTTCAAGATTATCTAAAATCGGGGCCTCGAAACTGCCATGAGGTGGCCAACTAAGGACACCGTCTTTTTTGGTGTAACGAACCCAACACTCATTGAACGTGATCGGACCCAAACCATGTCGACTGTATGATTCGTAAGTTGGAGTTCCAACTGGAGGTATCGGACACGAGTCCTCCAGCCGGGAATCCGTACCACAACCTCTAAAGCAACTGAACAAAGTACTACGGCCAGGAATCGTGCACACTAACCGAGTTTCACAAACGTCAAGGGTTATAGGATTACGATGTCCCTACAAAAGAGCAAAAAACCTCGGTTTTTGGCGACTGCAGACGTCAAATAACACAACAAAGAACAAAATACCAAGAACCACAAATGCAATGGAACCATGCAACAACTAAGCACCCACAACAACAAAGGACTCTGGGAGCGACCCACAAATACTTAACTCAAAGATCAATGGCGTCACCAGGAAGGCCCGTCAATCGTCTCGCTGTACCAAGGTCTACGCCAGGCGCCAAAACAGGTCTACAGTCAGGGCAGCAGTCCGTCGCAGCCGTCAGGAGGCGGGGATCTTCGCGGGAAAAGTCGTCGGGCCACTTGTTTCGACAACAGGATCGATGAAGCGGGGTGCACCTTCCCTCGGAGATTTCGCACGAAGTTCCTCACGATCGTCGGGCTTTGGACCGGTACCACTGATGCAGCCCCACGTTGGGCGCCAACTGAAGGACTGGGTTATTCTAAGACCCAGCGGTGCCAGGGATAACACCTGAAACCTTCGTGGGTTACCTGTTCCGGCGTACAAATAACAGAGACACGGGACACTTCCTTCGGCGTCAAAGATTCGAGGTTTATTTCTGCAGGGAACACAGAAGTCACGAGAAGTACATAGCATGTAGGTTCACGGAGCCTGCTTCAAATTTTATCTGTGGATCGCTCCTTTTATACAGTTTTCTATCATAGGATAACATGACAGACAAAAGGTTACAACCCGGTTCCCACAGTAAATATCATAAGGGGTCGCTTTCATGTATTCAGGGCCCGGAACATAATTACAGTAGCATTTGGCAGTTCCCAACTGTAAAAGTACATCTTCCTACCATTAGTGCATTCCGTTCGGCTGTAAACGAATCAAGGAAGAGTCAGAAAACAGGTGCAGAGGAAGACGAAGGATAGCGAACAAGTCGGGGAAGGTGTAAAAGGGGTGGTGTCAGGAAACACGATTGCAGAGATCAAAAGGACGTGCCTAATGAAATGCACAACTAAGACAATAGACTGGCACAGTAAGATGAGCCTCGAGCGGGGCCATCTGCCTTACAGTATCATCCCCCTCATCATAAAGACACCCTCAAAGGAACACGTGTCTTCCGCAAGAGTTTGGGAATCCCAGGGTCGCGAAGCGGACAGCGTCTGTTCGCTGGCTACTTGAGGGCAAGAAACAAAATGGATGCCATATCTAAAATGGAACCCATGGGTTCAGATGAAGAAACCCACGAAACAAACGAACGGTTCAGGCTAGTACAGCGAAAACGCGTACACCCACTAAACTCGTCATTTGCGGTTCATAGATACCAGACTCGACCATATTTGTGCGAGTCGAAAAACACCACTTACAATTGTCACGGAACCTCAACAGAATGACAACAACAGTTATAAAATAATAGTCATATTTTTTCACCTGTATGCCATTTAATGGATGTGTACTGTCATTAGCTCAGTTATCCTGTTGCATTGTTAATACATTTTGATTAGCATTCCTTACTAGGCAATCTAATTAATTAAAACAGAGATGCGTTTCTTTTTTAAACTCATAATTTTCCATGTGTTCACATCAAGGAAAACTAGCAACATCTTGTATAAAATGTGGATTATTTATTTAATTGTTTTATTCTATACAGGAACGTATATGTTGCACTGCTGCATTTATTTGTTTTGCAGAGCTAAGAGCCTATTGAATCTGTTCACAGGTGCAGAAAGTAACCAGTGCACATCCCAGCACTGTTTACTTTCTGAATCTGGGTTTGCCTTTGTTACCTCTGAGGCCAGGGGTTGCAAAGGCAGTGCCAGGGGTCAGAAGAGGCAAGCCTGGGGTCTCCAGTGGTTGCAGCTGTAACCATTGGCTTGCCTCTTACAACCTTTGAGTCTAGGTCATGCAAAGGCAGTGCCAGGGGTCAGAAGAGGCAAGCCAGGGGTCGCCAGTGGTTGCAGCTGTGACCCTTGGCTTGCCTCTTACAACCTTTGAGTCTAGGGGATGCAAAGGCAGTGCCAGGGGTCACACGCGGCAAGCCAGGGGTTACAACTGCGACCCCTAGTGACCCCTAAATGACATTCATGAACTAAATGTGGAGTGGTATTTCACTCATTGCATATCACCCTTTTCTGCATTGGCTGTAAACTTTCTCTCCTGCTTCCTCAAACCTCACTTATTTATCTCTCCTTGTATCTCCTCTCCATGGTTGGACAGGGCCAGAAAAAAGGCCCAGGCACCAAACTAAAAATAGCTATGATAAGTGATTAAGATTGCAAAATAAGTGGCCCTCATTTGCCAATCAGGGCAGTTTCAGACTTTTAAAGAGATGCTGTTGTCAGAACCCTTTTCAGAGGGTCATGCAGGTGCTACTGGGCCCAACCACGGTGATGGAGACCTTTTACTGCTGATGTCCTGGGACCCAACCTACTATGGATCTCGCACAACTGTGCAAAGTACCCCTTCTGAACTTGAGTCTCAGTTGTACCTGTGGTTAAGCAGTCAACACTCCCTTGGGGAGAAACAGAAACAGGTCAGTGAACACAACTCATAACTCAAAGTGCAAACAGTATGAACAATAAATCAATATTCCTTTTTCCTAACTTGTCTCCAAGCTTTGCAACTCTTTGCCAAATAGCTAATGCCTGAAGAAAAACAAACTCACATTCAGGAAGCACTTAAAAACTTGGCTTTGTGTCTAACCCCAGATTTGTCTAAGGTGTTGTTGGGCACATACTGCTGTTTTTTGGATGCTAGCGCTGGGATGGCTTTGGCAGCTATGCACTTTGCAAATCCCAATAGAATAGAATAGATTAGAACGTCCAGCCAAATGCTTGCTTTTATAAGAAAAGTGGTATTTTATTTCTAACTCTACACATGCAATAAAGTAGGACATTCAGAAGCAACACCACAATATCCCTTTGAGGTCAGGGCTCTAGTAGTTGTGAGGCAAATCCCGTCCCACGTTCCTTCGAGTTCAGGGTTATTTCCCAAATCACTGGTGGCCACATCAGTGAATATGAACTACTAGGCCAGACTCAAAAGGTCCCTTTTGACTCTTCAGGATTTCTATCAAAAGGGTTTAGGATGCTGCAGCACCTTTAGCAGTGAATCCCTGGGGCCCAAAAGCCCCTGTTTAAGTCTTCAGCACTTGGGGGCATATTATCAAGGGGGTTTATCTCCGCTTTTTTGGCTTTAAAAGCCAAGAAAGCGGAGATAAAATTATCTCCCTATTACCTAGCTGTTGCTAACACCAGTTAGCGACAGCTAGTAGGAGATAGCGACCATCTTGGGCCCCACTTTGCATGTCAGTGATATTTATCACTAATGACATGCAAAGTGGGCGTGCCAAGATGTTAGCAACTGAAAACAGTCGCTAACATCGCTATCTCCTATTACCAACTTTTGGAGATATTCGCGCTAAGCGCGAATATCTCCAAAAGCTAACAACTGCCCTGAGCAGTTCTTAGCCATGTTATCCAATGGGAGGTGGATAACATGGCTAAGAGCATTAGCTCGGTAATGCATGAATATCGCGGACTTTTCAGCGATATTCATGCATTGCGGCGATTTTTATCGCATTTGCGATAAACCTTGGTAATACCAAGGTTTATTTGCGGTAAAAATCGCCGCAGCTCTGCGGTAAATGTTTGTCTCTAACCAAGCAATAGCGATAATTATCGCTATTGCTTGGTAATATGCCCCTTGGCCTTTTTGGCTAAAGTTCCCTAAACGTTTTGCTTTCCCCCTAGACCGTTTTTCTGACATAGAGTTGCAAATTTAGATGCTTTGGGTATTTTGTCACTGCTGATCAGTGTCAAAGTACAAGTGTGCCCTATGCAAAGTGTAATGGTAATTGATTGGCCATGAACGGTATGTTTGCCTTACTAGTAAAGTCCCTAGTGATGTGCACTCTGTGTGCCTGGGCTAGTAATGCAAAGGCGCACAGAAAAGGGAACTCAGGCCTGCATGTAGGGCCTGCACACAGTTTGCTAAGTTAGCATGTTGTCCTGAGAAGTGCAACCACTTGTCAGTCCTTACTTTCCCTTTTGCATACACATTGGGCACCCCTGTGGTAGGTCCTGGGTAACTCCTGGGCAGGGTGCAGTGTAAGTAAAAGGCAGGACATATACTAAGGTGTGTGTTTTGTCCTGACAGTGAAAAACACTCCATTTAGTTTTTCACTGCTGAAAGGCCATCCTGCCCATCTGACAGAATGGGGGAGGCTGGGTGTTGTATTTGTTAGTGTAGTTTCCTGTAAGTTCATAATGGAAAGGTGAAGTTTAGTATGTATGAACTCACAGTGTCATAACCCATCTTTCTGTGAAAGTGGTTTTGTCACTGTGTTTAGAAACCACTCTTTTAGAAAGCGGCTGAATTTTGTGCTTAAGCACTTCTGTGTGTCTCTGCTGAATGTGGATTGACTGTCTGGATCTGTGAGGTGAGAGGAGCTGGGAGAGGTCTTGACCCAGTGAGGGGTTGAGATGACACCAGGCTGCCCTGCATCTGGAAAGTAGGGGGAGGAGAATCCTGGGAGGTGAAAAGCCTGGGCTGGTGCGATCAGCCAATTGACCCATCTCCTGCTGAGTGATTAAAGATCAAGACCCCAGTATCAAAGGGAGAAAGGTGACACTGGGAGGGAGACACCCAGAACTGATTTAGGGAGGGGTCAGGGAACTCTTAGCACAGCAAACTTCAAAGACATTAAGGGGTATAACTATGAGAGCTGAAACCCCCTGTACATTGGAATGAAACAGAAATGGATTGAGACTGAAAAAGCTTGGACCCATTTCATGGTCAAGAGGAACCTCTGCTAAGGAAGGAGCAACTGAATAGACTGCTGGGGAAAGACCAATTATTGCTTCGTGATCTGAGGCTGGTCTTCAGTTTGCTCTTTTAACCAAGGAAGAGGATGTTGGGACTGTGCGTGGAGGCTCTGGGTTCCCCTGCTTGACAAAGACTGTGCTTTGTGCTGTGTCTTGGACCCCAAGGGCCCGAGGTGAGCTGGATCCCTATCTGGAAACACAGGAACAGAAAAGTTTCTGGAGAAGTCCCAAGCAATGCGGTGTGTGTGTGCTTTTACAGCTTGAGACCCTCGGAAGTTGTGCCTTGTGATCTGAGGCACACTGGAAGTAAGCGCAGTCTCGGACGCGCCTGGTTGTTGAGTGCACCAGGAGAAAGAGGAGGCTGGGACGTGCATGGTGCTTGTTGTGGTGCAAGCCAAGGCATTGGGGAGGAGCACCTGGTTGATGTGTGCACCAGGAGAAAGAGGAGGCTTGGACACGCCTCTTGCGTGCCGTGGTGCAAGTCAAGGCGTTGGTGAGGAGCGCCTTGTCGTTGTGTGCACCGGGAGGAAGAATTGAGTCTCGGAAGTGCAGAGTGTGTGTCGAGGTGTATCCAAGGAGTTGGTGAAGAGCTCCTGGTCATCGTGTGCACCGAGGGAAGAGGTGAGACACTATCGTGCAGGGTGCGTGTCAAGGTGCAGCCGGGGCGTTTGTGAAGAGCGCCTGGTCATCATGGCCACCAAGGGAGAGGCGAGTCTTGGATGCGCAAAGTACATGTCGAGGTGCAACCAGAGGCGCTTGTGAGGAGTGCCTGGGTAGTGTGTGCACCGAACTCAAAGTATGTCTCCATAGTGCAGAGGGAGGGTCTCGGTGTCCGCTGAGACTGCCAGAAGGAGTGCCAGGTCATTGGGACCTTGGAGAGAAACAGTAGCGGCCCGGACCGGCAGCCCCGGAGGAGCTGAGCTGCCGGCCTGAGCTTGCCTTGCCCATTGACGGGGTTCTGGATCAAAGCCCAAGTCGCTGAAGAAGGAGAGGAGATTAGAGTTGCGCCCCCCAGGTAACGTGGATCACCACCTTGGGTGGAGTGCAGTCCCGGAGGGACACTCTCTGCCTCTTGCTTCAGTCAGCTGCGTGAGCCTGTTACTTCGGCTTGGATCTAGGCTGGTGCTGGCCCAAGGAGGGGCAGTACTGAGAAGCAGTACTTTTGTGTCATCATTGATCCATATTGGGGGCAACTGTTAAAGGAGCACATAAACTGTCGTATTAACACATGATTGCTGCTAACAAACCATCAAACTACCGTATGACACCTGACTTTATGTGTGCCTGATGAACTACATGCTTGGTGCGCTATGCTCTGCCTTATTTTTCCCCCTGCAGAGTACATGATTGTAACGTGGCGCATTGCATTATTTCTTCATCGCACAGAGCCTGGATATAACGTGCCAAATTGCATTATTTCTTCATTGCACAGTACATGATTGTAGTGTGACACATTGCTTTGTTTCCTTCTTCCACAGGGCATGTTGGTAGTGGTACGCATTGCATTATTCCTTCTATTACAAAATACATGACTGTGGCACTATGTATGGCGTTGTTTCTCTATTGCAAACACAAGTCGATGATGGACGAAGCAGTGAAACTTTTCAGACACTCACCCCCAGTCACAGATCTGGGTTGAATCCATCATCATTCTTTAGCTCACTTCGCCACCTCAGTTCAGACCGAGCCATATGCAAATCAGTCATGACCCTGTGCCTCATGGGAACAGTCTAGCTTGAACTGCCAAGCCAGGTCTTCCCTGAACCGGAAACAAGAATCCTGGGACCGCATTCGGAGTAACATCCCTTATCAGCCAGGCTAGCTTGAATCCAGTGCCAAAGTGAGCAAGAGACCCACGTCTGGGCAAACCCTGCCAGCTTAGGGCAAACAAAGCAAACACAAGTAGATGATGGACGGAGCGCTGAAACTTTTCAGACACTCAGAACTGTAACTGGGGGTGAGTGTTTGAAAAGTTTCAGCATTCCGTCTATCATCTCCTTGTGTTGGCATTGTTTCTCTTTTGCACATTACAGGAGTATATCGTTACGCATTGCAGTATTTCTTTTCTTTTGCAATGTGTGTGATTCTAGCAGTACGACCTGCCTAACCTTTTGGAAACTGTTAGATGTAAGCTTAACTGTTGGTTAGAGAGTTGTGAAACTGTGTGTGATACTCTCTCCCTCTTCCTTCAACAGGTACTGACAATCACAACTAGAAGAATGGTAATATAGTATTGCTTTTCCCTTCACCCACTAGTGTGGTAGCCATATGAGCATACAGACACCACACTTTAGGGTATCAGAGTAGACAGTTGTTTGCACCATTAGATACTTGCTAATAGTCATCTGGGTCCTGAAGAATCGCTAGTCAAACTTCACAGTAGCGAGAAACATGTTGACCGGTCTATATTAAAAATTCTAGACGATAGCTGGAAACATTATTTTCCATAACTCTCCTCTAGAATAATCGTTTTTTAACTAGAGCAGTTGCCCTTCTGAATAAAGTATTCCCGGTACCACTAGCTTTATTTTAAATCACTACATCATGTCTACCCTTTAGTTCTGGCCCCACACCCGCACTTCATCCATACGGGTGTTGGAAAAAGATCTCTGCCAAAGAGCCCCTCTATGAGGTGTTACCCGTTGGGTATTGCATCGCCGACTCACCGAGGAGCAGGCCCAAATGATGAAGCATGACACCTGAAAGGGTGTGGGAGGGCATTAAATCCAACAAATCCAACCGAGAGCAGAGGACGGCCCGGGACCAGGGTTCGATTCCCGGCGCGGCAGGTTTCTGGACCAGGGTCAGCGGACTCGATAATTCTCTCGCCTCGGTGCCCACTCTGATCAGCGATCACACTCGGCAACTCTGGGCATTAGCTTGCCTCATCTTCACTAACGGCCCCACCAGACCGCCGGGGATGCCTGGTCTCACCCTGGAGATACCCATTAAGGGACCATCTCTCAGGGAAGCCAGGAAGGGTTTCGCAGCGGTCGAAGCGCCTTGGGACCCTCCGGGTAAGTAGTGCGCTATATAAATGCCTATACATTTACAATGGATTCCCAGGGATACCGTCTGGTTACCCTGCCTTAAATCACCTGCATCATAGACTGTATAATTTTCTTTTCCTCCCTTAGGAACAACACAACAATTTTTGTATAAACATAATATTTGGGCACGTCGTGACTGGACCTTCTACTCTGTTAAGAGCAGGAATAGCCCATCACTCCTCTCTTTGATACCAAAAAACTTCCATATAACGTACCATTGCAGGCACACTTATTCAGTGTACTTTCACAGCACACTTTCAGTTCAGGACTGTTCATCCATGCTTTGTGCCCTTACATGTACCCAAGCATCTAGGAAACACAGTCTGCACACACTGTTCAGCACTGAAGCTTTTCTATATTTAACCAGAGTGTGCTCTTCACAAACAGACACAATGCTAGCACAAACTCACTATGTGTGTAGAGCACAACACTTCACCATGCATATTGTACTCCGCACAAGCACACATACACTCAGCACACACTTTATCCACACATGCACTGCACAGCACTGCATCTTTCAAGTGATGTATTTCTTGTGGGATACATACCTCCAGCACATGTACTTATCACACATCTACTGCACAATATTGCTCCATCCTTGTACACATACAACTAATGCAGTCACTACTCCTGCGCCATGCAGCACTCCACAACTTACCTCAACAGAACTTTTGAAGAGGTGTGTGACCCTGTAGCTTCCACTCCTGTGACACAGCGTAAAAAGATCCTGTTCACTACTACTACATGGTATGCTGTCACCACCGAGCTTGTGCTGCTTAAATGCTGGTGAAGGCAATAGCCTTCGACCACTATGAGGATGCAGCTTTAGGTACTCCTCCTTATCCAACAAGACCGGCATATGTCATGGCCCACATGCACGATGCATGTTTGCCTATGACAAACATTTAACGTTAGGGATCCTGACAACAGTTCAGTTGGGCACTCAGGGCACGGGTATGCAGTTTTACCATGCAGAGGACTTTTCCATCCCAATAGCTGTAAAAGTGTTTTGCACACATTTGTGCTTGCTGCAGGCAATGTTTGTTTTAAGACCAGCCAAATCAACAGTAAAACCAGCCCACCAGAACATAAAACAGGCCCACCAACAGCCCTAATCTCTCAGATCAGCCCTTGGGGCAATGCCAGATTGCCCTGTTGGTCAGTCAAACCTTCTGCTAGCCTAAGAAAAGGAGCGGAGCCAAGGCAGTTGATAGCAAACCAAGCTAACTAAGAAGCTGGGCATATAACACCTAGCAACAGCTTCTCTTTTTATGGCGAATGGCACAGCAAAAAATCAATGGCGTGTCAGGGAACTGGAGAATGCTTCTACACTAAGTAGTGGGGCCTGCGTGCATGAATGCCAGCTCCCACTGGATGCACGGTTGTATTATGCATTGTTCATAATGGCAAAGGAAATTGTCCTATCACTAAAACATTTTTATGATTGAAACCAGAACAGAGATGCTTTAATCTTCCGAACAAAATAAGGTCATATTACATTCAGTACTGAATTAAAATCCTGCAACAGACAAAGAACAAAGATAATGCTAAGATCACTCGGAGTGCAAAGCGCTTTTAAGTTCACGGAGGTAAAACTGTACATTACCAAATGCCATTATCATACCACTTACAGGAGAAACACGGCACATCACACAGCTATATTAAGATTTCATTATGGTAGAACCCGTGCTCACACACCCGTTTTCTAGCAGTGCAGGGTTCAACATGAGTGTCAATTAGTATTTTCCTTTGCCACTGTTCTCGGTTGTACAGAAAAAAACAGAATTGTCACTCATTAACGAGGCTCCGACTGTTGCTGAACTTAATTCGGGGCAATGCAGATAACAGTCTTATCATTTTTTTACAGGACTGCATTAATCAGTGTTACATTGAGGTGTAATAAAAATACAAGCCATGAATGTTCTTGCCCCATATAGTTGTATTTAGGTCGTATTTTGCTAAAGAACATTCTTGAATATGAACACAGTGCTACAATTTACAATTATTATTTTTGTGCTATATCAGAGGGATTGCTGGCCTGATGTAAATACCTGATGAGCATAGGACTGTTGCTTCCATGAACTGAAAGCCCAACATTATTTCAGCAATGGATGCTTACAGCCTGAGATAAACAAATCAATGAGCTGGGGCCTCCCAGTTGTTCTCTGATTAATTAAAAGCTGTTATGTTAAAGCTGCACCAACTGGATCAGAAATGAGCAGAGACTACTTTCCTGATAACAGGGCCCTTTTTAAACAACCATTTGCAATCCAATCGGTCTCACCTTTGGGACCTTATATGTATTTAGCTACGCAGCACATTAGCCCGCGTGCTGAAACATCTACTGTTCTTTAACATGGAGGGAAAGTGAGCAACAAACTACGTGACATTCCAGGTATGGGAACACATGGAGAGAAATATTGCCTATCAGCGGGAAATGGTATTATCCAAAGCTCTGGTTTTAATATAAACTCAGGGCCTTCAGTGGTCATATCACTGAAAATACAAGATTTGAAAAAAAATGTTATTGTCTATGCTCATGGAAGACAACTTCTATTGACTGGAATCTAGAGAATGGTAAAGTGATTCTGGTATTTTACTGACCTCTGCTGATCGTTTCTATCAAGAGAGTTAAATAGAGGCAGTTGCCAGGAAAAAAAAAAGTCCATAAGCGGAGACCAATTCTGGTATTTCACTGACCTCTACTGGTCATTTTCTATGGAGACAGTTAAATAGAGGCAGTTGAACACAAAAACTCCCTAAGCGAAAGCAGACAAGTTCTAGGGCTGATCTCCAGAGCCCACAAAGTACATACACATATAAGTATATACAAAAGTGTATACTAGAGGTCTCGAATGCTCACCCTAAAAATGGAGATCACCCACAAGCAGGACATGATGGAAGAGACAGCACAGGCACTGGCAGCCACAGAGACACCAGCAGCCACAGAGACACCAGAGGCTGCAGCAGTCACAGAGACATCACAGGCACCAGCATCCACACACACAGCACATGCACCAGAAGTCAAAGGCAGGCACAGACACAGCACATACATCAGCGACTGCAGGCACAGACACAGCACGTGCACCAGCATCCACAGACATAGCACATGCACCAGCAGCCTCAGTACATGCACCAGCAGCCACAAACAGGCATGGAGACACCACATGCACCAGCAGCCACAGACACAGCAACTGCACCAGCAGCCGCAGACACCGTACTTACACCAGCAGCCACAGGCAGGCACAGACACCAGGAAACAAACCCTGGAGTGAGTCAAAGAAAGGAGGTTGTTCAACAGAACACTGCTGACTTTTGAGCTGGAGAACAGGGTTTGAGCCTGCCTCCGTGGGCTCTATTAACCGCATGCGCGCTAGCGGAATTTTGCTCCTACGCTGAGATTTTCAAAACCGCATGTTACGTGACGAGCTGGGCTCGTCATCAGCGTGCGAGCGGGCTACACCATGACGAGCCCAGCTCGTCATCAGCGTCAAAGGGGTTAATCATAAATAAACGGACATCTTAGTTGTTTTAAGAGTCTGCAAAGCCCGGGTGTGATATTAAAAACACAACAACCCTAGCCTTGGATGCTGCCCCGCGAGGGCTGCCAGTGGTAACATTCACCGCAGACTGAGGTTTTTTACTTGTTTTAATATTTCATCCCTTGCTCTTCCGTGAGGTGTCTTAAATGCTCTCCCAAACAAAGGTGCAGCTCAGCGCTTCACTGCCTTGTATAGGGCCAAGCACTGCTCCCTTCTCAGTGCAGCTGGCGGGATCAACGGCTCAAGTGTGGGTTTTACAAGAACCCTTAGACACCACTGGACATTGAGACAGACACCCTCAGCTGACTCCGATAGTGTTTAATTCTCATGAGTAGATACGTCTAAAAGGAAAGAGCCGAAAGGTACCCGCATGGAGTCTTGCTTTCAAGAACCTTGGGTGCTCGCCACCGGCAGGACTGGATTACTTAAAGCCTGCATTATACAGAGACAGTGAAGTAGGAGGGCATACATCAAGAATGTCCCTGCGTTTCGTGGAGCTTCTCTTCGGTTCTTACATTGTCAGCACCACTGGTACCATCAGCAGCACCAGCAATGCTGCCAACCGCACCGGTACCAGCAGCACCAGCTCTACTGGTACCAGCACCACCAGCCCAACCGGTATAATCAGCAACACCAGCGACAATGCTAGCACCACCAGTACCACCGGTACCATCAGCAGCACTAGCAATGCGGCCAGCTGCACCGGTACCAGCAGCACCAGCTCTACTGGTACCAGCAGCAACAGCCCCACCGGTATAATCAGTAGCACCAGCGACACTGCTAGCACCACCAGTACACTGCTAGTACCACCAGCCCCACTGGTACCATCAGCAGCACCAGCGACACTGCTAGCCCCACCGGTACCATCATCAGTAACCAGCGACACTGCTAGCACCACCATCAGCAGCACTAGCAACACTACTAACAGCACCAGCCCCGCCAGTAGCATCAGCAGCACCAGTGACACTGCTAGCATCAGCAGAACAAGCGACACTGTTATCAGCCCCAGCCCCACCGGTACCATCAGCAGCACCAGCAACACTGATAGCACCAAAAGCCCCACAGGTACCACCACCACCAGTCCCACTGGTACCAGCAGTACCACCACTCTGTGCTCCTCGCCTCCATGATGTGGATCTAAACAAAACCACATTTGAAGTCTTCACTACAAGAAACAAATACAATAGACTTGTGGTATGTAGATTTTCCGCATGCAGTGCTCTGCCATGCCATCCCTAAGCCCGCCAGAGTGCCCCTCCTAATTGATGATGAGCATGAATGTACTGTCCGGTCCCATGAATATGACATCTTAAAACCAGCAACACTGTTCAGCACGATTTTCCCACCGCATCTGAAGAGGGAAGTGTTGACCATCAGGCTTGGGACCCAGCCATCACTGGCGATCAAGCAGTGTGGAAACTCCAAGGCTCTGAATGGTGCAGGTTATGTGGTGCCCCAAGGGAGGCATTATAGATGTGGTGTGCATATGTCAGCAGGGAATTCGAACTTGTAAAGTTTTTATGTCACCAAGGCGCCTAACTGGTACTTCAAGTTCGACTGGTTAAGCGAGGGAGATATAGGTCGAGGTATTCAAATTCTGTCACGATTGCCCGGCCCTTTGTTTTTTAAACATTTACTATGAATATTTAAATGTGGTTACAACCATCCTTTTGCAGGTTTCAGCACGTTACCATCCAGCACTAAGACGTGGCCCCCAGGAGATAAACCATATTAGAACTTCACCACAAGCAGACTCTAGCGGTCCTTTATATGCACTTTGATTAGTTTATCGGACGTTCACTATAACTACAGTGCAGTATTAAACGCTAGTCAATTTCAGCCAAAATGAAATAGAAATGTATTGTGTACGATTCGGTATTAGTTTAACGTGTTTACTCTTTGTATTTCTGAATGTGTAATGGTTTTAACTAACTATGCATGACGAAAAAAAAATATCTTTCATCACAACATATCAATAGGCATTTTTCTCACGCATTCATAGGGCGAGAGCTCTGGGGTTGAGGAGAGAGGTTCAGACACTCATCAGGGCATCCAGATGTGGCACCAGGCTGGATCACGTGCCCTCCCCCAAGAGAGCACCGAGGCACTTTATGAATCTTGTGACCCAACGCTCACTAGGGCAGCAGGTCCGGCTATAAGGAAGCCCCTTGGCCCCCGCCTCTTGTTACTTGTTTTTATTCATTCATATAGTTGCACATCACACACTGGACGAGTGATGGGCCCTATCAGAAATAGGCAGCAAGGAGCTGAGAAAACCAATGGCTAGAGAGGGAGCTCTTGACGCTAAGCGAATGACCAGCTGCCCCCTCCCCCCTCTCAAACCGGGTGAATAGCTAGCGCCAGATCCTTCCACACACGGGTACAGACACAGAACAACCTTTGGACACATTAGCCCCCCAGAACTGAAGTACTTGTGGGCAGTGACCCCTTCACTGCCAGACTCTCAGGAGCCCGAGATCGCCACCTGGTCCAGGGGGCAAGAGCTGCAGCGTGTAACCTCGGGGCAGAGACAGTGTGGGGGAAGGGGGGATTAGTGTAATGATTGTGGATGTGGTGGAAGGAGGACAGGACACCTTATGGGGTTACCAGGCTGGTTTATTTAATTAAGTCGCTCTATCACAGAGAGCGCCGGGCGAGCTGCACCTGTCTCCGCTCTGGCACCCGAAATCGCGATCTCTCGCGCGGCCCTAAGATGGCCACCGCGTTCACACTACGTCACCGCGTAGCGTGAACACTAGACCGCACACTACATATCTCCCCCTTTTTATATCACACAGCAGAAGCGGGTCTAGGGGTGTAATTTCCATCACTCATATCATAGTCCCGGAACTCACAATCGCTCTGCCCACCCTGGTGTACCCTACCGGGGTAGAAGTCACTTCTCTTTAGCAGGCCATGGGGGGCCCCATTTGTTTACCTTCCAGGTTACTCGGACCTGCTCTGCCGGACCATTCTCTCTCCTCTCTACCTTTTACCTCTGCTCGGGGGCTTTCACTTCCTTCTTGCTACCACTCAGTTCCCATTTCGCCCCTGTCGTCCTCCTGTTCATTATCGTGATTTTCCGATGTGCTTTGGCCTGCTACCATCGGTTTCTGCTCTGCCGGAAATCATTGTAAGATCTTATTGCATCGGGCCATGCGATCCTGGGACCACAGATTCCCGTCGCTGAGCAATGCCGCTCGGTCATATACCTCTTTTACTTGTAAGGGCCTGCTGTATTTGCTGTCTCTTTCTTCTGTAAGGTCGCCAATATGACCCTCACCCATTCTCCTTCCTCCAGGTCTGTGTCTTTTACGTTCTTTCTTTTATTATAGTGTTCTGTGTATATGTTCTGAGCTCTTTCCAAGTTCTTCTGTACCACCGCAGGTGACCATTTGCTTGTCACCGTCTTCTCCTTCCATGCCACATTGTCTTTTGTAAAGGGGCCTCTGCTCCTGAGAATCTGGAAGGGGCTATATCCCGTGCTCTTGGGCGTGATGCGATAGGCCCAAATCATGTGCAATATCTCTTTCTCCCAGTCTTTTCCTATCATGATCGCTACCTGTATAGACCCCATCAGTACTCTATTGAAGCGCTCCACTTGTCCATTCCCGGCCGGGTGATATATGGACGTGTGTTTGGATATGATCCCATTTCTCTACATGTACTTGAGCCACTTTTCCGAGGTGAACTGAGGACCGTTGTCACTCAGTATGGATTTGGGGATGCCCTCTGTTAGGAATGTCGCCGTGAGGAACTGGAGTATTGTTTCAGTGTCCATTTCTTCTCGGACCTGTACTTCTGGCCATTTTGAGTATCTGCCTACCATAACGCATATGTATTTTGGAGTTCCTTGGTCATCCAATATTGGCCCTAATATGTCTATGGAGAGTTCCTCCCACAGATTCTTCGGGGTGGCAAACTTTCCCAACGCAGGTCTCAATGGCGTCATTGTTTTATCCGCTCGCTAGCATTGGTCACACTCTCTCACATACCGCACTGTCTGAATGTCCATGCCTGGCCACCAGTATCCCTGTTTGGCCCTCAGTTTGGTTTTCACAATTCCTAAATGACCCTCATGCAGTATGGCCATGAGCCTGGGGATTAGTCCCTCAGGGGGTACCACTTTGTCCCATCTGTACACAAATATCACCTTGTCGTCCAGGGACAATTCCTCTCTAACTTCATAGAATTTTCTGAGGTTCCCTCGTAAATGCCTTTTTTCGGGCCATCCGCCCACTATGTGACCCATCACCTCCTGAATGTTCTGGTCTTCTCCGTACGCTTCCCTCCATTCTTGATTGCTAATGACTTTCTCCGGGTCTTCCATCGCCGCCACCATCTCTTCACTCGCTTCTGCCCCTTCACAAACTTCCTCCATTGCGGCCGCTCTACTTAGGTAGTCTGCTACCTGGTTCTTGCTTCCCGGAATGTATTCTACGTCATATCTGTACTCCAATTGCTTCAGGGTCCTCTTGGCTATTCTGGGGGTTGCTCTAGCATGCCCACTGGATGTGAGTACTCGTACCAGTGGTTTGTGATCCGTCTTCAATTGGAATCTCGTACCCCACAAGAACTGGCGAAACTTGCCCATGGCCCACACAACTGCCAACATCTCTTTTTCGATGACACTGAATTTCTTTTCCGTGTCTGTCAGGGCTCTGGATGCAAAGCTTAAGGTTTCCGTTGCGCTACTGCTCCTTTCTTGCATTCGGACTGCACCCAATCCTTTGTCGCTGGCATCCGTCGTCAAAACAGTTAATCCCTGTGGATCATATCCCTGCAGTGGGATGGCCTGACTGACATCTCTCTTGATGCTTTCGAACTCCTTCTGCGTGTCTTCTGTCCATGTGAACGTTGTCTTTTCTCTCGTTAGCTGCCTCATGTGATGGGTTTTCGTGGCAAAGTATTGTACGAATTTACTTTATTACTCGGTCATTCCGAGGAAGGACCTGACGTCTTCCTTGCTAGAGGGAGGGGAGCATCACATATGGCCTTCACGTTATCCGTTTTTGGAGTGATGCCCTGCTCTCCAATCTTGTGTCCGAGGTCGTTGACTGAAGCCATTCCTAGCCGGCACTTTTCCCATTCAGCAGTTAGTCCCTTTTCTTCTAGCACACTCAGTACTTTGGCTAATTTGTCGTCATTGTCCTCCCGATCTTTAACCATCACCAGGATGTCGTCCTGGAAGTATTGGACTCCTTCCATGTCTTTAAAGAGACGGTGCATGAGTTTTTGGAAAACAGCCGCCGCTGTGGCGAGGCCAAACGGCATTCTGCAGAACTGGTAACAGCCGAAGGGTGTTATAAACGACGTCAACTTCTTGCTCTCGGGGTGCAGTGCTATTTGATGGTATGCCGATGTTAAGTCAGTGGTGGAGTACCATTTGATCCCCTTAGTTTTTGCCAGCATCTCCTCAATGCGCGGTAAGGGAAACTTCTCCACCACGATGCTTTTGTTCAATTTGCGTAGGTCCATGCACAACCTCACCTTGCCACTGGCATTCATTACTACCACTAGGGGCACCAGCCATTCCGCACAGGTTATGGGTTCTATTATTCCATTCTTTTCCAGCCGCCGCAGTTCCTGTTGCACTGCTTCCCTCACGGCGATGGGGACATTCCTTACTTTGTGTGAGACTGGAGTAGCGTCGTCCTTGAGGATTATCCTGTGCGAGAACTTTTCCAGCTTTCAGACTTTCCCGCCAAATACTTTAGGAAAGTCCCTCTTCAGTTTCTCTAGGGTCAGCCATTGTTCCGGCACCGTCAACAACACTTGCGTGGCTCCAACCGGGTCCGGCTTTATGCCAGGTCTCCTTGATCCATCCAGCCTAGGACCGAGGGGCCCTTTTCCGCCACATATAGCTTGCATTCCGCACTGCTACCGCTGAATTCAAATTTTAACCGCCGGTATCCCACCATCGGGATGCGATCACCTGTGTACGAAACTGGCTTTATGTCCGGTGTCCCCAACCTTGTCCCACGTGAGGCTTGAACTTCTCATTCCACACCGATCTCTGCACTATCATATATGGGGATCCTAAATCCGCCGCGATGCTGATCGACACTCCACCTATGAGCATATCGAGCAACGGCTTGCTCGATCTCCGGATGTTTACTCCCAGTACTTGATACTCTATACATAGTACCAAGTCTTCCTCCTCCTGCCCCTTTCCTCGGTCTCTTACTGATCTTGGTCCACATACTTCACCATGTTGCGGCCTGCTTTCCGCCTGCAGACTTTTTCATAATGTCCCATTATTCCGCAAAACATGCACTTAGCTCGGAACGCCGGGCATCTCTTGTCATGTGCTTCATGGGTGGGGCTTAGCTGAGAAACAACAAGGGCACCCAACGAGTCAGCACAGGACCTCGGGGAACATAGTTTATATCTAGCAACAGTGGTCCTATGCATAGGTAAGAATGAAATGCAATAAAAATATAGACACAATGGAACTATATTGGTTGTTGTGATTTGTCCAGCCGGACAGTGATCACAGAAATCTTTTACTATATAAAAAATAAACAGGAAAATTCTCTTACATTCACAAAGAGTGAGACACAAGCCTGTGCCTTCACGCTTACAAATTGGCAACGTAGAAGAATAGGGAAAAGCAAAGGAGGAAAATATTTAGGCAGAAAGTGAGTGATTTCTGAGAAATGAAAAAAATAACAGAAATTCAGTTACACCATTGATCGCATATCTCATTCAATATACATTTGCACATATGGTGTGACAGCCACTGTAGATCCCCCAGAGTTATCTATGCAGAGGGTTATAGAAAGAAACTCACCGGGGGATGGTGGTTCCAATAGCCCACAGTAGAAGTAGCTCGTACAGTGCGGCGGTTCCGGGGCAAACTCCTCATATATAGAGGTGTTTGGTGGTGAACCTGATAAGAAGGACGATCTACAATGAGGAGCAGGAAGGATTTCGCACATCACGATTGGCGAGAATGTAGCCAAACTTACCAGTGGTTAAAAATAATAGTCCCTGGTTGAACTCTATGGTTGGGACGTATTGTTGCCCGCAATGGGGAGGTTTTTTCATGCCAAAAATAAGGCGCGACGGAGCGAGCCTGTGGACAATTATAAAAAAGGGATCAGTGATAGAAAGCGAGGCGCGTGGGTGGGGCTGCCACATCGGTAGCATGGGTTCTTACCACTTCTGCTTTGTTTCCCTTGTGATCCCCATTTTCCCGGTCATTTGTTGGGTCCTCTGTTTGATATCCCTGAGTTCTTGTTCCACCCTTTGGGTCCTTCGTCGTCGACTTTGTTCACCATTGTCCTTACCGCCGTTTCTCTCTTAGCAGCGTCTGCACATCTTTTTGCTAGTTTGGCCTTTTTTACTATTGCGATCACCTCCTTCAGCGTGGCATCGCCGTTCGCCCATAGCTTGTCTTGCACTGTTTTGTTTGTCGTGTGCATCACAATTTGATCCTTGATGAACTCGTCGTGGAGCGCGCCAAATTTACACATCGCCGCAAGCTTTTTCAACGCCGCCACATACTCGTCTATGGATTCTCCCACTTCTTGTTTCCACTGCTGAAAGTTGTATCGATCTATGGATAAACATACTGCTGGTCGGTAGTGCTCATTCAGGTCATCTATGGAGTTTGCGAATACGTCATCTTCTGTATCTCGTCGGGGCTTGGGTACCAGGTTCTTGAACACTCTTATTCCCTCTGGGCCTAAATTATGCAGTAATATCCTCCTTTTCTTTTCCTTTGTGAACGCCTCTTCATTTTCATCTTCCAGGACCTCGATATGATTGAGGATGTATTCTCTCCAATCATCCCACTTCATGAGGGGCTCCCCTGGTTCGGGTAGGAACAGTATTGGTGCTGTCGCCGATGACGCTTGTGCGCACATGGTCGCGCGCTTTTCTGGCGCGGTATTAAGATTCTTGGGGCTGCCCGGTGCACTGCTATCCTCTCCCTGCTCCAGATGTGACTGGGGACTCTCTGTGTCCTCCGCACCACTGCTTTGTGGTTCCGCCAGGGCCTCTGCTTCACTGGGGGTTGCTTCTAGTCAATGCTACACCCTCTGTGTGTTATTTGGTGTCTGGTTGATGGTGGGCTCTGTCTTCTTGCTGGCTGCGCCCTTTCCTTGCTCCCCCACTAGTGCTCCCTCTATGTCTCAGATGGGTGCTGCGCTGTACCTGGGCTCAAGGGTCGTCACCCTTGCTGGTGTGCTCCAATGCCTCTGCCACGCTCTCTGTGATGTCTTGGCTGCCCTCACACATGGGGCTTGGTTGTCTGTGGCTGCTGTTCCTTTCCTTCCTTGCTTCTCTGTGGGTCCTTCCTCTTTTCCTACATCCCACCCTCGTCGCCATTGTAATGATTGTGGATGTGTTGGAAGGAGGACAGGACACCTTATGGGGTTACCACGCTGGTTTATTTAATTAAATCGTTCTATCACAGAGAGCGCCGGGCGAGCTGCACCTGTCTTCCCTCCGGTGCCCGAAATCGCGATCTCTCGCGCGGCCCTAAGATGGCCGCCGCGTTCACGCTATGTCACCGCGTAGCGTGAACACTAGACCGCACACTACAATTAGATGAGCCAAAGTCAGGGACAGACTTCACACGGACACCCACACTTTACAGTGACCAGCACTCCCACTGCCCTCACTACACGAGTTACCAGTGTAAGGCCACATTCTCAACAGGCGGGAGTTAACACTACTAGTACGACCCAAAACATGTAGGTGGAGGCCAAACACACACGTGTCTGCGAAGTAGCAGCATAATACAAAATGAATGCGATGCTCTAATTACCACCAGCCACCCTTTATGGTCTTATGCGCAATTCAGAGGCTGGCACGGTACCGAGGATATTTTCTCGGCATAAAAACGAGCATTAACAACTTTGTGCACTGCTTCCTATGCACTTACAGGAGAGCTCAGGGAAAGCGAGAGGGAGGAAGGAAGGGGTTAAGGGTGGGTGCATGGTTAGAGTGACCAGAATTTTAAAGCAAAGAAACAGGACATTTCACGAGAATAGAAGAAGGACTACAGTTTTATTTCAAGCGAGTGCACAGAATGACACACTCCCCAGTAGAGAAATACTAAACAGGCAGTAAGAACATACATAAGTTGCTACTTTTAAACACAGTAGCTTGCCTGTGAATTAAATTGCTTTCTTGGAACAACTGCTAACTGTCCCCGCTTTGTAAAACATAAAACACACCTCCCCCATTTTTAGTCGATCCTCTCCAAAAACCGGGACATAAGTTAAATTTCTCGAAATCTGCCTGGACACCTGGTGAAAAACGGGGACCGTCCGGGCAAATCCAGGACGCCTGGTACCCTATGCATGGTGGGAGGGTGACTGGGTGAGGGAAACAAAGATAAACTCCTTTAAGGGGCTTGCTTTGAAGCGAGGAGGTGTCTTAAGATATAAAGCTGCCAACTTTAGAGCTGGAGTGCAGGGTTCGCGGTGCGTGGGCTGTATCACCTAATCATGAACAAATAAACAGCGATCTCGGAGGGGGGTGGGGGAGACAAATTATAAAAAAACACAACACACATGGAGGGTCGAGAGATAAAATTAAGAAAACATGGTCAAATGTAGCATCTGAAAACAACTGAAACAAACGGTGCAGAGAATCGAAGGGAAGAGGTCGTTTAACTGATAACGCTGCTGACTTTGGAGCTGGAAAACAGGGTTCGAGCCTGCCTCCGTGGGCTGTATTAATCATACATAAATAAACGGACATCACAAATGTGTGTGGAGAGAAGCAAATAAAACGAGCATTGGCAATGCAATAGGGGAGGTGTGAGAAGCCATCAGACTGTGGAAGGAAGGGCGGGGAGGCATGGGAAGAAAGTAGTCTGTAAGTCTGTGCAGTAAAGGGGAGAATAGCTGTGGAAGGACACAAATGGAGACATGTCCATCATAAGGAGGGACTACCAATCCTAGAACCGATTGGAAGGCAGTATTTATGAGACAAGCCAATGAAAATGATGGGTGGAGAGTGGGGGGAGCTTCCACAAAGCTTCCAAGCTATAGTGTATACTGCATGTCTCAAAGAGACAGCGCAAGCGCTACCTAGGCGAGACCTAAAAAGCAATGAGGGAATATAAAGAATCGATATAACACACTAAGGGCCTGATTTAGCTCTTGGCAGAAGGGTTATGCATTCACACGTGCTGAACTATAAATCCTATAGGATATTATGGGATTTATATTTCATTGGAAGGGCTATCCGTCACCGTTGTGGTGGAGTAACCCACCCGTCTGCCAAGATCTAAATCATGCCCTGAGTCTTTTCTTTTACCAACAAAATATTGCAATCAGCTAATGAACAAAAGGACATCTTTAAAACTGTGACTGAACTCTCTAAGCATGATAGGTTGCTTTTGACGATTGTCCCCACTCAAGAATTTTGCAATTTGCCGTCTACATATTTTACAGAGAGAAATTTATGAAGAACAGCATGCTGTCTAGTACCTGGGAAAACAGGGACCTGACACTCCAATATGTCCCATTTCCCTGTTGCCTTTTCTGACTAAACTCCTGTGGCACAGGTGCTGTTCTTACATCTTGAAGTCTCCCAGTGTATAAATATGTATCAGAGTTGGTTTCAGTCTGGGACACGGTTCTGAATCTGTACATTATCTGTTCTAGATTATTTGTGTGGAAACTGTCATGAGGGCTGTTTTTTTCTTTGGTTTTGTTACGTCTCTTAGCAGCCTTTGACATGGTCAACAATAAACTGATGGACCATGTGGAGGCTGGCCTTCGCAGCAGTAATGCTCTTGGGTGGATGAGATCTTACCTGAAGGATCCCACCCAGTCTCTCTTCATGGGTCCTTTTAAGGCCGCAGCACATCAATCGGACTATGGAGTTCCCCAGGGCGCCTCTTAACTGTTTAATATTTATATCAGGCCTCTCATCCAGGCATTAGTATATATGAACTCAACTGTAGAATTTACAATTGTGCAGACAACTCTCAACTACACTTTAGACTTGATGTCTCCTCAGCCTCCCAGGAAAACTTTCAAACAATTATTCCTTTTATCTGGGAATGGGGGTGTAGTAACTTTTTGAACCTCAAAACAGAAAAAAACGGAAATTGTACTCTTGAACAACAAAGTTGATCTATGGAATCCCCTTCACTCGCCATCAGATATAGGTGTGCCCCCCCTCCAAATAAAAAAGCAAGCAAAAAGTCTGGGCATTATAATAGACAGTAAGCTTTCATTGAAAACTTAAATAGGTTCAGTGCTCTCAACATGTTTTTTGACACTCCTGAATTTAAGAAGATATTCAGTTTCCTGATACAAGATGCCTTAATCACTGTGGCTATTATTTTAATACTGTCACAGGTTGATTATGCCAATTCATTTTACACTAGCCTCCCAAAAACTAAACTACCTAGATTACAGATTGTTCGAAATCAGGCAGCTAGACCGATCTTCAAACAGCCCAGAAGTTGTCATGTTACTCCCTTAGTCATGGATCTCCATTGGTTCCCAATGAAATAAAGAATTACATTTAAAGTCTGATGTAATATGTTTAAGACTTTGCTCAACGAGGGATCCCAATTTCTAAGAGACAGAATTAAGAAATATACTCCTGTTTGGGAGCTTGACTCTTTTTCATTAAATGTACTGATTGTTCCAAAATACAATAGGAAACCGCTGGGAGGTACCAGCTTCTCTGTACAACCCCCTATATTATGGACCTCTCTACTTCCCCCTTTAAGTCACCATACTGACTCCTTCAGGTTTAGAAAATAACTTAAGACTTGGCTGTTTTGGCAAGATTACCAACCTCAACAGCACTTGTGTTAAGCATATAACATGCCCTTTCAGCCATAAAAGTTGAGAAGCATTCACACTTGAGAGCCTAGCACCAAGAAGACTTACTACTACTGCATACTGACGTACAGCCTGATAGACTGAGCTCTGATCCTCAAAAGTTGTTCCTACTCTTCTGCGCCCAAGGGAGTTTTGAGAGTGCTGTGTAGTCATCCAGCATGGGAGCAATCACCAGCTAAAGGAAAGCTCTGGTTTTGCTGTAACTGGAGACCAGTGGACCATTGACAACTGGTCATTTGCTGGACATCTCCCGGACGCCGAAGGAGAGTGACCTAGAGGCCAAAGTCACCCCCTAAGCATCCTCAGCATCTTTGAGCATCCTCAATAACCTGTATACCTTACATCAGGATCACTCAATTGACTTCAATTGTGGTTTAACCATAGGATGTCAAACTGGACTGGAAACTCCCAAAACAGACAGGTAAGTGACAACCTCCAACTAAACGGTTCCTGTGTCTGGCTCCCATGATAAATTGCTGTTTCAACTTGCCTGTTGTGCCTAACCCTAAATGCCAGCCCCCCGCATTGCAAAGATGTATTGCGGTTATTGAAAAACTGTGATTTATTGCTTCTTTAAAAATTCCTATTTCTGGAACCTCTGGCGGGTTTTTGTCATTGAGATGTTTATTTGAGTATAAAAATAAAACCTTTTTTTATAAATTGGTGTCCGATTTTTTTTGCATTGAGTTTTCTTCTTATTTAATGTTTTGGCACTTCTTAATGCTTCACACTTGTTCCTTTGGTAAAACCTAAATGCTCGGTTCCACAGTTACCCAGGGCTAAGCTAAGGTTGAACAAACAAACCTGACTCGACTTGATATGGATATGTGTCATTACTACACAGTGAAGTCGCACAAGCACACCATATATTAATCCACATTTCCTCACACGTGCAGAACAGTATCTTTGGAAATGAGCCGGACGGCTGAATAAACATGGGCTGCCGATTATGTCAACATTCTTGCTTGAAACTACACTGACTGCCTATGCCTCACTAGCAACACATGAGCCTCCTAGCCTGCTAGGATTCTTGTTCTTTGTTTCACATGCTGCACCTGAAACTTTGAGCCAGGTCAGACAGGATCCTCTTGCTGGGACACAATAAGGGTACCAAGTTCCCCAATGTGAGTAGGAATATGAATTTAGCGTAAAGAGAGAGTGAAAGGAGAAAAGGGCAGGGAATTTCCCTTTTCAGAACTAAAACCCTCACACACCCAGCAAGCTAGGTGTCATGCTTCATCATATGTGTTCTGCTCCTCGTCAGACTGGCGCTGCAATGTCTGACGGGCACCCGCGAAGGGGCTCTTTATCGGATATCTTTTGTTCCTGCCATATTTTGCATGCGTGTAAGAGGGGAAGATAAACGCGGGTGAACGTGTAGTCGTGAAGTGAGTGTAGATTAAAAAAGGTAAGTCAATCCAGTGGGGACTTTATTAATGTGGTTGACTCCCTTGGTTAAAAAGTGGGAGGGGAGATATGTACTGGTGTAAGGTTCACAGTAAAAATCTACTACCCTCTATTCAGGTCAACATGTTTCTTGCATTCTAAGCAATTCGTCAGGACCTAAGTGCAAAGTACTACACAGTGAATAAAGAAATACAACCTAATATCTTTAGGTCAATGGTAAAGCAGGCCGATTGGTCCTGCCCCTAGTGATGCTACCCTAAGGATTTCCCTAAGGTGCCACAGCAGTCAGCTCCTGTGGAACCAGCACCTTTGAGTAAGGTACCCAAAACGGTGCGTGGTCTCAGCCGTCAGCACCTACCCCCACAGCGTCCGGTTATGACTAGGAGCGACTGGTTATCTTGCTACCACTTGAACATATTCTGGAGACTTGTTACACAAAACAGCCTATTCACCTGCTCTTCAGCTTGATACAGTGAACCAGCTCGTGCACATCATAAGTTAAATGGTAATTGAAAATTATGTCAAATGACCAGGGACACCCTCCATAATGGATAGGCAAGGAAGGAGAGCTTTTCTTCATGCTAAACCCTATGGTTAGAACTAGCTTCACATTAACAGTGATGCATTGTCTCAAAGCTATCCAATTTCTATGTATAGGTGGCACAAGTAAAGCTAAGGGCCCAATTTCGATCTCGTATGAAAAGCATTCTGACTGATTTAGTTCTGGAATGCTTTCTTGATGACTCAGATTGGGAGAGTCCGACCGAGCGAGTATGATGCATCGGAATGCTTCCAGATACGATTTGGTCAGACTCCCATTGACTTCATTGGGAGTCTGTGTTCCGAACAAGAACACAGGCTCCCATTGAAGAAAGGGGTGGTTGGGGAAAATCGTGCACCCAGTGGTGGGCACCCCATGGTGCCTGCTACACTGTGCATTGTTGGAAAGGGGGGTCCCCCCACACGAATGATTCAGAAGGCCTCGGTGTGAGGGAGGGCCTGCTACGGGCCCCGAACAACAGATTCCAGGAGTCAATTTGTTCCGGAGAAAATTATTTTGTACGGCTGTCCGAATCGGTCATTGTACTTGTTCATTCGGAAACCGAATCCATAGAGCTGTACGATTTGAATCCAAAAGATGCGACCTGTCTGAATGCTTTTTGAAACCAATTTGGACAGCCCCACCGGTTTCCAGGCATCCTACTTGGTCATTCAAAAGTGTGTCCAATTCTGTCGGAAACAAGGGCTCGGGATCAAATTCGGCACACCCAAATCTGATTCGGGGCCCTTCCGAATGACATTGGAATCGGCCCCTAAGTGTAAGAATAAACAAATATAGGGAGAATGGTATCTAGACACCCCCAAAATTGCTAAATCGAGAATGAACAGTGTAAAAACGAAACATGTCATGATAATTATTTACTTACTTCCTGAGTTGGTTTGGTATCACAGGAAAGAGACTTTGCTGAATAGAAACCCTCATCAAAAGGTAATAATGAGGATTTAATTCGAGAGTGTCCAGCTCTCACTGCCACAACTGGAAGTGGAACTGTATGCCGGGGGCCAGCAATACAGAAAGAACGAATCCAAAAATATTACATTGCAAACCGAATGATTGGGGCAGAATTCTTTGTAAGTGCTCGTGTGATAATCTGTCCAATCAATCCACAATGCACGTGATCTGTTTTTGTAAATTTTATGATGTAAAAAGGACTAGGTGGATCAAATCACTTCTAAAAAAAACATGGCACATGGCGTCAATGCCGTCCGGCACTATTGTTTTTATTATATTTAAATGATGTACCCTGCGTGGCCGTAATGATAGGCTTGTTAAAAAGCATTTTAAAAAAAAAGGAAAAGCTTAATCAACTTTTAAAAATATATTTATTTATTCTTATGATTGTAAATGTCGGGATATATGTTTTGTATACGAAATTAACTTGTTGCTTTTATGATTTTATGCATTTTGAAATCAAATAAAGCTTTTTCATTCATTCATTCACATTGCAAATTGAGAGCATAGTAGCCCTAATCCAAGCATCATGTGTGCACTCGACCACAGATTCCAAAATTGAATTTCATAGTCAATTGGCCTCATCACTGACCTGCTACCTTCATTCTCTAAAGAAAAAAGAAAACAAATGTAGCACAGGTTCATCTTTTTCTGGACCCTGTTTTTGTTGGTCTTCGCCTTCTATGCCCTGTGGCACTGCTATTCAGTGTCACTGTGTGTCTGCAGAAATATTGTACAACTGACTTAGAAGTTAAATATCATATATGGGCGGCTATGAGTATTTAACCTATCCATATATAGGACAAGAATCTATGGCTGCCAAAATCCTCACTGTGCTCTGGCTGGGAAACTGCTCTAAGGCACTGCAGTAACACATGACAAGGCAAACTGATTTTTCCATGTAAGGAAACCGATTTTCTTATATTACCATTTCCCCCCTAAAGTGCGTCAGGCAAGCCCACAAGGCAGTGTATCTAATATATGAAAAGGTGGCATACTTTATATTTGGAAAATGTACTTGCCCAGTGATTGAAGGCCTATAGGATATTTTCCAATATACAGGTTTATTTTTTCACTTAATGCAGGTGAGGGGTGTGACCTAATTGACCATGTTTGGTCTGGTGGATTTGCAGATGATGATAAGAAGCCACTGATGGTCAATGTGTGTTATGCTGTGATCTGTGAGCTCTTCTGAAAAGAACATCCATTATATGCATGAAATCTGCCGGATCAGGTTGCAGTGAGTAGCACTTTTGGCATTGTTTACTTTGCAATTTTGTATGACTATGTCAGCAGGCATCTGATCGTAGATCACAATGTGTGCAAGGGTTGTAAAACTTAGACCTCTTACAGGCCCTAACATAATAAAACAGAAATACCATTATCTTAATTAATCCTTTTCTTCAGACACATGAGAAAGGGAACAATGTGACTTGAAAAGAAAAGGAGATCATATGATCTGATGAAATCATGCGATGCTGGTTGGACCAAGAAGTGGACCTGAATGACAAAATGTGTGGGAGGCAAGAAGAGATTAAGCAGGTCATGTTGGGGCATATTTAGCAATAGTTCAAGCAACGCACTGCAGCAAGGCAAGTTGCTGCATTACGTTAACAGAGGGGGCTGAACACTACCTCTTTTGCCAAGAGTTTATGCTGTTCATGTGACTCGCTACACTGGCACACTTGTGGCTGACTAGCGCAAGGATGCCTGAGTTACAGGCAGGTTTGTTTTTGTGCGGGAAACAACCTTTACAACGCAACTTTTACAACGCACTACCATTACAACGAAACTTTTACAACGCAACATCCATTACAACGCATGCATTTACAACGCAACCATTACAACGCATGACACTACAACGCACACCACTCCAACGCATGCCATTACAACACAGTCATTACAACGCATACCATTACAACTCATAGCATTACAACACTTAGTGCCCTTACACTATCCAACACTTACCCTTCCGTTGCACCCCCTGGAGTTAGAATAGTAATTTTTACCCCTACACTATCCAACACGTACCCTACTGTTGCACCCCCTGGAGTTAGATTAGTAATTTTAACCCCTACACTATCCAACACTTACCCTACTGTTGCACCCACTGGAGTTAGAATAGTAATTTTTACCCCTACACTATCCAATACTTACCTTACATGCAATGTAATGTTATGCGTTGTAATGGTATGCATTGTAAATGTAGTATGCGTTGTAGTGGAATGCGTTGTAAAGGTAGCTTCAAAGTATTCGCTGTAATGGTATGCGTTGTAATGGTATGCGTTGTATTGGATGTTGCGGTGTAAAAAATGCATTGTAAAGGTAGGCGTTGTAAAAGTATGCGTTGTAACGTCATACATCCTTTTTGTGCAGATATCTTCCTGCACTAAAAACAATCCTTTGAGGCATATTCTTTTTTCTATGTGTGACAGAATGCAGCACACATGGAAAGAAAAAGAAATGAGGAGAAAATGAGATATTTCTCTTTGTTATGCCTCTGTAGGATGGATGCACCATTTTTGGAGCAAATTCTGGTTTACAGGTTTTTGTAAACCTGGGTTTACTTAAATATACATGGGCGCATTCATAAGAATGCCCATCCTCCCTTCGTGGAATGCCTACTCGATGGAAAGTAATATTAGACAGTGCTATGCGTTGCCTGTCGTCAATCTGTATTTACTAAAGCACGCAAATCGACTTTGCTAAATAAATGGCAAAAGGTTTTTTGCCTCAGGGCTGTACCACAAAATTGACTCAATGCCAAAACAAATCTTAGTAAATTTGGGAGGTAGTGTTTGGCAGAATGAGAGAGACATCATAAATCAGTGGTGTGCTTCCCACCAAGCTTGGGGATTTATTTGCAGATGCAGCTGGTACTAGATGTCGGTGTCCAGAATCAACTGGTAAGACATAGCTGGTAGTGGAAGCAGTAGGGGTCGGTGGTAGGAGTGCTGCAAGGCAGTGAGGTGGGGTGGGGGAGGGGCAGGGTGGGGGTAGTAATCTACGGAATATGGCCGAATACAGGTAAGTAAACTTTTAAAAAAATAAAACGAATTTCGTTGCACGCACTGCATTGCATTTGGCACTGATATTTTGTATTAGAATGGTGATGCTTTTCACTATTCTCTGGTGGTAGTGGTAGGCTTGTTGCATTACACTATGCCAAGTGTACAGCATAATGATCTGTTTTTATTTCCTTTTTATTTTATGCACTGATTGTGTGTATACACACATAGTGGCAGTGGTAGGCTCATTTCATACAAGGTAATGATTTGCTTTCAGCTTTGGCACTTCTGCATTTTTATATCTCGCAAAGAGCAAAAACCTTACAAGTGACAGTGCTCTAGAATAGCTAAAAGAAAAAGCGGTTAGCAGCATTCAGAAAGTTTAACAATTGTAACTTTTAAGGGAACTGGTATAGCCTTGAAAGACTTTGGCATTTGCACCAACAGACTTTACAAATTGCTATTTGTCCTACTGTTTATTATTACTTACACTTCCTATAATAAAAATAGTATATTAAAAAATAATAACAATATTTTTGAACAGTATAGTACAAACTTTATGGCACTGTTTAACCCACATGAATTATGTGTTATCTCCACACAAATGATGCAATATTTATACAAAGATGATAACACTTATGTAAAAGATAAAGGAAATACTCTTAAGAAACAGAGTTAACATCTGCCCTGGAGTGTGAGAGCATTTCACCTAAGCTAATCATATGGCATGAATGCTCCCATAAAGAAGTATATTGTGTATACGTAAGCAGCCAAAATAGTCAACATTCACTTAATAGCCTTTTATTGTCCACCATTATATCCTACACTGTTGAGTATAGAACCAATGGGCAGAAGTTTTTCCCAGTACCCTGAGGCACAGAAAAGTATCCAGAGAAGTATCTAGAAAATATTTGTTGTCTTTGTCTCACTTGTTACACCTCTTCCCTTTGGAGATTACCACCGGTGTGGTGTGTCAGTGACTGCTACTGAGGCTAGTCCTCAGAAGGATCCAATTAATAGCACCGCCCCATAAGAACCGCCTGAATTTCAGGAGAGTGGCTCGCGTCATTTCTATCGGTGAGAGCTTGTAATACGAAGTCCGATGTCAAGGATGGATTGTGCAGTCAAGACCATGCATTGATTTCGAGAAGCTATAAGGGAGTGGTGCGAGAACCTGCGTCATTGTCGAGGCGGTCGTAGAGGAGAAATGCAAGGGCCTGCATCGGGTAAGCTTCACATAGGTGGTGGTTCTAATGCAGCTACGATGTCAATGCAGAGTCATTTGCATCAGAAGAAGACTCACAGCAGAGATGATGATGAGTCAATTCTGTGCTGAGGAAGAAATGGGTAGGTTCTGCTTGGGCCACAGATGCGCTCTCAGAGCACCTTCCGGCCCACTTCCACGGGTCCAGGGCGGGGGTGGCTCTACTTGGCAGGGAAGTACTTACAGATGGCAGAGTCCAGGTGCTGGGTTCATGGTTGTTGGAGCCTTTTGTGCCAGAGGCTCTGGTCTGGAGGCCAGCCAACAAACACTTGGAGTCACTTTTGGGTCCTGGCATCAACAGATGCAGGTCTAGTCCTTCTCAACAAGGCATGAGTGCAACACTCAGCAGTTCAGCGTAGCAGGGCAATAGTTCCATTAGAGTCAGAACAGGTGGAAGAGCCTTCACGTACATTGCCGTCAAGACCTGGAACGAGCTCCCAGTAGACATCAGATGCGCCCCCTCCCTGCACATCTTCAGGAAGACCCTCTAGACCTGGCTCTTCGACTGACCGGAGCTGCTCACTTTCCCCCTAGTGCCATCAGACCATCACGGGTGAGTAGCACGCTTAACAATTCCCTGATCGATTGATTGATTGAATGATTGAGAGCAGCAGTCCAGCAGAATGGCAGTCCTTTTTCTTGGCAGAGTATCCACAGGTCCAGAAGTGTACTAAAGATTTGGTGTCTGATGTCCAGTATTTATACCCAGTTGTGCCTTTGAAGTGGAGAGAAGCTTCTAGAGGTAGGCCTTTGGAATACCCACGCATTCTGCCTTCAATGTCCTCGCTCCAGACTAACTAGAGGAAGTATGCAGCCCTTTGTGTGGACGCAGATCCTAGCCTATTCAAGTGTAGGTAGAGCTGTGCCCGTCCTCTCCTCCCCATCCGGCCTGTGATGGCTCATCCAGGCACACCTAAGCTCACACTTGTGTGTGGCTCCCTGGGAGGAATTCACAAGGCCTAACTGCCAACTATAACCAGTCATATGATCCAGAAACAGGCACGAAATGGCTAAGGCAGGACAATGCCAATTTTCTAAAAGTAGCAATTGCAAAATTGTAATTTAAAACTCAACTTCACCATAAATTAGTATTTTTCATTACAATTCTAAAGACACCAAACATGAACTGGTTACCAGCTCCCACTTGGAACACACAGCTTATTAAATAAGGTAACTCCAATGTTATCCTAAGGTAAAGGTAGGCCTTGCAGTAGTGAAAAAACATTTAAGAGGTTTTCAGTACCAGGACTTGTAAAACTTATAAGGTCATACCCTATGTTTGCAATATATTTCATCCCGCCCTCTGGGCTGTTCAGGGCCTACACTAGGGGTGACTTATATGTAATAAAAAGGAGTATTTAGGCCTGGCGAAAGATTTATTTTGTCAGGTAAAATAGTAGTTTAAAAACTGCACACACAGGTTGCAATGGCAGACCTGAGACATTTTTAAAGGGGCTACGTGAGTGAGTGGAACAATGAGTGCTACAGGTCCACCTGAAGCATTTAATTTACAGGCCCTGGGTGCATGTAGTACCAATTTACTAGGGACATATTAGTAAATTAAATATGCCAATTGGCAATAAGCCAATGTTACAATGTTTTAAGGCATGAACACATGCACTTTAGCACTGGTCAACAGTGGTAACGTGTGCAGCGGCTTAAGGTCAGCAAAAACGAGATTAGCAAAAATGATGAGGGAGGCAAAACGTTTGGGAGAATACCACTCTAATGCTGACAGGGAAATACTGGATGTTAGACCTATCCATATCTTTGAGTTTTGGAAGATGTATATCTGAAAGGTAATATTTGTTAAGTTTAGCAAATGGGTCTAGATCTTCCTTACATAAGTCCGGATATTGCTCCTGAAAAAATGTACTAATCTTGACAGGCTCATATACTAAATCATCCTGCCTGTTCTAAATGGACACAATGTTGTTCCTTGCAGACTTCAAGTGTAATTTCAATGCTAGGACGTCTCACACATTCACAGCTTTGGTTCCTGTGAGCTTCATATTTCTATTATCATTGTTGCAGAGCCTACAAATTTCTGGCTTAGCTGTTGCTATTTGATTTTGTATGTGATGCTCAATTGGATCATTAATTATGATTGCATGAATATGTTTATATTCTAGTTCCATACACTGGCTATACAATCTATTGTGTAACCCCCTACTGCATGTTTGCTTCCTAATTGTATAACTGTTACACCACGAATGACCGCATTTAAAGCATCCCACACACATAAATGGGTAGAACCCAAATTGTTAAATAAAGACTCCGGTATCCATTGCCTCACAAAGGATCCACAAGCACGGTTCTTTGAAAAGTCAATTGATGGTTTATTCTATAATTGCTTATTGCAAATCCTTTTTATGACTATTGGGATATGAGCAGATAATTGCTTTTGAAATTTGTCAATCGGTGCGCCGTGCAGTATGTCATTGGTAATCAAAAAATCAATACATGTATAAGAGGTATGAAAATATGTATACTGGATCGGTCGCAGTTAAGATTGATCAGGCATCATGCAGACCATGTTGTCTGCATCAGGGACTCAATAGCTTTTCTAAGTCTTTTTACCTTCGTAACCATCTGGAAAACTGAGAAGATCTCAATCACAATTTACATCACCACAGATTATAACTAGGGATCACCACTACACTAGTTCTAAAGTAAGCTTCACAAAGACCTCAGGCTTGTCACTGTTAGGCCAATAAATGGTTCGCAAAATAAATTTGGTTGGAAAGGTAGATAATTCATTCAAGGCCCAATTCTGTCTGGGAATGTTCTAGTGCATATGAAACATCTTCTGGTCATCAAAATTGCTACCCTTTTAGCAGCAGCCTGTTGCAAAGAACTAACAACAGAGTACAACCCGAATTCTCCAACAAGCTACTCTTCGACTTCCTGTGTATCCTGTAGACAAATTCAATCACATTTAAATTGTTTCAGCTCCTGAGACAGCAGCTCCCTTTTCACGAATCATTTAGCCCACTAATATTCAGGAATAGATTTCTGAGCTTTCCGTCCAAGGTCATTTATTTTCTTTCTGTTCCAACCCCAAATACTTTTCTTCTTCCCAATTTGTATCAACCTCAAAAGTGAGATGACTCTTTCATAATTCCCCTCAAAAAGTCCCCCTAAACGTTCTCCCTCTGCCAAAACCTTGCCCCCGCACCACCAAGAATTAAAGAACTCCCCCTCCTCAACCTTCCCTTCCCACAGCCCCATCCACACTTGCAAGCTAGAGCACACCCAAAGTGCTAGTGTCAGATTTGTGTGGTGTGCCCACTCACTTTGAATACAAAGGACTTCAAAGTGGGAACCTAAAGTTGAAGCAATTTAGTAATTGCTGTACAACGAATGTGATCTATGCCATAAGCTAACCATGTAACTTGCTATAAGTTAGTCAAAACACCCAGATGATTATATAACACAAAAGTTGCATCAGATGGAGAGTAGAAAATGCCCCCCTAGTTTCACATTATATTGAGCAAAACCACCCAGAAACAGATATGCTGTGGCAAATGATTGATCAGCCTACCCTCCCGCAGTGCAGTGGTGACTTGCAACAACTCCTGAATGAATGTGAATGTCGGTGGAAAACACTTTGCAACTCAGTGAACCAGGGCATTCCTACCCTTGACGAATGGAATAACACCATCCATACTTCAAACTACCCTTGTGGTGGCTGCAGCAGTCCACTCCTTACTTCTCAGTGGAGCCCATATGCCCACAGTCTATGTTCTGCTCTAAATAGAACTTGATACCCCTGAATTGATTCCACACTAGACCAGGACATTCGTATAGGATGCTTTTTTTCACCTCTCTGATTTTAGGAAAAAAGAATGTTTACCTTTTTGTATTGATAAGTTATGAATTTATATTTTGTACAATATATATTGTCTTTCGCTGATGTGCCATACGTTATTCACTCTGCATGCTTTATGAAAAGATGTATTCTTTGGCCATTTTCATACATTTAATTCATGGAAACTGTTTCCACAGAAATCTTACCCCAGAAATATATGTTCAGTGAATTTATTTTTAACTGATACACTTATTTTTGTGGTTTTCTTATTATATCTTTTTCTAATTCAATCCTTTTTATGACAATTTTCTTTTGGCCTATTCTTTCTTTTCGGCCATCCTCACTTCATTCTCTACACATCCCAAGCCATCCCCCTGCTCTTCCTAGTCTAGTGGTTCATACTGCTGACTAGATTACCTGTTCCCGTCTGGTCTTGCGCCAGTGCACATCTATTTGCACTCCTACTGGCATGGAATTTGCTCTACTGAGCAAAGTCCCACTAGGAAGAGCTCACATGGTCCGGACTCATCCAGGACACTTATAAGGGACATAAGCCGACTTGGTTTACACACGCTAACAGCAGTACCTTCATTCGGACCTGTTCACTATTGAGTATATGCAATCCTTTTTTGCAGCCTCCAATTGCTGGACCTTCCTGTGATCCTTTTACCCATTGGCTGCTTTCCGTATGACTGATTACTCATCTACATTTCCAGGGCCAACCTGAACCATCGGGTAAGTCTCCTGGTTTTTTTTCTAGTTTCACCGGCTCTCTCTTAGTCTGAGTAAATAACTTAGGCGCCAAACTATACTTTGTTGTGGACCTTTTTAAATGCAAGCTTTTAGCAGCAATTCCTTTTTGACTGCATAAAAAATACCCTAAACATGCACAATTATTTTATTTCACAGTCTCTGTCTATTGAACCCATTTTTCGATTGAAGTCTTTGATTGAACTTCTACATTAACATCCCTTACCTGATTAATTAGGTAAGTTGTTCAAAATTTGGAAAGGTAACTGTTTTTATGGGCCCCTACCTCTCCAATTAATTTCCTTATTCCTCTCTCTTCTGGAATTCTCTGAACTCGCCCTGCTGGTCACATTGCTTCTCAGGTGCAATTTGTGATTGTTGAAAAGAGCCCCTTTTTGCATGGTTGCCCCCAGCTTTTTGCTAAATGTAGATGTACTTTGACTGGGTGTGCCCTGGGCTCCTACCAATCAGGTACCCACGGCCTATGTTCTTTCCCTAAACTGTATTATTGATGCAAAACCCAATTGTGTACGTGAAAGTCCGTTGCAATAGGTGGGCACTGTTATCAGAGAAGGCCCCTAAGGGCTGCAGAACTTATTGTGCCACCCTTGGAGGCCCTGTACCTTTACACCCACACACTGCCATTGCAGGCTGCGTGTTTTGGTGCACAAGAAAATGAAGAATTGACATAGCACACATCCTTGTGCGCCATGCCTACAACCCACTGACCTGGCATATGTAAACCACCCCTCTAGCTGGGTGCACTACACCAGTGGTGAGGGTACAGGTGCTGAGCCCTGTATCCCTACAGTGTCCAAGTCAATTCTTAGACATTGTAAGTGCAGTAATGCCATGAAGAGTATATGGTGCTGGGAGTTTGTCATTATGAACTCCACAGCACCATAATGGAATTACTGAAAACTGGAAAGTTTGGTATCAAACTCCTCAGCACATTAAACCCACACTGATGCCAATGTGGGATTTAATGAAAAATGCACTCAGAGGGCATCTTCGAGATTTCCCCTGAAAAATGACATAACTCTAGTGTCCTGGCTGAGTGGCTGCTCACCAGTTGCCACCACCAGACGTGTTTCTGGACCCCTGGGACAAAAGCCTGAAGCTCTCGAGTTCCTGAAACAAAGCACATCCTGGGATGCAGTGCCAAGTTTCCTTCCCCCAGGATGGGTAGGGTCCACAAAGGGGAAGCTTCAAAAGCCTTTGTGACCTACCCCAGCCATTTGCTGCCCCCCGCAACTGGTCCCCACCAGTTCTGACCCCCACTTTGGGTGGGAGAATCATCAGGAAAACCAAGTTAGGAGGAGAGTAATACCCACCTTTGCCAACACCTCTTATGGGGGAGGCAAGGTGAAGCACAACTCTCAGTCCCTGCCATCTTGCAGATGGGGGACCCAGCCAACCAGAGTGAGACTTATGCCCCCTCCCACTGGAGGATGGCATAATAGGGAGTGTACCCACCCCAAAGGAAGGGACCCATTGTTCCCGACCGGTACCTACCTGTAACCCCCCTAAATTTAGTATTTAGGGGTAAACCTGAAACCGGCATCCTTAGACAAGAAGAAACAACAAGAACAAGGACCGAATAGCTGTGCTGAAGAAGAAGAGGAGGACACCAATTCACTTGGCCCTAGCCCTACCAGCCTGTCCCATCCTTGACCTGCTACAGCGAAATCCCGGTGTGTCCTGCAGCCCACAAGATACCCGGAGTACCTGCCCTACCTTCCCAAACCAGACTTTGTCTCCCATGAGCACAAGATTTGCTCACCCACAGACTCGGGCTCCAGCCAAATCCATGAGACTACACCACTCTGCAATCTGGCGCCCACTGCCCGAGTTCGAGTGGCCCAACACAATGAGGAGGTCTCCACGGCAATCCTGACCTGGGATTTGGTGATCCCTGACCTTCCTCAAGTCTCCAACCTAATTCTGTAGCCCCTTTCTGGAGGATCCCCCCCCCCCGACCGCAACCGGAGCCGGTAAGGAAAGCCAGACTCCAAAAAACACCCCTGCACCCGATGTCCCACTGCCGTGGATGGGCCAACCAACGGTGTCCTGACAACTACAGGCATCCCAACTTACCTCTGCAATCGGTTGCCTCCAGAAGATCTTCGTCCCCGAGCATGCAGTGTTTATTGCAACTGGAGAATCCCCATTGTAATCAACGGGGCACCTGATGCCAAAACAGCACCCTGCACCCGGCCTCCCCTGTGCTGCCGTGGGTGCACCTTGTGTGCTAAATCAGATGCCCCTTTGCCCTGAGCCTTACACCATAAGCTTAGCTTCCACAACCTTGTGGGCTGCTCGTGAGCAGCCACCAACCGGAGGCTTCTTATACCCCACTGGATAACATAGGGCCTCAACACTCTGCACCTGGCTGCCCTAGTGCCGCTGAAGGTGCTCTGAGAGTGCATCCTTGACCCTCGGGTAACCCTTTTTCAAACCCCATAAACCCAACTCCCAGAGCCAAGTACTTACCTGTAAATAGATAACTTAATTTCCTCCCATTGGATTGCATTGAGTGCTTTTCTGTGAAAAATCTTCTAAGTGTGGAGTTGGTTTGCATGAAACCTTGAAAAACTGCAAATGTATAAAAGCTGAATTACTTACCTTTTCTCTAGGAAATGTCCTAGTGTGATATCTAGGCATATCACACTGAGTAGAAAAAGTAACTTAAAAAGAAATATAAAAAGTAACATGCAAAGTAATCTCAAAAGTAACTGTAAAGTAATTTTGACTGTTGACTTACCTGTAAACAAAGCAATTCCATCCAACTGCATTCTAATTGTAGTCAACTGCATTATACCAACAAAGGTATTATTTTACTTACCTGCACCAGGCCTTTCTTGGTTCTAGAAATAAAATAACTAAATAATATTTTCATACAAACAAATTGCTCTGAGTTCAGTCTTGAAGGTGTGACATCATTTCTTGCTCGAGTGTGTACAATAAATGCTTAACACTACCCTCTGATAAAGCCTTACTGCTCACTCTCACTACCACAACTAGAGAGTAAGGTATTGCTTACTTTTACCTCTTCCTACCTTTTGGGTTCAACTTGACTCTGTGCACACTATACCTTACTTTGATTTAGTATATACAGAGCCAGCTTCCTACAGGGGTGCACCATCTTTTCCATTCATTATGAAGGTTATCCTGTCCAGAAACAGATATTATTTTACCCTCACCCTGTAACACTTCTTCCTTTCCTTTAACCCCCTTCATTATCCCCTCCTATCCCTTACTCCTTAGTTTTTTCTCTTTTTTTATACAACACCAATTGAATTACATGTAACCCTGGGCGTAGTTCGTGTAGTACCGCTACGTGTAGAAACACGAAGTGCACTTCGCACTATGCACGCCATGCGAACTGCGTAGTGCAGTAGGGAAAATGCTTTTCGCACTGATTGCACGGTGCCGGATGCTTGTCCGCACTGTGCAATCATTGCAAACTGCATCTTGCACAGTGCAAGCAGTCGTTTTCTGCAGCTCGAGTAGAATTGTACTCGAGCAGCAGCTTTCTCAACACGGACTGGTAGTTTCTCACCACGAGCGGTCGCGAGCATACGCGACCACTCGCAATGAGAAACCTGACCTCCCGCGTTGAGAATCTCGCCGGGAGGTTTATTTTCCACGCTTGTGATCGGCAACTTGATGTTGCTGATTGCGAACGAGGAAAAAGTCTCTCCGGGATGGAGCAAAAAATGCCCGCCATGCGTTTTTGCACTGTGCTATAGGCAATTCGCGTAGCGTATAGTTTCGCAAACTACGCACACTCCGTGAGCGTAACGTAGTGTTCCACCCAGGGTTAATTACATGTAGTCTGGTCCTGATGATGATCTAAGTTCAAACAGGTTGAAACACCATCTCACCCTCAACTAATTCTCTGGTGGTTTTTGCTTCCTAACATGTGTTTCATTAATTGGTCCTCAGTGCCCATGTTCTGTAACCAATTCTAAACATTATTGTGCCGTTTTGCTGTTTCCTTGCACTTTATCATGTGTTCACTTGCGTCATTCACTTTCACACAAGCACTTCTTTGCACACAAATCTTTGGATTACACCTACATACAATGTAATAAGTGCTGAAGTAACTAACATATTTTGTACCTGTAGCTCCTGATATAGACTGCTTTTCTTCTCAGAAACTGTTGTTGACTCCTTGCTTCTTTTCTGTTGCAATTCATTTACCACCCTGTCTAACTGCCTAGAAATATAACCTGTCCTCAGAACAGGCACAAACCATGGCAGATTGCACTTGTGCTCAGGTGAGCAGATTTACCTCTGAAGAAGCAGAAATGCATTCCCTCCCACAGGGGGGTATAGTGTGTCACTGGCTGCAAGTGAATCCGTAGGGTGTGCCTGGCACCAGTACCCCCATTTATACCAAAAAACCCACACTGACTCTGTGCCACCGCTAAGTAGCACACAAACAATGATCCGTCTTTGCCTTTCAGGCTGCATTTGTAAACGGTATGGGTGCAGAGGAAAAGTGCTCCGTCATTTGTGAGGAATCATGGCCCCACTCAAATTAAGATATGCTCCATTGTGATCAAAATGGCCCAAAATAGGTGCCATGAGCAATATTGCAGAAGGGGCAGCATTAGTTTGAATGCAAATTGATCTACTCTTAACTAGAGAAACTCATCATATACTACTGATGCTTACGTATTACATTGGTTGTATAATAGTGTCTAAACCACGTGTACCTCTACCGTGCAGCCCGAACCACAAATGAGTCTTAACCACCTATTCCTTTACCACACGTGCCTTTACCACCCAATTTTTCAAAAAAGGCATGAATGGGAAGGGAGTATGCATAGCTAAGGTCACCACTACTCTGACACCTCTCAGCTAAGCCCTAAATTATTAACCCCCTACCTGCCTCATTTACCTGAGGCCCAAAACCTTCCTTAAAAACTACCCATTCCCCTTCTCTGCCCTGCAGCCTTAAACCCTGCCCCTTAACATACACCACCCAGACCCCCCACCCCGGCGCTGTCCCTAAAACTACCATAATCCCTTCCACTGCCCTGAGGCCTAAAACCCTAACCCCCTAATTAAAAACTACCCCAACTCCCCTGAGCCCTATAAACAGCCCGCCCTCCACAAAGTCCTAAAAACTACCCAGCCTAAAAACTACCCGACTACCCCAGCTCTGAAAACTACGACCAACCCTTACAAACTTCCCCCAAAACCCGGCACCTACCCCACGTACCTCACCGCTTCTTCTCCTGATCCGTCCTCTTCCTGATTCCACCCAACAGTACCCAGAAGCTAGACTGTGCACTGCCTTAACCACGCATATGCCTGGTTAAGGTAAGTGTGTTAGCACTTGCATTGTCGGAACACGTGTGGCTCTGCCCGCGTTATTTGTCTGTTTCCCATATGGGTTGCATGATAGAGGCACACATGTCTAAACCACCTGTGCCTCTACCACGTAGCCTAAAACACAAAAGCTTTTTTACCACGCACTCCTTTCCTACTACCCATCTCTAATCCTAAATTTACCATTACCTCCCTTTACCACTACCCACCTCTAAAATCTAAAATTAACCTTACCACTCTTTACCACTACCCAACCCTAAACCCTAACATTATCCTTCCCACTCTTTACAACTACCTTCCCGTAAACCCTAAATATAGCCTTACTGTTTGATAGGCCGTTTGTTGGAGTTACTTTAGGTTTGGAGTTGCAGTTACTTCAGATCATTATAACTGGTGAATTTCAGTGGTTTTGTCAATATTTAATAGTATGTTTAAACTGAAATTTTTACCTAACTATAACACTCCTTTAACCTTTGTTTTTTAAAGTAAATTTCTAAGTTTTTGTAATGCAAAGTAAAATAATAGTACCCTACCTAACCATAAAGTCAATTTAACTTTTGTGTTTCTCAGTGATTTTTTAGGTATTTTTAAACACAAAGAAATATCATTTTTACCATACTTTCTGTCAAAGGCTGTGATGTTGGCCAAAGGCATGGCTGCAAAGCCCATATGTCTTTCCCCTCTCTGGGAATCAACCCGACACCACTCACAGACTTTGGCATTGTGCTGCATGGTGTTAGCCGGAGGCCCTGTTGCCAACCTCCACTGCTGCCCAAAACAGCCACGCCTAATCCAATGGCAGTGCAATGTTTACTAAAAGTGATTGTCATATGCAAATGTAATAGAGTTGAATTTTATTTTAAAAACATGTCTTTGAGTCTTTTTAAAACATTTTTCAAGCTTCAAAGTGCACTTATAGAACCCACCGCATGGGGGCTTTGCACTCCAGCTGAAGAGCATGCAGATCCAGCTAGAAGTGCTTTAGAAAAATGTAGTAAGCTTTCCTGGAGTCATGGATTTAATGACCAATAAGACTTAATTTTTTCTTAATGTTCTTATTGTTGCTGAGGGGCTTCAGCACTTTGCAACCCTCTACAAACTGCTAGTGACATCACCAAGCTTTAAAATGTATAATGATTAGGAAGGGGTGCTAGCAGCCCCATTACCAAGCCTTTACTGTCCTTGGAGACCCCAATCCTGGGGCTGTATTCATCTATTAAGGGAAGGGGAGGCCCTCCTCTCCACGACTTTACTTGCCTTGGACACTCCATCCTCCGGAGCAGTATTCATTTAATAAGGAGAGAGGGAATGTGGCCCCTTAACCAAACCTTTGCAGGCTCTGCAGACCCTCCAGGGCCTTAGGTGGATGGCTGGTGCCCACTCTAGGCACCCACAGCACAGAATATTGAGGGCTATGCAGAAGAGTCCTAGGGCCCCAGTGGTCTCAGTCGCTCCCCACATGCAACCATCCCGGGTGCAGCAAGAGCAGCTTTGTTCCCGCCCGGTGTGAACAGGTTTCTTTCTCTGCTTCCACCGGGCGGGAGCATTCTCAGTTTTCTGCCTGCAAGTGAATGGGCAGGGAAATAAATGTCTGCTTCCGCCTGATGTGAACAGTTTTGCAGTTCCCGCCAGATGGGGACAGGCACGTTATCCCTGCCTGTGCTCTTGTGGGCACAGAAACAGTGTCCCACCAGGGCCGGACTGGCCATAGCGGGCACCGGGCAATCCCCCGGTGTGCTGCACGTGTGGGGGCCGCTTTGGGCCCCTGGGGGCCGTTTTAGCAGCATAGCTCCAAAATCGGCCCTGAACCAAAATCAGCTGAAAACCGGTCCCGGCAAAGAGCTCAGCGGCACCTCCAACCCTCCTTCCCCCCTCCCCGAGTGGGGAGGGGGGGGCGGCCAAGCACTTTGCCAGGGCCGGTTGTAGCTCCCAGACCGGCCCTGTGTCCCCCAGGTGGACTGCCATCTGTTGAAGATGCTGCTTCCCCAGTTCCAGAAGCAGTTTTATTGCCTAAATGTTTTTTTGCTCATTTATTGAGTTTTTATTTTGTACAGTATAGTATGCTGTCCACAGGCGTTTTTAGATAAAAAGAATTGCATGAAACATTCTTACTTACTTACTTAGTGGAGAAGTGTGGCTCAGGGGTTAGAGGGGTTAGAGGCGGCAGACCCGGAAACTGAGATCGGCCCTGGACCAGGGTTCAATTCCCCGCCTCGGCGGGTCTTGGGCTCAAAAATTCCACGGACTCGATAATTCTCGCTCCGGTGCCTTCTCAACTCATGGGTTCACACTCTGCGACTCTGGGCAATAGCTTGCTTAATCTCCACAATGGCCCCTCGCGGCGGGATGCCTGGCTTTCACCTTGTGGATACCCTGCCGGGGTTATCTCACAGGGGAATACCAGGACGGGTTCCTTAAGCAAGCGCCGGGAAACCCTTTGTGGGTAGCTGTGCGCTATATAAGCTCAAATACATTTACATTTAGATTTACTCGCATCTCTCAAACGTTAAATGCTTTGAAAAACTACAGACGTATGTATACTTCTTAAAACAAAGGTCAAAAGATTATCCGAAGTGAAACTAAATGATGATAAATGTCAACCTTATAGATACAGATTTAAAGAAATACATGATAACAGTGTATGCAATTACTCCAATCATATATGTGCTGCTGAAAAAGTGCAAAAGTCCCATCAATTCACGAAACAGTACAATTGTGGAATCTTAGCTTAATCTTCCTGTTCATTATCACCCTCCTGGTATGAGTGATTTTTAATTTGACATATTATATGGTGGTCACATCGGATGTTTTTGAATCATTTACAAAATCTAAATGGCTTGGCACATATAATTTAATAACATTGGATGGAGCCTCCACATACACTTAATCTTGAGACAGAAATCGAAGCTTCAAATATGTCCTTCAATCAAGCTATTGAACACAGTAGCCCATATAATGGAAATGACAAAATTACATTCATTGGATAATACCTTTTTATTTAATGGTGTAAGCTGTCAACAACAAAAAAGAGAATGACCTTAGGCAAATCTCACCAATGCATGTAGGGAAAAAAGAGATTGCATGGAGTAAACCAAATAATGCAAAAATTAAACTTACTATTGCAATGTTAACGTACAAAGCTTATCTGCCAAAACTTCAGAAAGGCAGTGAAGAAGGATTTGGAAAATCTGTTTTGAAGAAGAGCAAAACATATTTGAAATAAAACTCTCATGTGGAAGAAGGGAAACTAAAGTGTACTACAGGAACACACAACTCTATTAAGGAGGGACAAAATACAGAAAACCGTACATTGAAAATCAACATCAATGAACATTGAACTACATTCCTGCACTCCTCAAGTCCTCAGCTGCTATCTCTCAAGTGGAGCATACCATGCTATGCATTCTTTAAGATTTGACCAATTGCTCAAATCAAAATGAGCTGAAAAACCTTGTGCACAGTTAATAAAATGTTTAAAAAAGAGGATAATTAAACAATGAAATACATACCGCTGCCCGGCAAGAATCTCATAAGAAAGTAACACCTGAAAACCTAAAGATGTATTTATTAAAAATAAGCCTAAAAGATTTATCACTTCTTTTAGCCAAGAAATAAAATAATTACAGAACATCATGCAGAAACGTATACCATAGAATGATTTTGTTTTATAAGAACCCATCAATCCCTCCCCACATATCCCATAATGTAACAGATTAGTTGAAAAAGGCTCTGGCACACAGCCACTCTGAACATTTGGATATCACGAGAAAATGCCTATATAGTGGATGAGATGAATTCTGCAAAAAACAGTTTTATAGCATGTAAGAATGTCGAAAGAGTGATGCATACATTATGTAAAAAAGAAGCAGAGAACTCTGGGTAGTTCTCAGGTTTAGGTGGGAAGCAGCTCCTGTATATAGCACCCTCAACACCAGCGACACTCTAGATCTGCTCACCTCAAATGTCTGCATTTCTATCAAAGTCTTTAAGCATAGGATTAGCACAGTGTCATCCACGCTGAGATAGAAAGCGACAACACCTTTTGCAATTTCTGCAGCAAAGTCTTTACCCATAGGACTAGCACAGTGCTGTACATGCTGAGGTGTAAAATGACAAAAGCTATTTATCAATCCAGGAGTAGTATTACAGCATTGAATTGGTAAAATACCAACCAAGCCAACCGGAAACGAGTAAAAGCAACCCCTGACACAGTGTTTTGCTCTACTTAGAACTCTTTAGAGAGGTATATCTTTGTCCAGACAAAAAGGACCTTCATTATAAGTCAAAACAATTCCCTTTCAGACATAGAGTGATGCATAAATCATGCAAATAAGAAGCCGAGAACTCTGGGTAGCTCTAAGTTTAGGTGGAAAGCCTGTATAGAGCACCCTAAACACCAGCGACACTCTAGATATGCTCACCTCAAATGTCTGCTTTTCTACCAAAGTCTTTAAGCATAGGATTAGCACAGTGCCATCCATGCCAAGATTGAAAGGGACAAAGTCTTTTGCCATTTCAACAGCAATGTAGGAATAGACTAATTAAAACATTGTACAAAACCTTGTCCACAAAAAGAAATATTAAATCAATAATTTATTTACACAGAGTCTGTTATGTGTTCCAGCATAGTTTTTATGTATGAAATCCCAAATGCAAGTTGAGAATGCAAATTTTTAATCATCTAAGTAATGTTAATCATCTATACTATGTATTGTGCAGTTATGATCCTACATATGTAAAGGAGACACAGAATACATTTAGACAACTAAATCAAAGACAATTATAAACAGTAACCCAATATACCTGAATGGACAGAATCCGGATGATAACATTTTATACATTAGAGACTCATGCACAGACCCATGCAAAATCCAAAGCGAGGTCAAACGGAGCTTACAGAGGATTTCAGAGATGAGACATTTTTATGCTTCGTACTGTGATATTTCTAATTGCAAATCCCAACAGAGGAGGTATTATGGCGAGTGCCCAGGGGCGCAACAGGCATGGGCTACCACTTTGTGTGCCCACGGGGAACTTTGGTATTACAGAAAGGGCCACAGATCCCTCTGTGGCCTTTTCTGTAATACAGATAGCGCTGGTGCTATGCACATATAGCACCAGCGTTATCACCTGAGGATGTTCCCTCATTTGCATGGGATCACCCCCATGCAAATAAGGGAATCCCTTTGCCTCAGCACCTGAGCCGTATTATAGATGTGTACACAGAGGCAAAGAAGCTGTCAGGAGACGCACTAACAGTGCGCCAAATAAAAGGTGGCACACTGACACTGCGCCCTCTGTTAGCAGCCCTATGAAAGGGGAAAAGGGCCCCTATGGACCCCCATACACCTGCAAGGAAATCTCTAATCCCCCTTAAAAACGCAGGCAGGTTGCTGCCTGAAAAGTGAAACATGGTGCGGCTGCTTCAAAGTCACTCCATATTTCACTTGAATGTGCTGACATCAGGGCAGCACATGTTTGCAGCTGCCCTTGGGGGCAGTGCATTCGATCTAATACAGCACACACTCCTTGATAGTGTTGAGCTCATCTTTTGAAAGGTGCACCCAGCGCTAACAGGTAAAAATTGTTGCATTGCATAATATGGCCCCAAGTATTACTTGGAAGAATTTGTGTTTAAAAATTATGTCACAAAGACTGAAAGTTAAAAATGCAATAAATCTGCGAATGTGTTTCATTCCCCATTTTGAACTTACAAACTCACAATGAGATGCAAGTAACACCAAAAGTCAAACCACAATTTTACTGTAAATGTATTCCCCTCTGGAGGCATTTGCAAATGCAAAGAACATGTGACTTCGAATGACTTTGCAAATCAATTCTGCTTATTTAGTCTGCCAGGATTTTTTTCTTTGGATCACTCCTTTACTGTGAATGAATCTCACTACCTGGGTCTCACTCACTGCAATTCGATGGTAATTGAAAATCACATGTTTCCTACAAGTATCTCTTAAAATAAGGTTGCTGTGGCACAACTAGTATGATTGGTACTGGACTGGTTACACATAAACCTGTCCTCACATCTGTCTGCACACGTTTGTGGGCTGCACATAAAAGACTACCTTTAAGTGTAGCCTGATAGCTGCATACAGGTAACCTGCCTTGGCAGTTAATAGCTGTAAATTCTATCTGTCAGAATAACCACTTTTGCAAGCCTAAACCTTCCCTTAAATATTAATACGTCACCCCCGAACAGGCCTTAATGCCCATGAAGGTGAAGTGGATGATATTTGAAAGCAGGAAATTTAGGCAGTAATGATGAGCATGTCTTTACATTGAAATGCTCCCAAAAGCTATTTTCACTGTAGCAAGGCTGGCTGCTTCCATAGGGAAATATTGAGCTACATTGTTACATTTTGTAACATTTTGATTAACAACAGTATAATTCAAGGATGCATGAGTATTTTACAATCCAACTTAATGGTCAAGTAAGAGTTAACTTACTCATCTGGAAATTACACTTTTAAAACATTGTAATTTTCCTGCTTAAATCCAAAAGGCTTTTTTACCAATTATCACTGTCACATAAATGTCGTTGGCTTCCCTGCAGGAAGATGTGCATTCCTCCCTGACAGTGTACAAAGGGCCCTATGTGTTTGGAGGGAGTTTCTCTCTTTGACAGGATAGCCTGGGGGCTGTGCCAAGTAACTTGATTGACTTCAATTGGGCATCCTCTGTCACAGGCAGATGTAGATGACACCAGGGTGTTCTTTCTCTATTGTCCTGCTTGCCAGCTTCATTCCAAACCCAATGGGAGGGGGGAGGGGCCCTAGAACTGGTTTAGAGTGGCTGAAGAGTTGGGCCGGCTAATTTCCAAGGCCACACCTCCGAGTGAGCGCAGGAGCTATGCAGAGATGATGGAGCAAGGATTCGCATGTTATGCGACTTGCTTGTATTTATGAACCTCGAATAACCCTAACTATCTAATCAATCTGTTTTGTCTTACTAATCTGCCCCTCTTCCAACATTTGGGTGTCCGAGAGACGCTTGCCTATGTGTCTATTAACCATAATCCGCTTGCCACTTAAAATGGCCGCTGCTACGCGGGGATTTCTACTGCGCATGCGTCTGTCATACCCACGTGATATGATATACTCACAGTTCTGGAGGGAACCTTTTCGCATCTGCGCAATTGAATCAAGATGGCTGCTGTGTGTTCTCACATGCCTGAAGCTTGCATCACTGCTTTCGCAAAGCTGTCCGTTCTGCATAACCAATAATGCTATAGTTATTATAAAGTAAGGGGTGTGGTTTAGAAATTCATGGTATACAGAGTAATAATTTATTACTGTGTTCTAAATTGTTTTTTCTTAATTTTCATGTATCGTATTCTTTGGGCCTGGGAGGTGCTTACTACTCCATTTTGAAAGTCCCTACTGCGCAAGTCACGTGGCGGAGGAAAAATAACTCTGCAGCAGTGGAACCCAGCCAGCTGGAAGCCACAGCCAAGATGCTCCTGGGAACCGACCTGCGACCTAGCGAGAAGAAGCCAAACTGTGCTAGGATTTGATACATTTGTAATAACTGCTATATTCACCATTGTTATACGAAAGGCATATGTCATGAGAAAATGGAATTTAAGGCGCGGGTACAGAAATTGAATATTAAGTCTGAGAAAGTCAAAATTCTAGGTGGGGTGATGACCTGTCCTCTTCCCTTGTCGAATCAAAATTGGGGATCCGTACACTTGGAACATTTGGGGGGTGGTACACTGGCCTGAAAACAGTATGACTAGCATAGGTTTAGCTAGAGAAATTGTCCGACTTGTCTGAATAGCTGACCTGTCACTGACCCAACGCACTCTATAGGTGACTGATACAGAGAGCTGCGGAGTACTCTGTTGTGAGGTTCGAGAAACCCATTTGGGGTTTTAGGAAGTGAAAGTGCTGGCGAAGCACTTTGCTGAAAGGTTTGAAAACCCAATTGGGGTTTTGGCAGATTGCTTGCTGAGAAGGAGTAGCGCAGGCATTGCATCCGAAGCTGCAGGTGTTGGTCCTAACCTTTCGTGAACCGGTCCTGATCCAAATTTGGGGTTATCCTGTCCTGACTGTCCATGAGCTGCACCTACTCGCCTACTGGCACCTAAGTCCTTGGGGTCTTTCCCGTCTTTTCCAACTGACCTGTGTCCAGGGTTGGTCTTCACTCTATCCTAGGTAAATATAAGTCTGTGTGGGTGTTGATATTATCTTGTGTTTCCTATCTCTTACCCTACCCTATTTTTGCAAAGTCTGCTTAAATTGCATATGTTCCTTTTCTTTCCTCATTCCTATGGTAAATAAAATTCTCTTGTGTGTCATTGACTACTAGCGTGTTCCCATTTTTTTTACCCACCTTTAGTTAAATGCAAATTTGTTTCCATATAGTATATGTTCCTTTTTATTACCTTCCCTTTAGGGAATAAGCTGAATTTAATAGTATGTTCCAAATCTTACCTTCCCTTTAGTGATTAAGCTAAACCTGAATAACTGAATTGCATACAATTTCATTTCCTATTAAACTGTCATCTGAATTGTGAAAGTCGGTTTTGATATAGTAGGTACCCTTTCTTTACCCTCCTTTAGTAGCATTGCGAAAGTCCTTGATTTAAATTAGCATGTTCCTCATTTTACCTTCTCTTTAATTCAAGTTTCTAAATGATTAATATTCTCTATCTTCTGCAGAGCTATAGGCTTTTTATGATCTTGATTATAGATAGTCTCATTACTTTTCTGCTCATGACATATGATGATGATGATTAGATAAAACTTTGAACCTACCCAGAGTCTGTGGTTATTTAATTTTTCTGAAATGGCTATAAATGTACTTGAATACTTCTCCTAGACTCAACTCCCTGATCCTGTAAGTTTAGGTTACTAGTATCTATATTGCTAGGTTGTAGGTATGGGAACTAGAGAGTAGGCATAGTATCCCAAGTTTTACTGATAGTAGAGCGTGAGTTACCTAAAATAAATATTGAGGTGTTGTGAATAATATGGGCCCAGGTGAGTATTAGTAAAAGATTTCCTAGCTGGGTGACCTGCGCGCTCTATCAGTATACTTTTCTGGTAAGCAGAGGAATGGTTAGGGATTATTTAAGGTTAGGTAGATAGTTATTATTATAGAGGCTTTTGTAGCGCGCTCTGTTATTAAAGAATAGTATCCTGGCGCGAGAGAAGGGGAGAAACAGATCAAATTATATCCAGGATAGAGAGACATCCGTTAGGCAGTGATGTTAAAGAAATGGGTTTTTAGGCCCTTCCTGAACGCTGTAATGGATGAGGATGTTCTCAAGTGGAGAGGAAGGGTATTCCAAGCTCTCGCCGCTCTGACAGAGATGGATTGGCCGCCGAGCCTACTGTATTTAAACTTTGGCACATTCATTTGATGGAGATTGATTGACCTGAGAGGGCGGTTGGGGACATAAAGAGAAAATCTTTTCCTCAAGTAACCTGGACCCGTTTGATGGACTGCTTGGTATGCCAGCACGAGGATTTTAAATAAAATCCTTTGAGCAACTGGGAGCCAGTGAAGAGTTCTAAGAGGTTGACGGACACTAGAACTTCTGGGTATATTAAACAACAGCCGAACCGCAGCATTTTGAATGACTTGGAGGCGATGAATCAGGTAAGCCGGGAGTCCGCAGAAGAGGGCATTCGCATAATCCAGTCTGGATAATATGAGAGCGCGAATGACCGTCTCCTTGGCCTCTCTCGGAAGCAAAGGGAGAAATCTGCGCAGGGTTTTGAGTGTGGAGAAGCAAATTCCAGTAAGTTTTTTCAGATGGTCCTCAAATCTGAGGTTGTTACTAAACCAGACTCCTAGATTTTTTGCAGGTCCACCGATGGATTTGGGGCATGGGAAATCGGTGGGCCAGAGAGAGTCAATGAAGTTATCTGGAAAGGAACCATAGAGCAGGATTTCAGATTTACTCTCATTACATTTAAGTTGGGCACAGGCCAGCCAGCGAAAGACCGATGATAAACAGAATTGAGCTCTCGATGTGTCCGAGTTGTTTTTGGGCCATGTGAACAAAAGCTGTGTATCATCGGCATAGGCCATAATTTTGGCTCCTAGCTGTTCCGCAAGATAAATGAGAGGGGTCATATATATATTAAAAAGCAGGGGGCTGAGGGTAGAGCCCTGTGGGACACCAGTTGAAAGTTTTTTGGGAGAGGAGGAAAAAGGCGGCATCCACACTTGCTGGGACCTGTTGTCTAAAAAAGATGTCAACCAGCCAAGAGCGGAGCCAGTTATGCCTATGGCCGCTAGTCTGGTAAGTAAGAGGGAGTGAGGGACCGTATCGAAGGCGGCAGAGAGGTCCAATAAAATCAGAGCCGCTCTGCCACCTCCGTCCAGACATTCCCGAATAGCCTCAGAAACCTCAACCAGAGCCGTCTCTGTGCTGAAAGCAGCTCTGAAGCCTGATTGCACTGGGTGAAGAGCCTGAGAGCTTTCAACAAATTTATCCAGCTGTGTGAAGGCGACTTTTTCACATATCTTTGCCAGGGCCGGCAACAATGATATGGGCCGGAAGTTAGCGGGGACCTTCGGGTCTAAGCCATTTTTTTTAAGAAGTGGCAGCAGTTTGGCCTGCTTCCAACATGCCGGGACAGTGGCAGTGGAAAAAGAGAGGTTGACCATATGTGTCACCTCTTGGCCGACTGTATTAGCCAGGCCTGCAAGGACTCTGGCAGGGCAAGGGTCAGCAGGGGATCCTGATTGTAGAGTAGCGAGAATTTTTACAACATCTGTTTTATCCACTGGAGTAAAAAAGATTTTATTGATCGATCAAATGTACTATTATTGAAAGGTTACTTGATGCTGCTATATTGATGTAAATGTATTAACAAATTTGTTTGTACCTGTTATATGTTTCGTCAGGAATCCCGGGGGCAGAATAGCGAGTGGTAGAGTAGAAGCCACGTCGCAGCGAGGTCAGTGGCTCGAGGAAAAATAGTGCATGGTTGGGCAGAACTGGAAGCACTAATTATGGTTTTCTGTGCGAATGATTGAATAAATGATAGCAACGAGTTCGCTGGCAAAACTTCTATCGTGATGTAACCTAGTAAGGGTCACACGGAAGGAGTAGCAGGTTCGTCGGAGCCTGATTGATAGCAAAAGGGTTCACTGGTGAAACTTTAGACTCAGTATATATCCCAGAGTGGAAGAGTCAAGGGAGTAGCAGGTTCTCTAATGCTTGTGTGAAGGGTACGCAGAAGGGATCTATCCGCTGTATATGAAAAGTGAACAAAAGAGGTTTACTTGCAGTGAAATAAATCTTTCCTTTTTAGACACTCGAGTACAGTGGCAAATGTTTTTACGTTGTAAATTAAATAAAGCACTTGAACTTTAAGAAAGAAATTGAGTTTCCGTTACCTTGTGAAGGAGGGAGTCAGTTGCGGAGCTGCTCTGACGTCACTCAGTGCCGCGCTGGTATTGGTCGAGACAGCGGGTGTGTAGCGGAGATAGCATTGTAAAGCAGGGTTGAGCGCAGGAGCGTGAGAACGCATCTCATGAAAAGGCCACGCACCCATTGGTTAAAAATTCCTATAACGACAGTGTTGATAGGTTGTTGAGAAAAATAAGACGCGCTAGCATTGGAAGCATTTGGTAAACAGAGAATAAGCATTTTCCGTGTACTTTGACTTTACGAGATATATGTGGTATCCAAGTCATCCAGAGATTCGACCTGATCCAAGATATCAAGGGTTTGTGAGAGATCAGTGGAGAACAGCTAGAAACCGCATTATGTACGGAGGCAAGAGAAAAATGACACTTGTAGACAAAGTAAAGAATTATTTCAAGAAAGACAAGCCTATCAAAACTAGAGAAGGAGTTATCATTCCACCACCTAATACTAATGCATCATTTATGATGTTTGACATAGGTTACCATTCTTGTGTATGGTTAGAAAATTGGGTGGAATATACTAAAGATGATGGAATTTTAGCATTTCCCTTAGAAGGTACATTTAATGGAAGAATTTTGTTTAATTTGAGGACTCGAATGAATAATTTACATCCCAGACCTAGACTAATGCAATATGAGGCCTTAGAAGAATTGGAAATAGAAGCTTTGAGCGAGACAGACCCAGGATTGACAAAGGGTTAGCTAAATTTTATCCGAAGGTACAGAAAGAGACCCGAGAAAAAAGAATGAAAGAGTGGAGACAGAATATGATGGTGGAGGGACTGTGCCCTGTATTAACAGTAGAAGAGCCCATGGGAGGGAAAAGGACAGAGAAAACAAATCATTTAATGACTAGTGGAGATTCAGACGATGATTATCTGGAGGATTTAATAATGAAAAATCCACCGCCTTACCATGAAGAACCCAGACCCCTAAGTGCGAGAAACCCATTCCTGAAACCAAATTATGGTGAGGGACTAAGTATGACAAATCCCAGTGCCCCGATTCTTAACCCTCCCTTGATTCCACAGATAGTACATGAAACTACCATGGAAAAGGTATTGCAGGAGAGAGAACGAGAGGCTTTAGTCAAACAAAGAACCAAACTTATTCAGAAAATATCCCAGTTAAATACTAGTCCTGAGGCTTTGACAATTCCGGTAACCATTGACCCAGTTGTTCCATTGTACAGAGATAAACAAGCCAGTCCACAAGCTCCAGTTATAACTACATCAGATGTACAGCCAGGAAAAGAACCTCTGATAGTAGATGATCAGGCAAGTGAATGTGAATCAGTGATTTCTCTAATGGATTTACCAATACGAGAACCTGAAAGTGGTTCCATGAGAAAAACCACTCCTGTACCTGCTAGGGAAGTACAGATAGAGACTTCATCAGGTACGAGAAGTGCCACTGTAGTGACTCCTGAAGAAATAGACAGATGGACCAGAGAAATAGAGAGACCTAAAATGCAGCCCAAGCCATTCGGCCTATATTAATTAAGAATTGAAATGGAAGAATTAATGTCGGGAAATGTGGGATTGGAAAGATTAAACACCCTTAGTGAAGAGGAATTATTGTTTATTTGCAAAAGTATTACCCGAAATACCAGAGTGTATCATGAGAAACGAATGGACACCGCAGCAAGCATGGGAATAGACATAAGTAGATCTAAAGTATTGCAAAAACCCTACCAAGCAGAGTTCTCAGACAAAGATTTAGAAAACATGAATGTGTCAGGAAAAAAGGTGCAGATAAGAGAACTGTTAAACCTGTTACAAAAATGGGGAGATTTCGAAAAGTGGAAAGCCAGGTGGGCAAAGAAAAAAGAAGAAAATAGATCCAAACCAACGACTTCTGAATATGTTTTAAAAGAAGCAGAAAAGGTAGAGAAATGATGTCCCATGAGAGAAGTACCAGGTGAAGGATATGTACATGTGCCATGGTCCAGACAAAATATTGTATCATTCACAAATGACTTCCCAAAATTACGAGAGAAACCTGTAGAATGGTACAGACAGGGCGAAAGATTTATGAAAATTTCAAAATGCCTCCTGAAAGATTTAGATGGGTTCTTTGACATTGTGGTTCCTGTAGATCTGTGGACAGAATGTAAAATTGCTGTTGATTGGCCCAATGAGGAATACCCTAGAGACCCAATACAGGGGCTCCTTCTGAAGACGTTATGAGGAAGTACAATCAGGTGATCTTGTACCTGAAAGGAAAGGTGCCTGCAAAAGATACAGACTGGACCCGCATAGAGAGAACTACTCAGAATCGCGATTAAACCGTACATTCATATTATGAGCGTCTGTTACAAGTGTTCAAAACGTACAGTGGGCTAGATAATATTGAAATGAAGGACATGCCCCACTTCATTTATCGATTTGTGGTAGGGTTAAGGCCTGAGATTTCACAGAGGATCAAAGATAATAAAATCTGTTGGCAGGCTAAACCAATTGATGAAGTCCTTAAATACGCCAAGTATTGTGAAGATGAGCTGGAGAATAAGAAAAAGGAATTAAAGGAAAAAGTCATGTGGGCACAGGTAAAATTAGCAGAGCACCAAGAACAGCAGTTGAGTAAAATGACAAATACTCAGAATCAGAGCCCTGGGAGTGGGGGAAAGCCGAGGGTAAAAATGAGCAGAGAAAAGGCCAGAAAGAAATTCCCCTGTCACGGGTGCGGAAAGATTGGACACTGGGGGGACGAGTGTAAGGCTGTACTGAATGATAATGTGCAAATTAATGATTTATATCCACAGACGCAGAATGAGGTACCACGGAAGACTCGAAAATAGGTAAAACAGAATCAGTTGCCTTGTGCACCTAGGCCAAATTATAGGAACAAAGCACAACAGGGGGAAGACACCGTAATTTGGGAAGGAAGGGAGGATAGATATGCAGCAACTTTGCAATTTCTGTTAAATTATACATTCCTCTGTGACGAGCCTTATTGATGGTGCCTGAGGGGGGAGGACGAGGAGTGCGTACTTGGCGCCTCCTTGCCGGTAATCCAGTCAGGGCCATACATTGAAGGAAATGATGTCATCTTTCTGTGGGACACTGGTGCTACCCATTCTACTGTGAGAACAGCTGACGTTCCAAACCTACCCCTCTCAGGAGAAGCGATCCAAGTAGTAGGCGTTTCTAATAAATTAATTAGTACCCCAGTTACAGAACCAATGGAAATTAAAATAGGGAATTTCAAAGAAATGCATAGATTTGTTGTCTGTGATTCAAGTCCTGTGAACCTATTAGGACGAGATTTGCTGTGCAAAATGAACTGTACCATCTTTTGCACTCCAAATGGCGTCAATATTCAGACCCCAGATGAAGACGGAATATACAAATTAATGCTAATAAAACCTGACTCAGAAATTAAAAGAATGACAATACAAGACTTACCTGAAAAGCTCCACCAGACAGTGAAACCAGAGGTATGGGATTTTACTGAGAAAAATGTAGGATTAATGGCAAATGTTGACCCAATTAAAATATCCATAAAGGAAGATGCAGTTTACCCAAATGCTCGACAGTACAAAATGAGCGCAGAAGTAAAAGCAGGGCTTGCCATTGAAATAAAAAGGTTGTTGGAAGCAGGCATTGTACAAGAGGTATTGAGCAGTCCTTGTAACTCGCCCATAATTGGAATAAAGAAACCAAGTGGTACAGGACCTGCGCAAGGTTAATAAAATCGTTGTTCTTGCTGTCCTGTTGTGCCAAACCCTGCAGTGATTTTGTACCAAATACCCTGGAATGCTGGATGGTTTACTGTCATAGATTTATGCCATGCATTCTTTTCACTTCCATTGCATCCAGACAGCAAATGTATTTTCTCATTTGAATTTGACAGTCATATTTACGTCTGGAATCGTGTTCCTCAGGGGTACACAGAGAGTCCTTCGATCTTGAATCAAATTCAGAAAAAATGTCTTAAATCTCTGGTATTACCTAGAGAATCAGTACTGGTGCAATACATAGACGACCTTTTGGTGGCGTCTAAAAGTCGGAAAGACTGTGTTGTTGACACCATTGCCTTACTGAACCATTTAGGTGAAGGAGGACATAAAGTGGCATATCGGGCGCCGCGGATGGACTACTAGGTCCCAGGAGGAACCAGACCGAACTACTCGGTCTCTTTCTCTGCCAGGCGACCCATGAGGCTTTTTACTAAGAAATAACAGAAAAAGCTTGAGGGAATCCCCCTCTAACAGTTATAGCGCCTTAGCGTGCGCAACACATAGTAAAAACCAAACACACACTTAAAATTAAGTTTATTATAATTTTGCACTTTTTCACATTTCTCTTTGGTCCTGAGGAAAGCCAGCTTAGAATTAAAAGGCACTGGCTGAAACATGTAGACCACACTGGACGCCGGAGGTCATTGTAACACTCCTTTAAACGTCCTTTTGCCTTTTTAACCTGCTAACAGAGGCCCAGTTTATTAAATATTGTTAACCCTCGGGTGCTGGGACCTCTAGTATAGCATTTTAAACTTCACCGATCACACCCCTTCACTGCACACTCAGCAGTATACCAGCTCCGCAGTCACCTGGCGTTGTAGCACACCCGGGGCACATTCGGTGCCACTGTGGTGGGCCCGATGATGAAGCATGCCACCGACTAGGTCGGTGGGTGAGGGCTTTCTAAGGAAAACAGTGCCTTTTCCTTATCTAATTTGCTGACGTACCTGAGTCACCTGAATACTCCTTCCCTTAAACTAGCTAGCCCACATTGATTTATATGGACATAAAGTGTTGCCAGACAAATTACAGTTCTGTACCTCCTCAGTAAAATATCTGGGGCACCAGATAGAGAGAGGTGTCAGGAAAGTTACCACAGAAAGGATTAGAATAATCAGAAACATTGAACTGCCCAAAACCCAGAAAGAAATAAGAATGTTCCTTGGGGTTGTGGGATACTGCAGGCAGTGGATTGTGGGATTTGCAGTCCTAGCAAGACCATTGATAAAAATGACAAAGAAAGGAGCTAAAGACCCAGTGGAGTGGGATGACAAAAGCATGTCAGCTTTTATGAAATTACGAGAATGCCTGTGTACAGCTCCTGCATTACGAATGCCTGATTACTCAAAAGAATTTGCACAGTTTTGTGACACACGAGACAATTGTGCACTTTCAGTCCTGACCCAAATCCATGGTTTGAACAGACGTCCAGTGGCATATTTTTCGTCTACTTTGGATCCAGTGGCTGCTGGATTACCTGGATGCCTGAAAGCAGTAGATGCAACTTGCATGAGCCTTGAACAGACTGAATCCATCATTATGGGACATCCTGTAACTGTGTGTGTTCCACATGCAGTTGTATTTTGCTGACCAGAACGAAAACCCAGTATCTCATGCCTAGTCGGCTGACTAAGTATGAGAGAATCCTTGTAGGTGCAGGAAATGTAACCATTGCCCAATGTAATATTTTGAATCCAGCTACCTTACTGTCAAATTCACTCACAGCAGAAGTGAAGGGAGAATTTTAGCATGACTGCCTAGATCTGACTGAGTTCAGCACAAAGCCACGCCTTGACATAAACGAAGAGCCCTTGACTGACGAAGATTATGAGTTGTTTGTAGACGGCTCATGCATGAGATATGAGGACGGGGGCCTAAGCGCTGCCTATGCAGTATGTACTTTGGGAGGTCCAGTGGATGCATCCTACTTACATGGAGTCAGGTCTGCACAAATAGCTGAATTGGTTGCATTGGCAAAAGCCTGTAAATTTGGGAGGAATATGAAAATAACCATATATACTGATAGCCAGTATGGTTATGGGGTTGTGCATGACTTTGGCCAATTGTGGTTGCAAAGGGAGTTTCTGACTTCTTCAGGTACTCCTATCAGAAATGGAAATTTTGTGCAAGAGTTACTGGAAGCAATCCAGTTACCAAAAGAATTGGCAATGGTCAAGTGTGCTGCTCACAAATCTGGTAATGACAAAGTGACAGCAGGTGATCGATATGCTGACCAATTGGCCCAACATTGTGCAAAATACAAAATTGCTATTAATAAAAAGATGGGGGTAAGCGGAAACAACTTCAAACTTCTGGTGCTTGAAGGAATAAAAACATGGGAAGAAGTGAGAGATTTGCAGAATGCAGCAGAACCAAAAAAAAAGAAAGATGGAGAAAATTCAGTTGTCAGAGAAGGAATGAGAATGGTGTCATTGTTTACCTTGATTGTATGCCTTTTTTGCCAGACTGTCTGCTTGCTCCTATGGCTAGATTGATACATGGAGACACACATTTGGGAAGAGATTCCATGATTCGCATGTTTAGGCAGGCATGGTTCAATTCGAAATTCAGAAACATAGAAGAGGCACTTTGCCAAAGGTGCCTGGTCTGTCAACAATTCAATCCCGGAAAGAAAACTGTAGTTTTACCAGGTACAATTGGAAAGGCAGAAGGCCCTTTCATACGACTACAACTCGACTTTATTCAGTTACCCCCTTGTCGAGGAATGAAGTACGTCCTTGTCATTGTCTGTCTATTTTCAAAGTGGGTGGTAGCTTACCCTGCTCGCAGGAATGATAGCATCACTGTAGCCAAATTGTTACTGAGGGAACTCATACCTAGGTACGGTTTTTCAGTCACAATTGAATCAGACAGAGGTGGGCATTTCCATAGCGAAATAATATGGCAAATTTGTGAAGCATTCAAAATTACGCAAAAACTACACTGTGCATATCGCCCAGAGGCTTCTGGAGTGGTAGAACAACTGAATGGCACTATCAAGTCAAGTTGGGAAAAATGTGTGAATCTACTCAAATGGAATGACCTGATGCTTTGCCACTAGTTTTGATGGGACTTAGAAGTATTCCAGACCGGAAGACAGGCTTGAGTCCCCATGAGATACTGATGGGAAGAGCAATGCGGCAAGCATGGGTGCCAGGATACAAACTGATAGACATATCTGATGATTTGGTACTAGAGTACTGCAAGCAACTGGGTGACCAAGTGCGTTCTATCTCTCACCAGATTGGGGAAGACGCCGTCGCCAGACAAATAACTCCAGCACATGACTTGAACCCAGGGGATTGGGTCGTAATAAAGAAACATACTCAGAAGAGTTGCCTTGCACCGAAGTGGGGAAAACCAAGACAGGTGATTCTCGCTACCACCACAGCTGTGAAGTGTGTAGGTGTGCCACGGTGGATCCATGCCAGCCATACGAAGAAAGTGACAGAACCTGAAGAAACTGAGGCTGAAGGTTGTGCAGCTGAGGGGTCTCAAGAATTTGGTCCTGAAGTAGCTGAAGAAGAACAACCGAGCACCAGTCAAGATGATTGGGTCCCAATAATAGACCTGACTCTAGATCCAAGAAGACAAACCTACTTAGATAGAGAGTGTGATAGTGAGGATGAGACAGGAATAGAAGAAGATAATCAGATCATTGAAATCCAAATCAAATCTGATGATAAGGAAGACCAGATAGGGAAAGAACAGATTATCGACACTCCTCCAAGAACTCCTGAGCCTGAATAGGGACAGATAGAAATTAGGGCGGAAGTTTAAGCGGAAGAAGATCAAAAGTTCGAAGTGCTTGAACAGGATCAGATAGAACTAGACAAATGTGTTCAGGAAGAAGAAACTGAAAGAAATCAAAGCCAAAACCAGCATACACCTGAACAAGGCCAGTTTAGTAACCAGGCAGAAGAAGCTGAAATAAGACCTGGAACTAGTCAGACAGGAAGGGAAGAAGAAGATACTGAAGTAGATGTGCCACAAAAGAGCGAGAATAAAAGAGCCGTTGAAGAGGGCCAAAGCACAGTGCCAGTTAAAAGATACAGAAAAGGAGACAAACTACCTAGATTTGTCAAAAGACTGAGATTAAGACTAAAGACTATCAACGAAGAACTTGAGCAGGAAAACAAAGACTCCAGTAAAACTGATCCATCTGTGATAAAACCTACAAGAAGAAGTGCCAGAATAAAGACACTGAATAACAAGTATCAGAGTCCTGAATGGACTTTTTTGGTGTTGGAGGAATTTGAAAACTTGGAAATAAGTGACAAAAGTGATGAAGAATTGATTACTGACCAGACTGACGAAGAAGTGAAACCAACCTGAAAGTTGCCCTGAGAAAGCAACCTGTGAAAAGTTACAAAGAGGGGTTGAAGCTTCTTTTAAGCCAAAATGTCTGATTCCTCTGTGAATGGAAGACAGAGACAAAATTGTTGTAAAACATGCTGCAAAGTATGTTTATGTAGTGTAGCCTTAGTACTTATACTATGGATAGGATTAACAATAGCTATTCCTTACATGATGAGTAAAGATACTAATTTTAACCCTACTAAGACAGTGACAAAGGACACAGAAGAGCTGCAAACGAAAGATACACCACAAAGTGTAGAGAGACAAGAGAAAGCGCTTAGCCTTAGACAAACTAGAATGGACTTAGATGCACCAGATGAGGAAGGACTGCACTATCATAGAATCAAGAACAGAACTCATTTAAATGTATTTGCAAACCTTTTAGTACATTACGTAGAAGCAATGGAGATAGAAGATTGTTACGTCTGTATGAAGCTACCTACTTCAGTAGCTGAGGGTGTGACATACCATCACTTGCCACTAACATATGGAATTTCCTGTAGTATTTTAGCTAGTTTATTCTATAAGAGAGGACCTTTACAGTATTATTACTCTAACTCAGACGTGATATTGCCTGAACTTCCTATACGTGGAAATCTAAATCCTGTACATGCTAAGAGTGAGGTAACATGTTATATGGGAGAATATTTTCTAACTATAGGTACAATAAATTTAGGTGAAGCACATAGAGATAACTTGACATGTTCCTTACATGAACAAGAGAAAATGTTTCTAAATATGGCAGAGAAAAGAAGAGAAAGTTTAAAAAGAAAGGCGAATGACAAAGGGCAGAGAAGTCCTAAATGGGCTGAAAGGGAGCACCTCGAATGGTGGAGCAAATGCTGCTATGTTGCTGGATTTCGAAAAGAAGTGGAAACTTTGTCTTCACAGAGAGAGGACTAGTTATTATAATAACATATTCATTGGTTCCAGTCATTGCGAACACAATTACAAGGTAATTGGAGGTTGGGGTTTCAAAAATGGGTCAGAACCTGTGTTTCCCGGAATCTATTATATATGTGGCAACAAGGCTTATTTCAAATTGCCAGACCATTGGTATGGAAGCTGTTATTTTGGTATTGTCTTTCCAAAGATATACCATGTAAATGAAGTCGCTGGAAGCAATGAAAACACTAATGGATTAATACGTAGTAAAAGAGAAAGTGTTGGAGAAATAATAGGGGATATATTTAGTGCATTGATACCTACAGTGGGAGTGGCTCTGAATGCACACAGAATCTGTAAATTGTCAACAGTAGTAGATCGGTTATCAACTGACACTGCAGGAGGTTTCCTGATGGTCACTACCGAATTGGTTGCGATCAGATCAATGGTTTTACAAAATCGACTTGCTCTTGACACCCTACTGGCAAAAGAGGGCGGAGTCTGTAGAGTGTAGAAATCAAAAGGTATGTGTAAAACATTACTAATTTGGAAAGAGAGCTCAAACCACTGGAGGTTGATAGTGCCTGGAAGAGACTAACTGATGGTCTCTCCTCTGTAGGTAGTTGGTTTTCTAATCTAGGTAAAAGTCTTGTGAGTAAAATACTGATGACAATAGCGGGAATAGGTTTACTAGTGTTTAATTTAATAGTTTGCTGCAAATGTCGAAAACACAAAAAGAAGTATGCTGTGAATAGGAGAGGGGTAAAGAGAAAAGTGGATGAACTCGAATTAGAAGCATTAAATAATCAGATTTATAAAAGAGTGAAGAATTTGCATCCCAATTAAGGGGCTGAGAAAAAGCTTAATAGAAAGTTTGAAGAGATTAAAATGGGTGAAATGTGAAAAGTTGGCATCTGGTTCCATTAATTGTGATGATAGTAAATATCATCAAAGAGGGGATTGATGGAGCAAGGATTCGCACGTTATGCAACTTGCTTGTATTCATAAACCTCGAATAACCCTAACTATGTAATCAATCTGTTTTGTTTTACTAATCTGCCCCTCTTCCAACATTTGGATGTCAGAGAGAAGCTTGCCTATGTGTCTATTAACCGTGATCCGCTTGCCACTTAAAATGGCCGCTGCTACGCGGGGATTTCTACTGCGCATGCGTCTGTCATACCCACGTGATATGACGTACTCGCAGTACTGGAGGGAACATTTTCGCATCTGCGAAATAGAATCAAGATGGCTGCTGTGTGTTCTCACACACCTGAAGCTTGCATCGCTGCTTTTGCAAAGCTGTCCGTTCTGCATAACCAATAATGCTATAGTTATTATAAAGTAAGGGGTGTAGTATAGAAATTCATGGTATACAGTGTAATCATTTATTACTGTGTTCTAAATTGTTTTTTCTTACTTTTCATGTATCGTATTCTTTGGGCCTGGGAGGTGTTTACAACTCCATTTTTAAAGTCCCTACTGTGCAAGTCACGTTGCGGAGGAAAAAGAGCTCTGCAGCAGTGGAACCCAGCCAGCTGGCAGGCACAGTCAAGATGCTCCTGGGAACCGACCTGCGACCTAGCGAGACGAAGCTGTGTTTCCCGGAATCTATTATATATGTGGCAACAAGGCTTATTTCAAATTGCCAGACCATTGGTATGGAAGCTGTTATTTTGGTATTGTCTTTCCAAAGATATACCATGTAAATGAAGTCGCTGGAAGCAATGAAAACACTAATGGATTAATACGTAGTAAAAGAGAAAGTGTTGGAGAAATAATAGGGGATATATTTAGTGCATTGATACCTACAGTGGGAGTGGCTCTGAATGCACACAGAATCTGTAAATTGTCAACAGTAGTAGATCGGTTATCAACTGACACTGCAGGAGGTTTCCTGATGGTCACTACCGAATTGGTTGCGATCAGATCAATGGTTTTACAAAATCGACTTGCTCTTGACACCCTACTGGCAAAAGAGGGCGGAGTCTGTAGAGTGTAGAAATCAAAAGGTATGTGTAAAACATTACTAATTTGGAAAGAGAGCTCAAACCACTGGAAGCTGAACTGTACTAGGATTTGATACATTTGTAATAACTGCTATATTCACCATTGTTATACGAAAGGCATTAGTCATGAGAAAATGGAATTTAAGGGGCGGGTACAGAAATTGAATATTAAGTCTGAGAAAGTCTAAATTGTAGGTGGGGTGATGGCATGTCCTCTTCCCTTTTCAAATCAAAATTGGGGATCCTTACACTTGCAACATTTGGGGGGTGGTACACTGACCTGAAAACAGTATAACTAGCGTAGGTTTAGCTAGAGAAATTGTCCGACTTGTCCGAATAGCTGACCTGTCACTGACCTAACGCACTCAATAGGTGACTGATACAGAGAGCTGCGGAGCACTCTGTTGGGAGGTTCTAGAAACCCATTTGGGGTTTTGGGAAGTGAAAGTGCTGGCGAAGCACTTTGCTGAAAGGTTCGAAAACCCAATCGGGGTTTTGGCAGATTCCTTGCAGAGAGGGAGTAGCGCAGGCGTTGCATTCGAAGCTGCAGGTGTTGGTCTTAACCTTTGGTGAACCGGTCCCGATCCAAATTTGGGGTTATCCTGTCCTGACTGTCCATGAGCTGCACCTACTCGCCTACTGGCACCTAAGTCCTTTGGGTCCTTCTTGTCTTTTCCAACTGACCCGTGGTCAGGGTTGGTCTTCACTCTATCCTAGGTAAATATAAGTCTGTGTGGGTGTTGATATTATCTTGTGTTTCCTATCTCTTACCCTACCCAATTTTTGCAATGTCTGCTTAAATTGTATATGTTCCTTTTCTTTCCCCATTCCTTTGGTAAATAAAATTCTCGCGTGTGTCATTGACTACTAGCGTGTTCCCATTTTTTTTACCCACCTTTAGTTAAATGCAAATTTGTTTCCATATAGTATATGTTCCTTTTTATTACCTTCCCTTTAGGGAATAAGCTGAATTTAATAGTATGTTCCAAATCTTACCTTTCCTTTAGTGATTAAGCTAAACCTGAATAACCGAATTGCATAAAATTTAATTTCCTATTAAACTGTCATCTGAATTGTGAAAGTCGGTTTTGATTTAGTATGTACCCTTTCTTTACCCTCCTTTAGTAGCATTGCGAAAGTCCTTGATTTAAATTAGCATGTTCCTTATTTTACCTTCCCTTCAATTCAAATTTCTAAATGATTAAAATTCTCTATCTTCTGCATAGCTATACGCGTTTTATGATCTTGATTATAGATAGTCTCATTACTTTTCTGCTCATGACATATGATGATGATGATTAGATAAAACTTTGAACCTACCTAGAGTCTGTGGGTATTTCATTTTTCTGAAATGGTTATAAATGTTCTTGAATACTTATCCTAGACTCAACTCCCTGATGCTGTAAGTCTAGGTTCCTAGTATCTATATTGCTAGGTTATAGGTATGGGAACTAGAGAGTAGGCACAGTATCTCATGTTATACTGATAGTAGAGCGTGAGTTATCTAAAATAAATATTGAGGTGTTGTGAATAATATGGGCTCAGGTGAGTATTAGGAAAACATTTCCTAGCTGGGTGACCTGCGCGCTCTATCACAGGGGAACAAGGGTTCTAAAATTTTGGATTGTTCTAAAATGCTGTGAAGGACAGGGGCGGAAGGATTATGTTGGCATCCTAGGAGTGGCTAGGGATGCCTGACATCTTGAACTTTCCACCCACCCATATAAACCTTTGTTCGAAGGAGAGATGGAATAGCAAGACCCTCTGCCTTGATGGTGAAAACATCAGAATCATAGACAGCTGGAAGAAGAAGCCGCCTGATTTCTCACATGGACTAAGATATTTGCCTGCAGCTGACCCCCATGACTAGATGGGTCTCCCTAGGGCCAGGGGTCCTGGCCCCCTTATGCCCTCTGAGGACCAGTTGGGGAAGATCTGGATTTTGCTTCCACCCCAAGTGACCTGCAAGACAGCCGGAGGCTCTGTGGCTTGTGAGCGTGGAAACGAGGGTTCTCGCTGGCTAGTAGTGGAAGAACTGTGCAAGAGGCCCTCCATCAGCAGGAGAAGAGCACTAGCAGTCAGGAAACAAGAACATTAGCACAGGGTGCAGATAAATGATCTACCAATAAAGTGCTCCCTTTTATGAGTCAGGAGGCCTACTGACGATGCTCCTCGTGGTTGGAGCTAACCCCGGGAGGAAAATAGGCTCATGATAAGGAAAATCATCCCAACGCGGCCAGAGTAGTGCAACTTTGGAGCTTGCCCATTCTAATATGCCAAAAAAGGTCAACAAGCATGTGGTGCTCTACCTTATCATCACAAAACGAGTCCTGTGCAGGGCCACTGTCTGGGGTCGAAGCAAGAAGCAATTTTTAGGGTGGGGCATACATGGAACCCCCATCCCCAACTCACTTTTGGCACCGGTTGACCCTTGCCCAAGGGCCCACTGCGGTTAATGCAGTGTAGGTGTACCCTCCCCATGAGCCAGGATGACGGCTTATCGCTTGATGCACTGCCCATGCTCCACATGGGCGGAGGGTATCCACACTGCACTCATTACAGGAGGAAGACAGAAGGATGGCGGCTCCCACCCTGCGGGAACCCCAAGCACATGCTGCCAGCTCTGCGTGGCCCCCAGAGGACACGGGCGGCATCCTGGAGCCATCGGAGCAGCACAGGAAAGGGTGGCTCTCGCTTCCCATCATAGATGCAAAGATCAGGGTGTCCTGGGAGGGAATGGGACGTCACTACAGCACCGAAAAAGTAAGTAAAAAGAAGATGTTTACACTGTGAGGCTACAATGAAAATAACTAAAGCTATGGTTTGAGCTCCCCATAATGCCTCATGAGGGGAGATTATTTGCTTCTTTATTTTTCCTTTATGTTCCCCAAAGGGACAGGAGCATCACCAATATTATTTAAAGCATTGTGGGGGTGGGGGGGGGGGCGGAAGGGGGGGCTGTAGGAATAGCATCAGCTCTCCATGAAGGATTTAAGAAGTAACATTATGTCATCCAGGTCAGACGGGGGCATGACCTAGGGAGACATTGCAGTATTTTATAAGTATTCTTGGGGCTGAACTGTAATGCTCTACAGTTATCGATTGCAAGGATTACCAGAGATGAGTCCTGTAGCTGGATTTTATGCAACCTGAAGTGGTTAAAAAGGCTCCTGTTATATTGATTTCTTAAGCTTTATTTAAAAATTCTTTATTGACAATGACAGTTATTGGACATTGTAATGTATTTGATTAATAGTGCCATTGATATGTAATGTTGCTCCTAACATGCAATAATTGATCTTATAATGTAGCAAACCCTTAACAAAGCCGATATGCTTGCTTTATAGTTGTAGTTACTCTTCAACAAAGCTAATAGACTTGCCTTATATACATAGGCTTTATGTTATATATGTGATGACTTCTTGACAAAGCCAATAACCTTGCTGTATATATTGATGTGGTAATCCTGTGGCAAAGCCAATAGACCTGTTTATTTAAAATGATACCCCCCTACATTCTGATGTTCTACCTGGCATTGGTGGGGGGGTAATGGGATGTTTGGGGTCATGACCCAGTAGGGGGTCAAATGTAATTTCAGAATGCCACCAAGGGTATTTCCACCTGCCTGATGTATATATTTGTAAATTGAAGCATAGTATGTAATAGTGTGTGTTTAATAAATGTAACCTTCCTTTTTCAAATTAAAAGCACTGACTGGACAATAGTTTATCGACTGTTGTTATTTTGTGCCAGTGAATGGAGATTACTAGCCCCCACCACATTCCCTGAGTAGGATTTGGACTGCTTTGCTTAGCTACCCCGAGAGAGTCAAGAGCTACAATGGGGTACTTGCTTCCCAGTGAGGAGACAACTGTGGACCTCTTGTGCAGACGTTGCGTCCTGCACAACTAATTGCACAATCTTTTACAATAAGCATATCAGATAAAAAGTCAGATCAGATGAGATTATAACATGTTTGCAAAAAAAGACTAAAATTAGCATTGTGGGCCAAGGAGGACTGGGGGAGTTAACAACTGGCCTTTGCCTGTTCACGACTGGTTAACGTAGTACCTTAACTTGTGACTTTCCTATATTTTTCATTTTTGTGATATTGCAAGACTATTCTGCAAAAAGCTGTTCTCCTAATACACATTTATCAAAGACATTGGGCTGCATTCCCTTCCTGACCCTCATGCCAGGAGAGTGGACATGTCATCTGAACAACTTAGCCGCCATGGTTTAAATATAATGTTCACCTCAACCTTGGGGGATGCTAAGGCAAAGCTGAGATGGGAAAAATAAGAACCTTGCCTGCTTTAGGGCAAGGCAGTCAGTTACAAATGAATGCAGGATGGGCCAAAAGGATTGTCCCGAGGCAATAAGGAAGCAGTCATGACTCTGAGTCAAGGCCAAGGTGTATTCGAACACACCTGGTCCCAGCAAGGTCAGGTGTGCACTGCATTAATGCCCATTTATTTTTGGATCTCGAACCAGTCAGATTTACAAGAGGGGAGTATTCTGTCCAGGTATATCTTACCTGCCCAGGGCGTTTTTATTTGGGACTGCATAGGTGTCTGTGCATTTGTTTTCTTTGTGTGTCAGCATCTGTGTTTTGACTCTCCCTGACTTGAGCTACCATCCCTATAGAAGTCTACTATTATTTCTAGTTCACCATGAAACCTTGATTCCTCACACTCTTTGGTACCGCCATCTGACTTATACATTCTCTCCAATACCGCACTCTACTATTCTCTTCTGCATCCTCATTGACATAAAGTGTTCCATTTATGACACTATCATTCTACTTGAATTAGCTTTCTTGTTTCCTTCTTTCTGATTTAAAGTGATATTTAATATTTTAGTGCGACATTAGAGGGCATACAACCCACATATCTGAGGGTTTGTGTGGATGTGTCTCAACTGACCTGGTATGAGAGAGTGAGTTTGTGTTAGTGTGTGTCTGTGTATGTCGTGTGTTCATACACTATGGACAAGTCAACCATATTCCATTTCGTAATACTTGTTTCTATTCCGTTGGAGCTATATATAACACGTTAGAAACACCTCACAGTAAAAGGTTTACCTTTACTTCATGGTGTGTTTGAAATGTTGAACCTAGAGGCAAGTTGAAGCGCAGGTTCATGCTCAATTTAGATCCTGGTCCAAATGGTCTACGTCTTACAGCCGCATTTGAAGCATTTTTTAGAGAGATGAATAGGTGAATTTGTTACTTCTGATGATCATGACGCAAGATCCAATATGGCCGTCTTTGTGTTAGTATCTGTAGCATTAGTTGTGTTTACCATCCGTGGGTTGTTGATTCTCGAATTACCACCTGGAACATGAAATAGTAGGAGCAATGCGTTCGTAACATATTGTGAAATGTCGAATAAAAAAATTAAAAGAACTGCGCTGCTCTGAAAGAATACCTGATAGTGTTGTAGGCGTGTACACTATTTTCTGCCTCAGTACACTGCTATTGAATTTCAGGTAAAAGTGTAATGTTTTTCAATGACAATGTTGTCATGCTGTCTACATAATCACTCTTCTAAATTATAAGGTGGTGAATAATTGTGACCGGAGGGGAACCTGTCTAACAGCAAATGAAATAAAGAACCGAAAGGCTAAAGGCAGCAATTGTATTATGCTTTGGAGGTCACACGGTAATAATGTATAACCTCAAGAGTATTTTTTTTTACCGTTGGTCTGAGAGAAAATCATTGATTTGTTATGATCAATATAAACGTTGCAGGTTATTTGCAGGAAATGAAATTACTCTAAAAAGCGGAGTGATGCTTAGTGTGGATGTTTGCAAGGGTCGTTAGCTGTCTTTTCAGCCATATTCGAATTTAAAGTCTGTTTTTGACTGTAAAAAAAGATTAGGTTGATTCCCAGAGGCTTGATAACCAAAGTCAAAATGTAGATTTTAGTGCATATGCAAAACAATGAAAAGCACATTTCGAAAAAAAGGTCTAATTTAGAATTTGGCAGAGCGGAAGTACTGTTGTAAATTGGAGGTGCCTTCACCTCGCCACACTTGCTGTGCTCCCCACTTTATTTTACTCAAAGGAAGTGCCGGGTGTACTCCAGTAAAGACTCTGCTACCTACAGCGATGGCCCCTCCATTAGTGCGGAGGAGCGCCGCCGCACTGACACCAGCCCCAACTAAAACCCGTTTTATTATTACTTTATTTTAATCCACCTGGACCAGCCCCCAGGACTCTGACGAGTTGTGGAAGCTGGTCCAGGAGGATGACACTGTGGAGGGGAGTGCTAGTGCACTCCCTTGTCCCTTCGTTGCACACGAGTTGTTTGGCCGTCCAAACACCTCTTGTGCAGTAAAGCTTTCTCTGGCCTTAGATGCGTTGCTAAGGCTAGAGAAAGCAGGCACAGGCTCCCTGCCTGCCTTGGAGCGCAAAGTTGTAGTGCTCAGGCTAATCCTGATGCTGGCTGCTTTCCTGTAGACTCACGATTGGCTGCAGAGGGATGGAGCGGACGGTGGAGGCAATCCGGCAGTTCGGGCTGGACTGTTCCCATGAGGCACAAGGTCAGACTGATTTGCATATGGCCATGTCTGAACTGGGGTTGTGTGGAGTGCAAAAAAACGATGGATATAGGCCCAGATCTCTGTACTGGGTTGAATGCATGACATTGTTCTGCATTCTGTCCATCAACTGTGGTTTTTGCATTTGTCACCCCGAGTGGGACGGGTATGCGTATGCTCAGACGTGAGTCCCATGCTCTCCACACCACTGGATTCAAGCAAGCCGGGCTGAAGATGGCTGAAATGCCAGAAACCGGTCCTCGGAAGCTTCCGGTCCAGGGAAGGCATGGCTTGGCAGTTCGGGCTGGACTTTTCCCATGAGACACAGGGTCAGACTGATTTGCATATGGCCATGTCTGAACTGGGGTGGTGTGGAATTCAAAAAAACGATGGATTTAGGCCCAGATCTCTGTACTGGGGTGAATGTATGACATTGTTCCGCATTCTGTCCATCAACTGTGGTTTTTGCATTTGTCACCCCGAGTGGGATGGGTATGCTCAGACGTGATTCAAGCAAGCCGGGCTGAAGACGGCTGAAATGCCAGAAACCGGTCCTCGGAAGCTTGTTTCCGGTCCAGGGAAGGCATGGCTTGGCAGTTCGGGCTGGACTGTTCCCATGAGGCACAGGGTCAGACTGATTTGCATATGGCCATGTCTGAACTGGGGTGGTGTGGAGTGCAAAAAACGATGGATTTAGGCCCAGATCTCTGTACTGGGGAGAATGTATGACATTGTTCCTCATTCTGTCCATCAACTGTGGTTTTGCATTTGTCATCCCGAGTGGGATGGGTATGCTCAGACATGAGTCCCATGCTCTCCACACCACTGGATTCAAGCAAGCCGGGCTGAAGATGGCTGAAATGCCAGAAACCGGTCCTCGGAAGATTGTTTCCGGTCCAGGGAAGACATGGCTTGGCAGTTCAGGCTGGACTGTTCCCATGAGGCACAGGGTCAGACTGATTTGCATATGGCCATGTCTGAACTGGGGTGGTGTGGAGTGCAAAAAAACGATGGATTTAGGCCCATATCTCTGTACTGGGGTGAATGTATGACATTGTTCTGCATTCTGTCCATCAACTGTGGTTTTTGCATTTGTCACCCCGAGTGGGATGGGTATGCTCAGACGTGAGTCCTATGCTCTCCACACCACTGGATTCAAGCAAGCCAGGCTGAAGACGGCTGAAATGCCAGAAACTGGTCCTCGGAAGCTTGTTTCCGGTCCAGGGAAGGCATGGCTTGACAGTTCGGGCTGGACTGTTCCCTTGAGGCACAGGGTCAGACTGATTTGCATATGGCCATGTCTGAACTGGGGTGGGATGGAATGCAAATAAATGATGGATTTAGGCCTAGATCTCTGTACTGGGGTGAATGTATGACATTGTTCTGCATTCTGTCCATCAACTGTGGTTTTTACAGAAATCTGGGACAGCATCACCACTCTCTCCATGGATGTTGCCTTTATTACCGAAATGTGGCTCAACCCCTCCTCTCCCAAAGGCTACAAGATGATACACCAAGACGGTGCCAACAAACATGGCAGGGGCATCACCATCATTTTCAATGAAATCATCTGATGCACCATCACCAATGACATCTCCATACCTCTCATGAACACCTCAGATTCCTCCTACAAACTGACATGAAGAGCACAATAAGAAGCACCCTCGCCTACAGACCCTGTAGACCCCAAGCAAAATTCTGCGAGGCCATCCCCAAAATCATCCCACCAGCAATCGACTCTCACCACTACGTCCTACACAGTATCATCAACTTCCACATCAATGACCCAAATGCAGCCAGCTCCATCACCCTCCTGGAGAACCTCAACAACATCGGCCTCACCGAACCTGTGTACAAAGCCAGACACACACTCAACCTTATTTTCACCTCAAGTGTCAGAATCTAATTCAGCCACACCACAGAAATCATCTCGACTGACCACACCGTTGTACACTTCACCATCACTCAGGACCAGCACACCATCAAAAGGCATCAGCTCTCCTCCCACAACAGCTGGAGCAAGGTCACCAAAAAGCAGTGGCCACAGGCATCACCACCTCCCATCCAAAGACTTCAACAGACCTCGATCAGGCCATCCAGAACTTCGACGCCTGAATAATCAACAGCGCCGACAGGGTTGCTCCAATGAAACCTACAAAATCCAACAAGACCTCCAAGCATGATAGCTGGTACAACCCAGAACTATTGACCATCAAGCGCAACTGCCAACAACTCAAGAAACAATGGCACGCCACTAAGGACCCCACTGACAGATTACCTCACAAAACAGCCCTTAGCAGCTATCACCAGCAAATCAAAGAAGCCAAAAAGAAGCCGTCACCACCTGCATCTACCCCGCAGATAACAACACAAAGGAACTATTCCAAATAATCAAAGAATTCTTCAACCTGACAGCCATAGAGAACACTGGCCACCCCTTCAAGAACTCTGTGAGTCCCTCTCAGACAACTTCCACCAGAAAGTCACCAACATCTATAACACTTTCAACCTCTGACCCACCACCCTCAACCGCAAGGACCTCAACCAACCAGTGAACATCAGCCAAACAATTACCACCTGGTCTCCACTCACTGCCTGGATCATCTCAGCCATCATATCTTCCTTCCACTCGGGGTGCCCACCGACACCTGCCCCCACCATGTCAACAACCTCACAACAAACCCAATCTGCACACAACTCACCAGAATTCCGAGCACCTCTATCTCCACAGCAATCTTCGCGGACAGATGGAAACAAGCAAATGTCAGGCCCATTCTAATGAAAGCCTCTACAGACCCCAGTGATCTCAAAATCTATCATCCTATCTCCTTGCTCCCCTACCCACCAAAGTACTTGAGAAAGCCATCAACTAGCAGCTCACAGAGTTCCTGGAGCAAAAGCCCCATCTGGATGCCTCACAATCAGGATTTCGTGCCAACCATAGCACTGAGACCACGCTGATTGCTGCAACAGATGATTTCAGAACACCCCTCAACTATGGAGAAACTGTAGCCCTTATCCTTCTTGACCTCTTTGACCACTGAACTTCTAACCCATTATAGTTAGTTTTCTCCGTGTATCACCTCTCTTTAGACATACCAACCTAGGAGTGATAATAAAGTATTTTAGCCCACTAACAAGTTATTTTTAATCACTGTAACCCACTCCACCACACTGTGCACTACACATAGTCTTCCACTTAAAGTGCTCCTATGTATTTTCCGCAAGTTACAGCACGCCCCAGTTCGTAGAGAACTGAGATGGCCCCAATGATGAAGCATGTCACCGTGGGGAAACCCTGGTGAGTGAGGGGACTGATGAAAGACATTTTTCTTTCCTGAAGACAATCTCTGGTGGCATTGATCCGATGCCCTATCCTTACCCTATGACTAGGTCCTCTAACCCGACAACTCGGGTTTCAGTTGAAGTATAAACAAAAGAGGGCGGACCTAGCTCTATAAAAAAAACTCTACCTCCCTTTCCTTTTTGTGGACTACTACATTTGGTCAGAGCACTTCAGGCAGCACATATTGGCTTGGTGGCAACATTCCACAGAAAAAAAGTCTAGCGCAATCTTGAAAACTTCAATTCAATCATTGTGCAAGTTGTGTTTGTACAAGATATGTACACCCAAAGTCTCTGTGTGTATTTCACAGGTTCAACCAATGCTCCCTTTGTACTTTGCAATAGCAGCACATGACTGAAAATGTCCCAATTTTGAAATGTCCAAATGAAGATAGCACAGTGAGGGAACCTTAAACAGATTTTTTTTAAAGCAATTAGTTGATTACAATATAACATTTTCACATAACGAATTAAACATTTTGAGGACACATTTTCTAACAACAATCAAAGATAAGCAATGTAAATGAACGGAGTACTCAATGTATCAAAACATTGTTCAACAAAATCCTTGCCCTGTGTTTTCCTTAACTTGTCCCTTCTAAAACATTTCCTGCACACTGTCATCCTAATCAGATTAAAAGGTAGCTTAAACTAAAATGAAAAAAATGTAAGTATATGCTCACACTCATGTGAAGAAGTTATCAATAACATCTTGACGTAAGACAATTCCTTCCGCTTGAGAACTATCATCTTCATTTGACATTTCAACATCCTCACCTGGTGGCTCTTCATGGTCTCCATCCTCTGTAATGTATGAGACTTTTCGTTGCAGGGCTACGTAGTGTAATATGCAGCTGGCCATGGCGATGTGGAACACCTTATCATGAATAGAGAATGGCTCCACCATCTTATCCAGACATCGAAATCTGGCCTATAGGAGCCAAATAGCCACTACACGGGCCTCTGTGTTCTTCCATGGATCTCATTGAAGCGGACTTCCCCTGGTGTTGTTGGATTCCTCAGTGGTGCCAACAACATGGTCGGAAAGCTGAGTCTCCTATAAGAAAAAAAAAAGTTAGCAAGAAAAATGTACAATATTTTAGATCATTAAACTCAGAATTAATCAAGCAATATAGCGACAGATTATACTTACCAACAAGCCAGGCCCTCTCAGGTCCAAGTTGGGTCATTTGCAGGAGTATGCTGCTGTTATGTAGTACAGAGGAATCATGGGTTGATCCAAGAAAAGGTGCACACCCACTTGTGATGTACAAATCAGGTAAGAAGACAACTTGACATTTATTGAATGGAAGTTCTTTTGATTGCAGTAGACTCATTCCCTGGCATGTAGTGTCCTTAAGGCAATATGTGTGCCATTAATTGCACCAAACGCATGTGGTAGGTGACCCAAGGCTTAAAAATCTACCTTCACATTGGCAAAATCCTTATTCACTGGAAACTGTATGAAGGCTTTGGGGTGTATCATCATTGAAGAAAAAACGGTTTGTAGCACACTACTGAAAGTTGGTTGTGACATTCCACCAGATGCTGCCACAGTGTATTGGAATGATCCTGTGGCCAGAAAATGAAGTATTGCCATGATCTTGACTAGTGGTGTTATAGCTGTGGGATTCCTATTGTCAGGCAGAAGATCTGACTCCAGCTGATGACACAAATCATGAATTGTTTGCCTATTCAAATGAATTTTTTGATAATATAGCGTTCATCCACGGGGCAAGGTCTGGAAATGGTCTAAAATCTAGAGGTTGATATCTTCTCTCTCTTCCTGGGTTCATATGACTGCATTAAAAAAAAAATAATTAAATATAGTTTGCAAACAATTTTTCTAGATTTAACACAAATCTCATGTATATGTCAAAATATAATTAGTTACTCATCTGTACACAACATATCTTAGTGTTTTCTTTTAGTGAAAATAACATTCTGGAATTCTTTTTTTCAGGAAATGTGTAAATAATACAATTTAAATGTGCTATTTACACTTTTGTAAAAGAAAAACATGTCATCTAAAAAGCAGTCAACGGCAGTATAAACAAAACCGTGCAATATAAGTATTTTGCAACTGTAATCAAACTCGCCACTATACTGTGTGGTGGTGACACAATTTACATGCACAAACACACATTTAAACAACCTAAAATGACTGGAACCTGACCTCGCTGTCATCGCACGTGCTATCAGATGGCCGTTGGCGGAAGTTGACCGTGTAGTGGGTGTAAACCTCCATGACAAACAATGCGAAAGGAGTAATCAAATATCAATGCGACAAGGGAGAAAATGTATGGAAAGCACACAACCAAATAATTAAAAAACAAGATTGCATTTATTTATATGTAAACTTATTCATATTAAAAACATTTAATAAAAAAGCATAATAATCCAATCATTGCATGAACAACTCAGTAATACAATATTCATATACTTGTAACACAATTACATAAGAAAGTCATAAAAAAGTGGCAGACAATGTTAATCGACGCGCGTTTCGGCGTTATTGGGAACGCCTTCTTCAGGAGCCACAATAAAATCTGAAAAACATACGTAAAACAAATTTAAAACAAAAAATAGCAATCTCAAGTTCCAATTTTAACAGTGAGAAGTACATATGAAGAATATACCTTTGACTGTGCTTACATACCAAAGACTCCCTACTTGTGTAGCTAAAAGATGTAGCTACACAAGGTACAAGCTAATAGTTTTATATTTGAGCAGTAGTATATGAGCGAGGGGGAATGGAGGGGAGGGGCATAGAAAACGGGGAGGGAGGGATACCCTATAAATGAATCAAATACACAATAAGTAAAATGGGACGATGAACTCAAGAGCTGCAGAGCTCTGACATTGAATTGCCTCATAACTGCCTTGGACTACATAACTTCCTTGAACTGCATGAAGAAGGATAGATCTATGTATGTATATACAAGAGTAAGCCTCTTAACATAACCCTTTTGGAGTTTAGAATTGTAAATGACTTCAAGTAAAGGCCCAAAATTCCTATATCTATTGTAGCTATTTGAGGAAATAAGGTCTACAACTGTCAAAATTATATGATACAGATTGTTTAGAAAAATCACTAAATAGGGTATCTATGGCGCCACTAGAGAAGGACTCAAAGTGGCCTTCAAGTTGTGTAGTAATGTAGTCAAATTTCAAGGGGTTATTCAGTATGAGGAGGCAGGTTTATATGTCATGAATATTTCTCATTACTGTATTTTAAAGTTTAGAATTAATAATTACCATTAACCTCCATGACAAACACAGCAGTAGGCTAATGTGCGTGAAAGCAATGTACAAAAGCCAATGGATGTGCCCATCTCTGTTGACGATCGTGCATGTTGTTTACATGTACGCAGAGTTTAAAAAAAAGCTCTTTTCCCTCAAAACTCTGCAGCCAACAACACCTCTTCAACTTTTGCTACTGTTTCAGACCTCTGGGAGACACAATGCCAGGAAGAGCAGATGACTGGGTCCCAGTCTTCTTGACAGAGGAGCTAAAATTACTGTCTACAGAGGTCCTGTTCCTGTACAGCCAGCTCCATGGCTCACCAGAATAACAGTTACATGTTTAAAATAAAAATGTTATTCTGACTTACTTGTTTTTTTTAAACACAGGCTAAAATGTTTCTTTTAGTTTTCAAGGGAAGTGTAGTGATTTACGTAAATGTTCTGTTCTTTTTAAATTACATAAAACAATGATGGTGTGTATTGTTAAACACATTATGGGCCTCATTTAGATCTTGGCAGATGGGTTACTCCGTCACAACGGTGACAGATATCCCATCCACCGAAATATAATTCCCATTATATCCTACGGGATTTATATTTTGGCAGCCAGGAAATCCTTCACATTTGTGATGGAGTAACCCATCCACCAAGATTTGAATCAGGCCCTAAATGTGACAATATTTGTATGTGTTGGGCATTTGTCACCCTATATTTTATTTGTTGTGTATTTCCATGTAAATACATATGTATATTTGATAAGCTCCTGTGAAATCCACTAAATTAATATTATGTTAAGTTAGAAGATACATTACATTTTCAGTACAAATTAGCACATATATATTTTACACACCAAATAAAAGATGTGTTTGCTATTTGTATTTTCCCACAATTCACTCAGCCTCCAACCAGTTGATCACGATCTACCAGTAGCTTCCAGACACCTTCAGAGTAGCTCAGAGTTTTTAGTGTATTTTTAAAATAGCAGATGCGGAGCCTGATAATGAGTACTGCAGAGTCAGAATCATGCCCCAGCCTGGGCTAGACGTAGGAGTGTCTGGTAAAAATGCACAAGCTGTTTATCCTTCAGTGGTTCTCGATGATTTCCATTGATTGGAAGCATGTCTTACTAAAGAAAATCTTACAGACCCTAGATGATGTCAGTGGCCTGGATTAGTGAGATAAGGACAGTACCAGGGATAAGGGTACTCAACAGGTTAATGACAATATTTTTTCATTGTATGAAAAAATGCTCATAACATTTCAGATGAAACTACAAGCTAATACTTGGCAACGATCTCTCAACGTTGTGTTACATCAATGCAAACAAATAAAAAGTCGCAAAACAATGTTTTTGCTTCTAATGCTGTATCCATACTGGTCTACACACTTGAGAAGAAATCAATATGGAAGACCATCACCAATAACCTGCTGATCCTGGGGGTCTTCAAGTGGTGCAATATCTATTGCCTTAAGAGGTGGGAGGACCTACGACACTGAACCAAAAAGTAAACTGATGTCCAGCTTGGACAGTCTTCCCTACATGAGAATCACGTGTGCCATTCCCTGACCCCCTAATCGCCCGCATACTTGCGGTGACCTATCCCTAGCTTGATGGGCAGTTGAGAGCCCAACAGCAGGATCAAGGGGGTAAGTTTTTTGGAATTTTTCATGTTACATAACATTTTTTTGTTATGGCAAAATAATTGTGGCATCAATGGTTGCCAAATGCCCAATGCACAAGAAGTGTTCTTGGAAGTGTCAGTTTTGCCCAAGGTGTATAATGATGGCTTTTGTACATGAATTTGTGGGAAATATTTCCACTAGATTTCTGGTCAGTACCAAATGACTCTTTCTGAGCAGACACCTGCCTACCTAATCAACATATATACCTGAAATTGCTATCTGTAATAAGGGGTGTTTGTACCAAACAGGCCACAAGTTATCATTGTGTCAGGTGTGATGCTCCGTCACAATTGTGAAGGATGATAAGGTAGCCCTATTACAAGTAATATCGTATAAAATGTGCTCAGGATAGTGGATGTTTCAAACGTCACATTGTTGAGTTGGTATTTCAAACAAACAGTAGTGAGCAAGCAGACCAAAATGACTAAAAACAATAGATTAAATACATACATTTGTGATTAAAAACATCTCACAAATATCTTTATAATCAAAAAGACAATTTAATTCAAGTATAAATTGATGGGATTGAATGATGTCTTACTCCTTCACAAATGTGCATTTAGGCCTGTCTGTTTTTTTTTAAAATGTTTGTTTTGCATACATTTTTAGAAGAGACAGGAATGTGCACACATTGATGACAGAGTAGCACATATCCAAAAAAGCATTGCATTTTAGATGTCCATCATTATGTCCATATGATATATCTATGATGAACAAAAATAGGATACTTAAAGGGACTTTTGCAGATGGACTGTTACATCACATATTTGTTGGGGTATCCCATCTTGAAAACTCATAATCAGCCACAACTCATACCTCATTATTTAATTGTAGGAATCCGTCCAGATTTGATCTGTTGCATTTCGTAACTTGCATTTTAACATTTGAATCAAAAATTGTATATGAATCGGTATATGAAATATTTATTGTGATGTGCCAATTTTTGCTTAAAGTTAATGACAGCATATTTCAAAAATGTTTCTAAAATTGGAAAACAAACTGGGAATTATATTAGATGTTTTGGATTTAAATCTAATAATGTTTTTCTTCTGTAATAAAGTGGATTAGAAATGTATCAAACCCTGTGTTTTTAGCTATGCTGTAGATGTCATTTGCAAATCGCCACAAAATGTTTTTTTAATTTCTTGTACAGCGTAAGTGAATACATAGCACGTGATACATTGATAAGCAACTTCAGTACTGGATACATTCAATATTTTAGACTTTTTTGAAAAATAATTAAGTTACTTAAAGTAAGTGTTACTATTGTGAAATGCCCAAGAAAATGGAACATGCTTTCAGATTCAACAAATATTGGTACAACATTGTAATAGTTGTTAACACATATTATGAAATGTTTGAATACATATATTTCAGATTTGTTTGCCTTGCACACACACTGTACAAAAGGTATTTTCTCATTATATAATTTTTTATGACATAACTTCACTATTCAAAATCACAAATCAGAACCATTCAGAGGTGATGCATACTTCCTGGAGTGAATTTAAAATGGTTAAGAGACAAGATTATAAACGATATAAGATCAAGAAGAGGACTTTCAAAAAACTGTGACCAAATGGTTTCTGAAGTTGTTACCTACATGCATGAGATTATTATAAACATGAACTAAAGTTTGAAAGAGTTGAAGCAGGTGAAATCTGAGCCTTTGGAAAATGTTTTGAGAAAAAAATGCTATTTACAAAGGTACAATAAAACTATTGTATATGTCTTTTCAGCATCTTCAAGAGCAGGTGCAATGGACGCTGTCCACAAAGACGGAGAAGCAGGTTAACATTGTGCTTCATGTGCTGAGACCACCGACTCTTCCAAACACACACCTACACACAAACCAACACCAAATAAACCCAAATGCACACACTCCCCAAACAGCATACATCTGCCAAGAAACATGCACCCAAATATACACAACATACACCATACCCACATGCAATTGTTAAAACAACAGACACATGCACATCACCCACTGAAACTCCCTCTACCTCCCAAACCCAATCCTCTCCTACCCATTCTGTCCTTTCTCCTCCTTCAGTTTTTTTAGCAGATCTGTCTCTCGCCCTTTCCAAACACAAAGTCTCTCCTCCCAGGAAAGATAACTGGGGTGCCTGCTCTGTGCTCAATAGTGTCCCCTTTCTGAGAAGGATCTCCTTGGCAGTTTTCACAGGAGGCAAGTTTGCAGCAACAGCACAACAGTTCAGTTCTGGGCATTTTTTTGTTTTTATATTTATTATTTTATTCTAATAAATGTGATTTATAAGAGAAGTACTTTATTTTGTCCTAAAACAACTATTTTCTTTTCCCCAAGTTTGTCCTGACATCATTTTCCCTTTTCAATTATTTGATTCCTAGAAATGTTACTGGGTAAAATGTGAAGAACATATTGTTACTGACCATTAGGACTGGAATTGCATCATTTTTTTAAAATGTCTACTTCTTGTTCAACATCCTATAATCGCAGCAAGCCCTCAATTCTCCATTAGCCTTTGATATGAAGAACAAAGGAGAGGCTGCCGGAGACCTAGAAGGACGAATGAACCCCAACTTGACATAACTGTCTAGATATGCACGAAGATGTACCATTTCGGACTCCGACAACGTGTACACTCTGCAAGAAGGGAGAACGCTGTTGTCAATCAAATCTATCCGGCAATCGTATCTTCTATGAGGGGGTAGTGTCTCCGCCTTTGCTTTATTAAAGACACCTGCAAAAGCCTGGTATTCTAGGGGCAGACTAACCTCTTTTTCCACCACCGTAGCAATACACCAAGGTGCTGCCAGCACAGTCGCTGGAGATACGCATTCTGTCAGGCAGTGTACCCTGCAGAACTCTGATGAGAATTTCACCGCCCTATCTGTCCAGTTCACCTCAGGATTATGCTTGTAGAACCAAGGCATCCCAAGATGATTTCATACTGTGGTGCGTCTATGATGTTGAGCACTTCTTCTTCAGAGTGTTGCTTCCCTTCCCCTGATAGAACTAGTCTCAACTCCTCTGTCTGTGAAGTGATCTTTCCTGATTTTAACGGCTTCCCGTCCACCGCCACCACTTCTTCTGGAACCTTCCATGCTACTACCCCTAATGACAACAAACTTACCAACCCACTGTCTATAAAATTGCCGGTAGCTCCTGAATCTAGCATTGCCAGTACCTGGTGTACTTGGGACCCCACCACCAAGCCTCCTTGTAACACTATAGGGCTTCTGTGGCTGACAGAAGGTTAGACGCAAGGGAGGGTATCTTCATACCCGGTTTATCCTACTTAGGTTCGTACTCGAGGAAACCTCCGTCTCCTCCTACTTTGGAGACCGCTGCCCTTTTTGTCCGAAAAGAGGGGTTTTGTGTCTTCGGTTTCGTAGGACATTCTCACACATAATGGCCTCTCTTGCTGCAGTACATACACAAACGCTGTGTACGGCGATTCTCTCTCTCGATACGGGACAACAAAGCCCTTACTGCTCCTACCTCCATGGGTTCCCCTCCTGCTTCTCCCTGTGACGTCTCCTTCTTTGATAACCTCTCTCCTCCTCTATCATGGATGCGCCCATCCAGACGCAATGATAGACTGACCAAATCCCCACACGTGCGAGGTTGGGGGTTTATAGGAGCTATCACGTCTTTAAGTTCTCCACACAGGCCCTGTTAAAAGAGCGACATGCGCTTTTCCTCAGGCCATGCTGCTTCTGCCACCAGCCTGTTAAAGTTGGTGAGGTAGGTAACCAAATCCCCCCTTCCCTGTCTCAATGCCAATAGCTCTTTGTCTGCACTGAAAGAGGTAGTTCTCCTGTCAAACACCCCTTCAAATGCACTTCTGAAGGCGTCCCAATATGACAACACTGCGTCGTTGTTACGCTCTAAAGGTACAGCCCAATTGGCTGCGTCTCCACTAAGATACGAAATGGCAAAAGCCACTCGGGAATGATTGGTAGGAAACGAAGAAGGCCTACATGAAAAGTGCATTAGAATCTGCGTAATGAACACCTGTACCTTGTGGGGATCTCCCGTATACCTCTCAAGTGTAGCCAAAGGTATCGGTTGTGCAACTGTGACCTGTATCGGGGTACGGCTGCTGTGCTTGCATCAAAGGGATTCCTGTTGGTCCTATCCACCCTTTCCCCCAATGCAGCTGTTTCTAAACGTGATGCGGCTAGTTCCTGTTGTAATGCCTCCATTATGTGTACTACATCCTCAAGTGTCGTCATTATAGCCACCGACCTGACCAGGAGGAGCGACCTATTCGTGGGTGCGCAATTCTCTCAGGCTTCTCACGCTCCTCAGGGTCAGGATGATGCTATAAGGGTTCCACTTCCAGATCTTTCCAAACTCTGGGATAAATACACAGAGTTCTAGTTGGATCAGGCAGGGGATAAAGGACGGAAGGGGGCTGCAGGGACAAAGGCTCTGTAATACATAAGTAGACAACATAAAGACACTTCATACATATATTCAGCTACTCTCATTTCGGTCTCACTAAACCATAGATACCTTTAGATGCAGAACCTTGTTCCAAAACTCTCAAAGTAAACCATATGTACCCTTCCAGAGTGAGGGAACCAGCAAGGCCCTCTTTGTTCTTTGGCCCAGACACGACTTGCAAACAACTGATACACCCGGAATTGGGTTAAACCACAATGTATCTTATCTTATGGAAAGTCTTGTACGAAGCCCTCAGTACAAAGAAAAAAGCCCTATTCCCTAGTCTTTGAGTGGCTCCTTATATACTTCCATAAAAATCCATCCGCAGCATTCCTCCTCCTTGGAGTTCAACACGCTGTCAGATGAAAGCGAACCAACAAATATCAATGTACTAGCGCTCCTCCTCACGGGGGATCAACACGCTTCCACAGTTCACTACTGCAACGTATTCCCAGTGCGGCTCCTCCGTCCGGAGTTCAAGTCCGCTACTTCTCGTAAAGCTCCTGAGCAAGCTAGAGGTCCGTTACTGCACGGACGCCCTTTCCCAATGCTCCCCTAAAAAAGTCTCGAATAACAGTCCGAACAGAGACAAAGAGCTGAGACTCGACTCTTCTCTCCCTACCTGGCTGCGTGGTGTTTCTCGGTGCTCCGGCTCCTGACAGGGTGAATCCTTCCCCTGCGCCACGAACCGCAATCACCGGCACTAAAGTCCTCGCATCTCTGATGATCCAAACGACTACAAACAAACACGGAATTGTGCACGCGCGGAAGTGCGAGTTAGCTCTTTTTAACCGCACCTCCCGCTGAGCGCTCTGGGACTAGTAGTCCCTTCTTTCAACTTCACTCTCGGCAGGCGCCATCAGCTGGAATCCTGACAATCTCTGGCAATACTCCACATTGTGCAGTGTGCAAATTTATTAAAACCTTTTGTGTGGTGGGGTAGGCCAGGATTTTTTCTGTTTAGAACCTGGATAATTGAACTTTCTAATCGTTTTTCTCTTACAGAAGGTAATGTGTGGGTACCTCGTAATGTATGGACCGATCTTAAGATCCTCTCACAGTAGGTGCCAGTGTCTATTTAGCACCCTACTTGCTTCATTCACATTCCTACCATACTTGATAACAGGAGCCAAAATATGTGCAATCTCTTTTTCTATTATCCCTGTCGGTTTTTCATCTGTCCAAATTCAATGCCCTGTTGCTGGCAGCCTTTACTGTCAGTAAATCACATTCTCTAATAAGAATCATCTGTCTTATATCCTTAAGGTTGTTTTTGAATTCTGTGTCAGAGCTACAGTTTCTCCTTGCCATAACCATCACCCCATATGGGATGGCTGACAATTGATAATCAGGGGGAGTGCTTGTTTCATGTAGAATGAAGTTGCAAGATGTCTCTTTCCTATGCATGTGGCTCAAAAGGTTGGGGCCACAAGTGTACAGTTCTAAATCCCCAAAAAATATTTTCTCACTATCATAATTCATGGTTCAATGACATGTTCCATGTGTTGGAGTTAAGATAGGTAGCAAACTCCAACAATTCATCTAATCTCCCAGTCCAGACCATCAGAATGTTGTCACAGAACCTGACCCAGTAATGGATTAATTCCCCCATTTAGCACTACCAAGGCCCCAAACCCGCTCCTCCTCAAACCATCCCATAAAGAGGTTAGCGTAAAAAGGAGTAAATTTAAAGCCCATCATAGTCCCGCATATCTGATGAGACTGTTAGACTTGGCACCCTTGGTGTGGCTTCCCCTATCTTTTTTTACCTCTACCTGCTGTATTTATGGACTGTGTACTGAATTTCTTTTTGCTGGTTTAGGAACTCTTGTTTCAGTAGACCAAAAAACATTAGGATGATAAGGGCCCAAGGGTACTGAAATATTTTTAGGAACAAGGGTCCATTAGCCTAGATGGAAAAGTAATCATCATTAATACAATAATAAGTTCCAAACAGTTTTGATAAACAAAATCTAAAATATTTATTGTCAATACATAAATTCAACAAAAACATATAAATATGGGAATTACCCCCTCCAGAGTAATTACAAGAAACAAAGAAAAATAAGCAGGTGTTAAACATGACAACAAAAATAATGTAGACACATACAGGCAAAAAATCAAAAATCTGTGACTAACATTTTTATATAATACTTAAGTCACTTATTGCATAGCCCAAAGCACTGCTGCACCCAGAAAAGAAATAATTTCAGACATAATTTTAATGGGTCAAAGTGTATGTTGACTGCATTTCCATCCCCTGAAGATATGGGATCATCATCAAGACTGGGGGGTCAGTTGCCTGACAAAGTATCAATGGTGTATTTACATTAAACACATGTTTTCATAACAATCTGTGATAGCATACACCAAGTCACATATAATTCGTGCCTGTGAAGAATTCTTTATAAATTTGAACGACCTTGGTCGGAAATGATATCCTGTGCCCACAAGTGTAACTATATATGAGGAAATCCAAAGAGTCCGTTCTTGTTGAAACAAAGCCACTAATATACAAGGGTGTCGAGGGGTTAAAAAGGGTTATCATACTATGGTCGAAACTTCAACAGATTATGGGTTAGACAGCCAAGCATAAATGAACAATCTCCTATGTGCAGAAGCATAAATAAAGCCTATAGCAGGTTTTACCGCTGTATTCATTTCTGTACAACAGATTCTTACTCCTACCCAAACCTAGGGGCCGTTTAGGATTGTGGCGATTCCGCATCCTCCGGGCCGGCGGAAGCCACCGCCGGCCCGGAGGATGCGGATTCACCGCAGCAGTGCCTCCAAAGACCCCCCACCAGATTAGGATGGCTGGGGGGGTCATCGGCTGACGGGAAAACCGTCCGCCGCTTTTCCGCCGCGGTCCCCTTCCGACCGTGGCGGAAAAGCTCTAATATGGTGGCGGTGTCTATCAGACACCCCCAGCCATGTTAGGATGGGGCAGGAAACATGCTTTTCCATGGCAGCTTTTCCGCCGTGGAAAAGCATGTGGTCTTTTCAGTTTGGGGGCCCGTTGCGGGCCCCCAGGGTGTCAGGGGGTGGGGGGTGCACATGGGGGGTACCTATGGTACCCCCTGCATTTACATGAACATAGCGGCAGGCACCGCGCGGTGCCTGCCGCTTCGTGCATGTAAATGCAATACATGCATTTTTAACCTTGCGGCGGGTGCTGCTTCAAGCAGCACCCGCTGCAAGGTTAAAGATACCGGATGTGACCACCAGGGTGGCGGTCACATCCTAATTTGCATGGAGGGACTGCCGCTGCCCATGCGGACGGTCCCTCTACCTCGGGGGTGGCGGACGGACGCAGGTCCATCCGCCATCCTAATGACCCCCTTAGTTCTGTTAGATTTTAGGTCTCTTCCCTAATCTCTTCCCTAATCTTGACCCATATTTTATACAAAAAATACATGTGAAAGGTTCAAATTCATTACTTCCACTGCAACCTGACTAACAGTAAAATATGTGTTGGAGTTTGGAAAGGTCAGATTTACTAATCCCACTTCAACGCAAGCATCAGTAGATAAAGTGAGATAAAGTTTGATTTACTATGTCAATTCGAATGCAAGCAATTTGTAGGTATCAACCCAGGCTATCTTGTAGACAAAACACTAGCTATGTCAAAACATTATAATGTACAAACAAAGAGCATCCTATCTAAATATGTTGAGGCTGTTGACTGACAGACTACAGCCTCAACATATTTAGATAGGATAAACATCATTGTTTTCCCAATGTTTTAATTCTCATGTTTTATTTATAAAGAATATCTATTTTATTGCATCAACTTATCCTGTATACAATACGTGACTGTGAAAATGATCTTTTTTTAATTAAAACAAATATTTTTTTATATCAATTCTATGTTTGTGTTATAGTTCATGCTCTTTGTTTGTACATTATAATGACATAGCTAGTGTTTTGTCTACAAGATAGCCTGGGTTGATACCTACAAATTGCACGTTTTTCCCTGACCCAGGGTCTTTATCCTTACCAGGGGGCCCTTGATATTTCACAAAAAAAAATTCTAATGCAAGCAACAGAATGGAAAGTGTTGGACTTTCACTCTTCCAACTTTAACGTAGGCAACAGCACGGAAAGTGCTGGATGACAGCACACAAGCTGCTAGTCATCCCATCATACCAGCACAAACCCTCTTCCCTAAATTTGATCCATCTCTCATTTGAATAAAATATTCTAACTGTAATTTCTATAAATAATTAAAAAGTAAAAAAAACTAAATTAATTTATACAATTATGCATAAGATTATATTAAAGACTTTCTGCCCCATTGCTCCAAAGTTACAGAAGTTACAAGGGTGTCTGCGCTATGCTGCTTTTTTTGTGCTGGCACAGAGGTGAGTACAGGCATGTGCCATATTGTTGCAAATGCAGCGCACTCCTGCACTTAGGAAATGATGCAGCTCTGTGCAGTAAAATTGCTTGGGGCACCGAGCTGCTCCATTTTCTTGTAAATATGCCCCAGTGTTATTTGAGAACCAAGAACAACATTTTAAAAAAAACAGCAATTTATGCCACTTTTTATACATTTTTGCTTGTTGCACTTTATTGTGGAAAGGTTACATAAGTGATTGGGACCAGAGCAACACAAACAAATGCTATCACCTTGAGTCTGACTCGATTGTTGTGGAGGAAGATAAGGTAACTTCCAGTTTTGCACGGGAGATCGGCGTTCTAGCGGCCCGGCTCCCTCTATTAAACCGGATGCTCACTACGATGCGCAGCCCATCTGAGCCCGTCCGTGGCCGGATGGGGCCAGGGGCTACAAACCCTGCTCCAATTTTTAATGGCCAGAGAACTTACTCTCAGAATTTACTTCATGCCCTTCGGCCTAAGCCGCGTCCTAATTGTATGCCTCTTACTCCTGGCAAATCCACTTCTAGCTGTCCTTGCTATGGTTGATCTTTTTCCACACTACCCTGCAGGGAACCTACTCCCAGCAAACATAAAATGACGCTCCATTCTGCTAATAAGGACACAGATCCCGCACTGAATTTGTTTTTTTCAGTATCAATTGTAGGTTACTCTCTAAGCATAAGGAAGACATTTATGACCCTTTTACTGAATTCACAACCAGATGCCATTTTCCTCACGGAGACTGTTCGGGACCCGATATTGCAATTGCTCTACCACCTAACTACACAATCCTTAGGAAAGATCGTGCGGACAAAACCGGAGGGGGTATAGCAATAATTTTTAAAAGTGCGTACACCTGCAAATGGGAGGACCTATCCTTTAAGGGCTGTGAAGCTAGTCTTTTTAAACTCTTACTGTCTCCTAATTTCATTTTTTCAGGGGTTTTGATCTATGGCTCACCAGGACCAGCTGAGGCATGGGCAGCTGCACTCCCAGGTCTCATTGCCCCTACATTGTTGGAAGCTACAAATGTTACTATTCTAGGTGATTTTAACATACATTTATTGAAGCCACCTGTACTACTAATTCCACCCTCATTACTGATCTCGCTGCAATGAATGTCTTTCTTTGCAACTTAGTCCCCACCGATAAAGCAGGGCATTTATTAGACCCCATTTTCTTTAACGTAGTCCATATTTCATGCCAGACAACTTTCCCAATTTTATGGTCTGACCAATTTTTGGTCGGCTTTAAGGTGAAACCGGAAATGTGGCATGATAACCCCTCTATTCCGTCTATTAAATTAGGGTCTAGAAACTGGAAAAAGCTAGATGTTGATTGTTTTAATCTTCATCTTAAAGACACCATGCCTGCTATCACCATAACACATATAGATGATGCTGAAACTGTTCATAACTGGCTGACATCGTCTATTGATGCATGCCTGCCTTTGAATAATAATAAATTGAATCACCATCGCCCTCCCGCCCCTGGTTTTCGGAAAAACTAAAGGCAGAAAAAACTAAATGTAAAACCTTGGAGAGATGCTGGAGAAAAGACTATGAGCCGGCAGCTAAACTTACGTATAAACTAGCTTTAAAAGGCTATCATGCTCTGTACAATGCCGCTCAGGCTGAGCACGCAAATGACACAAGTTTACTGTCACATAATATTCCCAAAGTTCTGTTTAAAGTGGTGAAAGAACTGTCAGGCACAGCTTGCCAACCGGAGCCACCGGGGCTAGATGCTATGCAATGCGAAGATCTGGCTGAATTTTTTGTTGACAAAAGTGATAAAATGTATGCAGAATTTAATAATACCACAACAAACGTGGAGTTGCTATCTAAGACCTTTGCCTCACCTTTCGATTATGCTATCTTGACCCTGTCACAGGGCACTAATGCTGGACTAAGTAATTCACTTGCTTACTGGATACCTTTCAACATTTCTTCTTTTTGTCGTACTTTAACTAGCATCAAATCCGGTTCTCCTAAGGGCCCCCTCCCCATCTCCATTCTGCAGAAACTGGATTTACCAATACTCAATATCATTATGGACCTCCTTAATGCATCGCTATGCGAAGCCATGGTTCCTGTGACCTGGAAACTTGCCATGGTCCTCCCCTTAAAACAAAAAGCTAATTCTGATCCAGAAGTTCTATCCAACTTCTGCCCGATCTCCCTACTTCCAGCTTTCTTCAAAATCCTGGAAAAACACATCAATCTTCAGCTGACACAGGTTGTTGACTCCCAGAACATTCTACACCCATCCCAATCGGGATTTAGAGTTGCTTCTCTACGAAATCCACGCTCTTAGGAGTCACTGAAGCTATTCGCCAATGTGTTGATAAGGGAGATACCGTGGCACTCATTTTACTTGACTTGAGTGCTGCATTCGACACTGTATCCCAAACAACTCTTTTACAAGTCTTACAATTTTGGGGCATTGTCGGATCAGCACTCAAGTTGTTGTCTAGCTTTTTGTCTAACAGGACCTTTCAGGTCTTCTCCCCAACTGCAAGCTCTCAGACCCATGCTTCCACGTATGGAGTACCTCAGGGCTCTATTCTCAGCCCATTAATTTTTAACACCTATGTTAGCCCCCTGGCCACTATAGCAGAGGAGGCTGGGATGACCATATATTCTTATGCGGATGACACCCAGCTTATATGCTCCTTGTCTACCAAGGAGACTTCGAGCATGTCCCCACTCCAGGTTGGGCTGCAAAAGATAGCTGGCTGGATGCACACAAACAGGTTGAAACCTAATAGAGGGAAAACAGAACTTCTTATCTTTGGTGGAAATAAAACTCTGTGGGGTCTCCAGCAATGGCCACCTCAGATAGGTGACCTCCCCACCCCCTCACAATCTGTTCGTAACCTTGGTATAATCATTGATGACCAGCTGTCTATGAAACAGCAAGTGGTTAAAGTCACCTCAACCTGTTTTACAATTTTAAAATGGCTCAAGAAACATTTCTGGATGCTTCCACTTACCACTCAAAAAAACGTTATCCAGGCTCTAATTGTGTCCAGACTGGACTACGGCAACGTCTTGTATCTGGGCACAAATAATGAGGTGCTTCGGAAGCTGCAATTGGTCCAGAATTTGGCGGCCAGACTTTTATGCCAGCTACCTAGAATGGCCTCTATTACAAGCCCACTCCGTGGAAAATCGCTCCAAATTTAAAGCTCTATGCTATATAATAAAAATGGGTTCAGCACCACATTATCTTGGTACCTTGGTTCATTCATACCTTCCCACACATCTCCTGCAATCCTTTAATCAGTTAAAATTTCAAGTCCCCAGGATCAAACAAGCACGTATGGGTGGAAAGTCTTTTGCCTACTTAGCTCCTTCTCTATAGAACTCACTTCCATTTCAACTACGAAGTGAAACTATCTACCATAAATTTTGTAAAGACTTCAAAACGTGGCTATTTAACCACTAGAGCTTTGCACTCTTCTTTCTAGTGCAGGTCCGTAGACGCCGGGAAACCTCTGGGTAGCTGTGCAAAATTACAAGCTTTTGGCATGGAAAATAATTTATTTATGCAAAAAGAACCGTTTGATAGCAGAATATGTGTGTATTTTCAGAAATTGACAAACTGGTATTTCTTAGGGGTGTGTTGCCCTGGGACCACTGCCTGCCCTTAAAAAAATGTATTTTGCATGCATTTGCAAAAGGGAAGGGGTCCCCTAGGGACCCCTCCCCATTTGCAAATGCATTACCACCAACTTGAAGTAAGTGGTTTTTGCAAGTGTTTTGCGACCGCAATTGCAAAAACATTTGTACATTGTTTTGAGACTCCCTATTTGGAAGGGAACATCCCGCAAAGAAATTGTGACTCGCTAAATAGGCTATGTACATGGCCCAATATGTTTTTGCATGTGCAAACAGGTTTGCAAACCTATTTGCGCATGCAAAAATGGAAGGTACATCTAGCCCTTAGTCTTGAAGCCAGTTTTTAGTGCATGTGCTAAAAAATATACGATTTTGCTACCACTTCTTCATAGCTGACTTGGAGAGCATGATTGCCCCCCACCCGTACGGAGTTTCAAGCTTGCTTGGCACATCATAAAAGTACTTACATAGTTCTTTAGTGTTGCTTCAGAACCTTTGCTATTAGGTAAGTATTGGGAAAATTGTGCAATAGAATGTATTATTTGAATATTTTTTTCTAAATGTCTAAAGTGTTTGTTCTGCTCGATTGAGTCCATTTGATTATTTACGCTCCACCACTTAAAGTAGAAATTGAGAAAAAAACAGGACGAGTCGTTTAATAAATGATAGACGTATATATGACCACAGAGGACAATGAGCTCTACTCAGTGCTAATCTGATAGCCAGTTGTTGACAGGAAATAGTCTCTACAGACTCTTGCAGATGTCTTTTAAGCACATTATAAGTGAGGACATGTGCATTTAATAGGGCTTACGATATATACTTGATGTCAAGAAGTGTTTAGGAAGAGTGGAGATTAAAATCATCTCATAAATGGGGATGAAGTGACCAGGTGGCTTTTGGCAGACTATAAACAACAGATTTACTGTTTTTAATGGACTTTTTGCTAAAGGTTACCAATGATTCCTAATTAATTAGTTTGGGAAAAATGAAGCAAAGTAATTGTGCTCTAATAATACTGCTGTTATAAAAAGAACAGGCGGGAACTGAGTTTGCCTCAAACTTACTTATGTCTTTTCAAATTTGGGTGTATGAATGTGTTTACTCCATTTCTTATTATCTAAACACAGCAAAAAAAAATTCAAATTCACATAACTTTACTTTTTGCCCTGTTTTGAGATTCTTTGGCTCAGGTTAACTATGGCCTTTAAAGTCTTGCAATAGTATTTACTATCCAGTGCAAAGGGCATTTTCAACTGTAAAGTACCCATTGTAGGAAGGTGGATATCTGACGATGGTTACCCCCAAACTTTTTGCCTGGTGTTTAGCTGGTTTTTGACATAGTTGGCCTGGGATCCTGCTATTCACGCCCCCAGGCTAATTGCTCTCTCCTTAAAATGGACTCCATGTACCTTAGGTACATACACAATTGGAAGTGGTTCACCTTATAGGCCCCTGTAACAGTGTACCATAGGTACCCAGGGCATAGGTGTATCCAAGGCCTACCAGGGGCTGCAGCATGTATTGTGCCACCCCTGGCCTGGCCTCCATATTTGACATAACTGGCTGATCACACAGCTGGGGTAAGTTGGTGTAATCACCTCTTACTTAGATATAGTATCCCTATATCTAACCCTAACTTGACACATGGTAACCTATAAGCCACTCCTAAGGAAGGCCTCCGCAATCCTGGAGGCAGAGTGCGTGGTTTCATGTGAGATGGTGCTCTAGCATGAGCTGAGCCTGTCTGCAGCTGTCGGGAACAACTCCCTTAGCTGTTCCGTGATATTGCCATACCATATACTCTTAAGTGCATTATAATCCTCGCGGTTATATGCTAACTTTGGTTTGGCTTTATCAAAACATGTCGAGTAAGGTGTCATACGATTTGGAATACTATCCCCTCGACAGTTCTGTCGACGGGGATAGCATTCCACCCTTCTAGAGGGACACAACATGTACATAACCTGAACCCCGGTTAAAGTTAAACTCGAGCCTCAGCATCACAAAATGGATGTTGCCACCACAGACACAAGTCTGACCTCCTGCTGCTGGGAGTCCTTCCAGCGAGGGCGGCTTGGACAAAGGGTTTCCTGCCTTGGGAGGTGCGAGCACCACCCCAGACAGGATTTTGTGTATTGGGTAGGATAGGGCTAAATAGAATCCGACATGCCCGGGGCACACAAGGTGTCCTCGTGCATAAGCCAGTCCAAACCGGTGCTGGGGCTTTCCAGCCCCAGTCCTGGTGCGGAGCTGGACAAAGGAAAGGGGGTGTAACCGCCCCCCTTCCTGGTCCCACCCAGAGGAGGGACCTAGCAGGTGATCCACCCCTCAGATTGGGAATAAGAGTGGGAGCAGTGCCATAGCACCTCAGATCATCCTGAATCAACTTGAAACTAAGAAGACGACTGGACTTCGACATTCTGCTGCACAGAAGACTGAAGAGCATCTCCCTTGTGGCCTAGGAGTGGCCACCCTGTGAACACAGGCACCATCCAGCAACTCAACGTCTGCTTTGCTGCTGCCTCCTGCCGGAGCCCGAGCCCAGAGCCCAATGAAACCCAAACTCCCAGACTTCTCACAGCCCGATCCACAGTCCCTGCAAAGAAGGGACCCGTGGAGACACCGAGAGACGTGGAACCAGACATCTCGAAAGACCCCCGAGAAGCTGACTGCGCAGCACCCGAGGCACCCTCGATGCTGTGCTCCAGGGTTTGAAAAGCCCCACTACAGAGCAGCATTTGCACCGAAGATCAGCCCCCCAGCATCTCCACAATCTGCGTGGTGCCATTTTGCACTTTGCCACTTGATGCGCCATCCTTCTTGGCAACGAAACCTACAATTTACACTGCGGGTCTGGTTGTTTCAGACTTGCCCTCGCTCCTGTAAAAAGGAGCACCCACTCTGACCTTGCTGGTCCGAGTGATAAGCTTTCTTCACTTCCTGCGTGGCTTGCATTAGCCAAGGCCTGTTTGCTCCAATCAAGTGGCCGACACGGCCATCAGCTAGAGCCTTTGTGGGACTGCTCGTGATTGACTCCTGGACATCCTTGACCTCTTCGTGTCCACGTGGCTGCAAAGACAAGCTACACCTCATCGCCTGTTTGCACCCGACATCCCCTGGTTCCATCCTGGTTCCACGGTAGTCACTGGCTAGTGACTTTGAACATTGTCCCCTCTGCTTTCAGGTCTTCACCACTTCAGATCCACCCTTGGATCCACCGGAACTCTTCTCGTCTCGACGCCTGCAGCATCTTCAGCTCCAAGCACCATCGACCTGCCTGACGAAACCCGACACTAGTTCGCACCTGGGCACCCGCTTCCTGTGGGTGAGGTAACTCAACAACGCCGGTGTTCGTACACTGGTATACACCTCTAGTGTCTAGGTCTTAAGTTTCATCCTTATGGGTCACTCGGAAGGTTCCTTAAGCACTAACTTTGTAACTTTTACGCACCATTGACATTGCATTGGTGTATGCGTGCACTTTAAGCACTGCACCCGAGTCCCGCAGGCCTTTCCCGACTTCTTCACTGTTAGTCCCGAACAGCTCCAGCAATTCCCCAGGCCCTAGGCCTACTTCCTTTCAGCTGGGTGGTTCTTATACCACTATTTTAGTATATGGTTTAGGTGGCCCCTAGGGCTCATCCATATTGTGCAACTTTTGTGTATTTAAACTGTGTTTTGTTTTAACGCATTTGCTTCTGTGCTCATAAAGAGTATTGGGGATTTGTAGTAAAAAAAAATATATATATTTTCAATATATCTGTGTTGTGTCCTTTCATTTGGCATTCAAGGGGATTGTGTATGGTAAAACAGCTTGCTTCACATGCCTTTACAGAGTTTAGCCTAAGACTGCTTTGTCCGCGCTACTAGGATAGCAGGTCTATAAGGTTGACTTACAACCAATCATCATAAGGGTTGCTTGGCATGGTACAAGGTGATCACTAGAACTAGTGAGCATCATATACCAGGCTAACTTCTCACACCCATTTCTCAGTGCATAAAATACATTGTTCTTTTTAGCATCAAAGGTTATTAGTGGGGCAGCTCAGTACTATTCCCCACAGGTTTTATTGCAAACACAACCTTCTAAGATACCAAGACTGCCTGTTGCATAAAAACCCTCCTAGTACAGGTATTAACAAGGAAATGTGTTTATTCATACAAAAAAGTAATAGATTGCATTTGTGCCGCAATACACAGAACACATTCAATGCATGCATACTGAGTTTGCCTAGGCATAGGAATATGTCAAGTCAAGCCAAACATTTCTTTATTCGAACTGAGCAATGCAAATCATAAAAGTACATGAAAACATACATAATTTAATAACATAGACTATACCAAGGTTAAGTTCACTGATAAAAGTTAATTTCATCTCATAGACTTGAATTTAAAACTTCTGATAAAAAACCATGATAAATAAAAACATACATTTGCGGTACATAAAAATTGCAGGAACAGTGAAGCTGGATGCACTTGTCTGAAGTTCATCTGCATCAAAAGCACGTAAATATATTTTCTTCTAAGAATGTTAAATCTAGGGCAGATACAGACAATGTGCCAAATATCCATTATAGAAACCATATCACAGGTACAAACAGGGGTCTCAGAAGTCTTATGCCACCCAAGCATTAGCTGAGGAAACAAATTCAATCTAAAATCAGTTAAAAGTCTCCTCAGTGTGGCTGTTACCCTGGAGGACCAGGGTAACAGCCACAGTGAGGAGGTCAAAATATTGCAACAGGAAATCTTGCAGCTCAGAGACCAGCAGCTGGATTTGCAGGCCTACACTTAAGACCTTGAAAATAGATCCCGGCGTAATAACATCCACATCAGGGGGAGCACAATCCAAAATAGAAGGCACGGACATTAGAGGCTTTCTTACTGACCTCTTTTGCTTCATGCTGGATGCCCCACCGATCCTCGAGATCAAGAGGGACTGTGCACATGGAGTGCCCCCAGCAGACCGGGGCGGCTCCTCCGGCAGACATCTTATTCTGCCTTCAAGACTTCCAGCTGAAGGAGGAGATCCTATGCAAAACCCATCAACTTCCAAAATCAATCCATAACATTGTACCAGGACCTGGCTGCATCCACTCTACAGACGAGGTGTACTTTCCGCCTGGCAACTACATATCTGCGTAATAAAGTAGTGGCCTGTTCCTGGGGGCACCCCTTTTGGGTCATTTTCTGCCTGAAAGTTTTTCATTTTCTCTATTCTAGTTTTTCTTTATTTGCATGCATGTTTAGGGATTGGAGGTTTCGGGGAACACACCTCAACTATTTGCATTCACAACCACTTACACATACGGGAGCCACTGGATATGGGGGGCCTACGTCCTATGTCCCCTTCAGGACTAAGTTTTTGCTCCAGCTAGGCAGGGCACAGCTTTACGGTAACAACTTTAATGGGTAGTCCAATGAAAGTTATAACACTAAACATTAAGGTTCTTAACAACCCTTTCAAAAATAGAGCTGTACTATCATACCAAAAAGTACCAGAGCGGATAACTGTCTTCTTCAGGAGAGTCATCTCTTGCTACATGATTACCATAGACTTCGATCACGCACATGCCTACTCCAATATTTCCCCTACACTCGCACTAAGACAGCATGAGTGCATTCTTTGTCTCAGGCACTTTCAAGGGCTCCATTGGCAATCATTTTGTGGAAATAAAAGTCAACATCAATCTCCACATTATGGGAAGCACTGAAAGTGGTTATCCAAGGGGAATTCATTGCAATATCAGCTACAGACAACAAGGTACATAAAGAGAAGGGGGATCACTTAGCAAAACGGGCAAAGGAACTGAAGGGTGTACATCAACGAACAGGGCCTCCACAGATATGGAAACAGCTGACTGCTGTGCAAGCCCAACTAGCTAGCAATGACCTAGATAAAGCTGAATATGCAGCTCTCCGACTAGGACACAATTTGTATATGAGAGCAGAAAAGGGAGGCCGCATGTTAGCAGCTCAGCTTAGAGCATGACAACAGCATTTTGAGATCCGGTCGATCGGCAACACGACTGACACAGCTCTCACTGAGGATGCTGCAATTTCAAACTCATTCCATAACTTCTACGCAGAATTTTACTCTAGCCAATAATTAGATTTAGCGGCAAGTCCTGCATACCTAAAAGGGTCCCATCCCTCATCTCTTACCGCAGATCAGTCGGAAGGGCTCCATCAAGACATTAGAATAGAGGTCATTACAGCAATCTCTAGACAAAAGCTAGTCAAATCCTCTGACCCAGATGGTTTTACCCATTTTTTCTATAAGATGTTTTGTACAAAGCTGGCTCCCATCTACACACGGCTATATAATAGCTTCCCACATCTAGAGGGATTTCCCCTTTGATGCTTACCACCACAATCTCTCTCATTCCCAAACCCAGTAAGTATAGACAGATATGCAGCTCATATCACCCAATATCGCTCCTTAGCGTAGATCATAAACTCCTCGCATCCTAGCCTCAAGATCTGGCCCCCAATTACCCTATTTAATTGATCCAGACCAAACGGGATTTATTGCCTAGTGCCAAACAAGCTATAGCACTAAGAGGGTGTTACACCTTATAGAGAAAGCCACTCCCACCTCGAACCACCAGATTCTCTTGACAGTCGACGCAAAGAAAGCTGTCGACAGGGTGCATTGGCCCTTCCTAGAGCAAGTACTAGTCCTTTTCGGTGTTGCCTATAGGTTCTGCACCTGGGTACTGAATTGCTATTGTCTCCCTACAGCCTCAGTGAGAGTGAACGGGCACTTATCTACACTATTCCCCAACTGTAGGGGGACCCGCCAGGCCTGCCCGCTGTCCTTGTTTCTATTCACCCTATTCATGGAACCTTTTGCACAGAGGGTCCGAGACAACCCGGAGATAGTGGGCACAGTTTTTTTGGGGAGAACAGAAAAAGGTTAGCTGATGTGCAGCTGATGCTACCGAAGTTGAATAAACCATTCACATCCCTACCTACCTTTATAACCAAGATGGAGGACTTGGGCGCAGTCTCTGGTTTTAAAATCAACCTTACCAAATCACATGCGCTTAGCCTAGCCCTTCCCCCAGAGATGATGGCCACACTAGCGAAGCAATTTCCCATACCGTGGGCAAATGAATCACTGTTTTATCGTGGAATACGCTTAGCACTTTCACTATGTGAACATCTGTTATTAACTATCGAGCGTTATATAGACAAGTTAAAGTTGAGCTTGGGTGATGGGGACAGTATCCCATCCCGTGGATCGGGAGAACCACAGCCATCAGGATGACCATCCTGCCCCATATTTAATTTATTTTCCAAACACTTTCCCTGGCACCCCCAAAAGGGATTATTAATAAACTGCAAAACCGAAATACATTTCTTTGTTTGTGCAGGGGAAAAAACAAGAATGAGGAAAGAAAAGAGCTATCGTCCTACAGCCGCACGGGCCTAGAACTCCCAAACCTCCACCTCTACTTCCAAGCCTCCCAGATACGGTACTAGGCGGAGTGGAACAAATAGGGTCAGGACGTCACTGGCTTTTCAAGGACAGGGCAGTTGCTGGAACCTCGCTTTGGAAGAATCCCTTCCCAAAGAAAAGACACAGGCCCCGGAATCCTTACCTCTCGCATGTCACAAAGACAATCATGGAAGCCTAGGACAGATGCAATGTATGTTACTGACTCACATCCTAACTGTCTCCAATGACACCACTGTTTGATAACCCTAATAGTACGCCCTGGGTACTTCCTCGGGCATTCCCCAAATGGTGTTAGTCTAATTGCCACTCAATGGGACATATGATAGACAATGATGGAATAATACCATTTATGCAATTATGAACATATTTTGAATGCCTACGGTACTTAGTGGAGAAGTGTGGCTCACTGTGGAGAAGTGTGGCTCACTGGTTAGAGGAGGCATACCCTGAAGCTGAGGTCAGACCCGGGACCAGGGTTCGATTCCCGACGCGGCAGGGTCCTGAACCCAATTGTCCACGGACTCGATAATTCTCGCTTCGGTGCCCACTCTAAGCACGGGTTCACACTATGCAGCTCTGGGCAACAAGCTTGCTTAATCTCCACAACGGCCCCCCACGGCGGGATGCCTGGCTTTCACCTTGGGGATGCCCAGCACGGGTGATCTCACAGGGAAAAACCAGGACGGGTTCCCAAGGCAAGCGCTGAGATGCCCAAGGGTAAAATTGAGCGCTATATAAGAACACACATACATACATACATACATACATACATACATACTTACAACTCTGACACTGGCTCTTACATCCAGACAACAAAACAAAGACACAAAGACACCTTACTGAATATGAGAAGTTGCTAGTCATGAAAACATCTGACAAGGGCTCAACTATGTATGCCCTGTTATTACAGCACTGAGCACACAAATACAAAACCAACCAAACCAGATGGGAGAAAGAATTAAGTAGTTCACTAACCCATAGATAATGGGAGAGCATATGTTACAGAGCCTGCCACACTGCTCAACACACAGCCCTCACTGAAACATTCACTAAGATAGCAATATATTGGTACCTTACCCCAGAGCGGCTTCACAAAAAAGACTCAGCCAAAAGTCTGAATTGCTGGAGGGGCTGTGGGGGACAAAGACACTGGTACACATGCTTTAAGACTGTCAGCAGATCCAAGACTGATGGTCACAGATCTTGGATGAAGTAGATCCCCACCTAGACATGCAAATCCACAGATTTCCTTCCTACATCCTATTTAGTTATCTAATCTCCTTACTTATCCCTTGAAACCTATGACAGGACAGCAGATTGGGATCACCTTGAGGGCCACCCTACAAAATGTACTCTCACATGGGGGAACAACACACAACCCGGCTCAGCTAGGATGACTACATCACCTTTGGTACGTCCTTAGGATGGAAAAAATCACGCTCACATCTAGCAAGAGAGGGGCATCATTCCAGGATCTCTGGAAACTTTACATATCTCTTCTGTCCCAAGAATTTCTGTAATTGACATGTCCTCGGTACCTGCGTGTCCTGTGGCTCTTGGATCCATCCGTCGGCATAGACCCTGGATCAGAACAACAAAGCGATATGAATTGTGAAGAATAAAGCAATAGACGATGGTGGGTGGGTGGGGGGAGGGGATGGGGATCTGTGATTATTCTGTTTTTCTTTGTTTGTATTGATACTTATGATATGACACTGCCCTTTGCTAACGCTTTATTTGCATGAGAAGTGCCCTTATATCTATACCTTGGCATAAACAAACAAAAACATATAAAAGTAAAAGTCTTCTATGATAACAAGACATATCTAGCGTCAAATCAATTTCCATATTACTCATTGATTTCACCATATGATAATGAGTCATTGAGTGCTTGGTAAATGTTCGAATTTCCTTCTCCATGCTCACCTTAACAAGAAGTGCATGTTTTACCCACAAGACCTCTTCCTTAGTGATACGATTTGGACCGAAAAAAAGTTCAGGTCTTCCAAGGTCTCTCATAGTGCACATAATATAATGCAACCTGGGAATACAACACATACAATCAAAACCCATACCGCCTCTTAAAATGTGTTTGTTAAATTTAGTTAATCTTTTAACCAGAACAATAGCCACAGAAGCAGCGGGCAGATGATAGTAAATTTTAAAATATATCCCACGCAGACTTCCTCATGGGCGGTCTCAGAAGGGATACATTGAGGGATCATTAACACCTTGGCTGCTAGGCGTTTTCCCCCTCCTGTGCTGGGAATTACCATTTTGCTGTTTCCATGACGAGCTCAGCTCGTCATCAGCACACGACACCCGTGGGTGATGACGAGCTGAGCTCGTCATCAGCATCGAAAGGGTTAATAAGTGCCTTCAAAATTTGTTTTCTACCATCTTGGCAGTGGTACAGGGTGCTATTCCCCAAATTTCAGACCCAAGCTAACTGTGGGAATACATTTAGCTTTATAATATCAACACTCGACTTGATGTGAGTACGTACCAGACGCTGAAAATAATCACCTACTCTAATCGCAACTCTTTTAAATGACAGTATAATATTTTCAATAACGGGAAGCCAGTTAAACTGTGAGTCCAAAAAAATGCCATTATAATGAAAGTTATCAATAAGCATGGGCGGAAAATCCGTTACGCTCGCGGATTTTGCGGATTTTCGGGAAATTCGCAATCCGCGAGATTTGCGAATTTCCCGCAAAATCCGCAAATTCGCACGCAGCGGATTTTTTTTGCGGCGCGCGGCGTTGGTGATACAATTTTTGCGGCGCGCGGCGTTTATCATCGTTTGCCGAGTTGTTTTTCTCGATATTTTGCGAGTGCTGCGCCATTTTGGATCTTGCTTTGTGATCCCGCGGGAATTTGGCGAGCGCGATTACGTCATCGCGGCTTGCCAACTTGCACAGCGAGAGTTTGTCAACGCGAGTACGGCGAGATCATGTCTCGCGGTACTTCGCAATTGCGAGATTTGAGATGCGGCGAGCAGCAACAATCTCGCACAAGCGAAAATATAAAATTTGCAATTCTGCACAAGAAATCCACCAGCAAGCAGCATAAACCTTCTTGAAATGATGATTTTTATCTGAATAACTCCTTAGGTTGACATTTGCCTGCACTTTTTTAGTGAGGAGTCCATTTTGGGGAGGGGGGGAGGGGGGTGGGAGGAAGGAAGTGCCCCACAGTCTTCACCTTCCTGTTCCTGTCCAGCAGGCTCCTCCCAGTGCTTTGTCCATCTCCTGGTCACTTTTCATTTGGATCTGGAGCTGGAAGGATTACTTTTTGTGGATGCTGCTGGATATTTGGATTTGAGGCCTTTTTGACTTTCTTTGGATCACTGTTGGATTAGAAATTTTACAAGTAAGTTTGTTTGGGGCATTACAGTTGCTGCAACGAAAATTTTGGAATTTTCAATTTTTGGGCTGTTTTGGGGCCTTTTGCCCAGGGGTACTCAGTGGTGGGTGGACTGAGTCTTTCTGTGGGTTGTCTTGAACTTAAACATCATGGAGGGCATGGATGGATTGGGATTGTGCTGATTTTTCAGTGATTTTCGTTTTTTGGGGCTGTACTTGTGGCCTTTTCAGCAGGGGTATTTGAGTCTAGCATGGGCCTAGTCTTTCTGTGGGGTGTCTTGAACTTAAACATCATGGAGGGCATGGATGGAATGGGATTGTGCTGATTTTTCAGTGATTTTCGTTATTTGGGGCTGTACTTGTGGCCTTTTCACCAGGGGTATTTGAGTCTAGCATGGGCCTAGTCTTTCTGTGGGCTGTCTTGAACTTAAACATCATGGAGGGCATGGATGGAATGGGATTGTGCTGATTTTGCAGAGTTTTTCTTTTTTCGGGGGTGTTCATGGGGAGGGACAGGCCATGTGGCTGGGACCATTTTGAGTGCTGCTACAGGCCTTGGCCATGTGCTGGGAGGTAAGTGGCCATTTTGAATGCAGGCATTGTTGTTAGGCCTGCAACCATTTTGCCTACTTTTCAGCCTTTATGCCCAGGGGTAGTGAGTCTTGCATGGGCCTAGTCTTTCTGTGGGTTGTCTTGAATTTAAACATCATGGAGGGCATGGATGGATTGGGATTGTGCTGATTTTTCAGTGATTTTCGTTTTTTGGGGCTGTACTTGTGGCCTTTTCACCAGGGGTATTTGAGTCTAGCATGGGCCTAGTCTTTCTGTGGGGTGTCTTGAACTTAAACATCATGGAGGGCATGGATGGAATGGGATTGTGCTGATTTTTCAGTGATTTTCGTTATTTGGGGCTGTACTTGTGGCCTTTTCACCAGGGGTATTTGAGTCTAGCATGGGCCTAGTCTTTCTGTGGGCTGTCTTGAACTTAAACATCATGGAGGGCATGGATGGAATGGGATTGTGCTGATTTTGCAGTGTTTTTTGATTTTTGGGGGTGTTCATGGGGAGGGACAGGCCATGTGGCTGGGACCATTTTGAGTGCTGCTACAGGCCCTGGCCATGTGCTGGGAGGCAAGTGGACATTTTGAATGCAGGCATTGTTGTTAGGCCTGCAACCATTTTGCCTACTTTTCAACCTTTATGCCCAGGGGTAGTGAGTCTTGCATGGGCCTAGTCTTTCTGTGGGTTGTCTTGAATTTAAACATCATGGAGGGCATGGATGGATTGGGATTGTGCTGATTTTTCAGTGATTTTCGTTTTTTGGGGCTGTACTTGTGGCCTTTTCACCAGGGGTATTTGAGTCTAGCATGGGCCTAGTCTTTCTGTGGGGTGTCTTGAACTTAAACATCATGGAGGGCATGGATGGAATGGGATTGTGCTGATTTTTCAGTGATTTTCATTTTTTTGGGGCTGTACTTGTGGCCTTTTCACCAGGGGTATTTGAGTCTAGCATGGGCCTAGTCTTTCTGTGGGCTGTCTTGAACTTAAACATCATGGAGGGCATGGATGGAATGGGATTGTGCTGATTTTTCAGTGATTTTCGTTTTTTGGGGCTGTACTTTTGGCCTTTTCACCAGGGGTATTTGAGTCTAGCATGGGCCTAGTCTTTCTGTGGGTTGTCTTGAACTTAAACATCATGGAGGGCATGGATGGAATGGGATTGTGCTGATTTTGCAGTGTTTTTCGATTTTTGGGGGTGTTCATGGGGAGGGACAGGCCATGTGGCTGGGGGCCATTTTGAGTGCTGCTACAGGCCCTGGCCATGTGCTGGGAGGCAAGTGGCCATTTTGAATGCAGGCATTGTTGTTAGGCCTGCAACCATTTTGCCTACTTTTCAACCTTTATGCCCGGGGGTAGTGAGTCTTGCATGGGCCTAGTCTTTCTGTGGGTTGTCTTGAACTTAAACATCATGGAGGGCATGGATGGAATGGGATTGTGCTGATTTTGCAGTGTTTTTCGATTTTTGGGGTTGTTCATGGGGAGGGACAGGCCATGTGGCTGGGACCATTTTGAGTGCTGCTACAGGCCCTGGCCATGTGCTGGGAGGCAAGTGGCCATTTTGAATGCAGGCATTGTTGTTAGGCCTGCAACAATTTTGCCTACTTTTCAACCTTTATGCCCAGGGGTAGTGAGTCTTGCATGGGCCTAGTCTTTCTGTGGGTTGTCTTGAATTTAAACATCATGGAGGGCATGGATGGATTGGGATTGTGCTGATTTTTCAGTGATTTTCGTTTTTTGGGGCTGTACTTGTGGCCTTTTCACCAGTGGTATTTGAGTCTAGCATGGGCCTAGTCTTTCTGTGGGGTGTCTTGAACTTAAACATCATGGAGGGCATGGATGGAATGGGATTGTGCTGATTTTTTAGTGATTTTCATTTTTTTGGGGCTGTACTTGTGGCCTTTTCACCAGGGGTATTTGAGTCTAGCATGGGCCTAGTCTTTCTGTGGGCTGTCTTGAACTTAAACATCATGGAGGGCATGGATGGAATGGGATTGTGCTGATTTTTCAGTGATTTTCGTTTTTTGGGGCTGTACTTTTGGCCTTTTCACCAGGGGTATTTGAGTCTAGCATGGGCCTAGTCTTTCTGTGGGTTGTCTTGAACTTAAACATCATGGAGGGCATGGATGGAATGGGATTGTGCTGATTTTGCAGTGTTTTTCGATTTTTGGGGGTGTTCATGGGGAGGGACAGGCCATGTGGCTGGGGGCCATTTTGAGTGCTGCTACAGGCCCTGGCCATGTGCTGGGAGGCAAGTGGCCATTTTGAATGCAGGCATTGTTGTTAGGCCTGCAACCATTTTGCCTACTTTTCAACCTTTATGCCCAGGGGTAGTGAGTCTTGCATGGGCCTAGTCTTTCTGTGGGTTGTCTTGAATTTAAACATCATGGAGGGCATGGATGGAATGGGATTGTGCTGATTTTGCAGTGATTTTCGTTTTTTGGGGCTGTACTTGTGGCCTTTTCACCATGGGTATTTGAGTCTAGCATGGGCCTAGTCTTTCTGTGGGGTGTCTTGAACTTAAACATCATGGAGGGCATGGATGGAATGGGATTGTGCTGATTTTGCAGTGATTTTCGTTTTTTGGGGCTGTACTTGTGGCCTTTTCACCAGGGGTATTTGAGTCTAGCATGGGCCTAGTCTTTCTGTGGGCTGTCTTGAACTTGAACATCATGGAGGGCATGGATGGAATGGGATTGTGCTGATTTTTCAGGTTTTTTTTTCGATTTTTTTGGGGTGTATAACTGAACTGATGTTCCTCTGTCTTCCATTGTTTTTAGGTGCACAAGACTCAAGAGAACCACCAGTGCCAGGAAGAAGTCCTGCAGCGGTGTGTGTGTGCAGCATAACGTCACGCGACGTCACGTCTGGCCTCAGACAACTCTACAATTCGTGCAACTGCGGCCTGCTGTCTGACCTGCTCTGAAGAAGATGGCCCCAAAAAAAGGTGTCCGTAGCTCCTCTAGCAAGAAAGTTGCTAGTAAGGAGCAGAAGAAGCAAGTTACCAAGGAGGCTGGTGTGCCAACCGCCACGTTTTTTGGGAGCAAAAAAAAAGTACGCCTGCAGCAGCAGGATCTGCTGGGGACCAAGCTGGGAGCAGCACCCCGCTCCATTGGGTTCAGTGCCTCCACCACCACGCCAACTTAAGTCAAAGCCCTTGAGTGCTTCAGAGGCAGTCAGTGTACTTCTCCAATCACCATCGACCAGTGATGTTGGCTCATCGCAAGAAAGTAGCAGCAATGTCCCTGAATCAACACAGGTTGTTGTAAGTCATCTGACAAGTGTTGAACAACCACAGCCGCAACAACAACACCATGTGCAAGTACAAGCCCAAGTACATGTGGAAGGAGAGGCAGCGCAAGTGCCCACAATAGTTGTTCCTCCCGACGTAGGGGCACATCAGGAAATCGAGAATCAAGGCGAGGTATCATTTGAGGAAGCCACTCCTCCTGATGATCATTCATTGTCTTCCACACCCCTAGCAAGGAAGAGATCAAGGGTGAGGTCTACATCTTCTTCAAGCACACCTCCTTCTGATGATCGGGATGAAGATTGGGAACCACCAATGCTGTCTGAGAGTGAGGCACACCATTTGGATATTTGGATATTTGGAGGGGTATTTATAAAGCGCAGCGTTCGCTCCGGAAGGAGCATCATGGCGCTATAAGTCCTTGATATCAGATCACAGAGTGGGATGGGAGGGAACTAGATTGAAGCCTTGGTCCAGTCATCGGAAAGGTTAAAAATCCAAGTTTTGAGGAGTTTCCTAAAAGGTTTCTCAAGCGTCTGGAGTCTGAGATGCCTTGGCATGCTGTTCCAGGCTCTAATAGCCAGGGTGCTAAGGGTTTTACCGCCTTTAGATTTCAGATTGAATTTGGTAGAGGTCATGAAGTTTTCTTGTGAGGATCGGAGGGAGCGACTCGGGTTGTAGCGAGAGAAGCGTCTGGAGAGATAGGAGGGACCTGATTTGTTAAATGCTCGGTGAGAATCTTAAAGAGTATTCTCTTGTGCAGGGGGAGCCAATGTAGGGATTTCAGAGCTGCAGAAATGGAAGATTTACGTGGAAGTTTTAGAACAAGGCGGGCGGCGGTGTGTAGGACACTTTGAAGTTTTGAAAGAGTGGACTTCTTGGTCCCTGCCAGAAGGCCGTTACAGTAGTCCACTCGCGAGAGGATGAGGGCCACTGCAACGGTCTAACTGGAGTCGAGGGGGAGAAAATCAAAGAATTTACGCAAGGATTTGATTATGCCGAAGCCTTTTCCTGCTACGGAAGTGACATGGAGGTCGAATGAGAGGTCAGAATCAAAAAGGACTCCGAGGTTTCTGGCAGAGGTGACCGTCTGGGGGGGAGCTGCAGAGTTGTCAGGCCACCACAAGGCAGGGCAGAAAGAGGCATTCTTTCCAATGGGGAGGATCTCGGTTTTATTTGAGTTGCAGCGGAGGTGGTTAGCGTCCATCCATTGGAAAACTGCCGTTAGGCAGTGTTTAAGATTGAGCTCTGCCTTGTTAGAATTGTCGTCAAGGGGGATGATGAGCTGGGTATCATCCGCATAGGACGTTACGGTCATACCGAAAGATTCTATCAGGGTGAGAAGAGGAATGAGATAAATGTTGAAGAGGAGGGGGCTTAGGATGGACCCCTGAGGGACACCGGAAGACACCTTTTTCTCACTGGATCGGAAGGAACCAAGGGTGACGGTTTGGGACCTATCACTGAGAAAAGATCTGATCCATGAAAGGGCTGAGTTGGAGATGCCGATGTCAATGAGTCTGTTGATCAGGATGGAGTGGGAAATGGTATCGAAAGCTGCCGTGATCTGACAAAGATACCTAAGCGTAAAAGGAAGGTCGTCGAAAAACTCATACCTTTGGAGTGTGATGAGGCTCAACAAGAAGTGACGCATACTGCTGCTGATGAAGCCCTTCACGACGACGATCCAGTCATCATAAAGGTCACTGCAGGCCCAGCGGGCATGCAGCAAAGAGACATTTTGACCCTATCCCGAGAAGCTGCTGAGCGTGATGATGATGTCGGCGAGGAGGCAATGGAAGAAACACCACAATCATTGGCGTTAACTAGTATACACCTACCGCTTCCATATTTCTTCCTCGCAAGAAGGGAGTGGGACCTCCATCCACCTCGACCTCAATTCGTGGTGGTGAAAGTGCAAAACGTACTGAAGTTCGACAATCCACATCCTCCACTTCATCTGGCATTAGCAGCAGGACCACCACCACCAGTATCGCCGCCTCCTCCGACCCCCAAAGCCATTTCAAGTCTCCAGTTTGGGACTTCTTTAGTGTTTGCCCAAAAATGGAAAACGTAGCCATTTGTACCATTTGTAAGCTTCGAGTTAGTCGTGGTAAGTTTGGTAGCAACTATGGTACCGGAGGCCAGAGAGGTCATCTTAGGAGAGCGCACCCTGTCCAATGGTTTCCGCACCTAGAGGCGGTCAAGGAAGCCGGAATTGCACGTAATGAAAACGTTGATTTTTCATCTGATGATGACGAGGAGGAAGAAGACGATTCAAACACTTCACTTACACCCAGTACCCCTGTCAGCAGCACACCCCATGTGAGGCACACTAAGAGTGTGGGAGAGAGTGAGACATCAATGCGGAAAAGTTCATCAGCGAGCGTAACTGGGTCGAAGATATCATCATCATCCCGTAAATCCTTGGTCCAGGGCAACATTAAAAAGATGTTGTTTACAGAAGCGCAATATGAACGCAACCACCCACTGACGCGTCTGTATAACACTAAGCTGGCTAAAATGCTAGCTCTGGACCTTCTCCCTTTTTCTTTTGTAGAAGGGGTTGGTTTTCTAGAATTAGTGGCAGAGCTCTGCCCTAAATGGAAGGTTCCTAGCCGGTTCTATTTTGCCCGAGTTGCGGTTCCAGCACTACATGAAGATGTTCTGAAGGTGATTGGGGCAGCTTTGCAGAAGAGTGCTGTTCACACTATACATCTGACAACAGACATGTGGACCAGTGGCGCAGGCGCTGATTACATGTGCATCACTGCATACTGGGTCTCTTTTTCAGGGGCTAAAGCAAAGCTAAACACAGGTGTTGACACGGATATTGTTTTTAAAGCTGCTTGGAAACATGCAACACTAGCCATGTTTGGTTTGGAGAAGCGTCACACAGCAGAAAACATTTTGGATGTCTTTAACACAAAGGTCCTTAACTGGCTGTCCCCACTAAAACGCCAGGTTGGTTATGTTTCCACGGACAATGGCGCCAATATAGTTAAGGCCATGAGGAAGGGTGACTATTTCAGAGTGCCGTGTTTGGTGCACTGTATAAACCTGGTTGTCCAAAAATTCTTGGGTAATAAAGGCAGTGCAGCGTACAGAGTATTGGACACCTGCCGAAAAATGTGCAACCATTTCAGCCATTCTTTTAAGGCCCGGAAGCAGCTGAGGAGCCTGCTATATCAACGTCAAATGCCAGTGAAAGCACTCATCCAGGAGGTGGTAACACGTTGGAACTCAACCTTCTACATGCTTGAGCGTCTGTATGAGCAGTATACGGTACTCAATCAATATTTCTTGACAGAGGGTACAGAGGACCTGAGGATGGGTGCGGCGCAATGGAACATAGTTCAAAGCCTGACACGCATGCTTCGTCCTTTTGAGTTCTTCACGCGTGCAGTCAGCAAGGAGGACTGTAATTTGGGAAAAGCTATCCCATTGTTGTACATGCTGGAGGACCAACTGAAGGAGGTGTGTTCTGTGTTTGAAAAAGATGTAAAAAACCAAGACTCTTTTGTTCTGGCTCAGAAATTATTAGAGCTCCTACAAGGTGATGAACGTCTTAAAGCGATCCACTCAGAAGAGCATTACATTTGTGCTACTATTCTGGATCCACGCTACAAAAAGGCGCTGGCAGGCCAAGCATTCTTTCCTTTTGATGATGAACATGTTCCAAAGTACAAACATTGGCTAGCCTTGTCAGCCAAGAGGTTTGAAAGAGAACGGCTGAAAATTGAAGGAAATGGCAGTACATCAGCAGGCCATCCCCAGTCAAAACAATCCACTTCTGCACCTGTGGCTGTGGCACAAGTGACCTCTCAGCCGTTAAAGACACCGGCAACCGGATCATCTGCACCAGACACAACAGAAACATTGGAGGCTGAAGAGGATTGGCTAGCTCTGCGTGGGTTTGGTTCTCAAAAGGTCAGAGGCACAGCAAGAGCTAAGCAAAGTGGAGGAACCTTGGATGAGGAACTTGAGTCAATGGTGAAGGACTATCTGAATGACTCAACAGAGGTCTATGTTAATTCTGACCCATTGGCGTATTGGCATGGGAAAAAAGAATTGTGGCCACAGCTCACCAACCTGGCTTTAAACTACTTGTCTTGCCCACTCGCAAGCGTGTCTTCTGAACGTGTTTTCAGTGCTGCTGGTGGCATTGTAACTCCCAAACGGAGCCGCCTCTCGCCCAAAAATGTGGAGAGGTTAACAATGATCAAGATGAATCAGCACCTCATACCACCAGATTTCAGAGTACGAGAAAGCGCGCCGGATGAAGACGAGGTGGGCAGCAACATAGATGAGGGAATTTCTACTCTGTCAGGTGACACTGAGCTCACCCTGCCTGAATTCGCAGAGTATGATGACGAAGCCTTATTCTCATTCCTGGACCGTGATACCGAGCCCTGAAAATGAGACAACGAATCAATAACTTTCTTTTTCGTCCTTATTCACTTTTATTCCTGTGTGTCTGTCTTTCTTTGTTGTGCACAGTTAATATATTTCAAACTTTAATCAGATAATCACAAAAACAAGCCCATCAGCAGAACTGTCTTCACTGGTTTGCTAATTGATTTGAAGTTGCCGCAGTCTGCATTCCTCAGGTTCACAAGTTCAGAAGAACATGCTCCTCTATCCTCCTCCTTCAGACTCCTATTTCCATCAAACCAGAGGGCTGGTTTACGCCCAATGAAGAAAGACTCAGCACTTGTGGGGGTGTTGTTCTACCTCTTTGCAGGTGAGTTGACGGCTCTGGGACCATTGTTGGGAAGCTCTAATACCGGATAAAAGTGGTTTGGACCAAATCCGAGGCGCAAACTTTTTAGTGTTTTTGCTGACTTGCTTGCCTTTGAGGTGCTCTTAGGGGGGTTCCGTCTGTTTGTGGGTGAGTTTCGGGGTCTGGGAGCACTGCTGGGACACTCTAATCTTGATTGCATTTGCTTTTCAGGAAATCCGTGGTGGCAACCCCGACTTATGGCCTAGCTACGCAGCGCGTTTGGACCGAAGGCCGAGAAATATTGCAAGTATGAGATTTTGCTTTTGGCCTGTTTGGGGGTGTTATGCTTCTTGGCGGGTGGGTTGGCGGGTCTTGGGGCATTCCTGGGAAGGTCTAATACCGGGTAGAAGTGGTTGGGACAAAATCCAGGCCGATTTTTTTTTGCTATTTCTGACATTTTGCTCAATGTAGCGTTTTCGGGGGCCTGTTTGGGGGGCTTCCTGGTGTTTGTGGGTGAGTTTCGGGGTCTGGGAGCACTGCTGGGACACTCTAATCTTGATTGCATTTGCTTTTCAGGAAATCCGTTATGGCAACCCCGACTTATGGCCTAGCTACGCAGCGCGTTTGGACCGAAGGCCGAGAAATATTGCAAGTATGAGATTTTGCTTTTGGCCTGTTTGGGGGTGTTATGCTTCTTGGTGGGTGGGTTGGCGGGTCTTGGGGCATTCCTGGGAAGGTCTAATACCGGGTAGAAGTGGTTGGGACAAAATCCAGGCCGATTTTTTTTGTTGCTATTTCTAACATTTTGCTCAATGTAGCGTTTTCGGGGGCCTGTTTGGGGGGCTTCCTGGTGTTTGTGGGTGAGTTTCGGGGTCTGGGGGCACTGTGGGACACTCTAATCTTGATTGCATTTGCTTTTCAGGAAATCCGTGGTGGCAACCCCGACTTATGGCCTAGCTACGCAGCGCGTTTGGACCGAAGGCCGAGAAATATTGCAAGTATGAGATTTTGCTTTTGGCCTGTTTGGGGGTGTTATGCTTCTTGGCGGGTGGGTTGGCGGGTCTTGGGGCATTCCTGGGAAGGTCTAATACCGGGTAGAAGTGGTTGGGACAAAATCCAGGCCGATTTTTTGCGTTTTCGGGGGCCTGTTTGGGGGGCTTCCTGGTGTTTGTGGGTGAGTTTCGGGGTCTGGGAGCACTGCTGGGACACTCTAATCTTGATTGCATTTGCTTTTCAGGAAATCCGTGGTGGCAACCCCGACTTATGGCCTAGCTACGCAGCGCGTTTGGACCGAAGGCCGAGAAATATTGCAAGTATGAGATTTTGCTTTTGGCCTGTTTGGGGGTGTTATGCTTCTTGGCTGGTCTTGGGGCATTCCTGGGAAGGTCTAATACCGGGTAGAAGTGGTTGGGACAAAATCCAGGCCGATTTTTTTTGTGCTATTTCTGACATTTTGCTCAATTTAGCGTTTTCGGGGGCCTGTTTGGGGGGGCTTCCTGGTGTTTGTGGGTGGGTTTCGGGGTCTGGGCGCACTGCTGGCTATATATACTTTACTTTGCAAGAGATTTGAAGCAAATCCATGGTGGCAGAGGGGAGTTAGGGCCTAGCTGCAGAGCGCGCGCGGAGTGATTTGGGAAATTTGGAAAATGTACTTTTGCTCTTTGGCTGTTTGGGGGTCTTCTACTCGTTTTCTCCTGGGTTGACGGCTCTGGGGCCATTGCTGGGAAGCTCTAATACCGGATAAAAGTGGTTGGGACAAAATCCACGTCGATTTTTTGTTGTTGCTATTTCTGACATTTTGCTCAATGTAGCGTTTTCGGGGGCCTGTTTGTGGGGCTTCCTGGTGTTTGTGGGTGAGTTTCGGGGTCTGGGAGCACTGCTGGGACACTCTAATCTTGATTGCATTTGCTTTTCAGGAAATCCGTGGTGGCAACCCCGACTTATGGCCTAGCTACGCAGCGCGTTTGGACCGAAGGCCGAGAAATATTGCAAGTATGAGATTTTGCTTTTGGCCTGTTTGGGGGTGTTATGCTTCTTGGCGGGTGGGTTGGCGGGTCTTGGGGCATTCCTGGGAAGGTCTAATACCGGGTAGAAGTGGTTGGGACAAAATCCTCGCGGAAAAGCCTTTTGGCACTTTTTGTAACTTAGGGTTCGTTAGGGTTAGCCCTAGCAGCAGGATTGCATGTGTTTCGGGGTGTTCTAGATTTTTGCAACTGAGTTCTGGGGTCTTAGAGCACTCGTGAGAATGTGTAATTTTGGTTGCAAGTCATTTGAAGAAAATCCATGGTGGGAAAGGGGGGATTTGGCATAGTTAAAGAAAGCCTTTGCCACTATTCTTAACTTAGGGTTCGTTAGGGTTAGCAGTATTTCTATTGCATGTGTTTGGGTGGGGGGGGTTTCGAGTCTTGGAGCGATGCTGGCTATGGATACTTTTTCTTGGTTGCTTGCAAGTGGTTTGAATGCAATCCACGGTGGGTAAGGGGGTACTTGGGCCTACTTTTACTTTCAAAGTACGTTTTGTCACCAGTTTTCTGCTAGTCCTAGTTTTTTGAGATTTGATTGGGGGTCTTCTACATTTTTGCGACTGGCTTTAGTAAGGGTCTGGGTGGGAGCACTGCTGGGAAGATCTAATTTTGTTCTAAAACACAGTTTACAGGACACCTAGCTTGAGGGGAAAGATCCGCTACATTAATTTGCCCATACTTATTTATCCTTCAAAAGATGACTCTGACAGAGTACGCACTTTCAAAAATATTGTACTGTCTACTATGGAAAATCAAAGTGTGACTTTTTGCACTCCACAGCCTACATATCTTATATTTATTTATCAGTGGTGTTGTAATATTATATCACTTCCTGTTTTTCGTAGAATAATTACAGGCCGGTTTTCAGTCTGTGCAATGGGGAAAAAAGGATGGAGTCAGACTTCACATTAGCGAGCCACAATTCAGCATCAGGCAGGCAGTGGACAGGGTGTCTTCTGGTCACCAACATCGATGGACGAAGCGTCAGCTGCAATGGAGGAGTGCCGCTAATAAGAGGATTTTTTTTCTGCAGGCAACTTACTTACCAAATTCAACAGGACAACTACAACAACATACAGATACAGTATCCTTTGTCTTTTTCTCTGACTGTGACTGCATTTCTTGGATCTCTCTCTGCTTCTAAATTGATCCCTTAACACATCACTTAGTCCACTCCACTATCACTTCTGCACCACACATAGGGGCATATTATCAAGGGGGTTGATCTCCGCTTTTTTGGCTTTAAAAGCCAAGAAAGCGGAGATAAAGTTATCTCCCTATTACCAAGCTGTCGCTAACACCAGTTAGCAACAGCTAGTAGGAGATAGCGACCATCTTGGGCCCCACTTTGCATGTCAGTGATATTTATCACTAATGACATGCAAAGTGGGCGTGCCAAGATGTTAGAGACTGGAAACAGTTGCTAACATTGCTATCTCCTATTACCAACTTTTGGAGATATTCGCGCTAATCGCGAATATCTCCAAAAGCTAACACCTGTCCTGAGCAGTTCTTAGCCATGTTATCCAATGGGAGGTGGATAATATGGCTAAGAGCATTAGCTCGGTAATGCATGAATATCGCTGACTTTTTAGCGATATTCAAGCATTGCGGCGATTTTTATCCCATTTGCGATAAACCTTGGTAATACCAAGGTTTATTTGCGGTAAAAATCGCCGCAGCTCAGCGGTAAATTTTTGTCTCTAACCAAGCAATAGCGATAATTATCGCTATTGCTTGGTAATATGCCCCCAAGTCATTTGTAAGTGCTCCTACGTAATTCGCAAGTCGCAGCACGCCCCAGCCCGTAGAGGACTGGGATGGCCCCAATGATGAAGCATGTCACCAAGGGGCAACCCTGGTGAGTGAGGGGACACCTAGAAAAAGAGCAATTTCTCCTTTTCTATCTACTATACCTTCCAGACCAACCCCATTGAGTGTTGTGAATGGATTTATAGTGACCAGCAAGGCTCTCTCAGGTATCTGGCAACAGAGACCTTATGTTGAAGATAGTTATCAATAATTCCACACACGCCCTGTACTGTCGCATTCTTTCTTCCACAGTTGTCGAAAGTACTACTTACTTTTCACTGACATACATCCAGTAGTGCATGCACTTTCAAAGATTGATGGATAGGTTTGTACCCAAAGATTTCTTTATGTTCAATTGTTTGTCCATGCTGTGCTTTTTTTACAGGGTGTCTTCTGGTGGTGACCAACATCGATGGACGAAGCGTCGGCTGCAATGGAGGAGTGCCGCTAATAAGAGGATTTTTTTTCTGCAGGCAACTTACTTACCAAATTCAACAGGACAACTACAACAACATACAGATACAGTATCCTTTGTCTTTTTCTCTGACTGTGACTGCATTTCTTGGATCTCTCTCTGCTTCTAAATTGATCCCTTAACACATCACTTAGTCCACTCCACTATCACATCTGCACCACACATAGTCATTTGTAAGTGCTCCTACGTAATTCGCAAGTCGCAGCACGCCCCAGCCCATAGAGGACTGGGATGGCCCCAATGATGAAGCATGTCACCAAGGGGCAACCCTGCTGAGTGAGGGGACACCTAGAAAAAGAGCAATTTCTCCTTTTCTATCTACTATACCTTCCAGACCAACCCCATTGAGTGTTGTGAATGGATTTATAGTGACCAGCAAGGCTCTCTCAGGTATCTGGCAACAGAGACCTTATGTTGAAGATAGTTATCAATAATTCCACACACGCCCTGTACTGTCGCATTCTTTCTTCCACAGTTGTCAAAAGTACTACTTACTTTTCACTGACATACATCCAGTAGTGTATGCACTTTCAAAGATTGATGGATAGGTTTGTACCCAAAGATTTCTTTATGTTCAATTGTTTGTCCATGCTGTGCTTTTTTTACAGGGTGTCTTCTGGTGGTGACCAACATCGATGGACGAAGCGTCGGCTGCAATGGAGGAGTGCCGCTAATAAGAGGATTTTTTTTCTGCAGGCAACTTACTTACCAAATTCAACAGGACAACTACAACAACACATACAGATACAGTATCCTTTGTCTTTTTCTCTGACTGTGACTGCATTTCTTGGATCTCTCTCTGCTTCTAAATTGATCCCTTACCACATCACTTAGTCCACTCCACTATCACTTCTGCACCACACATAGTCATTTGTAAGTGCTCCTACGTAATTCACAAGTCGCAGCACGCCCCAGCCCGTAGAGGACTGGGATGGCCCCAATGATGAAGCATGTCACCAAGGGGCAACCCTGGTGAGTGAGGGGACACCTAGAAAAAGAGCAATTTCTCCTTTTCTATCTCCTATACCTTCCAGACCAACCCCATTGAGTGTTGTGAATGGATTTATAGTGACCAGCAAGGCTCTCTCAGGTATCTGGCAACAGAGACCTTATGTTGAAGATAGTTATCAATAATTCCACACACGCCCTGTACTGTCACATTCTTTCTTCCACAGTTGTCGAAAGTACTACTTACTTTTCACTGACATGCATCCAGTAGTGCATGCACTTTCAAAGATTGATGGATAGGTTTGTACCCAAAGATTTCTTTATGTTCACAATTGTTTGTCCATGCTGTGCTATTTTTTCTTGTCTCCCAAAACCTTTCCCAAAAACCCCCGTACCCATCCATTTTTCAAACCCTAACCCTCTTCCCCCGGGCTGTGTGGTTTTCATTGATGTGTGACTAAATTACAGCAATAAATCCACACACTTGCTGGGGAGGATAAGGTGATAGCAACAGGCTGGTGAAGAAATCCGAGGATATATTCTTACTCTGATTGACAAAGACCCATGGCTAATGTCAAAGAACTTCAACCGAATTAGTTATACTTTAACATTTGTTAGGCTACAATGTGGCACTGTTCTAGTGTACTTCTGTCACCTGCTATATTCTCTATTGTACCGTTGTATTGCTCAGGAGGACAAACCAGATTTAATTTTCTTTTTTTTCATAGGCATGCAACTGCCACTGTGTCACACCACTAGTACCACCGCTATGAGGAAATTTTATCCGCCCAGGATTGCCAACCTTATTCGCTGTTTCCCGTGGAGCCAGCCCTGGGCCTAGCCCTACTTGCAAACAGAAATTACAGGTAAGATAGGCGTTTGGTTGGAGGTAGTATAATGGAGTATTAGGAGAGACGAGAGATTGGATTGACGGTAGTACTACTAAAGTCCTAGGACTATTCAGGAAAACAAACGTACTGTTAAACCCCCACCCACCAGACTGAAAAGCAGTAAAAAACAGGTATGGTCAGATAAAGTTTCAAAAAGTATATTTTTATAGCCCTAACAAAAGAATCTCCCGCAAGACCCTCCCTAACCCCAACGATTGTCCTTCAAAAGTCCCCAAAAATCCCAACTCCCAATTCCCACCCCCCAAAAATCTCTAAAAAAGGGGCAAGGGACACTATGGCAGGGTGCTGTTGGAATTAGCAGCCAGGGCATCATGCTCCTTGCGGAGGGTGGCAAGTTCGAAGCGGAGGCCCTCCACCACGTTCTTATAGTTATGGACCTCCTGCTCCAGGTAGGACAGTCTGAGGGATAAGCGGCGCCGGTGTGCCTTGCAAATCCTGTGAGGGGCAGCTGCTTTCTTTGCTGCTGGGCGGTGGCGTTTGGCTTTGGTAGCCCGGCTCCGTACCGCTGGAGCACTGCTCTGGCTGGCAGCCCGCACGGAGGAGGATGCAGCTGTCCCAGTGGACGTTGTTGTTGTACCAGACTGCGTCTCCTCCTCCTCCAGGGCCACCAGCCGCCGATATTCAGCGACAGTGGCATCCAGCCTCCGTTGCCGGGCCATTCGAGCCAGCTCCTTCCTCCTTGATGGTGTCTTGGATTTGGAAGGAGCAACTACATGAAAAAAGAAAGACATAGTCTGTAACCAATGCTCCTTAAGATTAACACAAAATGATTGAGCAGAAAGTTGTCACAGTACGAGTAGCAAATTGAAAGCACAGTACATAACTATTGAGGACAGTATCTATGTAACCTCCGACTTCTTCATCCTTGCTCTAACATTAGTGGGAGTTTCAGGAACAAATTCTACGAGCACTATGGACTTCCATTACAGTCGACTATGACAGTACACCACTCTTATTCTTCATCTTCTCTCTTGTTTAGGAAAATTGGTACGCTATCTTATGCAAGCCGGCATAATGCCAGCGCAGTGAACTTGCACCCGAGAAAAACAGACACACACCATGGTGAGTGAGACAGACTTGCGTTACTGTACCGGTCCAGTACATGCAGGTGGTGAAGCTCTTACTTTTCTATTACGGGTGGCACTGAGAATACTCTGTTAAAAGGGCTACTGCTTAATTAATTTAGCTTTCACCCTACAGTGCAAATGAGTATTAGAAAAGGAAAATGAAGAAGCTAAATTATCTGATTATCTATCACTTCACATGGGATGTATTTGATGACATATGGGATGACTTTAGGTGCTTTGCTTATTATTGAGTGAACAGTGATACCCCCACACATGAATGACGTACTACTACTAAACTAAAGTTATTAAGAGAGGTAGGGAGCGCCACCGTAATAACCGGATATATGCTGTGCTTGCAGTTGCAATACAAACTACTGCTACTATTCATGGTAGTATTTGGACAACGTTACAACTTCTTTTCCTTGCCTTTCCTACACTGGAACGGACGTGCGGGTGCGGTGTTACATGCTCTTCAAAGTAACACTTAGTTCATCCAGTGACCGTCTACTCTCTCTAGATACACATATGCTATCTAAGAGTCAGATAGTACCATGAATGATCCAGGCATCCATCCATTCAAAGTATATGCACACATACAGTTTCTGTCTCACCCACCCAGGCTGTTCTCCTTCCACCCATCCTTGCTTCATCATTCACCCAGCCATGCACCATACCATTTTCTTACCTTCCCAGCCACCTCGGGGACCAAGCAAACACATATCATTCTTCTTTGCCAGTCATCATTACATTTCTCGTGCTTCCACACTTACTTACACCCTTCTTTCGCTTTTCGTTCATCCCATCCATCAAGTTCACCTCAGATCTGATTGGGATTCTTCTCGCCAAAAACTTCACAGCTAAGTCGAAGTACATTTAGAGGAGGCTACTACCTGATTTTTTTATAATACACCCGTGCAGAAAGCACACTCTGCAGTCTTCAATCTCAATGACTAAGGAATGTATAGCTTACCTCTGCCCGCCACCACCGTGTGAACCCTCACAGGCATGTCCTTGTCCGGCACTTGCACCGCCTCCTCCCCAGAGTTGTCCTCCTCGTCCAATGCCACCACCACCTCCGCGCTGGCCCCGTCTCCAGATGTTCCACCTACAAAGTGCATTTAATAATGTTAGAATACACCACTCACTACTATATAATATTTGGTCTAGGAGGAAGAAAGAAATATGAAAAAAACAGTATACAATTTAATAATTTATGACTGTGTACTCTAGAGTAAAAATGTCCCTTTTTCCAGGGAAGGCTGCTGTCGACCACAAGAAATGTGTCCAATTAATCGTCAGCACTAAGCACTTTTCCATTTTCAGTTACACGTTCACTTTTATGACAAACTTGAATTTAATAAATGTGTTTACTTTTAATAAAGCTTTTAAACTTAAATAGACTCTGTGGTTTTTGGTCCTCCAGACTAGAGTGGATGAGCTAAAGGTTTTCGAATTTTTGCAAGCATGAGTCCGTGCCTCTGCCATCGGTGACTTTGGGAGCTAAATGACTCTGCCACACTATCTAGTCAGTAAGGATATTGGGGGTTCAACTACAAAGTCTGTTATCACTGAGGTATGTGGAAAGTCTAACAGTTACAGCACCTATTATAATTGATAAGCTAAGAAGCGATGCATTATTTAGTGTCCATAGTTCTGTTTGTGCAGATTTGTCCCTGCAACAGTAGTAGAATGGATTGTCCTCCTATCCAAACCAAAAGTAAAGTAGTATCTTATTCTTTCTTGGTGGTCATTCACCTTTTTATTGTTGGCAATGGTCAAAGCATAAACATTTAGAATACTTGAAAAGACATTATGGACAATCCCAGAGGACTGCACTCAGTGCATAGAGCTATTGCTGACTAGAATGGGAGTCCAATGGAAATGCCAAATGTGCAATCTTAGTTAGCTACACAGACAGACTAATAAGAATAATCTAGTAATACCACACGGAGTCATAGTCGAGGCAGGATAAGAATTTAGATCCTGTCTACAAGAAGATCAAAGACTATTTTGAAAAAATCGAATGAGGAACGCTAGGAAAAAATAAGTACTCTATATTAAAATTAAAACTTACTGGGGCCAGCAAAGGAGCCCTCGCCTGCCCGGTCCTGGCCTGCATCGTCAACAGCACCCTCCTCCTCCTCCTGTGTCCTTCTCTTGCCCCTGGGGGAAGCTGATGTACAACATGAAAGAAAGAAAAAGTCAAGTCAAGTCAAGTCAAGTCAGAGAATTTATATAGCGCACTACATACCCAGAGGGTCTCAAAGCGCTTAGGGGGGGAGGAGGATTACTTGTCAAATATCCACGTTTTAAGTTGCTTTCTGAATGCTAGGTGGTTCTGGGTAAGGCGAAGGTAAGTGGGGAGTGAGTTCCATGTTTTAGCAGCCAGGTATGAGAAGGATCTGCCTCCCATGGTGGTCATGTTGATGCGGGGAACAGTGGCGAGGGCTTGGCTGGAAGAACGTAGTTGGCGGGAGGGGGTGTAGAAGGACAGTCGTGAGTTGAGGCATTCTGGTCCGATGTCGTAGAGTGATTTGTGTGCGTGGGTTAGCAGTCGGAAAGTGATTCTCTTATTGACGGGTAGCCAGTGGAGGTCTTTCAGGTGACCAGAGATGTGTTCATTGCGCGGGATGTCTAATATGATCCTGGCTGAGGCGTTTTGGATTCGTTGGAGTTTCTTCTGGAGTTTAGCGGTAGTACCTGCGTAGAGGGTGTTTCCGTAGTCCAGTCGGCTCGTGACCAGAGCATGGGTGACTGTTTTCCTGGTTTCGGTGGGGATCCAGCGGAATGTTTTTTTGAGCATGCGGAGAATGTTGAAGCAGGATGAGGAGACGGCGCTGACTTGTCTGTTCATTGAAAGTGAAGAATCCAGGATAACGCCTAGGTTCCGAGCGTGGTCTGTCGGGATGGGTGCTTTTCCAAGGGCTTCCGGCCACCAAGAGTCGTCCCATGCAGAGGGGGATGTACCTAGGATGAGGACTTCTGTTTTATCTGAGTTCAGTTTCAGACGGCTGTGTTTCATCCATTCAGCAACTTCTTTCATTCCTTCGTGTAGGTTAGTTTTGGCGGTGCTGGGGTCCTTGGTGAGAGAAAGGATTAGTTGGGTGTCATCCGCGTAAGAGATGATGTTGAGGTTGTGTTGGCGGGCGATGGCCGCGAGGGGGCTCATGTATACGTTGAAAAGGGTGGGGCTGAGTGAGGATCCTTGTGGCACGCCGCAAGTGACTTCAGTGGCCTCGGACTTGAATGGTGGAAGGCGGACTCTCTGGGTTCTTCCGGTGAGGAACGAGGTGATCCATTCAAGTGCTTTTCCTTGTATTCCGATGTTACTGAGGCGTTGTACAAGGGTGCTGTGGCAGACTGTGTCGAATGCTGCAGAGAGGTCGAGGAGGATGAGGGCGACTGTGTCTCCATTGTCCAGTAGAGTTCGAATGTCGTCTGTTGCTGCGATGAGGGCGGTTTCAGTGCTGTGTTTTGCTCGGAAGCCAGATTGTGAGGAGTCGAGGGATTTGTTGTCTTCGAGGAAAGCGGCGAGCTGGTTGTTGACAGCTTTCTCGATTACTTTGGCCGGGAATGGAAGGAGCGAAATGGGGCGGTAATTTTTGAGTTCGGTGGGGTCCGCTGTGGGTTTTTTCAGAAGGGCGGTGAGTTCAGCGTGTTTCCAGTTTTCCGGGAAGGTGGCGGAGTTGAAGGAGCAGTTGATGATGTCTCGGAGGTGCGGTGCTATGACGGAGTCTGCTTTGTTGAAGATGTGGTGAGGACATGGGTCTGTGGGGGATCCTGAGTGGATGGAGTTCATCAGGCGGATGGTGTCCTCAGTGGAGATTGGGTTCCAGTCGTTAAGGGTATTCGAGGGGGGAGGATGTTCAACATATGGTTGGGTGAGTTGGTCTCCGGGTTGGTTGTCGAAGCTGTTGTGGATGTCTGCAATCTTGTTGTGGAAGAATGAGGCTAGGGAGTCACAGAGGGCTTGAGAGGGGGTGATGTCGTTGGAGTTGGCCGAGGGTTTGGAAAATTCCTTGACGATGTTGAAAAGTTCCTTGCTGTTGTGGGCGTTGTTGTCAAGTCGATCTTTGAATGCTGTTTTCTTGGCCTTTCGGATAAGTTGGTGGTGAGTGCGGGTGGCGTTTTTGAAGGCGTCCTTGGTGCTGGTGGTTGGGTCTTTTTTCCAGGCCTTTTCAAGGGAGCGGCAGAGTTTCTTGGACTTCTTGAGATCATCGTTGAACCATGAGGCCTTCTTGTTGCCATGTTTGCTTTGACGTTTTTTCAGTGGTGCTAAGGTGTCGGCGGTGTTGGATAACCATAGGGTGAAGTTGGTGGCGGCTTGGTTTGGGTTAGAGGAGTGGGCTGGGGTGTTTAGAAGGAGCGATGAGGAGATCTGGTCGGTGGTGATTTTGTTCCAGTTTCTTTGCAGAGTTGGTTGAAGGTGGTTGGTGGGTTTTGGCTTGTTGTAGGTGAAGTGAACGCAGCTGTGGTCAGTCCAGAGGAGATCCGTAGTGTGGCTGAAGGAGATATGATTGCTGGAGGTGAAGATGGGGTTGAGTGTGTGACCTGCGATGTGGGTGGGGGAAGTGACCAGTTGTTTAAGTCCGAGGTTGGCGAGGTTGTCCAAGAGGGTGGTGGTGTTGCGGTCGTTGATCTTTTCAAGGTGAAAGTTGAGGTCTCCCAGAAGGATGTATTCTTTGGAGGGGAGCGCGTGTGGAGTGATGAAGTCCGTGATGTCTTCACTGAATTTTGCGCGGGGTCCTGGTGGTCTGTAGAGGAGGGTGCCTCTGAGTGTGGTCTTGGGGTCGATGTGGATCTGGAAGTGAAGGTGTTCGGAGTTGGCGAGGTTGGCGTCAGAGCTGGTTGAGATGCGGATTGTTTTCTTATGGACGATAGCGATTCCTCCTCCTGTATGGCCGGTACGGTCTTTGCGAGTGATCTTATAGTCTTCAGGGATGGCAATGGTGATGTCTGGGGCGGAAGAAGCGTTCATCCATGTTTCCGTTAGGAAGGCGACGTCTGGAGAGATGGTGTCTAATAGATTCCATAGGTCAATGGCGTGTCTGTGGACCGAGCGGGTGTTGAGAAGGATGCATTGTAGGTGGTTGGGGTCGGGAATCAGTGGTGTGGTCGTAGCGGAGATGTTGTCGGTGCCGATGAATTTGCAGGAGTAGCAGGAGAAAGGTCCATGGGTGTGTCCAGGAGCCGCTTGCATGGATGATATTTCTCAACCAAATCAAACATTTCAAAAGAACTAACAAAGTAACAAAATATTTTTGCGAAATAGCAAATAGGGAACGACTCCACGGGATATATTATTGACCAATCTCATGTGGTCGACTACGTCATTACTTTAGTATTGCTTGATTTGCGGACCGTCGAATTGGAAACTACTCTATGTAACTCACTAAACAAAGTACTAAAAAGGTTTGCCTAGGATTGGCAGGCAGCAGTCCGCAGCACGCAAAGTGACAGCCAAAGTCCATCGTGATTGAAGATCAGCGACAACACTAAAGTTTCCTACTACATTAACCAGTCATTAAAATACTCAAACTATTAATCCACCACCACTATTTCTTCTTATCGCCATGTGTACAAAGGAAGGACTGGACTTGAGTCTGTAGGGGCTGATTTAGAAGGCCCTTGCGGCTCTTTTGCTCCATTGTTGCGTGACTTTTGTGACGCAGCGACAGCACAAAAGAGGCGCAATGGTGCGGCGTATATTAACAACGTGACGCATATGGGAGATGCATCACGTTGTAAAGCCCTGCGCCAATAGGGGGCGTTCCGGCGCAAGGGAGGGCGTTCCTGCGCAGGAACGCATCCTAAAAGTGGCTGAGGGAAATCTACAAGATTTCAATCAGTCACTTTGAGGACAATGATGCGTGACTCAAACCCTGCGCCTGCTTGAGGCACACGTACGGCTTGACGCAGCATTGGGGAGATAGGGCACCCCAGAGCATTGATGGAGCTGCACCATCGTTGCGACGCAACTCCAGCAATGCGCCGCCTTTACGGCACAGATGCGTAACGCTTTGGTGACGTTTTGGGCCCATTTGGTGACGTTTTGGGCCCATGGTGCGCCGCATTGTAAATACGGCGCACCATGGGTGATGGTGGCGTGACGCACAATTACTGGCGCATCCCTGCTACTTTGCAGGGATGCGCCGGTAATTAAAAATCTGAACCTTAGTGTGTAGCATTACGCAGTTCTTTAAACTACACTCATACATAATTTCACAGGCCAATGAAATGAACACAAAATCTAAAACAAATAAGCATAGTAGCAACACTACTGAGAAGAAGGAGAGCAGTGTACCTGAAATGCACAGAAGATTTTGAAATATAATTTACCTACAATGTAATGAGCAGCATTATTGCTCTTGGTAAAAAACAAAAACTTGCAATATAATAACACAGCAGGAGAAAACATAGTAGTAAAGACATAGCTACTACTACTCACCAAGCCCGGGGATCTCAAGGCCAAGGAGGTCGAGCAGATCTCGCTCACGGGTTAGGACATCCGTCCAGCGGTGGGTGGCCTGGTTGTAGGTGCGCCAGACCCGAGAGTGGTGGTAAATGGCCTGGCACACATTCTCCCACCGCTTCCGGCGCTCCCGGGCCCCGTACCCGGCACTGATCTTGCCGCCTCCCATGATGGTCCTGGGGAGGCGGCGCTGAACATAAAAAATGAGTTGGCCCACCTCCTCCGGGGTAAAGATCTCCCTGGGTACGACCTCCTCCCCCCTCAAACGCCCGCACGGGAGCCGGACACGGGGTGCGGGACCCTTCCCCTTCTCGGGATGCTTCCCGGCTCCCTTCACCATGGTCTGGGCGGAAAGGAATAAAGAAAATAGAATAGGGAAGAGAAGAAAAGAAAAGAGTTTACAAAAGTAGTTTAAAATTAACCAAAAGTAGCAGTAAACACAAAAATATAGGGCTAGAAAAATAGAGGGATAGATAATAAGTAAAATAGATCAAAAAAAACTTCAAACAAGCAAAGGATGGCAGAGATTGACAGAGGATACAAAGACCATGCCCAGAACCATAGCAATGAATGAGAAACAAGATGGCTGCGCCCGTTCACGACCGCGCGGGTAAGTTCGCGCGAGATTTTCCTTGCGAACACGCGCAAAACTGTACTGGCAAGCCGCAGACTTTGCGAGATTACACTTCGCGCCCGGAAACGGAAATACGTCAGGCAAACAAGATGGCTGCGCCCTTGAACGACCGCGAGGGTAACTTCGCGCCTTGCGCTACGAGCGGCTTGCAAAAACGCACAAAACCTTGCCAACTAACACGCCGCAAAAAAAACAAATTGCATATTCGCACGAATTTGCGGCTTCCGAATCCGATCTCGCGCGTGTTCGCGCCCCGCGAACCCCGCGAAATTGCAGAAAAACGAGTTTTTCAAAACTGAAAGCACTCGGCAGGGGCAAGAGTTCAAACTCATCATTAGTAACAATTCCCTGTAGTGCTTCCTGACTGGGGCCCCTCCAGAATTCAGTTGCTAGTTGCAACAATTGTATGACCCTGCTCTGACCCTCACAGCAGGCTCATAGAATAGCAACAAGTAGGCCACAAAGGTCCTGGGGAAAAAAATGCACTGCAACAGAAAGCAAAATTACAGATAAGGAAGCAGGTGCCAGACTGGAATTTTAAAACAGTGACACATTAATAAACTAACCCCAAATTAATTCATCTCAGTTGAAACAGGGCTGGTGTGCTTGCTTTTCCCCCCCATAATCTACAGTAATGATGAACCGGAGGGTGGCATTGATGTAACAGAGGGTTGCAGTGGTGAAACAGAGGGTGCTGGGAACCTGTGATGATGAACCAGACGTAGAAACAACATAATCGCGACCGTTGCGCGCCGAAATGTAAGTTCGCAATTGCGAACTGGTACGAAACCCTCGTGAACTGGCAGAAATCCTTGCGAACACAAAAAAAATTCTGCAAATTCGCAAAAATTCGCGGATTTTGCGGATTGCGAGTTCGCAAATCCGCAAAATTCGCGAACGCGAGATTCGCAAAATTCGCCCATACTTAGTTATCAACTCTTCTGATATATAGGCAAAATGGTCAGGAGAGCACAATCCTACAATGTAAGTATGTACAAGACTAATGCAGTGTAAAGTCTAAACAACAGCAAATCCAAGTAAAGTCAGCAAGTTCTCCTAAGGTACAGGACAAATAGATGAATAAAGTTCATATTTTGTATCATCTTTTCCTTTATTGATTCTTAAAAGTGATTTTCCAATTGATAAAACGACAGCCGACACGTGTTTCGTCCATACTATGAATTAGTACAAGGATTTTTTCAAGGCTAATGAAATAGACTATTGCGGCACGTGTATTGTTAAATCACGTAGAAGACACAGTAAACTTGAAGCTCCAGAAAAACCACAGTCCAAGTTGCCCGATTGGGTAGATCGAAAATGTACAGCTGAATGAGTATCAAGTGGGGTATCTCACCATTGGTTCTAATATGTAAACAATATGGACTTATCCTGATGAAACCCACGTAAATGGCACCACAATAAATGGCTGGTGAGACCAATCAAACTGGGCTCAGTGGTTAGTTAAGTATTTTCCACAATCGGGCAAAAAGAAAATAAATAGAACAAAGTAAATTACCTCACACGTCCTGGTCAAATCATTTCAAAAAGTAGCGGTAGCCCAATCCTAGATCACAATATAACTTTAAGGTGTATTGTAACACCAACGTACTAGAAGATCACCTCGAAATTGCATGAGGCATACTAGAAGATCTGGCACCACTTGATACTGGCACTCCGAAAAACCACTACCGATCTTTGTATATATAACTCTTCTGATATACTGACCCTTTTATATTGAGTTTTCTGTTTTTGGTTATTTTAGGTCCAACCACCTGAGAATGAGATTTAGAGAAGTTAGTGTGGTGATCCAAACTATCCATAGAATTAATGAAGTGGTCTAACGGAGGCTGCAAGCACTTAGTTGTATGTCAAAATGGTATCATCACCCTTTAACAGGGCAGGCATTGGTCTACCCCTGATCATAGGAACGTCCTGGCACTGTACTGTTAAAAAGGACTCTAGCAAGGTGCTAATATGCATCCCTGTCAGACTCCTCTGCTCAACTTAAAGTGTGATGTGTACTCCCCGTTAGGACTGTACATCATAGCAGCCGAAAGCCCCTTGTGCAAATTGCGGAAAAACATGATGAGTGACATCTCAACCTCTAAGGACTTCAGAACAGTCCAGAGCTTATCTCTGTTGACTGAATGGAAAACCATGCTGAGATCCATAAAAAACCAAGTGAACAGCTCCCTTCTTTTCTCTGATGTATTTACTATTGAGCAAATGTAGGTTTAAATTCTGCACTATAATTTCCTGACCTGGTCTAACCCCATATTTAATATCCGATAAAGGTTTATGATCATTAGCCCAGGCTATTATTCAATTTAACACTACTCATCTGACAATTTTAACTTCTGCATCCAATAATGATATAGTTCTGTAGCAAGCTGGATCTGCTCTTTTCCCTTTTTTAAATACTGGGATGATCACTGACTTATGCCAGGACACACAAATAGGGCCTCTGGCTGTGGCATTTGAATGCAAAGTTACCCATAAACCAATGAAGTAGTGTGGCTCACTGGTTAGAGGCGGCAGACCCGAGAGCGGAGGACGGCCCGAGATCAGGGTTCGATTCCCGGCGCGGCAGGTTTCTGGACCAGGGTCAGCGGACTCGATAATTCTCTCGCCTCGGTGCACACTCTGATCAGCGATCACACTCGGCAACTCTGGGCATTAGCTTGCCTCATCTTCACTAACGGCCCCACCAGACCGCCGGGGATGCCTGGTCTCACCCTGGAGATACCCATTAAGGGACCATCTCTCAGGGAAGCCAGGAAGGGTTTCGCAGCGGTCGAAGCGCCTTGGGACCCTACGGGTAAGTAGTGCGCTATATAAATGCCTATACATACATACAAGAATTATACAAGTCCCCTGGACCCCGTCTGGGCCCAGAACTTTCCCAGATGTGAGGCTAGAATGACAGATGTTACCACCTCCCAGAAGAAATTACCCTCCACCATCTCACCGGGACTAATAAAAAGGGATGGTGATTCCTCATGATAATAAATGGTCTCAAAATTGATGATCCAGGCATGTGCAAGAACTGTTAACACTAAGGGACCTATTACGATCCTGGTCGGTAAGCTTCTGACTGCTCATCGGATGCTTACCGACAAACTGCGAAGGTTTATATTACGACCGGCAAATGATAATGTTGGCTTTCAGAACGTAAACCGGCTGGTCAAACTGACTGGGTTCAGACTGGCTCAAGGAGCTCGTCAGTCAGTCGGAATCCACACATAATCCCTAACGGAGGGCGTTTCTGCCATCAGGATTATGATATTGGCTTCTGACAGCCTTCCTATGTCGGCCTTTCTGACATGGAAAAGGCTGTTGTAGAGCGACTTTGGGTGTGGCAAGCACTGCGAGGTGCCTGCCACATGGTGCAGGGATGTTCAAAAACTACCATTTTCACAATGGAAGCTTGTGCGGGGGCGCACAAGCTCCCACTGTAAAATGCAAGTTTGCAACAGCACCATGCGTGGTTTCATTTTAATTGCGGTTTTGGGACCGCCGGCGCCAACTGGAGGCCGGTAGGTTCCGCATCCGCGATGATGTCGTTCCGAGGGATCTCCGACCAACATCGCAATGAGCCCCTATGTTAGATAGGCACTTTGGGTTAAAGAATGGGCAGTTCAACACTTCACAGAAAGCCTCAATATCCTTTAAAGACCAGCTGGCAAGTAAATCCTCCCAGGCCTCCCTTCTTTTTATAATTAAAAAAACAAACAAATTAAGTCAGATATTAACAATATATATGAGTTCAAATTCAAAACATTGGGGAAACACCCAAATTATAGACAAAAAAACTAAATTCAACATTCAGGATTTCGAATTTAGGCTAGAGTATAGAAACCCAGTAAAACAACAAATATCACCTGATAAACCTTGATTTATTCAATAATCTAGTTTAAAGGATCCCAATTAAAACCTACCCAGGTTAGATCACATTGTCTATGAGAAAAGAGACCTCTAGCTTTGGCCAAAGAAAGTTCAGACAGATATCTGCTGGAAATAACCCCACCAATCAGCTGGCTTTAGAGGGGAAGAAGAAACCATGACCTAGCAATACAGAGGCGAGCAGAATATATTATAATTGAGAGCATATGTTTAATACCCCAGTCATGTTCCATCTTAACACCCATCACTATCTCTTTATGAGTCAGTTAGACTTCAAAGCCTAAAACGGATGATAGATATTAGCTTGGTAACACCATCCCAAAATTCCTGTAAAGCAGGGCACGTTGTAAACATATGTACAATTTATGCTGCTAACCAGCCCCACTTTGGATATCTTGTCTTATCAGTACCCATGTTCGCACCCCATTTAGAGATTTTCTCTGGTGTATAGTACATAAGCCGACATTCTCAAACTGCTGTAACTTCAAGTTAGTAGAGTGTACCAAACATTTAACAATATCTGGCAAACTCTGAATTTCAGAGGCAATGATATCTGAAGAGAGTAACCAACTCCACTTTGTTGCTAGTAGCGTGTTATCATCAGTTCCAGGCCTCCCTTCCAAGCACATTTATCTGCTCTTTACAGGCTGCATTATACCAGATCCTAGCATTCCTCCTGTGTCTGCAGCTTCCTGCGCAAGGCCATCAACAATTTTTAGGAGCCTTAGAACAATTTTTATCAAACCATTTACAACCTGTTGGAGGAGGAGCAATTCCCTTCCTAAACAGAGCTGATTTCACTAATCTACAGATATTAATGAAGGACTCCAAGATGCTACTATCAGAGGTGTCCTTCTTAAGGCATGTAAGGAAACCTGAGTGGCTTGACATAATCGAGCTCTTTAAGAACTCTGCAGTAACAACCTTTGCCCAGCTGATCTTCCAACCCTGTTCTTTGGAGACTACTGGCTCCTTGTGGATACAAGGATTAGTAATCCTTGAGTCCTTCTAACAAAAGGCCACAAGGATTGGGTTATGATCACTGCGGACATCCCATATCATCATAAAATTGAAAAGGGATGGGAAAAAACTAGCTGATAGAAAATATAATTGGTAGTTGTGCTATAACCCCTCCCTTGGAATGTAGGGACCAAATCAGCTGCACTAAAGTCATCCTGCATAAGCAGATTGACAAGATTTTATTCTGAAATCAAATCACCTTGCCCTGGTGTGTGTGTTGAAAGACCATACAAGGATGCAAATTAACATCTCCTAGTGACATCATCTGTGTGAAATTGGTCAAACCAAGGAAATAATAAACACAACAAGTTCTAAGCGCCATAAATAAAATATCACTGGTTGAGGCAGGTGTATGAAAATGTATTATTAAAAGCCTGAGATTGTTGGATAGTGTCGAAAGAACACTCAAAATAATTGACGATTTAAAAAATACCTTCTCAGCTTTGCCACCCAAGCCCAAGTTCACAGGTGTTGCTATACCCCCCTTTGGTCTTCCATGGGCAGATGGTGTAGCATTGATGGAAAAATCGACACAGCCATCTAAATGTAAACTCCCATGAACAACGCATGTCTCTTATAAACAAACAATATAAAAGTTTCTTAACTGACTCAAACAAATCTCATCCTAGACTTTCCCACTGCATTCCAAATAACTGTTTTGAGGAACCTAGGGAAAAGGGGGAATCATCATCAATCAGGGAATCTTACATCACAATGAGAGGGAGTCAGTCTTGATCCTCAAGCAGGGGTAGCGACTCAAATCTAATGTTAAGCTGAATACTAAGGTACCGACCATTGGAAGAGGAGGTAGAAGGACCACCAATTGTAGCCAGGTCAAAGAACCACCCACCAGTGTCCCAACATGATGTGGAGGATAGAAAAATCCCAGAGGGTAAATAGAGATAATGCTTCTCATTGCCGTAATAGTCTCAATGTTGAATAAGATGTACCCCACCCATTTGGAATTCCAGAAATGTACTACAATACAGTCTCTCTGGCCTGATTTCATAGTGTTCCCTACCAAATCTACTCTTCGTGTCATGATATCTCATCAAATAGAAGCGATTATGTAATAAGCTGGGTCAAAAGCCAATGGATCACCTTATTTTTTAGTTGATCGTGACTCTCAATATCATTCCCTTTGAGTGGTGGAACATTTGACATAATAAAAACATATGGGGTGGAAGTGGGACACAACTGGATGACCACCTTAGAAGGATTTATACAAGGTACCAACTCCCAGGTATCAATCAAGGTGGATAATTGAGGAGCGGTCCCCCACTGAAGACAACCAGCAACAAGCTTTGGTGGATCAGAAAGCCAGACACAGGGGGAGATGACTATTAACTCTAGGAAGATATAGCTGAAAATCCGGTCGCTTATGAGTGTTACGAGAAATGACAGCCATTAAAGACTCCCTAAAGCGTACTAAGAATGGTGGGTCCCATAAAATCAAATTAGATGGTGCCTCTAGTTTGGGGTTATTAACAGCGCCATGGGGGCATCAGACTACCGGTCTACGTGGGACATACCATGCTCCGATTTCTCCACAATTCGAGAGATGTGACCCAATGCCCCTCCCCAATAACTTAACCATCGTCTTCTCCAGGGTAGTCAAACGGACATTAAGAGCACCTAAGGGTTCAGGACATTTCATGTCCAACCCTTGAGAAATTACCTGACAGTTACAAGATACCATGGTTACAGGTTTTAAGGTATTTTCCTTCGTGCTCTTTTTCCCTGGTTTGATTTCTAGAATAATTTGACTGGGGTGGTGCAAGAGTCCTGTTTCTAGATCGTTCACCTACATTTGTAGGTCGGGCCAAAGAAATACTGGGAGCATCTCTTGTACTCTTATGTGGCTCAGAAACAGCCCCCCCCCCCATCAGAAGAACCAGCAGTTCTAGTAAAAGAGGCCTGATCAGAAGCTGTGGATGGCACACCTCTGCTTGGGAAGATATAGAGTTAGCCTCAATGATTAGTTGCTAATTGGTCTTCCACAAGAGTAATATCTTCCGAAATGACACCGATAGCATTATCAAGGAAAGTCAGTGTTGAGTTCTGTGGGCCAGGCCTCTTACCGACCACATTCATGGAATCCCCTTTCCTTTTCCCGATCTCAAAGGCGACTCCAGAAAAGACAAAAAAGTGTCCTTGCTTCGACCTGTCAAATACAAAAAATAAGAAATACCTAACAAAAAACAAAAAAAGTCCAGCAGACAGTTCTGTTAACTCCACTCGACAGAAAGCCAAGAAGCATATGTAAAGGGGGTGCCCAGCTCACCCTCCTTTGGGTTCTGATGGGCGCAGGAAGATCCCGCCCTTTGCCCGGCCACAGCCAGCACAGCAGAGTCTCAAAACTGCTTTATAGCTCTAAGGGGCTCGTCCCCCTATCAACATAGGTGCAGTGTGCCTCCAGGTACGATGCACTCTGGTGTTAGAAGTCCCCAAAGCTGTGGCAGATCTGATCCTGCAGATAGGAATAAGCACTAGAGGGGTGTGCTTCTTGTACAAATCCTGTGCTAGAAAATTAGTACATCAGTCCCTTTATATATTATTCCACAGGATAAAGACTATTTGATCCATTTTGCATTATTAAACAAGGAATAAAAACAGTGTAACAAGTGTTCACTGTAAGCACAGATATCTTTGCTTTGCAGTTTTCAAGTTGTAAACACAGCCAACATTTCCCCTTGTTTATTCTTCTGTGGAAATTTAGCAAAATATTAGTAGAAACAGACCAGCAAATGGCAGCCTTTCCCTAACTGTCCCCCATGTCACACACATAATGTTCATGTATTTTTAAACAGTTGGTGATCCAGAAAGATGCAGAAAGAAAACAATCCAAGGAATTGTCAGGACACTAAGTTGTCACTACAAGCATTTCATTTAGACATGCCAGTTGAATTGTTTCTTCTTCTCTATGAAAACATAGCACCATTGCCTAGTAATGACAGTGCTATGTTCGCTGGTATTTTTAATTGTCACTTAAGGAGGCATCTGATCATGGTGAAGAAATGGCAAAAATCAATATAGTGCTAGTGTTAATGCCATTCTAGCATTTGGTTCTTTGAATCAATCAATTAATCATTCAATGAGTACTTGTTGAGCATGGCTATTCACTCCTGTGGTTATCCAGGTACTGCAGTCTCCCTGGTCTCAGTCGAATAGCCAGGTCTTGAGTCTCTTTCTGAAATCTGCGAGGTAGCATGAAGTTCGTAGGTGGTGGGTAAGGTTGTTCCAGGACATGGAGGAGAGGTAAGAAAAGGAACAACTTTCACTGTAGCTTCAGTAAATGTGGGGAGTGTGTGCTAAGGCGACGGAGGCAGTGTACAGTTGTCTGGCGGGTTGGTGTTTTTTGAGGCAGCGGTTGATGTATGTTGGTCCCTGGTCATGGAGGGTCTCGTAGGCATTTGTCAGCATCTTGAACTGGCATCTCTTCTGACTAGGGAGCCAGTGGAAGTTCCTGAGGTGGGGGGGTGATGTAGGTCTGTTTGGGGAGGTTGAGGATGAGTCTGGCCTCTGTATTCTGTATATTTTGGTGGCTCTTCAGGAGCTGGGTGGTGATTCTGGTGTAGAGGGTTTTGCCATAGTGCATCTAACTGGTTACAAGGGCTTATATGATGTTTTTCCGATGTTGGCAGGGATCCATCATAAGAATGTTCAGAGCTTGCGGAGGCTGTGGAAGCAGGCAGAGGAGACGGCATAGACATGATGCTTCATGGTGAGTTTGTTGTCCAGGATGATGCAGAGGTTGTGAGCGTGGTCAGTCTTGGTGGGAGTGTGTCCGAGTTCGGGAGGGGGCACCAGGTGTCATCCCACGGGGAGGTGTTTTTCCTGAAAATCAGCACTTCCATCTTGTTCTTGTTGAGCTTGAAGCAGTTGCTCCTCATCCAGTCGGTGACGCCTGAAGTTTTTTCTGGTGGTGATGGGGTGTTCCATGAGTGAGAAATTGAGTGGGTGTAGTCTGCGTAGAATATGATGTTGAGTCCTTGGGTTCTGGCAATGTTGGCCAGGGGTGTCATGTCGGTTTGAACAGGGTGGAGCTGAGGGATGGAGTCTTGGGGAATGCTGCAGATGATGCTCTTGGGCTCTGAGGTGAAGTGTGGAAGGCGGAACCTAGGTTGTGTCCTGTGAGGAAGTAGGTGATCCATTAGAGGGTGGCTCACTGGATGCCAACATGGTGGAGTCTTCTATTGAGGGTGTGGTGAGATACAGTGATAAACACTGCTGAGAGGTCTATGAGGATGCGGGCTGCTGTTTCATCCCAGTCAAAGAGGGTTCTGATGTCGTCAGTGACTGCAATACCTGAGGTCTCGGTGCTATGGTTGGTGCGGAAGCTGGATTTAGAGGCACTAAGTAGGTTGTTTCTTTCTAGGTCTATATCGAGCTGGTAGTTGATGGCCTTCTTGAGTACTTTAGCAGGGAACTGGAGCATAGTGATGAGACAGTAGTTTTTGAGTTTGTTGGGGTCAGTGGAGGGTTTCTTCAGGAGGGCTCTGACTTCTGTGTGTTTCATCTGTCAGGTAAGGCGGCTGTGGTGATGGATGTATTTAGAATAGAGGTGAGTTTGCCACAGATTTCCTTGTGTCTGATGGGTGAAGAAGCAGAGGAGGTAGCTGTCCATTGGTGCTCTGGAGTGGATGGGGGTCATGATGGACATGGTGTTCTGTGTGGTAAGTACATTCCAGGCAGTGAGCTGGGGGCTGTGGTTAGTTTCTGTTGATGTGAGAAGGCTGTCAATGTTGGTGGATTAAGGGTGCAACGTTGCTGTAGATGGTGGATATATTGTTATGAAAGTAGTTTGCCTTTAATTCAAAGAGTTATTGGGAAGCGATAAACATGTTCTCAGTGCCTGAAAGGCAGGAGAACTATTTGACAATGCTGAAGAGTTCCTTGGTGTGGTTGGTGCTTTCTTTGATGCAGTCCATCAATGTGTCTTTTTTGTGTCCTTGAGGCATTGGTGGTATTTGTTGAGGACTGACTTGAAGGTGGCTTGGTCTGTGGGGTCTTTGCTGGTGTGCGATTGTCTTTCTAGTTGCTTGCAGTAGCGTTTGATGGTCCAGAGTATTGGTGTAAACTAACTGGCTTGTTTAGTGGATCTGCTGGTATTGTCTGGCTTCATCTGGGCGACTCTGTTGGTGCAGTTGGTGATCTAGGTGGAGAAGTTCTGGATGGCCTGTACCAGTTTGGTTGCGGTGTCGAGTTGGGTGGTGTTGAGGGTGTCTGTCTATTTTGCCTGTGTCACTTTGTTCCAATCGGGATGGTGGGAGTTCGGAGGCCTGGTGGTGGTGTATGGGGGGGCTGTGATGGTGAAGTGGACAATGGCATTGCCAGTCCAGGTGCGTTCGGTGACATGATACTTGACTCTGTCACTGACTGTGGAGATTGAGTCCTATGTGTATTCTGCGCTGTGTGTTGGGTTGTGACCGGTTGGGTGAGGCTGATGTTGCTCGTGCTTTCCAGGAGGGGTCATCAAGATGAAAGCTGAAGTTTCCGTGAAAGCTGCAGTGCTTGGAGTCGATGGCTAGTGGGGTGATGAACTTTGAGATGACATCACAGAACCCGGGGAAAGGTCCTCGGGGTCTGTAGGCAAGGGTATCTCTGATGTTTGTCTTGGTTTGAATTTGGAAGTTGAGATATTCCACGATTGGTGTGATGTTGTCTTTGGTGGTGGTGCTTCAGATGGTTTTCTTGTGGATGATGTTGATGCCTCCTTCATTTTTGTTGGTGCGGTCTTGTTGCATGATCTGGTAGCCGGAGGGTGTTTCAGTGGTGATGTCAGGGGTTGAGTAAGGTCTGTGTGATGAAGATCATATTGAGGGTGACAGCATCCTAAGAGCTGCTGCAGGGAGTCTTGACTGTCTACGAGGTGGAGCTGGCACATAGACCTGCTCAATGGGATCGAGCAGTGGCCTCCATTAAATAGGTCCTTGGGGAAGGAGGGGCGCTGGGGAAGGGGAGGCAAGAGAAACACAAATGGCAAACACAAATGCCATAAATGTCAGGAAAGCGAGTGGCAAGGCAGCCGCTCGCTTCAGGCAGACAACAATAAGCACATACAAGGATACTGCACAATGGAATAGTAAAACAGGTAAATGTGGCTGGTGTCTAGCTAAACAGGAAAGAAATTGCTAACTGGCATAGTAATCAGTGGAATCAGAGGAAAAAAGCACAGACAAGGTGGAAAAATAAACAATAGATGTGGGAGTGGTAAGTGGTGGTGAGAGGGGAGGCAAGCAGTCACAACAGCAGCACATGGGCGTCCCAAGATCTGAAGCAGGGAGGCATAAGTGGCTACAGGGGGGAGCAGGCACAAGGATCTACATTGCCTGTAGCATCCTCCAAAGCATGGAACCATGCAAATGAATAGGCTACACATGGAGCTCTGGATTGTGCATCTTTATTCCTCACATACAAAGCACAGTGTTATCTGATTACATCATAAACATTATTAACCACACCTTAACACCTCCCAACCAGTTACGTATTTCCTCTGTTGAGTCCACCCAAAACTGCAAGGGGCATAAGGGTCCTAGCACACAATGTCTCATGACACTGCAGTGCTCTGAGTGAAATTTAACAAAAGACAGTAGGCTCACATGAAATTGGGTGGTAACCATTCTGTATCGAAAAATCCTTAGATTTCCCTTGCCCCAACAATTTGAAACACACATCAATTGGGGGTGGGGGTCCTAAGGCCTTTGGATCATGGGTGAATGTAGAGTTTCTGGGGTCCTCAACTCTTCATAGCTCTCCAAATTCCATTTCTTAAAATTGAATCAAACATATTATTTTCTGTCCGATCTATCTTGTTAATTCTTGCCAATCAGGTGATCCACACAGTTTGAGAGAGTCCAGTGGAAGATATACCACAAGAATGATACTATGCCACCCACTATTTGATATAGTCATATGTCTGAACTGCACAGCAGCAGAGATACTAATATACGAGACAAATGCATCCGAGTCCAAACTGGCTGTGGATGGGTTAAATGGCCATGCTTTGGGATAGGTAACCTATTTTAATGACGTGGAAATGTGCGTTTTGCTCCCTACATTATATGAAATGTCTGGAAAAAAATCAAGAAAATTAAAACAAATGATGCGAAGTGCACTTTGGTATATTTTGTGTGAAAACATAACATGATGGTATACAAGTCAGTCGAGGTACTGGTAAGGGGACTGGTCAACTGAGAAAATGTCTGTTGTGACACATTTTTGCTCACACCTATCTCGTACAAGAAATTTTCTAACCAAAACAGTCCTCTGCAACACAAATGAGCAGAATTTCATGCTGGTGTAATTTCCAGCACTTCACATAATTTACCTCGCATGAAACAGTGGAAAATGTGCAATTTAGGGGCCTGATTATAATGTCAAGCTGGAAGGCATCCGATAGCTAGTTGGAGGCTTTCAGCCCAACATCGATTTTTTTTTGTGGAGTTAATATAGCGCAAACTTGACCCAAAGGTATCAGGTATCAGAGCTCTTTACATGAGCACCAGTTGTACTACAGACGGACACATTCTTTTTTGCTAGGCACGGGGAGATTGAGTGCCCAGAAACACAGGATGTCAAGCGTCCTTGCTGAAACTCAAACCTGGTTCCCCAGCTCTGAAGTCAACCGCCTTAGCCGTTAGGCATATCCCCTCCCCTGAGAGGATATGAATCAATGGTTTCCCTCCGACTGCCGTATTACAATATATGCGGTCAGGGGGAAACCCACAGGGGGATTCTGCTCCACTTGCGACAGGCTCACAGAGCCCGTCGGGGTGTGCAGGCGGATTGGTAATCCACTGTTGGGATTGCGATGTATCTTTCCACCAGCCCTTTCAAGGCGGTCCGCCCGACATGAAAGAGCAGGTTGAAAGTAACTTTGGGGGTTCCTAGAAGGGCCCCTTTCCCCCCTAGCACTCCGCTATGGGGCTTGGAAGGCACTTATGTTACTCCCCTAAACATCCCTGCACTGTGTGGCAGTCACCGCATGGCGCCTGCTATACGGTTTAGGGCTGTTTGCAAGCATTGATTTTACGATTGTAGCTTGTGCTGCTGGCCTTTTCTACCCGCTGCACAGGCTGAAATTGTAAAATGGATGGTTCCGACAGACCAAAGGGCAGGCGCATCCAAATGCAGCGGGTGTACCCGCCGACCTATGGTCAAGCAGTTCCATTCTGCTATGATGTCGGTCAGACACTCGTCCAACCAACATTATAATGAGGCCTTAAATGAGTTATGGCAATTTTCTCACAAGCCTAATGGTAATGTAAGATACCTCTGCACTGGTGTCAGTTGCTTAGCAGGAGCAGGTAACTAGAAAAAAATTGCTTCAAAAGTCCTATTCATGCCACTGCTACAAATCCTCAGTAAACCTCTACGCTAGCCGGAGGAAATGCGGATACCGATTGATGTCAGTATAATGACACTAATCCCATTAATTACTGGAAATACAAATTACCCTGACAAAGGGGAAAGCAAAGGATTTCTTTCATCTATTTCACCCTGTGGAAGGTAATCGAGCAAATTCCCTAAGGCCCTGAAGGAATGAGTGAGGGATTCCTATCTTCAGGCTTCTCTTAGGAAGTTCTATGGGCTCCACTCCTCGTCGACCTTCCTAGTTAGACATTCTATACTCACTATTATAATTGATGCAGGGTCGGCTACAGAAACATGTTTTTTGTGTTTTTGTTTGTATTGAATGCCCTTTTAAATCACCTGCTGCAGTCACATGATGTAAGAACATGCTTTCTATTTCCCTCTCAGTTTTCCTATTGAGTCTTTTCGGTTCGTTGCCTTGTTTCCCCTAATGAAATACGCTAAGGGTTGATCAAATTGCTACACTTTTATTTCCCAAAGGTATTTTTTTGGGGGGATACACTTTTAATTATTTTATGCAGTTCTACTAAACAACGTACTTTACCTTGTGACTCGCATATTTTTGCATGGCATATTGGAAAGATGTCTCGTTTTTGAACGCTTAGCTTTCCCCAGTGAATTATATATGAAGTCAATACTGCCAATGTTTCTTCGGAGGGATTTTGAAACAGCATTTCCGGTGCCAGTTTATAACTTCTCAACTGTTTACCAAGCACTGAGCCCTTCTGTCTCTTCGAACAGGACTCCCAAAAAGTCCATAAAGCGTCAGCTGTTTTATTACCTAAACAATTCCAAAATATTCCACACCCAGCCAAAGCTCGACAAATTCAAACGCTACAAAGTTGTGATGTTTTCATTGCCTTTTCTACAAACTTTATATCGCAGTTTTTGAGCGCCAAATATGGATATCATGTTCATTATGATTGGAAAATTGAAACGTTGTTTGTTATGTTATGCGAACTAACCCTTTATGACCCACCGCATTTATTATCCAGCCCTGCATTGAGTAGATTTTGGTAACACATAAAAACAGCCATATCTATAAAGTCCATGTAAAGTACTCCTGTTACCGGAAATGCCACTGGGTGTTGATTTGTAGTCCAAACGCCAGTACAAAGATTCACAAACTATCCAAGGAACATGTTGTGCCAGGCAAACAGCTGGACATTTACACACCTCATGCGCCAAAGTGTGGGGAAAGTAAAAATGTGCAGAAATATTTACTGAAGTATTTAGTGGCCTACTTGTTGTGCAGCGATGTGCAATGTGGAGAGCTCATCGCAGAGCTGTATCTACTAGAACATGCTGCTTCTCCTCTCTTTCCCTGCGTTGGTTCACTAATAGCCTGCCTAACACCATTAGCACCTTTGTAGTATTCTGCAATGGTTTGTGCTTGATGCCTAGCCTAGGTATTGTAATGGAAAGGTACTCCACACAAATCACAAAATATCATACCTAGACATACTTTAAATCTTTTCCCACTTTGTAAGTGTGTGGTATAGTTCTGCACATATGCGATGAGAGAATATTTAAGGGGGCATAGAAACATTTCTCCTTGTTAGCGACTGCCTTGAGGAACTGATGGTCGGTGCAGGTAAGTGCAGTGGTGAGGGGGAAGGGGAGGTCGACAAACCACTGTAAATAAAATTCAAAAAATGGAAAAACGCTTACCTTACCCTCACCGCATCGGCGAGTGCAAGGTAAGTTGTTTTCTATTTTTTAAAGTTTAGTTTCCCTCATCATCGGCTGTCGACTCCCCCCGCCCCACCATGCTTACCTGCACCGGACGTCACTGATTTGAAAGGAGGTGCCATTTTTGTGGTGCAAACCCTTGTCTCCTATAGTTTTTAGAAAGGACACTGCAACAAAAAACATGGGTGTCAGCATGTGAATGCGCTTGAGATGCCCCCTTGACTTAAATAACGCAAAGAAGTCCAAACGTTTGCAAAGTTTCTTTTAGGGCTACCTTCCAGTTCAGAAAACGTTTTGCACAGAACAGTAAATATTTTATCAACATGTTGTACCTGTTTGCTTCATTAAATGTGATGTGTTGTTAAATCTGCCACTAAGTATTGTCATGCATACACCAGAAACAGACAACCTAAGTAACCAAATCAAACTGCAATTCCAGATATGGGAAGAAATGGGGATCAAATAGAATCCATCAATGATGAACTGGTGTGAGAAATTATTTTCATCTACCACTTTACATCAAATCTGGATATTTTCAGGAGACGTGACTGTAATACTCCTCTCACTAAAATTGGCAAATGTTCCACTAGGTAAAGGCTGCTGGAATTGTGATGCAGATATTACCAGGGTAAAAATATTATGGAAGGCCAAGCACTAAATACACACTAGTTGATGCTGATGAATCTATTATTGTTATTAACTCGTTTTTGTTGCTGGTTTAATATTCAGGCCCTAAGAATTCATCCACGAGAAATGGGTGTTGGGTTGTGGTCACAGCAGTGCAAATCATGAACAAACCCTATGACTCAGAATTGAAATAAAGTGTGGGCGTCCAAGCACTTGGATAAGAAATAGTGATTCTGAGAATTAGCTACTAACTTCTGGTGTTATTCCTATTCCGCAGTCATATGAGAATACTTAAAATATCACTGTAATTTTGCATCCCAGAGTTACCAATTCACCCGAAAGAGATAACTGAGGATGAGAAATAAGTGAGTGGGTCAGAATGGAGGCCACATGGTCATGATTCTTGTTTCATCAAGCTAGCCAGGTGGAAAAAACTTCGGGGATACAATCATGTAAGGCAAAGTTAATGGAAATGGCAGCAGTGTTCCTACATTTTCACACCCAGTGTCAACAGACCTCTAACAGGACTTACCCAAAGACTCAGATGGATTGAGGTCAGCAGAACTATATTAATTGCTACAAAAGCTCCCAAAGAAAGAACCAACACCAGACCAGTTGAACATACAGCAGGTAAGGAGGTTTGTGATCTCCACTGAAGTAAATAGTTGTCTAAGGGCCAGATGTAGGTAAATCCGATTTACCGACTTTTAAATACCGAGTCATACCGATTCGGTATTTAAAAGTCGGTAAATTGGAAGGAGGCAGATGTAGGTAAAAAATTACCGAATCTGTCAGAGTCGGTATTTACAGATTCTGTAAATACCGATTCTGTATTTCCCATTGATTCCTATGGGCCTTGAAGCCCATAGGAATCAATGTGAAATACAGATTCGGTATTTACAAAATCGGTAAATACCGAATCCTGCAAGGGTGCAGGGGGTGTCACTTTGACACCCTCTAGCACCCCAATTCTGGACTTGTGTGCAATGTGGCACACAGACATGTCCTAAGGGCATGTCTGTGTGTCACAGTGCACAGGTGTGCATGCACAGATATGCATGCACACCTGAATTCGGTATTTTACCACCCAATAGGATTGGGTGGTAAAATACCGATTTTTAAGGGCCTATGGCACTCTTAGGAGTGCCACCTACATATGGTTGTTCCGAATCGGTAAATATACCGATTCGGTATTTTACCGATTCTGTAAATTTACCGATTCGGTAACTTTACAGAATCAGTAAAATATAGGCCCCCTACATCTGGAAACCCAAATACCGGTCGGTAACGGCCGAATTCGGCCGTTACCGACCGGTATTAGGGCTCCTACATCTGGCCCTTAATCTTTATGGCATATTTGCAAAGAATTCATGTAATGCAGAGCAGCAATTAATGTTGGTACACTGCATTGTGTGAAAGTGAGAGAGCAGAACTGTGCAATTTCTACAAAGAAATGGCATAGTTCCCTTTTATCTTTTCACTGGCTCACTTGCTGCTGCCTAATGCCAACGCAGACACTGTTGGTCCATATTGTAAGGATGTCTGTATTATGGTCAGGATAGATCTTGTGCAGAAAGGGGTGCCTTCCTATAAAAAAAATAACTATCCTTGGCGGCATTTAGCTCTATGTGTGCTGCTGAATGCAGCACTCTTGCAAATAAGAAGGAGAAATAAATATTTCTCCTTGTTATGCCAGCGTCAGGCAAGCGCATAATTTTGGCACAAACCCAAGTCTTCATCACTTTGTAAATATGGGATCGCATCACAATCCATGGGTGGATACGCAAAAGTGTCAATTTACCTCCCATGATACTCCTACCTGAGACAAAGAAGTTCAAGGCAGCACAATGCACTGCATTGTGTAACTTTTTCTTACAAACCCACACAAACTGGCATGAAATACCACAGAGAATTTTGCTTCCGGCTGCGTCAAAAAAGAGGAGCAACACCAATGCAAAAGGGATGTATGACGTTACAACGCATGCTTTTACCACGCTTGCTGTTACAACGCCAGTTTTACAACGCAAACCTTTACAACGCATAGCGCTTTGGGGTGCTGGATAGTGAATAGTTTAATTTACTATACCAACTCCAGTCCCCGTGGACACTAGGGAAGGTGTTGGATAGTAAATTAAATCTATTCCCTATCCTAGAGCGCCCCCCAGCACAATGTGTTGTAATGGTTTTCGTTGTAAAACCTGCGTTGTAATAGCACTGCGTTGTAAAAGTTTTGTTGTAAAGTGTTTCCCATGCAAAGGCTTTGTAGATCTGGGCAAAATATTACCGTTAACGTGTTGAGTGCGTAGTTACTCAGATTTACTTAAATTATTCACTGGATAACAGCAGACATGCTTGTGTCGAGGATGGTGAATCTCTGTCGGATGAAACATAAGTTATTGTTACCAATGAGTGCTACACAGGTGTGGGTCCAATGATGCATTTTCCTATTGTAGTGCTGAATGAAACATGTTTTTTCTATAGGTAATCCAAAGCGCTCTGTGTCATTTATTTTATATCACGAGAATATAAATTATACAATAATCGGCGTGCAACACAATAATGGACTGATCACACTGAGGATCCGTACTTCACCCATCCTGAGACTGAAGCATTTCATATTGAATCGAAATACACAGGAACACTGTGAATTTCAGCTCTAACTCTACCTTGGACGTCCAGTTTGTCGGGGAAGTGTCAAACTCATGTCATTCAGGTGGCTCTAAATGACAATCAGTAATGTACTTGGCAGGCTCCACTCTGAAATGCCAGAAAAGCATCGACAGAGTCAGTTACAACTGACTTTTTGTGAAAAGCTGGTCCAGTAGATAAAAGGGACCATACCGTTCGCTCACCAACCTTACATTGTCTGACCATGACCTCCTCAAAATGACCTTTTTTTGCCAAGTAAATCTTTCTCGAATTTTAATCACAATCGCAGGTGTACAGCAGGCAAGCAAATCAGCGCAACCCTCCCAACCAAACATTTGTCCTGAGACATCGAGACAAGACCCCCCTGGTAAGCATCATAATAACAGTTATCAGACGCAGGATGCAGTAACTGTCAATACCTCCTGTGTCATTATCGACGTCTAGTGACAATCCTATGCTCCGACAGTCATTGTAAACTTGGTTAAGACGTTAACAGTAAACAAATACCGTTGTACGGTGCTGTGACTGTTGTGGTGTAAGATACTTTGTGGCACAGGGCAGGACGGGAAGGGTGGATGAAGAGACGGCACCTCTGGTACAGGGACAGAGGCATGAACCGCCCCTCCCCCACATGGTACCCATGATCCTATTGCAGAGGTCTTCAAACTTTTTGATGCCGAGATCACCCCTGTCAAAACATTTTAGTTGTACGGACCCGCTCCTGACAAAAATTTCCAGAACTTGGTCCTCCTCATCATTGCCAACTGTCCACAACCATAAATGTCCCAAATTCCCACAGCAAATCATTTTTACATTGGGGAAATAAATTAAACATTGTTTAGAAAACCAAAGGTCGGTGAGCGTGGGGACATGGTCAAAGGTGTGGCTAACTACGACATGCCTAATGTATGAGGCATTCGCGTAGGGCAGTCTTCTGACAGGTGCTGCCCTACGCCCGTGTGAAATGACAGAAATGCACCTTATTTATGAAATATAGTGCAATCCTGTCCTTTCCCTCTGCGTTGGCGCACAAATTGATGTCTAGCGCAAACAAAGGTAAGATTGTTTTGTGCCGGAAGGAGCAACTTCATGCACAAAAACAATCCTGCAAGCGGGTTTCCTCTTTCTATGTGTGCTGTAGAAGGCAGCACACATGGAAAGAGGAAAAACGAGGAGAAATGAAAACATTTCTCCTCGTTACGTCTGCTATGGGGAGGCATAAGGTTTTGGAGCTTCCCCAGGATAACATGGTTTTCAAATCTGGGGCAGCGTCAAACCCATGGGAGTTGCGTGGGAGCACCCACTGCAATGTGTATGGAACATGAACTTGGCATAGAGTAAGGCAACGCAGCGACTTGCACAGCTTTCTCTTACTCCATATCTATGAGAACATGCAAAGCCACGCAGGGTGACTTTGCCTTGCATCATAGATATGATTGAGACGCTTGTGCCACCAAAGCTTCAAAAAATACAACGCTCTTGCGGCTCAAGCCTCTCATAAATCAGCCCAAAAATATTTTGTTCGTTTTTTAGGCCTTTCACCATCAGGTAGCTACATATAAAACATTGACAAAGAAAGGGAATCTCTAATATATGTAAGTATAAAATGCCACTAACACAAATGCTAGATGCCCCTGTAGTGCAATCGTACTGACATACCTATCTCTTTAATATTTTCAGTATCACCAGTAAGAACTCACAAGACACTGTCAATCAGAACCTATAAGAAATTGTTAACCAGAGTAGACTATATTCATTGTTTAAGGTATGTCCATATACTGTATGTGCTGGTGATTTTAGTCATGTAACACTAGAAAGCTGTTCCTCCCTCTCATTCTTTCATTCGTTCCTCTAGTGAAAAACGTCCTGTATAAAGAATGACATTATGTAGTGTCAGGAGACTTGTTTTTCAAACTGTATAAAAGTCGATGTAGGTGTTTTTATCTTGTTTAATATTGTCTTGTACAAAATTGTAAATAGTTCCCTTTTTTTATATGTACTTTTGTAGCCCTGAAGAAGTCCCTGAATGGGAGGAAACACGTTGGCGGTTCCAAAAGTGATGCTGTCAAAAGCTTTTAAAGATTGAATAATAAAGAACAACTGAAACTGAAAACATCGACTTGTTCGTGAAACTAGATCTTCTTTGATTCATTCGTTGCAAAAATTTGTGTCTAAAGTGTGCTGGGCTACTATGTGTTGTTACATATAAAACATTGTGTAGCTTAAATTAAAAATACATTTAAAAAGTTGTTACTTAGTTGGAAATGCACAATATTATGAAACCTCTTTCATTTAATGCACTGCATAGGTCTGTGTGTAACCAGAGCGATAGAATTACATTTGGTTGATATAGCAGGAATAGTGGCGTGTATTTTTAGTGCTATGATGTCACAGCCTGTGACAGAAAGCAGTGTCAATGTGTAAGTTATTATTTAATACTTGCAATGCACACATTATAAGACAGACAGCTACAAACTGCAAATAGTTTTAGGATAAAATGGAGCTTCCAAAATGTAGATTTGAGTGATATCATACCATAAGTAAGGCATTTTTTTTGTATAACTGTCCCTCAACTCCTCCTCAGGGGTACAAAATGCTGTGTTAATGCAGTTATGATTAAAAGCACACACTTTACATCCCAGTTGTTAAGCAGCATGCAAAAAAACCCCACATCTTTGCCATCACAATGCTTGGAGTGATTCGAGCAATTAACGCCAGAACTCCTCCCAAGCATCCTTTATATTTGCATTTTAACTCCTAGCTCACATTTGCATTTCATTCAGGCAAGCAGGCACCCTGGCATGAAGGACTGTTAGAAGGATTGTTTTACCTGTCTTTCGGGCTTCTTCCTTTTACAGCACAAGAGAATCAATTTACTTCAGCTGAAGCATTTTAACAATCACAGTTGTCTTTCTACAAAACAAAGAGCACATGTTTTGTATTCCAGGCAGAAGTTAGGCCTGGAAATGATCGACCTCCTTCCCAGGACTCCACAGCCCCCTGAGGGTTGCGCCCCACAGAATGAAGACATCTGTCCTATTGCCATTACTAATACCCAATGAGCACACATCTGTTGGGTTCACGGCAGACTGTCACATTTCTAAGAACTTGTCCCTTATAATTCCAGGGGGGCCCTCACACCCATAGCGTCTTACTGTACCCATAGGATCGACTCCGGTTCTTGCTCATTCAAAGAGATCAAGAAGCCAACGTTTCACAAGGGGAACTATTCTGCGCTTCACGCAGGCGCATGCTAAATCCATGAATTTTGCCATATATTACATTTTCTTGGGTCAAGGAATCACCCCTAGAAAGTACAGAAGCAGGTCTGCCATGACAGGATATGCGTTATTTTGGCCATCAATGCTATAGTATCAGACCAAAATAGTGTATTTTACTAGCATGTCTGTAACTTGTGGTGAAAATCTGCTTTGGCGCTTGAACATCAAGGACAGATGGGTGATGTATTTGGGTACATATGCTTGAGCCATTGTGGCATGAGATTTGTCTGATGCAGGCAATTAAATTGAGTGTATGTGAGACACAAGTTCCATGAGACTCCTTTTACCATCCCCAATGCCATACTCCATTGCTTATCTGTTAACCCCGGTCCAAACGCAGCAGTTGCTTTCTCCCTGAGTATGGGGTAACTTGAACTGGGTTTACCAAGCAATGCCTTATATAATAGTGTGATTGCATGACAATATGTACCGTGCTCAAGCTTTAAGGTTAATGTTTCATCTGTGTCCGGTTTATTCCTGTCAGGTCCTCATGTAGCCAATATGGCCCTAACAAGCACTTTGTAGTTCAGGAAATGCCCACCCCCAGATTATACTAGGTAGCTAGTTCCTAGAACGTTTCCATCAATTTAGGGGCATATAGGTCCCCCGGTAAACAGGCTAAATATCGAGTTTTTTATTTCGACAGGCAATAATATCAAGTCCAAAATTTCAGAGTGATAGAATATTAATCACCAGAATATCGACCTGAAGGTAAGAAATATTGTTTTTGTTAATATCGAAGTTAGTAATATCGATAGCAAAAATATCGATGTTACCAATATCGATAATAATATTAGTGTTATGTATTTTATTTTATATGTTTTTAAATATTTGTTGTTTATTGTTGTACTAGTTTTAAAATAAATGTATTACATTTTTGAAGTTAGTAATAATTTATTTAAGTAAATGATGTGTTTTAGTACCGTAGCGGTTTGTGGGTTTATAGGGGAATAGGGTGGGAAGTAATTTAATTATGTAAATTACCAAAATATTTTTTAGGAACTATTAAATATTTTTAAATACATTTTGCGTTTAGCTCTGTAGCTGATTGTGGGTTTATAGGGGAGTAGGGTGGGAAGTAATTTAATTGTAATTATGGTGTCAATAAATATTTTTATATTAATTCAATATTAATTGGTAATTAATTTTTATTAATAATAATTAATTGTAATAATTTATTAATTGGTAATTATATTAAGTGTATTAATTTATTATTGGAGTGTGTTGTGAGGTTATAGTGTAATAGGGTGGTAAGTAATTTAATTGTAATTAAGTAACTTTTTTTTAGTGTTGAGTATTGATAATTAAATTGTTGTTAATCAATTATTGATTGGTAAAACATTTTTACTAATTATTTTTTCAATTAATTGTTTATTAATTAATAATTCATAATTGTATTTTATTTTTATAATTTATTGGTATTTATCAATAATGTATTGTTAATTAATTATTAATTTGTATTTATTTTTTAAATAATTATTTATTGGTATTGTTAATTAATTTGTTGTAATTTAATAAATAATTGTTATTTTGTTAAAAAAAAATATCATTTTAATTATTAGCAAGTTGTTTTGACCCCTATGCTATCCAACAGTTTCTCTACTGTTGCACCCTCTGGAGTTGGAATAATAATTTTTACCCCAATGCTATCCAACACTTTCCCTACTGTTGCCCCCTCTAGAGTTGGAATAGTATTTTTTACCCCTATGCTATCCAACAATTTCCCTACTGTTGAAGCCTCTGGAGTAGGAATAGTAATTTTTACACCTACACTATCCAACACTTTCCCTACTGTTGCACCCTCTAAAGTTGGAATAGTAATTTTAACCCCTACGCTATCCAACACTTTCCCTACTGTTGCACCCACTGGAGTTGGAATAGTAATTTTTACCCCTACGCTATCCAACACTTTCCCTACTGTTGCCCCCTCTGGAGTTGGAATAGTAATTTCTACCCCTACGCTATCCAACACTTTCCCTACTGTTGCACCCTCTGGAGTTCGAATAGTAATTTTAAAACCTAAGCTATCCAACACTTTCCCTACTGGTGCACCCTCTGGAAATGTAATAGTAATTTTTACCCTAACGATATCCAACACTTTCCCTACTATTGCACCCTCTGTAGTTGTAACAGTAATTTTTACCCCTACGTTATCCAATATTTATTGTTTTAGTTAATGTAGTGTCTAATTTATTAAAATTTATTTAACTTGTTATATTTAGTTTTTATTTTTATGTTCATATTGTTGTATGTTTATGTATGTATTTATAATTTATATTTTTTTCTAACTATTTATACATTATTACAGTAATTAATTGTAAATATTATCAAGTAAGTATATATATTACATTTTATATGTATATGTTAATATTTTTTACATTATATGCAACACTTCTAATGTTGAATATATTTTTAACTATGTTTATTTTAATAATATGTATTATTTATTTAATTTTATATTATTTTTAAACATAAAAAACGATCTTTTTTACAATATTTTTAACAACAATATTTTTTTTCTCGATATTTTTGTACTTACCTTAATGTAGATAGGACTTCAATATTTTTGATGTTGATATTCCACCTCAGATATTTTTGACATCGATATTTTCGACATCGACATTCTGTCAGTGATTCAGGTCCCCCAGGTTCAATGGCCTACTGTCCATTCATTACCTAGTGATATGATTGGTTGGTATTTTCCTCAAATTCAGGTGCAGCCAGAGCAGAAGGACCTGGGAGTGTGTCATACTGTCCCCCCAAGACTGTACATATTTTAGCCAACAGCATTTGGTGACTTTGGTTAACTTGATGGTAGTTTGGGACTGGAACGCAATTATCTCCTGATCCTCTATCCCATGCCTTACATGCAAGCCCTCCGTCCATATCCATTTCATTGGCCATTGGAGCTGGGCCACTGCATAGTACAGTTCGCCGTGTGGCGCTCCCATTCCGCCCCTGACCATCTTGTTATATAGTTTTCGAAGGGCAACCCCCCTGCTTCCCTTCCCCCTTAATAAATCGGACAGCATCCTATTAAGGGCTGTGAAGAAGATACTAGATAGTTGCACTGGGAATGCACAGAAGTGATGTAATAGGTGGGGCAGGATTAGCATTTTAACAATTGCCATCCGACCCTGACAGGATAGTGGTAGATTGCACCATAAGGTAAGCAAGTATCTACAGATTGCTCTGTGTATTATCCTCGTCTGTATGATAAACTTTCACTGTGAGATAGTTGTGTACAACAGTGCTCTGTTTAGTACTAAGATGTTATAGGTATTTCACGTTCAATTTCCAAGAAACGCTTAAGCGGAAAACAGCACGTCTTGGCCTTGTTTAACCACAGACCAGAGTGAATGCTAAACTTGTGTAGCATTGCTATCATGCTATGAAAGTCCCCTTGCAAATTCCTTAGGTATTGTAAGGTGTCATTTGCTTACAGGGTCCCGATGTCCCAGTTGTTGGCGCTCTTTACCCACCATTCTGGCCTTCTTTGCCTGTTTCCTTCCGCCAGACGTTCCAAGGTGAGGGTAGATATTATTGGGGAGAGTGTAATCCCTGATGTGTTCCTCAGCTGATCTCAAACACCAATGAGATCTAGTGCCCCTTAAGAACCCTCGCCATGGGGCCAGCATATATTAAGAGTATCCACTGCATTATTTTGATGCCTAACCCATGCGCTCAAGTACTGCAATAATATAGGGCCATTTCAGTATGTTAAAAGGTTTTTCAATACCCAGGGACATTGCCGTCCTTGGATGGCTCTCCTGGTAGTTGTAAGTTTAAGAAAATTTTCTGACCAGAAATAAATCAGTTTTGGTCTGGATGGGCCAAGCTGGACACACACTGAAGTAGTCTTTTAGCAATGACTTTCGCAAGGATTTTACAATCTAAGTTTAGAAGGAGAAGTTATGCAGCCCAACAATCAGCACTGCTCTAGTGGAAGTAGGGACCGCTCCTAGTTCCCATGCAGCTTGAGACATTTAGAGTAATTTAGAGACAAGCGTGGCCTTATAAGTGGAATAAAAATCCATGAGCAACCCTTCATTGCCTGGGGTTTTATTGTGTGCCAATTGATTAGTGTTTTTTCTGATCTCTTCCACATTGACAGGCTCATCAAGGTCCTGTCGCGAAAGGGGGTCAAAACATGCCATTAGAATTCCCACCACTTAGACCCAATCGATGATCCTTCCCCCACCATAAGCATCATGTAGCAATTCAGGAAGGTATCATTAATGACTGCATGTCTATTTGTGAAGTCTCCAGTGGGGGTACAAAGGAGAGTCAGTGGTGGTCCATCCAATTATGACCATAAGAGCCACACCAGTACTGGACCAGCCTTATCTTCCTCCGTATGCTGACAGGCTATATATTCTTTATAGTCCAAACCACTCAATATAGTTGTTAGAGACTTGTGTTCCTCTGAAGTTCACTTATAACCTGGGAATCTCCTATACCTTGTCCCAGGGCCACTTCAGCCTCTCGTATGTCATGTTGAAGTATAGATAGTTGCTTTTAAATAGTAGTGCTGATGAAGCAGCTAGTTTTAATGCACATCCCATGCAGCACCACCTTATTGGCATCCCACTCAACCTCCTTATTGGCCACTGATACCTGATTTTCCTCAAAGTAATGGTGAATGTGTGTCCTGATGCCCTTGTGAAATGCACAGTCATGCAGCGCTATTACCTGCAGCCTCCATGTAGGTATTGGTGCCCGAGCTCCATCTCATGATATCCCAAACATGAGTGTATTATGATCCGATAATGTGTGACTTAGGCATTCAATGATGTGGACATTCAGAACCATCTCTGTATTACAAATGAACAGATCTAAGCATGTGTGGAAATGGTGCACATATAAGTAGTGTGAGAATGTCATTTCCTGAGGGTGCATGGAGCGCCATATATCATGCACTTGTCTGTTGCCCTACCATATTTGTAGAAAGCCTGCAGTTCTGGCACTCACTGCCCATGGTAAAGGGGGGGTTAACCTGTTGATTTTGTGATCGGGCACGCAAGTGAAATCATTACGCTTCCAAGAGACAGCGCGACTCTATGTCCTGTACCAACATAGGTTGGAGACTGTCAACAAATTAAAGGTGGTTTGGGTTGAGGGTATGCAATGCCACCACGGTAAGACAGCTCCCATCCAGAGTTCCTTCTACAACTGAGTATCAGCCATCTGCATCAGTCAGCCTCCTATTAATCACCAGGGGCAGCCCGGTTGCGATCCAGATCAGGTCCACCCCTGTGTATGCTGAGCAGGTGATATCCACTATTTGATCTCTCCATTTCTCTGAGAGGCAAGATAATTCTAGGGCAGTCATTTGGGTTTTTGGTAGGAAAGCTATCGTGATTTGTCTATATTTTAGGTAGGCATGAATCTGATGCTGTCATTTTGGTGTCGCCATCCCCCTCAATTTCCAAGTCAGTACATTGAATCTCATCAGTATTTGTGTATGTTAGAGTGTAGTGTGACACTTATGGGGTCATTAGGATCGCGGACGGAGGCCCCAGAGCAGGAGGGAACCTCCGCATGGCATGCGGAGTTCCCTCCTGTGCAATTAGGATGTGACCGCAAGGGTGGCGGTCACATCCTCTATTTTTAACATTGCGGCGGGTGGAGCTTCAAGCTGCACCCGCAGCAATGTTAAAAACGCACGCATTGCATTTGTATGTAGAAAGTGGCAGGCACCGCGCGGTGCCTGCCGCTTACTGCATACAAATGCAGGGGGGTACCATAGGTACCCCCCATGTGCACCCCCCCCTTCACCTAGGGGGCCCGCAACGGGCCCCCGCAGTGAAGTTACACATGCTTTTCCACGGCGGAAAAGCCGCCGCGGAAAAGCATGTTTCCATGCACATCCTAATCTGGCTGACGGTGTCTGAGAGACACCGTCACCATATTAGTGCTTTTCCGCCGCGGTTGTAAGACAACCGCGGAGGAAAAGCTGCGGACGGAAACCAGGACCCACCAGCCATCCTAATGTGGCGGTGGGTCTTGGTGGGTCCGCAGAGGATTTTCCGCATCCTCCAGGCCGGCGGTGGCTTCCGCCGGCCCGGAGGATGCGGAAAATCCTCCATCCTAATGAGGCCCTTAGTCCCGACATCCCCGTCCGGACCCCATGAGCACCTCTCCACCTGCACACTCCCACACCTTTCAGTTAGGTCTCCAGCACATAACAAGGCACCATTGAGGGGCAACCCTGTTGGCAAGGGTCGCAACCTTGAAGGCATATTTTATCCATGTTTCACCCTCCCCCCACCCCCCGGGATGATTCAGCAATTCTTTAGGCTGATCAGCACGAGGGGTTGAATCTACTAGAAGCTGGGGAATATTCTATAATGATGATTGCAGAGAGTGATTCCTTAGGCAATAAATGCACTTTGGGGGGATGGAAGCCCACCAAACCACCAGGGATTGTTTTCTTGTTTGGGGAGTGAATGCTTGGGCATGGGTTGCTCCACTTGGGGAGAATATATTTTAGTTACTCCACCCCCGCACCCCCATAGGGCAGATCGAACCCTTTCAGGCCATTCTGTTCCCTGGGGGATGGAAGCCCACTAAACCACCAGGGATTCTTCTCTTGTTTGGGGATTGACACCGTGGGAAGGTTTGCTTCTATTAGGGAGAATTCTTTTTAGTTATTCCATCCCCAGAGGGCAGATTGGCCAGTTTTAGACCAATCTGCCTTCTGGGGGGTGGGGGGGGTGTAAGTCCACTAGGGATTTTTTTTTTGTTCAGGGAGTGACTTCTTGGGCAACAATACTTCCCTTGGGGAGAATTTGCTTAGTTATTCTACTCCCCCTCAGAGAGCAAATCAGCTGGTTTTAGGCTGATCTGCTCTCTGGGTGGGTGGAAGCCCACTGGACCACCTGAGATTATTTTGCTGTTAGGGGAGCGACCCCTTGGTCAAGGGCCGCTAACCTTGGAGAGTGGAGAATGTTTTTTAGTTATTCCACCCCCAGGGGGCAGATCAACAATTTTTAGGCAGATCTGCCCTTTGTGAGGGAGTAAGCCCGCTAGGTACCAGGGAGTTAAGCTTTGAAGGGGAGTGACCCCTTGCGGAAGGCTCTCTCCCCAGGGAGCGGGGGCATATAAATATATCATTTAAAAAAAGTATGCCACCCTTCCCTGAGGGAAGAATGGGTATTGTTAGGCCTATCTGGACTCTGGGGTGTGATTTTGCCCCTTTAAGAAGTTTGTAAGTGGATTGAGCCTCAGGGTGAGTGGTAACACTTGAGGCACCTGGGAATAATGTTATGTATGTGGTGGGGATCTGCTTCTGGGGTAAGGTTTCCTTCATTCAGCTGGCAGCACGTTTCCTTTCAGGGGAATATCAGTGTCTTTTGATATTTTGTTTTCATTTTTATTCATGTTTTAATGCCCTTGTCTTTTTTACATTGTAGAGATAACTGTTTTCGTTACTTTGTTGGTGAATCCTGCTTGCGGGTGCAGCTTTGGTAGATTTGCAGTTTATTGAGTTGTGGTTGGTAAGCATATCATTTCGTAATCTTTTCATCTATTGTGTATCCTCCACCTGTTTGTTAGCTTTTTGTGTCATTGTCTTTCAAAGTAACATATTGATTTGTGCACGTTCTTTACTGCCTCATGTGTAATGTTTTTTTCCATTTCTTTTCAGTGGGACTTCTTTAGTGCTTGCTGTGTCTGTGCATGGTAAGTGCAATTGATCCTCAGAGTTGCTGTCCCTGACAAGTGGGTGGTATAGCTTTAAAGTAGATAGATTGTTGTCTGCTTTATATTTGATTGACTTTTCCTTCTAAATGTTTCTATATCCCAGTAGTTTTACTTTCGTTTGATAACGCCACACCTTGTGTATTACCTATTTTATAGAGTGTTGGGTACTGCTGACTTGTTTGTCATGTTACATTTCTTAGTAAGGATTATGGTTAGCCACAGAATGACTTCACAGCAGGTTGTTGGTATGCTTTTTGAGTCTTCTTCTGACCATGATTATGAGAATGACTCTGCATCTGAGGCAGAGGAGGAAGGCAGGGATTACGACAGTGAATTTTCTGTACAAGAGGAATCATCTGATGATGAAGCCACTCTCAGTGCGGATGAAGTGCCGCTTTTAAATGAAGACACTGATGTGCCTATAGGGCAGTTCGAGAAATTTGGATTGCAGCCGTGGCTGAAAGGCGTCCCATTGGAAGTGCTAGACTCTGGATTGGAGTGAATGCTGAAAACTTTTTGCCTATAAAATGTTTTCAATCATTCATGGATGATTGATTTTTGGATGAAATTGTTGTGCAGACTAATTTGTATGCTGAACAGTATTAGATGGACAACAGTGCCAGACTTAAGCCCCACACTATAACTATCCAGTGGACTCCCACAAATCAGGATGAGTTGAAGAAGTTCTTGGGTTTTAACTTTTTGATGGGCCTGATAAGGAAGCTGTCATTGTCTTCATATTAGTCTTCTAGTCCCTTGATAGCAACAGCTATATTTCTTGCAACCATAAAGAATAATTTGTATTTGCTTCTTCTTCAGATGCTGCATTTTGTTGATAATGCTTTAGAATTGCCACACGATCACCCTAATTGTGAGCATCTTTTTAAGGTTCACTCTGTCCTTGATCACTTTGTAGATCGAGTTTCATAGGTCTATGTTCCAGAGAAAGAAATCGCTGTGAATGAGTCATTGGTCCTGTTCAAGGGCTGATTGGTTTTTAGGCAATACAGTCCTAGCAAGAGCACACGTTATGGAATTAAGATGTATATGCCATCTGAAAGTAGTACTGAATTTGTCTATAATTTCAGGGTGTACAGCGATAGGGACTCCAGTATTGACCCCAGCGGTTGTCCATTCACTTTTGGAGTTAGTGAGAAAATTGGATGGGGAGTTGGTAGAGGACTTTTTTACAAAGGCCACCAACATTTTTACACTGGTGTGCAATTTTGGTTGGTAGGAAATGTGTGTCGGCCCGGTGATCCTACAACCTTGCCTTACAGAAATATTATGAAAATATGATTGAGATTTTTCATAGCTAAATTTGATTTACGCATCGGATTCTGGGGAAGAAAACATTAGGGGATCCACGCAAGCCACACCTCCCTGGACTCTGCCGGGTGTCTAGTTTTCAGAAACTCTGGGTTTGGTAGGTTTTCTTAGTTGGCAGTGGAGCCTGGGACCAAAAATGCCGGTTATACCAGGTCTTTTTGTGAGGGATAATTTTGATTTCTCCACAGTATGTTTTTGGCCGTTTCCTGTTGCATGCACTAGGCCTACCCACACAAATGATGTACAATTTTTATCAAAAGACTTAGAGAAATGCTGGGTAGGTGGATGTTTGTGGCTCCCCACAAATTCTGGAACTTTCCATCACAGTAATGTGAGGAAAATGTGTTTTTAGACAAATTTGGAGGTTTGCCAGGGATTCTGGGGAACATAGCCTGGTGAGAGCCACACAAGTCATCCAATCCTGGATGTAATTTTTCTACTTTGTGTTTTGGGCAATTTCTTCTTTAGGTCACTAGGCCTACCCACACAAGTGAATAACTATGTTTATCAGGAGACTTGGAGGAAGGCTGGGTGGGAGAAAGTTTGTGGCTCCCAACAGATTCCCAAACTTTCCATCTCTGAAAATGTGTTTTTAGACAAATTTGAGGTTTGCAGGGAATTCAGGGTAAAAAATGTTGAAGGATCGACACAATCCACACCTCCCAGGTCTCCCCTGGGTGTCTAATTTTCAGAAATTACTGGGCTTGGTTGGTTTCCCTCGATGGCCACCGAGCACAGGAACAAAAATGCAAGTGACTTACTTGCAATCCTGGGTCATTCTGTGAAAGATAATTTTGATGTCTCCATAATATGTTTTGGGCCCTTCCCAGTCACAAGCACTTGTTCCACACACCCAAGTGAGGTACCATTCTTATTGGGACACCTACGGGAACGCTGGGTGGTAGGATATTTGTATCTGCCTGGTGATCCCACAACCTTGCCACACAGAAATATAAGGGAAATGTGATTATGATTTTTCTTGGCAAAATTTGAGTTTAAAGGGAATTCTGGGTCAGAAAACATTGGGGAATCCACACAAGCCACACCTCCACAGAATCACCCATTTGACTACTTTCCGAAATGTATGGATTTTGTTGGCTTCCCAAGATGGCTGCTGAGTCTGGGACCAAAATGCAGATTACTCCTTTGTAAAACGAGGTAAGGTTTGGCAGAGCTTGCAGAGTTGAACTACGCAGATGCTGCAGAGTTGCAGAAAAACTCAGTAGAAGTTTGCGGAGTTCCGCAAGTGGGCAGAGTTGCTCCACTCGCTCACTCTAGCAGGAGAGCACTTACCGTTGTGGGCACCAAACCATGATGGCATATGTGTAGGGGCAAAGCATCAGCCAGCAAAGCTTAGGGCCCTAGTTAAAGCAGCTCATCCTGACGAGGTCCATCAGGGAGACCTGGCTACCTCCATGATTCCAGACCACTCCCCGCTCACCCATCCACCAGACAGTCGAAGGGCCCAGCAGGTTCAACGCCCAGAGTGACCTGCCACTGAGCCGGCCAAGCTGCGAGCAGAGCCATGGTGGCCCCCTGCCAGCAGGTACTGTTCTTGAACATGCCGGGCCAAGTGAGGTGGTGCTTCTTCTCAGGGCCAGTAGGCTGGCTTCCCTTACTGTCTGGTGACTGTGCCTGCACAGAGAAGAAAAAATCAACATGTCTCTTAGCTGGAATGCATTGTGCAGTTCAAGACTCATTATCAGTATGTTTTTCTTGCAAATTGAAAACAAGGCTTGAACTGCACACAGCATTCCAGCTAAGAATGCTGCAGGCCTGAGTTGTCATGTCACTAATGACTCACTGAATGCTCCTATTGATGGGGCAGACTCTGCTACGTGGTGGAATCAGAGTTTTTGTGTTTGAACTCCGCTCTCCGAGCAGAGAGCAGAGACTCAAAGTTCCACAAACTCCAACGGCGGAGCAGAGTTAACCACTCAGACTTAATTATAAGAACAAATGGGTTCAAAGAATTTCTCTTTAACTTCCAAGGCTCGACTAACTCTATCCAATCTCTAGTCAGTCTTCACCACAAGTGGCCCATGGGCACCACACTCTGCACTGCCTCACCTCACTCCACCACCCTGGTGTCACCGCCACCGCCGTTGCCAGCTGACATTGCTGCCAAGGTCTGCACCGTGGTCTGGGGGCCCCCCTCTTTTAAGCTACACGAAGCACCACCCCATCCCACACCACAGTCACTGATACTGGCCCCATCGACTGACGATCTTGCACCATCCTGCTTCAAACTGCAGCCCTGGTCTCAGTGACACAGCTGGATGACTGACACCAAGCCACTGCCTGCACCGCAACCTGAGGGCACCGCACACCACACCTCTCCACTTCACACCGCAGGCTTGATGACCGCTATTGCCGGCCCAAACCACCATGATCAGCCAGAAAAAAGAGTACTGTTTACTAGTCTGACACAGACATTGGTCCACACTGACGCGATCGACTGAAACTGTTGGATTTGGTTGTCTTTAGCACTGCGGTAGCACATGAAGAAGCTACCAACTTAATGGAACTGCATTTTTATGGTTATCCTTACAAAGTGCCTATTTTGAATATTGTATGTTGGATCTTTATCATTTTGGTTTTATTTTACACAGATAAATATAGGATATTTCTCTAAACATGTGTATTGTACTTTTGTAGTGTTCTCACTGTATTATTGTATGTTATGAGCAAATTCTTTACACACTGCCTCGGAGATAAGACTGGCTGCTCATGCCAAGCTACCAAAGGAGTGAGCAGGTGTTATTTTAGTGGTGTAACTCCCTTATCCTGACTAGGAACGAAGATCCATACTTGGGCGGGGTAACAACCTGCCAACTAGAGACCCCCATTTCTAACATTGGTTGTTAGCGGTGAGGATAGGACTTGCATTTGCACTTGACCTACAGTGATTTGTGTGCACCACTAACATATTGCAGACCGTTATGTACCACATACTATCCCTGTTTACCTTCTGGATGTATTGCTTATAACTGGATTTTCTTTTACTTGTTGTAAGTATGAGGCCTTGATAAAATGGAAATCAACTTTTGGCACTATACTATGAAGGAAATACAAGTCTTTTGCAAGGAGAGAGAGTTGCCTGTGAAGAGGAGATCCACAAGGTGGAATCTTGAGGCAGCCTTGTTTTGTCATGAGGAAACACGTTGGGTAGCAGCCCTACCAGATGACTCTGAGGAGGAGTACTAGGAGGGCAGTGGCCCTGAGAAGGAAACATGGGGGGAAAGGTGGGCTCATGAAGAAAAGAGTAGGATCCAAGCTTGTGATCGGTGACTGAGAGATTTCGACCGGAAACTCAGGAGAGATCTTTAGCCCAGGTAAAAGCAAGTGTGTTGCACATAAACTGATCTTGGCTGGGCTGGAGTTGGAAGCAGGGAGGGCGGAGACCAGCTCAGATGGTGGCAGCAAAAGGGTGTTATTTTGTGCTGAGGGAGATATACACACACCCATAGATGTGGCAGCCTCAGGAGCTGGGGAAGAGCTTATCCAGCTCCTGCTGTTCTGATTGTTTCTCTTAAATGACGATCTGCGTGCATGTATAATTTCAGAGAAACCAAAACTGAAATGAGCCAATCGCCTAATTTCAGTTTCACTGGCTCTGTGCTCAGCGGGCTATCTCAGCCCCCTGAGCACCGAGGCAGACGGGAGAGGTATCATTCCCTTTCCAATGATATGCCTCCCTAGTGGATCTCTGCTTGGTGATCGCTGCAGGGAGGCGATCCCCAAGCAGGGATCCACCCACTAGAAACCAGGGTGGAGAGATCGACCCTTTGGGCAAAGGCTTTTGCTCACCCAACTTTTTCCCCAAAATCTTGTCATTTCATTTTCTGTCACACCCCTTGGACGAACAACCCGCCTCGGGGGGGGGAGAAAGGACACTAAGCACCACAGATTTTTTGTTTTTATGTATATAGGGGAGGGGGCTGCCCAAAATGGGCAAGCCGATGCCTACACCCCCACCAGAATTCCACACTCTTTCTGCCTCCCCGGGGGGCAGAAAGTACACTAGCCACCATATATTTTTTGTTTTTATGTATATACGGGTGGGGGCTGCCCAAAATGGCCCACCACCAAAAGAAATTCCATAATCTTTGTGCCTCCCCCAGGAGTAGATGGGGAAATAGCCCCTGATCTGCCCCCCATCGGGGAGCAGAAAGCACCCTAGGCACCAGGGATTTTTTTTATGTATATAGGGAAAGCTGCACCAAAATGGGTATGTCAATGCCATTCCCCCAAAATTCCACAGTCTTTCTGCCGCCCCAAAATTCCACTCCTCCTGGGAAACAGATGGGGGCAATAGCCCACGATCTGCCGCCCCGGAGGGGCAGAAAGCCCACTTGGCGCCAGGAATGTTTTTCATACCTAGGGGTGGGGGCTGCCCAAAATTGGCATGCCACTGCTCCACCCCCCCAAAATGTTGACACAGTATTTCTCTCCCCCCAGGAGGCGGAGGGGCACAATAGTCCCTATCTGCCACACCAGGGTGTGGCTGAAAGCCCACTAAGCACCAGGAATACTGCTTTTTTTATACAGAGGTGTGGAGTCAGCCTGCGTGGGCATTCCAATGCCCCTACCTCTAAAAACAATTAGCTAAAGTCTCTCTGCCTTGGGGCAATAGCCCTGGGGCAGAAAGCCCACTAGGCACCAGTGAATATGTGTTTTTTTATATACATAGGGGTGGGGGCTGCCCAGAAAGGGCATGCTAATGCCCCCAACTCCAAAAAAGCCTTTCTGTGGCCCCCGGAAGGCAGATCGGGGCAATGATCCCTTTATCTGCTCCCTGCAGAAAGCCCACCAGGCACCAGGTATATGTTTGTGGGCATGTCAGGAAGAAGCCCCATAGGCAAGGGTTGCGCCCTTTTTTTTAGGCACACATTTTGGTTGTTTCAGTGATATTTTTAGTCCTGGGGGCAGATAACCACTAGATACCATGGAGAGTTTGTGTGTGTGTGAGTTGGAGTTTGGCCGACGTTCTGTGTTCACTGTAAGTATGGGCGAATTTTGCGGATCTGCGGTCCGCGAATTTACACGAAATCGCAAAAAAGTCATCAAATTCGTGGATTTTCCCGCGAAATCGCAGATTCTTTTGCGATTTCCATCTACTCAACTGAAGTACTTTCTTCTGGCTAATCAGTAAGTGCTACCTCATTGGGTAAATGTATAGTGCTTTTCCTACACTGAAGCTGCATAAAGGGCGAGAAGATTTGTCTCCACTAACCATGTGTGCCTGTAACTTTTCCACCGTGCCAAAAGGTGCCAAGGTCGCTTGAGTGAGCTGTCCATAATAGTTGGGAAAGGGCGGGAAGACGTTTGATACAGCTAGTGTGTGGTGCGGGGCTTCTATGCGTGTCAACATGCCTCTTGTGTATAAAGGGTCAGAGAGCAAGCAGGGCAGCTGGTGAGGAGAAAGCAGCCTCCTGGTCACAGGAACTACACAGGGATTGCGCTCGAGAAACTCATGGATTCAAAGACCTCACTCAAGTATTACAGATAATTTTTGACAGCAGATATGGGGTTAAAGCACACTTGCCCAGCCTCGACCGTGCTCACTAATGTTTTGGACTGATTCAAATATTACTAAATTTGAGCTTCAACTCGGGCACCTGCTTTATTTATATCTGTAAGTGCTTCCTGTTGAGGTTTAATTTTTGTGACAGGAGCCTCGTGCCAGAATGAATCCTGCCCTGCATAGTTATCCACGAAGATGGCACCGTTTTGTGCAATACCTCTACTCAACTGGAGTACTTTCTACTGGCTAATCCAGTAAGTGCTATCTTGTTGGGTAAATGATAGTGCTTTTCCTACACTGCAGCTGCGTAGGGCCAGAACATTTGTCTCCATTTACCATTTGTGCCTGTAACTTTGCCACTGCGCCAAAAGGCGCCGAGGTCCCTTGAGTGAGCTGTCTAACATAGTTGGGAAAGGGCGGGAAGACGTTTGATACCGCTAGTGTGTGGTGCGGGACTTCTATGCATGTCATTATGCCTCGTGTATAAAGGGTCAGAGAGCGAGTAGGGCAGCAGGTGAGGAGAAAGCAGCCCCCTGGTCACAGGAACGGGGATTGCGCTAGAGAAACTCATGGATGCAAAGACCTCCCTCGGGTATTACAGATAATTCTCAACTGCGGATATGGGGTTAAAGCACACTTACCCAGCCTCAACCGTGCTCACTAATGTTTTGGGCTGAATAAAACGTTACTGAATTTGAGCTTCAACTAGGGCACCTGCTTTATTTATATCTGTAAGTGCTTCCTGTTGAGGTTTAATGTTTGGCCCACAGGAAGCACTTACAGAGTTAAGGCAGGTGCCCGAGTTGAAGCTATCTTTGTAACCATTTTAGAATGGTGCCAGCAAGCACTCTGGCAGCTTGCAGGCGCCATTCTAAAATGGCTACAAAGTTAGCTTCAACTCGAGCACCTGCCTTAACTGTCCTTCCAGTGGGCCAAAAAAAAAATACGCCCGCTCACAAATTCACAAATTTTTCGGCAATTTCGCGAGATTCACAGATCGCGAAATTGCCGAAAATTTGCAAATTTTGCGAGCAGAGCGGATTTTGCGCCCATTGTTAGTTTACTGACCTTTGGTTGACCTTTTGCTGGTGGTATGTGTTTGGACTTGCACTTGGCTAATGGTGTGTGTAGAGTCGCACTTGATGACGGCGTGTGTAGATTGGCACTTGCCTGGTGGTGTGCATGGAGCGGCGCTTGGCTGGCAGATGTACGTGGACTGGTGCTTTGCTGAAGGTGTGCATTGGTGGTGCTTGGCTGGCAGTGTGCGTGGATAGCGCTTAGCTGACTGTGTGCATGGATGGCACTTGACTGGCAGTGTATGTGGATGGCACTTGGCTGGTGGTGTGCATGGATGGAGCTTGGCTGGTGGTGTGCGTGGATGGCAATTGGCTGGCAGTGTGTGTCGATGGCGCTTGGCTGGTGTTTGTATATTGACTATTGGCTGGCAGTGTGGCTTGCATGGATCCCTCAGCGATTTCTTATCTAGAATCTGCAGCAAACCCCCAATTTACATTTTCCTTACATTTCTGTGTGGGTAAATTGTAGGATCACGCCCAGGAACACATTTATAACTCCCTTGTGTGGGTGCTGATAGTAGTGGCAGCCTAAAAACGTATACAAAATTCCCCTTTTGGATCCGCTTTGGGACACCCTCAATCTCTACATGTTTTTGGCCCTTCCTTGTCTAAGGCACTTGGCCCATCCTCACAAGTAAGGTATCATTCTTATCGAGAGACTGAGGGAAACTCTGGGTGGTAGGACAGTTGTGCCCTGCACTGATCCCACAACTTTCTGACACACATATTAGAGGAAAATGTGACTTTTTATCTAAATTTGAGGTTTGCAGCAGATTCTGGGAAGGAAAATGTTGAGGGATCAACGTAAGCCCCACCTTCCTGGACTCCCACAGGTGTCTAGTTTTCAGAACTGTCTGGGGTTTTTTGGTTCCCCTAGATGTCTGCAAGCCCAGGGCTAAAAACAGAAGTGTCCACATATCTATCACAAAACTACCTGGTCTTTCAAGGGGTTCTTCTGCGTTTTTTTGGTCGGGGCTCAGTGGCCATCTAGGGAAACCTACCAAAGCCAGACATTTCTGAAAGAAATTGCTGGGTGTGTGGAAGTTTGCGGCTCCCTGAAGTTTCAAAAACTTTCCAACACAAATTGAGGAAAATCTTTTTTTTTTTTACAAAGAGGTTTGCATGTGATTCTGGGTAACAGAACCTGGTGAGAGCCACACAAGTCACCCCATCCTGGATTTCCCTGGGTGTCTAGTTTTTAAAAATGGACAGGTCTGCTAGGTTTCCCTAGCTGCCAGCTGAGCTTCGATCCAAAATCCACAGCTGGGCAAATCGTGCAAAAAAAGGTCAGTTTTCACTGTAAAAATATGATAGGTCCAAATTGTGCTTTGGCCCGTTTTCCAAACTAAACTGGTGTATTGTCCTTTTGTAGTGTTCTCACTGTATTACTGTTGGTTATGTACAAATGCTTTACACACTACCTCTGAGATAAGCCTGACTGCTCGTGCCAAGCTACCAAGGGGGTGAGCAGGGGTCATCTTCTGTGTGTAACTCCCTTGCCCTGACTAGAGTGGTGGGTTCTGCCTAGCTGAGGTGCAGACCCTGGCCAATCAGAAATACCATTTCTAACATCCGGCACCCGCCACCGAGCTGATGCTTGCACTGTGACCTGTGGGCACCTCACTCCGCACTGCCTCACTTCACTCCACAGTCCTGGTCTCACTGATGATGACATTGCCAGCTGGCAGCGCGGCCGAGGTCTAAACTGTGGTCTTGGGGTACCACTCATAAGCTATACAAAGCACCGCCTGTCCCACACCACAGCCGCGGCTCACCAATGCCAATCCCATCAACTGCCGGTCTTCAATGGATGCCACCATGTGTACCATGACCGTCAGCACCGCAACAAGCACGGCCTGCTTCGCACCACAGCCCTGGTCTCACTGACGCTGCTGTATGAACGCCACTGCCTGCACTGCTACCTGAGGGCACCACATGTTGCACTGCTCCGCTTCACACCTCAGCCTCGACGACCGCTGTTACCGATCCATACACCGCAATCAGCCAGGGCAAAAGGTACTGTTTACAAGTCTTCTGACACCAATGCTGGTCCGCACTGACACAGTTGATGGAAACTGTTGGATTTGGTTGTCTTCAACACCACGGTAGCACCGGACTGAGCTACAATCTTCAAAGAAATGCACTTTTAACGTTATTCTTACAACGTGCATAGTTTGATTATTGTATGTTGGATCTTTATTGTTTTGGTTTTGTATTACAAAGATAAATATTGGATATTTTTCTAAACTGATGTGGTGTCCTTTTGTAGTGCTCTCACTGTAATACTCTATGTTATGTGAAAATGCTTTACACACTGCCTCTGACATAAGCTGACTGCTCATGCCAAGCTACCAAAAGGGTGAGCAGGGATGAGTGTAACTTCCTTATCCTGACTAGGAAGAAGGGTCCCTAATTAAACAGGGTAACAACCAGGCCCAGGCAGAGTTTGCTTATTTGCTCTACGCAGAGCTCCATGAAGTAGAAAAAAACACTCTGCTACACTATGTGGAGATCCGCAATTGGGCAGAGATTTGCTTGCTTGGCCACCGTAACTGCTGCACTGCTGTAGTCGACAAATGAAGAAAGGGAAAAATATGAACAGGATAAATCTGTTATTGAAGTCATAAAAAACGATATATATATATATATATGGGACAGAACATAGAACTAGAAGTGACTGATTGGGCACTGGGATACACTCCCTGTATCAGTTTGTAATGCATTGAAAACTTTGTAAATGCTGCATCAACTGAATCAGGCATGCATTGCACAACCAACACTTTAGTGCCAAATTGAAAGATGCTGCAGTTAGATCACAGCCCGAGTGAGAAAATGCCATGGCCAAGGAGGTGATGAATAAGTGTGGGTAGTATATCTGCCTCACTTAGCAAATACAGTGGGTATATATCATGTGTCAATAAGCAAGTCATGTGATTTACCGCCATCCATCGGTGCTGCTACTAGGGTTCCACCTCCAGCGACAACTGCCTCTTCCACCCCTGGTGCACTGGCTCTGCCACCGGCCCAGGTACTGGTGGTCTGTATAGCTTGACCAATTATAACACAATTTAGACACCAAATACACCTCCCCTTATTATAATTTTTTTAACAAAATACAAGTGCAATAGCTCACTACAGTCTGGTTAGGAGTATCTTCTATCAAAACTATCACTTTGGACGGTATATTACTGTTGGTTGACAATGTGGTAAAAGCCAGGTAATCAGGCCAACCAAAAACGTTTTATAATGGAGCGGCAGAGCTACAATGACAGGAGGAAGTCAGCTTCAGAAACATAAAATATAGACAAATAGGATAATGAAGGGATAACAGTAATTTACTAAATTTTAGGCAGAGGATTAGAAATAAAAGGGAGCCAGTATAAAAAAATAAACAATACAAAATTTAAAATATTTTCATACTGGGGACAAAGAAAATGTGTGAAAATAAATAATAACAGGACTTATTGGGGCCAACAGAACCATCAGCCACAGAGCTGGTAGTGGTGGTTCGCCCGCCATGGATGATGGTATCTTTCTTGTGTGCTGATGTAAGAAATAAAGAAGATGAAAAAGTAGATTAGTGGTACAGTCAATATCCTCAAAAATATTTTGACAGACACATGCAATAGCATTGTACTTTTCTAAATTATATCGCCTATAGCAATAGTACTATATTAGGTTGACCTATGCCTTAATATTATCTAAACCTAAAACGTATTCCTAATTTCTTAATCCTAAACTGCATTTGGAACTACTAGTGCATTGCAATGAATGATCACTGCTTCTCAACCCCCTTTGATGGGCCAATTCAGTCTCCTTTTAAATGCAGAGGTGCATATTACACATCATTGGGAGATTAGGTCAATATGGGCTGCATAAAGAAAGCCACAGAGAACGCTAACTGACTGATATTACTTACAATATCTTAGTGACAGGACAAAGGAGTGTGTATGATTTCTTGAAGAAGTAGCCCAAGAGAGCGCTAATGAGTACAGTTAGGTAGCTCAGAGCACCTGGCTAGCTCAAACTGGATCACATAATACTCATAACGTTGTGTAAATGTAACTTACCTCTGAGGGTGAGCAGCATGATATTTGAATTTAAAAAAATAGCATTTTAGAAAACAACCAATAAATATTTACTCACCGAGCCTCGCAACCTCAACGACCAGCAGGTCAAGCAGATCCTGATCACAGTTAATTATACCCACCCAGTGGTGCATCAGCTGCTGCATCCCACTGTGCCAACGCACACACCAGTGCACTCTCCCCCACAGCACCCGAAGCTCCTGCAGGGGGGACCCTGTCCCAGGCCAGCTTTCTGCTGCCAGAATGGAGGGGTAGTGGTCCTGCACATAGAAAACAAGTGCAACCGCCACTGCATCAGACAAAATAGGGCAGGGCTGCAGCCGTTGGCAATGCCGGTAACCGCATGGTGTGCGACTTCTAGAAGCTGCTCCAATGCTGCATCTTGCTCCCTGGTGCTCCGACATGGTGCTGGGATAGAGAACAATGGAAAATAAGGAACCGAAGGAGAAAAGAAGAACTAAAGGAAGTAGTAAGGGAAAACAAAAAATGGAAAAAGAAAACAAAAAATGTAACATACACAAACACAACAACATAAGCTGATCAAAAAATGTAAATGAGGGATGGATGAATGGGATAGGGGGAAGTTTGAAAAGTATTCAAAAAGCAGGCCTAGCACCATGTAGAGAACAAAGAGAGGAAGTGGCATCCAACTTCTGGCATGTAGAAAATCAGTGCGGGTTGCTGATAGGTAAGGGTGGTGCAAGCCACACAATCCACCCCCCCATTGGTTGAATGGACAAGTCAGGTTTTGAGCAGGTGTAAAAAACCTGTGATAACCGCGGTTAGCGCGACTTTCATTGTCGCTAACCATGTCCCAGGATCGCATTGCTGATAAGAGTTAGGTGTGTTTGCGAGTGGATTCCTGTTGTTTTCGTGGGGCATGCCTAATTTGCATGTCATTAGCGATCAATATCGCTGGCATGCAAAGTGGCAAGGGAAACCGTCACTGTTACCGGAAAGCTGTCGCTAACAGCTGTTAGCAACAGCTTGTTAATTGGGCGATAATAATATTGCCGCTTTGGCGACAGAAAGTGGCGCTAAAGAGGCATAAATACCCTTGCTAATATGCCCCTCTGTGAGTTCTGTCCAGGCCTACTGTTACGTATCATTTTTGGCTGTTGTAAATGTAGAAGTGCTGTTTGTGAGTAGTAATGGGGTTACTTTTTATTGGGTGGGCACATATCCCTCCCTAAACACACAAAGCCCTCCTTATTCCTTCTTAAACCCATCCCATTTAGTAGTAAGTATGCCCCATTTTTTTGTCACTACGCCTGATCCCACTCGCATTTAATACTAAGGGACCGATTCTGATGTCATTCGGAAAGGCTCCAAATGGGATTTGGTATCTCAGAATCTGCTTCAGAACCTGTGTTTCGACCGAATCGTACACATTTCCCAACTACTGATTACGATGCCCAGAAACTTTTCGGGCGTCCGATTCGGTTCCGAAAGGCATTCGGACAGGCTGAGTCTTTAGGAGCTGAATGGTACAGCTCTATGGGCACGGTCCCGAATGAGCGATTACGATGACCGATTAGGACAGCTGTTCCAATTCGGTTTGACTGACACAAAATTCCTTTTGGAATCTGACTCTGGGGGCCTGTAGCAGGCCCCCTTTCACCCACGACCTTCTGAATCAGTCTTGTGGGGGTACCCATGGGACCTCTCTTCACAACCATACACAGTGTGGCATGCAACATGGGGTGCCTGCCACAGGGTGCATTGTTTTGCCCGACCATCCCTTTTTTCAATGGGAGCCTGTGTGCTTGTTCAGAACACAGGCTCTCATTGAAGTCAATGGGAGTCTGACCAAACTAGTTGGGAAGCATCGTAATTGGCCATTCGGACTCACAGGACCCGATTAGTTCGGAAACGATTCCAAGACGGATTAGATCGGAACAGTTTCCGAACAGTATCGGAATCGACCCCAAAGTAGTAAACTAACATGTGTGAAGATCTCCCATTAAAAAAGATAGGAGAGGTATAGATTTACGCAAGTAGGTTTTACATTGCATTCTGTAGTAAGTAGGTAGTACTACTTTAGTACTATATTACATTTATGGATCAGGCCAATTGTCTTTACAGCATGAGAACTCATTCCTCACAATATATTCTTTTTGAAAATGGGTGATATTCTTGTGGTTTATACAAATGGTTCTACACAGCACTGAATGCCTTTGTTCTTTTAATAAATCTGCTGGTTCTAAATGTTGAAAATAAAATGGATTGCTACATAAAAACCTAGGACACAGATTTATGTTGAAGTCACACAATGCAGCATAGCAGGTAAATTTGCAGCTCTGCTTTGCATGAAAAGGAGACAGCAGAACAGTGCCACATCTACTAACATGTTGCATTGTCCTAATCTCTTCCTTCACTGGCGCTCTTTGGTTTTAGGGCCATAGTGCATGGGTGTCTGTGTTGTTGCCGGTATAGGTTGTGCACTGGAATGAAGTCACCCTCAAGTACAAAAACTATGCTGACAGGCATTTCCTACTTTGCATGTGTGCTGTACAATGCAGCACACATGCAGACGTACAGAGCAGAAAAAATGTAGAGAAATGAACTCAGTATGCCTGCCTTGAGGAGATGCAGGATTTTGGTGCAAATCTTTGTCTACAATATTTACAATATGCTTGGCGAAACTGCAGTGGTCCCGTCAAGCCTATTACGAGTTTCCTTTCAGCCGGTGGTGTCATGCAGGTTCCTCCTCAATGTACACCATGGCGGAGAAAAAACAAAGGGGGCATAACACGTGCCCCCCTGTGTTCATGCACACCAGTTCCTGCATGGCATGGACTTTTGAGTCCTTGCCATGCAGGAACCTTGTTAAGGCAGTCCAATAGTGGCACCGCAGTGGGACTATCATGCCGTGCTCCCCCACTGCCAAAACTTGTAATCTGTTCCAAAAGGTTTAAAAATGTGGGCCTTGGGTGCTTATAAAAGTTATAGAGCCTCATCTCATATGTCTCAGCAAACCAAGGGCTTAACTAGTGATTTCGCCGTTGTTTTACTGGCAATAGGGGTTGGGATTAGTGATAACCTGGATTCTTTGGATCTTGGTCCGCTGGTTAAAGTGGGCTAACTCCTGGTTCCTCTCTTTCTCTTTTCTGCACTTGATTTGGTAATGGCCTTCTTGGCGGAGTTCCTAGTCATCAAACAAAATCAAAAGTATGCATAACAAATTACTAACGTACTAGAAAATTGCAATTATAATTCTTTCTTTTTCTTACTTCTCATGCCATGCTCACCTGCTGAGTTTTTGACGGTTTCAAACTCTGTTCCTTTTGTTTTCTCTCTAAAGCCTCTTTCGGCTCCAGACATCATTGGACTTCCAGATAAGTATGGTTTTCTTAAAACAGGAAATTCAGGACAGAGGTCTAAACTGGGCGAAAACTGAAAGGTAAGTGAAGCTTGGAGGAGAGGGAGCGATAATTATAGTACCACACCTTTAAGATGTCTGCCCTGACATATAATATCCTTAAAATCTTAAGAGCGCATCTTTTCCCAATACGATTGCTGAAGGGCCATGTCACAGAGAAGGCAAAATGAGGCCTTTAACATTATAACTGATGTGCTGGAAAGGAGGGAAGGAATAAATCAGAGAAGACATTGATGTGTACAGGCCTATCGCTGTGAACAGGTGGAGTAAATTATGACATTTGTAAAGACTGGCATTAAATCTGTGGATTTTTTAATATAAAAATGTATAGTGATTATGTGTTCTAATGTTTGTATAAACATGTTACCTTTACAGATGTAAGAAGCTAAACTCATTAATGGAAACAGTTTTTTTGATAGTATGGACATGTTATTAGGACATCTTAAAGTTTAGTCACTTCTGTTACAGGGACATGTGCTAAGTATAAGTTTTTTTATTTTATGTGCAAATTCTAGGTTAGTTAAATATTCTACTCTTGGTAGATGTTTGTAGTTGCCTCCATGTGCTCTGGTTAAAATGATAGTAGCAGCCCTGAATTAGAGCGTGTGGTTATGTTTTCTGTATACTGTTTATCATTGAGTTCCCTATATACATCGATATTCTGTGGGTTATAGTTCTTGTTTTTAAATATATATTTGCAAGCAATTTAACGTTAATTGGACTTTGTCTATTGGGTAACAGTGCACACTCCATAGGGATGTTTGTCTTTTCATATTGACCATGTATTGTTTAAATTTAACTGAATGATGGAGGTCACAAATTAAATGTGCCATCCATAATCAATATTAAATATTGTGCCACATTATATTTAGTGCCAACTTGTTCCAGAGTTTTTGTGTTACTTCAACTGAAGCAAGTGAAGTTTTTTTTAAATATGATTTTTTCACTAAAACTGATTGAATCCTTGATCAAACTGACTTCACTTGAATGTTTAAGGGGATACATCAATAATTATTACTAGGATTGAAGACGCTGTCAAAATTATCCAAACGGTTTAGAAATTCTTCATGGATTTTTGTGACTCTCATCCTGCTAACTCAGCTATCATGTCCTCACAAGACATGTGTGAGAAAGTGAATAGTTCCTTTATCACAAAAAACTTTAATATTCATAATAAGACCTTACTTAACTGACATCTGTTACATATCATGATTTTGACCTTCCACCACCCCTTCCTGTGACTGCCACTGACGAGTGAAGATAAGTTTGTCCTGATAAACAGGAAGAGGAAGACATATTCTTATACTGGTAACTGTCCAGGAAACATTTTGAAGCAAATGCCCAAAATATTGCCTCTGTGCTCTGCAGTAGAATGTCTTAGGGGCATATTAGCAAGAGTCTTGTTAAAATGATCGCCGTTTTAGTGGCAGGAAACTGCCGCTAAAACGGCGATAATGTGCTTGCTAATATGCGTTATAGAATTCCAATAGAAGCCCTGGTTAGATGTCCTGCACATCTACCATGGGCTTCTATTGGAATTCTACAATGCATATTAGCAAGCACATTATCGCTGTTTTAGCGGCAGGAAACAGCGTTAATTTTAACGAGGTTCTTGCTAATATGCCCCCTAGTGTGAAGGATACTTGCTACTGGCAAGTAAAAATCCTCTCAAGGTCACAAGTTTGAATCCTGCAGTGCAGACTAACTCTTTCATCCTATCGAGGTCATTAACATTGAGTACCATAAGAAACGTTTCAGTAACATTTTGTATCGCTTAGAAACGACAGAAGTGTGGAATGAAGCGTTGTTTAAAAGCACACTATTATTAATGATCATATTGTCAGTGTGCAAATTAAATAAGTTTTTCCTGAAAGATGTCCTGCAGCCTACTGCAGTAGCAGAGCGGTATTTTAGGCCAGTTTTTACACAGAAGTTAATTGACACCCAAGGTGAAGGTTTGTCAGTACTGAGTCAAAGTCCATTTAGACCTCTATAAGCAGTTAATTGTTTTATTACCTCTAGCTGCGAATGTGTAGAAGATCAGGAGATATTTCCAGTAGAGCACATTCACCTTTGTACTTTCCCAGAGTTAAAGGAGAATGCATAATTAGTGCTTCAGAGAAATGCAATTAATCCTTTTAGTATGAAAGAGCCCTTCATGCACTAATTCCCAGCGGTTAAATGACACATCTCACGGGCACATATTTAACATTTCCATTCGAAGAAACTATGTAAGCTTGACTTCATTACAGCCTGTGACGATGCACACACAGTAAAACCGAGGCTACTAATGTGTGTGTCTGCTCAGCAGGAGAATTTTAGCAAATCGCAATTCTGCAAAGAAAATCAGTTGTCAATCCCAATACTACTGCAAGCATAGCAAGAAACACCAGTAAACATTCTTATATGCATGTCGTCCAAATGACCCTCTTGCTCATGCTTCCACTCCACTACATGTAAAAAAATTAAAACATCGCTGAAGACAGTTTTTGTGAAAGAAATGTTCATCTCGCAAAGGGGCATTTTCCCATAGCAAAAATACATGGCACTCGTTAACGTTATAAGGAGATTAAACTTCCTTAGATGACACCCCCCCCAAATATCCCACAACCGCTCTTGGGAACATAAGGGTTATGGTTTTTGGCGTGGTTTCTGGCGTGTTGGAAATCAGGACCTGTTTGTAGTGTCCCCCCCACTTTTTGCCCCATTGAGACCCTTAAATGCTGTTTCTTCGGACTCTAAGAGTGCCCTGGGCTCTGCAGGGCAGGCCCAGGGCCAGTGCTTTGTTGAAAACACTCACTGGTATGTTGAAACACACACGTTGCAGTGGGTCTGACTTCCAGAGTTTGACTGGGAGCTCCCTGGAAAGCAAGCCGGCGAACCCTCATCGAAACTGGACTGGTGAAGAGCATTGAGGGAGCCCGACAGAAAAAGCTCCACAGACGTTTCTAATTACGAAGGTCAAATCTCGACCACAGCCTATCGCAAGAGGTATCCACGCAGGGCTCTATAGCGGTTGCCTGAAACTTTGACTTTGTCCCCGTCAAGCGAGACCAGATGTCCCAAGGTGGCGCTATATAGTTCTAACTGGCATCAAAAATCGGTATTCCAAGTTCTTATTAGCGAAAAATAAGGAATCGCTAATAAGGACATGCAAACCGCAATGCATCAATAAAATCGCTAAATATTACTGAATCGGTAAAAATCGGTAAAACATTGCGATAACATGGTTGTGAGAAATCGATTAGCAAATACCGAATTAGCAAATATCAAATCGGTATCTGCGAATTCGGTATTAGGGAAATCGCAAAAAGACGCGGCGCATCGGAAGCAGGCTGATGACATCACAACCAGGAAGTAGCACAGCCCATGCTTCACTCGGTGCCCTGAGGAGCTCAGAGGAGGAGACAGAGCACAGGAGCAGAGGAGCAATACATAGCCAGCAGTGACCAGGACCTGCACAGCAGTGCATCATGGAGAAAGAAGCACCCAAGGGAAAGGACACCCCCAGGAAGACAAAACGGAAGTTCTCTGACAAGGAACTTGAGATTCTAATAGAGGGTGTCAGCAACAGGCATGAAAGACTGTTTGGCAAGCTCTCCCTGAAGGTGCCAGAGGCGGAGAAGCGCAGGATGTGGCTGCGCATCAAGGACAGCGTGAATGCTGTCCCAGTCACCCACCGCAGCATCGAGGACCTTAAAAAACGGTGGTACGACCTCCGCAAAAGGGCTAAGGAGAGGATTGCGAAAAGGGTGAAGGATGCGGCTGGCACAGGTGGTGGGTCCTACAATGTGATGCCGAACACAGCCCTCGAGGATCTTGTGGAGTCAACAATCGAACCGGAAGCTGTTGTGGGGGTCACCCAACTGGACACCTCTGGTGCTGCGGAAGGCGGACAAGGTAAGATGCATGCCAGCGCAGATATGCCTCGCCTTGTCAACCCCTGGCCATTTCCCCAAGCCAAACATAGTGCACAAGTAGCCGTGCCTAAAGCACAATCTCTCAACAGAGTGTTGCATCATGGGAGTTGTAGTCATAACATGAAAGGGTTCATGTCTGACCCCTGAGGTGCATGACATGAAAACAGCAGCAAAGGGCCAAATGTCAGTCCCTATATGTCCTTTATGTAGATGACAAATGCAAAAAAGTACAATTTCCACAAATTCATAACAATGCTCTGTTTCACACACAGATGCCTCCCCCATGGAATCAGATGACAGCGGCCGCCTAGTCATCTGTGAGACCCCAGTGGTGACCGATGCGGAGAACACGCTGGAACATGGAGGCAGTCCTTCCCCTTCACCACCACCGCAAACATCACCACCACCACCACTGCGGACAAGAACACCACCACCACCGCGGACAAGAACACCACCACCACCACCACCACCGCGGACAGGAACACCAACACCGCCTCCACCTCCACCAGTCCTGCCAACCACACATAGCCGCAGGGCAAATGTCCCCTCCCTGCAGGAGATGGAGACGGAGCTGAGGCCAGCAGCCACGATTGTACAGCAGCAGGCTGTCGTCACCCCAACCACCCGAACAGCAGCACGTCTGCGAGCTAGACAGCGGGCCGGATCCCTGGGTAGGGCTGCAGCGACAACAGTAGATCCTGCAGATGTGTATGGAGTCATGGAGAGCCGGATGCTGCGAGTTCAGCGCCTGCAGGCAAAACACATGGGTGCAATGAAAATGAGCATGACAAGAATATCCAACAGATTTGCATCAATGACTGACGCTGTGCGAGAGCTGACCACAGCCGTTGAAGATGGCAACAATGACATTAAGGTATGCCTACAGGAACTCACACGCGCTGTTGTTGCAGGCCAAGGGAGTGAGCGCCGGAGACATGAGCAGTACTCACTCAGTACCAATGCCACAATTAAGGACATCAAGAAGCTGTGCAACAGCACAGCTGTGCTAGCCCGCCGATCGGTGTCCCTGCAGGTGGACATGGGCCATTGTGGGGATGCGGCAAGGACCCTCGAGAGAGTGACCACTGCAGTGGAGCATCTGCAGTCTGGAACTGCCAGTATCAGCAGTGTGAGAGGGGATGAGGTGAGTGAGGCAGCCTCAAGTGTGAGCAGCATCACCATGCCTGAGACAAGCAGGAGGAGGCGCAGCGCGCACAGCGCGCGCAGCGCGCGCAGCGCACCAGCCACTGAAAGCCATCAAGGAGATGTTGAGGAGTCACGGGACAGGAGGCTGGGTGTCCGTGGCAAACGTAAATAGCCATGATGCAGTGGCTCCCTGGCCATGGTGAGGTAACCATGGGCCAACTGTAGTGCCACATGCAGCACCTCTATTGTCAATGGACATTTTCTCTTTTAATCAGCACCAGTCAGGTGTAAATGGGCATTAAACCCTTGCAATGCATATCATCTTGTCATGGCTCTTTCTTACCTGTCTCAGAAGTGATGCTGTGTGATGTATGTCTGCCTCCTTTACCCTTCTGCTGTGTTGGGCACATGTGCCTGTCGGTGTTGGGGGGGGGATTGCTGTGCACGTAGCTCGTCCTCAACGTACACCTCCATGGGTATCCCCCTTCTTGTTGGGATGTTATGCAGGATGGCACAGACAGCTATGATCTGGCAGCAGGTCACTGGGTCGTACTGCAAGGCACCTCCTGTCTTGTGCAATATTCTGAAGTGACTCTTGAGGATGCCGAATGTGCGCTCCACCACATTCCTTGTGCTGATGTCTGCTCTGTTGTAGCGCTGCTCTTGTGGTGTTGCTGGGTTGAGGTAGGGAGTGAGTAGATACTCACGCAAGGCGTAAGCGCTGTCACCTGCAGGATGAGGAGAGAATGGTCAGCGGCATGAATGCAATGGTACATGTGGGGATGGATTAAATGATGTTGCATCAATACGTGCCTAGTAGGTGTCCAACTCCAAAATCACCGTTGATCAGGCGCCTGTGGATGCCACTGTGACGGAAGATGTATGCGTCGTGTGTGCTCCCTGGGAATTGGGCTACAAGGTCCGTTATGATGTGCTTGGCATTGCACACAACCTGCACATTAATGGAATGGTATGACTTCCGGTGGCGGAAGATGTATCCGGTGGCTGAGGGAGGACAGATGTGGACATGGGTGCAGTCGACACACCCTATCACATGGGGGAATTGTGCCACCTGGTAGAACTCACGCTTGGTGCGGTTCAATTGTTAGGGGGTCGTGGGGAAGGTGATGTGGCGATGTTTCGATGCTAGCATGGCATCCAGGAACCTGTGGAAGAAGCGCGATAGTGCGCTTTGCGACACGCCTCCGGCTTCTGCTATTACCTCCTGGAAGTTCCAGACGCCAGCAGGTGCCGGCTGCATAGGACCTGGACGTTGGGCTGGTATTGCGTGGTTCCTAAGGGTCTGGTGCTGGAGTTGTGGTTCCAGATCTGCTATTAGACGCATTGTGCATTTAAGTCATTCCTAGCATCCTGCTCACTTTACTTTCTAAGTAGTTTCCGATTTCCAAAAGTGCAAATAATTGTTTTTAAGTTGTTTGCAGACATTTCCAGTCATTGTATGAGATGTGTACAAACGCACAGTTGATCCTGACATAGGCGAAACTTTAACTTTTTACGCCCAACTTTTACTTTAACTATGAGTAACTAACTGGCCAAGGGAGGTTACAGAATCTTTACATTTCTGTGGAAAATTCCATGAATAATCATGCCAATGACTTGGTAGTAAAAATGGACATAAATTAATGCCACAGTAATACATTCAGAGATAGTGATGAAAGAAAAGTCATCATATTATCAGGAATGAGCAACAGAACTTAAGATCAAGCAGGATTTTGGGAACCTGCAACCTTTGAAATTATATCTTTTATAACGTACACATTGTCAAAATTATTAATGTGACACAATGTTTGTTCCTATTTCAGCATTATTTTGCTATCGCACCAAGATTTACTTACTTAAAGTGAATTGTACAATTATATATTTTATATGAGCCAGGAGTCAGCAAGCCTGGTCTGACTGAAATTGTGTCCCAAGCTGAAGCACAGGATCTGGGCACTACTAGCTCAGGCTAATGGATATTTGATACATATGTCTATGCCACAACAGCACATAATTATACCAGAAATAAATAATCAATTTAATACTTCTATCATACAGTATGTAAACAGAGAATATGATCTGCTTTTATATATTCTTAAATGTTGCAATATAAATTCTAGAGCAAAATATTTACTGTAGGCACTATGCCATGAAGGGTGCCAGGTGAATTAATTGAGCCTTATTCTGGAATAAGCTGCATCCATCCCCCAATGCAAATTCTCACTTTTGTCAAAGAAGTTACAATAGAAGTAGTAAGATGCGAGCCCAATAGGTTTAAGCAAGTACCCTGATTGATTGGTCTCAAAAGTAGTTCTACTTTTCTTCTATAATTGAAACATTTAAAATTGGATGCCATTTGAATTTCATCAAGTACTTTAAGTAGTGGATTGCTGATCTTTGTATTACTGCTGAAAGAGGTGCCTCTGGGGGTGGTTTACCAAATTTACTTCCAACAGCAACCTCTCAGAGGAAATATTGCCTGGGTATATGAAAGCTTACAAAATGATCCATAATATGTGACTTTACTTGAATGTGCATTAGACTCAATGCTAAAGTATGTTTTTTTCGTCATTTTACACCTAAGAATCTTTGAAAGATATCAAACCATATATTTCGATCAATGTGTGACATGTTACACCATGGTGGGGACTTGAGCCCTGGTGCTCTGCCTTATACAATTTTGTATAATTTTGGACAATTACATTTCAACAAATTAGTGAGGTGCTTGACACATAAGTCTCTCTGGAGACTGCTGTCACACCTCCAGGGCACTGCCATGAATATGTACGGTACACAAGATACTTCCAGTATGTTGTAATGTTTGGCAAACGCTGCATTTTTTCATATTGCTATACATTGGGCGAAGGGGTTGTAGATGCCCAGTCTTTGGTTCCTAGCGTTGAAACCATAAATGGAGCATGCATTGTGAAATGATTTGCCGTCAAAGAAGGGGTAAATTAAGAATATACACTGTTAATTTGGGACCACTACACAATACAATATCTATGATGTAGTAACTCTATTTAGAAATAATTTGTTTACTGATGATAAAGAAATTGTTAAGGAAAGGATAGCTTGGAGGCTTTTTGTTTGAGTGGGTGACCTTCATTTGCAATGTTGGCACCAAGCTACAATGTTTCTGATGAAGAACGAGTACTTCTTAAGATCATGGGTCCACTGTTAATTTTAATACAATATTTGATATGGTATTTAATATTATGATATTTTATATAATATATATATATATAATAAAAATGTAAATTGAAGGAATTATTCATATGTTTTTCCAGACAAGTACCTTGCCTGAGGTGGATTACAAGATCTGGCACATTCTGCTTTGAAATCTAATCTTCATAATAAAGACCAATGGAAATACAACGGAAGCTTTACATTGCTTAGTATTAAAAAGATGGATAATCCAGATGTCAGCCAAGTGCTGGTGCACCACTGAGAGCACCACAAACATAGTGGTACTAGTCAAGGTGACCTCACAAAAAATGTTTGCACCGACACCTCTTTTCCATCACAAAAATGAACTTTTTCTAACAATTATTTTCGTCCAAGAACATAAATCCTTGAGTACATTAATGTTTTTCTTAAAAGTGTTTTTCTTGCAGATGGAGTTAATCATTCCATAATTTTGTTTACAGTTCCAGCTGATAGCATGTATGATGGGACCCCCTCAAGAAGATAAGTTGTGGCCAAGGAACAGAGGGGAACGAAAAAACATCACTGTAAAGGGATTGTTCCTTCAATGGCCATATATTTCAATTATCGGCAAACATCCTACTTTTTCAGGCTTGGTGACAAAGAAATTCTAAACAGTTTTTTTGTTACAAATTACTTTCTTTTCATTTCATATAGTTTCTTATTTATAAAAATTATTTCATCAAAAGTGCATTTTTTTGGGAGAAAATATTTTTTTCTTAATACATGTAAGCAATTATAACAAAATAGACTATAAATATATACAAAATCAATAAACACCAATTATTTTTTAGAAAAAAACCACCTGATATCATACATACAATTTAAAATACTCGCATTCTCACACCCATACCGCAATCAAACCACAACCACAGGGAAAATGGAAGAACTGAGTTATAATTGGCAAGGTCTCAGTGCCAATTTTAGGGCCTCAAGATGCAATTATAGGCCCCTGCACCAGGTCGACGCGCGTTTCGGCGGCTCTAGGCCACCTTCCTCAGGACCTTTTTCATCACGCTTTATTTGTCAGATATCAGGGGATCTACAAAAAATATATATAAAAAAAGGGAAAATCTGTCTCCAAAACAGCACAATCACATTGTGAATATTTATTTATAATAAAAACACTTGTTCAGATTAAACACAGGAGCTCATCAACGTGACCATAAGTTGCTGAAAAAGGGTTCTTTACATATAAACATCATAGCGTCATAGCATCACATCAAGGATGATCTATTAGTGTCAAGTCTAACATTCCAAAAAACAGACAGAAACAACCACGAATCCTATTCCTGCAAGGAAAACCGTTACATTTAAACACATCACAACACAGATACACAGGTGTAAATCTACTTACAATAAAAACAGATATGTCCTATCGCTTGAGATCATGTAAGTTGGTTCGTTTGTAGAGATACGAAGTGCACTCAGCACCTAAATAGGAAGCAAGGAAAACCTTAACTTTGCATGCTGAACAAGGCTTGACTAAGGCTAGTTCGTTCTCCAAAATGGAAAACTTACCGGTAAAAAAGTGCAATATGAGGTCCGTTATAGTTGATGGCTCAGGACTCCATGCTAATATATAAAAGTTCTTCCTACAGTCCGAATAACTGAAACAGAAGTACGGCGATGTTATAGACAGAACGGTACCACTGAGGGTAACAAGCTGATCTATGTGGCCAAAAAGCCAGTTGCTAAAACGCGCCCCTCTTTTGTGAGTTAGAAGCTGTCAGTCCTCTTATGCACGGATTTAAGCGATACAACGTTTTTGAGCAGTGAGGGGACTTAGTCTAGTTCTCAGTAGTCTGAAACATAAGAGGAGACGCAAAGGCAGAATATGAGTATCCCTAGGTCAGACTAAGCCATATAGCAGTTTAGAAGTTATGCCAAATTGATAATTACGGCATGTCTCTAATAAACATTATCTTACTTCTATCAGCGTAACCCGGGAATTTGTAATTTAAAAAAAAAAAAATTTGCCTTGGGGGTCCAAGTGGGACCCCCTAAGCAGGCCTAGGGGGTCAGTGTGCTTCTACCCTGCCCCCTTTTTGAGTTGTACACGTTTGGTTTTCTGCTTTCTTGTGCCTCAGTCTACCAAGGCACAAGATGGCTGCCATCAATTTCTGTTTTGGAGTTTTGACAGACAGCGGCGGCCAATCAGCCTGCAGCTCATGCACAGGAAGGTACTCGTACGGAGCGTGTACGGTGCACGCTTATAGATATATGTATTTTTTCTCTTTTGATTTTCTCAGGAACTTACTTACTTACCTTATAGTTAGACATTATCATTTGAAAAACGTTTGAAATTCACTGAAAAAAACACAGGTTTCAGCGACATTTGAGATGTCATCATTGATGTAATCAGTGATGTCACTGACCATGTCAAGAGTGATGTAAAATGTGGCGTCATCAGCAGTGCATTGCGAGAGTGCGAGTTATATAACGCCCGAATTTCTCAGGTTTTGTAAGAGTGAAATGTCCGAATATCTATAACGTTCTGAAACTAAGGTTTTTTAAGTGAATTTCCAAGGTTTTTTAAATATGAAATTTCTAACTATAACGTCCCTGAAACCTGTATTTTTTTCAGTGAATTTCAAAGCTGTTTTAAATGCTAATTTCTAACTAATACTTTCCTGAAACCTGTGGTTTTTTCAGTAAATTTCAAAAGGTTTTTAAATGATAATTTCTAACTATAACATCCCTGAAACCTATGCTCTTTTTAGTGAATTTCAAAGGTTTTTTTAAATTTTAATTTCTAACTATAACGTCCCTGAAACCTTTGGTTTTTTCAGTGAATTTCTAAGGTTTTTTAAATGCTAATTTCTAGCTATGCTTTCATAGGTAGGGCATGTGCAGAAAGAGGAATAAAGGTGCAGAAAGAAGCAAGAGATATGCTGAAAGAACCATCAGATGAGCAGAAAGAGGCTTTTTTGCAAATTCATCCTGTGCCCTGGGCACCCCCAGCTTTTTGCTGACTGGTACTGGATGAGTGGGCTGGTAATGCCTGGTTCATTGCATGAGTGCATGGGTAGTGCCTGAGTGATTGCATGATGCATGGGTAATGTCTGGGTAATTGTATAACTGTATGAGTAGTGCCTGGGTGGTTGCATGAGTTCAAAGGTAGTCCCTGGTGATTTTTTTAGTGCTTGGATATTGGTGGAATGTTTGCATGAGTGCATGGGTAGTACCTGGTGATTGGTGAAATGTATTGGTAAGGCCTGGGTGATTGCATGAGTGCATGGGTACTGCTGCCTCAGCGGTTGGAGAAGTACATGAGCAGCGCCTGGGGATTACATGAGTGCATGGGTAGTGCCTGGATGATTGAAGGAGTACAAACATAGTGCATGGTGATTTTTTAAGTGCATGCTAGTGACTGAGACATTGCAGGAGTGCATGGGTAGTAAATGGGTGATTGGACCAGTGAATGGCTAGTGCCTAGGTTATGAGTAATGCCTGGAGGATTGCATTAGTGGATGGGTAGCGCCTAGATGATTGTAAGAGTGTAAGGGTAGTGTATGGTGATTTTATGAGTTTATCAGTATTTGTGGAGTGTTTGGATAACTGTATGGCTAGTAGCTGGGTGATCAAAGGAGTGCATGTGTAATGCACAGGTGAATAGAGCACTGTATGCGTAGACCCTGAGATTTTACATCAGTGCATGAATAGTGCCTGGCTGCTTGGAAGAGTGTTTTTGGGGTTTTGTAAGTGCATGGGTATTGCTTGAGTGATTTTGTAAGTGCATGGGTAATGCCTGGGTCATTGCATGATGCATGGGTAGTGCCTGAGTGATTGCATGAGTTCACAGGTAATGCCTGAGTGATTGCATAAGTGCATGAGTAGTGCCGGGGTGATTGGAGATATGCATGTCTACTGGCTGGTTAATTGAAGGAGTGAATGAGTAGTGTCTGGGTGATTTGAAGAATAGATGGGTAGTGCCTGGTTGATAGGAGCAGTGCAAGAGTAGCGCCTGAGTTATTGGAGGAGTGGATGAGTAGTGCCTGAGTGATCAAAAGAGTACATGGGTAATGCATGGGTGATTTTGCAACTGCTTGGTTAATGTCTTGATGAATACCTGTGTATGGAGGTAATGTATGGAAGATTTGAAGAGTATATGAGTAATGCTTGACTGATTGCATTAGATTATGGGTAATGTCAGGAGGATTGCATGAGTGCATGCGTTGTGTCAAGGTGATTGTAAGAGTGGAAGAGTAGTGTGTGATGATTTTATAAGTGCTTGGGTACTGGTGGAATGCTTGGATAAGTCTATGGTTACTAGCTGGTTGATTGCAGAAGTGCATGGGTAGTGCATGGGTTATTGCAGCAGTGCATAGGTAGTGCCTACGTAAATGTATCAGTGGATGAGTAGTGCCTGCGTGATTGGAAAAGTCTTTTGTACAGCCTCGTTGATTTTGTAAGTTCATGTGTAATGCTTGGATGATTGCATGAGTTTATAGGTAATACTTGGATGATTGCATGAGTGTATAAGTAGTACCTGGGTGATTTCATGAATGCATGGGTAGTGGCTGGGTGAATGGAGGAGTGCATGGGTACTGCCTGGGTGATTTTATAAGTGGTTAGGTAGTGGCAGAGTGATTGCATGAGTGCTTGAATAGTAACTGGGCAATTGGAGGATTGCATGGGTACTGCATGGGTGATTACAAGAGTGCATGGGTAATGGCTGGGTGATTGGAAGACTACATTGCTAATGCTTGACCGATTACATTAGTTTATGAGTAATGCCTGTATTATTGTATGAGTGCATGCTTTGTATCTGGGTAATTGCAGGAGTGTATAAGTACTGCCTCGGTCATAGCAGAATTGCAAGGATAGATAGTGCATGGTTATCTTATAACTGCATAAGTATTCACAGAGTAATTACATAAGTGCATAGCTATTGAGTTGTAGCTGAGTGCTAGAAAACGTGGTCTCTGCAGCAGGCTCTCTTCACACTGAGTTGTCCGTCCATGTGGGCTTGTGCCTTATCATCCTTACACTCGCCAGTTTGTGTGTTGTCTGTTATAAAACAGAAACAGCATATTCCCTAATGGGTTTGTTAAACAACACGCCCAAAGAGCAATTGCTAATGATTAAGTGCCCATGTGCGCACTGGTGGACCCTGGCGCAAATTAAGCAGTAGTTTTAAGTCCGAATTTGCAAAATTGATGTACCAAAATGGTTGCCTTCTCCGAAAAGATGAAAGGATGAGCGCTAGAACAAGTGGTCTCTGCAGCAGGCTCTCTTCACACTGAGCTGTCCGTCCATGTGGGCTTGTGCCTTATCATCATTACACTGGCCGGTTTGTGTGTTATAAAAGAGAAATAGCATATTCCCTAATGAGTATGTTAACTAGCATGCCCAAAGAGCAAGTGCTAATGATTAAGTGGCGATGTGCACACTGGCAGAACCCGGCACAAATTAAGCAGTAGTTTAAAGTCTAAAATTGCCAAAATGATGTATTACCATGGTCGCCGGCTCCTAAAAGATGAAAGGCTGAACACTAGAACTTGTGGTCTCAGCAGCAGGCTCTCTTCACACTGACCTGTCTATCCATGTTGGCTTGTGCCTTAGCATCATTACACTCACCAGTTTGTTTGTTATAAAAAAGAAACAGCATATTCCCTAACGAGTCTGTTACACAGCACACCCAAAGTGCAAGTGCTAATGATTAAGTGCCCATGTGCACACTGGTAGACCCAGGCACAAATTAGGCAGTAGTTCAAAATCAGAATTTGCCAAACTGATGTAGCAGCATGGTTGCCTGCTCCTAAAAGATGAAAGGCTGAGCGCTAGAACATGTGGTCTCTCTAGCAGGCTCTTTTCACACTGAGCTGGCCGTCCATGTTGGCTTGTGCGCTAGCATCATTACACTCGCTGGTGTGTGTGTTGTGTGTTATAAAAGAGAAACTGCATATTCCCTAACGAGTCTGGTACACAGCACGCCCAAACAGCAAGGGTTAATGATTAAGTGCCCATGTGCGCACTGGTAGACCCCGGCACAAATTAAGCAGTAGTTTAAATTCAAAAATTGCCAAACTGATGTAGCAGAATCGTTACCTGCTCCTAAAAGATGAAAGGCTGAGGGCTAGAAAACGTGGTCTCTGCAGCAGGCTTTCTTCACACGGAGCTGTCCATCTATGTGGGCTTGTGCCTTAGCATCATTACACTCGCAAGTTTGTATTTTATAAAAGAGAAACAGTATATTCCCGAATTAGTCTCTTACACAGCATGCACAAAAAGCAAATGTAAATGTAAATGTAAATGTATTTGAGCTTATATAGCGCACAGCTACCCGCAGTGGGTTTCCCGGCGCTTGCTTAGGGAACCCGTCCTGGTATTCCCCTGTGAGATAACCCTCGCAGGGTATCCACAAGGTGAAAGCCAGGCATCCCACCACGAGGGGCCGTTGTGGAGATTAAGCAAGCTATTGCCCAGAGTTGCAGAGTGTGAACCCGTGAGTCAAGAAGGCACCGGAGCGAGAATTATCGAGTCCATGGAATTTTTGAGCCCAAGACCCGCTGAGGCGGGGAATTGAACCCTGGTCCAGGGCCGATCTCAGCTTCTGGGTCTGCCGCCTCTAACCCCTGAGCCACACTTCTCTAATGATTAAGTGCCTATGTGTGCACTGGTAGACCCAGGCGCAACTTAAGCAGTAGTTCAAAGTCTAAAATTGCCAAATTGATGTAGCAGCATGGTTGCCTGTTCCTAAAAGATGAAGGTCTGAGCACTAGAACATGTGGTCTCTTCAGCAGGCTGTCTTCACACTGAGCTGTTCGTCCGTGTGGGCTTGTGCCTTAGCATCATCACACTCACCCGTTTGTGTGGTGTGTGTTATTAATGAAAAACAGCACATTTCCTAACAAGTCTGTTACACAGCAAACACAAAGAGCAAGTGCTAATGATTAAGTGCCCATGTGTGCACTGGTAGACCCTGGCGCAAATTAAGCAGTATTTTAAGTCTAAAATTGCCAAACTGATGTAGCAGCATAGTTGCCTGCTCCTAAAAGATGAAAGGCTGAGCGCTAGAACACGTGGTCGCTGCAGCAGGCTCTCTTCACACTGAGGTGTGCGTCCATGTGGGCTTGTGCCTTAGCATCATTACACTCGCCAGCTTGTGTGTTAATAATAGAGAAACAGTATATTCCCTAATTAGTCTGTTACACAGCAGGCCCAAAAAGCAAGTGCTAATGATTAAGTGCCCATGTGTACACTGGTAGACCCCGGCGCAAATTAAGCTTTAGTTCAAAGTCTAAAATTGCCAAACTAATGTAGCAACATGGTTGCCTGATCCTAAAAAATGAAAGGCTGAGTGCTAAAACATGTGGTCTCTGCAGCAGGCTCTCTTCACACTGGGCTGTCCGTCCATGTGGGCTTGTGCCTTAGCATTATTACACTCGCCGGATTGTGTTTTGGGTGTTATAAAAGAGAAACAGCATATTCCCTAGCAAGTCTGTTACACAACACGCCCAAAGAGCAAGTGCTAATGATTAAATGTCCATGTGCGCATTGGTAGATCCTGGTGCAAATTAAGCAGTAGTTCAGAGTCTAAAATTGCCAAACTGATGTAGCAGCATGGTTGCCTGCTCCGAAAAGATGGAAGGCTGAGCGCTAGAATACGTGGTCTCTGCAGCAGGCTCTCTTCACACTTGGCTGTCCGACCATGAAAGCTTGTGCCTTAGCATGATTACACTTACCGGTTTATGTGTTGTGTGTTACAAAAGAGACACAGAATATTCTCTAGCGAGTCTGTTACACAGCACACACAAAGAACAAGTGCTAATGATTAAGTGCCCATGTGTGCACTGGTAGACCCAGGCACAAATTGAGCAGTATTTTTAGTGTAAAATTGTAGAACTGATGTAGCAGCTTGCTTGCCTGCTCCTAAAAGATGAAAGGCTTAGCGCTAGAACACGTGGTCTCTGCAGCAGGCTCTCTTCACACTGAGCTGTCCGTCCATCTGGGCATGTGCCTCAGCATTATTACACTCGCTGGTTTGTATGTTGTAACAGAGAAACAGTATATTCCTGATTGAGTCTCTTACACAGCATGCACAAAAAGCAAGTGCTAATGATTAAGTACCCATGTGGGCACTGGTAGACCCCGTCGCAAATTAAGCAGTAGTTTAAAGTCTAAGATTGCCAAACTGATGTAGCAGCATGGTTGCCTGCTCCTAAAAGATAAAAGGCTCAAAGCTAGAACACATGGTCTCTGCAGCAGGCTCTCTTCACACTGAGCTGTCAGTGTCTGAGGACTTGTGCCTTAGCATCATTACAGTAGCAGGTTTGTGTGTTGTGTGTTATAAAAGTGAAACAGCATATTCCCTAATGAGTAAGTATGGGTGCAAAATCCCCTCCGCTTGCGAAATGTGCGAATTTTCAGCAATTTCGCAATCCGTAAATCCCGTGAAATTGCCGAAAAAATCACGAATTCGCGAGCGGGCGGATTTTTTTTTGGGTCCACAAGAAGCACAGTTAAGGCAGGTGTTCGAGTTGAAGCTAACTTTTTAACCATTTTAGAATGGCGCCGGCAAGCTGCCAGAGTGCTTCCTGGCGCCATTCTAAAATGGTTACAAAGTTAGCTTAAACTCGAACACCTGCCTTAACTCTGTAAGTGCTTCCTGTGGGCCAAAAATTAAACCTCAACAGGAAGCAGTTACAGATATAAATAAAGCAGGTGCTCGAGTTGAAGCTCAAATTCAGTAATGTTTTAATCAGCCCAAAACATTAGTCAGCGCGGTCGAGGCTGGGCAAGTGTGCTTTAACCCCATATCTGCCGTCGAAAATGATCTGTAATACCCGAGGGAGGTCTTTGCATCCCTGAGTTTCTCAAGTGCAATCCCCGTTCCTGTGACCAGGAGGCTGATTTCTCCTCACCTGCTGCCCTGCTCGCTCTCTGACCCTTTATACAAAAGGCTTGTGACACGCAGAGAAGCCCCGCACCACACACTAGCGGTATCAAACGTCTTCCCGCCCTTTCCCAACTATGATGGACAGCTCGCACAAGGGACCTCGGCGCCTTTTGGCGCTGTGGCAAAGTTACAGGCACAGATGGTCAGTGGAGACAAATCTTTTGGCCCTACGCAGCTGCAGTGTAGGAAAAGCACTATCATTTACCCAACGAGGTAGCACTTACTGGATTAGCCAGTAAAAAGTACTCCAGTTGAGTAGAGGTATTGCACAAAACGGTGGCCTCTTCGTGGATAACTATGCAGGGCAGGATTCATTCAGGCAGGAAGCTCCTGTCACAAAAATTAAACCTCAACAGGAAGCACTTACAGATATAAATAAAGCAGGTGCCCGAGTTAAAGCTCAAATTCAGTAACGTTTTAATCAGCCCAAAAGCATTAGTGAGCACGGTCGAGGCTGGGCAAGTGTGCTTTAACCCCATATCTGCCATCGAAAATTAGCTGTAATACCCAAGGGAGGTCTTTGCATCCCTGAGTTTCTCAAGCGCAATCTCCGTTCCTGTGACCAGGAGGCTGCTTTCTCCTCACCTGCTACCCTGCTCGCTCTCTGACCCTTTATACACAAGGCATGTTGACACGCATATAAGCCCCGCACCACACACTAGCGGTATCAAATGTCTTCCCGCCCTTTCCCAACTATGATGGACAGCTCACTCAAAGGACCTCGGCGCCTTTTGCCGCGGTGGCAAAGTTACAGGCACACATGGTCAGTGGAGACAAATCTTCTGGCCCTACACAGCTGCAGTGTAGGAAAAGCACTATACATTTACCCAACGAGGTAGCACTTACTGATTAGCCAGTAGAAAGTACTCCACTTGAGTAGATGAAAATCGCAAAAAAATCAGTGATTTCACGGGAAAATCTGTGAACTCACTGACTTTTTTGCGATTTCGAGCCAATTCGCGGACCGCAGATCTGCAAAATTCACCCATACTTACTAATGACTCTGTTTCACAGCACGCCCAAAGAGCAAGTGCTAATGATTAAGTTTCCATGGGTACATGGCAGACCCCAGCACAAATTAAGCCAACGTTTAAAGTCTAAAAATGCCAAACCGAAGTAGCAGCATGGTTGACTGCTCCTAAAAGATGAAAGGCTAAGCACTAGAACATGTGGTCTTTGCAGCAGGCTCTCTTCACACTGAGCTATCCGTCCATGTGGACTTGTGCCTTAGCATCATTACACTCGACGGTTTGTGTGTTGTGTGTTAAAAAAGTGAAACAGCATATTCCCTAAAGAGTAATGTAATGTAATGTAATGTAAGGATTTATTTGTACCGCGCAGCTATCGCTCCAAAGAGCATCTTGGCGCCCACTTGTGTAGCTGATCAGATAGAAATCTTACACTAGGGATCTGGCAATAGTGTCCGGAAGGGTAAAGATCCAGGTTTTTAGTTGTTTTCTGAATTCAGTTTCTCTGTCCAGCGCTCTTATGTGGGGTGGAAGGGTGTTCCATGCTTTTGCACCTAATACCGCAATGGACTTGCCTCCACGAGTCTTAAGCCTGAATGGTTGAACTGCCAGAAGATTGGCATTGGTCGAGCGGAGAATTCGGGTTGGATGATATCTGGTAAATTTTTTCCGCAGATACAGTGGTCCACGTTGATGAAATGCTCTGAAGGTGATGAGCAATATTTTGAATAGAATTCTTTTAATAATAGGTAGCCAGTGTAGAGTTTTAAGGGCTTCTGTCGCTGATGATCTTCTGGGCCACTTTAATATGAGTTTAGCCGCCGAATTCTGGACCATTTGGAGCCTGTGGGTGACCTCCTTATTGGTGCCTGCATATAGTCCATTACAGTAATCTAGATGAGATGTGACCAGTGCGACCACTACTGTTTTCCTGGCTTCCAAGGGAAGGAGATCGAAGAACTTTCTCAGACTCTTTATAACACCAAAGCACGTACCTGCCACTTTCAGTGCCTGCTGTTTAAAAGACAGATTTCTATCAAAGGTCACTCCCAGGTTGCGGGCCGTGATGGCAGTATTGGGTGGAATTTCTGCTTTCTCAGGCCACCACAGTCTGGGTATGAATTCATTGTTTGGGCCCATCGGTATTATCTCCGTCTTCCCGGTGTTACATTTCAAATGATTAGTTCGCATCCAGTCAAAGGTCGCCGTAAGGCAGCCTTTGAGCTTCTCTTCCCAGTCTTGGTTGTCTTTGTCCATTGTCAGAATCAATTGCGTGTCGTCGGCATAGGCTATAGCTTCTATGCCAAACGAAGCAATCAGGCTAATTAGGGGTGCGGTGTAGACATTAAACAATGTCGGGCTAAGGCTAGAGCCCTGAGGTACTCCTGTCGTGAGACTTTCTCCCCAGATTGAAATTCTCCTAGCGTCACTACTTGTCTCCTTCCACTCAGGAAGTTCTTGAGCCATTCAAGCGCCACGCCAGTAATGCCAAAGGATTTCAGACGGTCTATCAGAATGATATGTGAGACCGTATCGAAGGCCGCCGATAGGTCTAGTAAAATCAGGACGGCCTTCTTCCCTTGGTCTAGGGCTGTACGGATGATATCTGCAGTATGCAAGAGGGCAGACTCCGTTGAATGCTGTGCTCTAAAACCTGCCTGGTTAGGATGCCATGCTTCACTCTCTTCTAAGAATCTGGTCAGTTGTTGATTGACCATGGATTCAGTGATTTTGCAAAGAGCAGGAAGTAAAGAAATGGGACGCAAATTAGATAATGTGGTAGGGTCAGGGAGCTGTTTCTTTTGAAGGGGTCTCACTGCCGCTATTTTCCACTCTGAGGGGACATTGGCTGTGGCCAGGGAACTGTTTACAATGTCGTTAATGACAGGGTTGGCAACCTCCACAATAAGGTGCAGAAGTTTAATAGGGCAGGGATCAAATGGAGAACCAAATTTGGTGCGGAGAATAGTCTGTCGAGATTCCTCTAAGCTGACAGGTTGGAAGCTCGTCAATTGTTTCTCTACCAGTCTCTTCTTTCCATTAGCTTCATCACTGGTCAGGCTAGGGATTACAAAATCCCTGGTCAGGCCCTGTACTTTAGCTTCAAAGTACTCGGCGATGGCCTCGCACAGAGTCTCTGAAGGCGGGATTTCTTGTGTTAGGAAGTCAGGTTTATTAAAACCCCTAACGATGTTGAAGATGGTTTTCTGTTTATTATTTGCAGCCTCGACTGCCTTGCAGTAATAGGTTTTTTTTGCCAACTTAATATGTTCATGGTATTTTTTCCTGGTAGCGTTATATTTGGTGCGTTCCAGCATGCAGTAGTTCTTACGCCATCTGCGCTCTGCTCTGCGTAGCTCTCCTTGTCTTGTTTTAAGGTCTTGGTTAAACCATGGGGCTGACTGCTTCTTTTTTTTGCCTTTGGTCTTCCTCATGTTTCCCTGCCCCCCCAGTCTTTTTAGTACATTCATCCATTCCTTGAACGTATTAGGGTCCGTATTCAGGGATCCTACCTTATTAGGTCTACATTCCATTGCCCATCTGGTAAGGTCTGGGTGGGCTATTAGTTCCTTCCATTCTTCATGGGTGGACTGAAATTGCTGATTGTGATTTTTACATTTCTTGTTGTGTTCAAGCGTGAGAGTGAACGGTATGAGCGCGTGATCTGTCCATACCTGAGGTTTTGGTTGTTCACATCTTACAGTACTTATGTTAGTCGCGATACAGTCGAGCATGTGTCCTGCTTTGTGAGTGGACTGGTTACCATTGATCACTAAGCCAAGAACTTCCATGGTCTCCCTAAATGATACAGCAGCGTTGTCTGATCTATTTTCTAAGTGAATATTTACATCCCCCATGACCGTGAAGTTAGAGTACTTTAGTACCAAAGGACTAAGTGCTCCTCCTATTGTTTCCAAGAAAGCTTTACAAGGTCCTGGTGGTCTATAAATTACTGCACCAGCAAAAGTGAAGGTGTCATTAATTTTTATGCAAAAACCCATTCCTTCAGCTTCTTTAAGATCCAGTAGCTCTAACACTGAGCATGAAAGAGTGTCCCTGTAGATGACAGCCACTCCCCCTCCCCGTTTATCTTCTCCTCTGTCTTTCCTAAGAATGGTATAACCCGGAGGCAAAGCTTGTACCACATCTGGGGTGCAGCCTAGTTTCAGCCATGTCTCAGTAATGCATAGTAGGTCCAATTTTTCCTCAAGTATTAGATCATATATATCCTGAGCATGTCTAGGCATTGATCTAGCATTTATTAGGCCTCCAGATAGGAGTTTCACTCTAGGAGTCATATCAGTAGTTTGTATCCAGGTGAAAGTATTACCACAGTGCTGACAGATGGCAGGGCCGGACCACACAGATGGATCCAGTTTATGTCTACCACATACAGGCGCGTGATGTAGGGAAAGTAGCTCCTGTTTTGTGTAGATCTTACGTGTGGCTGTTGGATCAGCATCAGCATACCTTGCCGTTGGCCCGTCCGAGGCGCGGACGGGCGCAGACGGGCCGGACTCTGGCTCGACTCCGGCTCTCCTACGGCGCTCCCGCTGCGCGTTACCGCTGCGCGTGATCATGGCAGCTTTTTATGCACCCCTCGTGCGCCGGCCTGAGCACTAGAGCGCTCGGCAAATGGCGGCGCCACAAGTGTCTACCTCCCACTCAAGATGTCTGCCGGGTATGTGGTGGTAGAGCTGGTAAATTTTAAGTGCAAGTCAATCTAGACAATATCTATTAAAACCATGAAATAACAGTGATTTTCGAGTGAGTTTTAAAAATTATCGGTGACAAAGCGGGAAATTTTAAAAACAGATTAAACACTTCGTGAAGTCGAGCACTATTGAACACAAGTGCCTCTGATGCCTAGCGTGATGTAATCGGCTTCTTCCACGGACGAGCCCGACCCGGAAAGCTCTCTTTTATGCACCCCTCGTGCGCCGGCCTGAGCACTAGAGCCCTCGGCAAATGGCGGCGCCACAAGTGTCTACCTCCCACCCAAGATGTCTGCCTGGTATGTGGTGGTAGAGCTGGTAAATTTTAAGTGCAAGTCAATCTAGACAATATCTATTAAAACCATGAAATAACAGTGATTTTCGAGTGAGTTTAAAAAATTATTGGTGACAAAGCGGGAAATTTTAAAAACAGATTAAACACTTCGTGAAGTCGAGCACTATTGAACACAAGTGCCTCTGATGCCTAGCGTGATGTAATCGGCTTCTTCCAAGGACGAGCCCGACCCGGAAAGCTCTCTTTTATGCACCCCTCGTGCGCCGGCCTGAGCACTAGAGCGCTCGGCAAATGGCGGCGCCACAAGTGTCTACCTCCCACCCAAGATGTCTGCCGGGTATGTGGTGGTAGAGCTGGTAAATTTTAAGTGCAAGTCAATCTAGACAATATCTATTAAAACCATGAAATAACAGTGATTTTCGAGTGAGTTTTAAAAATTATCGGTGACAAAGCGGGAAATTTTAAAAACAGATTAAACACTTCGTGAAGTCGAGCACTATTGAACACAAGTGCCTCTGATGCCTAGCGTGATGTAATCGGCTTCTTCCAAGGACGAGCCCGACCCGGAAAGCTCTCTTTTATGCACCCCTCGTGCGCCGGCCTGAGCACTAGAGCGCTCGGCAAATGGCGGCGCCACAAGTGTCTACCTCCCACCCAAGATGTCTGCCGGGTATGTGGTGGTAGAGCTGGTAAATTTTAAGTGCAAGTCAATCTAGACAATATCTATTAAAACCATGAAATAACAGTGATTTTCGAGTGAGTTTTAAAAATTATCGGTGACAAAGCGGGAAATTTTAAAAACAGATTAAACACTTCGTGAAGTCGAGCACTATTGAACACAAGTGCCTCTGATGCCTAGCGTGATGTTATCGGCTTCTGTTACATAGCACGCCCAAAGAGCAAGTTCTATTGATTAAGTGCCCATGTGCACACTGGTAGACCCCAGCGCAAATTAAGCAGTCGTTTAAAGTCTAATATTGCCAAACTGATGAAACAGCATGGTTGTCTGCTCCTAAAAGATGAAAGGCTGAGCGCTAAACCACGTGGTCTATGCAGCAGACTCTCTTCACACCTAGATGTCGGTCCATGTGGGCTTATGCCTTAGCATTATTACACTCCCTGGTCTGTGAGTTGTGTGTTATAAAACAGACTCTGCATATTCCCTAATGAGTCTGTTACACAGCACGCCCAAAGAGCAAGTACTAATGAATACGTGCCTATGTGCGCACTGGTAGACCCCGGCACAAATTAAGCAGTAGTTTAAAGTCTAATATTGCCAAACTGATGGAGCAGCTTGGTTGCCTGCTCCTAAAAGATGAAAGGCTGAATGCTAAAACACATGGTCTCTGGCTGCAGCAGGCTCTCTTGGCTCTGAGCTGTCCGTCCATATGGGCTTATGCCTTAGCATTATTACACTCGCTGGTTTTTGTGTTGTGTGTTCTAAAAGAGAAACAGAATATTCCCTAACGAGTCTGTTAGACAACATGCCCGAAGAGCAAGTGCTAATGATTAAGTGTCCATGTGTGCACCAGTAGAACCCGGCCAAATCTAGCAGTAGTTTAAAGTCTAAAACCGGCAAACTGATGTAGTAGCATGGTGGCCTACACCTAAAATATGAAAGGCTGAGCGCTAAAGCACATGGTCTCTGCAGCAGTCTCTCTTCACACTGAGCTGTTCGTCCATGTGGGCTTGTACCTTAGCATCATTACACTCACCCGTTTATGTGTTGTGTGTTATAAAAGGAAAACAGCATATTCTCTAACGAGTCTGTTACACAGCACACACAAAGAGCAAGTGCTAAGGATAGGGTGCTGATGTGCACGCTGGTATACCCCGGCACAAAATAAGTAATATTTCCAGTCTAAAATTGCCAAACTGATGTAGCAGCATGGTTACCTGCTCCTAAAAGATGAAAGGCTGATTACTAGAACACGTGGTCTCTGCAGCAGTCTCTCTTCACACTGAGCTGTCCGTCCATCTGGGCTTGTGTCTTAGCATCATTACACTCGCCGGTTTGTGTGTTGTGTGTTTTAAAAGAGAAACAGTATATTCCCTAACGAGTCTGTTACACAGTACGCCCAAAGAGCAAGTGCTAATGATGAAGTGCCCATGTGCGCACTGGTAGACCCTGGTGCAAATTTAGTAGTAATTTAAAGTCTAAAATTGCCAAACTGGTGTAGCAGCATGGTTGCCTGCTCCTAAAAGTTGAAAGGCTGAGCGCTAGAGCACGTGGTCTCTGCAGCAGGCTCTCTTCACACTGAGCTGTTCATCAATGTGGTCTTGTGCCTTAACATCATTACTCTCGCAGGTTTGTTTGTTGTGTGTTATAAAAGAGACACAGCATATTCCATAACAAGTCTGTTACAAAGACCACCCAAAGAGCAAGTGCTAATGATTAAGGGCTAGATGTAGGTAATCACAATTTACCAATTCTAAAATACCGAATTTTATCGATTCGGTATTTAAGAATCGGTAAATGTGATGTAGGTAATAAATCAGTAAAATTTACCGATCCGGTAATATTCCTTGTTACCGAATCAGTATTTACCGATTCTGTAATGAGGAATACCTTCCCATGCATTCCATTGGGCCTGGAGGCTCATAGGAATTTACCACCAACTTGTAGTCGGTGGTAAATGACGATTCCTTAATGCAAAAATGCACTCACTTGAGTGCCACCTACATTGGTTATAAGGATTCGGTAATTTACCGAATCCTTATTTGAAGCCTCTAGTGGCCCCGGGAACCTCATCACCGGGGCATGGCCATTTAAACAATAAACTGAGGGGAGGGGGGCCACTTCTGGCCTCAGTGACATTACTGGAGCCAGCCCTGGGGCTGGCGGTCCCCAGGGCCATTAAGGGCTCCTTGAGGGGGCCCCCCTCTCAGCATTTATAAAGCCCCAGGGAGGTGGTGGTCGCCGGGGCTCTGTAACGGACCCCCGTATTTAAATATAGAGTGCCCCAGGAAGGTGGCAGTCCCCAGGGCTTGGGGGGCCCACGAGGACCCCACCCTTATTTAGTTCAAGCCCAGGGCTGCGTGCCCCCAGAATAAATTAGAAAGCCCCGGGGAGGTGGCAGTTAACTGGTCTGCCCTTGCACACCAATCAAATTGCCCCCGGGACCTGGCCCACCCAAGGGGCTTTTGAAAATGAAGCCTGGGACCCCACTCTTTGTTTTTTTACTTTTCTGACGGATTCACGCACAGACGCGACCCCTCCCACATTTTTTTTCAAAAGATTTTTGGGAGGGCCTGGGGGGGTCAGGGTATTTTCTCCCTACCTCTTTTTCTTGTTTGTAATGTTGCGTGTTTATCTAGGTTCCTGATCGATACTGTGACCTTATGCCCCTATTCGGCTATAAATCCATTTATTCCCTATATTGGCATAACCGTTCAAGTGCGATTTTCTGAAAAGTCATCTCTGGCCTCACACGAACAGAGCCACATTCCAGCATGACTCTCTGCCACTTCCTTTGTGACCAATTAGTGCAATGACAGAGCAGCAGTCACTATCTGATATTCCTAGATAACACTCCGAGTTCTTCAACAAGATAAAAACTTAGCAAACCTGGAAATCCCCGCTTGCTATGTTTTGATTAGTAATGGAACTCTAATGAGCAACTGATAACTATCACTTCCTAGTGACATCTTTAATTGACGTCTTATGTCCAGCAAACTTGCGTCAAACCCGGCACCTGTCAGGTATAAATATTACCAACGTTGCCTTAAGCAATGCCTGTTGTGAGCTGCGAGCTACTGATGCTGGCTGCCTGCATGACCCTGTGTTGGTAAATCTAGCACTCTGTCGCTGCAGCCAGCTATCCTGTGGTGGTGAAGCTGCTGATTACCATTATCGCCGCTACAGTGCGAACTATGGTGCAGTACGCTTAAGGAGCTGAACAGACGTCCCTCTGCGAAGACATCCAGCAGATTCCAGCTGCCCGCGGACGCTGTCCCCCCTCCTTCCTCGACGCGCTGAAGAAAGCCGCTGCCTTTCTCGTGCAGAGAAATCCAGTCTCGGCGCTTCCGGTCTACCCTCGCGGGTGACTGGGATATCGAGAGAGACCCCTGAAGGAGATACCAATCCTCCATCATTCTATTCAGAGGTATGGTGTTGACTAAACCCTTAGACGAGAATTCTTGAAACAAACCTTGGCAAAACCAACTTAACTTAAAGCTACTTACTTACTCCCCTTTCACGTGTTAGGCTTAGGTCAGGCACACTGGGGTAGGCTTAGTTAGAAGCACCAGTTGAGTATGTTAGCCTAATGTATATATGACTGTATATATGTTTTATTACTTTTAAACCATTGTATGGCTAAGAAACCATATCAATGCTTTTACAGTTCTATTTCGCAATACTTATCTTACTGTACGTACTTTTTATAATAACAATTATTGCAATTGTGGCAATACATTTCTCTTGTACGAGAAGAAAGACTGTTCAATAAATGTTAACCCTTTATTGACAAACGCCCGTCTCTCTATTCTCTACATCTCGTGAAAGTAAACTGCACTAGACTGACTGAGTGAAATACATGTCTATTGTTTCACACGACCCTAGAGATTGACTCTTGATCTGAGGAGCAAAGTTGTCATGTTGCACGGTTGTTGGAAAGCTGAATCCCTTCTTGTCTGTGCCAAGGAAGCTGATCACTTCCTATGCAGAGAAGAAAGTTTCCAGTGACCTCTGAGCTAGTTGGTAACACAACCCAATTAAGTTTAGCATAGTCAGTGGAGGCCTGGAATATAAGCAGTTCCACGTCGATACTACTGTTTATGTTATTCCAATGCGCAGGGCCTAGTGGGAAACTAGGAACTACACTACATGGCGCCCAAACGTTTGGTAAGGCGATAAACTAACGCAAGACTTGTAGAGTAACTCAGTCGTGCATATTTCACACCCCTTTCTCCCGTAAATACTCCAATAGACGTCTGGAGTGGGTGAAAGGTTAAAATCCGCCCGACCTTAGTAGGAAGAGATTCCTATGTAAAGCTCTGGTTTATTCAACATTGAAGGATACAGTGTTCCAAAATATTGTGCACCTAATCTTTGTCTCCTTGGAGACCTACTCTGCAAACCTCGCATTTTAACAATGCCAGAAGAAAACGGAACCTCTGGGGCCGCAGCAGATGCGACTCAGCAAGGTCCCGAATACACAGACCCGGATGCAATAATCATCCCGGCACATTTAAGAAAATCTATAACTTCAAAACTTATAGTAAACGGACTGACACCTCAGGGTGGTACAGTAATTTTCGTGATAGAGGCTCACGAGTATCGGCAGACAGAGTTATTCTATTCATGGATAAACTTTCCAGCGGTAAACGCTATAACAAAAGAGTTTCACTATTACAAAATAGAGAAACCTCCGGAAGAGTACGCTCCTTTCGAGGAGATTGAAATTCCACTTAAATTTCAAGAGCACCTGCTCTGGTTTAATGGCGCCCTAAAACACAATGATCACATAACTAGGCTCGGTCCACTAGGTAGACCAGGAGCCACGTAGCCGGTTCTAGCCAGCTACACACCACATCCTGACATTGAAAAAATGTCTAGAGAAGAGCTGTTAGTACAGCTAAACACATTAATAAAAATACATAGGCAATTAGTCCAATATGTAATGCGGACTGCAACAGTCCAGCCAGCTGTTAATACACCACAGCTGACCCCTCATCAGGGGAACACAAATAAAATTACACCACAGAACATACAGTCATGTCTTGGTAAAACACCTGTAAAACGGGAACAAATTCCTTTCTGGTTAGCACAGAAAATCACTCAAATAGAGGCAGTATTTCCTGATACTACCCCTATAGAGAAACACAGAATCTTGACCATCTGCCTTCCTATGGGAATCGCACCACACGTGGAGGACTGTGACACTTGGGGTACAGTCTTTGCTTCCATTTACACAAAAACACACGGTGTTCCATCTATGGCGGTAATAGCAGAAGTGCTAAAACAGATTCAAAATGAATTCGGTCCAGAGCCCGCTTTAAATCTAGGTATGAAATTACTGAAAGACTTCAAGCAGGTCACGGCTATATTATTAGCCAACATTAAAGGAGAAGCAGCATCTGTGGCGATCCGCCAGAAGTTGAGGGAAACAGATATAAAAGATCCTGTTGAGCTTGCAAAAATCATAGAAAAATGCTATGAAGAATTAGGTAGAGACAGCTTGGGTGGGAAACCGGTAAAGCCCCAACTGCTCGAAAATCCTGAGAAATTATTTATTAAAAATAATTCAAACACTCCTAAAAAGAGCTGGGATGGAAATAAACAATCCACCCCCAAGGAAAAAGTTTTCCAGTCCAGAGGAAGGTCTCCTCGACGGAGGGAAAGGACTCCGACTCGAGAACGCCAGTCTCCCCAGAGGGAGCCCTCTGAGAAAAGATATAACCTTAGAAATAGGGATAATCTGAAAAAACCTGATAGATATCAAATTATTGATACACGTCCCTCTCGATCTTTTCCACAGAATTCGGAAAGAAGAGGACGGTCAGACCCAGGAGAGCACACCAAGTCCAAAGACAAGGAACCTGCTCAAAATAAGAAATCTCAATTTCAGAAAAAGAAGGTAGCCAGTATTAGAGTAATCAACCATGCCGAGAATACTGAGGACACAGTTGAAAAACGGGGAGTGGGCATTGACAATGTTGGACAGTGCAGCAGAAATCAGTATAGCGCGCAAGATCTTGATGAGTCATCTGGAGACAGTGGACACGAATGAATTCATTCAAGTTGAAACTGCCGATGCCAGACTTAGCGAGCCCCATAAAATATACGAAATAACATTGCGTATGGAGGGTGATAAGACTAGGAAAATTAAGGGTCTATTTTGGGATAAGCTCTCAAAAGGCTATGATATCCTGTTAGCTGAAAAAGATTGGCCCCCAGAGTTTGTCACGGAGTGCCCTCGTGGCGAAGAAGTGATTATGCCTGCCTTCTCGAATCACATTCCGATTCATAAAAAATATACATATGCAAGGAAATGGGCAGTGGCCCAGGCACCTGCATTGTATAAAAATCATGTAGGATGGGATGAGGATTCTCCGCCTCACAAAATCCAATTAAAAAGTGATCCAACTGCCCAACGGCAGTATCCCATAAAGCAAGAAGCTAAAAAACAAGTCAGGGAGATCTTAGATCAACTTGAGTACCAGGGGGTGATTGAAACATGCACCTCTCAAATTAACAATCCTTTGTTTCCTGTCTCCAAGCCAGACAATTCATATCGTCTAGTTTTGGACTACAGACTTCTTAATACATGTTGCAAAACTTTTGCAGTACAAAACTCGCATAGTGCAGCCCTAATGAATAATATAGTTAGGAAAAAATATAAAACGACATTAGACATATCTAATGGTTTCTTTTGTCAAAACATTGCACCAGAAAGCAGATATTTGACCGCTTTCTCCGCATTTGGGTAGCAGAAAAAATTCTGTCGACTCCCACAGGGGTTCAAGAACAGCCCAGGACTATTCTCAGCTAGGGTAACAGAGTTACTACAAATCTATGATGATGAAGCATTATCTTACGTAGATGATATTTATCTCACAGACGACGACTTGGATACTCACTTGAAAAGAGTGAACACCATTATACTTGGGTTCGCAGCAGAGGGTTACAAATTCAACTTTAAAAAGTCCCGAATTGCCCATCTGACAGTACTGTTTTTAGGGTACGAATTATCAAGTGAAGGGAAAAGCCTAGCGGACAACTTCCTAGAGAAGTGCGCTGTACTCCAAGCTCCAAAAACGCTGAAGAATTTACAATCCATTCTAGGTTTTCTGAATTTCGGAAGAACTTACATCCTTAATTACGCAGAGAGGGTTAAACCTCTCTACGAACTAATAAAACCTGATTTAAAACAAATCAATTGGACTCAAAAACACACAGAAATTTTGAGATCGCTGCAAACAGACATGTTAGCAAAAACAAAATTAGATACACGTGATAACACGATTGATCTTGTAATCCGAGTCATCCCAGGAAGATGCGGATTCACGTACCTAACCTCTACTGAGGGAGAAAAGGTACCAATTTCAATTAAAACTCACTTGTACACACAAGCAGAAAAAGCATTCAGTCCCACAGAAAGAACTGTGAACGCAGTGCAAATCGCATTAGCAAATGAACGAGAACTAGCACACGGCAAACGGATTAATATCCTTACAGCGGAATCCGCCTTCGAGGCGCTATTCAGCCCAGTAAACCTGCCTATAGTGTCACTGGATCCGAAATGGATACAGTGCATAGATTCTCTAGGAGCGGAAGACGTGAAATACTATTTCGCCCCGCAATTTGAAGAACTGAATGATTTAGAATATGAAGAAGAATATCCTCTGCCAATCGAAATTCTGCCTCTCCCACAATATGCCTGTATAATCTACACAGATAGCTTTGTACAGCATTTCAACGTAGAGAGAAAATCCTACGATGCAGCATGTGCGATCATTAAAGGTCGTTGGCTGTGCGGTAAATTCAGACCGAAAGTAACAAAAACTGAATCTGTAAGAAACTGTTCGGTTCAAAGAACTGAAATCAGATCTTTAAAGATGGCGCTCGAAAATGCAGAACGTGAATTCCCGACACTTATAGTGTGCGATTCTCATTTTTGCGTCAACTCTTACAACAATAAACTGCAGAGTTGGATCGAAAACGACTACAAAGATGACACAGGTGCCACAATAAAGCATAAATTGCTCTGGAACGAGGTAGCTCTTTTACACAAAGAACTACAACAGACTCACGTGATTCACGCACAGAGTCTTCAACGTGATGGCGTTCACGTTGCAGGGAATTCATTGGCTAATACAGCCAAAGCGGAAGCAACTAAACCGGCTTCCATAGCCACAAAAAAGCGTACAGATAAGTACATAGACGGGGAAACCATGCTGGCAGTAAAAACAACTGTAAAAGGCGACTGTGCAGCATTACCCGTAAATTATCCACTCAATTATGCATACATAATCGATGCAAACTCCGTTCCTTTTGCTCGAATCCCTGGAGTGGGGGACAGAGTAATTCCAAACAGGAGCAGGAGGGGCTTCCTCTTACTGGAAGCACACATGGGGTTGGGTCTGAGACACCAAACAATCAAAACCTCTCTGAAAGAATTACAATCAGAGTACTGGTGGCCAGGAATGAGTATAGATATTCAATGTTTTGCTCAAAATTGTGAAAACTGCAACCGAGATCGCAGTAATGAACAGGCCAGTGTAATTTCAGGATCCCTTCTAGACAGCATAAGGCGGTCTATCTGCGCAATCAAAGAAGAGAAGCGAGTCCCAGTGTACACCATTAAGACGAAAAGCACTTAAAAGAATGAGGCCCCCAGCGCTCGGCTGACGCTAGAACGGTTATAAAAGATTTGCGAGTCAATATCGGCACATACGCAATTACCACGTTCCATTCTGACCAGGGTCCTGCTTTCAGCTCTCGAGCTTATAAGGAGGCCATGGTCAGCATGGGAATTGGGTTGCGGTATTCTTGTCCGTCGCACCCGGAAGGGAATAGTGTGGTAGAAAGAAAAAACTGTGACATAAAGCAATCTATAACAGCGAAGGTATTAGGTTCAGGCGCTGGGTGGGTCAAACATTTAATAAGTGTCCAGACTAGTCTTAACAACATGGCAAGAAATTCTCTAAAAGGTTTCAGCCCATACGAACTATTGTTCGGAATTAGAATGCACGTTCAGGACCTCGATAGTCAGATGTCAGTGGTACAAGAAGAAACAATGCACTTTGATGTAAAAGACCGTTTGGCTGTTTTACAGGAACTGAATGAAACAAGAAAATCCTTAAGCAACATAAAGTTAAAGCCACAGCCAAGTACCACTGACGAGGCACCACCCGCAACAGCTCCAGCAAGGCCTGTCTGGATTCCAAAGATTGGGGATCTAGTCAGAGAAAAGATCGCGGTGAAGAAGGAATTTGGGCCTTCTTACAGAAAAGCAGTACCTGTCTTAGCAGTCACCGGAACAAGATCAGTTGTGCTACCGCCCCTTGCTGGTAAAAAGGAGAACAGAGTCGTGTCTATCGATCTGGTAAAACCACAAGCATGTGGCCTATAATCAACAGTAGGCCCAGTGGACTCCCAAGAAACAACAGAATACCCAAACTTGCAACAATCCAAGAGGTTCAAACTGAAAGACTCATCACATTCGATCAGCCTGCAGTGCACAATGAAGGACTATGCAATAATGCCATGGAACTCGTGCCTCTTGAAACACAGATTGAAACAGTTCGTCAAGAAACAACACCAGTCTACAATGATGTGGCATCAGAAAGTGCTACCGAGAGACAGATTGAAAAAACAATCCCATCAATTGACAGAACTACCTCTGGTTATTTCATCAACTTCGACAACTTCTCTGAAGATCAAAATGAGCCCGAAGTGATGCCAGAAACTAAAAAGACTTTTAAAGAAAAAGCAACGGAACTCTTTCATCAACTGAAGGAAATCTACCTAATTTCCCCTTGGCTAGAGTTCTGGTTCGGTCTAGGTGTATTTTTCCTCCTGCTTTGGCTCATCATGGTACTGTGTTTGGGAAAATTCATTGAGGGAAAGTATATTACAATGGACACAGCAAGTCAAAACATCAACCTAGTCCTGAAACCACACAGATCATCCCACGTGAAGAAAAGAGAACTGTCAACAGTAAATGTCACAGCAATTCCAATACCTGGTGGGGTAGTATGGGAGAAAACAGACTATGAGATCTATGGTCCGGTCGAAATCCTGAAGTATCCTCATCAACTAAAGGTTTCCTTAAGTGACTTTGTGACACCTAGTACATTCTCTGATGATTGGGACTTTAACAGTATTAATGACTTTAATGATGTCTGATTTAGTAATGTCAGCTAGATTCACAGATCATGATTATTTACAAGGTTCATCTAGTTATGAGCAGTTATTCTGTTACACCCACTATTGGGATCATTACTTGCATAAATCTGCACAGCCTAGAAATGTTTTTATGTATAATCAATGGGAACATTGTTCTACACCACCTAAAAGCAGTTCTAAAGCATTTTCTGAGAAATTCAAATACTTCTCAGGGTTTAACACCAGTGATGCAGAAACGTTTTATTACAAACTGTTAGATAAAACAGGAATGAAAACAATGCTGACAAATTCTAAATTGATATATTCAGAAGCATTTTATGACAAAATGATGACATTTGGTTTTGATTATTGGAAAAATAATATTGAAACGAAAACAATTTGGGGTACAAAAGATTGGCAGGTGCAAGGCATTGAAGCACTATTTAGAACCTGCATGATACCTGTACAAATGTTATTTTTAAATGACACAATACACCAAACATCTTGTCTTGGCCTAGCTAAGATAAAAGACCTTAAAACACCGTCTATACCAAAGCCAATACCTGAGAATGCAACCACAGATATTGAGTTAGACGTGTCACAAATTTTACATTTCAACAGAACAAATCCTGATTGGAAAAAGTGGTTAATCTGGCCTACAGACACAAATAGCTGTCAAGATAGGTTCCTGAATAAAACACAGGGGTTAAAAATGACCAGATTAGACCACAGATATTCCCAGAGACAACATCCAGGGATTATAACAACATACAGTGTAGGGAAACTCTGCCTAGAATGGCTAACTTCATCCACACTGGCTGAAATTAAGCAACACTTGTCTTTATTAAAAGATGGTGCTGATTTGCGCGATTTCATTCTTGGCCCACGCAAACAGCGTCAAAAGCGTTTCATAGCGACCAGTATCTATGCTGCTTACAACGAGGCTTGGAAAGTAAAGCAAATTGAAACTGCTGAAAAAATACGAGAAATTGATCGTATTAATTTGGAGAAATCACTTTCTGTGGTAGACAATGGGTTAATGACTCTGTCTTCCAGAATATATTCGTTGGACAATATTGTATCCTCTGCCTTTGATGTGATAGACAGAGATTTGCTAATGTTACAACATGGCCAGTCTCAATTACGCTCTATTATAGAATTAGGCTGGACGCTGCAAAATCTTCGTTCAGGCTATGTGCCTTGGCGTTTAATCAACACAACGTCATTATTTTCCAGTTTTAACCTTACTGATAAACAGATCAGTTTGGCACAGAAAGGAGCAGACTATACAATCCTGAGCATCGAAAAACTCGAGAGATTACCATTGACAATGTCAGAGAGTCCTGTCATTGAATGGATAATACACGGAATTATCACAATTCCGATAACAACTTTCCGATTTAAAAAGTGCCTTGAGTACATACCTGCTGGCCAGTATTAACAATTTGGTAAAGGATATGTAAAATCCGAATGGAAATTACCATACACTCATTCTTGCTATAGTGACAGTGACAAAAATGTATTTCTTAGTGGTGAAAATTGTAAACATTCACTAAGCGGTATACTTTTGTGTCAGGGTATTAATTTACACGGAGCATGTGATGGAAATTCAAACAACCTTTCATGCCACCAGCTAGTCACACCTGCAACTCAGATAGAGCCCTTCTTTATGCAACTCGCAAACGGGAGTTACATTCTTAGAACGGATCACAGATGTTGTGGCCTGACGCCAGGGAAAAGTTATCTAGTACAAGTTACGTCCATGGTCAAATGTTGTATGCAAGCATTGTTCCCGAGCGGGCCTCCAGACATAGTGACTCCCCTCTGGCCTCGTCTGAATCTCTATTCTATACGAATTGATACATTAAGCAAAATGAAATCTGTACTTTTACAGACAACAGTGCCTATAACGTCATCTAAAGAGACGTATGATCTTCTAGTTGCAAGGACGGCTACTGAAGTTCATGACCTTTTATCAACAAATTGCCCCGTGCATTTCGTAGAAATGTTCAGCCAACTCCTTAACATGTCTAGTGCAACAAGCATCCCAGGCATATTTAAGACAGTCTTTACGGGACTGCTAACACCCTTCCAGGCAATTTTGGGAATCTTTCCTAATTTTGTGCACTCCATTTTTGGCGGCATACCATTATTTTTTGGACTCATCGCAGGGATTCTATTTTTGACCCTCCTGCTACGTTATGGCAAGCCTCGGCTCAGACATAGCTCCCATGGGAATGGAAGAGACAATCCTAGCAATGCGCTACCGGGACAGGATAACTAACGTCCTCGGATTGGCCAGGCTGAGAGATCTAAACATGACCTGGTTCCTTTCATTCAGACCGATATGGCAAAATTGCATTTTACCTGTGCTACGGTGTATGCTTTGCGGCGATGAATGCGTGTTGGACATCTGTCTTTCACTTCCATCAGCAGTACCAATGGACGTCGATACTTTGCTCAGTCTAATAACGGCTCACGCATTGTGTTGTCCCCAGCGGCTACCAATCCTGATGACGGCATTCGTGGAGACTCCTGTACTACAGCCAAGTGGTAACAGTGGAGCGAGTGACAAAAGCAACATCATCCAGGTACAACGTTCTGTGAGCATTGCTGGTCCTGCCTTCGATGACAGCAATCATTCTCACACCTGCCAAGTTACAGCGCTATCTAATTTGGTTGAACTATCACCTGAATTTGTAGACCAATTCTTTGAGAGCCTGTCTGATACGATGTTCTCACCCACAGAGAAACAATAACTTTTTGAGAAGCTTTCCGACACACAGCGTTCCCATGAACTCTGAATTCGGCCTTCAGTTTTGATCAACAAAAACTGCCATAAGCTCTGGAAATCTATTTTTCCCCGTTCAAGCAATAACTCTTTGAATTGGACAATTTTTTCTAATATTGACCTTTTTTGACACGAACAATTCTTTGCTTAACGTAAAAACTATTCTTAGAGAACAGAAGCTTCACACTTCTATTTCTAAAACACATCTAGAGACATAACAACATAACACCAGCCTCTAGCACACATGTTATTACAATGCATTTTTATGTGATGATTTATCTCGCCTTTCTTCTGTCAGAGATACTTCATGTGTAATTCCTTTTGCATAATCATTCATTGATTTCATATGCAATAATTTTTTGAATGATTACTATGCTTTAAAAAAAAAAAAAAACGTACAGTACCTAAATCCATGTATTACAAGTACGCCTATTTCGAATGCATTTATGTATTTTGGGGTGGGCAATGTTACACATGCATCTAATTGCTTTAGTTTTAGTAATTTTGATGGACATTAACCCGTGGAGTGGGTGTTGCGTGTTTATCTAGGTTCCTGATCGATACTGTGACCTTATGCCCCTATTCGGCTATAAATCGATTTATTCCCTATATTGGCATAACCGTTCAAGTGCGATTTTCTGAAAAGTCATCTCTGGCCTCACACGAACAGAGCCACATTCCAGCATGACTCTCTGCCACTTCCTTTGTGACCAATTAGTGCAATGACAGAGCAGCAGTCACTATCTTATATTCCTAGATAACACTCCGAGTTCTTCAACAAGATAAAAACTTAGCAAACCTGGAAATCCCCGCTTGCTATGTTTTGATTAGTAATGGAACTCTAATGAGCAACTGATAACTATCACTTCCTAGTGACATCTTTAATTGATGTCTTATGTCCAGCAAACTTGCGTCAAACCCGGCACCTGTCAGGTATAAATATTACCAACGTTGCCTTAAGCAATGCCTGTTGTGAGCTGCGAGCTACTGATGCTGGCTGCCTGCATGACCCTGTGTTGGTAAATCTAGCACTCTGTCGCTGCATCCTGCTATCCTGTGGTGGTGAAGCTGCTGATTACCATTATCGCCGCTACAGCGCGAACTATGGTGCAGTACGCTTAAGGAGCTGAACAGACGTCCCTCTGCGAAGACATCCAGCAGATTCCAGCTGCCCGCGGACGCTGTCCCCCCTCCTTCCTCGACGCGCTGAAGAAAGCCGCTGCCTTTCTCGTGCAGAGAAATCCAGTCCCGGCGCTTCCGGTCTACCCTCGCGGGTGACTGGGATATCGAGAGAGACCCCTGAAGGAGATACCAATCCTCCATCATTCTATTCAGAGGTATGGTGTTGACTAAACCCTTAGACGAGAATTCTTGAAACAAACCTTGGCAAAACCAACTTAACTTAAAGCTACTTACTTACTCCCCTTTCACGTGTTAGGCTTAGGTCAGGCACACTGGGGTAGGCTTAGTTAGAAGCACCAGTTGAGTATGTTAGCCTAATGTATATATGACTGTATATATGTTTTATTACTTTTAAACCATTGTATGGCTAAGAAACCATATCAATGCTTTTACAGTTCTATTTCGCAATACTTATCTTACTGTACGTACTTTTTATAATAACAATTATTGCAATTGTGGCAATACATTTCTCTTGTACGAGAAGAAAGACTGTTCAATAAATGTTAACCCTTTATTGACAAATGCCCGTCTCTCTATTCTCTACATCTCGTGAAAGTAAACTGCACTAGACTGACTGAGTGAAATACATGTCTATTGTTTCACACGACCCTAGAGATTGACTCTTGATCTGAGGAGCAAAGTTGTCATGTTGCACAGTTGTTGGAAAGCTGAATCCCTTCTTGTCTGTGCCAAGGAAGCTGATCACTTCCTATGCAGAGAAGAAAGTTTCCAGTGACCTCTGAGCTAGTTGGTAACACAACCCAATTAAGTTTAGCATAGTCAGTGGAGGCCTGGAATATAAGCAGTTCCACGTCGATACTACTGTTTATGTTATTCCAATGCGCAGGGCCTAGTGGGAAACTAGGAACTACACTACAGTAACATATGTCTCACCTTTTTGACTTTCACTCGATGCGAGGACCAAGATGGCTGCCATCACTTCCTGGTTTGGAGTGTTGCATCCAATTAGAATGAAGCTCATGCTCGGGAGGAGATGTGTAGTTAGGCTCCACCCAGATATCAATATTTCTTTTTCTGTTTCTTTTATATCTCTTTTTCCTTTAATATTTCAAAAACTACTGAACGGATTTACACCATATAAAAAAGATCGCTTTCTGAACCAAGAGCTACTTTTTGCCAAATTTGGTGTAATTCCATTCCGCACTTCGGGCTGTAGCCTGTTCCAAATTTTCCTATGGAAATTAACATGGAGAAAACGCATTTTGGGACCCCCTTTTTTCTTGGCCCTTGCTTCACGAATCACCCCAAAACTTGCAACAGAGAAACTGAGAGGGTCGACCCATTTCTTTTAAAAATTTCATCAAGGTCCGTTAAACAGCCCCAAAGATATTGGCAAATCAAAAAACGCTTTTCCTATGGAAACTAGTTTCTAACTATGACTACCTACTGGCAATCGCCAGTAGGTAATATGTATGTATATATTTATGTATATATATCTATATCTCCAAAAGACTGTTATGAGCACTCACGGGGGGTATAATCCAAGTCAGGACTTATTGGCACAGAAAATAAACGAACAAACGTGTTTCAGCTGTACGCCTTCCTCAGTGTTGGTGGCCGCCGTGTGTAAACCTCTTCATATACATTCAACCTTAATTTGAGGTTGTAACAGTCTTTTTAAGCTTTGCATATTTCACGAGTCTGCCCTCGTGAACGACGCACCCGCCGGCGAGTGCAGGGGCATCTGGCAGGTTTGGAGCTTTGATATAAAGATGACCTGTTGGCAAATATCATGAGTCAGCTCAGCTATCATGCTCTAATGTTAAAATATCAAAAAATATACAACAAATTTGAATTGTATGGCATCCTTCCTTAAAATCAGGTATGATGAGGATAAAACCTTTTATGTAGAAATGTGCTGGTTCGCTTTATTTCCTCATTTATTTTTATTTTCATTCCATTATATTTCATGTTATGAATTTGGATGTTGACTAAATATTGTGCTTAACCTCATAGATGCTATTAAACATTCCTCCCCAGTGCTGCGCTGTCCATTGGAACTAGTGCTGAATGGACGTCCAATGGTCGTGCGCAGCACTGGGGAGGTAGTGCTGCCGTCGGCCAATGCACCGAGGCAGCACTTAAGGGGTTAATAACTGTATTTGAGTTGTTTTGTTTTGCTTATTATTTATTGCCAATAACTGCTTTTCAATGTTTATCAATTATTTCTGACCAAACAGTTCCTGTTATAAGATGACCGCCACTATAGCTGAACAAATAGTTCATTTATGCAGATATTCCTTTCCTCTATGTTTACATACCTTCTAGCTTATTAGTTGCCCAGCAACTGTGTTTCAGCGTTGTGACAAAGGCTTCGCGCAGAAACGCGTAAATGCTCTTGTACCAATTTGTTTTTCTTGATGGAATAAAACAACATCTTGATCAACGCAAGACCTGTCGAGTGCCATTCCTCTCTGGTGAATATTTTGTGGTTGGAAATCTGCTGCAATATATATATATATATATATATATATATATATATATATATATATATATATATATATATATATATATATATATATATATATATATATATATATATATATATATATATATATATATATATATATATATATATCTTACCTACTGGTGGTTGCCAGTAGGTAGTTATAATTAGGACCTAGTTTCCAAAGGTAGAGCATTTTTTAATTTGCCAATATCTTTGGCGCCGTTTGACGAATCTTCATGAAATTTTCAAAACTAATGGTTCGCTTAGAACATCTCATGTCTTGGAAGTTTTGTGGTGATTCGTTTAGCGGGAGCTGATTAAAAAGGGGGGTCCCAAACAACAGAATAACCCCAAATTTGGCCAAAAGGTAGGTATCGGATCAGAAAGTGTTCTTTTTTTCAAATGGTGTAAATCTGTTCAGTAGTTCCCAAGAAATTCAAAAATAAAAAAATATTGATATCTGGTGACTGTGGAGGATTCGTTAACCCTTCCGACTACAGGCTTCATTCTGATTGGCTGCCAACACTCCAGAACAAGAATTGTTGGCAGCTATCTTGTGGCTCGGTATTGATTCAGAACAAAAAAGGTGAAAAAAGGATGGAAAAATAAATAGGGATCAGTGTAGGTTCACCCGGACTCCTTAGGCCTGCTCAGGGGTCCCGCAAGGACCCCCAGGGTCAAGGAAGGCATTTTTTAAATATTATTGGCAGGAAAAACAAACCACAGGTTCCAGCGATTCATTTCTTTGAGCCCCGGGTGGGCCAGGTCCCGGGGGTAATGTGCCATATACATGCCGGGCTGTGCAGGCTCCCACAGCCCTGGGGATGCCACCTCCCAGGGGCTTTATTTATTAAGCACAGGAGTAACTGGCCCCCCTGCAGCCCCGGGGACCACCACCCCCAGGGCTTTATTAATTATGGGCAAGGGGCCTTGCAGGCCCCCAAAGCTCCAGGAACCGTCGCCTCCCCAGGGTTTTTTTCATTAATGGGCAGGGTGGCTCACATGCCCTCTCAAGCCCCAGGGACCGCCACCTCCCTGGGACTTTTAATAAGTATGGGTGGGGGCCTCATGGCCCCCCAAGCCCCGGGGATCACCACCTCCCTGGGGCTACTTTACAAAACTGTGTGTGGGTGGGCTAAAGCCCCCTCACACTGCCCTGGAGACCATCACCTCCCCAATGCACTAATTATTGAAGTATGGGAATCTGTTGCGGATTCCTGGCCCCCGGGGATCACCAGCTCCCCGGGGCTTTAAACTTGTGCCTCTCATGGAGCCCTTGATGGCCCTGGGGACCACCCTCCCCAGGGCCGGCACTAGCAATGTCCTGGGTATTGCAGTTTTGCAATGACAGGGCGGGAGCACTTCTGCCACTCTGTCATTGCAAACTGTGGGGCATTTTAGCAAGAGCACTGTCACTGCTTTAGCAGGACCTTTTTCCGCTAAAGCGGCAATAATTTTATCGCCCTATTAGCAAACTGTCACTAACAACAGTTAGCGACAGCTTTTAGGCGATAGCGACCGGTTTGGGGCCCACTTTGCATGTCAACGATATTTATCGCTAATGACATGCAAAGTGGGTGTACCCAACAAGTTAGCGACTGAAAGCAGTCACTAGCACAACTATCGCCTATTAGCAAGACAGGCAGGGTGATTAAAAAAAGTTGCACTAAGCGCGATTATAGCCAGAACCTAACGCCTGCTCAGACCATGACTTGACCTGTATATCCAATGGGAGGTGGATATTCAGGTTAAGTCCCATTTGCGTTAATGCCTGAATATCGCTGGTTTTCGAGGGATATTTACTCATTGACCTGCTATCGCCGGATAACTTATCGTTTTAGAGATAAACATTGCTAATAGCATGTTATCTCTGCGATAATATCTGGCGATAGACAGCGATAAAAAGCATGCGCTAAGTGCATTTAGGGATAAATATCGCTATTTGTTGCTAATATGCCCCTGTGTTTTACTCCCATGCAGCAAAGCAGTATTGCTTTTGGACAAGGGGAGCTGCATGTCAGCAGCTCCCCTTGTCCAAAAGCAATGTTGGCTCCTGCAGGAGGTGGGGAGGTGGTCTGAGACCATGGGGGCATTGGGGCTCCCCCGTGGTCCCCAACGTAAGGCCAGGCCTCAGGGATGGTGTTCCCAGGACCATAATTGGCCTCAGGAGGGGGGCTACGCAGCCCCACTTGAAAATAAGAAAAATAAAAATCAAAGCTTGCCAGGCTCCAGGGGATGGGGTCCCCGGGGCCAAAAGTGGCCCAGTGAAGGGGGGTGACACAGCCCCCTCCCGTGAAAAATAAAAATGATTTTAAAAAAACAAAGCCGTGCCCTGCTGGATAGGGTCCCCAGGACCAATAATGGCCGGCAGCCCCCCTCCTTAAAAATATTTTTTTGGTAGAAAATAAAAGTTGTGGCCATGCCTCGGGGAATGGGGTCTCCAGGGCAAAAATCAGCCTCAGAAGGGGGCGGCTCTGCCCCATTCCTGTGTAAAAAAAAAGAAAAAAGAAATGTCACAGGCCCATAAAATATTGAGAGAAGGGGGCCACACTGCCCCCCTTCTAACTATAAAAAATTGAAAAAAGTCGTCTTCTTGCTGGAGGCCCCGCCCCCTCGCAGCACCACTCTGCAAACACCCTTTCTGGTGCACTCTGGGTTGGGGGATTAAGTCCCCTAGATACCTAAGGGTGCTAAGGGGCCAACTAGCCCAACAGGTACCACCAGTAATCCCCACACAGTGGGATTGCTGAGAGGTAGTTGGAGGCCATGCTTATATTTACACTACTCCGCAAGTGCGCCTGTTGGTGCACTGCTGGTGGGGCGATGAGGTCCCCTCTGTCTTGAGGACCTCAGGACTAAAGTGAAATTCATCCCCCTAGCAGCAGTGTGCCAGGAGGCGCGTTTGCAGAGTGATGTAAAAAGGGGGCGTGTCTTCAGACCAATCTCAGCAATACAGCTGTGTGGAGCTTACTAGAGATAACAGGTGGGTTAGTTGGCCCCCAGGGACATTCAGGAGGCAAGGGGACTTCACCCCCTAACCAACAGCATGCCAGGAGGCATGTTTGCAGAGTGGTGGAGAAAGGGGGCATGGCCTGTGTTCACGTCTGAGCGATCACATTATCTGGTGCTTACTGGAGGTATCAGGTAGGCAGTTGGCCTCTACGGACCCCCAGCATCAAAGGGGACTTTAATTCCCATCCAAGAGTATGCCGGGGAGCGCATTTGCAGACTGGTGGGCAAAGGAGGCGTAACCTTCTTTGAAAACGTACCAATGCTGTTGTGTGGGACTTCCTGGAGGTAATAGGAGGGGTAATTGGCCCGCAAGGACGTCATTGGGGGCCAACCATCCCTCCTGTTACCTCCAGTAAGTCCTACACAGTGGTATTGCTAAGAGGTCTTCGGAGCCCACAGACCCCTTTCTCCACCACTCTGCAAACACGCTTCCTGGCATACTACTTGATGGGGGATGAAGTTCACTTTTTTTGAAGGACTTTGGGGGCCAATAAACCCCCCTGGTATCTCCTGTACATCCTATATAGCAGAATTCCCGACTATAGGTGAACTCAGTTATTTAATGAGATACAAACTCAAACCTGTTTATTTATTTCCAGAATTGAAAAAGACGAATGTGCCGAAATGCTTCTTCTGGTCATAATAAAATCATATGTGGAACCCACACGTGCTCCTGGTCCTTTGTGGACATTTGTTGGGAATATATACATATGTATATATATATACATCTACATATATATACTACTGGCAATAGCCAGTAAGTAGTTATAGTTAGGTCCACAGTTGCCATCTGAAAAGAGTTTTTGTTTTGCCAATAACTTTGGCAGCCTTTTTGGTTCAGCTGCTGTGTTGAGTTTCAGGGCTATTGGGAAAAACACTCTAGGTTGAAGCATGGGAAATGTGCCCAATACCACAGCAATAGGAACGCCAAGCTGTTTTGGGATACAGGTAATACAAATTATAATAATACTCCCGAGTTTTGATCCCTTGTCATCTGTGACAGATGGGTGATCCACTTCTCTGAAAGTTTTTGAAACAATAATGGGGATGCCACAGAGCGAGGTCGGGCATCGCCGTGTGAGGGGGGCAACTTCCCCTGAACATCACTAAGGAAGAAGTTTATCTAGCTATACAGGCAAATTCTCTGGGCCAGGTTCCTGGACCGGACGGGTGCCAGTAGATGTTTTTAAATCTGCCTTTAAATGGTGGTGGCCTATCTTAACTACGGTGTTCAATACAATCCCATCTTCTTGGGGCATATCTGCTATTGCACCCATATATAAAAATAGGGACAAAGCAGACCCGAAAAACAATTGCCTCATTTCTCTCCTGGACTCCTCCATGAAAGTAATGAGTATAGTCCTGTTAACAAGTTGGATGAATGGGCAAAAAAGCAATCTATTCTATTCCCAGGACAGTTTAGCCTATGGAAACAGTTGGTGACAATTGAACAATGTGTCAACTTGGAGCTACTAATTAGTAAATACACCAGGGCTAAGTCAGGAACACTTTATTTATGCTTTGCCAATTTGAATAGTGCCTTTGATTTGGTTGACTATAATTAACTTTGGTCAACTTTGACTTCTCTAGGTACACTCAAGCCAATTATTGGGTTTCTTTTCCATTTTTATGACAATCTATCTAGCCAAGTTCTGTTTGGCCCGTAGGGGAAATGTTTGATCAAATTTAAAGTGGGGTGAGGAATTCGACAAGGGTGTGTGTTAGCCCCATTATTATTTTCTCTTTTTATCAATGGGGTAGATAACTCCCTGCAGTCTTTACAGGTTGACGCTCCTCAGGTGGCTGGCCATCCTATACCAGTATTGTTATATGCTGAAGATGCTGTAATATTAGCACAAACACAGGATGGCCTCCAGAGACTGATGAGTGCCTTTGCAGACTATACGACCTCAAAGAAAATGGCAATTAATAAATCCAAAATATATACCATGCTTTGCGGGCCAGAGCATAAACCTTGCAAAACATTTTTTATTGATAACACCCCAATTGTCTCAGTGAACTTGTTTTGTTATTTAGGTATTTTATTTGTGAACAATGGTTCATGGTCAAAACACATTCTAAATATTAAAGCTAAAATGAGCAGGGCTTCGCAATGGATTTTCAAAATGTCCTCAAAACTGGGGTGCGGACCTATCAACGAAATGGTTGCACTATGCAAAGCAAAAGGAGTGACTACTGCCTTATATGGAGCAAGTCTTTGGGGTTAAGCTAACGGCCCAGCACTACAAGTAGAAGAAAATAGTTTTTTAAAACATCTATTATGCCTACCTTCTTCAGTATCAAACACAATTTTACATCATGAGGTCGGCCTACAGTTCCTGGAAGATCTTCTGTTGGTGAGACCTTTGTTTTTGTGGGGCTCTCTATAGGCAAAGGAAGAAACTGGTTTTACCAGAACAATAATTTCAGATTGTTTAACCACCGGATAATGTCCTAAGTATCCCCGGGCTATTGTATATCAACTCTTCCATTATTAGGCTATTTAATCGATCTATCTGGTCAGATCATACCCAGGTATTATTATTAACCAATAGGAGGATCAAATAAATTACAATGCACTTATTATTGTTTTGTACATCTTATCAGAATCTCAGGTGTTTTTTTCTCAAACTTATGTATGTTGCACATAGTATTAGATCACAAAAAGCAGCTATGAAATTTCTGGTGACACTAACGGAACCTTCAGTGTGTTATAATGTCGCACTATTTATCTTAGAAGGCTATTATTGTGAGGAAATGTATCCTGTAATAGTGCAGCAACTGAATTGTATTACTATGTTTTATGTAACATATGAAAAGGTTTTCAATTGTATTTTATATATGTGTCATTTCATGTGTACTTTTATGGCAGTATGAACAAACAAGTTTTAGGGTAATCAGTCAAGTGGGTACCCAGACAAAAGGGGGGGATTTTTTTATTTTTTGAACATGACTACAGCCCAAACTGCAGAATGGAATTTCACAAAATTTGGCAGAGAGCTAGATGTTGGTCCGGAAAGAGGGATTTTTGTGATTTGGTGTAAGTCCGTTCAGCAGTTTTTGAGATATCTATCCTTAATATATATATATATATATATATATATATATATATATATATATATATATATATATATATATATATATATATATATATATATATATATATATATATATATATATATATATATATATATATATATATATATATATATATATATATATATATATATATATATATATATATATATATATATATATATGTCTGGGGACTTGAGTCCTTGCAGTGGGCTTGCAATTAAACTAAAAGTTGATTGGCTGCCAACACTGCAGCGAGATGGAAGCCAGCCTGAAGCCAAGTTGCAGAGAAGAAGTAAAAAAAAAAGAAAAAGGAACAGGGTAAGAATACCCTGACCCCCCCAGATATGGTGGGGGGTTTAAAAGCTTTTTCTTTTTAAAGATTTTGCAGTGGACTCGTGGGTGGATCCATGATTCCATGGAACATTTTTTTTAAGAAGACACATAGGCTCCTGTGTGTCTTTTTTCTAAAGCCCCCAGTTGGGCCAAATCCTAGGGGTATGGTAAAAATAAAGGAGGGGAGTGCACGAGGCCCCCCTCCTTGGGTTATTGAAAGCCCCAGGGATCACCACCTCTCGTGATTTTATTATGTGTGGGTAGTCTTGCTGTTCCCCCGCTGCGCCGGGGACTGCCACCTCCCTGGGGCACAAATATTATAATTAAATAATGTGCGTAGTCCCGGGGACCAATACCTCCCTGGGGCAGTTACTTAATCATATGTGGGGATACTCGCTGCACCCCCACTGTCCTGGAGACCACCAACTCTCTAGGGTACTGTCCCTTACAAATGCAGGGGGCCCACTCAGCCCCTGCTGCACCAGTGACTTCTACCTCCCAGGGGCACATACATTTTTTTTAAAACAGTGCAGGGAAGGCTCTATGGCCTCTCCTGCAGCCCAGGGGTCCACCACCTCCCCTGGTCTAAAATAAATCATAATGCATGGGGGCTCCTGCCGTCCTATGCAGCTCTAGGGATTACCACCTCCCTTGGGCAAAAATACCATATTGAAGGGGGTCCGTTGCAAACCCCTGGAATTGGAGACTATTACCTCCCCAGGGTTTACTTCACAAAGGAGGGGGCCAGGTGTCCCCCCTCATGGAGCCCTACATGACCCCGGGGGCCACCACACCCCCAGGGCCAGCTCAAGCAATGTCCCTGGATGGGAAGCAGGGATGTTGCAGTTTGGTATAGCTTGGCAGGAGCACTGCTGACACTGAGCTATAGCAAACACTGACCCGCTTTGAGGAAGCAAGAGCATTAAAATGCTCTTTCTTCCACGAAGCAGAGCAGAATTCCTTTTGGACAAAGGGAGCTGCATGTTAGCAGCTCCCTCTGTCTGAAAGCAATGCCGGCTCCTGCAGGAATGCCAGTATTGATACTTTAATAAAAAAAACAAATGTATCCAAAATGCATAGACACTGTACAATGCATCCAGTGCTATTTGATAGCTTGTTTTATTTGAAAAGTTAAATTTCAAATCATTTGAAGGTTAAACACATTTCAAACAAAAAATTATTACACAACAAATAAAGATGGACACAAGAAAAAGTGCACAAAAATCACAAATATACTTTCAATCATACCAAAACAGTCATTTCACAAACACACCTCACACATTCATCCAGCATAATGCTAAATCAAACGGGGATTGAATACACCAATTGAAAAAGCACTCAGTCTGCCAAAATACAATACTTTAAACAATTGGTTTTTATAAATACATCATCTTCAAAGTCATATGAACACTTAAATTCATTCACAGTAAAACAAAAATTAGTACGGTGTACAGTTGCCACAATAATTGCAAAATGGGTTCCATGATGGAATATCGTTAACATAAATATCGTCAGAAATAAATATCGTCACTAAAATATCGCTTACATAAATATCATCATCCTATACTTAAACAAGGATTCACACAAATATTGATTTTTTTTTATCGACAGCCAAAATATTGTTCACACTAATATCGACAACATAAATATCGACTACTACATTATCGACTTTATTTTAAATAACATTACCTTAGACATATATATCGACTACACTAACATCGACGACCTATCTGCTTATGGAAAAATACAAAAAATATTGTCTTTTTATTACCAACTCGATATGCACTATTCTTTTATTTTACTCACTTTTTTTTACTATTTTACTTTACAAAACTATTCACACATATAATTATTTAGTTTTCCTATTACTTATTTATATAAAAATAAATAATATAGGTTAAAAAAATTTACATTTACTGATACTATCATACACTCCGATGGCCTAAATGTGAAACACATTTCATTATTTTCTACATATAAACTATTTACATATAAAAAAAAAAGCACATATAAAACTTTTTACTATGTACTTTAACAAACAAATAGTGATGCAACTAACTCTTACGAAAATAACGGTTTTCTAATTCAAAATAACGTTCTCAACCAATGATTTTGAAATTTCACTAATTGAACAAATCAAAAGCTACCATTAATTAACTCACTAATATAAAAACAATTACACACTTAACGTAATTTACCATTTTTGGCCCAAACTTGGAGAAAAACGGTTACCTTGCTGAGAGAAGGGAATACAAACCTACGACTACAACTACAAAATGTTATACTACACTTCAAGTAAGTTAAATCCCATTGCTTTTTTCATTCGAACTTAGCTAAAAGTATATAAACTCCCTAATTTAAAAACTGTTGTTCTTTAGAGTGAAAACAAAACATGTTGAAATTATCAACAACGACCAGAAACTTAGATGTAAAAAAATGTATAAACTACCTCATCCATGTCTACTTAGATAGCTGATAAAAATTATTTAAACTTGCTAAGTAAATGTACAATTTAATTCATATGTTAACAACTACTATCATCCAAATACTACAAGTAACACAATGATAATTTTTTCCACAGACTCTACAAAATTATTTGCCTATCTACAACTACACTACCAACATCTTCTACTACATCAAGTAAGTTTAGTCACTATATGTATAACAATTCAGAAAGTAAAATCAAACACCTATTACACTAAATCATGTCTTTCAATTATTCTTTAACACTACTACAGAACTTAAAAAGGAGAAAATTCTGAAAGAGAAATAAGAATAAAAGATTTACCAGTGAAGCCACATAGTACGTATATGTTCACGCTTTTTCCTGCTCTTATACACACCTCTATAAATCGTGTTCAATGTTCTTAAAAATGCATATATATATTTCCACAGATCTACCTTAGACATGGCAACTTGAGCTACTTTCATTACTTCGCAAAAAGGGAAACTAATGCTGAGCTACATGGGTTACACCTACACCCAAGAAAGAATAAAAGCGAATAAGACCCATTGGAAATGTAGTAAATATTACTCAAGTGCATGCTATGGTAGAGCAACAACTGTTGATAACAATGTGGTAAGTGTACGTGAGTATAACCACCCACCAAATGTAACTGAAGTGGAAGTTAGAGAAGCACTGGAAACATTGAAAGATGCTAGTACAGGATCACAAGAAACAAGCACTAGTATTTTGAAAAATGTTTTAAGCAAAGTGCCAGAACATGTGACAGGACAGCTACCTTCTATTCCCAACTTAAAGAGATTAATTGCAAAAACTAAATGTGCTTCAGATCCAACTCCACCAACCCCAGAAAGTTTTCAGGATATAAAAATATGTCCTGAATATACCATTACACATAATGAGGATAAATTCTTAATGTATGACAACCACAGTCATGACAAACGAATTTTACTTTTTGCTACTAATAGTAATTTGCAAAAACTTAAATGATGTGAAACATGGATGATGGACGGGACTTTTAAAGTTTGTCCCAAACCTTTCTATCAACTTTACACCATCCATGGGGAATACCAAGATACAAATATCCCTCTAATTTATACTCTGCTGCCAAACAAAACAAATACTACCTACATTGAACTTTTAACAACGATCAAAGAATTAACTGATAATTACTATCCTCAAAGAATTATAATTGACTTTGAAATGGCCATGATTTAAGCTATCCTTAAAATATATCCCCATACCTCAATACAAGGTTGTTATTATCACTACAACCAAAGCATATGGAGAACTTACAAAAATCTACTTTAAGCATTGAATATTCTACAAACAGTCACTTTGCTTATCAAATAAAAAAGTTGATTGCATTGGCATATGTACCAACAACAGAAGTAGCTAACTACTACAATTTATTAATTGACAGCCCTTTCTACCGCACCAATGAAAAAAAACTAACTCCCTTCTTGGACTACTTTGAAGATACCTGGGTTGGAAGAATACATCGTTCAGGCCACAGTAGACAACCTAAATTTCAAATTCCATGGTGGAATGTATATGCTAGTACAATAGCACAGAAAGCTAAAACTAACAACGCAGTGGAAGGATGGCATAATGCCTTCCAAGCCACTTTAGGAAGAAGTCAACCAACACTTCACAAACTAATCCAAAGCATTAAAAAAGAGCAAAGCTACCAAGAACTCAGAATAGAGCAATCCCTTTCTAAAATTGGCCCTAAACTAAGTAAACAAACATTAAATATGTACGAATATCTCCAGCAAAAAACTAGAATGTACCCAAGTATAGAAGGTCTAGCATACTTAGACCCAATAGCTAAATCCATCCTTTAAATATAAATACCAAAAAAGTGAGCAAAGCATAACAAAACATACTATGTAGTTAAATTTAGTAACATTATGTCATGTAAAAATATAAATAATATATTATTACAAGACATAATAACATTACATTTAACTAAATAGTACACTATAACACAATGCAACCCAAAAGTGAATATCACTTTTACTTACGGTTCTGCTGCTGTAGAATATGTTCCATGGTGATTATTTCCACAGGAATAATACCAAAAGCTATCCATATAGTGTTTAAAAATCCCAACAAAATGCAAAAAATACAACTGTTTGATAATACTCCCCGTCGCAATCCTCTCGAAATTGAAACCATTAAAAAGGTGATAAATCTTCACGAGTAAAAAAGTAGAAAACCCGAAAAAGCAGGGAAAGAAAAAAAGTATGTACCTGCTTTAGAAAAAAAGCGTTACAGTCCATCTGCTCCCCAAAACGAACACCTGTAAATAATCGAAACAAAACGCACCCTCAAAACATAGGAAATACACATAGCCTACACATAGCATATAATATATAAGAAACTATCTGAATTCATCCATTAATACAACAGTAAACGTTACTTGTGTTCGAACTACCTCACTAAGTACGTTCTCCATAACGACCCTAAGTAACACGTAATTCGCACATAATGAGTAAAGTACTACACATATCGACACGTACACACTACAACTATCACTAAAATGAAATTAAATATCTTTTAAAATAATGTAAAATAAACTTACCTTCACCAACAAGAAACAGCTCCCAACCGCGAGATTCCGTTTTCTAAAATGACCCAAACAACGATGTTGGTAGAGTAAAAAGTGAAGTTCCAAAAAGAAAATGGCTGCATAATAAAAACTAAAATAGGACTAAATACCCTTTAGCTCAAAAATAAATTGAATAAAATAGCATAATATTTTCCATGTTTAGTAATAATGTACTTTTTATTGTTAAAAAACATATGAATATTGTAAAATATACATTAATATGTTCTATTGAATTATGTATTAATTGTTTATTGTTATTAAAAAATGTTTTTCATTGTAAAATATTTTTCTCAGATGTTACAAAATGTAAATTTATCTTATGTACATATCTTGATAAAAACAATGACATGAAAATATGTAATATATTAAATTTTAATAAAAATTATTAAAATTTAATATACTAATTTATGCATGATTGAAACTGTATTTATGTACAAAACTGCTATATAATTTGTTACCAAAAATTATGTAAAATGTTTTATAAAATGTTCAAAATTTTTGCAGTAACAAAGTAAACTATGAATAAAATTTTGTTTCCTAATTTACAAACTTGTCATATGTATGTAAAAATGTTATAAAAATGTTTTTAATTTATATTATTGAAATGAATATTACAACATGACATATATGATTCTTATTAAAAATAGTAAATAGATACTGCTGGATAATAAACCATAATAGTTAACTATTCTAACTCCAATCCTACATAAGTCAGGGTAAATGGTGGATAGTAAACCATTATAATTAACTATTCTAACTCCAAACATAACATAACTCAGGGAAAGTGCTGGATAGTAAACCATAATAAATTACTATTCTAACTCCAATCCAACATAAGTCAGGGAAAGTGCTGGATAGTAAACCATAATAAATTACTATTCTAACTCCAAACATAACATAACTCAGGGAAAGTGCTGGATAGTAAACCATAATAAATTACTATTCTAACTCCAATCCAACATAAGTCAGGGAAAGTGTTGGATAGTAAACCATAATAAATTACTATTCTAACTCCAATCCAACATAAGTCAGGGAAAGTGTTGGATAGTAAACCATAATAAATTACTATTCTAACTCCAAACATAACATAACTGTGGGAAAGTGCTGGATAGTAAACCATAATAAATTACTATTCTAACTCCAAACATAACATAACTGTGGGAAAGTGCTGGATAGTAAACCATAATAAATTACTATTCTAACTCCAATTTAACATAAGTCAGAGAAAGTGCTGGATAGTAAACCTTAATATATTACTATTCTAACTCCAAACATAACATAACTCAGGGAAAGTGCTGGATAGTAAACCATAATAAATTACTATTCTAACTCCAATCCAACATAACTCAGGGAAAGTGCTGGATAGTAAACCATAATAAAGTACTATTCTAACTCCAATCCAACATAATTCAGGGAAAGTGCTGGATAGTAAACCATAATAAATTACTATTCTAACTCCAAACATAACATAACTGTGGGAAAGTGCTAGATAGTAAACCATAATAAATGACTATTCTAACTCCAATCCAACATAAGTCTGGGAAAGTGCTGGATACTAAACCATAATAAATTACTATTCTAACTCCAAACATAACATAACTCAGAGAAAGTGCTGGATAGTAAACCATAATAAATTACTATTTTAACTCCAATCCAACATAAGTCCGAGAATATTCAGGATAGTACACTATATAAATGTTTCTATCTAAATTATTTTTTATACCCTATTCCCCTATAATACCAAAAACACGCTTCTTCAATATTAATTTAATAATTTTTATAAATATTAAAAAATAAATTTCGTGTAACATTTTTTATTTCGATGTTAAAATTTATTTTCATGATAATTTTCTAATTTATTAATATTTTATACAATTTTTTAACACTACATCTTTTAATTACTACCCACCCTAATCCCCTATAATACCAAAAACCCGCTCCTAAAATTTTAATTTGAAATATTAAAATATAATTATAATTGTAATTTCGTGAACAATTCTTAATTTTGATTTAAAATTTCGAGTTCATAATAATTTTTTTAATAAATAGTAATTTATATTTAAAAATGTAAAACTACATTTTTCAATTACTACCCACCCTAATCCCCTATAATACCAAAAACCCGTAGCTAAAATTTTAATTTGAAATTTTAAAATATAATTACAATTTAAATTTCGTGAACAATTCTTAAATTTCAATTTAAAATTTCGATTTCTTAATTAATTTCTAATTTGTTTATATTTTATAATTTTTTTATGAACTAAATTTTAAATTACTACCCACCCTTATCCCCTATAATACCAATAACCCGCTACTAGAATTTTAACAAATCTTTTGTACAAAATATTTTTTAACACTTATTATTACTAGTAGGAGTTTTCTAAATTTTTAAAAAACATTATACATATTTTTTTATAATTTTTATAACACCTTATATTTTTGTGTCGATATTATATACAACGACATTTTAGTCAACGATATTCTGTTCATCGCTATTTATGTTTGACGATATTTTTGTCATTCTCACAAAACGTTATTTTTTACAACGATATTTACTGATACGATATTTTTAACATTTGATATTCTTACGACGATATTTATGCTAGTCGATATTTTCCCGTCGATATTCTATCTTTATACCGCAAAATGAACAAGCAAAAAGAGCCACTAGGCAGACGTTTCGAATCTCGCGAATACTAGAGATTCTCCTCAGGACCAACCACACTCTGTGGAGAGAAAAAGAAAGAAATTATGTCTCAACCCAATCTTATGAAAATAGCTCAAAGAACTGAGGGGCATATTACCAAGCAATAGCGATAATTATCGCTATTGCTTGGTTAGAGACAAAAAGTTACAGCTGAGCTGCGGCGATTTTTATCGCAAATAAACCTTGGCATTACCAAGGTTTATCGCAAATGCGATAAAAATCACTGCAATGCATGAATATCGCTGAAAAGTCAGCGATATTCATGCATTACCGAGCTAATGCTCTTAGTCATGTTATCCACCTCCCATTGGATAACATGGCTAAGAACTGCTCAGGGCAGGTGTTAGCTTTTGGAGATATTAGCGCTTAGCGCGAATATCTCCAAAAGTTGGTAATAGGAGATAGCGATGTTAGCAACTGTTTCCAGTCGCTAACATCTTGGCACGCCCACTTTGCATGTCATTAGTGATAAATATCACTGACATGCAAAGTGGGGCCCAAGATGGTCGCTATCTCCTACTAGCTGTCGCTAACTGGTGTTAGCGACAGCTAGGTAATAGGGAGATAATTTTATCTCCGCTTTCTTGGCTTTTTAAGTGAAAAAAGCGGAGATAAACCCCCTTGATAATATGCCCCTAAGTAACTTAACTACCAGAACTGAACTTCAGATTACCAGTAAGCTTGGTATAAAACCGTTTTATATCCGAAGGAATAATCTCCTGAACACCTCTGTTCGATTCATGTGCAGCAGAAGTAGTAAAAGACAAGAGAAGTGGCGAACCATGAGTGTAAACATAGTGTAACGATATCTAGAATCCCGACAGTCCTGCAAGCAGTGATAAAGCTTACCCCTAGGTGTGCCGCAGTGTCCGGTCCGGGCTGTCTTTCTTGTGTAAAGCAGCTGGCTTTTCAATGCCCAGGTTATTGGTACCTGTGAGCATAAGGGGGAGCCGTTGTAATTGGTAAACTCGCCAAACCAGCCCTGTACACCACCCCTGGTTTATGGTGGTAGTCACAACAATGGTAGCCTATGTTACCTCCGGGCGCCCGAAGGCGCGGAGAAGCCTTAGTCTTTAATTCAATTCGGCCCATGTTCCCCGTGTTCAGCTTATACAACGTTCGATATTGGAATATATCAGGTCTAACTAACCAATTTTAGATGAGTTTCAAAACAAAGTGAGGACGCTGTATGAGTCCACCGCAAGCCTCTGAACACCCGAATGTCGCAGCGACTAACGCATGCTTGATGGGAGATGTAGTGCGCCGTGGCTCAGTCGTGCATGCGTCATAGCGCAAGCTCAAACCTCTTCCGAAGAAAAACTCAAGGGTTTATTAAACAAGTGCATGTGAAATGAAGGACCTGACAGGGTTGTTGTTCGTAAATATCTTTTAAATAATCCCCACTACGTACCAAGTGGAAAGCAGAACAGTGCTGAATCGGCAAGAGGCATCTGGGGGTTGTAGTCCCCACTTGTATCTACGCCATATATTATAAAGCAAATAGCCATTCGTCAGTGATGGTAAAAAAGAAGAAAACTGTCAAACTTGGGAATCTAACAGTTGTTGTGACTCATTTATGTATATGCAGGCCGTGCTGGAAGTTTTTTATTTTTAAAAGCGGCACCATCAAAAGATGAAGTCGCTGGCTCTAGAGGACTCACTCAGTCTAGGTTAAAAATCCTGCTGCAATGCAACAGTTTGCATAGTCAAGATAAAAACAGTTTGCAGGCTCAGAAAAGCTAAAGAAGTCACTATTTACAATTTGTATATTTCTGACATCTCGTTAAGCCCTGACACAGCTGTGTCGTATTTAACGATCAAAAAAGCCTCTCTTTGTGATAATTTAGCCTCCAGATCACCACCCCGGGATCTCGTTCGACCTTAGATATAACTGTCCATCTTAAATCAGTTACTGTGTGGCTCTTTCTTGTCCAATGGTTAACCAATGGTGCTGACTCTACCTTGTTTTTTATGCGCAAATAATGTTGGGAAATTCTCTGGCGTACCTCCTGATTGGTTTTGCCTATATAGAGTAATCCACAAGGGCATGTTATCCCGTAAATAACATATTTGGTCTTACAATTACTGAAGGAATCATGTTTCCAAGAAATTCCCCTGTGTGTAAACACTGACAGCCTGATTCATGAAGTGAAATTGCGCCCGCAATCGCTGCAAAAACGCAAATGCGGGCGCAATTTCCGTAATCGGCATTCAACAACAAAATAGCGAATTCGCAAACACATATTTGCGAATTCGCTAATGTAATCGCAGAATCCCTGCCGCTGAGCATTAGCGAATCGGAAATAGCGACACACCACGGAATCTGCGAAAATAATAGCAAATTCGCAAAAAAAAATCGCTATCGGCATTCAAGAAAATTCGCAATTAGCGAAAAACCCAAAAATCGCTATTTGCATGGCGCAAAATAAGGACAACTCAAAGCAGGTGGTAACCATGAAAGCCATTGAATTTTTTTTTCAAAAAACAGTTGTCCTATCACCAACAGGTACTGGCCTGACCAATCACACATAAGGACCATCAGCAGCAGCAGCATTAGGAGTCCCACAATGCCAGGAATGTACATGGTGGTGAGGCGTCGCAGGCTACAGCGATTAGCACGGAGGAGACGCAGGATCCAGGACAGGATATTCCGCCAGCGGGTCACCTTGCTGGGCCAAACCAGAGAGCAGATATATGCTAAATACAGGCTGAATGGGGAAATGATAATGCAGCTAATACAGGACCTTGACCCCCTGATGCAGCACCCAACAAACCATACCAATGCGGTGCCTACACATGTGCAGGTATTGTGTAGCCTGCACCTCCTGGCCTCCGGAAGTTTCCAGGGGGTAGTAGCGGCTGCTGGGGGAATATCCCAGCCCACCATGTCACGCTGCCTCAACACTTTTGTTGACGCCATGCTCACCCAGCTACACCGTCACATCAAATTCCCCGCCAGCCAACAGGAATTGGACATGACAAAGCTACAATTCTACAATGTAGCCCATTTTCCACATGTGCTCGGATGTATAGACTGTACCCACGTCGCCATCTGCCCACCAGCTGGCATGGAGTATATGTTCCGCAATAGAAAGTGCTACCACTCCCTCAACATCCAGATGGTCTGCAATGCCAAGACATACATCACTGACATCGTCGCACGGTACCCAGGGAGTACCCATGACTCCTTCATTTTCCGGCACAGCGGACTCCACACACGACTGGTCAGGGGAGAGTTTGGGGAAGGACACCTACTTGGTAAGTACACTTTGATTGAAATGTCACATTGCAAAGATGTAACAGCGCAGCACAGGCAATCACCATCTGCTCCTCTCATTCAGGTGACAGTGGCTACGCCCTCCGTGAATACCTCCTGACCCCATACCTCAACCCTGCTACACCCCAGCAACGGCGCTACAATATTGCTCACATACGGACAAGGAATTGCATAGAAAGGACATTTGGCCTGCTCAAGAGCAGGTTCCGCATACTGCACAAGACAGGTGGGGCCATGTATTACAGTCCTGAAAAGTGCTGCCGCATAGTGGCTGTCAGGGAATCAAGAAGGGCCTTGACTCATTACTCAGGATGGCTGAGTCCAACTAATATATTAAACCAAACAAGAGCCAACACTGGGGTGTCAAATTTAGATGACTGGTCAATTTGTGGCGATGGCTGCTTCGATTGAAACAAAAACAACCTATTTTCCTTTAACCACAGACAAATTTATTCTATTAATAAATCAAACTTTTTGTCTTTTTCTGTTTTTTGAGCACACTATTCGTCGTGCATGGAAAATACGAAATATACAAAACAATGAATTATATATACAAAATATACAAACAGATAAATATACAATTTCAGACACACTTGGCCATACATTCATACAACATGCATTCACAACAACAAAAAATATATAGAGAAACAATACGTCCGAGCATCGGTCATTCAGTTCAATGGAGAGAATTTCATTCTATGTTTTAACGATCTGTTCTAGTTGTAATTGTCACAGTCTGTCTTGTAGAACCAAATGAATCGAACAACTGTTCCAACAAAAATTGGTGACCAGATGCGGGACAAAGAAGCTGGTCGACGCGTTTCGAACCCCTTTTAATTAAATGGGGGTTCTCCTCAGGACCGGAATGGTTCTGAAACAAAATAGAAAGGGGAGTGGCTTAGGCAAACAATTCAGGATTTAGATGAATAAAAGGGATCAACTCCCTGTGTTCAACAGGGGCTCCTTTCCGATGAATGACCTGAACTGCTACAGACGCATCGGAAAGGACCCCACACATGAATTAAAGAATCAACTATTTGACATCATCCAAAAAGGTTTTGATGAAGGTTTTTTAGGACCAAAGGAGCTAGCATTCCTACAAAATAAAAACCCTAGAACGCCTGTTTTCTACGTGCTACCCAAATTGCACAAGGACGAACAAAATCCACCAGGACGGCCCATCATTTCAGGATGCGAATCTCTGTTTGAACCTATAGCCAAATATATCGATCATTTCTTGAAACCCTTCATTCAGACCATCCCGGCCCATCTCCAAGATACCACTGCTTTTCTAAACCGCATTTCGACCATCCAATTTGATCAGGACAGGCAACTCCTAGTTACACTGGATGTGGTGTCTTTATACACCCAGATACCCCAAGAACAAGCAATGGAAACCTTAACAGTGTTCCTAGACAAAAGGGAAAGACCAGTCAGAGTCCCGACCAAGTTTATCCTAGACCTTGCACAGTTTGCATTGCAAAAGAACTTTTTTACGTTTGACAATGAATTTTTTTATCAAGTTAAAGGGGTGGCGATGGGTTGCCCCTTTGCCCCGGAACTAGCTGTAATGTTCATGGGGTTATTTGAGGAGAAATTAATTTACCAATCTAATCCTTTTGGCGGCAGCATAACACACTACATGCGATATATCGACGACATTTTTTTGGTCTGGACAGGAGGACATGATGACCTGGACCAATTCGTATGTTGGTTAAACTCGAGAACGACTGACATCCAATTTTCAGTCTCAGCTTCAAATGAATCCATCAACTTTTTGGATGTTAAAGTGGAACCTTCAGATGGAGGTTTGAGCACTACACTATTCCGGAAACCTTCCGATAGGAACAAAGCGCTGCATTTCACTAGTAACCATCCTCGCAGCCTGAGACAGAACTTGCCCTATGGGCAATTTCTGAGAATTCACAGAAATTGTTCGAGCAAAGCAGAATATTTTATCCATGCTGAACAATTGAAAAATCGACTCATTCAGAGAGGTACCCTAAAAAACTAATAAAAAACTCCCTCAAAAGAGCGTGGTGGACCCCTCGAGAGGCGTTGTTGGAGAAAAGAGTCAAACCTGATGTCAAAAGGATGGTCTGTGTTACCACCTTCGGTCCAGCTGCAAACTTACATAAAAAGCTGATCATGTCCAATTGGCACCTATTGAAAAACCTGCATGAGGATTTCACAGCACCACCACTTTTTGCTTACAAAAAGGATAAAAGTGTGGCCAACTATGTCGTTAGGGCAGCATTACCCATCACGAGGGCACCTACATTACATAGCCTTTTCGGATTACCTCCACCTAAAGGACATCATAAGTGCGGGACATGCACTTGTTGTGATGAGACTATCGAGGAATCAGTTTTTTCATTTGACAATATTCATTGGAAACACGATACCTTTACTAATTGTAAATCCAAAAACGTAGTCTATGCCATCATTTGCCCTTGCCCTCTAGTCTACATTGGGAAAACCACACAGGAAATCAGAAACAGGATCACGCAACATAAATCTCGCGTCCGCAGGGGGGTGGAAAATGCCCCATTGGTCAATCATTGGATCAAATGTAAGCACGAGAACATGGATTTGCGATGGACAGTGTTGTCCAAAATAGAAAAAGACCCCAGGGGTGGTGACACTGAAGCTAGATTGTCCCAACGTGAAGCTATGCTCATAATGAAATTTAACACTGCCGTACGGGGACTAAACGAAATTTCTGAAATTTACAAGCCCAGTCCATGAGCCAATCCACGCCAGCCTTTGTTTTACTCTCCAGCCAAAAATCGCGGTTTTGGACTACAAGTCCCAGCAACCCCAGGCCTCCATATCCAAACCAGGAAGCACCGAGGCACCACTCCCACTCGACGACTCGAGCAGTGTGAACCACGGACACCGCCGAAGGAGTAGGTCCCACGCCTAGCTCCCGCATCGGTAGGTTTTCACGCATTCCTTCCATTCAATGCACACGCGTCTCCCACGCTAACCTCCTAACAACTCTCATCGCTCTATCTTGCAGCAGAGGAGCGGGCGTACAGACACCGGCTGATAGAACAGCGAGCACGAAGCAAGTTACGAACGGGTAAGTCTTCATGAACCCGACCGCTTCCCCGTAACGTTCTAGAGCTGAATGAACCATTGCGAAAGAGTAGACACTAAATGTAGTCTTTTGTATTGTCTTCCCCCACAGCGACTTTGATCACGCCTATTGGGAAATACTATTCCACTTTGGATTTTCACCTGCCCGCCATTGTTTGAGTTCTTAATACTTTTGGATTAAGGTATGGAGCCCCTGTTGAACACAGGGAGTTGATCCCTTTTATTCATCTAAATCCTGAATTGTTTGCCTAAGCCACTCCCCTTTCTATTTTGTTTCAGAACCATTCCGGTCCTGAGGAGAACCCCCATTTAATTAAAAGGGGTTCGAAACGCGTCGACCAGCTTCTTTGTCCCGCATCTGGTCACCAATTTTTGTTGGAACAGTTGTTCGATTCATTTGGTTCTACAAGACAGACTGTGACAATTACAACTAGAACAGATCGTTAAAACATAGAATGAAATTCTCTCCATTGAACTGAATGACCGATGCTCGGACGTATTGTTTCTCTATATATTTTTTGTTGTTGTGAATGCATGTTGTATGAATGTATGGCCAAGTGTGTCTGAAATTGTATATTTATCTGTTTGTATATTTTGTATATATAATTCATTGTTTTGTATATTTCGTATTTTCCATGCACGACGAATAGTGTGCTCAAAAAACAGAAAAAGACAAAAAGTTTGATTTATTAATAGAATAAATTTGTCTGTGGTTAAAGGAAACTAGGTTGTTTTTGTTTCAATCGAAGCAGCCGTCGCCACAAATTGACCAGTCATCTAAATTTGACACCCCAGTGTTGGCTCTTGTTTGGTTTAGCATAGTGGCTGTCTGCGCAATACTACATAACATTGCAACCAAGCGCCGGATACCTGTTGACATCTCTGGCAGTGAATCTGAGGGGGACAACCGGCCACCTGCACATGCGCGCCATGCACAAGGGGAGAACCCAGCAGAAGGGCACAGACGTCGCAACCACATCACAGTGAACAGTTTCTAGTACAACCACTGCCATCACCCAACAAATCAACAATGCATGCAAAATGTAATGATGACACAACGCTAATGTGTGTAGGAAAATAAATGTATTTGTTAAATTCACAAAATGATATATAAGGGTCTGTGCCAAAGTTCAAAATAAAAGTACGTGTTCAATTCACAAAATGAAATATAAGGGTCTGTGCCAAAGTTCAAAATAAAAGTACGTGTTCAATTCACAAAATGAAATATAAGGGTCTGTGCCAAAGTTCAAAATAAAAGTACGTGTTCAATTCACAAAATGAAATATAAGGGTCTGTGCCAAAGTTCAAAATAAAAGTACGTGTTCAATTCACAAAATGAAATATAAGGGTCTGTGCCAAAGTTCAAAATAAAAGTAATAAAAGTACGTGTTCAATTCACAAAATGAAATATAAGGGTCTGTGCCAAATTAGTCCAACAAACAGTATTACGCCATACTGCTGTGCATGGCAGGCTTGACCTCAGCCTGTGCCAGTGGTGATGTACAGTTCTCTAGGTGTGCCTAGAGCGTGTTCCTCCATAACGCCTCTGAGGGGCTTCCTCCTCCGGGGCTTCAGGCAATGGGGGGGTCCTGGTGCTGCGGGTGGGTAGTGGGGCCTGTGAGGCTGATTGTGAGCTCAGGCTGGGCGCCCCCTCACTCGCATCATCACCCCCCACAACAGATGGAATAGGTGGAGGGTGAAGAGCCACGACAGCCGTGGTGAGGGTCTCCAGCACCCTCGTCATGTCCACACTGCACTGGATGACAGTGTGCTGCAGTGTCAGACAGCGCCGCGCCAATAGGGATGTGGCATTTGCCGACACATAGCTTGCCCTGCTGTAGGTGCCAAGCTGGGTCAACAGTTGGCGGTGGTGCCGGCGTTGCCCACCGCACATTCTATACATGGCACGGGTGTTGGCCTCCACGGCTGCAGCAATGCGGGCCATTCCATCTCCCACACCGGCCAGGTCGGCCCTCATGCCTTCAATGTGGGTAGCAACAGATGCCACGTTGCGGCCAATGTTGTGTAGTTGGAGCTGAATTGCTCCCTGCTGCCGAGCCTGGCGCTGGTGTATGCGCAGCATCCGTCTCTCGATGCTGAGCCGCGCAAGTCCATCACCATTGGCCCGCCTGGTAGCAGCTGTGGAGCGCTGGCGTGACCTGCCACGCCTGCCCTGCTGGCCTGATTGTGAGGCTGGGGGCTGAGTGGACAGTGGCGCAGCCCCGGATGTTGAGGCTCCAGCTGCTGGGGGTAAGGCCGCCGGTGTTGCAGGTGAGCTAGTCGCAGGGGGTGTGCCTGCTGGTGTGGCAGTAGCAGTTGCTGCAGGGGCCACAGGAGTGACTGACCTGGCTGCAGCTCTGGGAGGAGCAGCGGTGGCAGGGGGCACAATGGGGGCTGCCATGGCAGCGGATGAGGGCGCTGCAGCAGTTGCAGGTGGGACGCTGCTGGTGGTAGTTGCTGGTGGTGCAGTTGCAGCGGAAGGGGCTGGTGCCTGGGTAGGTGTTGGCACCTCCACCTCCGGGACGCTGTCATCGATCACCAGCCTGTCACTGTCACTGGTATCGCCACCTGTGGGGGTAAGTGGTGGACCATTAGTTGTATGCATCTGGCAGACGAGCAGTTGCAACATGCATGCTGGGTGACATTCCCTGAATGGCAGTGGCTTTGTGTGCATTGGGACCTGACTGGCTGCATTGTCGTACTACAACATTGTGGCCAGACTAAATCTCCCACAATGCTTCAGGACATTCCTTGATGTGCAACTATGACAAGCCTATGGGACATTGGGGGAGCCTATTTGGTCATGGACATCCATAGGGGGCAGGGTCGCAGTCGCATGCCACTTACCTTGGGTGTCTTGTGTGGGGCCGGATGAGTCCAGTGTAGTGAAACCCACACAGGCCTCCCTCTCCAGGGTGTTTTCAACCTGGTCCTCCAGGGCGGTGTTCGGTGGTACCGTTGGACCTCCTCCTCCTGTGCCAGAGGACTCCCCAAGGCGCGACCTTCTCCTTGGCACGGCCTCGGAGGTTGTACCACCGCTTTTTAAGTTCTTCCAGGGACCTGGCCGCCACTCCCACCGAGTTTACTGCTGAGGCTATCCCCTGCCATATGCGCCTCTTCTCCATTTCTGGGACCCTCCGCGAATTGGCACCGAACAGTTGGTCGTGGTTAGCCACAACACCCTCGATTAGGTGCTCCAGCTCCTGCTCGGAGAATTTGAGCTTTCGCTTTCTCCCAGACGAGCTGCTGGTCCCAGGTGCAGCTTCCTCAGCCATGGTATGGGTTGTGGCTCTGTGGATCACTCTACTAGCCAAGATGTGCAGCAGCTCTCCTATGTGCTCCCTGTCTCTGTGCCTCAATGTGCAAAATGGTGCTGGGAACTGGCAGCTTCCTAGTTGTGATGTCATCACTGGGCTCGAAATGCGACTTCCCGCTATTTGCGAGATCGCAGTCCAGCCGCGGGTAGGCCGAAATTGCGATTAATCTGCGATTAATCGCAATTTCAATCGGATCGCTATCGGATTTTGCGATTGCGTGCGAATCGCTTTTTTTATCGCAATTATTCATGAATTCGGATTTGCGATTTCTGAATAGCGATTCACTATTTTTCGCTATTTCAGAATCGCAAATGCCGATTTTCATGAATATGGCGGTGAATCTTCTATTGTGAGATCACAACAGACACACGTTCCACATTTATGGTGTCCAACAATTGGAGCGAGGCCCATCAATTGTCTCAATGAGGATTGAGGATCTTTATGGATCGATGCTCTAACAATATGGTTGGCAATGCTGGTTTCTTTTTTTAATGCAAAGAGCGGTGGTGATTTAAGACTCGCTTCCAAGTTTTTTACTAAATGTCAGTTTTGTGCAATTACTTACTTCAATTTATTTGAGTTAGGGCAAAATGTGGTAACACAAACTTGTCTTTGTATCTGCGGTTTGGTCTTTCTTTCCAAGAGACATTCCCTTGGTGTCCATCTTGCGCGTTTCATCGCATTTTTTACCATTTTTATCATTTTTTCCACATAGTTTGGTTGCCAATTTGCCGGCGTGTAAATTGTAATCCTCATTGTAAAAGCAATTTCGACGAATTCTTAGAAACTGGCCGTATGACAGGTTCTCCCGTAAGCTTCTTGGATGATTGCTTGAGAACAGCAGAGCCTTATTCCTGTCCGTTGGTTTGGTGTACAATGTTGTCACCAACCTGGCCTCAGCAGGATATACCTCAACATCCAAAAATTAGATTTTATCTGATGATGTGAAATGCTAAACTGTATATCTAATGTCATTGCATTTAACCAATTGTAAAACAGCTTTAATTGTTCCTCTCCTCCTGTCCAAACCAAACAAATTTCATCTATAAAACGTAGCCACGTTTTGATTTACTCTGAAAATGGATTATTATTGTGGATGAAGATATCTTCATACAAAGACATAAAAAGTACCGCCATCTCGGGGGCAAAAGGACACCCCATTGCCACTCCCTTGATCTGAAAAAAGAATTCCTTCCCAAACATAAAATAATTTTTCTTGAGGGCAAAAGAGGCAAGGTCCACAATAAATTTAGTTGGTACTTGTACAAGTCGTGTTCTTTTTTCCAGATAATGGGTGAGCACTGCCACTACTTCATCCTGGGGAATTTGGGTATAAAAAGAAGTGACATCCAGTGTGACTATCAGATCATTCTCATTATTGGACCTCACTTCGACCAGTTTATTTATAAAATCAATTGTGTCTTGAAGATACGATACCACATGACTCATGAATTCCTTTAGAAAGCAATCCACGTACTTTGCAATGGGTTCTGTCAGAGATTCACAACCGGAGGCTATAGGTCTACCAGGTTGATTTGTGGCGATTTTATGCATCTTTGGTAGAATATAAAACACCGGGATCCTTGGGTGTTTGTTTTGTAGGAAATCAAATTCCTTGGGGCCCAGGAATCCTTGGTTGAATCCTTCCTTCAAGATGATAAAAAATTCGTTCTGCAGGTCCGATGTGGGGTCTTTTAAGTTTTTTCTGTAACATGTGATGTCATTCAGTTGTTTCATGACCTCAGTGGTGTAATCAGTAGTGCCCCATACCACTATTGATCTCCCTTTGTCTGCCTGCTTGATTATCCCTGACAGATCGTTCTTTAGTGTTGCCAAAGCGTTTTTTTGTTCTCTTATAATGTTATGTTTCACAAAACTTTTGTTTTTCTCCATATCTGAAATGGCTGATAAAACCGTCCTTTCAAACAAGATAATCTCCTTGGGTATTTTATTGCCTGGTGGGCAAAAGGTCGATTTTCTCCTTAAGCCTGTTACTTCCAAGGATGAATTAGATGGTTTATCTGAAAAAAAACATCGTCAATCTTAATTTCCGGCAGAATTCGATAAACTCGGTTTTCATTTTCACGAAAACTGTTCTTTTGGAGGGTACGAAAGAAAGTCCTTTTGCAAGAATACTTTCCTCGGCTTCAGTTAATGGTCTATTTGATAAATTGAAAATGGGAGACACCACTAGTTTTTGTAATGTTGCCCGCAAGTGGTCATCTCCCACGGCTGGTTGTTGTATCTTACCCTTGCTCTTGGTCTGGGCTGGCCTCTCCCTAAAAAAGAATAGGAAGTGGAACCCTGTTGTTGTGGCTGATTCCATTTACAGTTACGGTTTGGCCTGGTATCACTGTTATCCTTTTCCCCTCCAGAGGAAGATGAGGTGTCCGAAAAGGTGATAAATTGATTTCTAGATCTACCACGATTGTCTGTTAGATATCACCTTGTGTCTACTTTCGTGTAAAAGTCCGCCGGTAGAAATGGATAAACGTTATCTAAAGAGAAATTCTTTTTTATCTTTTTCAAATTGATTGTTTTTTTGTGTAATTGTGTAATCTTTAAATTCCTGGATTTCCTTGTCCACCTTGTCCAGTAAAGTTTTGGAGTCTGTTATTGTTTGGTTGTTCTTTATCTCTGATTCTACTAATTCAATCTCTTCGAGTTCTTTTTGTGAGATTCTTAACGCTGTTTCCACAGTAAGGACCATCAGGTCCCTACTGCACTTACGTTTCAATACAACTAAAACCTTTTTTGAAAATGGGATCTTCAGTGAAAATTACCGGGATGTTTCGGATTTGGAGGCCTCCTGGAATAGTCCCTTCTCTTAAGTGTTGCAATAAAAAGTGACCATGTAAGTCTGTTCTAATTTGTTTTTTCTTAAGACGTAACAGTTTGTCTGATGAGTACTGGGTAGTTGCGGAAGTACTAAGTGAAACTGAAGCAAAATCTGGTGGTGCACTCAAAAGTTTCTTGATGTGGTCTTCACTGTAAGTGAATCAAGTATTGGCGGAAAATTTGTTTCGCTTGCGGAATGTGCGGATTTTCCGCGATTTCACGATCCGCGAATCGTGCAAAATCGCAGCAAAATCCGCAAATTTGCGAGCTGGACTAATTTTGCTCAGGAAGCACTTACAGGGTCACAGCAGGTGCCCAAGTTGAAGCTAAATTCTTTGTAACCATTTACAAAATGGTTACAAAGAAATTAACTTCAACTTGGGCACCTGCTGTAACCCTGTAAGTGCTTCCTGAGCAGCGCCTCGTTGCCTAGTTGCAACTATTCTCTGACCCTGCTCTGACCCTCGAAGCAGGGTCAGAGCAGGGTCAAGTTACAAGTAGACAACGAGGCTCCGTGAACAGGAAGCATTTACAGATATAGATAAAGCAGGTGCCCGAGTTGAAGGTCAAATTCAGTAACTCCTTAACCAGCCCCAAAAAAATGTGCGCTTTGTTGAGGCTGGGCAGGTGTGCTTTCTCCCCATATCTACAGTCAAAATTTAGCTATGATGCTTGATGGAGGCCTTTGCATCCTTGACTTTCACGAGTGCAATCCCCATGCATTTCCTGTAAGCCGTAGCTTCTTTCTCCTCATCTGCTGCTCTGATCTGTGTCTGACCTTTTATACACACAAGAAGAGGCATCTGAACTTGCAAAGAAGCCCCCTCTTTTGCCCCCCCCACACTAGCGGTGTGCACCGTCTTCCCGCCCTTTACACACTATGATGGACAGCTCACTCGAGGGACCCCGGCGCCCTTCGGCGTGATGGCAAAGTTAATCAGCACCAAAAAATCTTGCGCTTTGTCGAGGCTGGGCAGGTGTGCTTTCTCCCCATATCTACCGTCGAAAATTAGGTATGATGCTTGATGGAGGCCTTTGCATCCTTGACTTTCACAAGGGCAATCCCCGTGCAGTTCCTGTGACCAGGAGCTTCTTTCTCCCCATCTGCTGCTCTGATCGGTGCCTGACCTTTTATACACACAAGAGGCATGTGAACTCGCAAAGAAGCCCCTCCGTTCCCCCCCCACACACTAGCAGTGTGCACCGTCTTCCCGTCCTTTACCCACTATGATGGCAGTTCACTCAAGGGACCCCGGCGCCCTTCGGTGCGATTTCAACGTTAATCAGCCCCAAAAAATTGTGCGCTTTGTCGAGGCTGGGCAAGTGTGCTTTCTCCCCATATCTACCGTCGAAAATTAGGTATGATGCTTGATGGAGGCCTTTGCATCCTTGACTTTCACAAGGGCAATCCCCGTGCAGTTCCTGTGACCAGGAGCTTCTTTCTCCCCATCTGCTGCTCTGATCGGTGCCTGACCTTTTATACACACAAGAGGCATGTGAACTCGCAAAGAAGCCCCTCCGTTCCCCCCCCACACACTAGCAGTGTGCACCGTCTTCCCGTCCTTTACCCACTATGATGGACAGCTCACTCGAGGGACCCCGGCGCCCTTCGGAGCGATGGCAAAGTTAATCAGCCCCAAAAAATTGTGCGCTTTAACAAGGCTGGGCAGGTGTGCTTTCTCCCCATATCTGCAGTCGAAAATTTGCTATGATGCTTGATGTTGGCCTTTGCATCCTTGGCTTTCACAAGTGCAATCCCTGTGCAGTTCCTGTAACCAGTAGCTTCTTTCTCCTCATCTGCTGCTCTGATCTGTGCCTGACCTTTTATACACACAAGAGGCATGTGGACTCACAAAGAAGCCCCCCCGTTTGCCCCCCCCCCACACACTAGCAGTGTGCAATGTCTTCCCGCCCTTTACACACTATGATGGACAGCTCACTCGAGGGACCCCGGCGCCCTTCGGTGCAATGGCAAAGTTACACACACATGGTCACTGGAGGGAACTCTTCTGGCCCTACGCAGCTGTAGTTCAGGAAAAGCACTATACATTTACCCAACGAGGTAGTACTTACTGATTAGCCAATAGAAAGTACTCCAGTTAAGTATGGTGCAAAATCGCAAAAAAATCTGCGATTTCGGGGGGAAATTTGCTAATTTGTGGATTTTTTTGCAATTTCACGCGAATTCGCGAACCGCTGATTTGCAAAATTCGCCCATACGTAAAGCGAATGTGTCCTTGTCTGTAAAATGCAAGAACATTAGATATGCAGTTTAGCATTTCACAATCATCAGATAAAATCTCATTTTTGGATGTTGAGGTATATCCTGCTGAGGCCAGGTTGGTGACAACATAGTACACCAAACCAACGGACAGGAATAAGGCTCTGCTGTTCTCAAGCAATCATCCAAGAAGCTTACGGGAGAACCTGCCTTACGGCCAGTTTCTAAGAATTCGTCGAAATTGATTTTACAATGAGGATTACAATTTACACGAAGGCAAATTGGCAACCAAACTATGCGAATGCGGAAACCCTAAAAAATTTGGTAAAAAATGCGATGAAACATGCAAGATGGACACCAAGGGAATGTCTCTTGGAAAGAAAGACCAAACCACAGATACAAATACAAGTTTGTGTTACCACATTTTGCCCTAACTCTAATAAATTGAAGAAAGTAATTGCACAAAACTGGCATTTAGTTAAAAACTTGGAAGCGAGTCTTAAGTCACCACCGCTCTTTGCATTCAAAAAAGAAACCAGCATTGCCAACCCTATTGTTAGAGCATCTATCACTAAAGATCCTCAACCCTCATTGAGACAATTGATGGGCCTCGCTCCAATTGTTGGACACCATAAATGTGGAACGTGTGTCTGTTGTGATCTCACAATAGAAGACTCAGTGTTTACACACAGGGGAATTTCTTGGAAACATGATTCCTTCGGTAACTGTAGGACCAAATATTTTATTTTTGGGATAACATGCCCTTGTGGATTACTCTATATAGGCAAAACTAATCAGGAGGTTCGCCAGAGAATTTCCCAACATCGCGCATAAAAAACAAGGTAGAGTCAGCACCATTGGTTAACCATTGGACAAGAAAGAGCCACACAGTAACTGATTTAAGATGGACAGTTATATCTAAGCTCGAACGAGATCCCCGGGGTGGTGATCTGGAGGCTAAATTATCACAAAGAGAGGCTCTTTTGATCGTTAAATACGACAACGTTGTGTCAGGGCTTAACGAGATGTCAGAAATATACAAATTGTACATAGTGACTTCTTCAGTTTTTCTTAGTCAGCAAACTGTTTTTATCTTGACTATGCAAACTGTTCCATTGCAACAGGATTTTTAACCTAGACTGAGTGGGTCCTCTAGAGCCAGCGACTTCATCTTTTGATGGTGCTGCTTTTTAAAAAAAAAACTTCCATCCTGGCCAGTACGGCCTGCCTATACATAAATGAATCACAACAATGGTTAGATTCCCACGTGTGCCAGTATTCTTATTTTTTACCATCACTGACGAATGGCTAATGCTTTATAATATAGGGCGTAGATACAAGTGGGGACTACAACCCCCAGATGCCCCTTGGCAACATTTCGCCTGCTGGCTACCGATTTAGCACTTTTCTGCTTTCCACTCAGTACGTAGTGGGGATTATGCAAAAGATCTTTACGAACAACAACCCCATTGGGTCCTTCATTTCACATGCACTTGTTTAATAAACCCTTGAGTTTTTCTTCGGAAGAGGTTTGAGCTCGCGCTATGACGCATGTGCGAAAGAGCCACGGCGCACTACATCTCCCATCAAGCATGCGTTAGAGGCTTGCGGTGGAATCATACAGCGTCCTCACTTTGTTTCGAAACTCATCTAAAATTGGTTAGTTAGACCTGATATATTCCAATATCGAACGTTGTATAAGCTGGGACTGACGTTCAACTGTCCCCTTTTGATCCTTCCAGATCGGGGAACACGGACTGAATTGAATTAAAGACTAAAAACACCATGTAGGTAAATTAGATTTACCGATTCATAAATACCGAATTTTACCGATTCGGTAGTCATGAATCGGTAAATCTAATGTAGGTAATCATTCGGTATCAAATACTGAATCGGTAGGAATCGGTATTTACCGATTCGGTAATTACTGAATCGGTATTTGCCATTGATTCCTATGGGCCTTGAAGCCCATAGGAATCAATGGCAAATACTGATTCGGTAATTACCGAATCAGTAAAAATACCGAATTGCCAAGGGGGACAGGGTGTCACTTTGACACCCTGTAGCATCCCTGTTCCTGGCTTGTGTGCCATGTGACACACATACATGCCCTTAGGGCATGTCTGTGTGCCACATGGCACAGGTGTACATGCACAGATGTGCATATACACTGGAATTTGTTATTTACCACCCAATAGTATTGGGTGGTAAATAACGAATTCTTAAGGGCCTGTGGCACTGTTTACTGTGCCACCTACATCTGGATTTACAGAATCAGTAAATTTACTGATTCGGTATTTTACTGATTCGGTAAATTTACTGAATTGGTAACTTTACTGATTCTGTAAATCTCAAGCCCTCTACATGTCAAACACCAAATACCGGTCGGTAACAGCCGAAATCGGCCGTTACCGACCGGTATTTGGTCTCCTACATCTGGCCTTAGGGCTTCTCCGCGCCTTCTGGCGCCCGGAGGTAAGAGAGGCTACCATTGTTATGACTATCACCATAAACCAGGGGTGGCGTACAGGGCTGGTTTGGCGAGTTTACCAATTACAACGGCTTCCCCTTATGCCCACAGGTACCATTAACCTGGGCATTAAAAAGCCAGCTGCTTTACACAAGAAAGACTGCCCGCACCGGACACTGCAGCACACCTAGAGGTAAGCCTTATCACTGCTTGCAGGACTGTCAGGATTCTAGATATCATTACACTATGTTTACACTCATGGTTCCCCACTTCTCTTGTATTTTTCGACTTCTGCTGCACATGAATCGAACAGAGGTGTTCAAGAGATTATTCCTTCAGATATAAAATGGTTTTATACCACGCTTACTGGTAAGCTGAAGTTCAGTTCTGGTGGTTAAGTTACTCAATTGTTTAAGATATTTTCATAAGATTGAGTTGAGACATAGTTTATTTCTTTTTCTCTCCACAGAGTGTGGTTGATCCTAAGGAGAATCCCTCGTATTCGAGGGATTCAAAACGCGTAGACCATCAGGTCTGCCTAGTTGCTCTTTTTGTATATTCATTTTGCAATTATTGTGGCAACTGTATACTGTACTAATTTTTGTTTTACTGTGAATGAATTTAAGTATTCATATGACTTTAGAGATGGTGCATTTATAACAACTAATGCTTTAAATTATTGTATTTTGGCAGACTGAGTGCTTTTTCAATTGGTGTATTCAATCCCCGTTTGATTTAGCACTATGCAGGATGAATGTGTGAGGTGTGTTTGTGAAATGACTGTATTGGTATCATTGAAAGTATATTTGTGAATTTTGGGCACTTTTTCTTGTGTCCATCTTTATTTGCTGTATAATAATTTTTTGTTTGAAATGTGTTTAAACTTCAAATTATCTGAAATCTAACTTTTCAAATAAAACAAGCTATTAAGTAGCACTGGATGCATTGTACAGTTGTCTATGCATTTTGGATGAATTAGATTTTTTTATTAAAGTATCAGTACTGGCATTCCCCTTCAATATTATATTTGAGCAGGCTCAGCCTTACTGATTAGAGCCATACCCTGTTGGGTTTTTGGCTCCTGCAGGAGGCAGGGAGCTGGCTGGGACCGCAGGGGCCATCAGGCTCCCCCTGTGGCCCACAAGGAGGTGGCCATGCCCCAGGGGTTGGGGTCCCCGGGGTGATAGCGACCTTGGGGGGGGGGGGCTGCACGGCGCCTCCCCATTTTTAAAAAAGAATTATGAAGTCCTTGCCCTGGGGTCTCTGGGGCCAAAATAGGCCATGGGAGGTGGGCCTTTTCCCATGTAAAAAAATCAAATAAAAGGCCGGCGCAGAGGGATGGGTTCCACAGGGACAAAATTCACACAGAGAAGGGGGTCCATGCAGTCCTCTTACTTTATTTTTTTTAAAAGGTTGAAAAGGAGCCGTAATTGGCTTGGGAGGTAGGATGTGCAGCTCCCCTCCCAATTTCATAAAAGACAGGCCCTGGGGGTGGGATTCTTGGGCCAAAATCACCCGATCGAAGGTGGGCTACTCAGCCCTTCTTCCATAAAAAAGAATATTTTTAATACATTCTGCAAGTTGCTGTAGGCCATGCCCCCTTCACCACCACTCAGCAAACATGCATCCTTGCATAGAGTTGATTGGAGAATTAAGTCCCCTTGAATGCTGGGGGCCTCAGGACTAAGGTGGACTACTTCCCTCAAATTAGTGGTGCGCCAGGAGGTTCATTTAGAGAGTGGTGGAGAAATGGGGCATGACCTCTGACAACCTAATAGCAATCCAGCTGTGTGGGTCTTCCTGGAGGTGACAGAAGGGGTCCCTCAAGGACCCTCGAGAGCCATGGAGAATTCATCCCCCAACTAGGAGTGAACCAGGAGGTGTGTTTGCAGAGTGGTGGAGAAAGGGGATGTGGCCACCAAACACCTCTCAACAAAGAAACTGTGTGGGATTTACTTGAGTTATCAGGAGGGGTAGTTGTCCCCCCCAGGACCCTTTGGAGTCAAGGGGACTTAATTCCCCTACTAGTAGTGAGCTAGGAGGTATGTTTCCACAGTGGTGGATAAAGGGGGCGTGGCTTCTGTCAGCTTCTCATCAATTTTGCACTATGGGACTTACTGAAGGTAACAAAAGGGGTAGCTGGTCTGTTTGAAGCTAGTATGCTGCTTATAGAAGGTGTTGTAAACGTTTGACCTACTGGTACAAGGGAATGTTTCAAATGGGGTTGCTATGGAAACTAAGATAAAACAGAGACGGTGAGGGTTCTAAATAGACTGCTCTTTGAAAGATGAAAGCAGAGTGCTTAACACAATTTGCTTTTATAAAAAACGTATCTTCTAAAACACCGCTACCTTTAAAATTAATGTAAATGCAAAGTCATAATAGTACAATGGTAATTAGTTTAATGGACTCACTTATAGATTCACAAAGCTGTCTTGCAGTTACACCAAGGGCTTCACTGAGCATTGTGATGATGGATTCGCGAAATCTACTCTCAGACACTACCATATTGGACTTCTTAACAGGAGGTTAAGAACGAGTTAAAAAGAACGGCCCACTGAGAAGTTCAATACCAAAAAATGAATTGAAAAGTAGAATGTGATCTGAGTACATCAGTATCACTGAAAAAAAGTATAAAAGATTTCCATTATTCATTCTATAAATGGTTTACCATTCTTTTACTTTAGATGCAACACTTTGTGTAAGAAAATATTTTATATGATACTAGTCTATTAATTGAAGAACTGCAAAGAAATTTCACAGGTGTGTCAACAACGGTATCCTTTTAAAACGGATATGTAATGACTCACTTATAAGTGCATGTAAAGTGAAAGAAAGTGTGAAGGTAGCTTACATATCCAGTGAAAGAAAGAAAGTGAAAGAAAGTGTGAATATTACTTACATATACAGTCATATAACCAAGGAGATATTGATATACTCAGTTACATATGCAGTAAAGTACTGACGCAGATAGTCATCCATTTGTACAATATCTGTCCAATGCATTTATCCAGTCAGTTATACATCCATTTGGACAATGAAAAAGTCAGTAAACAATCTAGTTAGATACCAAAACAATAGGTTGAAATTACAAATTACAAAACCATAAAGTAATTCACACACCGAGTGAGAAAGTGACAGGTATGAACACATTCAGCCAGATTCCCAAACACCACTTATGTATCCAGCAGTAATTGAAGTTGCTGAAGTTACTGAAGGATAGATCCACTCCCACCCCCAGTCAAAACTATTTGCAAAATATTAGAGCAGTTCACACAGCTAGTCAGATAGTGACAGAGACACTTGCACATTCACTCACACATCCACACAGCACATATGTATTCAGCAGTAACTGATGCCGTTGCTCACACAGTTACATACCCCAAACTTCACTAAGACAGCCAGTAAGCAATCAATACATGTTATATGTTATACGTGATTTGTAACACGCTCAATTAATCATGAGTGTCCTGGCACAATATAAACTGCAGACTGGCGGGGGAGAAAAATTTGATAACCTGATTAAAAAGATGAGTTTTGAGAAGTTTCTTAAATCAACAAAATTCCTGGGTGTGGCGCAGAGAAACAGGAAGACTGTTCTAGAGAGTAGCTACCTTGACCGTAAGTGACTGACCCCCCATTTTAGAACGGCGGAAGCGGGGAATGGCCATCAGACGGTGGGAAGCAGATCGTAGGGATTGATGAGGGGTGTAAAAGGCCACACGTTTCCTAATATAGGAGGGTCCTGAGTCATGCAGCGCTCTATGAGCTAAAGTGAGGGCCTTAAACTGCACCAGCTGGATCACGGGCAGCCAGTGAGGGTCGCACAAGTGTGACCTTATGCTGGATCTCTTAGAGATGTTAAATAAGAGTCTGGCCACCGTGTTCTGGATCAGTTGAAGTTTGTTCACCAAGTATCCCGGGATGCCAATAAAAAGCGCATTGGCGTAATCCAAACGGGACAAGATGAGTGCCCGTGCCACCATTTCCTTCGCTGGCTGAGGGAACATAGGGAAGAACCTACTCAGTGACTTGAGTGTGCCAAAACAGACACCCGTTAGTCTCTTGATGTGTTCAGAGAGCCTGAGATCCTCCCCGAACCAAACTCCCAAGTTCTTAGCTGGACCACCCTCAGAAAGTGGGCGGGGGAAATCTGGGGGCCACAAGGCTTCTGTGAAAAGTGGTGGAAATTGACCATACAGCAGTATCTCTGATTTCCCCTCGTTGCACTTGAGTTTAGCCTGTGCCAGCCATGTACACACGGCGGCAAGGCAACTCTGTGCGGCCCTCGTACACAGGTCGGAGCCATTCCAAGTGAATAGAAGCTGAGTGTCGTCAGCATAAACCATGATTTTAGCACACGGCTCTTCAGCCGGGGAGATCAGTGGAGTCAAATAGATATTAAAGAGCAAGGGGCTCAAAGTCGAGCCCTGGGGGACTCCAGTCAAGACCTCCTGGCCGAGGATGAGAAAGGAGGCATCCAGACCTGCTGAGTACGAGCATCCAAAAAAGATTCCAGCCAGGCCCACACTGCCTCAGAGATGCCAATGGCAGAGAGGCGGGCAAGAGAAGCTGGTGAGGTACTGTATCAAAGGCGGCAGAGAGGTCCAATAAAATCAGAGCCGCTCTCCCGCCCCTGTCCAGGCACTACTAATTGCCTCCTCCATCTCCACCAGCGCTGTCTCTGTGCTGTAAGATGTTCTGAAGCCTGACTGGGCCGGATGCAAAGCCCCAGATGTTTCCACAAAGGGATCCAATTGGCGGAAGGCCACCTTTTCGCAAACTTTGGCCAGTGCTGGCAGTAAGGAAATCGGGCGATAGTTGGCTGGTACAGAGGGGTCCGCTGTCAGTTTCTTGAGAAGAGGGAGAAGCTTAGCTTGCTTCCATTGTCCCTGTACAGTCACCGACTGAAGTGACCAGTTGACAATGGTAGTAGCTTCAGTGCACACAATATCTGCAACCCCCACTAGGACTCTGGCCGGGCACAGGTCAGAGGGCGAGCCTGATTTGTGGGATTTGAGAATAGCAAGGATGTCAGACTTCTTGGCCGGGGCAAACTGCGTGAATAGTTAGTTGAAAGAGGTACAGAAAGGGGGCGCTGGGGAGAAGCTCTGCAGTGCCACTGATGAAGCCAGGCTATCTTGGATTGATTGAATTATAATAATAAAAAATGCAGAAATCTCCTCACACCATCCAGGGGAGACTGGGATGGCCTTATGCTCCACGCAAGGGGATTTAAAACTTTTGACAACAGAGAAAATCTCTTTGCTATTATTATTGGCTTTCATTATTCTTTCAGCATAAAAATTGCTTTTAGCTTTCCTGACAGCTGTGTAGTAAATTCTCTGTGCCGTGCGCAGAGCAGATTTAGCTACTGGGCAGTAAACAACCCGCCACTGGTGTTCCAGCTTCTTACAGCCCAGTTTCGCCTCTTTTAGAAAAAGGGAATACCAGGGCTGAGAGGGGGAAGGCCGGTGAGCCTTGGTAGGCAAAGGTTTGCACGAGGATTCGACTCCCTGGCTAACCCAGGTGTTAAACCGGTCAACCGCACCCTCAAGGTCAGCAGCGGGGTCTACCTGGGAATGAGTAAGGGCCTCTTTTCACCCAGGAATATTAATCTTGCGAGTGGGAGGGTCAAGGGGCAAGGATGGCAGGCGAGAAGATTTCCCCATGTCCCAAGAGAATATTATCGGGGAGTGATCCAACCATGTAACTGGCAGTGGTTCTTCAACATGCAGTTCGAAATTAGAACATGCCAAATCAATCAAGTGGCCCCTTGAGTGAGTTGGCTTAGCGACGCACTGAGTCAGCTGAGTCAAGGCCAAAAGGTCCAGCAGAGCCGTGGGGTCAGGGGCCTCCGGGGTATCTGAATGGATGTTGAAATCACCCAGAAGGAGGAATTTGGAAAAAAGCAGGACCCGTAAGGTAATAGCATCCCCCAGACTCTTTAGGAAAGCAACAAGCGGGCCAGGGGGCGGAAGATCAGCGTGCCCCCCAGCATAAAATGGGGCGATAAGGTGAAGGAAAAATCAAGAGCCTCGCCCTCCATCAAGTCCTTAGAGGTTTCACACGCAAAGGCCCAGGTTTCCCTGAAAATCCCAGCAGTACCCCCCCTCTCCCTGTCGTGCGATCTGCACATGCTAAATGGTACCCCCGGGGGATTACAAGCTCAACCACCGGCTCACACGACTCCCTGAGCCATCTTTCAGTGATGAACAATACGTCAAGCTTATTGTCCACAATTAGCTCAAAATTATTGGCAGCATGTCTGACCATTGAGCGCGTGTGAATGAGGGCTGCTAGAATGCCCGGCTCCTTCACAACTGTAGAACCCACGCTAGAGAGTTTAGTGGCAAAGTGAAAGCTACAGTTAGGACACCCCCTGGCGAGATCCAAAATATCATCACAGCGTTTAAGACCTACGCGAGTGACCGGGTCCAATGATAATATTTCTGCACGATTATAAGCACGCTGGCCCACCACGATTTCTAGATCAAAACCAGCAGCATCACTGGCCCTGGGCACTTCCGGGGTGCGGACGGGCGCAGACGGGCTTGCCTTTGGTGCGCCTTCGGTGCGCCAAAGGCACGCCCCCTGCGCACGTCCGCTGCATGCTCAATATGGCATCTGTTTTTAAAGGGGGTGAGGAGGCAAGTAGAACGCCAACCTCCACCTCCGCTAAACCGGACGTTGTCTCCCTCCACAGCAATCAGGACTAAAGCGCCCGCGGTGGAACGGGGAGTGCAACCGGCAAAGTTAAAATGCAGACAGGAACCTTAAAAGGTGAGAAAACAGTGACAAAGTATTTAAATGATTTTTAAAACCTTTCCGTCAATTTAGCACCAAAATTAAGTGCGAAGGCAGATAAATGGTAGCAGTTCAGTCTAGCGTCATCAAACACACACCTCCACACGTGCGTCTGCTGCGCGCTCAATATGGCATCTGTTTTTAAAGGGGGTGAGGTGATGACTAGAACGCCAACCTCTACCTCCACTGAACAGGAATTTGTCTCCCTCCCCAGCAATTGGGACCAAAGAGCCCGCGGTGGAACGGGGAGTGCAACCGGCAAAGTTAAAATGCAAACAGGAACATTAAAAGGTGAGAAAACAGTGACAAAGTATTTAAATGATTTTTAAAATCTTTCCGTCAATTTAGCAGCAAAAGTAAGTGCGAAGGCAGCTAAATGGTAGTAGTTCCATATGTCATCATCAAACATACACCTCCACACGCACGTCCGCTGCGCACTCGATATGGCATCTGTTTTTAAAGGGGTGAGGAGGCGACTAGAACTCCAGCCTCCACCTCCGCCAAACCGGAAGTGGTCTCCGTCCATAGCAAGCGGGACCAAAGAGCCCACGGTGGAACGGGTAGTGCAACCGGCAAAGTTAAAATGCAGACAGGAACATTAAAAGGTGAGAAAACAGTGACAAAGTGATCGACTTACATGCACATTTACAGACCCAGAGAATTACTAGGAGAGCCAGTCATATACCAACATCCTTACTTACACATCCAGTGACACACACACAAGAAATGGGTAGACATGCTCCTTTGTGCAAATGGGAAAGTAGTAGTATTTGTTGTGTTTGCCAGGAGTCAATTGATATGTTAAATGATTTTCTAAGAATATTTCCAAATAAGAGAAACAAACAGAAAATTGCAATCTTGCAAGGTTTAGATCCATGTGAAGTGAGAAAATTGACTAATTTATAAGGACACTCATTCGCATGTCTAGCGAAGAAAGTTTGCAGAAGCACTTTTCAGTATTTTCAAATGTTGTTTATTCATCACTTTAAAATGTGAAATTTATTTAGAAGACTTTACTTTGTAAAAAGTCCCTTCCTTATGTTTTACGAGAAATTAATAATGTTCTAATGCATGCTACAGTAGCAGAGGTAAAAAAGGTGTGTGAAGAAGTTCAATTTTTGTGGGGGGTCCTGCAGAGGAGTCTAGGGAACATGAGGATTTTGAATGTGCAGGTTTTAGAGGTACATAAAACAAACATTTTGCTTAATAACGTTTTGCAAGAGATTGCAAAGTTTAACACAGCTTCTTCTGTAAAACTAAACTGGGTTTATTTGTTGTCAATGCACTTGCTACAAAAGCTAAACTCCCTATGTTGTTTTGTTCTCCAAAACTTGTTCTCAAAAACAGGACAAAAGAATAAAGTTAAATGGCAAGAAGTTGAATTATATGTAGAGAAACACTTTGATTTGTCAACATGGCAAATTATATATAAGTAATGCTCTTATAGGTTGGAGGATAACAAGATGCCAGCCAGATCAATACATAACAAGTAAGAATTGGGATCAATTCCAAAAGAGAATTAAATGTTTATGAATCAATTCTCAAACAGTATATACATACCCCTTTCAGCAATAGTTTGTATGAAACCAAATACAGGGAAGCTGCTTCCTACTGAGAAACAGAAAGGCCTTAATGAAAGAGTTGTCTACATAGCTTTAGATTTTACATTGAATATTGAACCTGTTGGTGTAGACAGAGATGTTGAAGAACCGCTTATCATTTCTTGTACATGGTGTCCTACCAAAAACAAAAATATCTGGCAAGAGTTAGTGGATATCAATAAAGATAAAAAAAGATACATTATACCTCAAACTAAATTACATTTATTATAAATATGTTGTTCTTGGAGATGAAAGTTGTATGGAGGATGAAATATTATCAACAAGTGGACAGATTAAAAATTGGATGGATCCAAATCAGAAGAAAAATATAAACACTATAGTATCCATTCACTGAAATCCCAAAAAGTGTTTGGTGATGCTATTGATCTCTTTCAAATGAAACAAGCAAAAGGAGCCCCAGTAAGTGTATGGGAGAAAGGTTTAGAGGTTTGCTGTTTTCCATAGCTATTTTCCACTTGAGCAGATCGCAGGTATGATAACCACCCTGTAAAAACACCAGCAGCTGAGTGCAGGTCAACTAGATCATATTCTGAGCAGCTGAGTGCAGGTCAACTAGATTATATTCAGAGGACACTAGATTTTGCCAGTGCATTCCACATACATTTTATCTATTATTTGAAAGTGACTTGTCTGGTCTATAACATGCTGTAAACCATTTACCGAAGATAGAAGTTATCTAAAAAATATATCTGCAAAGGTTTGATTGAAAAAGTTCATGGAAATGATGAAAAGTTGGAATGCACTTTGATTAATTTGATTGCATGCCAACATGGCACCAACAAGTATTGGTATCATCATCATGGTGAACTGAAATGCATGTTGAGAAACCAAGGTGCACTTGCTTGGTTTGTGACACTCAATTTTGCAGAGTATGCATGGAATGACTTACTTGAATTTTTGGGAGAAGCAAACTCAAACATTAATATCAATGTGAAGACACCAGGACAACTTTGCTCTTTGGATCCTGCTAATGTTTGTAGATATTTTAACAAAAGATACACAATTGATCAACAGAATGTGGAACAAATCAACATATTCACCCTCAGTCAAGAGATCTGGATTAGATCCATTGTTCTTTTGCTCACCATGCCATCACAGTTTAGACTTAGGGCCATATGTATGAAACAAAATTTTACTCGCAAACGCTGCAAATCGCAAAAAACTGCGTTTGCGACAAAAATGTCACAAAACGGAATGTATGAAATTCTCACAATAAAAAAGGAAGGAAACGCAAAAATAGCGATTTCTCATACTGTGAACCAATAATTCTGGGATTATCAGTGTGAATTCCTAAACTGCGGTTTTCAATCAGCGAAAATCGCAAATTGAAAATTCGCTTTTTAAGAAATCGCAATGAAATATATGAAAAATTAGCAATTTGAGATTTCACATAAATCGCAATTTTGAGAATCGCAATAGCCACCAAGTCTGAGCAGGTGGTAACCAGGTTCAAGCTATTTAGGGAGACCCACAATGCAGCAGATTTTTCCACAATGGCCGGGATGTATGTGATAGCCAGGAGGCTGCAACCCATAGCTGCTCCACAGAGGAGGAGACACCAGGAAAGGATCTTTCATGCATACAAAACCCTGTTCCAGCAGACTGAGGAGGAGATCCATACAAACTACAGGCTAAATGAAGAGAGCATCCTTGATTGATTAATTGAGGAGCTCATACCTATACTTGAACACCCCACATGCAGGACACATACCATCCCCACCCACATCCAGGTCCTGTGCTCAGTGCACCTCTTGGCATCAGGTAGCTTCCAGGGGGTGATTTGTGCTGGATATCGGCCCAAATCCTCCGATTGCGTGTCTCAGGCACCCACTTGATTCAGTCACTTGTCGATGTATAAATATTCCGTATTCACCCCCGGGTATTTGAATGCTTGTGGCTTTAAAGTCCGACGGCACATTTCCCCGCTGGGTTTCCTTCTGCAACTCGTCTGTTTCTTCGCGGTTGTGCAATTGAACGTTCTCTATTGCGCAACTGCGAAGAAACAGACCAGCCACTTTCCTAAAACAAGGGGTGTGCAGAACTTCGGACCCATGAAAAGAGTGACGGGCGATATACATAGATACATAGAGATATCTCATTATCAGGCCAAGCCCAGATTTTAACATATTAAACTAGATCAAGGCGACAACTAGTTCCCGATGCACAAGCACCTGAGGAGTGTAACAGCCACCTCGGAAGGTCATAACGAGTGAACACTAGAAAAAGGATTCTCACTTCTGTGCGGATACACAGATGATGCTGACAATAAGGAGAGGTTACATTTTATTGTCCTGAAGAAGGTGGTTGTAATCCTTCAATACCACCAAAACGCGTCGACGCTCCAATACCGGTTAAATTTGGAGTGGTCAACTTCAGTGAGGGCATTGGGAATTGAACCAAACTCAATGTGTACCAAAGGAATCTAGATTAACAGCTATAAGACAGAATTGAATGGCTTTGTTTTCTCTTCTCCAATGTAGTTGTATGAATTCTCAAGTCCTTTTTAAAAAAAATGTTTTTTATATATGTGTATTTATTGTACATTCAGTGGAATGTTTTATAACTTCACAATAAACAGTTAGTTTTTTATATAATTTTTGTGGTATAAATTTTTCCTTTGCAAATGTTTCACTATTGATTGAGGCTGTTTCAAATATTGAATGGGTGAATAACTTGAATGTTGATTGTGTTGCTTGATATATATATAACCATAAGGGAAAAATTATGTTTTTACATATAGTAACCTGGTGCTCCATTCCCCTTTGGTTGAAAGAGAGCCCCTCTCATTTGTTTGAGATTTGTTGAGCTCAGCCAATTTGTACTCAAATTCAAGGGGAAGTTTGGGGATAAGTCGAGACATCACATACACATAAAATAGTGTTGAGTACGTTCTGGAAATTCAGTACCTAACCCAATTTGAACAGGAAAGTACAAACATTGTGAAATCAAATATGCTGGGCACGTACTATGCATGCAGGAGTCCACATCAAGAAAACATGAGTCTTTATGAAATACTTAAACAGTGCAGATATAGAAATGATGTAACAGAAAATGTAGATGAAGGGAAATATGCAATAGTGGGTTGTGGTGGTTGTTTAGTTTGACACACAAAAGAAGTCTAATTAACCGCAGAAAACGTAATTTCCAAACTCGTGATAAAAGAGAGTTTTTTAATTAGCACTTCTACAACTCTATATCCCATGGTGGTCTGAATCAGAATTACTCAGAGAGTTTGACTACTATGAAGACTTGCTCAGTGCTATGAATAACATAATTCAGTGTTCTGTGTTTCCAAACTATTTGAACATTTTAAATGATGAGAATGAGCATGAAGTAACAGAGATAGCTAAGAGCAAATCCCAAATCAGCCAAAGTTCAGAACCAGTGAGTCAAAATCTTCTTGTGCAACCAATTATTGAACCTGCAATAGCCATGAATGAGGTGTAATAGAACAATCAATACAGGAAAGTGTTGATTTCGAACAGTTGGACAACTGAATGATGAGCAAAAAGAAATATATATATATGGAAGTAAAAGAGAGGATAGAGCATGTATTCCTTCATGAGAATAAAGAGTGTACAAGCACATAATTCAAGGCAATATTATTATATTTCAGTGGTCAAGCTGGCATTGGGAAAACGTTTTGTTTGAAAATCTCACTGTTTTTCTGCAGAGGAACACAGTCTCTAATTTGCATGTGTAGTAACAACACCCACTGGATTAGCCCACATTATTAAAGGAATTATGTTGCATCAAATTTGTATACTATCTGTGGAACATGACAACAAACTGGCATACCAGAATTTATCTGGTGAAACTTATCATGACGCCTCAAGAGTACATAAGTGTCAGGAAAATGATTGTGAGTACCCCATTTGCCTACCTAAGCAAAAAAGACTCATATTTGCCTATTAACCCTGGTGGTTGAGACAGCGTCCCTATCTATGGCTGCTCCTGTGGAGACAACTGTTCATTATCGCCCATGCAAGTTTTAAGATGATGCAGAACCCATAGGAGCAGTGGATGGTACAAATTTGTCCTCCGGCCCCATCACTGATGAAACGGAACTCATTGAACTGAAGGATCGTCATGGACATCGAGAAAAATTTCCTTCAACCTCATCAATTCTCCTCAATTTCAACTGCTTTTGGATTTGCCATGGTTGACTCAGCATGATCCAGAAATAAACTGGGAGAGAAGAGCCAGCAGGAGCATGTGAAACATGTGAGAGCAATCCTAAAGAAGGTATTGGAAAATAGTTTGTATGTGAAACTAGAGAAATGTGCCTTTCATGTGAAGTAGGTGGAGTTCTTGGGGTTCGTTTCGTCAGAAAAAGGAATTTCGATGGATACCGCTAAAATTCAGGCAATTTTGGATTGGCGCTCTCCTAGGAATGTGAAAGAAGTGCAAAGTTTCACTGGCTTTGCCAAGTTTTACAGTCGCTTCATCAAGGAATTTTCCACAAAAATCGTTCCTATCACCAAACTACTAAGGAAGGGTGTATCATTTAAATGGTCTTGTGAAGCTGAGGAGACCTTTAAGTTTCTAAAAAACTCCTTTACTTCCACACCAATTCTCCTTTATCGGGATACTGAAGAGCCTTAATTTATGGAGGCAGATGCCTCAGACCTGGCAATAGGTGGTATTTTGTCCCAAAGGCACAAAGAAACAAGCCAACTCCACCCAGTGATACAAAAGGGGATGATGGACAGAGCGTTTGAGCCGTCCATCACCACCCCCTTGTGTACAACTCCACCCAGTGGCCTTTCTATCTAGAAAGTGGGCTCCTGAAGAGATCAATTATTCAATTGCAACAGATTTGGAGGCCTGGAGGAGGTCGATTGACTTTTTGCGCCCCCTGCTTCCTCACAAGTAGAAAAAGCTTCCTCTCCCATGGACACAGAATTATCTGGAAATCAAATTTACAGCCCACAAAACAACGATGGCGGGCTCCTGATTCGCATGCCACGTGTCTTGGATCTGACTAGAACTGCTACTCCAGACTGTATAAGGATGGAATTACGGCCAGACACCCACTGTCTGACCCCACCTCCTCTTGCCCAATTCAATCTAATGGAGATCAAACAGTCAGGCAGTGCTGCCCCCACTGAACTATATCAGGCTAAGATCCCCCCAATACCAACTATCCCGGATGAAGAAAATTCTTCCTTACTCACTCACGTTCCTAAAATCTTTTCACCCGGTGAATCCTCACTGAAGATCTTAAACTGGAATGTGGCTGGCCTCGAACGTAACCTTGACAACCCGGAATGGAACACCTTCCTGGCACCCTACGACATTTGTTTGCTACAGGAAACATGGTGCCAGGAACCCAGACATAGAGTGGGTTTCTCGACCTTCTATGTCCCGGCTGTTCACCAACAAGGTTCCAAAGGACGCCCGTCAGGCGGTCTCCTTATTTGGATTAATATAGCTCTAGACCTCAGCGTTCTCCCAAGAACTACTGAATCTCCTGACCTCCAATGGCTAACACTCCATCACAAAGGGGGTAGGAAGCTAGAACTGTTTAATATCTATTTAAGGGACAGCAGGAACGGAGGATCTTTAACCTTATTAGGTCTAAACAACAACCTGACTGCCTGCAATGCTGACTCTCTCGTCCTGCTGGCAGGCGATTTTAACTGCTGTTTTGAGCCTCTAGCTATAGAAGATATTCTGGACACTAATGAGGAGGACAATAGGAGGGGAATCCCCATCTTGAACCTTGACCCGATCCCGAAATGGTCACAAAGGGTGATCGATATAAACGCTCTCTGTATGGAGCATAACTTGAGAGCAACGAATGGGCGTTCTAGGTCAGATCCCCTGGGTGCCCACACATATAATAGGACGGGCCACTCTTCCAGAATTGACTTTGTCATGCTCAACTATACCCTCTGGTCATACCATCAGGACATGGAGGTTATAGAAACCTGTGATAGTGACCACAACCCTCTTGCTGTAACCATTTCTGATCCCTGGTATCAGGACTCTCAAGAAACCACCAATCAGATATGGAAATCCTCACGTGAGATCCTCCCCTCAAATTGCGGGAGACGTCTCAAATGGGCAAGAGTCGCAGCAGATGAGGTACGGATGACACAAGCTGAAACCATCCTACTACAGGTTGAATCCAAGTTTGGCACCACAAACGGTGATAGTAAGAAGTTTTTAACACTATTTTTAGAGACAATAACAGCACTAAGTGGGCTATTCACCATTTCAAAACCCAGCGCTAGAAGCGCTGCAAAAGGCGTCCCAAGAACAAATGGAAAGTGGTTCTCAGCGAATTGCCGAAATGCTAAGAGTGAACTTGTGGCCGCAGTAAAAGGGAAAGACCAAACTGCCATCAGGTCTGCAAGGAAACTCTACAGGAAATCTGTGTCTGAGGCTAAGCGGTCATTCGATTTTAATTTTTGGCGTGAGCTAACGGAGGCAAGCACAAAGAAAGATGCCAAGGGGTTTTGGGACTTGTTAAGGTCAAGAGACAAGCCCGTAGATCATCAATTGACCTGCAACATCCCTGGCGCTGTCTGGTTTGCCCATTTTTCGAACTTGTACACAGCGCAAACAGGACTCACCCAACCAGACCCGCTACTATGGTTCAGTTCCACAGTTCTCCCACCAAACGAAGTTGCATTCACCGCCGTAGAAGTAGAGAAGGCAATCAGTTGTATTGTTCCCAACAAACCGGCAGGCCCGGATGGGATCCCGGGCGATTTGATAAAAAATAATCCCCCATTTTGGAGCAGACTAATTGCAGAACTACTCAATGAGGTTACGTTGGGGGGATCTTTCCCTGATTCCTGGAGGGGCGCTGAAGTCGTCCCTATTTTCAAGAAAGGCAACAGGGAAGACCCAGCCAATTACCGCCCCATCAGTTTGTTGGACACAACGCAAAAGGTGGCGGGGAAAGTAGTATTGGGCAGGATTCTGGAGTGGGTGGACGATAACCAGATATTATCTGATTTCCAAGCGGGGTTTAGATCAGGGACAGGCACCGTCGAGCAGACTTTCCGCCTTCTAATGCTCTATTGGAAGGTAGTGGTGCTAGGAGGAGGCAGTTTATACCTAGTTTTTATAGACTTAAAAACGGCCTTCGACCTGGTCCCACGAGCATTATTGTGGAAAGTCCTTGACGGTCTAGGTCTACCTCCCTACCTTCTGGCCTTGTTGATAAAATTCCACGCAAACAACTTTGCTCAAATCAGATGGGGTGCCCAGGGAGAAAAAACACAGTGTATCCCAGTAGACAGGGGCGTCCGCCAGGGGTGTGTGCTTGCCCCCACTCTGTTTTCGTTGTACGTAAATGGAGTGGTGGAGCATCTTTTACAACACCCTGCTGATGCACCATCCCTGGCTGGAAGGAAAATCCCGACACTCCTGTTTGCCGACGACACCCTCCTGATTTCGAAGACACCCATAGGCATACAGGCGCTACTTACTAGCTTTAAGGCCTTCTGTGATACCAAGGGCTTAGCAATAAATATTGGTAAGACCAAATTTCTTGTTCTGAACCCCCCGAAGAAATCTGTAAAACCCCCCACTCTAGACTCTGTTCCATTAGAACGGGTCAAAGAATTTGACTATCTAGGCATACGCCTTTGTGATAGTATGAATTGGAAGGCCCATCACCAGAAAGTGTTCTTAACCCACAAGAGGGTTGTTGGCGCTTTACTTAAAGAACAACGTGCCTCTTCCACAAAACCGATCGGGGCACTGCTTGACATTTACAGGGCCAGGGTTGTGAGTGCAGCGTTGTACGGTGCAGAACTTTGGGGAACCCAGAGAGTGGACACTTTGGCCCACCTAGAAAATAAATTTCATAAAGACTTGATGAGGCTACCCCAGAGCACTCCCACAATCCCACTCTTGCTCGACGCAGGTACTCGCCCTATTTGTGACCAAGCTAAACTACGCCCCTTATTACTGTGGTCCAGAATTTGGAACGTTCCTGAACTCCATAGCTATGCGGATGCCTTAAAAGACGTCTTGTCCCTTCCTGGTTGGCACAAGATCGCCTGGCTTAGAGAGGTTAAGAAGGCACTCATCTTGCTTGGTCTAGGATCTGCGTGGGAAAATAAAACTGCACCTCCCAAACAGGAATTGAAGAAGGCATATTGGTCCTGGGTCGATAGCGAGAGACTGGGTAAATCAAACCATCCAAAATCTGTCGCCAACTTCCTGATGGTTAAATGTAACCCCTCCAGAGAAGCCTATTTGGACCTGATACACAGTTCTTACGATAGGGCTTTATATTTTAAATTCAGGGTTGGGGTTTTACCTTTATGCCAGTTTACTTCTACCTGGAAACCACCCTTGCAAACTGTTCCCGACTGCCCATTTTGTGAGCTGAAAACAGAATCCGTTGCACACTTTTTATTTGAGTGTCGAGCCTATCTAGCTCCCAGACGGAGGTGGTTTAAGCCTCTTTTCAGGAGCCTAGGAACCCGTTCACACCTGGAAGCTTTGAGAATACTGCTCTCAGACACAAGACCCTTTTTTTCAATTTGTACGGCAAAATTCCTAGGATGGGCTTGGCGTATAAGAACCACTAAAAAATTGATGATCCAATAATGTCTCCCCCTTTTTTTTAACATGTTTTTCTAGTCCAACGGACAGATTCTTTTATTGTACAATGAATTGTAAGTTGTTTATTCGATTATTGTTTTATATTGTGATGTTTTGCTTTTATGATATGTTTTTATATATCGAAATAAAGCTTACTTAAACTTACAATTGCAGATAAAAAGTTGCTAGCAGTTAACCCCTTCCCTGCTGCCGTCGGCCGTTGGCCGTCTCGAGCACTACCTTGCTGGTGCTGCGAACGTCCAACGGGCGACGTGGCCCCGCCCATTTTGCGGAAGTGCAGCACTGCCGCGAAATCGCGGGCGAGGCAAAGGGGTTAAGGATGCCTTCCAGGAGTGTCGACATTATTTGCTGTGAGCTCGCCACGTAGTATAATCTCCAGTTTCTGAAATCTGCTAAAACCCTCACAATCAGGCAATTAAGATGGGCACTTTTTTTTGTTGACTTCAATTTCACCATTACCTACCATCCAGGCTCAGTGAATGGTAAGGCAGATGCCATATCAAGACTGGACACAGTACCCAGAATTGGAGGATACAATGAAACTTTAATAATACCCGCAGACAAATTTGCTTGTGCCTTACAAAAATCAAGAATCCATGTCTGAAGAAGAAATTTTGAATTGGGTGATGAACGACAAGGATAGAAAAGTGAATAAGAACCTTCCTTATGTTAAGGAGGCCTTGTACTTATCCACTTTAGAATTGCGTGAATCTGCTCTACAGGCGTGTAATGACGACCTCTTAGCTGGCCACAAAGGAATTGTGAAAACCACTAAATTGTTAAAGAGTTATTTTTGGTGGCCAGCCATGGCTCCTCAAGTGAGACAATACATCCGCTCTTGTGATAAGTGTACATGGGGGAAGACCAACAGACAAGCCCCTGAGGGAGATCTCCAACCCTTTCCCACTGCGTCTTATCCCTGGCATACCATAACTATGGATGTCATTGTAGACTTGCCTGCAAGCCAAGGTTATGATACAATGTTGGTGTTTGTAGATTCATTCTCAAAGATGAGCAATGTTATCCCACTAAAAAAGATTCCAAAAGCTGCTCAACTGGCCCAGTTATTTTCACAACACATAGTCATACCACATGGAATCCCAGAAGTTGTAATCTCCAATTGAGAAACCCAGTTTGTTTCTTGATTTTGGAGAGCTTTCAATCAACATTTAAGGAATAGACTCACGATTCCCCACTATGATGGACAGTCAGACGGAAAGGGTCAATCAGGAAATCGAACAATATGTCTGTCTGTACCTTCCAGATCAAGATGATGAATGGCCTGACCTCATTTGGACATCAGAATTTGCATATAACAATGGTATTTATGCTTCCACAGGTTTTTTCCCATTCTATTTGAATACTGGTAAACACCCGAGCATCATCGTAGGAAGGTCAGAAGGCACAGTTCCTGCAGTGGATGATTTTAGTTAAAAAAATCCAAGAAACATGAAACTGCTAAAATAGACATGATTCAGGCAAAAGACTCATAAAAAATAAGCAGATCAAAAGAGAAGAGTCAATCCAAATTACCGGAAGGGTGATACGGTCTCGTTCTCCAATAGACATTTACATCTTAAGGGAAACAAGAAATTCCAACTCAGATATTTAGGACCTTTTAGAATAAATACGTTTGTGAATCCAGTCACAGTAAAACTTGCATTGCCACCTCAGATGAAGATTCACCCAGTGTTCCATGTGTCTCTACTCAAGAAAATTCCTTTAATTATAAGATTAAACTCACCACCAGATCCAATCACTATAGACTCACATTCAGAATATGAGGTAAACAGAATTCTAGATTCAAAACTCAAGAAGGGGAGGTTATAATACTGAATTGAATGGAAAGGCTATGGTACTGAAGAGAGATCTTAGGAACCCTCTAATAATGTGCATGCTCCATAATTAGTAAGACATTTCACAACACTTATTCTAAAAAAACATTTTGGGAGGGCATCCTTTGAAAAGGGCTACTGTCAGGAAAGTGATTGTGAGTGCCCTCATTTGCCTACCCAAGCAGAAAAGACTCAGCTTTGCCTTTTATCCCCGGTGGTTGAGACAGCGTTCCTATCTATGTCTGCTCTCGTGGAGACTACTGCTCTTTATCGCCCTTACAGGTTTTAAGATGATCCAAGATGGCGGCCACCATTCAACTAAACACAAACGTTCTAGCCTTCTTGCAAAGTCTTCGAGCTGTAGCCTTCCCCCAAGCACGGGCTCTATGAGTTGCGCATTTCAACCGTCAACTGAGGTGGAAGTGCAGCGTTCTAACTCGCGCTTGCACTGAGGAGAAAAGACAAGTCTTGTAATTCCCAATTTCTGACTCCGCCTTCGTGGAGTGGTGTGCACGCCAGGGGTATTTCCCATTTTTGTGAAGATAGCGTTTCATCACTGAAAAACACACATTTTTCATCGAGAGCCTGGTACTGAGAAGGTGTTTGTAGGACTATTCAAGCACAGTAACACTTAAGTATTTCATAGTTTACAGTGGAGGTAAAGACTTGTTGTTTACAGACTATAATTGTAAAACTGCCCGCTTATTAGAGAATCTCTCGAACCTCTTTTAAGCTTTTTCTATATCCTGTCAATCTGTACATCTCTTTAGCTAACCAGAGAAGTTCTTCGGTTACTTGTACTTTACAAATTCAGGAAATCAAAGTTTATTTACAAGACCACCTATTAGAAAGGGGCAGCCTACTGGGACCTCAGGTAGATGAGAGATTGATATGAGTAAATAAGAGAATGAGAACTGTTGTGTGATGTCAGGAATATTTTGAAGTTTACGTTTATCTCGTTCCCATGCACATTTCTGTCCAAGCACTTCCCAGGGTAAAATCACGTGCACCCCATGCTTCCATAGATGATACCCCAAGAAGTGGAGGTCTGGCAGATTCCTAATCCTGGAGACGGTCTCTCTTTCTTATCTCATTCCCCTTTTCCCCCTCTAGGTGTTAGTGCGGACTATACGTCTGTACTGGCAACTGCGGTTGGGACTTGGGAGTTAGTCATCTGCTCCTGTGGAAGTTAGGCAACTTAGATAAGAGTTTGACAAGAAGAAATTGAAACTTTTACTCATTGATGAAGTGAGCATGGTCTCATCTGTAATGATTGCCTTTGTACACTTGTGAATGCAACAGATTCTAAAGACTGACTATTATGTGCTATTTGAAGGAAAACACTTAATTGTGTCCGGTGAACTACTACAACTTATCCCATGTAAGGACAGTCTGTGTTCAAAACACTTCTCCATGATGAAACTTGACATAAATTGGGAGGTATTGAAAACATGACATTTGGATAAACTTCCAATACAAAGAATGCATTACCACCTACTTGAAGTAGGTGGTAATTTGCAAGTGTTTAGCGAATGCAATTGTGGTCGAAAAACATTGGTATTTAGCTTTGTGGTCGCTATTAGTAAGGGAACGCCCCTTCCTAATAGCATGTCGCAAAACATTTGGACATGGGCCCATGCTTTTTAGCATGCACAAACAGGTCTAAGACCAATTTGCGCACACTAAAAAGCATTGTACATCTGGCCCTAAGAGTAGGAGTCCTCACCTAAGAGGGAAAACGTCAATTCGAAAGTTGAGTTGTTAGGAAACTGTTTCCTACAACCAAGACATCGACAGGGTTAATGTTTAGTTTCATTCAAGAAGCAAAATCAATTGTCTACCTAATTCCTACATCAAGAGTGCTCCTGTTTTAACGAATAATTACTAAATTGGTGTCAGGGTTTTGCAAATTGCATCTACCTATGTTCCTAAATCTGGGAATAGGGCTAAGACAATAGTGAAGCCCTGTCGGGTTAATGTTTGGTACCTGTGTATTACTAAATAGGTTCCTTTCAGTACTATGTAAATAGGTTCAGGAAATAGTGAGTGTAACTGTTCCCTCCCAAGATGGCCGCCGCTGTGGCCATAGAACCAAACCTTGAGCTAGTGTGTGAGGGCTAGTTGATGTGTGCCTCGCGCAGCTTTCAAACTGCGCACTTCAACTGTTCGGGTTCCTGAGGTGGCTGCTAGTGTTCGAGGCTCTGTGTCTATATTCATGACAGGCGTTATCAGAGTCAGTTTAGTAATTTCCTTGAGTCCGCTCGAAGTGGCTACTTGCCGAGAGAGTGGAATATCCTTAAAAGTCCTATTTAGTGTAGTTATCAATAGTTGTAAATAGTCCCTGTAGGAAAGATATTTTCTCTTGAAAAACCTTCCTTCGGCTGCTGTGGCTGAGTCTATCTTTATCCGCTGCCGTCGTGGGAGCAAGGTTCGCTCTGCTGAAGTTCATCAGGATATCTCAGCGAAAGGTTCCACGGACTCCATTGACTTCTTGCGGTGTGCTTTGAGAGAAACAGTAAGCCAGCGGTTTTTCCCCTTGCCAGCAAAAAATATACTGAGTAACAATTCCCTTCTTGCGCTTTCCCTGCTTTTCCCTTTCCCCCTTCTTGCCTCCCTTGTACCTTTTTGCGCGCAGAAGACAACTCAGCAGTGAGACTCCTTTGAGCCCCATGTTCGCACCGAGACTCTACCAGAACCCCAGTTGGGGCAAGTACAGAGAGCTTACAGGTAACTAGAGTGATGTATTAGTTAAGCAGGTCGCAGACTATTAGCAAGGACCCACAGTAATGTTAGTTTTTATCTCACAGGCATGACGCTCCAGAATGTTACTACACACCCACATGAAGAGTAGCAATACTTTTGGGAACCACTGGTAGGTAAGATTTGATTATTTCATAGAGTGAGAATATTGGTAGGTGGTTGTTGTTGTTTATTCTTTCCCCCTTATTCTGTGTATTAGGTACCTACAGTAACCAACGCAAAAGCCAAGACTGAGCTACCATATCGGTGAAGGTGCCAGAAGTTCTCAAGGTGTCTCTTCTCTGTCCACTTCCCCTTTTCCCTTCTGCTGGTGGATTTGCCCTTGTGGTGAAGACACTGGTGGGAGGGCGATTGGGTCAAGCATCTTACGGCCTCTGCGAAGTTATGGAGCCTTCTGACAATTGGAGATAAAGGAAATGTTGCAACTTCCAGCAATAGTCAAAATGGATCACCATGGTGCGACTGTACTCCTAAATGGAAAATTACAAGTGAAACTGGATTTATTGTAAAAGTCTATATCCAGAACAATGGGGTTGGATAAATGTTTAAGTGTTTGCAAGAATTGAAGAGTAAATTTGTGCATAGATTTAAATGTTGTGGAAGGATTCGTGAATGGGGCTGTGGGTAAAGTGATTGATTTCATTAACTTTCCAAATAGGAATGAGGTTGCATACTTAGCAATACAATGTGATCAGATTGATGGCATAAAGCATATTGGTAGGTACAATGTATGTTTTTTTGCTTGTAAAAGACTTATATGTTTGGCAGCAGTAGTTTCCAGTTTCTCTAGCATGCGCTGTCACTATCCCTAAATCTAGAGGTTTTAGAGTAGATGCAACTTTTATTAATATTATTAGTACTGTATTTAAAGAAGGTATGTCATATGTAGTGTTGTCTTGAGTAAGGACATTGTCAGAACATTGTCAGGTTTGTTTTTGGTTGACTTTGAGGACAATCAAAGTTAGTGCTAATGCAAGTTGTGTCAAAGAGTAACGTTTCTTAAAAAGTGTATATGCTCATCATTTAGGACAGTATCCAATTGATGAGAAACTGATCATGTGTCCAAATGAAAAGCTTACAAAGGATTGTACAAATGTTACTCAAAAGAAGGAGGTCAAGCAATCTGTTCAGAAGACAAAAGTAGAGAATGAGGGAGATATTCTAGGTTACCAGTTGTCAAACCCTTCTGGTATAAACTGCTATGCAAATGTTTTCGATCTACTCTTTCATTTACCACGTTATAAATGCAATTGAATGGAATCCACTGCAGAGATTATTTTCTGCAATGTGTGGTTTGCAGAAATGTTTACATAGTGATAGACTACAATACACTGGGGCAGATTTAATACCCCCCTGCGCCACTTTTGCGTCATTTCTAACATGGGAAAATTTATGCAAAAGTGGAGCAAAGGGCTTGTAAATCTGCCCCACTGTGCTTAAGGCATTTAACATCAAGTAGATATATGTAGTGGATCAGTACAAATTACCCAGAACACTCAACAAGAGTTCATGATGGTCATCCTTGGAGTTTTAGAAAAAGACGAATTGTGTATTGATGACTTAGATGGACTGAGTTATTGATTGGATACCATGTGATGATTGTTTTTCATGTTGAGTATTCAAATTGATTTAGATTGATTTCTTTACTAAACATTACCAGGTTCCAAAACTGTGTCTTTTGACAGATTGATCGAAAAAGATAATCGAAACAATACCTGCCCAAATTGTTGATCAAAATGTTATGTTAACATTACATATACGAAGAAGTAAAAAATAGCTGATAGTAATGCCACAATGATGCAGAACAGATGGAAGTAAATTGGAATTAGAAATTGTAAACTTTAAAACTGGACAACTATCAATTTCTGGAAGAAGTTAAACTACTATGGCTATCATCTTTCGCGAAGCTGGCTACTATACTGTCTACTTAAATAGCGAAAGTTTATTGACAGAATGTAATGACAGAATCCTTAAATTCAAACAAAAACTGCCTTTTAAGCTACCAAATTATTATCTTCTGTTTCTTCAACCAAAGTTCTAAGTAGGATTACTGTTAAAATGTGGTTAAGTGTACTTGTTCTACGTGGATCTTCAATGCTTATGACACCATTCAGCCTACCAGGAGTAATGTCTTTATAAGGTCCTCAGTATCCCAGTATCCTTTAAATCTTTTACAAGCATTGTACAACTTTTAATAAGATGTTTCTTTAGATTAGTTCAGCAACTATAGGTAGAACAATGGATTAAATAATTGTGAGTGCAATGCATAGTGTCACTTATTTATAGTGACATACTGTGCAGTTTTTTCCCCTACACTCTATATGATTGTTTTTCCCCACTGTCCAAGGATCAATCTTCATGCAGTACATTGTTTATGGTGTACACACATGAAAGCTGAGAACGGTGTAAAAGGGAAAATGAAATGGTTCAGTATAATATAAGATACTATTACATCATGAGAAATGTCTACTGTTTTCTTTATAATATGAACCTATGCACTGGAAAAATTAAGAGTTTATCGTGCAATTTTCTAAAATGTAATACTGACCTATAATTATTTTTTTCTTTTTATACAGACGAATGGCACCATCTATTGGAGTGATGTAGTTTTCTAATTAGTTCTTTCTGTGTTGTTGGACAAACTTACATTCTCATGGCACACACCAATGCAGATAGTGCTACAGCTACTGAGACATCCACACACTGATACAGCCATTAAAACACATACACACACCAGTACATGCACTCACACGCCAATTCAGTCACCCATACAGTCAATGACACACCAACTCTTTTACCAATACAGCTGCTAACACATTCACTTACCCATATAGATGTTCACACACACTCACTTACTCATACAGATACTAACACATGCACTCACTCAGCTATGTAGTCACTGATACACGCACTCATTCACAAACACATCCACTGAAAAACCCAGTCACTCTCCCATGTAACCTCTGACACAACAAACCACTCACCCATACAGCTATTAACACATCAACTTACTCACCCCTACATCCACTCATATACACCCTCACTCATCCATAAATTTACTGACTCAGCCACTCGCTTACCAATACAACTACTAACACAGTATGTCACCCATTTATCTACTGACACACACACAGTCACTCTTTGATACGGTCGCTGACACAGTCACAGCCACTCACTCACCCACACAGTCATTCACACACCCACACAGTCACTCACCTATATAGGAACTCACAGACATACTCACTCACTCAACCATACAACTAATAATATAGCCAGTTACTCACCCATACAGCTACTGAAACATACAGTTTCTCATCATACAGTCTTTGATACAGCCAGGCACTCCCCCATAAAGTTACTCATACACCATTCACTCACTAATACACTTTCTTACACATCCACTCACTCACCCATACAGTCACTGAAACAAGCAGCCACTCTCCCATGTAACCACTCATATACCCAATAATTCACCCAAATAACTACTAACACACCCTCTCACTCACTCATACAGCCACTCACATACCCAGTTACTCACTCATACAGTCAATGACTAGCAGTGGGTGGTTATCTCCGATTCTGCTGCAGAGTTTGCCCCCACTGTGTACCTGACACTGATTGGGGCTTCAGTACTTTCAAGACATGGGTGGCGCAGTCCATAGGTTATCTGGAGAGGTGTACTGGGTAGGGCCTCTGCAAACACCCCTTCCTGCCCTGGGCCGGGCACTCTCCTTGCTGGATGTGGCTCTGGCAGACATTTTGTTTCATCCCCGCCTGTACCGGCATACCTGCAAAGCTCCAATAGCCCTCACTGTGCCTCCTGTCTGTGTACCTCCATGCGGGGGCAGAGGGCATGGCCCCGGCACTCCCAGACTCCTTTTGCCCCAGATTGTCCAAGCAGTGATCCTGTGCCTGTCCCCTTTGTGTATCTGTGTGTATGGTGCTGCCACCCAAGTCCTGCAATGGTTCAGCTAGCGGTAGCTCCTCCACTGGCAGTGACCAGCTCCTGAGAGAACCTGCCCTTTGTAACAAGGCTGCCTCATGTCCATCACATAACAACACACTGGCTCGAGCTTCTGGCTTTGTGTGGGTTCTGCTACGAAGAACTGCTTTAGCAGGAATGTACAACACTGTATGCCGAAGCGGTGTAGATTGTTGGCCTGGGGGAGGGCAGTTTTGAGACAAAAATATTGGAAGGGGGCCGTGAAGAGACAATCTGCCCGACAAAAGTATACAATGTCAAAAAAATAACTTGCATATTTCTGAAAAAATTGTTCTGGCATATTAATGATTACTGTAGATGATATGCATGATAGATGCCATTACAACAGAACAGCCCAGTCGCTTGATATTTGCGGATGTCAGAGAAAAACAACTGACACAGTGCAGGTAAATGTGAGTCTCTGTCGGTACTCTGCTGGTGTATTTAATTGAAAAATAGTAAGTGTGTCTAATCTAGAGGAGCCCTTGCCCTTGCTGCCACATTAAGAGGAGGTAGTGAAGGGTGGAATGCTTCCCTAAGGAAGATGAGTGAGTGTTTTTCTTGAATCGTACTTTCAACTCTACCTGGGAGCCACCTGGGAGCCCTTTAAACATAGTCTGGCATCATTTTAGAACTGAAAGTATTGTTGAAATGTCGTTCATTTACTGTACCTGGTAAATGTTAGGGATGGGTGAGTGGAGCAACTTCACCAACTCACGGAACTCTGCAGTATTCCACTAAGTTTTTATGCAACTCTGTGAAATTCCAAGTAGTGCAACTCCATGAGCTTTACCCACTCCTGTCTCTGAAACAGCACTGACTCACACATAGTGCTACTAGCATACCCACTTGTTCACTCATACAGCTACTCATATACACATTCATTCACCCATACAGCCACTCACACAGCAAGTCACTCACCCACACAGTCACTCACACAACCACTCATTCACCAGTACAGATACTCACACAAAGACTTACTCTGTCATACAGTCATTGACACACACACTCACTCACCCATACAGACACTCACAGTTACTCACTCACCAATACAGACATACACACTGAATCACTTAACAAAAAATCCACTCATGTATCCCCTCACCCATACAGCAACTCATGTACCCTCTCACTCATGAATACAGCCACTAACATCAACCAACTCATTCAGTCAACTACTTGGGCACCCACCAACTCACCCATACTGGCACTCACAGTTACTCGCCCACCCATATACTTACTCACATACCCATTCACTCAGCCATACAACTACACACACAGTTACTCACTCACCAATACAGGCACCGACACAGTCACTAACCCACCCATACTCTCAATCACAAACCCACTAACTCACTCATACAGCCACTCACACACCCACTCACTCACCCATACAACCATTTGAATGCCCATTCCCTTACCCATACAGGCACTCACAGTCACTCTCTCACCCATACACCCACTCATATACCTGTTCACTCACCCATACAGCCACTCACATAGTCACTCACTTTCCTATACAAGCACCCACACAGTCACTTATACCCACTTATGAACCAACTCATTCAGCCATATGGCCACTCATACAGTCACTTACTCATTCATACAACCACTCATACAGTCACTGATTCACTCATACAGATACTCACACGCTGATTTAATCACCCATCCAGCCACTCATGCACCCACTCACCCATACAGCCACTCGCACACTCTCTAGCTCACTCATTCAGATGTACACAGCTTCTCACTCACCCACACAGTCCCTCACATACCCACTTACTCATCCATATATACACTCACACATCTACCAGTCACCCATAATTTCACTCACACAGCCATACAGCCAATATCACAATCACTCACCCACTCATTTAACCACTCACACATTCACTCACTCACCCATACAGATACTCACAGACCAACTCATATAGCCATTCATGCACCTCCTCGTTCACCTATATAGACACGCATGTACCCTTTTATTTACCCATGCAGCCTCTTACGCTCCCATTCACTCTCCCCTACAGCCACTCACATACTCACTCACCCACCTATGCACACACTCAGACACACACTCACTCATCCATACAGCCCTTCACACACCCTCTCACTCACCCATATACAATGACTCAAACACCCATTTAAACTAACATATATTTAGATATATACTGATAGGTGTTTACATGAAATGCAAACAAAAACATATAGTTATTATTTCTTTAAACCAGATAAGGCAGTTCTAAAAAAAGAACTTTTTTTTTAGCTTTCTGAATGTTTTTTTTTGGGAAGGGGGTATTTTTCAATTTTAAAATGAGCAACTAAAAATAGAACCAAAACAATACATACCAAAATGTGTGCCACAGGTTCAAAGGAAAAAGAATAATATCTGTGGCAATTTTCTACTTTCAGAATTGGAGACAGAGACTGCTCACGGATAGACAAAACCTTGTAACACTTCCTGCAAAATGTCCCCATATCCTTAAATACAGGAATACTGCTGGAAAGACTACGTGTCCAGGCAGGGCAATAGTGGAATAGTGTCACCAACTGGTAGCTTCCCTGAAGCAAGTGCTGATGCTTCCTCCTTTTCCTTCTATGTTCTGAAGAGGTGGCTGAAATTAATAGTTTAGAGGTACACCAAGATGGTACCATGGCTGTATTTTTTAGCCATGCCTATTGAAGGTATTTTAGAGCAGAGGTTGCACTGCACCTGTCATGCCATACTCTTTTTTATCACCAGAAGGGATATTAAATATCTTCAAGGCAATACTTTTTGGGAGCTCTTCCTCCTCTGATGATGATCTCTGCTCCTCTGTGTTCGAAGCCAGACTGGATGTAAAGGCTGCCGTTTTTCAAATGAATCTCTAATAAAAGAGAGAGGGACCCCAGGGCCAAAGGGACGGGGTTCCGTGAACGACTATAAGTCAAAAAAGGAAATTCCCTTTGGACGAATGAACATAGAACAGCTAGTTCTTACGGACCAAACAAAAAAAGATACAATAATACATAACACATGGACAAGCAGGAAGCAATATAAACAGAATTAAAGACAAGTGAAAAACACTCTAGTAAAATTAATCTAAACAGTTTATTAATATACACTATATTCGTTAATAAATGGGAAACATTAAAAATTCCAGTAAAAAAGGAGGTACAGGTTGAGGATTAAATTCACACAGTGATACAGAATTTTCCTCTATTTCTTGACCATGTATTACTCCTTAAGCATCGACGCGTTTCGGTGGTGAGAAAGAAGCTTTTACCACCTTCATCAGGACAGTTGAGATAGTTTCCCAATAATTCTCGATGAACCCTTAGGGTCGTATTAAGGGGTACTCAGCCTCCTTTTCACACAAGGCAGAAGATATTCGTCCAGCGAAATATCTTCACACTTTCAATGTTTAAAAAGTGTCGAAGTCATTAAATATTGTCAGTCTTGACACGCGGTATGTATAGCTCAAATATAGAAAGGTTTTTTAAAAAGTTAGTGTTAGGAAAAACCTCACAGTTCAACAGGCAGCAGCAATGTCGGATTGCTGCTGCCTGCTGAACTGTGAGGATCGCCTTCGACCTTTGTTTAGCCAGGACTGCTGTGTTAAGTGAACTTCATGTAAAAGTGACCGAGGGCCTGCCAATCGTTTAAATATACAGAGAACTGAAGTACAGACTAGATGTACGTGTTTATCAGCAGCGCCACCTCTAAAGTTACACAGGGAGGATAAAATCAGTCGATTCCTGTCTTTACAGATGATTGCACTCAGCGCTACCATCTACTTGAATTTGAGGCCCATTTAAACTCCATGATCTTCATTAATCTATAAGAAAGGGTATTCATGATTTGATTTGTTTGTCCTGAGGATGGTCTCCATAACGCAAGTCTAGAGACCGAAACGTCGACTGCGCTTGTTCCACCGCTTGTAATGATAGAATCTGTAAATAGGTGGATAAGCTACAACAATTGCTGCAAATAGGCTGTTTTATTGATATTTTTCCTGTTGTAGGTTTTGCAACAAATGGTATACCCATGTATATTTTATTCTTGTTTTGTGAATAATTAAAACAAACAGAACTTTTCCATACACCCTGCTATTGCTCTCTCTTTTTATTACCGTCTGGTATTAGCTCTATTTGTCTAAAAACTTTGTCTGACACAAATTGTGCATCAGTGGTGTCAAATGTTTAGGACCACAAAAAAATATATAATTCTGAATATTCAACAGTTTAACAAAAACCCTTGACGGCACAATTACCCTTTCATATCTAAACAAATAGCAGCAGGATATATCAAAGTGCAATCAGGTCTAGACATATATAGCAGCATAATGTGTTAAAGTGCAGTCAAAAAAAATGTGGGCCTTGGGGGTCCTTGTGGGACCTCCTGGGCAGGCCTAGGGGGTCAGGGTCTTTCTACACTGCCCCTTTTTGTGTTCTACACGTTTGTTTTCTGCTTTCTTGTGCCTCGGTCTACTGAGCACAAGATGGCTGCCAAAACTTCCTGGTTTGGAGTGTTGACAGCCAATGAGCATGCAGCTTTCTCGGAAAGGTGCGCGCACCGTACGCGTACCGTACGTGGACGTACGCGGACCCATACGCACACAGTACGCGCACCCCGCGATTTTTCCCCAAAAATGTAGGCCTTGGGGGTCCTTGTGGGACCCCTTGAGGAAGCCTAGGGGGTCAGGGTGCTTCTACCCTGCCCCCTTTTTGAGTTCTACACGTTGGTTTTTCTGCTTTCTTGTGCCTAAGTCTACCGAGACACAAGATTGCTGCCAACAATTTCTGTTTTGGAGTGTTGACAGACAGTGGCAGCCAATCAGCACGCAGCTCGTGCACGCGAAGGTCCGCACACGTACGCGCAAGTGCGCGTACGTTACGCGGACCCGTGCACGTACGGTGCGCGGTTATAGATATGTATTTTTTTTTTCTCAGGAACTACTGGAGGGATTTACACCATTTAAGAAAAAGCGTGATCTGCGGATCAGACTCTACCATTTTGCCAAATTTCTTGAAATTCCGTTCAGCCGTTCGGGCTGTAGCCGTGCCTAATCGTCCTATGGAAAATAACATGGGGAAAACACGTTTTGGGACCCCCCATTTTTCTCAGCCCCCACTTGACGAATCCCCCCAAAACTTTCTTGGAAGGAGCGGGCCATCCTCTTTGAGAAATTTGCGAAGATTCGGCCACCGGCGCCAAAGTTATTCACAATAGAATGTTGCAGATTTCCTATGGAAACTAGGTCCTAACTATAACTATATATATATATATACAAAAGCAACACTCCAAACCACTTCCAGCACACTCGCCTGCGAAGAAGGAGAATGGACCACTCCAAAATGAGGCAAGTTTTTATTTTAATTAGCCAAGTTTTCCAGCAGTGACGCGTTTCGGGCTAGGAAGCCCTTGATCACACATCGGTCACAGGGGAAATGTTCCTTTTTAAATGTTTGCTAGGTGCACACCTACTACCACCACATGGTTTAGGTCACATGACCATAAATATAGAAAAAAATACTTGTGGAACGATATACACCAAAATTTTGCATTATATAGAATGGCCATATTATCACTGTTAAAATACATGACACAATCAGGATTTAATTTCTTACAAATACACAGATGAGTATATTGTAAAGGAAAAAACATATAACTGTATAAGTACTGAATCTCAAATAATTATTCATATTTTAGGAGATTCTTCATCCAACTTGGAATTCTAACTGTTTAAATCCAGAAATTCAACTATCACATAAATATTCCTACCCAAATGATGCCAATGGCTAATGCAAGAAGTATACCGAAACACTGTGCAAAAATATACGGAGGTAACAACTCCACTGTGCAAAACTGTGCAAAATATGTGCAAATAAGCTAGGAAAGTGCAAAACCGACAAGAATAAATATATATATATGTATAAGTAAATCCCTTACCTCATAAATGTATATTTTTTTTAAATCACACTGGTTTCGTAAATTTCCCAGAGAACCAGAAAGTATATTTTGGAATAGTTTAAAAAAGATTCTCAAACATCAAAAGATTTTTAAAAAACTGCACCAATAAACTCAGGTAACATGTTGTGGTGTAAAAACAAAAGTATCTAAAACAGATGGAGAAGTGTGGCTCACTGGTTAGAGGAGGCATACCCTGAAGCTGAGGTCAGACCCGGGACCAGGGTTCGATACGCGGCAGGGTCCTGAACCCAATTGTCCACAGACCCGATAATTCTCGCTCCGGTGCCAACTCTAAGCATGAGTTCACACTATGCAGCTCTGGGCAACAAGCTTGCTTAATCTCCTTGCTCCTGAACTGACTTGGAAGTGACGGGCTGCAGCAAATTAATTTCAGTTGTTGAGAGCTGACTGCGATAGACTCAACGTTGTAACTACAAACGCCAGAATAATACGATAGGAGATTTTCACCAATTTTTTTAGATATCTTATCTGCCCAATTCCTTTTCTATACATCTATGAAGTCAGGCGAATAAGACTTCAAACAGGTTATTCTACTAAGAGACATGCAATCATTTTGATTTATGCTGTGTCGCACATTACCACCATATTCAGAATTTTCGTGATTGAGGGTCTCCCAAGATATGATTTTTTATGTCCTGAGGATGGTCTCGGAAACGCAAGAATAGAGACCAAAACGTCGACGATTGCTTTTTCTACCGGATAATAAATTAGATTGTAAATAGGTAGAAAAGCTTTTGCAATTGTTGTATAGAGAATTTTTATAGATCAATTTATTTGTATGTTCTCTTACAACGTTGTTTATCTATCATGTACCCTTGTAACACATATTAAATCCGAATACTCTTTCATATACACCCTTTCTCTTGCTCTCTTTTGTCTCAAAAAGATCACTGTTCAGTGACAAACAGAAATTAACTTAAAAAGACATTTGTCACAGTTGTTGTGCATTAACGGCATCAAATATATCAGGTCGTACAATTGTAGATATTTAAAATAATATTCGAAACATTAAGACAATTAAAACCCTTGAAGGTTCAATTACCATAACTAATCTCCACAATGGCCCCCCCATGGCGGGATGTCTGTCTTTCACCTTGGGGATGCTCAGCATGGGTGATCTCACAGGGAAAAACCAGGACGGGTTCCCAAGGCAAGCGCTGAGATGCCCAAGGGTAACATTGAGCGCTATATAAGAACACACATACATACATACATCCTTTATAAGCATTGTAAGGCCATATAATGTGGACACGTGATAATGGCATGAGAGGCCTGAATAAGAGGTTTGACTTTTTTACAGTATCTTTTTTAAAACATCTTTCACTGCATGTATACATTTTTAATGTTTACTCATTTTATGTGTATTTATATATCAACATTTTTTTAAAGCAGCAGGAGAGGTTCTATTCAGACCCAGTCAATCACACATCTTCTGCCACACCCACACAGAAACTGATACAACCAATCTCATACCCATTCAGCTACTCACATCTACTCTCAGATCCTCACAGTCAATCATACACCCACTCACATACCGATAGTAACTGACATACCCACTCACACACCGATAAGACTACTCAAAAACCCACACACAGGACCTACCTTAGCACCCAACATTGCCATAGCCATCCCTGATGGCTACAAGATCACCTGCAGGGACAGCACCAATGGAACAGGAGGGGGAATTGCCATCTTCCACAGTAACACCCTCAGAGTCTCGACCAGCACCAACGACACCCTCAGCACCATGGAACACCTACACTTCCAGATCCACATTGATTCCAATACCACCCTCGGAGGAACCCTCATCTACAGACCCCGTGGACCATGGCCAAAGTTCAGCGGCACAACGTTGTCAGTACGCACGCCTTTGCCTCCACAGACTTCATCATCCTCAGGGACCTGAACTTCCACCTCGAGAACAATGACACCAACTCTACCACCCTGATTGACAACCTCACAAACCTCTGACTCAGACAGCTCATCACAACACCCACCCACTCTGCTGGCCACACGCTTTACCCCATCTTCCCCGCAAGCTCCCACAACTCCTTCAGCCACACCACCGAACTCCACTGGACCGACCATGGCTGCAGCCACTTTACCTTCCGGAAACCACCTCGCACCACCGCACTCAACAGATCCCTCGCCAATGCTGGAGCAAAATCACCAGAGACCAGCTAACCATCATCGCCTGAAGCCCACCCGTCCACCCCACTGACCCCGCAACCTTAAACAGTGGATTGACGACTGTGCCAACACGCCCCACTCAAGAAACCTTCCAACAGGCACACCAACAAGAAAGCCAGCTGGTTCACCACAGACCTCCAGGCATCCTAACAAACCTGCCGAAAACTAGAGAAGAAATGGCACCACAAACAGATTCCGGACAGCTACACAGCCCACAAGAACACCATCGCAGACACCATCACCTCATTAGAACTGCCAAAAAGGGCTCCTTCAAAGACCGCCTAGACAACTATGCACACAACAGCAAAGAGCTCTTCAATATCGTGAAGGAGCTCTCCAACCCCAGCTTCAACACCAATCACATTCCACCGTCACAAGACCTGTGCGACGCCCTAAACACCTTCTTCCATCGCAAGATCACAGACATCCATGACAGCTTCAACACCCTGACTACCCCGACAATCACCGAGACCTCGGACCTCATGGCTACCACCCTCAATGATCCCCTGCTCACCTGGACCAACATAAATAACAATGACACCATCAAAATAATGAACACCATCCACTCCGGCTCTCCATCAGACCCATGCTCACACAACATCTTCAACAAAGCCAGTTCCTCCATAGCACCCCACCTCTTCAAGGCCATCAACATCTCCTTCGAGAACGCAATGTTCCCGGAAAACTGGAAGCACGCTGAGATCAACGCCTTACTAAAAAACAACAAGGCGGATCCCAAGGACCTCAAAACCCCCTGACCCATCTCCCTGCTCCCGTTCCCAGCGATGGTCATCGAGAAGACCGTCAAGACATAACTGACCCACTACCTCCAGGAGAACAGCATTCTGTATCCATCCAAGTCCGGATTCCGCAGCAACCACAGTACCGAAACTGCCCTCATCGCTGCCACTGATGACATCAGGATCCTACTGGACAACGGCAAAACCGTGGCCCTCATCCTTTTGGACCTGTCATCCGACTTCAACACTGTCTGCCACCGCACCCTATAAACACACCTCCACAACACTGGGATCTGAGACAAAGCACGGACTAGACCACCTCATTCCTCTTCAGCAGAACCCAGAGCGTCCGCCTCCCCCTTTTCCGAGCCGAAGCCACCGAGATCATCTGTGGCATACCCCATGGATCATCCTGCAGCCCGTCATTGTTCAACATCTATATGGTACCACTCGCTCACTTCGCCCGACAGCACAACCTCAACATCATCTCCTACGCCGACGACACCCAGTTGATCCTCTCCTCACCAAGGACAGCCTTACCACCAAAACCAACCTTCATGAAGGAACGAAAGCCGTTGCCGAGTGGATGAAGATCAGCTGCCTGAAATTGAACTCAGACAAGACAGAAGTCCTCATCCTCAACTCCACTCCCTCGGCATGGGACAACTTCTGGTGGCCGAACACACTGGGAGCTGCACCAACACCCACTAACCATGCACGTAACCTAGGGTTCATCCTCAACTCAACACTTTCCATGAACAAGCAAGGCAACGCCGTCTTGTCCTCCTTCTTGAACACCCTCCGCATGCGCCACAAGATCTACAGGTGGGTCCCCACCGAAACAAGAAGAATGGTCTCCCAGTCCCTCGTCAGCAGCATGCTAGACTATGGTAATGCCCTCTATGGAGGAGCCTCGGCCAATCTCCTGAAACGACTACAACGCATACAGAACGCCTCCGCAAGCCTGATCCTCGACATCCCCCGCCACAGCCACATCACACCCCGCCTAAAAGACCTGCACTGGCTCCCCGTCAACAAGAGGATCACCTTCAAGCTCCTCACCCACGCACACAAAGCACTCCACAACCCCGGACCAACATACCTCAAAAGACGACTCACCTTCTACACCCCGAACCACCATTTCTGCTTCGCCGACATTGCCCTCGCCACCATTCCCTGAATCCAAAGAGTGACCACCGGTGGCAGATCGTTCTCCCACTTCACCGCCAAAACCTGGAACACCCTCCCCATCCTCCTACGGCAGACCCAGGACATTCTTACCTTCAGAGGGCTACTCAAGGACTGACTATTCGAGCAGTAGTAGCAACCCCCAGCGCCTTGTGACCCTCACGGGTGAGTAGTGTGCTTTACAAATGCTATGATTTATTGATTGACTCACACACCCACATAACTACTCACACAATGACACACTCACACACCCCCTCAATCATCCATAAAGCCACTCACACATAATCTCACCCATGCATTCACATGCACACCACTCACAAACTCATACAACCATTCACAAAAACACTCACTCACCAACTCCTAGTCACTCTCTTATACAACCACTCACATACCTACTAATACAATGAAACAGCCACTCACATTGTTATGTGCCTAGACCCATGTAGCTACGCTGCATATTTTCTTACATTGTCCTCTTTCTGCACAATAACTTTTTACTGTGACATTTTGCACATATTTGCATGCGTGACAATGTTTGATTAGCTTCTCAGAAACTGCTTTGCTTACACATCTGGCTTCGCACAATATTATCATGATGCCTCGAACACTAAGTAAAAGGCCTTTGCACACGCTGTGAAAATGTCATTCTGTCTGCGTACCCATAAAATGTGGATCTGCATAAACATTGCAAGGATGCTTTTTACTATAAATAAATTAGCATTTCTGGGAGTAGGCAGATGAAAAACGTCTCCTGACATCGAGAGGTCCCTGCATGCTGAGGCTTCACCAAGCAGCTGCCTAACATCTCCTTGAGGGGGGTCCAGTTTGTGACCAAGACGGGGTCCTGAATTCTCTCTGCCAGGTAATGGGGTTGGATCATCCTGTGGGGGGATACTTGGCTCTAGATATACACACCTACATGCTCTCCAGATGCACATAGAATAGGGATTGCTAAGTAGGAGTGATTACCACCTTGTTTTATATGCCTGCATATATACAATATTCTTAGCACCATGGTAGAAGTATAACTGCTATTTACTATATTGCTACTTGTAATCACTTTCATATGGTTCTGTCTACTGATTATCACTATAAGAACAACAGGAGAAAACCCATAGACCACGTTGGGATGGGTGTGTCGTGTAAATAGAAACAATTCCCAACAGGTATCATGTAAGAACAATTTAAGTAATGTATGCAATCTGCATTACAAATTAATAAACAAGGAGTCACTGGATTTTTAGAACAAAGGTGGTATTATTCACCAAATAGGCACAGGGAGAGGTCTTTCACATGGTAATACAGTTTGAACAGCACTGTACAGAACAGATCATGTGACAACCCTAGTGGCACTTGGTGCGTGATGCTATATACAGTGATGATAGTGAAGGTGCAAGTGCTCAAGTGAACAGCGTGATCGGCGCATAGAACCAAGTTGGTACATCAATAAGGGCCCCGTGTACAACAAGTAGTAATCACTTAAAACATGTTTGCATAAATTTGAACAGGAGCACAAAGAGTGACATGCGTCGTATTGTTTATGCTGTAGAGTCGACGGCGTTTCGATCCCAATAAGGACTCGCGAGCTGATCGTGGAAATAAGTCCGATCAGTAGGCAGGGCATGCGGCGCCTGTATAAATCAGGGCGGCGGGCGGCAATTGGGGCTCTACAGAAGACGGGCTTAAAGCAATGCATTCATTGCTTGAAGCCCGTCTTCTGTAGAGCCCCAACTCCAGGTGCCCATCGGACTTATTTCCACGATCAGCTCGTGAGTCCTTATTGACCGCTTGGACCCCAGACGCCCACGCCTCCCTGCTTGGGTGTACTCACTGTATCCATCTACAACCCTGTCCTGATGACGATCCCGACTAACTGGGATCGAAACGCCGTCGACTCTACAGGATAAACAATACGACGCATGTCACTCTTTGTGCTCCTGTTCAAATTTATGCAAACATGTTTTAAGTGATTACTACTTGTTGTTCACGGGGCCCTTATTGATGTACCAACTTGGTTCTATGCGCCGATCACGCTGTTCACTTGAGCACTTGCACCTTCACTATCATCACTGTATATAGCATCACGCACCAAGTGCCACTAGGGTTGTCACATGATCTGTTCTGTACAGTGCTGTTCAAACTGTATTACCATGTGAAAGACCTCTCCCTGTGCCTGTTTGGTGAATAATACCACCTTTGTTCTAAAAATCCAGTGACTCCTTGTTTATTAATTTGTAATGCAGATTGCATACATTACTTAAATTGTTCTTACATGATACCTGTTGGGAATTGTTTCTATTTACTGATTATCACAGCACATGCATTCTATACAGGAATAATGTTGGTTCAATAAATATATTCAAGAACCCCCCATGGTGTATTTGTTGTATATTTTTCTGAAAGAATGGTGCACGAGAAAATGAGTGAAGAGCTCTATATCTGTTTCCACAATCCCTGAGCGGTCACGGATGTCATGTTCAGGAGTGTCTAGAAACCATTTACTCCCTGTTTAGGTTAGGGGGCTTATGATGGCACTGTGGGCGTGTAGGTCTTTAGGCCAACATATACTGCAGGGGTGTATTGAATCAGTCTAAGCACCTCACCCTAGGATTGTGTTGTTCACAAAGACGCCAATCCAGTGGATTAGTGGGAACTACTCGACAACACAACCACTTACTTGACCATACAGCCAATCATACAGCCAGTCATTCACCCATACAGACACTCACTCACACATACAGCCACTCACACACCCACTCACTCACTGAAACAGAGAGACACCCAGCCACTCAGATGCAATAGTAATGTAATGTATGCAATAGCTTAGCATATATATGTAAGTCTCAAAATATTTTATGGAACAGAAAGCACTCAATGGATGATGTAATTAGTGATGTAATTTGAAATGTCGTCAGTGATGTCACTGACCAAATAATGAGTGATGTAATATGTGCAGTCTTAAGTAGTGCATTACGAGGGCAAAAGTTATAGCTAGTTCAGGTTGGTGTAACTGCTGAATTTCAATGGTTTTGTACTAGTGAATTCTGAGACTAACTATAACGTTACTCTTAGAACTGGGCGTCTCAAGTTGGCTAAGGTAGGTACCTTAGTCCAAATAAGGACCCTTGCTTCTAAGTCAGGGAAAGGAAGGACACCTTCTCAGATACTCCCTGCTCACCCCCTCGTTAGCTTGGCACGAGCAGCCAGGCGTATCTCTGAGGCAAATGTGTAAAGTATTTGCAACCATGCTCTCAGTAACCCAGTGATGACACCACAAATGGACTCCACACGAGATTCATAAAAACAATTATAAAAAAGATATGCGATGAGACCACACAATACAAATCCAAGACATGTGTATTTGTAATATTTCACTTTGCCGGTTATTAGGCCAGCAAGCCTTTGTAGGTTCTTGCAGTATTAATGAGCAATTCTCAATGATCCAATGCATTCCTAATGTAATGCTATGCAGTTCGTAATGCAAGAATCAGGCACTTCGTAATGTAAAAATAATGCAGTTGCATAATGGTCAGGCTGTCGATCAACTCAGAGAACAAAACTGCTCCCGGACACAACACCACAGGGCAATTTCTCATGAAGGTCTCAGGCTGGAACAGAGCACACAGACACAGCATTGCTGAGACTCACTTGAGTTCCGAGAGCACACGATCACAGGGCAATGCTTACGAAGGTCTCAGGCTGCACAAAGCACACTGACACAGCGTCAAAGAGACTCACTTGAACTCCGGGTACACACAAGCACAGGACAATCCTCAAAAAGGTCTCAGGCTGTACGAACCACATGCACACAGCGTCACTGAGACTCACTTGGACTCCCGGTGCACACGATCACAGGATCCTCACGAAGGTCTCAGGCTGCACGAAGAACATGAACACAGCGTCACTGAGACTCACTTGGACTCCAGGTGCCCACGATCACAGGGCAATTCTTACGAGGGTCTCAGGCTGCAAATATCACACACACACAGAGTCACTGAGACACCCTTTGACACTTTTATGTTGCTGAGTTTCCACAACAGAGAGCCAGCTCTCCTCGGGCCCTTGGGAACATGTTACTTGAGGATACAGCACACAGCAAAGTCCTATCAAGCAGGGGGACACAGCACACAGCAAAGTCCTTTAGCCTCTCCTTGGTTAAATCAGCAAACTGCAGGTCAGCCCCAGAACACACAGCAAGGGTCAGTCCTTTCCTTCAGTCTCTTCAGCTGTTTCTTCCTTTGCAGAGGTTCTTATTGACTATGAATAGTTTATATCCTTCTCAGTCTTGATCAGTTCAATTCCAACGTTCAGGGGTTTCAGCTCTCATAGTTATATCCCTAAATGTCTTTGAATTCTTTGTGTTCAGGGGGCACTGATCCCTGTACAAACCATTCTGGGTGTCTCCTTGCCAGTGACAGCTTCTTCTTTTGATAGTGGGGGCCTGGATCCTTAATTACTCAGCAGGAGATTGAGACATTGGTTTATGGCAGCCACTGGGACCTCTTCACCTCCAGGGGTTACTCCTCCCCCCTGCACTGCAGATGCCGGTCAGCCTGTTGCTGTCTCGCTTCCTCCCCTGGGTCAAGACATTCCCCTAAAGCCTATCACATTCAAATCCAGACAATCAATCCGCAACCAGGCAGAGACACACAGAAATGCTAGAACACAAAAAAACAGCCACTTCTAAAAGAGTGGTTTCTAAACACACAATACGGAAACCTACTTCACAAAAAGAGGTGTTATTAAATTGTGAGTTCAGGCACACTAAACTTCGCCTCTCCATCTGAAGTCTATGGGAAAATAGGCTGGAACCATATCATACAGCCTTCCCCATTCTGTCCTAAGGTCAAGATGGCCTTGCAACAGTGAAGAACGAAATGGAGAGTATTTCACTGTCAGGACATGGTACACACCTTAGTATATGTGCTACCTTTCTCATACACTGCACCGTGCCCAGGGGGTACCCTGGACCTACCATAGGGGTGTCTGATGTGCACAAAAAGGGACTTTACTAGTAAGGCAAACATACCAATCATGGACAACCAATTACCATTACACTTTACACAGGAAGCACTTGCACTTTGACACTGATCAGCAGTGGCAAAGTGCCCAAAGCATCTAAATTGGCATCACCATGTCAGAAAAAAGGTCTAGGGGGAAGGCAAAAGGTTTAGGGAACTGTAGTCAAATACGACCAAGTCCAATTTAACTCCTTCCCAGCCTAAAGCCAGGGTAGACCAATCAACTATCTTGATTCACTTCCCTGCCTGAGGCATTAGAACACGGAAGCAGACCAGCTACTGCAGGAATACCCTCCTGTTCTATGCCTTCCTGACCCCAGGGGTTCTCTTGGTCACTACCCCCTGGGCCAACTATGCTGCTCCATGGGTACTTCCTAGCAGTCGGCCCCTCGAGGGATATTGTTCCCTTGTCAACTCCCACCTAGAGCGGTATACTTGGAAGACCAATGGGTCAGGATACTGTCTCCAGTTATCCTGCCCTCTAGGTTAGAGGTAGGTTTACCCCTGTCACTTCTAGGGGACCTAGCCCTACTGGCTCGGTACTGTCCCACAGGTTTTCCCACGGGGAAATGCCTTCTTTCCTTAACCTTCCATTTAGATTTCTGTTCCTGCCATTTAGAAATGGCAACTACAAACTTCAGGACTGCAGGAGCTCTGGTTACAGATGCCCCATGCCCTCCTGACACTGGGTGTTCTTCCTCACACAGCTAGCAAGTAGGCACTAGGCCTCCAACCTGGTGCTACTCTAGGAACCCTCCAGTCTCTGGGGTGGGGTTGTGACCCCCTGGGGATGCTGCTCACACTCCCTCCCACTCCTTTGAGACAGGGCTCTAGCCCACATGCCCCCCCTCACTACTCTGGGACCTAACTACTCTACTTCACTTGTCTTCCCTCTCTAATGCCTCCTCAGACCCTTGGACCCATGACCAGGGGTCGGGCTCTTGTGCAAGCTCCCGGGAATCAAAGAGCTCGGACACAAACAAGGGTTGGAGCAACCCTGGAAAACAATTACTGAGCCCAGGTTCCCTGGGCGCCAAATTGAGTAACCCCTTCAAATCATTTGCCATGCTAACCATCACCCAATCATCCAGTGCACACTTGTCGGCATCCACACTTGGCACTGGCTGTGTGCTGCCACCATTTGAACTGGACTCCACCTGTTTAGCATTAATGTCCAGTTCCCTCATGCTTAACTCATAAGCTAAGAAAATCTTCTTCCATTCCAAGGCGAGAGCATTCTTGCTCTCCTCTGCTCGCTTTTCACTTTCAGTGAGCAGCTTCTTCTCTTCTGCTTGCGCTCTAAGTTTTAAAACCTCCAACTCTATGTAGGAAGCTGGAATGTGACTGCATTGTTACCCCCACACACTTTTTTCCTGGTGTTTTGCTTATTTTTGACTAGTCTGACAGAGATCCTGCTAATCAGTACTCCAGTTTATCTGCTTTTTTCCCTAAATTGCTTGCATGTACTTTAGGCACACTCCAGATTGGATTCTGGGGTGTCCTTATCAGTCCCTAGTATATGGTATACTATGTATCTACGGTATAGGTACCCCAGAGGCCTCCCAGGGACTGCAGAATGTATTATGCCACCCCTGAGAGACCACTCAAACTGAAACCACAGGACTACTACTGCAACCTGTGTAAGGTGTTGCATACACTCCTTGCTTACATATAGGTTCACTATATCTTCCTTATATCACTGCACATGTAAACCTATCAATCATGCCTATGGCAAGCCTTATCAATCCTGAAGGCAGGGTGCTGGGATTATGTGAGGGTGTGCCTATGCATGAGCAGAGCCCCTCTGCAGGCTTTGGAATCTATTCCCCTGGATGGTTCTGTGATGCAGCCAACCATATACTCTTAAGTGCTTTGTAACCTCACAGTAAATACTATCTCTAAAACAGCTGCATGGAAACATGTTGGGTTTGGTTTCAAACACCTAGGAATCATACCCCCACATCGGTAACAGGTGTGGAAGGTATGATTCCACCCTCCTAGAGGGGCAAATGTAACATATCAGGCTACCCGGTACCAGCTTTACAGAACCTGGAATCACAAATGGATGCTGCCAGCCACAGACACTCCTGATGCTGAGCCAAGCTTAAGGAGGGGAAGGCATGACAATAGGCTTCCAGTCACAGGGAGGTGTAACCACCTCCCAGACAGGCTTTAGTGTATTGGGGCTGGGTGGGTGCACTCTGGGAGTGCTTTGATGTCTGGACTGGGGACACATTTGGTGTCCCTGTGAATAGTCCAGTTCAAACTGGCTGCAGGAGCCATTGGCTCCTTCTCTGGTGTGAAACTGGACAAAGGACATGGGTGTAACCACCCCTCTGTCCTGACTCTCCCATAGGTGGGTCCCCAGAGTTGGCCCGACCCCTTTCTTGGGTATAAAGAAGGACCCCCTGTCTACATCACTTTAGATTTACCTAGACAAAACTCTGCTGCAGAAACCAGGTACTTCGACTATCTACACTATGCTGAATGACTGAAGAATCTCCCTTGGAGTAAGGGAGGTACCTTAAATGCATCTGACTGGTTTGCATCTCAAAAGCTCCGTAGGACTCCAAGGATTTGTGCAACACAAATCCTCGTGGTGTACCGTGAAACCCGTACCCCTGGACACCGTGTCCATTTGCAGGCAGCATATGCTTTTCGGCGATCCATGAGGATGTGCTTTGGGCTACTTGTAGTACTGACCCCGAGCAGTGTTTGCACTGGAGATTACTGGCCTACACTAGCATGGGTGAACAGGGTACTCCCTAAAATACTTTCAGGTCTAGAGGAGGGAGTGGCAAACCAACAACAAGAAATGTGGGACCTCTATTCTGACCTATATTTCTTTACACATGAGCATTAAAGTTTCTCCAAATTACATACAGGATGCTACAAGAAACATGAATTCATTCACTTAGTATTTGTATTTTATTTCTTTCATTTATTTTCTATCATTTTCATAACAGTTTAGTTTTTTCTCATTTTTTAGTGATTATTTTATCAAATTTACAATACAGTGACATGGTAACATATGTACAAATCAGTTTAAAATGCAAGGTTAAATCATGTCTTGACAGAAACCCCTAAACATTACATATAAGGTTACTCTCACTCATACCAACATTCATACATACTCAATCTTTCATGCTGATTGTCCTGGCATTTCTAACACAACAAACAACAATGGAAAAAGTGAAAAACAAATAATATGTCCTATAATAGACTCCTCAAGATGTTGCTACAGCCCATAGTCTTTAAGTCTTTCTTTTTATTGTGAGGGCTTATAGTCTTTTGTGATCCTTTCCTTTCTTTCTCCAGGGTTTGATTTATTTTTTGTGTGAGGGTCTCTGGTGTGTACGGCCTACGTACGTTTCGGTGACGTCATTACTTTGCTTCACCTTCTTCAGGGCCAACATGAAACTGGACAACAGACAGGTATATATATACTATTAAAACCAGGGGGTTCTCATTATCTGTAATAAGAGCATATGTACCATCATTAGTTTCTGAGCATCTACGAATCCATGCATTATTCAAGTGTTTAAATGAACTTAGCATACCAAGGGCTAACCTGTGCCAGAGTCAAAAAGTTAGTCGGGTGGAAAAAGTGCACTAAGCAGCTAAGTACCTTAATTCCCAGAATAAGAGAAAAACTTGTGAAAGTATAGGAAAAGTCCTGTGAGTCCAAGAATTTGTAGAAAATTGGTAGGATAAGAATAATTTGTATCCATGCTTGCCTGCTGGCGTGTGTATACATGCATGACATGCGGGGTGTTCTAGTGTATACCATCTAAAGGTGAGTTTAAGCAAGTAACAGCTACCTTTGTCTTTGATGAGACTTTCTAGACATTTATAGAAGGATGGTACAGCTGGGCGCTTGTATTCTGATTACTGGCCTACACTCTACGATTGTTCCGTGGGCTGGTATTTTGTGACTCCTCACAACGTCCCTTCGCGATCAAGGGTCTGTTGGCCTGTGGGTCCCTGTGAAGGCAATTTTAACTTTCAGAGGGCTTTCCTGGTTGCTTCAGACGTGCCCTGACTCTCCATTGCTTGGAGAGTCTCCAGGACCTTGCTGGTCCCCACCGAAGCATCTTTCTTTTGACCACGTGGGTTGCAGTTGCCAAGGCTTGTTGGTGTTCAATCCGGACACTTACTCCCCAGCACTTGACATCCTTCATGGGCCAGCTCACCTCCAGACTTTGGTTGTCTTCAATGTCTCCTGGTCCACATGGCTGCAGAGTCAAGCTTCACCTCTTGTCACCTGAAGCACCTGACATCGGTGGGCATTCAACTATCGTGCCCCTGGTCACTGTGAAGTGACCCAGACTCTGTCCCCTCTGCTTTCAGGTTCTTCTCAGCTCCGATACAGGCTTCGATCATACCGGACCATTTTCATCTTCCCGGCAGCAGCACTTCTTCGCATCAGGCCATTGAAATCAACAAGCGTTTCTGACACCACTTGACCCCTATGTACTTAGCTCACCTGGAATAGGTAACACGGGTACCTCAGTACTCTCAGGCGTGCTGGCCTTAGAACATTCTATGTTCCAAAGGGTTTGCTTAAAGTCCTCTCCTAAGTGTCCTTAATCTTTACAATTCCAACTGTGACTTTCCAATAGAGTTGTACGGGGCTTGCGCCTGTGTTCTCACTCAGCACACGTCCTCCTTGGGTTCCCTGTGTCACTACCTTGGATGGTTCCTTATGGTCATTAATACACTAATGACCTAGGTCAGTTTAGGGCATTCAATTTTAAAAGAACTGGTGTTTAGCTTATCGCAATTTTCTCTCAACAGACACACCCCCCACTTCTCATCAGTAAGGGGTAGGGAATACACCAGTCAGTTGCCCATCTTAAAACAAGCCTGCTCCCTATCCAGACAGAAGCGAAACCCACACCCAAATGTGGTGAAAAAAATATGTGATAGCGCGATAACACCTCACGGGGGCACCACCAATGGGACCCCTGGTAGGTACTCACCAGGACGGCCCTGTTATCATCATCGGTGCTATCGGGCTTAAAGAAAAGGGTCCAAATGAAAACCAACTGTGTTACCAGTAATAGGTGCAGTGGAAAAACATACAAAAACAGTGATGTCACACAACATAAACCATATATACACAGAACCCCGCAAACAGCACGAACAGATAACTTTATTCTTGTTCTTCTATGCTGTTAGCGTATATTAAAAATGTGAAGATGTATAAGGGATAAGTACATATAAATAAAGACTAGAATAAGTAAGTTCTACTGAACTTAGAGTTGGGTAAGTCAAATGTCTAGCACACCCTTTCTCTAACACAAGAAAGTTTAGTTCCCACTAGTTTAGGTAGGTGCCTACACCACATAACACTAGTATGTCCTCTAGGTCAGAAGCCAGTAGGTCTCTGACAACTAGATATGACCATCTCACCTTTCAGGAATTTGGAAATATGTGTACATCTAGAAAACCGAGGACAGGGAGAAGTGCAAGCACCCAACGTCTCAAAGAGATGTTGCTTTTAGATGACCTAAGAAAGACTCCAGCATCTGATGAGGCAGGCAAGTTGGGTGGGCCAGCAGATGAGGACAGGCCAGGAAGTGAACACTTCTATGAGATGGACTGAGATGCTGGCCAGGAGGATCAAGATGATACTAACCTGGAAAATCCAATTCTTCGTACAGGTAGGGGAGAAGGCCCCAGTGGCCCCGTCTTTACTCCACCAGGAAGAGTATTGAAATTACCAGGAAGATCTAGATCTCCTTCTCAGGAATCTAATCATTCTGGAATTTCTGTAAGGACATCAGTTTCTCACAGGAGAGAATCCTTCTGCCATAAGGAGTGCAGACTGCTTGAGTTTTAAAAAGCTAAGCTTAGAATCAAGAGAGAACAGTTGGCCTTAGACAGGGAAACCCTAGATCTCCAGAGAGCTTCCAGAAGGTTGTGGCTAGAGCCCCATGGTGGCAGCAGCAGTGTCCCTAGAGGTAGAGACATACTCATGACCATAGGAACCTGGACAATATTATACCTCCCTATCAGAGTGGGGATGAAATCCAAAAATGGATAACTGCACCCCAAGAGGACATGTAAAGAGCAGAAGGTCCCTCAGGAGCAGTGGGCAGCAATCTTGTGGCTCTCCTTTTCAGACAAAGGTAGAAACAAGCTCCTCACTGTTAGAGAATAGATGCTGATAATTAGAGACTCTTGAAGAGTGCTCTGATTGATGGGTTTGACTTAACCACTGAACAATACAGGGTTAAGTTCAGAGATACCCAAAAGGCACAGATTCAAGACTGGGCTGACTTTGTAGATTGTGCAACTAAGGCTCTGGAAGTTTGGATACATGGCAGCAAGGTGCATGACTTTTTAGGATTGTACAATTTGATTATGAGGGAGCAAATCATTAATAATTGTAAAAACTAGCTTTTACACCAGTACCTGACTTCTCCCCAAGAATTGGGCAGGACGGCAGATAAATGGGTCAGAACCAGAGTAAAGCCAAAGCCAGATAAATGATTATTCCAAGAACCAAGAGAAAGGTGGGGATTAATCAAAAGATATATGTACTACCGGGCCCAACAATCCTCTTCCGTGGGTGGGTCCCAAACTCCTTCCTCCCCTACCAAGAAACCTTATTGCCATGTCTGTAAGAAGCTCGGCCTCTGGAAAAATTACCCCATTTGCCGTAAGGTCAGCCTTAAGGAAAATTTTCCTCCCAGCAATACTACCACTCCTCCTGGTACTACAAGTAATAATCCCCCAGGTGGGAGTAGTTAACCCTGGGTGGTAAAACCCTCTCCGCTCGCAGAATTTGCGGATTTTCGGCAATTCTGTGTTCCACTGAGAACGCGGAATTACCAGAAATTCTGCGATCCGCGGGGTAGCGGAATTATTTCCTTGCTCGCGCTTTAAAAATTCGTCTTTGCGCATGCGGTAGCGACTTACCGGGAACCCTGCATTGGCCGATGAGTTCTCCTATCTGTTCCCGTGCACCATGAGATTTTGGTAGCTGGCCATGTGATCCACGAAAGTGTGCGATTGCGAACACGTAATTGGCCGCTCCAACAGACACTGCAAGCGTGTGCAATCGTGAACACATCATTCAGATGCCCCATCAGACATCCGGCAGACGTTTGGTGAAGCTCGCGATGCTGAGCATGCAACATTTACAATCTGGAGAAGAATAATGTCTCGAGCAGCATAAAACCTTCTCTAAAATGATGATTTAGATGAAAAAACTCCTCAAATTGACATTTGGCTGTTGTTTTTTTTGCAAGGAGTCCTTTTTGAAAAGGAAGGAAGTGCCACAGATTCTACAACTTCCTGTACCTGTCCAGCAGGCTCCTCCCTGTGCTTTTTCCATCTCCTGTTCATTTTTTATTTGGTTTTAGAAATGGAAGGATCACTCTTTGTGTCTTCTCTCTACTGCATCATATATCATTTGATTTGAGGACTTTTGGTTTTGAGATTTTACAAGTAAGTTGGTGTGGTTGTTTTTTTGATTGGGGCATTGCAGTTGCTGCCGCTACAATTTTGGTACTATTCATCATTTTTTAATAGAATTTATTGTGGGTAGCCAGAAGGCCCAGAGCTAGTCATGGGTGCTTTATGTAGCAACTGTTACTTTGGTGTGTGTTGAATTTATTTTAAACATTATTTAGGGCATGGATGGCATTGGATTGAATTGCAAAATATGAATTTTTTGAGTTTTTGCCATATAGGCCTGCATGTGTTTCCTTTGTTCCTTTTTGGACCATGCTTGTTGTTGTTGTGGGCCTGGCCATGTGGCTGGTTGGCATTTTGAAACCAGGTAGTGTGCTTTTGCCATAGGCTTGCATGCTTGTGGCCTAGTCTGCCATCCAGTAGGCCCACAGGCAGTAATGAGTGAATGAAACAACTGTTTCTGTGTGTTCTGTTGAATTTAAACATCATTTAGTGCATGGATAGCATTGGATTGAATTGCAAAATGTGTTTTTTGGGGGATTTCACTTTTTTGGTAAGTGTTAAATAAATGCCTTTGTTGTGTGTGGTTTGTTTGTTGTGTACCTTGCGCACCTTGTTCAGCCCTGTGGATTTTTGTTTTGGCAATTATTATTGCATTAAAGCAGTGTTGTTTAGCAAAACATGCCTCCTTTGCCTGGCTAGTATAGGCTTGTTTCAGTTCAATGTTCTCAGGGCCTCCTGTTTGTTGCTTATGACTGTGAGTGTCCATGAAGCTGGTGGCCATTTTGTGGTGGCAGTTATACGTGTGCTGCTTTTGCCATATAGGCCTGCAAGTGTTTCCTTTGTTCCTTTTTGGCCTAGGCGTATTGTTGTTGTGGGCCTGGCCATGTGGCTGGTGGCCATTTTGAAGCCAGGCAGTGTGCTTTTGCCATAGGCCTGCATTGTCTGTCTTAGCTTTCTTGTTGTTGTTGGGGTCCTGGCCATGTGGCTGGTGGCCATTTTGAAGCCAGGCAGTGGGCTTTTGCCATAAGCCTGTAAGTTTGTGTCCTAGTCTGCCAACAGGCCTTTCATCCAGTAGGCCCAGAGGTAGTCATGGGTGCATGAAACAACTATTTCTGTGTTTTCTGTTGACTTTAAACATTATTTAGGGCATGGATAGCATTGGATTGAATAGAAAAATATATTTTTGGGGGGTATTTCACTTTTTTGGCAAGTGTTAAATAAATGCCTTTTTGTGTGTGGTGTGTTTGTTGTGTACCTTGCACACATTGTTTAGCCATGTGGATTTTCATTTTTGCAATTATTATTGCTTTAAAGCAGTGTTGTTTAGCAAATCATGCCTCCTTTGCCTGGCTATTATAGGCTTGTTTCAGTTCAATGTTTTCCAGGCCTCCTGTTTGTTGCTTGTGACTGTGAGTGCCCATGAAGCTGGTGGCCATTTTGTGGTGGTAGTTATATGTGTGCTGCTTTTGCCACATAGGTTAGCATGTGTTTCCTGTGTTCCTTTTTGGCCTAGGCTTCTTGTTGTTGTGGGCTTGGCCATGTGGCTGGTGGCTATTTTGAAGCCAGGCAGTATGCTTTGCCATAGGCATGCATGTCTTTCCTATGTTCCTTTTGTCTTACTGCTTCCATTAATCCCCTTTGCCATCTACAGTTTCCTAAATGATTAATGCCAAACAAACAGGTTCCACTTCCATTACATTTGTATTTGTGTTTTTATTCTTCTTCTTTCCTATCCATCCTGAGTGTATTGTACACAGTATACCATGGAAGCCCTTGTTGTCAAAGTCTCACAAATGGCTGCACTGTTATGTGTTTTTTTGTAACTTAAACTGAGTTAATACAATTTAATAATATATAACACTAACAAGTGTGAGCACCACACTAAGTTTTATATATATTATATTTGTGTATTTGTACTAGTAGTAATTGAACAACAACAACAAATGCAACATTTGACTGATGTTCTTCTCCTGGCTGCTTTGCTTTTAGGTGCACAAAAAGACAGATGAGGAGGTGTCATCATCAACCATTGTACTGCCAGACAGACGTCCTGCTGCGCACGTCACGTGACGTGTGGCCGCAGACATCATGCAACTTGTGCAACAGCATCCTGCTGACATCTGAAGAAGATAGCCCCAAAGAAAGTTACCAAGTTTAGCAGTACCAAGACAGTTGCCAGTGAGAAGCAGGAACAGAAGAAGGATGTGGCACATGCCAAGACTGGTGTGTCGCCCAATTTGTTTTTTGGGGAAAAAAAACTGACACATGCAGCAGTGTTGTCCGGTGGGGACTAAGCTGGGAGCAGCACCTGAACATCAGCGGGCCCGCCCCACCAACCTAGGCCCAAGCCCATGAGTGTGGCAAAGGTAGCCAGTCTACTAACTAGCAGTGATGTTGAAATGTCATTAACACAATGTAGTACCCAAGCAACGCAGGCAGAAACTCAGCAGATAACAACAGCCACAACAACAGCTGCAACAACAGCCACAACAACAGCCTCAACAACAGCCGGAACAACAACCGCAACAACAGCCACAACAACAGCCACAACAACAGCCGCAAAAACAGCTGTAACAACAGACCATTATAATAGTTGTTCCTCCTGAAGTAGGGGCAGTTCAGGAAATCAAGCTTCCTGCAGATGAAGAGGAGCAAGCCACTCTTTCAGAAGATCCATTGTCTTCCAGATCCCCAGCAAGGAAAATGAGGGTTAGTCCATCAACTTCTTCTTCAAGCTCCTCTTCTGATGATCTAGATGCCACTTGGAATCCACCAGCTCCGTCTGAGAGCGATGCAAGCCACAAGACAAGGCTACTGAAAAGGAAGGTTCCAGAAAGCCTTAGAGTTATGGAGGTTGGTGTAGAAGAGGAGGATGATGACGAGCCAGTCATCACGAACATCACTCCCGGCCCAGCGGAGATGGAGACCAACATTATTACCCATTCCAAACTCACTGTGAGGGATGTAGCACAGATAACACCAAGACAGGTAACATCACTTCCAGCTTCCATATTTGTATTTGCTAAGGCCCGGCAGGTACCTACATCAAGCTCAACCACCACCTCAGGTAGTGGTACTGTAAGTCCATAGAGTCAAATTCCACCCCCGCCCTCCAGTTCATCTAGCATTGAAAGTGGCACCTCCAGCAGCACTAGAAAGTACACCTCCCCAGTTTGGGACTTGTTTTCGATTGGCAGTACGGAGGAGAACATTGCTATATGCTCAATTTGTCGAGACGCTCTTAGGTAGGGTAAGCTTGGAACAAACTATGGTACCAGAGGCCAAGCAAGTCCTCTCAAGAAACACCACAGGATCCAGTGGGAAGCTTACCTAGTTCACTTACAAAAAAGTAAAACTGCACCCATTGCTTTTGGTATGAATGAAAGTAGAAGAAGATATGTTTGCGGTGGAAGGTGAACAAGAGGGAGACATTTCTAGCCCTGTCCCCAGCAGTGTAATGGTACCGCCCACTTCCTGAGCAACATCACAGTGGCACTGTAATGAGAAGAGGCATACTTGGAGTCAGACTAAGACACCAAGGCAACCGAGTACTGCAATGAAAACAAGTGCATTGTCGTAGAGCCTAACTGGGTACAAGAAGACAGCTGCACCACAAAGGAAAATAATCCAGCCTACCATTGATAGCATGCTTTGGTCGGAGGGGCAGTATGAGCGCAACTACCCAATGGTATGTTTGTACAATACGAAGCTGGCTAAAAAGTAGGCGCTGGACCTTCTCACTTTTTCTTTTGTGGAAAGGATGGGTTTCCTTGAATTTGAGTCAGCCGTCTGCCCTAAATGGAAGGTTCCCAGACGGTCCTATTTTGCCAGAGTTGCTGTTCCAGCACTACATCATGATGTGCTGGAATTGCTTGGACAATCTTTGCAGCATAGTGCTGTTCACAATATCCACCTGACAACAGACATGTGGACCATTTGCCAAGCCATTGATTACATGTGCATCACTGCATACTGGATCTCTTTTGTGGAGGGTGGAGAAAAGATATCTGAATCAGGTGCTATTGACACTGCTGAGATTTCTATTGCTACACGGAAACATGCCACTGTAGCCATGTTCGCCATGGAGAAATCTCATACTGCTGCAAACATTTTGGAAGAGTTTAGCAGCAAGGTCTTTGAATAGCTGCGCCCAAGATGATTTTACATTGGTTTTGTTGCCACGGACATTGGCAGCAATGTACTTAAGGCCATGGAGGATGGTGACTATTTCAGGGTCCCATGTTTGGCACACTGCATTAACCTTATTGTTCAAGACTTTGTGAAAAAAGAAGCCATAGTCAACAACTTAATGACCACCAGTCCAAGAATATGAACACATTTCAGCCATTCTTTTAAAGCCCGGAATATAGAATGTCAGACAAAGCACTCATCCAGGAGGTGAAAACACACTGGAACTGAACCTATTACATGCTTGACTGTCTGTTTGATCAGTACAGACCAATCAATGAATATGGCATGCAAAGAGGGGATGCTACTGTGAAAGCCAAGACCCCTCAGATGGACCAATGGTGCCTAGTTAAATGCCTGACAGAGATGCTTCTTCCTTTTGAGGTCTTCACACGTGAAGTCAGCAAGGAGTATTGTACTATGGGCCAAGCTATCTCATTGTTGCACATGCTATAGCAACAGCTGAAGGAGGTGTCTGAAGCATACAAAGGTGGGGAGGAAAAAATGAAGCATATAACTTGGTGCAGAACTTATCCCGTTGCTTATCTGGAAATACAAGACTGCAAAATAAGATTGTATCAGAAGAACATTACATTTGTACCAGAATTCTGGATCCACTGTACAAATAGGCACTGAACAGTAAGACATTAATTACTTTTTCAGAAGTGGATGTTGCCCGGTGCAAAAGTTGGATAGCTGAGGTGACCACTCACTTTGAAAATGAACGTCTAGCAATTAAAGGCCTGCTACTCAAACCAACAAAAAGTACTGCAGCAGGGCATCCAGCATCAAGTTCCACTTCAGAGCCTGAGGGCAGTGCGTATGGCTCAGAGTGGATCACTATCAGATCCAGTAAAATTGGCACATAATTGGAATTCACAGCAAGGGATTGCTAGGTCTAGTGCTGATGCAAAGACAAAAGAGGCCAAGCAAAGTGTAGCGCCCCTAAACATTAAGCGGATAGTCCAGGCCTTTCTGGATGACCCTGTAGGTCAACATTGATCAAAACCCATTGCGGTATTGGTATGGGCAAAGGAACCAATGGCCAGTGCTCAGCAGGCTGGCGATAAACTATCTGGCTTGCCCTGTCGCAAGTGTCTCTTTTGAACGTGTTTTCAGTGCTGCTGGTGCCATTATAACAGTAAAAAAGACCAGTCTCTCACCCAAAAACATGAAGAGGCTAACCATGATCAAAATGAACCAGCACTTTATACCACCGAATTACACAAAACATAAATCAACGCAGGAAGATGAGGACAGCGGCTTAGGTGACGGACGTAGTGTGTTAGATGATTACCTACTTCTGGTTGGACCCCCAGAGTTTGAGTATGAGCTATACTTCCCTGACAGCTAGGCTTGAACTTCTTACTTTCTTCCTTCCTTATTTACTTTTATTATTTGTGTGTGTCTGTCTTTCTGGGTTGAAACTTCAAATCACAACAAATCCATCACCACTGTCTTGTAGTCTTTTTATTGCCATAATGGCGGTGCGGCTGCCTGCATAAGTCCACTACTCAGAGTCCTGCTTCTCCATCCTCCTGGCTCACCCTAAATCCATATCCCTCAAGCCAGAAGATAATCATTGCATGTTGAATAATATGTTGCCTCGTTGAGCCCCTCCAAAAGAAGTGGAACATGATGACTTCTGTAGCTATCTTCCTTTGCGAGCCGAGAGAGGCTGCCCCTTAACTTAAGATGAGAAGGAAGTTGAACAGGTATTGAATGATGGCATGCATTAGACGCTGACTCTGAGAGTGATTGGTGTTTTTGTTGTTGTTGTTTGTTGTGCATGAAGTGAATTCTTATTATTTAATCTACACATAAAAGTAACTCAAGTCAATGTTTCCCTTCTTGTTGTTTAATAACAAAATTGTACTTCTACTGCAGATTGATCCATTGCACTGCACACTTATGATGGATTAAACCCAGATCAGTTGACTGGGGGTGAGTGTTTGCAATGTTCAACACTTTGTCCATTATTCCCTTTGGTTTTGCTTGGTTCGCCGTACGTTGGCAGGGTATGCCCAGATGTGGGTCCTTTGCTCACTTTGCCACTGGATTCAAGCTAGCCTGGCTGATGATGGCTGATTAGCCAGAAAAAGGTCCCAGGATGCTTGTTTCCGGGTCAGGAAAGACATGGCTTGGCAGTTCGAGCTGGACTGTTCCCATGAAGCACAGGGTTACACTGGTTTGCATATGACCATGTCTGAACTAGGGTTGCGGAGTGAGCTAAACAATGATGATTGATTAAACCCAGATCAGTTGACTGGGGGGTGAATGCTTGCAATGTTCAGCACTCCATCCATAATTCCCTTTTGGTTTTGCTTTGTTTGCCCCAAGTTGGCAGGGTATGCCCAGACGAGGGTCCCTTGCTCACTTTGCCACTGGATTCAAGTTAGCCTGGCTGATGAGAGCTGATTAACTAGAAACCGGTCCCAGGTTGCTTGTTTTTGGTCCAGGGAAGACATGCATTGGCAGTTCGGGCAGGACTGTTCCCATGAGGCACAGGGTCAGACTGATTTGCATATGACCATGTATGCACTAGGGTAGCGGAGTGAGCAAAAGAATGATAATCGATAAGTATGGGCGAATTTTGCGGATTTGCGGTCCGCAAAATCTCGCGAAATGGCAAAAAATCTGTACGTCTGCGGGAAAATCCGCAAACTCGCAGATTTTCACAAATATATACTCGAGTTCTGTTTCTACTGGCTAGTAAGTGCTAGCTCGTTGGGTAAATGTATAGTGCTTTTTCTACACTGCAGCTGCGTAAAGGGCCAGAAGAGTCTCCAGTGACCATGTGTGTCTGTAACTTGGTCCCTCGATTGAGCTGTCCATCATAGTGAGGAAAGAGCTCAAAGACATTGCATACCCTAGTGTGTTTGGGGCGGGGCCAAACGGATGGGGCTTCTATGCGAGTTCACATGCCTCTTGTTTATAAAGGGTCAGAGACCGATCAGAGCAGCAGATGAGAAGGAAGCAGCCTCCTGGTCACAGGAAGAACACGGTGATAGGGCTTGAGAAACTCTTGGATGCAAAGACTTCCATCAAGGATTACATACAATTGTAGATGGTAGATATAGGGAGGAAGCACACCTGCCTAGCCTTGACCGTGCTCACTTGTTGTTTGGGCTGATTATAATGCGTTACTGAATTTGAGCTTCAACTTGGGCACCTCATTTATTTATATCTGTAAGTGCTTCCTGTTGAGGTTTAATTTTTGTGACAGGAGCATCGTGCCAGAATGAATCCTGCCTGCATATTTATCCACGAAGATGCCACTGTGTTATGCCATACCTCTACTCAACTGGAGTGCTTTCTACTGGCTAATCAGTAAGTGCTACCTCATTGGGTAAATGTGTAGTGCTGCGTAAAGGGCCAGAAGATTTGTCTCCAGTGACCATGTGTGCCTTTAACTTTGCCACTAACAAACAATTGGTTCTGTTGGGTGGTAACAATATTGCTTTAGGCAAGGCTGAGAACAGCTCAAAAACACAAAACAAGCAAAACCTCTCTGAAGCAAAGTTTTTATATATATTAAAAACAAGGGTAAACAATATATTGGAATTACTTCATTCCACTACATTACCAATATATACTTCAAATTCGTGAATAGTGATTGTGGTGATCAAAGTGACTAGTGCAATGCATATAGTGACACTTATATACAAAACATGTATTTACAATAAAACCACAGGGGGGAGAGAAAGGGGAGGGAAAATCGAAGTGTTTTCTGTCGTTATAAAGCCAGTATTATAGGGTAAATGTTCCAAGGAAAACAAATGGTTAATGTCCAAGTTCCTGGAGTTATCTTGGCCAGAAAAGAGCGTCGACGTTTCGACCCTAATTGCGCCCCAGTTGGTGGTCGCGGCGGGTCTTTATCAAGACAGGGGGGAGGGGGATGGGTCAAATGATGGTTATATCCAGAAGGTAGCCCGTTAATCAACCTTCGATGCAGTGTTAATCCGCCGTGAATTGCAGCGGTCCCGATATGAGCGCCAAACTAAGCAGTCCGTGAAACTTGCTTAACTTTGCCACAGCGCCAAAAGGCACCGAGGTCCCCTGAGTGAGCTGTCCATCATAGTTGGGAAAGGGCGGGAAGACGTTAAATCCGCCCGCTAGCGGATTTGTGGATTTTTTGGCAATTTCGTGAGATCTGCGGATCGCAAGCGGAACGGATTTCGCGCCCATACTTAATATTGGATTAAACCCAGATCATTTGACTGGGGGTGAGTGTTTGCAATGTTCAACACTCCCTCCATCATTCCCTTTGGTTTTGCTTTGTTCACCCTAAGTTGGCAGGGTATGCCCAGACGTGGGTCCCTTGCTCACTTTGCCACTGGATTCAAGCCAGCCTGGCTGATGACAGCTGATTAGCCAGAAACCGGTCCCAGGATGCTTGTTTCCAGTCCAGGGTAGACATGGCTTGGCATTTCTGGCTGGACTGTTCCCATGAGGCACAGGGTCAGGCTGATTTGCATATGACCATGTCTGAACTGGGGTGGCGAAGTGAGATAAAGAATGATGATGGATTAAACCCATATCAGTTGACTGGAGGTGAGTGCTTGCAGTGATCAACACTCTGTCTATTATTCCCTTTGGTTTTGAGTTGGACAACACCATGATAATGGCCACAGTGACATAATATTTTCGCAGTCACTCAGTAGGATTGGTGCAGATTGATGGACTAAGTCAGGGCGTTTCATGAGTGGCAGAAAAGGTAAACAAGTCAAACACAACCACAGCGGATCTACATGTGTGTAGTGGTGGAGTCTAGTCAGTGTAGCTGTACGACTGACAGCGATGCTTTGATTTAGTCACTTAATTTGGAAAATGCTATGTTGCTGTATATGTGCTGCTTTGTCTGTCTGTCAAAACGTAAGCTAAATGGAGGTTGGGTCACAGGTGCAATGGGCCTGCTCTGTCCTGTTGTTATTGTAGGTTAATGCTGGAAACTGAGTAGACATAATGTATCCAATGCATGGCGCCTCAGAAAGTGTTCTTGTTGCACTCCGCCATAATTTATTCATTTTTTTGTCCTTGATTTTTCAATATCCCTTTTGTTTTTCCATCTACAATTACAGGCTGCCCTTACCCTGTGCTATACTGGGAAAGAGAACTCACACTTACCTTACCAATCTGCATCCGCCAGGCACCCGAGATTGATGAACGGAGCGTCCACGGTTGGGAGGACCAAGAGGAATGCTGAGATGCAACTCCCCAATTTGACCAGGATAACATACAGTAACAGTATCAACATTCATCATCTTTTGAATAATTTGATTTATTTTGTATCTTCCAATGTTACGACTGTGCGTTGTTATTATTATGTTTGCTCTGTGTTAACCTATAATTCATCCCTACAGCTATTTTTTAATTTTCTTTGCTATCTTTAAAAGTAAGCCTGGCACAACAGAACAGAAACTGTATGCAATGAGGGAAGACAGGCAAGGCAAATTGCATAATATACTGCTGCCCTGTGCTGTCTCATTGTCTAGCAGTAGCTAGTTAGTTATCATTACCCATCTACTCATCATCATCATGCATGCATTTGCTTTTTCTCCCTTAACAGATTTATGGATATGGTTATCTGCCAAGATTGTGTTGTGCTGTTTGTCCATGCGTAGCATTTTTCTTTGTCAAACCTTTCCCAAACCCCCCTTCACAACCATACATCAAACCCTAACCCTCTTCCCTAGGGCTGTGTGATTTATATTGAGGTGTGACTAAATTAATTGTACACCAATAATTGATCACACGCTTGCTGGGGCGGATGTGGTGAAAGCAACACTAATTCAATTTCAGAGCGAGTATCTTCTTCGCTGCCCATCCATGCTCAGCGTGTTTAAATTGCAAGTAAATTTTTTTTCCAAAGGGACCTAATCCATCATAATTCATTTCTGGCATCGATTGGATTAATCAACATCCCCCTAAACAGCACTAAGGGTTTCGCTTGTGTTGAGTGACTTGGCGCAACTATATTTTGTAACTTGTTATACTAGGCTATCCCCACACCCTTTACGCTTTGTTTACTTTGTTCTACTACTCCTCCCAGAGTCTCTCTCAGGCGACTGACTGTCTCGTTTTCTTTTTTTGCAAATGCAACTGCCAATGTCTACTGCTATCACCACAACCATGTCATCTCCATTCTCTTGGGAAACCAAACCAACATCGTCATGCAGCCATCGCTGTGCCTAACTTAAACATCAATCTCAGGTAAGAAAACAAGTTTGGGGGAGGTTTAATAATGGCCTAGGAGGAGTGACTGACAATACTAGAAGGACAAGTCACTCAGTGAGGTGTACCACATCTATCTGTTTGTGAGTTATAAAATCGGCAGATTATTTAAATCAAACACTGGCTGCGGCCCTAAAGCAGCAAGGAAGGAAACCATGTGAGATTAAACAGTAACCCCCCTCACAAAACAGTAGCACATTGTGCTATGTTTAAGTATAAATATAATTTAATACCCTAACAAAAATTAACTATGCAAAAAAATCCCACAACACCTAATCCACCCCACTACCTAACCCCAACCAATGTCCAAAATGAGAAAGTCAAAAGGTAACCAATGTCCAAAATGTCCATAATAAAGCCAAATGCCCAATCCTCACCCACTCAATTTCTTTTTTAAAAAGGGGCAATCCAACAGGGTCTCTTATCGGCGGGAACTTCAGATTTCCCTCTCCAGGACCTTTAACTTCCTCTTCAGCTCCTCGAGATGTGCATTTCGGAAGAGCATGCAGTGCATATATGCGCTGCAGTTTCATCCACGGGGCAGCAGTGCTGGATGTTGAAGTGCGGCAGCGGGCGGCTGCCTGCTCGTGGCAGCATATCTCTGGAGAGGCCTTGCTGGGGCCCGGGGCATTGTAGGAGGCTACAGCTGCTGCCACCTCCTCCTCCTCCTCTGCCAGAACCAACAGGCAACGGTATTCTTTGCAGATGGCCTCCAACATCCGGCGCCAGGCCATGGCTGCCAACTCCTTCCTGGTTGGTTTGGCTTGGGACGGAGGAGCTGTATCAAGAAATAAAAAAAGACTGTATCCAATACTCTTTACAAAACAGTAAGACAAAATGTATTCAATGCATTGTGGCACAATAGCACTACCAAGCCCAGTACATAACATTTGTGGTATGTATCTATCCTCCCACTTCCTCAGCCTCTAACATTTGTGGGAGTTTCAGGCATTATACTAGCATTATGGACTCAAGTTTCAAGTTTCAAGTTTATTTTATTTATGATTTCGGAACTCAGATGAGATCCACATAAAAATTTGAACAATTGGATACATTTACATACAATCATTGGTCAAATACAAAATAGCAATATACATTTCCGACTTTTTAATATAAGACTAAAAAAGTTTTTAAAAAGTTAAAGATTTTATAGCAAAACATTTCATCGGGGAGATTATGAATGGCATCAAGAAAGTAAATAGCAGAGAAAATACCTAATTGAAGACAAATAGGTCTCAGCCACTTGGGCCTAAACGCAAGTAAAGCCGGGCACACAAGAAGAACATGATTAATATCTTGAATAGAATTATTACAAAGATCACATAAAGCTGAAGAGCTATACCATCTGGACATAAAAGAATTCAACAGAAGTAGATCCTGCCTCAATATAAAGAAGAATCGCCGTACCCCATGGTGGAGATTCCAGGTGACATATGGTTGGGCTATTCTTATTTGGCAGGAATCTATGGCCAGATGGACGCCTTTTTTCAAAGTACGTGATTCCTTGTCCAACCTGAAGCTTAATTCCCAAGAGGCCGACTTCAGGATGGATTTCAACTGATGTGTTGATAAGGTAAATACAACCAATTCATTAAGTTCAAGGAGATCAACTGCAGTTCTAAAAAATGTTACCATTGTCGAATATTCTTTAAAGTTTCCAAGCAGCTCAGTTTTTATGATATTTCTTAGGGTGCCTGGGTCCCCCTGCGCAATATTAAAAAACCAGCGCACTAATCCCGCTAAACCTTGAACCCAACTACTACGTAGGCCAAATTCCAGTCTAAGTGCGGCTGGAGAGCACGCAGTATTAACCATAGTGAGACTACGCAGAATTTTGCCTTCCGTAGAGTTTAAGAAACCCCAAGTTTTTACATCTACTATTTCCATGCCATATAATAATGATACAGGAATTTTTTAACGATATACCTCCAACAAGATAGCAAAGTGCCGTCTGCCAGTAGCCTTATAAAGAGAGTCTAGACTTTTAGCTTGAATAATTGTTTTCCGCGTGTTATTGGCTATGTGAGCCTTCTCACTTAAATTGCCCGTAACAACTTTTCCGAGGAAGACATAAGATTGTACCACTTCTAATCTTTGTCCACCTACGGACCATGGGAAATTCGCGTCTTTCAACTTTTTTCTACCCGTCATGCACATTACTTTGCTTTTTGAGACTTTTATCTTCAGGTGGTGTGCTTCGGCATATTTATGAAGAGCGTGCAGACGTTTATTTAGACGTTTAGGTGTTAAGTCTAGAATCAGTATATCGTCTGCATATATTAAACAAACTATTGGAACACCCCCCAATATCGGAGCTATTCCTTCACTTACAGACAAAATGTGGGGAAGATCGGTTATGTAAAGGGAAAACAATAAAGGGGCCAATAAGCAGCCTTGTTTTAACCCATTAGCTGTTGTGATTACTTGGGAGAGACCTCTTTCCCCACCTAACAATACTCTGCAGTAGGTTTCCGAATGTAGGGCTCAAGTTAACTCCAGAAGAGTAGATGGCATGCCAAGGTTTGATAATTTCCTCCACAGCAAAGATCTGTCTACTTTATCAAATGCTGTGGAGAAATCTATAAAGGCGTCATAAACTCTCCCTCCACGAATCTTAACATATTTCTCTGTTATGACCTGCAATGCCGTCAAATTATTTAGAGTGCTATGTCTCTGCCTAAACCCAGTCTACTCAAAGGGCAAAATTTCATCCCTAGACACCCAGTCATGAATTAATTTAAGAATACATTTTGTAAAAACCTTGCCTATGGCATCCAGAAGGGCAATTTGACGATAGTTTTGAGGCGTATTACGTGCTCCCTTCTTAAAGAGGGGGACTAATATGCTCCCTCTCCATGAGGGAATGACAGTTTTACTAGAGAAACAAAAGTTAAAAACTGGGAAAAGAATTTTACTCCACATCTTACTATGTTGTTTTATAACAGAGATGGGGAGCTCATCCGGACCCATTGCACCAGAAGAGCGCAGGCCCTTAATCGCTAGTTCAATGTCCTTTTCGGACGGTGGTCCGTAAAGAAAGTTATCCACTTGTGATCTACTGTTTTCATGGACCCTTCCATTACTAGCATATAACTTCTCGATATACTCAACCCAGATATGCTCTTCGATGGGGATTGGCAGAGGTCTAAATCTTAGTCAACAGCCCTCCCCAATTATTGACCAGAATATCCTAGCTTGACCCTTATATGCTGCCTCACGGAGTCTAATCCAAAGTGCATCTTCTTTCCCCCTTTTTAATTTAGCCTTCATCCTATTCCTCCGTCTTCTCAATAGGACGATTCTGTGATATCTTTCGGGGTTATATAGAAGGTATTGCTCCCTTACCCTTACCAATTTATTTATTTCAGTGTTAAGATAACGAAGACAGCTAGGGGCTGCTTTAGGATTTTTTACAGGTGAGGGTTTCTTTGCCATTGAAATTACTTTATTCAAGAAGTCAGTAAAACATATTAATTCACATCCATCCCAGTGAGCCAAATTCTCTACAGCAGTCTCTAAAATGCTCGTCAAACCCTCAATGGCCTTAAAATTCCAGTTACATCTCCCAGAATTGACTCCAAAATTTACCAGTTCACTATTTATGTGCCGCGTATCCACAGCAGATAGATTTACATTTACAGAAATTGTAAGTACCTTGTGATCGCTAAGTTCTGTATCCATTACCAACAGATCTTTCAAAAGATAAAAGGAAGTGCTATCCACTACCACATAATCAAGAATAGATTCACTATTATCAGATTTACCATTGTTAGATTTATGTGTGAAATTAGCCGGAATATCAGAAGGAAGCCTTCCATTTATTATAATGCAATCTGCCTCTAATGATTCCTCAAGTAGTAATTTCCCTCTCTTGTTGGTCTTGATATTACCAGGGAATAAAGCTTGTGGAATATGTAGTAACTCCTCCTTAAATTTATTTCTAAACAACTCTAGGCTACAATTAGAAACTTTACAATTAAAATCCCCTAAAAACAGTATGTGAGGGGGGAATTCAGAATCTAAAAGATTCTGTATGAAGGAAAAAACCTTTTTTAGACCAACATTAAAACAAGCATCTGGAGGAATATAAGTATTTATCAATACCAGTCATTTTCTTGGATTTTCAGTAACGAGATTTGACAAAGTTATTGCTTGAAACAATTTATCAGGGTCTAAATAATGGGCAAAGTTCCATCTTATTTTATTCAAGAGTAGACAAGCTACTCCACCCTTGGCATGGCCTCTCCTGGAGGGGATGCCATTGCCGTCCAACACATAATATTCCTTTACCGTAGAACATTTTTCATCAACCCAAGTCTCCTGGAGACAGATCACATTTGCTTCTAATGTATGTAAATAAATACATTTTTCAGGACTGTTTTTTATTCCTGCTGTGTTCCATGAAATTATTTTTAAATCAGTGTTAAAGACAGGAATACGGTTTAGGAATAGAGGTAGATTTGCTTGACAGAACACCTGGCAACCAATTCCATTTATGACTTTCTTCTGCTGGGTTTGGTTGACAAGGGACAGGGCTTTTGTAAATCACATACCTTTCATTCCTTGAAATACAAATGTTTAATTCGTCAGTTTTTGAAGACCAGTCTGTGTTGCCTGAAGTTACAACAGGGAATGATGGCAGGTTTATACGACTATAACATCAAACAGGTAAATGGAGGGTCCCAGGGAATATTTAACGACCACACAGTCACAGCCCCCTTAAACATAATCTACATAACAAAATAAATAACTGTGGGACAACTGTGTGTCTAAATGTGTCGAGATGACTCAAGGTGTACTCTTTGTGTATTAGTAGAGCACACAACAGGATATCACACTGTTTGGGAAGATATCCATCAGTTACTTTTCCTTTGCCGCCCTTTCATCATTTGAACCACTTCCAAAAGTGGAAGATCTTTGTTGTTGCCACCTGTTGTGAGAATGGCTACTGTTGTGAAATTAAGGGTGCAAAGGTACAATGGTATTAGTAACTGAAAGAAGTGCAAGAAAGGATTGTGAGAACAGAAGAAAAAGTGCTCTATGATAAAATTGAATAGTGAACGCAAAAATACTTTATTCTGGTGCCGTTCACTTCCAAGACTAAAACCAATTCAGTGCAAAATTGCCAGTGAGTAAGCCTAATAGTCACTAGCCCGATGTAATGGTCGACATGTTTCTGCGGTAGTTTAAAGATCCCAATATATCTCCCGCTTCTTCAGGACCTATGTCTTTTGCTACTGCTCCTTAGTGAAATAAAATTTGTTTTGATACAGATATCACCTGTTCAAACCTGTTGAGTCCTCCTTTAACGCAAGAGGAACGTGTCTCTCCTCGCCTGGCAACAGCTCAGGAAGATAGTGCACTGCTCTGCCCGTCGGTACACTCTGCAGCCATCTGGGCTATCTTCCTGAGCTGTTGCCAGGTGAGGAGAGACACGTTCCTCTTGCGTCATACTCGAGTCATGATGCAGACTCACGTTAGTTTTCTTTATCACTATCTGCAGGAGGGGAAGCTCATAATTTTCTATTACGGGTGGCACTGGCCATACTCTCGCTGTTACATTGAGGGCAACTGCTCAATTTCACTTTCACCCTGCCCTAAGTGACTACTACAATAAGGCAGATGATATCTGATCCATGGGATGACATGAGGTACTTTGTTTTGATCGATTGTGTAATCACTAACCAGCCGATAGGCCCACCTTGGCAGGCTGGCAGACACAGTCGAAAATAAATTAACAAAGGTAGGGAGTCAGAGGAAGGCGCTTGATAACTACATACATACACAATATATATATATGCTGGGCTTGCAAACTTCTGTGAGTCAAGGGAGAATTCTGAAAATACAACTTATATTCTCCTCGGTTTTGCTACTCTGGTGCAGTTTTTTTTTACATTCTCTTCAAACTATAACTCTTCATCCAGTGACACTCTCCACCTGTGCTATTTATGATGAATACCATCCAGGAATCCATCCATTCAAAGTAAACTTCAAACATTCTTCTTAATCTCTCAACAAACCTTAGTTTTAATTTTTTTATGTAATTTAATCCATGATGATCTTTTTAATAAACCCTATATAATTGAAACCCTATATCCCTATATAATTGAAAGCATGACTGCACTTGCAGTTCTTCTGTCAGATAATAATTTTAGCCTATGTTGGCTTTTCTAAGATATATTATGTTTGTGAAGGCGCAACTGTACTTTCTGCCTATAGTCTTACTCAGATGATATAATGACTTTATCTGTGATAGCATCTTGTAATGAACCTTATGCATTTGATTGCAAGATAATACTTTCAGTCCTCTTTGTCAATGTGAGACCTGTCATCCTTAGGGTGGTCAGTCCTCAAGTGTTTTACCTCTCCTCCATTTTTCTGAACTTATTTTTGTTTGCCTTAGGACTTTGGGCACCTTACCTCTGATAACCAGTGCCAAAGTGCTAGTGCCCCCTGCCCAAAAACATGGTTAAATTTGCTCATACCAAATAGGCATATTTAATTTACTTATAAATCCCTTGTAAGGTGGTAAACCAGGGCCTGTAAATTAGATGCCATCAGTGGGCTTGCAGCACATATTGTGCCACCCACTTAGGTAGCACTGTAAAACATGACCCAGGCATGCCATTTCAGGCTGAATGCAATTTTAAATGCCATGTCGACTTGACATTTAAATTCCCTGGCCAAGTCTTAAACTCCTCTTTGTTAAGCCTGGGGGTCTCTAATTGACAATGGTATACACCTTTGACCAAATAGGGACCCTTGCTTCTAAGTCAGGGAAAGGGGATTACCCTACTGGATAACCCCTGCTCACCCCCTTGGTAGCTTGGCACGAGCAGACAGGCTTATCTCGGAGGCAGTTTGTTAAGCATATGTGAATACACACAGTAATAAAGTGAAAAAACTACAAATGGACACCACACAGGTTTTAAAAAAATAAGTATTCTTTATATAGACCTAACACAAGACCACCAACGACAAAAATCCACATTACTGTACTTAAAATTAACTTCATGATGGTAGAAGTTGCTTCATTAAAGTTGATGATAAATGCGACAAAGTTCTCACAAAAGTACCTGGATGCATAACGCAAACAAACAAAAGGTTTACATGAAGGGAGATGCGTTGGTTCCTTGCTTCGGGGAGATGATGCTTCACGCCTCAATGCTTGTGCAGAGTAGGGAAGGCGTCTCGATCCTTACCGGAGAGGAGGTGATGAGTAGGTTCTCGTGATGCATTCCGGTTGCGATGCGACAAGATGGTGCCTCGATATGATGCGATGATTCGGTGCATTGTGATAAGATGGCACCCTTGATGTGACAACGTGAAGACGAGCCGTACATGCCCAGTGGCCGTGTGGCAAACTCTGTAGCTTTGGAGCCACGACAGGCCCTGCAATACACTTCTCCGGTGATGCGACGGCGACCTTGCGGCGGCGACACGCTTCTCCGGTAATGCGTCGGTAACAGCTTTGACGAAGGCACGCTTCTCTGGTGATGCGGCGGCAACCTCTGCGGCAGCGACACACTTCTCCAGCAATGCGACGGCAACAGCTGCGACTGCGACACGCAGGCTTCTGCAGACTAAATTCCCAGCAAGGAAATTCAGAGTGGAGCTGGTGGTGAAGTCTTTTGTCCCTGAGACTTCAGCAGGAGGCAAGCACAAATTCAAGCCCTTGGAGAAAAATTCTGCAAGATGATGAAAGTTCTGTTAAAAAAAATCCTTCTCCTTTCCTTGGCAATAAAGAAACCACTGCAGGCCTACCCAGCAAACAGCACACTGACAGAGGGGCAGTCTAAACTCCTGCAGAATACTTGGTTCTTCTCCTTGGGAAAAGGTCCCCCTTGTTTCCAGAAGTGATCCAAAATCTTGGGGTCTGGGTCCCCATATTTATACTGCAAAATCCTTTGTCCTCTGAAGACAGAGGGTCCTTTGCCTAGTCCAAACAAGTTTTGGTCAGTCCTGGTGCACTTTGTTGACCAGACTCCTTCTTTCCTTTCACAGTGCAGGGCAGGGACATCAGACATACCACAGGAGGCGGAGCCAGCATTGTGGAGGGAAGGCACAGCACTATTCAGGTCCCTGGTGCAACTCCTCCCACCGATCTAGATGCAGATCTCTCAATTCAGCACTGTGCTGACTCACCCTGTCTCCTGGAATCCCCCAGCCCCTGTCACTCAAACTCCAGACAATGAATACACAACCTAGCAGAGGCAGGCTTGAATAGTTAGCAAGAAAATACCTACTTTCCAAAAGTGGTCATTTCAAACACAGAATGTTAAAAACAAACTTCACTAAAAGATGTATTTTATCATTCTGAGTTCAGGCATACTAAACTCGAATTTCTACCTAGTTCCCTGAGTCAGTTATGATTATAAGACTTAATATTCAAACTGCCCATTCTGGCCTATGGGGAACAGGTAGCCTTGCAATAGTGAAAAACGAAAATGGCAGTAATTCACTATTAGGACATGCCACACACACCAGGGCATGTCCTACCTTATCCATACAATGCACCCCACCCGTAGGCCTACCATAGGGGTGTCTGCTATGAAGAAATGGGAAAGTTAAGGGACTGGCAAGTGGGTGCACTGGCCAAGTCGACATGGCAGTACTAGACTGCACACAGGCTCTGCAATGGCAGGCCTGAGACACACTTTACAAGCTGCTTCTGTGGGTGGCACAACCAGTGCTGCAAGCCCACCACCAGCATTTGATGTACAATCCCTGGGCAAATATGGTGCACTGTACTAGGGTCTGACAAGTAAATAACCCAATCATGGAGTCACTAATCAATTCATCAATTTAACATAGGGAGCACTTGCACTGTGGCAGTGAATAACAGTGGCACAGTGCCCAAAACATCTAACCAGCAAGATGTATCAAAAACAGAGGAGGCAATCAGTAAAAATGGAAAGGAGACTCATGACAATGATACCAGGTCTAACACTCTTCAATTAGATTTAAGTCACCCCTAAGGTAGGACCTAGATAGCCCCATAGGTCAGGGTGCTGTATAATTTAAAGGTTGGACATGTACACTTATGATTTACATATCCTGGTAGTGAAAACCTCCTAAATTTGTTTTTCACTATTGTGAGGCATATCCCTCCTATAAGATTACATTGGGGGTTCCTAAATACATTTATTGAGCTAAAATTTCCAAATGGGAGCTCGTGGCTATATCCTTTTTGTTGTCTATGGCATTATAATAATAAACCCTCTTTAATGATGAAGTCATATTTTATAGCAATTTTGAAAATGGCACTTTGAGTAAGTTGGCATTTTCTTGTTCTTAGCCAGTTGTGCCTGTAACCTGTGTTGGGTCACATGACTGGGTGTAGCTGACAGTTAGACTTTGCAAATTCCTCCCAGGCAGTAACACAATAGAGGGACTGGGTGAATCTGTGTGGGTCATGTGTTCTGCCTTCACACAAAGAGCCTAACAACCTTGCATTACAACTTCAGCCAGCTGGGAGTCAGGGTAGGGGAGGCTGGAAATTTCATGAACTTTAAAGCCACTGTCTAGAAGCTTCTCCCACCTTACAGAAGCATTTAAAAGAAGGACATCAGACATCAACTCTTAAGTAGTCTTGCGGACCTGTGGATACTCTGCCAGGAAGAAGGACTGCCGTGCTTCTACAAGGATTGCCACATTACTGGACTGTTGTTCTAAAGAAACTGCTGTCCCACTGTGCTCACCTGCTGTCCTCCTGCTTTGGGAAGAAGAACTGGACCTGCAATCTTATTTTGAACCCTGGACTCCAGAGTGACTCAAAGGGTTAGTGTGCCGTCCTCCGATTTACTCCTCAGGGATCTAAAAGGCTCAAGTTCCTGACCACAAGCGGTGCCTCTCAGGTCCTGACCTCTTGGTGTTGCTCACAGTCTCTTGAAATCATGGTGTTGGGCTCTTTGTGAACCAAAATGGGCCAGTTCAACCTAGAACTGTTCCATTTGCACCAAAAGTCAGTGTTACTCGCTGTCAGCACATCTCTGCACACAGCAAGAATTGATCTCCCATGGAGGACTGCCAACGTGAAGCAATAGCTCACCTGTCCGCCATGCCCTGCATGCTCTTTACACCATTACGACCAGCAACGCTTTTCTTTCTTCCTATGGTCCTCTCCAATGTGACTAGAACTCTTAACTCAAAAATTAAAAAGTAAATTAAAAGGTAAGCCTTCAGCGGAACTAATCAGGGACTGTCTCTAATCTGCACTCCATGCCGTCGGGCTGAATGTTTGACTTTGACCCTGTCCAGTGCAACCAGATGGCCAGGGTTGGCGGTTTCTGCTTTTAGGCGCTATTTGACAGTTTATTCTTTAAAAATTCAAAACCCCAATTCTACTTATTGGATTTTTGTCATTTTTGCCATTTAAGTCTTTTTTCAATTATTAAAGTATTCTCTATTTTTCTAACCTGTTGTGGGATCTTTTTGATGTGTTGCACAAATACTTTACACATTGCCTCAAAGTTAAGCCTGACGGCTCTGTGCAAAGGTATCAGGGGTGAGCAAAAGTTAATTTGGGGTTTGCTTGTGCGTTACCCCAACTAGGATTGTTGTTGCTACTTGACCAGGACTCAAATCATAGTCAACCGGTAATCCAATTTCCAACAGTCATATAAGATTTTCGCCTAGGAGGACTTTGAATGTTAGTATTGAGTTTTTGTAATATTTATTGTTTTCCTATTTTAATTTGGATTTGTTGATTCATATTGCCTGTATGTTTTGCTATGATTCTCAATAATCTTTGTAATATAGATCTAAATTTTTACATGCAATGATGCATTAAAGGAATTATGTATTAACGGTCTGGAAATATTTTTGCTGCTGTATTCTTTACTATATCTATATCTTTTATTAACTATTTATTTTTAGATAACAATTTTCATTTTGTACTGTACCCACACCGCTATTACTCCTTTGAAGATTTCATACAAAAAGCTATAGTAGAATCCCTAGAAAGTAGGAAAATGCCTCTTTTATTCGAGCAAGGAATTCAAATGCAGGGACTTATTCTAATAGTCGTGGAGCAGAGGCATGGCTGTAAATGGATAGCATAAAAATATGCTGTTTCCAGCCAACCAGAAGAAAATAATTACCTATTATTATAAAACACTGAAAACTTTTGAATGACATCAGACACTGCAGCTGTAATGAATTCAAAGTCAGAAGTAATCTACTTCAAAGTGTGTTATTTTTTCCTGACAGTGCCTGCCTGTTTTCATCTTTTTTACAATTAGAATGGTTACAGATCTGCTTTGCTTGTTTGAAGCTAGCGCTGTCAGAGACGGTCGACATTTCCCTGAATGAAAAAATTGTATTGCTGCAATATTAAGCCTCTGCAACTACTTCTCTTGCGCTTGTTTGGTGGTTTACTACAGATTTGGGGGTAAGGATAGATGTGCTCCTAAGAATGTCAGGACTTGTAGAAATACGACAGGAATGGAAGTGGAATTATTCCCGAACAACAATATATATTCTTAATTGTGGGTGTTCATAAAGAACATCAAATGGTTAAACTGCTTGTCGCTCGTTTATTTTTTTCTCCCAGGGGCCCAGACATGAGCGCTTTGTGCATGCATTCTCTTTTGTTGTTTTTAGAGGAACGAAAATGTAAGATACGAACTGGAAGTGATGGAGCGGAGATCTCATCTAATTGTAGGGGTGCATAATACCCACGTGTAGAATGCATTCATATATGATCATGACATTATTATTAACATGAGATATAATTGTGAAATGTATTAACGCAATAATGTGGTGTGCTTTCGTTTTTCAGTAAATGTCATGAAGAATCCACAAAGAAAATAAACGAACCTAGTAAAAAAATGTTAACATGAAGAATTCGTGTTGTGCAACTGACAGTTATATGTATATTGAATGTGCTTAGTCCCAGGAATGAAATGCTAGTCCCTGGAAACTCTTGCTTTAAACTAATAGTTGATTATATTAGCATTACTGATGCTGTTCTTTCTCACGTGTTCTTCGCAGGTGGAGGATTCATTTTTTAGGAAAAGGTATGTCTTTCTTTTAGTAAGCTAGGCAAGGAGAGAAGAAGTTACAATCATGTGTGGCTTGAGTCACTAAAGGAAGTTTATTGTGCTTCACAAAGGAGGAGGCATGGTAACCAAAGACAAATTGGATCGAATAAAAAGGTACACTGTAAATAGTGGAAAATTACCTTAAGGACTGTACCCAGAATGGATGTTGTGATCCAAACTGCACCATGGGAATGTTACCCCTGAATAACTGGTTTTTGGAATTAGGGATATCGCACAACTCTAATCTTGCCTTCAGAGACAGAACATCCTAGAACAAGCTCTGTCTTTGTAGCTTCATGCTACTTGACCTATTGACTGTGGAGAGACTTCTTCTGGAGGCTCCACGTTCGGATACCTTTTACACTTCTTCTAGAAAATGCTTATTTAGGAATGTCACTTTAGTGCTATAGTAGGGACAGATCGATACTTTTCACTCACCAACCCTTGATGCATGGACATTTGGACTCATGCTTCCTGATCTTCTGTATTCGACTTTTTGAATTAATTTTGTTGTTTATGCTGCATTGTCTAAACTGGATACACAGATTTGGCTTAATGCTAATTCCTATTTATTTTGATACACTTGCACTGAGGTGCTTCTAGTTCAGTTGTTCTTGGCTTTGTAATAAATTAACTAACCTGAAGTATGTGTCCATGGGTTATTATGTATTGAGGAGAGTTATTGGCAAATTGATTTGTTTCTCTAATGATTTTCCTCCCCCCTACACTTTCATGCTGCTAAAGAGAAACATTGGAGTGAGACTCTAGAACAGTCTAGAATTTATGGGCCTGGCCCTTTCAGAAGCATCCATCCACAATTCCTTCTCATAAGCCCCAATGTTATAAGTAGGATGGGTTTAAACTATCAAGAACCAGAAAACATTACACAATAACGAGTTGGCCTAAAGGAGATCGCTCTTTAATACAAAGAGGTCCAAAGTCATGAATGTTTTATAGTTATGGGTGGCAACTGTAGCCATAATAAGACTAAGCAAAGATAGAAGCATTAGTATATAAGTGAAATTGCTACTCCATTGACAGTGAGTGTGGTTGTGTGGGATGTGAATGTATGATGGCCGAATGAGTGGTAACGATTCAATGGTTACTTGAAAGGACATATGGTCAAAGTCCATTTTACTGTATGGTAAATGTTATTCTTTTGACTTAGTTCATTAAAAGGAAATATTTTTAGAGCGCTATTGTTTAAAATCATACAATACAGATAAAATATCAATTTAATAACGATTTGTAAAAAGTGGTAAACAAAGAAAGTTCATATAAAACACAGGTGAGTACCCACGGCTATTACTGCTTCACTACAATATCAAATGCTGCATCTCTTTATATGGCTCTAAGTTGTAAAGGAAGGTATATCTAACAAAAGGGTGTAATCCATTTTTTCATACGTATGTTATTCCATTGCATCAGAAAAAGTGCATTTTAAAAAAGAGCAAGTGCAGAGAATCTCCTTTTAAAATCAAGCAGTACCAATAAAAATATCAATTTCTTATCTATTTAAAAATAAAAAAAGGAAGCAAATTAATTTAAAAGACACAATATTACCAACGGCTATTTGTGACACATTATGATATCAAGTGCTGCAACTTTTTTATATAGCTTAATAACTTAAAGCAAAGTTCATCATGCATAATGTATATATAGATACAATTGGTATTTAAAAAGTGCGTCAAAAGGAAGTGCAAATGCGTAGTGGCAATGAGGTTGTTTTTTCAAGACTTCAAATTCGGTTTTTTCCAGCACACCTTAAAAAAAATTGTATAACAATAGCTCAACATGGGGTCCATAGATTGTAGGATTGTGATAACTGCCTGCAGGTCTGTATCCCACTTTGATTGAATGGGACTTTCAGTAATATTTTTTTTTCAATCCTTTGCAGTCAACCTTTTCCACAGTCTTCTATTGATTTTTCCTAGGAGAAGGCCGAAGCAATAACACATGAAATACTTTCTTAAATACCTTGATCACCCAGCTTCCAAATAAAGTTGGCACTTAAGTATCTTATAATCATTAAGGGCCTCATTATGATGGTGATGGGACTGCCACGGTCAGGGTGTCTGTGACAGTCCCTCCACCATTGGACCACTCAAGCCCGCCCACCGCATTATGATGGCGGGCGGATGGGCGGCTGGTGGAGAGACCGTCCAACACTAATACGACGGCCTCAAGGAGCCCGTCGGACCATCATACGAACTGTAATCCCTACATGTCCTGCACTAAAAAATCAAACAATCAACTCCTTTCACTGCAAACATTATAAATATTAGATATTTACAAAGGTGCAGGGTTCTTATTCTCAGCAACTATTTGCGCTCCGCTACGTTCCTGATTATTGCCTGTCGGGCTAGATAGTTTTGGGTAGTGGTGCCACAGGAAAGGGGTGACCCTCCCAACCCCTTAAGAGATGTTGCTCACGCAACACCTATACTTTGCGAACAATTTCCTATGCACACACAACTAAATTTAAACACTGTATAATACAATCAAAAGTCAAGTCAACAAAACAACAAAATTATTGTCCACTTCTTCTTGTTTGAGCAATTTTTTTTTTATTGCTCAAACTACAACGCGCCAGCCGTCACGTGTTTCGTCAGAGTATTGGTCGCTCTGACTCTTCAGGGCTGGAATTGAAACAAAATATATACAGTACTAAATATCCTGTCCAGAATATCCATTGCACCATTCATCTACACATGATGGATTGATGCTATACAAACTACAAATCTGCATTTTTAACGATTTTACAACTAGGCAAAACATTTGCCCAAAGAAAGGCTTGAGGAACACAAGGACCACTGATGTCCATATTTCGAAAATGTCTTCCTAGTGTATTTCATGTTAAAGAAACACACTCTCATCTCCGTGCTACTGCACACTTCACTCGTGTCTGTTACATGCACATGCATGAGAAAGGTGGCTGTGAACCATTCCCCGGCTGTGACGGCGAACTCTTTAATATAAAAACTCAAATCATATTATTCACGCTATTGCCTACACGTTTACAAAAGAGAAAAACACATCTATTTGAGAATCATTCATGCACATGGGTAAACTGTATTTTTGTGCAAAAAGGTTTGTGCAACCAAGGTGAGAAGGGCCACCAGGGCCCCGAGTTTATCACGATGTGAGAGAGGAAAAGGATAGACCCTGCACCTGTGTTTTCTGTGTTGGTCAGTGCTTCTATCTTTAAATGGGCATGCCGGTACATACCTTCCTTCTATTCTAGGCGTATGGTGTAGTTCCTATTTGGAAAAATTGAAATGGGTTACTACCCTGATAAAACTATAACCCGTAGTCTAATTGATTATAACTACAAGAAGGTGATGAGAGTCACCTTAATGTGCCCACTTACCGCTTGACCGGTGATAATTCCAACCCGGTAAGGGTATCTTTGAGTTCTGTATTGCTTGAGAGTTGCACTTGTGTCCTGATCGCTGCGGCATGTAGCCCGTAGGGATATATGAAATAAAACATACATACGGGGCCAAGTTAACAAATGTCATTCTCTTGGTAATATAACCCCCAAATAAGCTCGACCAGCACCCCGACCGGTGCCAAAAACAACCTAAATTTCAACGGCCTTGCCTCAGAAATATCGCTATTAGACCAATACATTCGTACCCGGTATCCCTTCAACGTCAGCTACAACACTAATGGATGGCCCAACCACGCTTTGGCTCAGACGCCCTTAAGTTAGACATCATGTGTCTTTCATTGTTAAAAAAATCCCACGGTACATTCTTGGGGCTCATATTCCACGTTTGCTTAATCCCACTCTTCAATGCCCTGTTCGTCCCTTGGCTCACCTGTCTGATAAGTTAAGGCATGTGCCCGACCGTAAAAGTTGCTAGGCGGAACAGGACTCTTGCTTTTATTTGAATAATTAATACCTAGAGAAATGTAAAAAGTCACTATCCAATTCATATCACCTCTCCATCCATCACGTTTCAATTTAAAACCACCCGATAGGGCTTATGTGCTTACTGTATAGATGACTAATCTGTTTCGTGATAATCGCCGTGTATTCAGATTAGTCACCGTATTTCCACAATCGTCGTCCGAGTATCCGTAGAGCCTGAAATCACCCAATATTCGTCTTAGTACCGACTCCCCCTTGCTTAATTCATAATCCTATAGGCTCACTAATACGTTCACGTACCTTCTGTTCCGCCTGGCCGTGAATCCGGTGTCTCCCAGCAATGGTGTTTTCGAATGCGGAAGTCAGTGTGCAGCGCGTGTTAAAAAAGGTACTCCTCCCATGTTTGCTTGTAGACTAGAGCATTAAACTCACTTCCATTCTGACGTGAATGGAAGAGACGGACGTGGGTAACCCGGTACCTTTGATTTCACGATCTCATTCTAAAGACCCGCAATCCACGATGTACCGCTACAAGGCAAGTCCCTAAAAATATCTTATTCGTTGTAAAAGAACAATCCGAGATGGACCGCCATTGGGCAAATCCAAGATGTACCGCCCTAAGGCAAACCCATAGCCATCTATGTCTCCCAGTACCTTCCTCCTTAAATGTGTATACATGGACCCGGTGTGAGTAATATATATGTATATAGTGCCATTTACAGGTTGAAACAAAACTGCAGTCAATGCCGCGCCCCTTGTGTTGTTCTCCTCATAAAGAAACAATCGACCAGAAAATATGTGAGGTTGTTAATACTACGAATGTACTGTCTCACCCTGTTTCTGTATTTATTACTCATGTCACCCCGTTGTGCAATCGAAGTGACAACTTAAGTGACATTTGGTGCATACTTGTCTCACTGTTTACATCAATAGCCTACTGTACCACTTGAGTATCATTTCATTTACCACATAGAACATTTCACAGTTAGTTACAGAGATTGTGATATCAGCATCTGGACTTGGCTTCCCCACAGTCACACATTTATCCCAGGAAAAATTGCATTTCTGAATCACAGTTCAAACCCCGCTTAACCGATTCCAAACGCATTATCCAAGTTTCCTCCGCTCTACGCAGTCTCTGTTCCCTGTTACCCCCTCTTGGGTTCTGGTCTATCATTTCAATACCAAAGAAAGAAATCTCCTTGTGGGTATTTTGGGCAGGGCATAGTAAAGCATGGATCGCTGCAGGATATCTCGGGTCCCCATTTTTCAGGGCTCATATGTGTTCCGTAATTCGTTCTTTTAAGGGTCTAATAGTACTTTACACATATTGCTTTTTACATTTGCACACCAGTAAATATACAACATATCTAGTAGTACAGTTTATATTGTGCCTGATTTCATACCACTGGTTATCTGGCCCCCTGAAACCTTTGACTTTGTGTTGGGCCCATTTGCACATGTTACAGAACCCGCATTTGTGAAAACCCTTAGTGTGTGGAGTCAGCCATGTGTTGATTCTCGGTGTTCTCGGAAGTGACGGACTAATCCTAGTGCGTAAAGTTCTCCCTTTTCTGAATGTAATCATTGGCTGTGCCAGTATTTCTTTTGACAAAATGGTGTCCCGCTTAAGGATCCCGCAGTGTTTATTAAGAGTTTTCCTCAGTGTGTGATTCATTCCGTTGTATTCAGTAATCATGTGTACTGTGGTGCTTTTAGATTTATCTCCCGCAATACCTCTTAGCGTTTCTGTTCTTGTCACTCTTGCTACTTTCTTGGCTGCTCTTGTCAGTGTGGTGTTGTCATAACCTTGGATTCTGAATCTCTGCTCTATTTCTTTAATAGATTTATTGAAATCTTGATCATTACTACATGTGCGTCTGGTTCGTAGGTATTCCCCATATGGTATGGATCTGATTTGGTGCCCGGGATGACTACTAGAGGCGTGCAGTATTGAATTGCAAGAAGTTTCTTTCCTAAAGAGTCTGCTGTTCGTCGTTTCCAGAGGGGCTAAGATGGCGGTCTGGCCGTAGACCGCGTTGCAGCACAACGCTTGAGCTCCGCTTCAACTTGTCTCTTCAACTGAGAACACCTTACACCTTCGACTTGCGGTATGAAATGCTGGAGTGAGTTAAGATACTCGGAGAGAACAATGGAACGAGTAACTCACTCTCATTTACAATTGCGTTGAACATAAAAAACGAACATGAAAACAAGAATCGGTGAGAGGTGAAAAAATGAAACGGAGCATTATGAAGCAGTGAGAAGAATCGGATAAAGAAAGGGGAAAGATCGGAAAAACCGAGAAGGATATTCTTTTGCCGGGAAAGCTGAATGGTCATAAGAAGCCGAAACTAAAAATTCTAAAGGTGTATTGGGATGAAACTACTCGGGGTGGGCTTTGAAACGCCACATCCCGATGAACAAAGACGGGAGACAACGGACTCACTCGAGGGCTTGCAGGCACTGCTTGGCTGGGTTGTCTGTAGAATTGGGGGTGGAATCACTCACCGGTGATCTCAAGCGCAACGCCAGCGTCAGCAGTATTCCAGCGCTTCCTGTGCCTCAGAGATCAAGTCAGAGGCAGAGGCGTCTTCCGCATTTTCCGTTTTCCTTACGCATTCACAAGGCTGGAGGAATCATTTCTCGGAGGGACTGTACGTAGTGTTGGGACAGGCGGTGTGCAGACTTATATTTTCACCCTCATACCCTGCCGCGGAAGCCTGGTGCAAGCTCGCCGGAATAACAGCTAATGACATGCCATCTAAAGCCGCATCTGCAACGGCAGCCCGCTCGAGGCTTGCGAAGGCTGCCAGAGCCCTCCGCGAAGCAGAACTGGAACAACAACAGCAACAACAAGATGCACCACAGAAAGGAGCAGGATCTGTATCTGGCAGCAGCACATCCACAAAAACCAGGAATAAGAAACAGCCTACTGCTTCTGCTGAGTCTTCACCACGACAGGAGGTGCTGGCATCCAAACGCAAAATAAATAAAGAAAACACGCCGACAATGGCTACTCCAGGAAATACAGTTATTGATTTACTGATGAGAAAGCAAGGAGCTATAGTAAGCGTCTCTCCGAACCCTCAACCTCTATCGTTCCACAGCCTGGAAACCGCTGCTAACCCTTTGGATTCGTCTAAACATGCACAGCCTGCTATAACCGCCAAAACGGTGAGTATACAAGTCATTGGGGAGTTTAATGAAGCAGAAGTTGTTGACCCACCTTCTAGTGCGGGTACCAGCCAAGAAATAATTACGGGAAAACATAGTATGTCTTTTTCTGGGGCTGGAGAGAACATTATGGGTGTAGCTGAACAAGCTGAAGGGCAAGACATGCAGATCTCCTCAGCAAATACAGTAAATACTCCTAGCCAGGAGATAGTCGAGATTGAGATTGTGCGCACTAAAACGAATACGCTACCACCTATCCCAGCAATTATAGCTCATGGACAGTTAGCTACCGACCCTCCGCCTCAGTTGATAGACACTGATCTTAATGTTGGAGAACAGCCAACGTATGATTCTGACCCGAATAATAAAAACTCTAATCACTAATCACCCGGCTTTTCTTGAAGGCGATAAAGAGACAAATGTATTTTACTCATTCTCAGATGAGACAGTAGTAGAGGCTGAGTCAGAGTCTGGATCACTTGAAGAGGGAAAAGAAAAGTTTAGTGATGAATCCGAAGATGAAAATGAGAAATCTTTGCACTTTCTAATACTTCGGAGGAAGGCAGCCTCGAGGAAGATCTACAATTTAACACAATCAGATCTAAAGCTAAAACAGTCAAGGCGGAGTCAACGAGCGTCAGTCGAACACCCTGCTATCTCTAGATATACAAACTACACAAGCTACACAAGGGTCTGATGTAGATGCAGACATGGTCAATAGTCATGAGATCCCCTCAAATGCTGTTGAAACAATATTACAAGCTAATGCTGCCCATAGGGAACAGACGGCTATTGATAGTAAGCGAACTCGGGCAGCTCTACGCAAGGTTCAAGGGATGGTTAAAAAATTGACTAAGACATGTAACCAAATTGGGGAAAGAGTTACCGAAATAGAAGCTAGGGTACTCTCTACAGAAAACGAGGCAATGGCAAATTCAGGGAAAATTAAGCTGCAAGAAGCCAAATTAGTTGACATCAAATGGAAGCGGAAGGATTTTGAGAACCGGCAGCGCAAAAATAATCTACGCATATTGGGGGTCCCTGAAAAAATGGAGGGTGAAAATATACGTACTTTTGTTGTGAAGCTACTTAGCAAGTAGATGCCTGAACTTACGACTTGGAATTGGGACGTTGAAGTTCAGCGCACCCATCGAATGCCCTTCAACCCCCCGCCTAAACCGGGAATATACCCTCGTGCGATCCTAGTATACTTTGGTAACTTTTTGTTAAGGCAAACAGTGGCAGAAAAGGAAAGACCTGATCACAAACTGACCTTTAATTAAATTGCTTTCTTTACTAGACCGGACTTCTGTCACGCTACTGTTGAGAGACGCTGGCGCCTAAGGTCATTAATCAAACCCTTTCAGGAGAAGGGAGCCAAAGCATTTTTGAACAATCCCGCAAAGCTTAAGGTCGTCTGGGGCGGCCAGACTAAATTTTTTGTTTCTGAGATCAAAGCTAAAACCTACCTAGAAGAACTGCATTAATAATAGTCTGAATAGAGCTTTAATGGAAAGCTAGATTTGCAATCTTTTTTACTTTTCAGCGTATTATTTAGTCACCTTTTTGCTAAGAATTAATAACGTTAATCGGGAGACTATGAAAAAGCTATACCATAGCTAATAATCGTTTTCATGCTTTGTCTAGGTATGTTTAGATATGTTTAGTAGCATGCTTCCTTTCTTCTCAATGGAGGGTTTCCCTCTTTCTCTTTTTTTTACTTTTTCTGTTTTTTCTTCTCTGGTTTATCTAACTTTTCTCAATACATTTAATACAATCTAATACTATTCATTTTTCCTTTCATTTAGTTGAAGCCGTAGCTCAGGTGTTACACTGCATTCATCACCCAGACTCTGGTTGAGTCTGATGGCCTACACTTTGGGGGGGAAGGGGAGTGGGTGGGGTGGGTGGGGTTGCTAGGGGTGGTTGGGGGGGAGGTTGGTGGGGAACTCAAATAAATAATGACAAAGAACCAGATTCAACGACAATTTTTTAAAATTTCTTTTCCATTAAACTTACTAGGAAATCTATGAATTGGATAATAACTAATTGTAGTAATAAGGTAACCAGAGAGTCTTTGGTTATACAAACCTGGAATATAGGGGGATTACTGAACAATGAGAAACAGCGTTGATTGTCTGAGCTAATAGGCTTGAACCCAGTAGATATATTGTGTCTCCAAGAGACACATGTGCCATGGGCTAGGAGATCATTATTGAAAATAAGAGGCTATAATTTGTTAGCTGCATCTACACAGTCATCAAATATAAGAGGGGTTGCAATCCTAGACAAATAACACTTAGGTGGGCCTGTACGTCATCTCTCTGATTCTCATGGAAGATGGGCAATTGTGAAACTTGCCTTAGGCATAACCATCTGCACTATTTACGGCTCCAATCAGGACGACCCTACAGTTTTTACATATCTTGAATCTGAACTTGCTACTTGGCAGGGCCCTTTAATTATTTGTGGGGACTTCAATATTTATCTTAACCCTATGCCCAATAATAATAGTCTTATACAACAGACTTATACTGGCTGAAAACCCAAAGTATATAAAGCAATTAGGAGACTTGTGAATAGTTTGGGGCTAATTGATATATGGGAGGCAAAAAATCAGAACAACCAGAATGCTGGGTACACTTATTTTTCGCACCCACATCAGAAGCATGTCCGTATAGATTATGTATTTTCAACTAGGGATTTAGTTACACAATCTTCTATCAGTAAATGCCCTAAAATTATATCAGACCACAACACCCTTGTCTTTACGATGATGGTAGAAGCCTCAGCTAAAAAATCTAGACAATGGACATTTGATCCCAAATTGCTCTCTAATAATGAATATATTACGTATATCAAAAATTAGACAGAAGAATTCTTCAATATTAATCGGTTTAGCGCCACAAGGAATGTGGTATGGGACTGCTATACATCAGCACTTAGGGGGGAACTATAAGCTTTCAAGCCAGGGCTAGAAAACAAAATATTAGCAATTACAACTTGAAACTGGCGGCCTTGGCAAAGGCGGAAGAAAATCACACTACGATTATCTCACAAGGATTAGATGGAAAACAATTGATGTATCAATTGTCAATGTTAAAAGCGGAGTTGAATGCAAATCTTAGTGAAAAAGCAGCCCAAACATATAAAGCTCATAGGAAAGATGTTTATGAGAGTGGGGAAAGAGTTGGTAGGCAGCTGGCTCTACGTACAAGACAAAAAAATGTATCAAATCATATCAGTCAGATAACTGATAGCGGTCAAACATACACTAAAATGCCCGATATTATTCAACAATTTCAGCAATACTATCAGAAACTCTATACTGAAGAAATAAATCTACTGATAATGAAATATATTGTTTTCTTAATAACCTCCTTCACAATGATGAGGCATCAAAAACCCTAGATGATATTACCCGGGAAGATCTAGAAGCTGAAATTACTTTACATGAAGTGGAAGCTGCTCTGCTGTCACTTTCATCAGTTAACCCTTTCGATGCTGATGACAAGCTCAGCTCGTCATCACCCACGGGTGTCGTGTGCTGATGACGAGCTGAGCTCGTCATGGTGCCACTAAAATGGCATTTTTTCAGCACGGGGGGGGGAAACGCCCAGCAGCCATGTGGTTAAAGCAGCTGGACCCGATAAAATACCAATAGACTTGCACAAGATATTAAGTCATCAACTCTGTCCTCTGCTCCTTGATCTTTTTCTAGGGATCCAATGGTGTATCTCCGCATTCATGAAACGAAACAAATATAATTGTCTTCCCTAAGAAAGGAAAACCCCCTGAGCAACTAGAGAAAACAGAAACAAACTGGGCTTTTAAACTTAGCAATCCTAATGTTGATATTTATAAAGTGTTGGAACTAAGCGATTTACTTTTTATGGCTAGCAACCTTAAAGCACAGACTTATCAAACTGTTTTCAACCTTTATTATACACCTGCCAAATTATTTACCTGGGGCAAAAGGGAAAATGATCTGTGTCCTAGATGTTTATAGGGCCCAGCGACACTAATATATATGTTTAGCAGCTGTCCCAAGCTCGATTTAATTAAAACCGCTATTAGTGATTATTGGCAAGAGATATTTGGGCGTAAGCTCCCTGAATCCGAAACACTTTCTATTTTTGGCTATGATTCCTTGTTAGAACTTTCAAAACATGAGGAAAGACTGCTATTCATTGGAACAGCTGTTCTTAGAATCATCTTGTCAGCCCGCTGGAAAGAATTAGAACCCCCCAGCTTCCAGGTGTGGCTGGCCCGATTCTTAGCAGTTTTTAGTTTTGAGACGGGCTACTAGGGGAACTAGAGCAAAGAAACTTGGAGAATCAATATGGCACCCAATTACGAATTGGAAAGCTGGAGTTGTAACTATGATATAATCAAATTTGCTCGAACATTTGTTATATTGTCTTTTTATAACCCTGTGTCGTTTATTTCAATTGTTATGTTGATTCAGTTATTGATTTATTATTTGTAATGAGTTGATTGTAATTTATTTTCTCTGATTATATTGCCTGTCTGGATCTGGTTCAGTAAAAAAAAAAAAAAAAAAGAGTCTTCTGTTCAGTTTATTGTTCTCCACATACAGTTCTATATCTAAAAAAGGTATTTTCTCAGCACTTTGTTCCATTGTAAAATGCATGCCATATTTGTTCTTATTAGGATACTCACTCAACTCCTTTAATTCGTTGGTCGAGCCCGACCAAATGAGTAGGCAGTCGTCAATATATCGACCCCAATATACAATTCGATCGATCCAAACCGCACCCTCACTTCCCCAGATGTATTCAGTTTCAAGGCAGCCCATGTATAAATTGACAAATGAAGGTGAGAATTTTGATCCCATTGCCACCCCCCTGTTTTGTTTGTACCATTTATTTTCAAATACAAAGAAGTTATTGCCTAGTATTAACTTCATTACTCCAATAAGCATTTCATTGTGCAACCACTGCGTGGCAGGTCTGTTATTTAGTAAGCGAGTGATTGCTACCACTCCCTTCTCTATCTCTATACTAGTGTACAGAGACACTACATCTAATGTTACTAGAAGTAAATTTGGTTGCCATTGTAAGTCTTCCAATATAAATATTAGAACCTTTTGTGCAGCACTCTCTTTTAAGTAGACTAAAAGACAAATGAATTCTAAGTATGATCACAATGTGGATTTACTCGTCTACAATATTCTCATTGAAATACAAAGATCCCAAATTAATATCTTCTTTTCTCATGAACAGAGATAATTCTTAGGAATCGGAAAAGTTTATTGGTTCCATTGTTGATTTATTATTTGTGTAATTCAGCAAACATCAGCCAACACGTGTTTCGCCTTATTCAAAAGACTTTCTCAGGGCAATAAAAAAATTCTTGTTTTCTAAGGCATCCCTGGCCTTTTGGTACAGTTAACCCGAAGCATCAAATTGCATATCGGCAAGTCTTTTCCAATTAAAAAAACTCCAAGTTGTGGGTCCTAAAAGTGAATACGTCTATGAATAAATCCTTCAACGCGTGGTAATAAGTCCATACACACACGAGAAATGTAGTTATTGGCACAGTGCTGGAAAGAGTCCTAGATAAGCCTCCTCACCGACCGGACCTTGTATGATCATACCACCACACAAATCTAACGGTCTACCCTCTGTCAATTTCACTTCAAACAGGGTGTTATTGAAATTGCTGGGCCCAAACTAAGCAGGCCACTCTTTTGGATTAGGAGAAAGTTCTTAATTCAGATATTAGATGGAAAGAAGACGAATAGTGCCTAAGGTGCAGTGGCTGCTTCAAGTGGTCACCATGTAAGTAGTAACAATAATTAATTTTTCACAGAGGGCAGAGTAGTTGCTTTATAGTTTACTGTGCTGTGCTGAGCTTAAATTCCTAGAGAAAGACTCTAAGCAGTCGTTGTTTCTTCCTCCTTCTAAGGGCTAAATGCCAAATTATAGGTACGTGGGAGCTCTTCTGGATGCAAGATGCACTTAGCCTAGCTGAGCCACTTCTGTGAACTTGGGCTGCACCTTTAGCAGTGAAGACTAAAACACAGCTCTGTCCCTTTGAGAAACGCTCCCCCTACTTAACCAGGACTCTCCGGTTCCCCAGCAATTGCTATGGAGGGGACGTGCCTTCACTCACAGGCTTTTCGACCTTCCCCAGGTTGACATTTCAGTACTCTCAATTACGGTCCTCAAGCTCCCCTGAGGCATGCGGTCTGTCGCAGGAGGCACGAGCACACCAGCGCTGGTTTGTATTCACTTACGCTTGCAGTCCCAAAAGGCTTCAGCAGGGGAGGATAGAGACTTGAACTGCGGGCAGCAGCAGCAGGCTGCAGACTCCGCGAACAGTACCAGTTGGCATCAGCTTCCATCAGCTGTGGAATGGCAAAACAAAGAGTGTGGAGCAGTGTTGTCTTTCTCTGATTCTTGAATCGCAGTAACCAGAAAGTACAGATGAGTGAATTCCGTTGATTTTAGGCTGATACACCACACCCAATGTGGCCAAATATCTGTGCTCACTTTGACAAGTAAAGACTACTACCTACTCTGCCAAGATCCAAAACACATCCTCTTAGACTCAACTCGTACTACTTCTTACATCATCGTCATCAGATTCAGCCACAAGCCCTCACAAACTATCAGGCCGTACACATCAAGTTAGACAAAGCTCAACTCTCAGAATTAGAGCAATTCAGTAAAATGTCTTCAGGTAAACTTAGTCACATACCATCAGACACTCTTGCAAAATGGTATGCAGCTACACCACTAAACTCACTTTCACAAACCCACTTTCCCACTTTTTGGATTCAACACTCACTGTGACACTTTCATACATGACATTTACATTGCTAGATAATCACTAAGGCAAACGGGCTCATCATAAGACACTTAAATTCATAACCACTAAATTTCACTCTTTAATACCTCTAATGTTCCACTCAGATAACTTCAACTACTTTAAGCCAGCTAAGCGCATCCTAAGATAGAACCATCCACACTTTAGACACCCCTTTTAGCGTGAGATTCCATCAGTGACTTAACAATATTCTGTGGCAAGTACATTCCAGCACAAGCCCCCAGCACCCAGGGCGCTGACCTGTGGTGGGGGACAGTGACTTCAGGGAGGGCACTGTGTTTAGCAATATTTTATGATTGGAGAGATGAGGAGCACTTTTGCCCGGTGGTAGTGAGAGAATCCGAAGAAACAGTCATGGGTTGGGGGGAGAGCCAGAAGTGATTGTCGCACTGGGCGCCACCAGCGCTCAAGTGGGCCCTGCCAACACCTACATCCTCCCAAACTCAGACTCAACAAATATCAGCAAGATCATTAAACACACCATCTTAAATACAACTCAATCTAAAACTATTTCGCAAAGGGCACGTCTCACACCTAAAGATACCCTGAAAAAATACCTTTTCAGGAAATGTTCGCATAACTTGAAGCACAGATTGACTTAGGGCCATATGTATCATCAAGCTGATTTGCGATTCTGAAATAGCGATTTTTTAGAAATCGCTATTTCAGAATCGCAAATTGGGATGTATGTACAAATTAGAATTTTTTTTGCGAATTCTTAGTATTCCTTAATTGCGATTAGCAAATTGCAAATCACAATTAGGGAATACTTTCCCATTCCTTTCTATGGGCCAGGAGGCCCATAGGAATGAATAGGAAGTTATTCTCAATTTGCGATTCGCAATTTGAGAATCGCAAATTGAGAATAATTTCAAGGGTGCAGGGTGTCCAAAGGACACCCTGTCGCACCCCTGAAAAAAGCATGGGTGCACATGTGGCGCATATACATGCCCTAAGGGCATGTATGTGCGTCACATGGCACTTTCAAAAATGCAAAAAATTGCATTTTTCAAAGGAATTCGCAACTTACCACCAACTTGAAGTTGGTGGTATTTTTGCGATTCCTTAAGGACAATTTGCATTTTTTTTTTTTTGCTTCATACATTGCATTTAAGGGATCGCAAAATGTACGATTCCTTAAATGCAATTGCAAAATAAGGAATCGCAAATTTCGCGATTTCTTGTTTTGCACCAGATTTTTCTTCATAGATACCATTTAACAAATTCGCATTTGAAAAAGGCCGAAATTCTGCGAATTTCGGCCTTTGCGAATGCGAATTTGCTTGATACACATGGCCCTTACAGCCTGATTCATCATACTCCCGTTTTGCGAGCCCCTAATAGCGATTCATAGCGAATCGCTATTAAGGACTCGCAAAACGGGATTCATGTAGGAATATGCAAAAAAAATGCGATTCCTACTAATTCCTTATTTGCGATTAGCAAATTGCTAATCGCAAATAAGGAATAACTCCTCATTCATCCTATGGGCCAAAAGGCCCATAGGAATGAATGGGGAGTATTCCTTATTTGCGATTAGCAATTAGCTAATCGCAAATAAGATAGCGATTGAAAGGGTGCCAGGGGCGTCCAAAGGACACCCTGTAGCACCCCTTAAATGCTAATATGAACAGGGGTTGCGCACACAAATGTCTAAAGGACATGTGTGTGTGCAACATGCAACTCAGAAAAATGCTTTTAAAAGCATTTTTCTGAGTTATCGCTATTTACCACGAGGTTTGACCTCGCGGTAAATAGCGGCCCGAAATTGCGATTTCGCAATTTTTAAATGGATGATGAATTGCATTTAAGGAATCTCAAATAGAGATTCCTTAAATGTAATCCATCGCAAATTTGCGAAAACGCAATTACCGATTTTTGCATTTGGGATGATGAATCCCAAATGCAAAAATCTCACTCGCAAAGGGCCAGATTCTCAGAATCTGGCCCTTTGTGAGCCGAATTCAGCTTCATGAATTAGGCTGTAAGTCACATACCATGAGGCCCTGCTGTGCTTTGGATATTTAGACTCGGATTCAAGTATCTATATTATGTTCACTTTATATTTTCTAGAGTACAGACGTTCATCCCTCGGTGTATTGACTGTGCCTTGACAATTATACTTCATCTCCTTGCTGCTATTGTATTCATTTGCTGGGGAAGACAGGAACGTGGGAACCAAGAAAGTGAAAAACGTGTAGCTACAACATGCACTAACACCACAGCTGAATATTATTTCACATTCTGATCTGAAAATCATGAAAAGTAGGGAGCAAAAGCCACATGAGGAAAAAAGGCAACCTTGCTGTAATTGTATTTCCTTCAGGATTTTTTTGCAAAACAAAAACAAGTGATTCCTTTTTATTCATCTGCACCCGTCCCTGGAAGGACAGATTGTGGTAAATCCATTTCAGATAATCCTGTATACTTCGGGCAATCAGCGGGTTAAAAGTGATTCCTAATGAAGCTATCAATGTTTAGACGTCTTATTTTCCCTCCTGGTTTCATACAAAGGAAATATTTTTGACATTTGACAACAAGAATGCAACCAAGTCAAAAGTTAAATTTCATCACTTGAATGTGCTTAACTATATATCTTATGGAATACAACGCAAACAGAATTCTGCTTTTAAAACAAGGACATCACCATCATTCAGCTAGCCACCCACTGACATGGGTCACATGTCAGTCTTACAAATCTTACTATCATATGCTCCCTGCACGAATACACTTTATCTATCAGTTCAAATACACCAAAATGAAAACAAGATTCAAATATTGTGAAGGTTAGTTGAAGTTAAGAAATCTAAATTTGATGTAAAATGATCACAGCGGTTGCGGACACGTTTAATGCTGCTGGAAGAGTGTACTCATGTTTTTTTTAAATGGCTTGTCTTTGATTTGTACTCACCAGAGGAAACTGATTGGTGCCTGGATAGATGAAAGCAATTAATGAAAATTGGTCTCATTCATATTAAAAAAAATTACAGTGCAAAAGGATTTTTTTTTAACCACTTAATTCTGTTTCGCACTCAAAAACGCATCTTCTCTTGCAGAGGTTTCCTGAAAGGAATGCTCCTCCTTCTGGTAGAGAGGGGGCATTTCAGGATAGGAATGCTGTAGATCTTTGAGAAACAAACCTATCCGTTTGTGGAATTTCATAAACAATTTTTGGATCACTTTCATTCCTGTAAGTCATGGAGATGTATCCTTGTCAGAGCCAGCAATTACTCCCTCTCTAATATGGTAAGGGGATCAGAACACCTCCAGAATGTCTACATTTATAGGTAAAGTTGCCTCTGCACAGTGAAAATAATCCTGTGTGTTTTCGCAGTTGCACTTTTTTTCACCTATGACAATATACAAGTGTATGTTTCTGCACGCAAAAGAAAAATTCGCAAACGTTTTCAGGATTATGGCCCAGATGCATCAAAGTCCGTTTTTGTGATTCCTTATTTGCGATTTTTAGGGAATCGCAAATAAGGAATCGCAAAACGGGATGCATGATTGAAATTGCATAAAATTTGCGATTTGGTAAAAATCGCAATTTTTACCGAATCGCAAATATTATGCGAATTCCAATTTCCGATTTCGCAATTCCCATTGATTCCTATGGGCCAAAAGGCCCATAGGAATGAATGGGAATTGCGAATTCGCAAATTGGAATTCGCAAAATGTTAATGCATTCCATGGGTGCAGGGGGGGTCCAAAGGACCCCCCTGCACCCCTAAATGTATTTTGATGAGCATGTTTCACACACACATGTCCTATGGACATGTGTGTCTGTAACATGACAGTGTTTTAAAATGCATCTTTGGGCATTTTGACACATTTTCACAAATTACCACGAGGTTCAACCTCGTGGTAATTTGCACCCCCAAATGGCGAACTCGCAATTTTAAAAATAATCATGCATTGCTTTTAAGGAATCGCAAATTTGCGATTCCTTAAAAGCAATCGCATTTTTGGAATTCGCTAAAAATAGCGATTTTACCAAAAATGCTTGCTGCATCCCAGAAACCTATTTAGGAATCGCAGACGGCCGAATTTTGGGCCAGATGTATCAAGATATCATTTTGCGATTTCTAAATAGCAATTTTTTGCGAATCGCTATTTAGAATTCGCAAAACGGTATGTATGTACAAAATCGCTATATTTTAGCGATTTCTTATTCTTTATTTGCGAATAAAGGAATAGGAATGATAGTGCAATAATTCTCAAATTGCGAATTTGCAATTTGCTAATCGCAATTTGAGAATTATTTCAAGGGTGCAGGGGTGTCTCAAAGACACCCTGTTGCACCCTTGAAATCTACATGTGTGTGCATGTGGCACACATACATGCCCTATCGGCATGTATGTGTGTCACATACCACCCTCACAAATGCCAAATAGGGCATTATTAAAAGAAATCGCAAATTACCACCAACTATAAGTTGGTGGTAAATTGCGATTTCTTAACACAAATTCGCAATTCAAAAATGTTTCATACATATCATTTAAGGAATCGCAAAATTTGCGATTCCTTAAATGCTATGGCAAAATAAGGAATCACAAATTATTGCGATTCATTAAATTGCGATTTTTTGATACATACTGAAAAATTCAAAAAGGCCGTTTGCGAGTCGCAACTTTGCGAGTCTCAAAAGCCTTGATACATCTGGCCCTTTGCGATTCGCACCGTTTGCACTTCCTAAATAGGTTGATGCATGTGTGCCATAGTCTAGAAGGCTGCATTTGTGAATTCAAAGAAGCCAGAAAGAATTGTGACTACCATACAGATCTCCAAATATTTTTAGGAATCTGCCCTATTGTGTTTTTTGTGAAATCACTCACCGCAATATCATTACTTTGTGTTAACATATGATGTGTTTCTTGGCTACAAAATATGTATTAATTTAGAGTAAAAATTTACAAAACTTCAGTCGAGCAAATGCAGTAGCACCTGGCTCATGGAAAACACAACACGATTTATGGGGAGTTCACTAAGAATACCGATCACTGGATGGAATATATTTATCTGGAGACAATTGGAATAGCATGTAGCTAAATTTCACTCACTGCTAAGACACATGGTTTGCATAATTTAATTGTCTTTTTCTCTAATAGGGAAATAGTTTGAAGTTAATTGTATAATCACATGCATCCTGGTATCATTGTCTGATCTGCTTATCCTCAATGAGGAAGGGATTGTGGTTTATTTAATCAGCATTGTATATGTGAAAGTCTTGATAACGACTTGAAATTCTGACTAGAATGACAAACGCGATATACTGAGTTTGAAATATCAGGCGTGTATAGGCATGCATGTCAAAATGTCAATCAATATGTGCCTGTTCATAATACTTTTAGAATATGATGTTCAATCAGGCGTCTGATGTTTTAGTTAGTAATCTCTGGCAACCTTTGAGAAACCTTGCAGCACATCAAAATATGTTTTTGTTTGTGAAATAAGATGACTATCCTCGAAAGGAGAAGAAATAAAAAACAAAAGCATGCACTAATTATATAAGAAGGAGGTTGCAAAACAATACATGCTATCCATGTAGTTTTGTGAAGCGAAAATGATTGCACTTTGTAAAGTTTGCACAGCTTGTTAATTTAGCAAACCTCTTTTTCAAAAGTAAAACTACCGAATTGCTTTAGATATAATTATCCAGCTGAGCGTGGGCTTTCGCCCCCATACAAAGCAAAGTGTTACTTTTCAAAATTCCCTGCTCACCTTTGATGCCATCTGCCACGGATTGAATGAGGCAAAAACAGTGTCAAGGAAAAGAGTACGGACATTATTTGGTGCCTGAAAAATTCAAGGAACGAGGAAGAGTAAGAAGTTCCCCGGTTGCATAAATGCAATCTAAATAACAGGACACGTCATACTTTTCATCCCTAAACTCTCTTGAGAGGGCAGTGTTAGACCTGGCAATCCCACCTTTTAGCACCTTTGTTTTTCCAACTTTTTTTAACTTTGGGTAATCTGAGATTGTGAGTCTTTTTTGTAACAAATGTATTTCTTTCCTGGAAACAGAAAAAGAAACACTTGGGGGAGTGGGATATACAAATGTAGTTGCAATGCATTTCAAGTGAAAAGCATCCTTTACCAAAGACGGATTAAAAGGACTATAATTTCGGAAGTCCAGCTGCAAAATGTGGCTGACAAGTATCCAATGACTTTTTTCGAATTTAATAGATTTTGCAGACTGACCTGTGCACAAATATGTTGGTTCAGTTAACTAGATATGAAATGGTAGGGTGTCACAGAATGTCCTACCTCATTAATATTCATTAGGCAAGTCTCTATTAGCAACAATCTGTGATTAGCCACAATAACAGGGACATTCTGATTTTGGTGAGGAAAACACCGAAATCTGGATGCTATTCCTCAATATCATGGGAAACTTATAATTGGCAATAATTATCATATCCAATAACTACCATTCCCAACAGCATTTTTTTATCAGGTGCAATACATTTTGCACCAATACTGCAGCACTTGTAATTGAGTCATTAATATCTTGATTGTCCAGTCAGTGCGAAGGAACCTCACAAACGTATTGCTGAATTCCAGTACCTGGAATATTCTATCTCCAAAACCATCCACTATATATGTCAGTCCCTAGCACCATTTAAACTCCAATGAGGACGAACATACCAAATAGCAGCGGCCGGCACAGGTAAGCGCGGTGGGGCGTTGTGTGCACTGGGAGAGGGAAGTCGAAAGACAACAGAATAGGTATTATTTATTTATACCTATTCCGACGTCTGTCGAGTTCCCCCTAACACCCTTCCCCACCTGCCCCGCCCACCACACTTACCTTTGCTAGCCCCCGCTGATATCAACTCAATCTTATGTTTACCTCTCAATCCAACGATATTAATCTGCTTCAACTATCTCTCTTCAGATGGCATTTCTAAACTTGCAAATGACTATAAAACATTAGAACCATTGGTATGCATATATCGAGAATAACTAGTAAATGATAAAAAGTGATAAAAGTAATCTGGATAGGAGCTTGGATTGAGTACTATAATCCCATTACTGTATACCAAGAGTGTATTTCTCTTTTTTGGGTGATGGCATATTTAAAAACAATTATGTTTACTGAAAACAGTATTTTATACATTTGCATACCAAAATGCTCCATTGACGTGCAAAAAGTATAGAACTTGGTAATTCACAAGCACTGATCCTTGAGGAATGATTGTAGAGAGGAAGGTGTCCATGGAGCAGCAACCCTAAGAAGGGTGTTCTTGTTTCATCACTCAGGTATGAGAATGGCAGGCCTCATCCAAAACATACATATATATTCGCAAACCACGTAATACATATGCTAGATAGCTAGGGATCTGTAAACAGCACAACCCCAAAGAAGTCTTTGGCCCTATCAGACACTTGCAGAGGCTAAGACATGGTATGAGAATGCATGAACCATTGTTTTCAGCAAACATCCCAATATAACAGTTATTAACTATAACATGGGTACACAAAAAATAAAGGGAAATACACTTTCTGCATTCCCTAAGGTATTTTTAATCACTGGATACTAGCTCCTATCTTGACAACTTTTCATAAGAAACTACCATAATTGGTCAGGTCCTTCAAGGTAGTCCACACCTACTTTGATAGGGGGAGAACACTGATAATGAAGCATGCCACAATGGTTTGGGTGAGGAGTTCTCATCCAATATCTGCTTATAAGACGTAAAAGATAGATTCTCATAAATAAGGACCTAGGTACCTGTTGTGTTTAAATATTTAAGGGTGGGAGGCTGTGCGTAGATGTCATTTCCACTCACTCTCCCTCTAGTATAAAATTATGTATTTATCCAAAATAGATATTTAAGCACATCTTCATCAATAAGGAAACAGTCATCCCAACAAGGGCTCTCCTCAACCCCTGCCTAGAATCTGCCATTTTCCTGAATGAAATTGGAGCTGCCTATACTGAACTGATTTTAAAAGAACTTAAAGCCTCATTCCGATGTCAGTGTACCTGCCACCGATAGGCCATTGCTGGCGGGCCCACTAGCATCCAGAATAGAGGTCCGACTGCTGAATTATTATGAGGTCGATTGGCCTGCAGCGGAACGAGGGACCACCGACAACTCCAACAGGCTCAAGGAGCCAGTTGGTCAGAACATAATCACTACAATGGGGGCTGTGCCTGCGAAGGCACCACCATAGGGATTACGATGTCTCTTTTGCCTATACCTTTTCGCCCAACCCCCACGTAAAGGCAAATAGATAGGAACTTTTGGGGTCATTAGCAGCGCTCTCGTCCTCCGTGGGCCTCATCTATGGGGCCCGGGGGGGCACATGTTATTTTCCCCCAAAGATCCATGCACCATGTGGCAGGCACCATATGAATGTTTATTAAGCAAAAGAATACAAAGTTCCCCAGGGATGGTTAAAGAAGTATGTGTATAGAGATGGAGGTAGAACGAAAGCAGGGAACGGGGTGTTCCCTTGTTGGAACTAGAAGACCTCACACACCCAGAAACCTAGGTCTCCAACAAAGAGCGCCTACGGCGCCCGTCAGACATTGCAGCGCCAGTCTGATGAGGAGCAGGAGACCAATGATGAAGCATGACACCTAGGCACCTAGGTTTCTGGATGTGTGAGGTCTTCTAGTTCCAACAAGGGAACACCCCGTTTCCTGCTTTTGTTCTACCTCCATCTCTATACACATACTTCTTTAACCATCCCTGGGGAACTTTGTATTCTTTTGCTTAATAGTTGACTGGACACATACTCTGGACCCCATTAAACATTGTCCACCATTGGTTTCCATTTTTGTACCAACCAACCATATGAATGTTTGAAAATATGCCTTTTTCAAGTGTGACTTGTGCTGCAGGCTTCTTCTGGGCTGCAGCACAAGTTGCAATTGAAAAAGTCATGTTTCAGACAACTTTCACGGTTGTTGGATCGTAACAAGTTGAGTGGAGGCACAGACTACATTTCGGGCAGACTCCATCCCGATACAATGGCGGTTGGGCGCTCGTTCAAATGCCAACGTAATGAGGTTGTAAGTGCCCCATGTACAAAGAATGCATACAGTAAAAGTGGTCACAAATTCCCAACTGAAATGGTCGTTTTTGAACCAATCAATGTAGAAATAAGTTGATTCGCAAAATATCTAATCATAGCGGGTCACAGTTCAACCTACCTCATGAATATTATGTGGTTGGACACAAATTACAACCCACTGCAATTTAACGCCATCACACTGATGGTGGTCTGCAGGTCTCAGCAGACCACCATGCATGTGATTTCTTTTAAATACAGCAATCATTTTTTAATGGAGCCTATTTTCTATCTCCCTTAAAGAAAAGCTTCATGTGTATACAAAATAAAAGAAAGCTTCACAAACATTTTTAGTAGTAAGCAATGGTTCCATGCAGTATTTCCTTCTCCTAAAAAAATGTTTCTTTGAATAATAACAAAAGGGCAAGGGCATCTTAAGTACACCTCCCCTTTTGGAAATGAGTTACTACTATCTTTGTGTAGTCAATAAAATATTAGTGCATTTGAAAAAAGGTTTTAGTGTTCACAGACCCTCGGCTTTAGTGAATCATAGGGTTTGTGAATGCTAAAACCCTTGGTAGATGATGCCTCTTGTAACTACTCAATAAACCTATCTATTTATGCCCAAATATGCAATGGTCCTAGACAAACTAATATGACGAGATTCAATTTCCACAAGTGAAAAGGAACATAAATTATAATAAACAAAGTTTTGTTCTGTTGATCAACCAAATTGTACTGCCTCAAACAAATCCAGTATTGATGATTCGCTGTAATTAATGTATTCAGGAGTCTTGTATATGAATTCAAATTCCAATTGTATTAATTATTTTAGAAAATGCTTAGTCCATTCAGCCAAGCCATTGTGTTTCGTCCTAACAGATCTTCATTCATTCATATCCCACTTTTTTCTATTCATGTCTTCCTCATTATTAGAGTTTCTGATGGCCTAACTCTGGCCTCTCGTCTTTTTAATGTGTACCACAGCCTACAACTTAGGCTCATATCTTTCAGGCTTGAAAGCTACATTTGCACAGTGACACACAAATTGTACTAATATGTGAAACCTGATCTTATCTTCATTACTGTAACATCATACATAGTCTACATTTGTTGACCATTGACTACTAATGAATGACCTTAAACCTAATATTTTGGGAGACTTGCTTGTGGTACATAAACCACTTACTCTTCATCTACTATCTGGCAAAAAAGCTTAGCTGACTTATAAAAACATCAAACAGAAAAAGAAATCTCAGCGTGATTATGGAATGAAATATTTATTTTATGTCTTACATGAATCACTTTAAGGGATGAGATGCTTAACAAAATGTTTTGTTACCTGGATTTACCTCAAACCGTATATGTCAGCATCAACCAAGTATGCTTAATTGTAGACTATGCCATTGGTAGATATCAGAGCCTTTATCTATGTGATTAAAAAGTTACAGAGACCCCAAAACCCTGTGAGACAATTTATTAATCATCATATTCTAACTCAATATTCACCTGGCCTTCAGTCTGCAACTTCTCTTCTTCCTTCATCACAAACTCTGTAGCTACCACTTAATTAAGATTCTTCCATATAGCTTGACACTGCTGCTTGATAATTCAAATTTTAGTCCGATTTTGCACTGGCAGAAAATCCTTCTTAGTTTTTTTTTTAAAGCTTTATTTATGCCCCCCCCCCCCCCTCAAAATGAGTACTTAGTCAGTTCATATACATACATTGTGATAAATACAATATACCGTTTATACAGTCCTGGACGGAGAAAAGAGACCACATCAAGTGCCAGACCCGATCATCCCCGCTCCTCAACAATTCCCTTCTCCTCCCAGCGTGGGGGTTTCCTCTAATGGATCTAGATCCGTCTGTGAGCCCACAGATGTTTGTGCTAATAAGTAGGATTTATATGGTTGCCATATGTCTAGTGGTCTTGACCACAGGGGCTCCAATTGGGCATACAGGACACTATTGGTATTACAGTAGGATATGCTAAATAGCCAATACTTCAACATTGGCGAATGCTTGCTCCGCCATTATAGTGCTACTTCTCTCTTTGCTAACAGCAACGCTAATGCGCAGAAGCATCGGGAGGACTTGGGGAGGCTCTTCACATATCCCAGTAATGCCATTAAGGGAGTAGGTGGGATGGGTATTTCTACCATTCGTGATAATTTGTCAAACACCCCCCTCCAAAATCGGGCAATCCCTCAGCAGGTCCACATCATGTGAGCGAACTCTGCCATCGGGGTGTAGCAACGACGGCAGTTATGGGGGCGTGTAGGGTCTATGCGATGCATTCTTGCTGGTGTTTTATATGCCCAGCATAGGTATTTAAAATGTAATATTTTATGTTTATGATTGAAGGAGACCTTGCGTGTCTGTTCGCTACAGTAATCCAAAGTTCGTCTTTTATGGATTGTCCTAAGTCTTGTTCCCATGCCTGTCACATCTTGTCATCCCTGGACAGGAGTAGCGCAACTGCAGACTTGTACCTACTGGACATTAAATGCTCCCCTCCGGTGTCTGTAATGAGTAAAGATTTGAAAAAAGAGAGAGTTTGCCTACAAGGGATTTTGTTTATCTAACACTTCTAGAGATATTATCTCAAAGGTATTTCTCAAGGTTACACCCTTAACAGTGGTGAACAGCAGATTTAATCAAAACAGTAAATGTAGCATTTCAGAAAGAGAATCAAATCTTGAGGAACAATTGTAAAGTGACACACAGGGCAAATATCTACTTCAAAATATACATATATTTAATATATGGTCAATAATTCAATCAGGGAATAAAAGGATTAGAAGCAACCAAACATAGTTTGTGAGATGATGTGAATTAGCCTACACAACAACTATGTTGACATCTTTTCATAAATTCAAAACAACCAATGTATAAAGAAAAAGATGCCATAGTCGACGTTTCGGTCTGTGATGACAAGAAGACTGTCAGACCATCTTCAGGACAGAAGGTTGATGATAATCCAAGGTAATCTCTTGATGGACTCTTTCAAAGGGCTTGAGTTAACCAGGCTTTGTTCTCTGGATACAAAGGGGACTCTCAAAAATGAAGGTAAACGCAATGTTGAAAAGAATTGCACACCGTTGCGACCGACGCTGAATGAAGCCGTCGGTGATTCTAACATGAAAGGCCCTCACAAGGAGGAACGATAATCCCGAAATTACAGAGGGTCGTATCATCATTGGATCTGGCAGTTGATAATTAAATCATAAATGGCCCTTTTTTCATATTACTTGACGCGCTTAGGCTCCCTTCAATTTGGCTGCAGTTCTGAATTGAAGGGAGGCTAAGCGTGTCAAGTAATACGAAACAACACCGCGTTTACCTTAATTTTTGAGAGTCCCCTTTGAATCCAGAGAACATAGCCTGGTTAACTCAAGCCCTTTGAAAGAGTCCATCAAGAGATTACCTTGGATTATCATCAACCTTCCGTCCTGAAGATGGTCTGATGGTCTGATTGCCATCACAGACCGAAACGTCGACTACGGCATCTTTTTCTTTATACATTGGTTGTTTTGAATTTATGAAAAGATGTCAACATAGTTGTTGTGTAGGCTAATTCACGTCATCTCACAAACTATGTTTGGTTGCTTCTAATCCTTTTATTCCCTGATTGAATTATTGACCATATATTAAATATATGTATATTTTGAAGTAGATATTTGCCCTGTGTGTCACTTTACAATTGTTCCTCAAGATTTGATTCTCTTTCTGAAATGTTACATTTACTGTTTTGATTAAATCTGCTGTTCACCACTGTTAAGGGTGTAACCTTGAGAAATACCTTTGAGATAATATATCTAGAAGTGTTAGATACACAAAATCCCTTGTAGGCAAACTCTCTCTTTTTTTCAAATCTTTATCGCCCAAGCCTCCAAGGGTATATTGAGTTCCCACTCTCCTTGAAATTGTAATGAGTAAAGTCAGAGGGGGAAATCCAGAGTTTCTATGGGATAACTAGGAATCTGTGATCTAAGGCCCCTCTGCAGCCTGCAAAACGTGAACTGGTCCTTGAAAGTGGCTTCTCTAAAGCAAGTGTCTTCAGTCATGGAATAAATGTGGCCATCCGGAAACACGTCTCCAGATGTAGTCAAATTGTACTTACACTCTACCACACGTTCCTGAGTTATAGGCGCCCAGAGGTTCCCTGGTGGCGGGAGTGATGAGGAATAAAGGTTGTTCGATTCAGCTATTTCCAGGCCCATCAAGTCGTAGATAACAACTGGAGATCTTGCAGATCTTTGGCTAGTCGCACAGGTAGCTGGGCCGACAGGGAAGAAGGAGGAGAAAGGTCTGTCTCCGGGCTAAGGTAAGGCACCTGAGAGTCAGCATGGAACCGAAAGTTGGGAGTCCCAAACCTCCCTCTCTCATAAGGTTGTGTCAGAACATCCCAACTGACGCTAAGCTGTTTTCCCCCATATCAACCATATTAGTTGTGAATGCAGAGTGGTGAAAAACCTCTTATTCAAGGGTGTTGGTATGTTCCGGAACAGATATAAAAATTGCAGGAAAATAACCATTTTAATTAGGGCAATTCTCCCGGCCATTGTGGGAGGTAATTTCAACCACCGCTCTTTGATGTCTCTCAAGTTCTCCATTGCAGGCCGTAATTAAGCTGAAGAATTTGTGCTTGGTCTCTGTGGATGTGTATACCAAAATATTTGACTGAGTCATCACACCACTTTAAGGGGTCCTCCATGAGCCAGTCGTTGTGGGTGTCATTAAGAGGGGAAACTTCTGACTTGTTCCAATTATTATGCAGGCCAGAGAGGGCGCCATAGCGGGTGATCTCTTGAAGAATCAGGCCTAAATTATCATCCGGTGCCTCCAGTATAGTATGATGTTGTTGGCGTACAATGTGATCAATATCGGACTGGTATTAAATTGTAGCCCCCTGTGGGAATGATGACCTTGTAAGTGGCGCATTAGTGGGTCCATTGCTATTATGAATAGAATCGGGGACAGGGGCACCCTTGACGTGTCCCTCTCGATGGTGTGAATTAGTCTGTTAGCGATCCATTCACTCTTGCACACACCGATGGACGCATATAAAGCAGGGATAGCACCGATATGAAAGGGGGAGGGCATCCTTAACCGGATCAATCTTGCACGAAGACAGGACCACTCCAACGAATCAAAGGCCTTCTTGGATTCCAATAGGACTGCTGAGGCTGAAAGAAAAGGGTTCGTCCTATGCAATGTTGCGAATAGGGTCCGTAAATTCAATGCAGTGGACATACGTGGGATGAAGCCTGCCTGGGTCGGGGATATCATTTGATCAACTATTAAGACAGACTAGTAGCCATCATTTTGGCTAAAATGTTCTAGTCAAAATTAAATAATGAAAGGGGCCTGTATAAGCCACAGTGTAGTGGGTCCTTCCCTACCTTAGGGAGGAAAGTGATCACTGCTTCACGCATTGTCAATGCAAGTAGGCCCGCCTCAATCACTTCCTGGTAGACATCGATGAGGTGCCGGGCTGTCTTTCTTAAATGCCCAATATAAACATCCTGAGAATCCATCTAGCGCTGTCCATGTCCTCCATTGCTTGGACTACATCGTCTACTGTGAAGGATTTAGTCAGAAATTCCCTGTGTGTGTCCTCTAGCCAAACCATGGCCACTTCATCCAAGTATGCATTACTGGGTGTCGTATCTGGGGAGACTTTGGTGGTACAAAGGTCCTTCTAATATGATAATACCCTCTTCTTAATACCCTCACAGTCTGAGATAGGTACCCCGACATCTCCTAAGAGACTTGTGATTTATGTCTGTCCCCTTATGGGTTGTATAAGCCTTGCCAATGTACGCCCCAGACGCTCACCCTCCCCATACTTCCTAGCCGCCACTTATTTCCCCAAGAAGTGGGCTACCCTCTCCGTTGTCTCATGATAATCCGACAATAGTGTTGCCCTCTGTTGCAGACCCGTGGTGGTCCATGCTTCCAGTCAATCTGCATCATCTGCCCCCAGCTGTGCTTCAAGCCTGGACAATGTGCGCTGTAAATCTCTGAAGATCCCTGCCCCTTTTAAGATCCAAGCCCCTGTACAGTTTGAATGCCTCCTGCAGTGTAGCTTTGGTCTTCACTGTTCCTGTGTTGGTTTCAAACTATTCCTCGATTGCTAAACTCAACCAAGCTTCGAAGACTGGTTCTCAAATGGCCATGTCGGGAAACCTCCACTGACGTGCCATCCCAGCCGCTCCTGGGACCTGGAGCCAGAGCACTACTGGGGAATGATCTGATAATGTGTGTGGTCGAGGGGAGCAGCCAGCGTTCGGTTGCGGTCCGAGGGTACGATGAGCCCTTTCTATCACAAACGTGGAGGCTAAGGATTTGCACTCAAACATGTCTATTAAGAGCTTTTCCACAAACTCACCAAGGTGGCCCGTGTTTGTAGATTCTGGAACCCCAAGGACTCAGACATTGTTATGTCTTCCTCTGGCTTCCAAGTCTTCGTTCATTATGGCTATAGTTTTGAGTACCCATTTTATCCTCTGTCCTCTTGTTGGCCTGAGCTGAACCATCTTCCAAGACCGATATTCTGCCCTCCGCTGTGTCTTCATGCTGATCTAGCCTGGATCCCATTTTATCCAATCTGCCATCCAATGCATTGAAGTTAGTATCCAGCACTCGGAAGCCAGCCTGCAGTTCACCCTACTGCGCTTCATGTCCCTGTGGGGTTGCATGGGGTGGTGCAGTGGCATCTCCTCTCTCCGCCATGGCAGTACCCATTGTTTCTGCACCTCCACCTAACTTTTCAAACAGAAGCCTCTTCGGTCTAGGGTCGCCTTTTCCCATGGCCCTTGGGGTAGCACACCCCTGTGTGTGTCGTGGTTTGAGGCTATATAAGCCATCTACTGTGACCTGCGTAGTTCTCCATCCCGGGATCTGTACCCTGCAACCTCCTCCTTGTCAAGTAGTACTGTGTGAATTAATTTATAATTGGGCGCTGCGTCTGGTGGTTGACTAATGCCGGTCTCAGTTGGCACTGCACACACAAACCTGGCGTGCGGTACGGTAAAGGGAAAACGATTGAACCACTGTGCAGGTTGCGTCTCTGCTGCTAAGCGGGCCTTGGGGTGTTTCAGCTCATTTTGCTTCTTTCCTGTGCCCGGACTTCCTGCTTCCCATAGGATCGTAGGGGCTGCCATCCTTAAATACCTGCCAGGGCCAGGATATCCTCCTCACTGTCTGCCTCCTCTTTGCCTGTTTATGTGTTCTTCGTGTCTCAGGTTGAGCTGGGACCACCTCCTCCTCAGGGTGTGAGGCCATCACCGTACTGCATAAATTAGTCTTTTTTCGGTGCTGCGTTCGGTGGTTGACTGGGGCAGGTCCCAGTTGGTGCTGTACCCACAAGCCCAGCAAGCAGGGCAAGAATGGGAGAAGGATCAATCCGTTAAGCAGTTCACATCTTTGCTGCTAAGCAGGCATGGGAGCTGTGGCTTGTCTCACTTTTGTCCAGTGACTGGCCCTCTCCTTCCAGCAGTCCACTTCCTCTCTGCCTGCCTGCGTGTTCTTCGTGGCTCCAGCTACATTCACCCCCTCCTCAAGGCGCTCGGCCATCACTGCACCAAGCAGCAGCTTCCAGGGGTCTCGATTTAGGCTGCTCGACACCCAAGCCCCCGGCTGCACCACACCTTCCGGGCCTCACTACGTCTCTACAAATCCACTTGCGCTGGGGTCACAAACCAGTCACTAGACAGACCGCTGGATGGGCATTCACATCAGGGGTGTTGCCAATGCTGTTCTGCTGGTCATGTTGCGCTGTAGCCGCCCGTGGTGCAGATTTACCCCGGGGGACTCGGCGGAGCTTCAAAGCTATGTGGCCACCTTGGTCCTCTGCTTGGCAACGCCTCCCCCAAAAATCCTTCTTAGTTCAATTTGTTACACAAGGGATCTCTATCACTTCTACACTTGGACCATTCAAAAGCCCCTTTAATTGCACAGAGCATTAAAAACTGGCTCTTATGACACACTTAACTTCTATGATACAGTCCAATCCTAAATAAATGGAAAGGTAACTACATGTGTGGTACTTTTATTCTCACATTATCCTTCAAAAGCTTTATAGGTTTGTTAAACTATTTTCCACAATGTGTTTAGAGTACTTCATGCTCCATTACAAACTCATTCCATATAGTCTTGCCTACAGCTAATACTCATTCAACCCTATACTTCAAAGGGTACCTGGGACCCCATTTAAATCGGAGCACTGTGCGGGGCATCAGGGGTATGAAGAACTATTGAAATTAAACAATATAGTACAATACTTCTATTGGATAATAGAAGTATTGTACTATATTGTTTATAGAAGTATTGATTTGTGTGCCTTCTTATACATGTATATTTCTAAAGTCCACCCAAAAGTAGCCTTATGTAGGCCAAAATCAAGGACTATTCTTACAAACATTTCCAGTCCTCACAATTCATTTCAAGTCAAACTGAGTTTTTCCTATTTTCAAGGAATTAGGAACTCCTCATAATCTACAGGTTAACATGTTTTGGCCTGTTGATTTGGGCTCCCACAGGACAACCACAATTTACACATCAACGATCTTCAATCTGATTACTGAGGCTGATTACAATGACATTGTTGTATAATAGTTTTTACATCCTTCCATGGCTTATAATTTCTACAGTGATTTGTGTTCATGATATTTTCTCTTACTAACAAGTCTGTCACATCACAGAGATAAAGGGCTCCATAGTTGGGGGTCCAGATCATCAATCAATCAATCAATCAGGGTAATTGTAAATGCGCTACTCACCCGTGGGGGTCCCAAGGCGCTGGGACGGGTCCGCTGGTTTGCCTAGCCAAAGGGCCAGGTCTTGAGGGTCTTTCTGAAGGTGTTCAGGGAGGGGGCACATCTGAGGTCTTCCGGTAGCTTGCTCCATGTCTTGGCTGTAATGTGAGAGAAGGATCTTCCACCTGCTCTGGCTCTGTGGATGCGTGGGGTTTCACCCAGTGCGAGGTTGGAGGATCAGAGGTTTATCTTGGGTACTTTGAAGTTGACTCTGTCATTGAGGTATTTGGGTTAGTTATTGTGTAGGCATTGGTAGGCGTGGGTGAGGATTGTGAAGGTGATTCTTTTCTCCACGGTGAGTCTTCGTAGGTGTTGGTTGATGTGTTCTTGTTGGGGGATGCCAAGAACGAGTCTGGCTGCGGTGTTCTGAATGGTCTGGAGTTTGTGAAGTAGGGACTTGTTGATGCCGGCGTAGAGTGCGTTTCCATAGTCCAGTCTGCTGATGATGAGTGCGTGGGTGACTGTCTTTCTTGACTCAGGGGGATCCATTTGAAGATCTTTTGGAGTGTGCGGAGGGAGTTGAACCAGCTGGATGTGACAGCGTTGACCTGTTGGTTCATGGTGAGTGAGGAGTCGAGGATGATACTCAGGTTCTTGGCATGGTCAGCGGGGGTAGGAGGGCTCCCGAAGGAGGTTGGCCACCAGGTGTTGTCCCACGCTGAAAGGGTCGTTCAAAGGACAAGGACTTCTGTCTTCTCTGCGTTGGTCATCCAGTCAGCGACGTCTTGCATTCCTTTCTGGAAATTAAGTTTGGCGGTGGTGGGGTCTCGGGTGAGGGAGAGGATGAGCTGAGGGTCGTCGGCTTAGGATACGGTGCTGAGGCCATGTTTTGTATGATAGCTGCAAGGGGGGCCATGTAGATATTGAAGAGAGTCGGGCTCAGTGAGGATCCTTGTGGGACTCTGCATATGATTTCCATAGGATCGGAAAGGAAGGGTGGTAGCCTGATTCTCTGGCTTCTTCCGGGGAGGAACGATCAGATCCAGTCTACGGCTGTTCCTTGTACGCCAAAGTCGTGTAGTCTGGTGACTAGTGTGTGGTGAGAGACGGTGTTGAACACCGCTGATCGGTCAAATAGGATGAGGGCTGCTGAGTGGCCTTGATCCAGGAGGGTGCAGATGTCATCGGTGACTGCAAGTAGGGCCAGTAGGGTGATCTCCATGCGGTGGTAGTTTCGGAATCTGGATTGGGATGGGTGTTGGACAGAGTTCTGTTCAATGAACCGTGTCAGTTCTCTGGTGTCCATTTTCTCTGCGGGTTTGGCAGCGAAGGGGAGGAGCGAGATGAGCATGACATTTTTGAGGTCGCTGGGGTACGCTATTGGCTTCTTGAGTAGGGGCCTGACTACTGCACGTTTCCAGACATCCGGGAAGGTGCTTGTTTCGAAGGTGGTTTTGATGGTGCATTTCAGTTCGGGTGCGATGGTGACTGCTGCTCTGTGGTAGATGTGAGGTGGGCAGGGGACGGTGGGGGCCCCCAAGTGGATGCCTTCATGGTGGAGGTGGTGTCTTCGGTCATGAGGGGTGTCCAGCACGAGATGGTTGGTTGGCTGTTATCCTTCGCGGTCGGGGGAGGCTGTGGTGTCTGGAGGACGGTCCGTGAAGTTGTCATGGAGGCGTTTGATCTTATGGTGGAAAAATGTTCCGAGCTTGTTGCAGAGGTCAGTGACAAAACACCCCAGTTGTTAAAATTGGGGCTCTCCTCACTGGGACACCCCAACTTTAATTATTGTCACTGATTGCCAGCTCCTGGATCTCTTGTTTTGTTTTAGCTCTCAGTAATAACATTATGTTCAGGTTTTTTGAACATTATTTATGCATAAAGGTGCAATTATCAGACCTGACCTGCTATGAGAGGAGTTAAAAGATTTAGGGGTCGATTAGGATCGCGGACGGACTTGAGTCCGTCCGCGACCCCAGAGTATGAGGGAACGTCCGCAGGGGCTGCGGCGTTCCCTCATGTGCGATTAGGATGTGACCGCCACCCTGGCGGTCACATCCTGGATATTTAACATTGCGGCGGGTGCTGCTTCAAGCAGCACCCGCCGCAATGTTAAAAGTGCATGTTTTACATTTACATGCACAAAGCGGCAGGCACCGCGCGGTGCCTGCCGCATTGTGCATGTAAATGCTGGGGGGTACCATAGGTACCCCCCATGTGCACCCCCCACCCGCCAACACCCTGGGGGCCCGCAACGGGCCCCCAAAATCAAAAGTACACATGCTTTTCCACGGCGGAAAAACCGCCGCGGAAAAGCATGTTTACTAATGCTTCCTAATTTTGCTGGCGGTGTCTGATAGACACTGCCAGCCAAATGAGAGCTTTTCCGCCGCGGTTGTAATCCGACCGCGGCGGAAAAGCAGCGGACAGAAACCAAGACCCACCAGCCATCGTAATGCGGCGGTGGGTCTTTGGTGAGTCCGCAGAGGATTTTCCGCCTCCTCCGGGCCGGAGGTGGCTTCCGCCGGCCCGGAGGAGGCGGAAAATCCTCCATCCTAATCGGCCCCTTAGTTTACTGAAATTAGGCAGGAGGAAGGACGGTCCCCTACACCTTTTGTGACAGCACTTTTGAGTGTTTTTTAGACTGAACACGTTATGATAGCTTTACATTTTGGGACGAGGTTAAGGTTGGAAGGGTACTTACTTATGGAAATGAGAGGGCATAAATATATCAATTTGCAGTTTAATTTAAAACACTTGTTTTTATTCAATGTGTTTAGTACTTCAGGACATTTGCAGCTGATATTTATGTGGAGTGAGCACAAAGGGGCAGATGTATCAAGCAATGCTTTTGCGATTCTAAAATAGTGATTTTCACAGATTCGCTATTTTAGAATCACAAAATGCAATGTAGGTAGGAATTGCAAAATATTTTGAGATTCCTTAACATTCCCTGATAGTGAATAGCAAATTGCAGTTTTCTATTAGGGAATGCATTCCTGTTCATTACTATGGGCCTATAGACCCATAGGAATGAATGGGAATGGATTTGCAATGTGCGATTTCCATTTTGGTAATCGCAATTTGTAAATGCAAATCCAAGGGTGCTTGGGGCCCTAAGGACCACCTGATGGACCCCAAAAAAGTTAAGTATGCACATATGACGCACACAAATGCCCTACGGGCATGTGTGTGTGCCACATGGGACTTTGAAAAATGCACTTTTTTGCATTTTTCAAAGGATTTGCAAATTACCATCAACTTGAAGTTGAAGTTAATTTGCAACTCCTAAATGCAAAGTCACATTTGGAGAATGCTAAATGCATTGCATTTAGGGAATCTCAAAGTTATATACATAGCAAATCGGCCCATTTGCAAATGCAAATAGCCTTGATACATCTTGCCCAAAGCTTCTTACTTTAAAAGGACACATTTTAACAACCCATGTTATGGCAGTGCCACCAGTACAGCAAGTGATAGATTTTCAGTACTGTTGGCCCCATGGTGGCTCAGTACTAAATATCTATATTTATATGTATTTATTTTTTCTCAGGATAACGTGAGGCAGCATCACACATAGAGTTTTAGTTTTTGTTTTCTTCTTTTCATAATTCTCTGCCAGGGGGCCACAATTCAATTAAAAGTTTTGAATGCGGGCATTCAACTTCCACATTACTTGATGATAATGTGGAGTTAAGATATTGCTCCTAACCCCATCAATACATCTTTAAACAACATTTGGTATTGCAGATGTATTTTAGTTCTGATAATTACCTGTGTTACTAACAGCAGCGAAGAAGTGAAGTCATATTCGTGATTGATAGGATTTGTTGCGAAGACAGCCCCTATTACACTCCTCTCATCAAAAAAATCGTTGACTAGTAAAACTTTTTTTTTCTTTTGTAATCTGAAAGTCGCACAAGCCTCTAAGAGCAATTTTGTCCAAGGCAAAGTATTTGTTTTTGAAAATGTGCGAGACAATGTTTTATTTTGCAGTATTTAGCAAACACAATATCTTTGTTAGAAATACAATGTATATTGTATTTCAGCTCATTACAAGATAATGATGTACAATGAGCAAATGGATTCTGACTTCGCAAGGTTGGATTTTTACTACCAATGTTACAGCAGCTTTACTCTAACTCAAAAAGGACCTCCAGTCATGACCTTTGTTACCACAGCCTACAACAAAATGGTGTAATATGATTGGTTATGGCCAAAGGTTACTGATGAGTCAGCCTAAGTACTTCCAACTGTCAGAAGAGATGTCTTTGCTGCTTCCATGGGCCAGCTCATTATGTTATGTACTACTGTGCCATTTTTGATTTGTGCTCTGTTCTGTTCCGCAATGAAGCCTGATCTGTCAGATCATTTTATTTTTTGTCATTTGTTTATTCTTGCATTTCCTTTTATTCTTTTGTACTCTGCTGGGATGTAAGAGCCCAAAAAATATTTTTGCTCCCATGCAGTACTTACTTTTAATAAGTAAATCTATGTAGAAATGTATTTTTTGCAGTATCTTCATAACATATGGTTCATTAAAAAATATTTGGGCTGTTCAAGAAGGTAACTTACACTTTTGAGTGAAGTAATTGTGTATGATTAATCTTACACTTTTAGATAACTTTACTGCTTTCGGCTATTTACAAAATTTGACTGTGAAATTACTCAAAATCTAGTCTTACATGTATCCGTCCACTACAAAAGGGGGTGTAGCCAGATGTTCGAGTGTAATTATCTTTTGCTAAAAAGAAACAGTAACTCTAGCAACACATGGACAACCTCTGAAACTGGAAAACCCTCTCATAGGAAATAATGAAGATAATGACTTAAAATAGAACACTCTAGAAAATAATGTTAAATTAAATGTAATTATTTAAATGATTTGCAAATAAAGTAATAAACTATCATTTCATATATATATACAAAAATTAAACGTATATATTATTTAGTTATGAAATATTTTAAAAACCTTTTTCGAATTTAAACATTATTGTAACATTACATGTTAATAAAACAAATTATATGTAATAGCTTTTACATTACTTTTAACAATTATTAAGAGATAACAGAACATTTATTTTTTAAATTATGTATAAAAAGGGCTTTCATATTTAATTGAAAATTAAAGTAATAGCGCTGTAGTATTTTGTTCATTCAATGAACTTTAAAAGAAGTATATAAATGTAATTTACAATAATGTTTAATAGAAATATATTTTTAGTAAATTGTTCCATGTTTAATAAAATATTTAGTTGTTTATTTTTATGTATTTTTACAATAAATTGTGTTTATTTATATTTTTAATTATTTTAAATATTTTTATTTAATTTAACATTAGTTCCTATGGGGTTTTATTTTATGTCCCTACCTACATTCTTTTCTATGGGAAGGTGTTGGACTACCAATGGTTCCATGTCTGGTGCTGGATTTATTTCACCTCTGGGTTGAAGTTATTTGTTGCGGTTCTGGGGCTCTTTCTGGATGTAGTAGCTTTTGAAGTGCAGTTTGTGAATAGCAATAGGCTTATTTTTTTGTGGGTAGGTGCAGGTCCCTCTGTGAACCCCTCTCAAATACTTCCTAAATTCTCCTTCTCTAATCCCCACCTGTTTAGTCATAAGTATTCCTCGTATTCCAGCCACTCCTCTTTGGCTCTTCCACATGTACTGCTAAAACACATACTTGTGTTGGGAGACTTTGCAGACAGGGGGAGATCTCCTTACAGAAAAAAATAGTAGAGGCAGAGTCGGAATGGCATTTTTGTACTACGGTAATTGCACCATTGTAGTACTATTAAATATACTACAAAAAAGAGATTGTGAATAGTCCTTTTTGAGTCCAGTAAATCGGCCTTTTTTATTGGATGCTAATGAGTCAGAAAAATCTTATGACTTTAGAGATATTGTGTGACACAATGTGTTACTGCCACAATTTACAAGTTAATGTGGTCCACTAGGTTTGTCATATGTTAGCTGTAATTAGTGCAGTAATATCTTCAGTTACTCTAGTTCCCAGGTGAACCAGCATCACAATTGATGTATATTTGTTTACTATTTAATGTTTGTCTGCAACACAAGGACAGACACTATTTTTATCATTTTGTGTGCTCTTTTTTTGCATCAGTGAATATATTTTGTTATATTGTTCCTGTTTAACAGCATCTCTGTGGCTTGACTGGCTCCAGTTTTGATGTGTCTCAGATCAACTGGAGTTTTGGTATATATTGGGGGGATTGATTCAATTGAGGACCTCAGAGGCTGGAATCTATAACACTATTTCAAAACAAGGAATACCTCTGACACCATGAATAGCACTTATTATTTTTTTAACACAGGAGTCCCTTTTATTGACTCTGCGCTGTTTCACGTTTTGACTTTTTCTTTATATTTCTTATTATATATTGGTATCTACATTCATTTCAAAGGCTCTCCTTTATACAAATCATATGTTACTGTTAGAAAACGAAATACATTTAAGTTCACAATACTTTCAACTATACACAAAACATATATACACTGTACATGCAACTGATTACTTCATTATGTACATTTTCATTTGTTGGTTGAATCAGATCATTCAAAGAAGCATTAATATTATCCAATAAGTCCTACTTTATATTTTCTGGGGTTCACTAACTGGGGTAATTAGATTTTTTATCCCTCAGTTTTAAAATGTATCTCTAGTCCTAGATAGTGTAGGAGGATATTACTATATACAATTATGCTCTACTGGGAATTTGTTCTATTGTCCAATGCTCCTCATATATATAGAGTCAAAAGAGCATAAATGTCTCCAATCCACTATTCGTTGCCAACGCGTTTCGACCGTCTTTAGATTAGGACAAGGTAAATTTTCTGTGTGCGGTCTTCATCAGGGCTGTGTGCTTGGACTGTAGGACATCACCTGAAAGTTGTAATAATAATTTTTCAGTATGTCTTTATGCTTGACTTAAAACCAACTGTATGCACTTTTAAAACTTTGTGATCGCGTACCTTAGTTTTCTTTGTCCATTGTGGTGGATTCGGTTCTCCCACTTCTGGGTCTTTATTGCTATTGTCGGTATCTTTTCTGCATAGGGAAAGAAATAGGCAGGTTGGATTTTAGCTACATGTTTCACTATTTTGCCTTAATTTCCCTGTCTGTCTATGGGTCTATTATGGTCGGGCTGTTTTAGTCCCGTGTCTCGTGGTCTCTCTTGTCTTCACCCGAGCTTTCTGCGGGGTGGCGTTTTTAAGGCGGGTCAACCCCCTTTTGAAGTTCGTGAAATTTCCCTGTGGCGCTAGTACTCGATGGAATTTTGCTCGCGTTATGCTCTCTCTTTTAGAGCGGGACATCATGCATTGACAAAGTTAGTAAACGGGTCTGGTTTCATACCTCCTTTGTTTTCTTCTATTCCGTGGATTGTTCCGTTCTTGCTCCCGGCTTTGTTTTCATCTGCGCGCGAGACTCTGGTGTGAGTTGCTTTTCCGGAGGTAGACAGAAGGTGATTGGCTCCAGCTAACTTCGTTGTAATTGGGCAGGGTCACGTAGAGCGTGCTTGTTGTTTAGCAGAAGTTGCTAGGCAACTGGATTTTGTTGATCTTCTCTCGGTTTGTTTTCCTTGCTTTGAGGGTCAGATGCCAGGGATCTTTCATGAGATGTTCTCGCTTGTTCGCTGTGGCCTGTGCTCCATTTTTTGGAGGTGAAATAACAGGGACATATGCTGGTGTTGATCTTATTAGCTATAATTTGTCGGCTCTGACATTTCATTTAGTCCATTGTTCATTGTTCCCAGGTATAGGATAGTTTTTGCTTCCAATCTGAATAGGGTGTTCTCCCTATTTTTTCCTGTAATGTGTCTCAACACTGTCCATTTTAAATCTTCTGGTCTGTGGCCCTTCTCCAAGCAGTGTGTTACCATTGGTGCATTGGGAGTATTACACCGAATTCTTGAACGATGTTGTGAGATTCGGGCTTTGACAGGTTGGCTTGTTTTTCCAATATATGCCATTGCACAAGGGCATATAATGGAATATAGGACATTGTGCGTATTGCAGTTGGTAAATTCTTCATGGAGTATATATTTGTTTCCATATACAAACTCTGTTCCTTCTAAGGTGCTGTCACAGGATACACAATTTCCGCATTTTCTGTGGCCTTGAATGGGAAGTAGGCTCAGCATGGACCTTAGGGACATCTCTTGTCTTGGCATGTAAGTGTCTGCTCTCACCAGCATGTTTTTTATATTGCTGTTTCTCTTTAGGGCACAGATTGGTAAACTTTCAAGAGGTTTCAGGCCCTTCACTGTGTTCCAGTTCTTACGGACAATTTTCTGGATATCGCTTGTGGCCCCAGAGAATGTTGTGACACATACCAGGGGTGTTTCTTTGTTTCTTTCTTTTGAGGTGAGAAGAGACTCACGTGGAAAGAACCAAGCTCTTTTCATGGCTCTTTTTAGTAGCTTTTTGGGGTACTTTCTTTCCTCCAGCTTTCTTGAGAGTTCTTTGGCATTGAAGAAATAATCTTCTTTTTTGGAGCAATTTCTCCTGAGTCTGAAGAACTGGCTTAGGGCCAGGTTTTCTCTCAGGTTACGTTGATGAAAACTTTTGAAATGTAGGAAAGTATTCCTATCGGTTTCCTTCATATACAACGATGTGTAGATTTGACCACTTTGTTGTTTTATCAGTAGGTCCAAGAAATTAATTTCTCTTTTGTTGCGGGATAGTGTAAATTTGATGTTGGGATTCCTATCATTCAGCCAGGTCGCAAATTCGTGTAGTTGTTCTTCACTTCCTCTCCATAGCATGAAAACGTCATCTATGTAACGACGCCATATTTTGATATGGCCGTCGTAGGGGTTGTTGTTGTAGATCCACTGTTCTTCGTATAGCGCCATATACCTAATAGCCATCTCCGGCGCGAAGGGACAACCCATCGCGGTTCCCATTGTTTGCAGGTACTGTACATTATTAAAAGTGAAGAAATTGTACTTGAGGCATATTTCCGCTAGTTTAAGCAGGAAGTTGGATGGGACGTTGTGTGGTCTTTCCATTGTTTCTAAGAAGAATTCTAAGGCTTCCAGGCCTTCTTCTTGGGGAATGTTGGAGTAAAGGCTGACTATGTCCATGGTTACCAGTATTTCGCACTCCTCATCAAATGGTTGTTGTTCAAGAAAGTTTATTGCTTGCGTGGTATCTTTGATGTAACTTAATGTAGAGCAAACCAGAGGTTTTAAAAATGTGTCTACGTATTTTGCTGGCCGCTCTAGTATTGAGTTGACTCCCGAGATGATGGGGCGTCCTGGCGGATTTCTGGGATCTTTGTGGACCTTGGGGAGGACATATAGTATCGGTGTTCTTGGTGTTTGATTTATAAGATAGTCCCCCTCTTTTTAGAGAGCCATCCTTCTTGTTCTCCAAGATCTTGTAGTTTAATCAGTTTTTCTTTTATGTTCTCGTTCCAATCTTCTTCTGTTTTCCGGTAATATCTTTTGTCCGCTAGTTGTCTTAGCACCTCTGTTTCATACATGTCGCGTGGTAGAATCACAATTCCGCCGCCTTTGTCGGCCGGCTTTATTATAAGGTTTATATTTTTCTTTAGTTTATCCAGAGCTTGTTTTTCTTCCTTTTGTAGATTCAATTTGGTGTAATACTTCTTTTTGTTGTCAAGATTATCCATATCTCGCATTACGTTTCTTTCGAACGTTAGAAGTTCTATGGGCAGCATATTTGTTTGAGGGAAGAATGTGGATACATTTTTTAACCCCGAGTAGTTGCGAGAGGTCATCATCTCTTGGTTTTGAAAGAATATTTTTAGGCGCATCTTTCGAAACAGTTGGATTAACTCCAATTTGGACTGGCATAGATCTGGTTTGACCGAAGGCACAAAAGATAAGCCCTTATTTAGGGCATTAACCTCATGGATTGATAGGGTGTGATTAGATAAGTTGAATATCGCTCCTTCACTGTTGGTTACCATCTGTAAGTGTTCCGTCTGGTCGTGATTTCTCCTTGAAATTGATTGGGTCGTCGGTTGAACCATCTGTTCCCCCTTGGACGGCCCCTGGCTCGGACTGTACCTCTGTCTAAAAAAGGTGCCGGTTGATAGAATTGGCGTTGTTGGTCGTTTCTGTTGTTGGTGGGTAGTTCAGGGGGAAGGGGGAACAGATGGTTCTACCGACGACCCAATCAATTTCAAGGAGAAATCACGACCAGACGGAACACTTACAGATGGTAACCAACAGTCAAGGAGCGATATTCAACTTATCTAATCACACCCTATCAATCCATGAGGTTAATGCCCTAAATAAGGGCTTATCTTTTGTGCTTTCGGTCAAACCAGATCTATGCCAGTCCAAATTGGAGCTAATCCAACTGTTTCAAAAGATGCGCCTAAAAATATTCTTTCAAAACCAAGAGATGATGACCTCTCGCAACTACTCAGGGTTAAAAAATGTATCCACATTCTTCCCTCAAACAAATATGATGCCCATAGAACTTCTAACGTTCGAAAGAAACGTAATGCGAGATATGGATAATCTTGACAACAAAAAGAAGTATTACACCAAATAGAATCTACAAAAGGAAGAAAAACAAGCTCTCGATAAACTGAAGAAAAATAAAAACCTTATAATGAAGCCGGCCGACAAAGGCGGCGGAATTGTGATTCTACCACGCAACATGTATGAAACAGAGGTGCTAAGACAACTAGCGGACGAAAGATATTACCGGAAAACAGAAGAAGATTGGAACGAGAACATAAAAGAAAAACTGATTAAACTAAAAGATCTTGGAGAACAAGAAGGATGGCTCTCTAAAAAAGAGGGAGACTATCTTATAAATCAAACACCAAGAACACCGATACTATATGTCCTCCCCAAGGTCCACAAAGATCCAAGAATTCCGCCAGGAAGCCCCATCATCTCGGGAGTCAACTCAATACTAGAGCGGCCAGCAAAATACGTAGACACGTTTTTAAAACCTCTGGTGAGCTCTACATTAAGTTACAACAAAGATACCACGCAAGCAATAAACTTTCTTGAACAACAACCATTTGATGAGGAGTGCGAAATACTGGTAACCATGGACATAGTCAGCCTTTACTCCAACATTCCCCAAGAAGAAGGCCTGGAAGCCTTAGAATTCTTCTTAGAAACAAGAGAAAGACCACACAACGTCCCATCCAACTTCCTACTTAAACTAGCAGAAATATGCCTCAAGTACAATTTCTTCACTTTTAATAATGTACAGTACCTGCAAACAATGGGAACCGCGATCAGTTGTCCCTTCGCGCCGGAGATGGCTATTATGTATATGGCGCTATACGAAAAACAGTGGATCTACAACAACAACCCCTACGACGGCCATATCAAAATATGGCGTCGTTACATAGATGACGTTTTCATGCTATGGAGAGGAAGTGAAGAACAACTACACGAATTTGCGACCTGGCTGAATAATAGGAATCCCAACATCAAATTTACACTATCCCACAACAAAAGAGAAATTAATTTCTTGGACCTAATGATAAAACAAGAAAGTGGTTAAATCTACACATCGTTCTATACGAAGGAAACCGATATGAATACTTTCCTACATTTCAAAAGTTTTCATCAACGTAACCTGAGAGAAAACCTGCCCCTAAGCCAGTACTTCAGACTCAGGAGAAATTGCTCCAAAAAAGAAGATTATTTCTTCAATTCCAAAGAACTCTCAAGAAAGCTGGAGGAAAGAAAGTACCCCAAAAAGCTACTAAAAAGAGCCATGAAAAGAGCTTGGTTCTTTCCACGTGAGTCTCTTCTCACCCCAAAAGAAAGAAACAAAGAAACACCCCTGGTATGTGTCACGACATTCTCTGGGGCCACAAGCGATATCCAGAAAATTGTCCATAAGAACTGGAACACAGTGAAGGGCCTGAAACCTCTTGAAAGTTTACCAATCTTTGCCCTAAAGAGAAACAGCAATATAAAAAACATGCTGGTGAGAGCAGACACTTACATGCCAAGACAAGAGATGCCCCTAAGGTCCATGCTGAGCCTACCACCCATTCAAGGCCACAGAAAATGCGGAAATTGTGTATCCTGTGACAGCACCTTAGAAGGAACAAAGTTTGTATATGGAAACAAATATATACTCCATGAAGAATTTACCAACTGCAATACGCACAACGTCATATATTGCATTATATGCCCTTGTGCAATGGCATATATTGGAAAAACAAGCCAACCTGTCAAAGCCCGAATATCACAACATCGTTCAAGAATTCGGTGTAATACTCCCAATGCACCAATGGTAACACACTGCTTGGAGAAGGGCCACAGACCAGAAGATTTAAAATGGACAGTGTTGAGACACATTACAGGAAAAAATAGGGAGAACACCCTATCCAAATTGGAAGCAAAAACTATCCTATACCTGGGAACAATGAACAATGGACTAAATGAAATGTCAGAGCTGACAAATTATAGCTAATAAGATCAACACCAGCATATGTCCCCGTTATTTCACCTCCAAAAAACGGAGCACAGGCCACAGCGAACAAGCGAGAACATCTCCTGAAAGATCCCTGGCATCTGACCCTCAAAGCAAGGAAAACAAACCGAGAGAAGATCAACAAAATCCAGTTGCCTAGCAACTTCTGCTAAACAACAAGCACACTCTACGTGACCCTGCCCAATCACAACGAAGTTAGCTGGAGCCAATCACCTTCTGTCTACCTCCGGAAAAGCAACTCACACCAGAGTCTCGCGCGCAGATGAAAACAAAGCCGGGAGCAAGAACGGAACAATCCACGGAATAGAAGAAAACAAAGGACGTATGAAACCAGACCCGTTTACTAACTTTGTCAATGCATGATGTCCCGCTCTAAAAGAGAGAGCATAACGCGAGCAAAATTCCATCGAGTACTAGCGCCACAGGGAAATTTCACGAACTTCAAAAGGGGATTGACCCGCCTTAAAAACGCCACCCCGCAGAAAGCTCGGGTGAAGACAAGAGAGACCACGAGACCCGGGACTAAAACAGCCCGACCATAATAGACCCATAGACAGACAGGGAAATTAAGGCAAAATAGTGAAACATGTAGCTAAAATCCAACCTGCCTATTTCTTTCCCTATGCAGAAAAGATACCGACAATAGCAATAAAGACCCAAAAGTGGGAGAACCGAATCCACCACAATGGACAAATAAAACTAAGGGTACGTGATCACAAAGTTTTAAAAGTGCATACAGTTGGTTTTAAGTCAAGCATAAAGACATACTGAAAAAGTATTATTACAACTTTCAGGTGATGTCCTACAGTCCAAGCACACAGCCCTGATGAAGACCGCACACAGAAAATTTACCTTGTCCTAATCTAAAGACGGTCGAAACACGTTGGCAACGAATAGTGGATTGGAGACATTTATGCTCTTTTGACTCTATATATATGACGAACATTGGACAATAGAACAAATTCCCAGTAGAGCATAATTGTATATAGTAATATCCTCCTACACTATCTAGGACTAGAGATACAGTTTAAAACTGAGGGATAAAAATTCTAATTACCCCAGTTAGTGAACCCCAGTAAATATAAAGTAGGACGTATTGGATAATATTAATGCTTCTTTGAATGATCTGATTCAACCAACAAATGAAAATGTACATAATGAAGTAATCAGTTGCATGTACAGTGTATATATGTTTCGTGTATAGTTGAATGTATTGTGAACTTAAATGTATTTCGCTTTCTAACAGTAACATATGATTTGTATAAAGGAGAGCCTTTGAAATGAATGTAGATACCAATATATAATAAGAAATATAAAGAAAAAGTCAAAACGTGAAACAGCGCGGAGTCAATAAAAGGGACTCCTGTGTTAAAAAAATAATAAGTGCTATTCATGGTGTCAGAGGTATTCCTTGTTTTGAAATAATATCAGATCAACTGGAGGCCCCTTTGATGTTGTACTTGTATGAATATCAATGAGTTGACTGTGTTGCAGAAGATGTCTTTTTGTGTAATAGAAGTACAATTGTAAGTTAAGTAGACCTCCACTCTTTGCAATGTGCTAGTTTCTTGTCTAAAGCAATTTTTTAGGACCTGCTTCCTTGCACCTACATGATAATAGCTTTCAACTGCCATTTCTAAAATGCCATATTCATGATATTTATATCAACTTCAACAAACTATGGTTCATTTTGGCCTAAGACAATTCAGTTTTGTGGCCCATTAGTACATCTACCTAGTAGAACGGATGAAGGCAGGCTACCTTGTCAGAACCTACTTTTTATTCTGTGTACTCAGGTTTGGATGGTTTGTATGTGTCTAGGTCTGAAAACTTCACGCAAATGTCCACAAATTATACATCAGTTGTGTGGTCTTATTTTGTATAACATGAAACTTAAAGGTGAATGTAGACACCCAGGGGAGTATGTTTGCTTTATTTTACATCCATTAGTGTGACGAGGAAAACATGGCTGCAGACCTACTATTGTAGCCTGGCTGCTGCAGTAGAAACTTGTAGCCTAACCTGACAAAATAACACTTTAACTGAGGCAAAACCCTACCTTTTAAAAATGAATGTCATCTCTATGAAAGAATTATAGCCAACGAGGTAGGACACATGGTATTTAAAAGTGGGCCGTAGGTAAAATTGGAAGGCTCCAACTGTCCAATGAAGAAGACTACCAGTTCAGACTAACATATTCATATTTGCTATCTAAAGTTTAGGACAAGCTAGGAAAAAGTACAACCACTATTTTTTATATTTTCAAAAAAAATCCAGGTCAATGGTCATATTAGATTTGTAATGAATATTTAAGAAAAGTAACTTTTAGAATGCTTCCTTTTCCCTGCCTATAGCTCCTTGAAGCCAATATGCATTAGCTTGCCAGCTGACGTTGCCAGTGTTTAGCTTGGATGAAGATTTCAACTGCTTCCATGGTCAACAATGGCTTAGGCTGGTGACAGGATGGGCTGGGTGCCCCCATATTATCCCTATCAGCTCAGTAAGGGCAGCTGGGGAAGTTAATGGACTGTCGTTACCTTTAAAGGAGCAGAAGTGAGGCCTGCCATTCATAGTTTAGTGTAAGGAGAGACCAAAGAGTAGGAAACTCCTTGAACTTAGGACACATGGTAATCAGTCTGGCTCCATCCAAGTGGAAGGGGGAGCTGGTCCCAGAACTAGTTTGGCATAGGCAATGAAGAGGGGACTGGTCACTACCCTGAACGCACCCTATATAGGCACACAACCTCCCTCCATGGGCAAAAGGCTTGAGCAATCTTGGATTTCCATTAACATAGTGCACTATGATAGAGTTTGCAGTAAGGCAAACAGCAATGTTGTAAAAGTGGGTACGTTAGGCCCTAGAAGCTATTTCCCCATTGGTCAGAGGGTGTCCAGGAATTACCAACACTCACAGGCTACTAAACTACACAAAAATGTGTCTCACAATCAGCTCATTAGACCACTTTCTAGACCACCGGAAGAACAGAAGAGGACTGAACTTGCTGCCTGAAACCTGTGGCGATACCTGAAGGACTAAACCTCCTTCCACTTGTACCTAACACAATGAAGTGGATTCTGAGGGTCAGGTGACTAATCTCCTGTGTGGCTACACGGACATCAAACACTGTTAGTGACCTTTTTCCTGGCGTGACCAATGACCATTTGCAACTGAAAGAGGGCTGGACCTTGCTGGTAGGCTCCTCTGGAGGGAATCCTAACCACTTAGGGCCAGATTGTGAGTTTGTTGGTCCGACCGCTTCTAGAGCATCAGGGTTGGATTCACCACTGCCAACTAGGCCGGTCTCCTGCCGTATTACGAAGTTATCAGTTTGCTGACCGCCGACATCGACAGCCATTTGCTGACCGCTGTGGAGTCGATCGCAGGAAAGCAGTTGTGTTAGGGTGGTGCAGAAAAGTTTCACAGCTGTCCAATTTACAAGTTGGCTTTCTGACGACCTGACCATGGCGGTGGGACCACCGCCATGGTCACATTCAATTCTGATTTTGAGTAATCAGAATTGAATGTTTTGTGGGTGAATACTCACCCATTTCCTTTTCTTCCCTTCAGTCTCCGACGTGAATCCCTTCCTCCAGGTCCCCTCTTCACAGCAGCATCTTGACCCTGAAGAAAACAGTCATATTGGCGCCAAAATCCAGGTCAGTTCATTTTGCATTATTTATCCATTGACTAGACTAGGCACATATGGTCCAGACTCCAGCAATGTGTAGTAGGTACTTTTTTATTTGTGTCATGCATATGTGTACATTCAACACTTGTGCAGTCAAAATATACACACATGCATTGACACATGACCGCCACCGGCCCATCAGGAGCATCATAATATGGCCAGTGGGAGACCTCTGCCACAGTGATCTTCTTCAGGACGGGCCGTACCGCAATCTGACCGGCGAACCTGTAATTTGGCCATAAATTCTGTTTCTGAGGGGCTGGGGTTGAAAAACACTTATTAAGTCTGACATCTCTGAAAATAGTGGACTTTCAGAGCTTTAGAGGACTAGCCATTCAAATTAATCCACTCAAGGAGCAAACTCGCTGGTCAAAAAAATCAGGGTGGTAAAACTCAGAGATATTGCTGCCAGATTATACTGTTTAGTGTACCGTTGTGGCAAGCCTATTCAACTTTGGTGCAACATTCCTAGATACAGTCTGATGCCTTGCCCTGCTGAAGAAATCCAAACTCCCAAAAAAGGACTAAGTCTGAAGGTAGAAGCCTTGGCAGGTTTAGGGAGGCAAAAGTATCCAGTCAACAAGAGGACATCGCTGGGTCGAAAGTAGACTTTTTCTGCACAGAGATTGTTTCCCCAAAATCAATGGATTCAGAAGAACCTCCCATACCACTGATTCCACAGCGATCCAACCTGAAGCATTGCTCACTGGATGATTCTTAGTTCTATATCAAACTCTAAGTCTAAAGATATGAGTTTGGCAGTCTGACCTCCTAAACACAGCGTTTGCGTCATCTACGACACGGCTGGCTGGCAATCTACCGTCGCCGTATTATGAGTTGCGCTGTCTAAAATTCAGACCGTGTCCACAGCAGTCTACCTGGCGGGATCATGGAGGTCTGCAATGTTGGCATTGCATCCACAGACGACATCAGGTCCATGATCCACCCACCAAGTGTATTCAAATACACAGTTGTACTCGAAGACTACCAGCGGTGGTTAAAAAACGGCAATTGTCCAACGGCAGTTGACCGCTGTGGTATGCATGAAAAAAACCACCAAAACAGTGACCAATAGATGGACTAAAAAACTACACCTGATGTGCTTTGTCAACTAGTTATGCCTGCAAATCACACTATAAAACACACCCCATCATTGACCAGCATTCTTTGCTTTACAATTGTAGCACAGCAAGACAGACAGACATGTATTCTGCTACCCATTTTCATCTTCCCATTCAGGATTCTCCACCACCTGTAAGTTTGTTTTTCATCTTCTTACCTCTACAACTTGTTTGTATTTCATTCATTACTCACTCACGTTTGATTTTTTTCACCGTGCCTGAAAAAAACAAGCTTCACTGAGCAGGAGATGACAATCATGGTAGATGAAATCATTAGAGTAGAGGCACTCATTTTTGGATCCCAAGTCCAGCATACTGCTCTCATAAGAAAGACTGAAATGTAGGACAGGATAGCCACAGAGTGAATGCTGTTGGTACCACCCTGCGGTGGAATGTCCTCAGATTGAGGGTGGTTACCAGGTACAACAACAACCACCTGGGGGCTCAGAGGACTAGCGGTAGCCCTCCCTGTGCACCACTAAAAGTCTTTCCCTGGGAGGAGAAGGTCTCGGCTATCCTGCACTATGAGGGCTTGACAGGAATAGAGGGGTAAGTAGACTCTGGTGAGTTATACTTCAGTACGTGCCACAATATCACAACCTGTTTGCTGTTCACTCTACTTTTGCTATGGTGTTCTTTATCTACTTTCCTAACATGCATTACTCAAAGTGTCTGAAATATGGGTTTGTCTGTGGCAGTGTGTATTTAATGCATATAAGAGCACATGTTTCCAAGTCCATGACATGTCACATGTTGCAATGCTGTTTGTCAGTGCACTGCCTTCAAAATCTCAATCCCGGACACATGAAATGCATTAAAATGTAAATAAATGGTCCGCCCCAAATGCATGTTTTTAACAGGTATGGCAGACTAACCATTTGTCAATTGTTGGTAAAGTGTGATTGTAGTGATAACAACTAGCATGAGTCCCTCTCACTCCAACTCTAACTAAGATGTTAGAATCTGTTTGCCCCTTCACACTTGTTTGCCATGTCACTGCTGATCTTCACTAGTCATGCAGGTTACCATTTCTCAATTGTTGGTAAAGTGAGATTGAACTGACTACAACTACCATGAGACCCTCTCACTCCAACGTTAACCAAGGTGCTAGACTCCTTATGCCCCATCTCACTTGTATGCCATATCACACCTAATCTTCACTTATCATGCAGGTTACCATTTGTCAAGTCTTTGAAACTTCGGATAGAAACTATCACTACTACTCTGAGGCCCTCTGACTGCAACTCTAGCCAAGATGCCAAACTTCTTTTGCCCTGTCTCACTTGTCTTCCATGTTACAACTGATCTACACTTATTGTGCAGCTTACCATTCATCAAGTATTGTTAAAGTAACATTAAAGTGACTACAACTATCATGAAGCCTTGTGACTGGAACTCTAACCACGATGCTAGACTCCTAATGCCACTTCTCACTTGTCTGCCATGTTACTACTGATCTTCACTCATCATGGACTGTGCAATGTACAGACAATGCTCCACTCAGATATGTCTGAATACTTTGCTTGATGGTGTCCTAGAACCATGAACTGAAACTATTGATGGCATGAGTGACACCATAACAACGACGTACCCCTAATATATATGGGCCATGAAGGAAACTCAGCTGATTAGCAGTGCCAGATGACCCATAGACCCTACACTTCTCACATAATGAACAATGCTATATATATAAACAAGATGGATATTTGCCTGTATGAGACACAACGAGGCCTTGAAATGGACAAGTACATGTTATGACTACATTTTGTTTGTAGGAGAGTTTTGGAGATGTCATGTCTATCCCTAAAGTCAACATGCTATATATTTGCACATCAAATGAGCTGATGAAATTCACTACATGTATTGAATATCTAGTAACCAGCTTCACCTCCACACGAATAGATGACAACACTAATCTCTATCTATTTTGTTCCATTCTAGATCCCCATTTAATTTGACCAATACAACGTGGATGTACATACCATACTTCCACCATTAAAAATGTTCTCTCTTTCTCAACCGGTCAATTGCCACTGCACTTGCACAGAGGTTGGAATTTAGAAACCAAACAGAGTTTCTATCCACCCCAGGATGAAGCCCTCGGTGATGACAATGCTCCAGAAGAGATGGACGTGGAAGATGATTGAGTCCATCAGGTCAGCTTAGGCAAATGCCAACAGTGGACATCACTGTGCACACAGCACCTCCCACCCAAGCTCACCTCCCACCCTTGTTGCAACAACACAGCCAACCACTCCCCCCAAACTTGTGTAACTGTGGGCCTGCAGAGTGAACCAACTGACACCCAGGTGCCATCAACCAAGTCCTGGGAGTCTACCTCGATCCCATAAATTGTCATGGACCAGATATTTACTGAAATCCGGGAAATGAAGGAGCTGCAGAGGGACAGATTCCAGGAAGTTGCTGCCATCTACACCGAGGTAGCCGGCATCCACACTGAGATGGGCGGCATCCACACTGAGGAGGATGGCATCCACACTGAGGTGACCTGCCAGGTTGGGGTGCTGTGGGACATCAACATCACACTCTACTGGCTTTTTCCAGCTGCATCTACCCTTTCTTTTTTTTTTATTCCCGAAAGATGTAAAAGAAATATGCAGTTATAGATATATCAAATTCATCAATAAATAGATTACTTATTTCATTATGTATACAATATAATACCATAAATATTTAACTATATGTCCATTACACCTTGGGGTTTTCCTTAATTAATCTATAACATAAAATTGTACTACATTATTGCATGCTACAATAGATAACTTGGGCGGAGGACGAGCTAGCTAAGCAAACGGAGCTGACAACGGCGGCGGCGTTCCCTGATATAAGTTGCCCAGCACAGTCCTGAAGGGAGAAGAGAGACCCCCCCTGTATCATTGGTGAGGGCGGAAACCGCAATAACGACCTGCACATATAATTCTTGTTTTTTTCTACACAATTGGGAAGGATAAGACAGTGAAAGCTAGACCCGGCTTGCCTGACTTTAAAATGGCGGCCGTGAAGGACTTCCAATCAAGCAATTAAGCAATCATGTGACCCCGAGAGTCCTGTAAATAACACTAGTAGAAAGGGAAAGAGGACTACTCCACAAGAAGAGATAGAGGACTACACAGATAGAGAGACAGAGAAAGATACCCAGATCGCAGCAAAGGCTGAACTAATACAACGGCCATCTTGAAATGTCTCTTGAAATATCTCTGGAAATCCCTTTGTAAATATTTAGAATATTATTGATATTAAAATACTGACAAAAAGGAAGAATCTCGATCCCCATTCTGTCTACACAAATTAAACAGAGGGTGTTCTTAAACATAACGTAATTCTGGCCAAAAAATAATATGGGATCTTTCAACACGGTCATTATAAATACAACAACATATCTATATCACACGCAACTTTACAACTACCATGGCGGACAGCTGCTTAGAACCAGTAAGCATGAATTCCTATGTCATAAGGTATCCTACCAAAATTTCAAAAAATGCAGCAAAAAAATTCAAGCATAACTTATTGAGGAGAAACTCAGACACACTGATATCTGACCCCTCGTCCATCACAGTCAGAAGTATTAAAGTGAATGACATGATCTTCTTTACAAGAAGAACGTCTAAATGGCATTACTAATTTACTAAAAGTAGTATCTATTTCCAATATTCCACATGGCACAAAAATCACAACAAATTCAACACCAAGATGCAGAGCGGACCTCAACATAACTATATACAAGAACGGTATAATGCTTATACAGGCTTCTAATAACGAATTAGAAAATGTTGACAACATATTCCCTACTCTAAAATGTTTCACGGAGAACACAAGTTCGGAACAACGCATACATCTACATGAAGGAACCCCGAACACCAGCAACACCACATCCACGGATAATATATTAACCAGAGAATCGCAGAATATACAACAGTCTATGTAAGTAACAGACTTAAGCCGCTTAAGAAGCACATCGCCTAGACCTGAAGCAGAGATAACGGGAAAAGCAATGCAACATCGGAATAACTACATAGAAGATCAGAAGGAAGTTACAACATCCTGACTCATCCAAGGAGCATCCTCATCGACTAGGCCCCCCTCTGAAACTCGAATAAGTCCAGAGTCAGAAAACATCAACACAGCTATACCTCAAACTACCCCTACGATAAGAACTAAGCAAACAACATATTGTGCTACAAAAAAGCTATCTCACCCAATCAGCAATGGTAAATCACACAACAAACGAGGGAACATAACAAACACATCTCATCAGAATATGAGAGAAGTTGAACATCTGCGAACAAAAATTAACAACATGTCACATGACATACTAAGATCTCTGCAAGAGATAGAAAAAATCCATGAACATACTGAAAACACCCGCAAAAAAATAGAGCAAATCATAGAGATATTACACTACTCCCATAGAAAAAGGAATGAGACTGCGATGCCATTATCAAACAGGCATAATAGACCCGATAGGAAACCTATAGAATTAACGGATGAAGAAACCGGTACACGGTCAAAATATCGAGTTTGAAATTTCGACTTACCAAAATATTGTGTTGGAAATATCGAAGGTACAGACTTTGGATGTCAAGAATATCGTTGGACAGAATATCGACCCTAAGGTAAGTAATATCGAATTTATATATATTGATGTAAGTAATATCGAAGTTAGTAATATCAATAGTATTTTTTTTAAATTATATGTGTATTATTTTTATATATTAATTATTTTATTTTTAAGTAAACTTTATGTTTTAGTACCGGAACGGGTTGTGGGTTTATAGGGGTTTATAGGGGAATAGGGTGGGAAGTAATTTAAATATACTAAATTACTTATTCATTTTTAGGAATTATGAATTAATTTTAATTAATTTATGATTTTATTTCTGTATTGGGTTGTGGTTTATAGGGGAATTGGGTGAGAAGTAATTTAATTGTAATTAATTAATGATTTTTTTATAGATAATTTTTTTTAAAATTAATTATTAAAAGGCAATTAATTATTTTAAGTGATAAATTAATTATTTAATTGGTAGTTTATGCTAATTTTAAGTAAATTTTATGTTTTAGTACCGGAGCGGGTTGTGTGTTTATAGGAGAGTAGGGTAGGAAGTAATTTAAATATACTAAATTAATTTTAAATTTTTAGGAATTATAAAATAATTTTTATTATTTTTTGTTTCTATTTCTGAAGTGGATTGTCGGTTTATAGGGGAATCGGGTGGAAAGTAATTTAATTGTAATTAATTAATCATTTATACATTTTTTGTTATGGATAATTCATGTATTGTTAATTAATTATTAATTTGTAATTAATTATTTTAATTGATAATTTATTTAATTAATTAGCAATTATTATTTAAAATTGGTAATTATTTCTTATTAATTGGAAAAAATTAGTAATTAAATGGTAAACATTGTTCTCTAAAAAATATTATTTTGTATATTATTTAATAATTTTTATTTGTGATTTAATTTTAAATAATATTTTTTGTTATGAAAAATATTTTATTCTTTAATATTTATTATTTGGTGAGTAATATTTAATAATTAATATGTATTGGTATTTGTTGTTAGTTTATTGTTAATTAATTTTCAAATGTAATTGCTTTTAATAAATATTAATTGTTTGTTATTGATGTTGATGTATTTTAAAATGTAATTATACATTATTTTAAATATAAAAATTATTTATAAGTATGTTAAATTTAAATTCTACGCTATCAAACTTTTTCCCTACTGTTGCATCCTTTTGAGTTGGAATAGTAATTTTTCCCCCTACGCTATCCAACGCTTTCCCTACTGTTGCACTCTCTGGAGTGGGAATAGTAATTTTTACCCCTACGCTATCCAACGCTTTCCCTACTGTTGCACCCTCTGGAGTTGGAATAGTAATATTTTTCCCTACCTTATCCAACGCTTTCCCTACTGTTGCACCCTTTGGAGTTGGAATAGTAATTTTTACCCTTACGCTATCCAACGATTTCCTTGCTGTTGCACCCTCTGGAGTTGGAATAGTAATGTTTACCCTTACGCTATCCAACGCTTTCCCTACTGTTGCACTCACTGGAGTGGGATTAGTAATTTTTACCCACCCGCTATCCAATGTTTTCCCTACTGTTGCACTCTCTAGAATGGGAATAGTAATTTTTCCCCCTACGCTATCCAACGCTTTCCCTACTGTTGCACCCTCTTTAGTTGGAATAGCAATTTTTACCCTTACACTATCCAACGCTTTCCCTACTGTTGAACCCTCTGGAGTTGGAATAGTAATGTTTACCCTTACGCTATCCAACGCTTTCCTTACTGTTGCACTCACTGGAGTGGGAATAGCAATTTTTACCCACCCGCTATCCAACGTTTTCCCTACTGTTTCACTCTCTGGAGTGGGAATAGTAATTTTTTCCCCTACGCTATCCAACGCTTTCCCTACTGTTGCACCCTCTGGAGTGGGAATAGTATTTTCATCTCTCTGCTATCCAACGCTTTCCCTACTATTGCACCCTCTGTAGTTGGAATAGTAATTTTTACCCTTACGCTATCCAACGCTTTCCCTACTTTTGCCCCCTCTGGAGTTGGAATAGTAATGTTTACCCTTAGGCTATTCAATGCTTTCCCTGCTGTTGCACTCACTGGAGTGGGAATAGTAATTTTTACCCACCCGCTATCCAACGTTTTCACTACTGTTGCACTCTCCGGAGTGGGAATAGTAATTTTTACCCCTATGCTATTTTACGCTTTCCCTACTGTTTAATTTTGTGGAGTGGGAATAGTAATTTTACATTCTACGTTATTCAATGTTTTGATTAATGTAGTTTGTTTGGGACTTTAAATATTATTTTTATTTATGTATGTATTTAATATTTTTTGTATTATTTTAGATCATGTTGTATTTAATTAACTTTTAAAAAAATTGCAAGTATATTTAAATGTTTTTATTCATTAAATCTAATTATTTATTTGTATTTATGTTATTATTTTATGAGTGTCAATGTATTTGTAATTTATAGTAGTTGTTAATAATTTTTAATTAATTAAAATAATTAATAAATATTATTATTAAGTAAGTATATATTATATATTGGATGTTTAATTTTAATTAAAGTTGTATTATTAAATATGTATTATTTATTAATTTTAAACATTATAAAATATGTTTAAATATGTTAATTTATTTATATGTATTATTCACTTTATTTTAATTTTTTTTTTTACAGAAAAAAACGATATTTTTAACATCGATATTTTAGTTTCCATATTTTTGTTCTTACCATGTTGTAGATATGGTGTCGATATACTTGCCTTCGATATTCCAGTGCCGATGTTGCTGTAGGTCGATATTCTGTCCGTCGATATTCTGTCAGAGATTTGAAGAAACCTTATCCTTACTCCGGGAATACGAGATATCGGATCGCAGTAAAGGAGAGGAAATCAGAACAGTCCGGATCAATGTCAATAGAATGTCTAGACCGAACAATAGGAAATCCAACCTTAATAACTTACAACAAGTTCAGATAATCTCAGAACCACAAACTTTGACTACAAACGGCACGGAAATAGCGTTGAAATGCCTTTTGATCAACTGCAGGTCCGCAGCTAAACATGCATCAGACATAGCCGACCTTATCATTAGACAAGAAATTGACATGACAATCCTCACTGAAACATGGCTATCAGACTCCTCATCGCCAGCTCTGGACCTTCTAGTGCCACCTCTATACAATATCGTGAGACTGGATAGAAAAGAAAAGACAGGAGGTGGCATAGCCTGCATACATCGCTCGGATATAGAAATCGCACAAATACATTCGGATCCGATCAAAGAATGCAAATACTTAGGTCTGAATCTAAAAGCGAACAACAACCAACTTTGCAACCTACATGCATTTTATCACCCACCTGGTAATAATATGCCGTTCATAGAACAATTAATGGAGATCATCAGGGCTAATCAGAACGCAGACGTAAACAACATATTCCTAGGGGACTTTAATGTATACTGGAACAACAACAAGGACAAACAAATGAAGGCATTCAAAGATTTCCTAGCGGAGCTCAATCTTTCACAAGAATGTACTCAGCCAACTCACGCGAAAGGATCTACTTTGGACTGGATAATTGCAAAGAACAAGAACATTTCAAGTCTAACTATAGAGCCATGCGACTGGTCATAACATTCATGATTCCCACTTGGAAAAAGAACAAACACCCACAACAGATAAGAATAAAAAAATGGATGAAGGACACGAAAGATTCGAACATTGAACGCTTAGTAGTAAGCTGTGTAAAGGATCTACAAGCACTAAAGAACTTACAGTACGTAAATGAGCTAACGACTCACTACTATACCTTAATAATGAATATAGTTAACTCCACAATGCCTTTTAAACAGAAAAAGTTACAGAGAAGATTAAAAACCCTTGGTTCAATGAGACATGAAGTAAGACGAAAACTGAGAATGGCGGAAAGAAAATGGAGACAGCACCCTCCTTCTCCCGTATTGAAATCTCTGAGAGACACCAGGAAAGAATGTAACAAAAAGATTCTCAACTCTAAAAAGGAATTTATCAGGTCAGAATTGGATTCCTCCAAAAACAGACCTCGTAAACTATTCGAAATCTTAAAACAACAATCCAACAAGGCAGCCAAAACCACGCAAGAGATCACAAAAACACAACTAAATTGCAAAGTATTCTCTTCCTTTGTCACAGACAAAGCCAACACGTTAGAAAGTGAGCTCAAGATTGCAGCGGATAACTTAGAAACCCAAAATCCTACAACGTACGTTACCAGCAGCTTAATTGAGGAGATTGAGGTAAAAAAACAGGCCATTGGGACTCTTTTGAGTTATTAGACCAGAACAACATTGTCAAATAGCTACTAGAGATCAGACCTAATAACCACTATAGTGATCCACTCCCGTCGAAATGCATTAAGGAAATCAGCCAGGCCGTGATTCCCTTATGGACAAAAATTATTAACGCCTCTCTCTTCTAAGGGATACTCCCAGTATACCTAAAAACGGTCAAGTAGCCCCATTATCAAAAAACTGATGGCGGACCCGGCAGACCCAAATATTTTTCGCCCGGTAACCAACATCCCGATACTCGCCAAACTAATAGAGAAATGTGTGCAGAATCAACTTAGCCAACACATACATAATTTCTCTTTATTAGATGAATGTCAGTCAGGCTTCAGAACAGGACATAGTATGGAAAGGGCTATTTTACATATAGTCGATGACCCTCTTCAAGCCTTAGATCATAATCGATCATGTCTACTCATCCTGCTGGACCTGACAGTAGCATTCGACACGGTGAATCATGCAAAATTACTGAACAGGCTCCAGAACAGGATGGGAATATCAGGTACTGTCCTGAAATGGTTTGAATCCTTCCTTCAGGATAGAAACCAAAGATTAATGATCAATCAATCTCTTTCATCTTCAATTCCGAACACGATTGGAGTACCACAAGGATCCACATTATCTCCTTCACTGTTCAACTTATATATCGAACCGCTCACAGAAATTCTTCGAAACTCCAAAATTTCCTTTCACATGTATGCAGATGACACACAAATATACTAAAGATCTCGCTGTTGGAAGACATCAAGTTAATGAATGAGGCCTTAGAAATGACACTGCAGTGGTTAACAATCAATCATCTAAAATTAAACACTCAAAAAACAGAAATCCTTCTCATGTCACACTCAAAGAAGCACACAGAAGTTAAGGAATGGACTAAAATGATCATGGCGCTTAACTGCCCCCCTACCTTAGTAATCACTAGGAATAACGCTTGATGAGAATCTGGAAATTAAAGAGCATATCAAGGCAATGGCAAAAAGTGCCAATTTTCACTTGAATTACATCAGGAAGGTGAAACCCTTCATCTCAAAAGCAGATCTTAAGCTGGCAGTCCAATCATTGGTAATTTTGAGGATAGAATATGGGTGCACTATGTTAGCAGGCTTATCACAAATCTTCACAACACCGCTAAAAGCCTGCCTCAACACAGCGGCAAGACTTATCTCCGGGTCAAGGAAGTTCGACCATATCTCTCTACACCTAAAAGCATTAAACTGGCTACCATACAAAGCCAGAATTCAGCTAAAAATGGCATGTATCACCCACAAAGCGCTTCACTACAACACTCCAACATATCTTGTCCAGAAAATAGTACTATCTGGTGGAAATAGACCTGCTAGGAGTGCTAAGGAGCTGGTACTGAGACTAGCCATTTTCAGAAAGAAGAGAACGTATGATAGAGCACTCTCGGGAGCAGCCCCTAGAATCTAGAGCTCTCTTTCACCTTACGTCAGAAAAAAAACAAACACAGCAACATTTAAGAGGGAAACAAAAATATTTCTAATGAGCAAATTCCTCCCTAAGTTCAAGATCGATCTTCTTTAACACAGAGACAGAATTAAGCCCAAGACACTTACAGGAAGTGAAAATAATCACAACTACGGAGTAGGTCTTACTAGAGGAATATAATCCATGGACGGTGAAGTTGGATATGACGGGACAAGATACCGGACAAGTGAATCTATTTCCTAAAAACAATATATACTGCAGGTCACTGTCCGTACGTTGTTTAAACTAAAATAGTATTTTACTAATCATGGTGTTAGATTGTAAAAGAATATTGAACAATTCGGAAAGATCATTTATAACCTTTCTGCAACCAGGAAACCTCTCCACAGAAATAGCTTGTATTCAATAAGCTATTCTCAGCCTTGTTATATATTGCGTTTATTGTATTTTTATCTTGTGTTTGATCATATGTAATTTTGTCATATCTCCTTGTTTAACCTTTCCTGACAATTTGTGTCATCATACTACCTCATGCTATGTAAAGCGCTCTGATACCCATGGGTCTTGTTCGCACTATACAAAAACTCTTTAAATAAAATAAAATAAAAACATGGATATTTAGCAAGCAATAAAACCAGGCTTGAAGGGTAGGGGGTTCAACTCTAACCATGCAGTAGCAATCAATGGCAGGGCCACAGCTACTTTAATAAATACAAAATCCTTTTGTGCTGTCTTTAAGTTAGAAGGACCATCACACCCTAGTATTATCAGAGATGGGCTAATAGAGGTTGCCTTATTGATTGTTTGCTGCCAAAAGTTCTCTATGCCAGTTTTTAAAGGCATCAGTTTACACACATAGAACATAGGTACACAGTCAGCCACTTCTATTTGACATCTAGGACATTTATCATTTTCCCTTTTCCCCCAGCCATACAGATTCACATGCGTATAATACAAGTTAAAGATTGTTTTATAATGCTTGGTTATCAGATTTGCTTATCAAAGATCTTTATTCCCATTTCAATCGACATATTCAGGTCGATCTCTGAATCTCCAAACTTGGTTTCCCACTTTACCTCATGTTTCTCCAAATCGTCAGGGAGAGTTTCTATTAAGATTGTAGAATAGTCCCTAATCCTACCAGCCCCTCTTCTTATTATATCAAATATTGTTTTTTTAGCTTGATTGAGGGGCCCAATGGGCAAACATTTAGGACATTCCCTAATCTGCATATATTTGAATTGTGGTCTGCTGTCTATCCCTAAATTTTTCACCAGATCTACAAACGGAATTGCATATGTATTATTATATAGGTTAGCTATCCTAGCAATACCAGCCTATTCCCAGCTTCTACCTATGGCATCAAACATTGTAGCCGGGAGGAGAGCCTTAGGGGTGTATACCTATTGTATCTTGGAATTTTTTGCAATCTAACTATTTTACCCCAGATCATCCGGGCCACCATTTTGCACTTAAATGGTGCCTTTTTATAGTAGCTAGGTTCTAACTGTCTGAGGAAGACCCCCTCCACCTCTTTTCCCAAAGCTAGATGATAGATAGTGGGCAAATCTTGGTCGAACCACTTCTTATATTATCTGATATAAGGAGACTGCTCATCTGCTGTAGTGCTGCTGCCCAGTAGTAGAACAATCGATTTGAGGTGGCTTACCCTCCCTTAGTTCGAGAGAGTGTCATTGTTTTCCGTTCCGGTTGAGTTTTTTGATAAATCCATAGAAAATTAGAGAACATTGAGTACATTTTTTGTATAGTGGCATCTACTAGTTCGAGGGAGGTGGAGCGAAACAGATACAGCACGTTTGGGAATATTTTCGTTTTTAATACATTGGTCCTCCCTACAATTATCAAGTGTAGCTTGGCTATGTGCCTTAGTTCCACTCCTATATTCTCAAGGACCGCATCTAGATTTATAGGCCACATCGCATCCATATTGGGGCTTATCCTAACCCCCAGGTACAGGGCATACTCGGTTTTTGGTTGGTCTTCCAAATTGCATTTCAGCGAGCACACTATTTGTGTCTTTCCTTTCTTTAGAAGGTACCCAGTTTTACTCCCAAATACCTCCGCCATGTCTTCAACTTCCTTTATTGCATTCTTAGGATCTGGTGTAATGATAGCAATATTGTCCACATAGACCAAAATCTTGGTCTCATATTCATTAGTTATTACAGGTTCAATTGCTGGGTTTTGTAGTATCTGATTAATAAAAGGTCCATATCCATGGCCTAAGAGGATTGGGGAGCATTGGCACCCCTGCCTTGTCCCTCTAGCTACCACAATCTTCCCTGATGTTTTGCCCATCACCTGCAACCATGCATAGGGCTTATAGTACATCACACGGATAGCAGTTATAAGATGTGGTTCAAACCTTCTGTCTGATAACACTCCCCAAAGATATTGCCATGTCAACCAGTCAAAAGCTTCTCCAGCATCTAGGAGGATCACATCCATATCACTCCCTGTTACCTCAGCAATGTCCAGTAACGAGATAACTTGTCTGATATGGTCTGTGGCCCCCTGCCTGGAACAAAGTCATGTTACCATGGTGAAACTATTCTGGCTATGATCCCCTGCAGCCAATTAGCTAAAACCTTTGAGTACACTTTTGCATCAAAGATAAAAAGCAATATGAAGCAGGTAGTGCTGGTGGTTTCCCTTTTTTAACGAAAATTACAATATCTGCTCCTCGACATGAGGCAGGCGAGTTTCCAAGATGTTGCACATCTAGAAAAAGGTTGTGCATTACCGGAGCCAAGCTCGTATTGAAGCAACTTGTATACCTCCAAGGGAATTTTATCCGGCCCCATGGCCTTACCAGAAGACAAGGAACCTAGTGCATCCCCTACCTCTTGCAGTGCAAACTCTTCTTCTATTTCCAAATATGTAGCCTTAGCAATTGTTTTAAATGCTGACTGTTGATCTACTGCTCCCATTACACTGGACCCAGGGGGTTTTGCCTGATGCAGCTCTTTATAGAATTGTTCAAAGACACCCATGATCTCCGTAGGCCTCGTTTCAATCTGCCCCTTATAATTCTTAATCAGAGTTATGTCATTTCTGGCAGGTTTTTGCCTTTTGCATAGGGCCAGCAGCCATCCTGATGATTCCCAATATTCATATCTCTCACACCTGTGTGTTTGATAAATTTGGGCCACTTTAACCTAAAAATAGCTATTAAATTCAGTTTTTGTTATAGCCAATTTTTCTGTATGCTCCCTTAGTTCCTCCTCATGTTCCCCCTCATTAATCAGTTTCAGACGTTCCACCTCCAATTGGGTCAACTGTGCTATTAATGAATTGACCTCTTTCCTCTGCTGCTTACATTATTGACCCACATAGCTAATGACCTCTCCCCTCAACCCAGCTTTAAAGGATTACCACACTACCCATCGTGACATGCTATTTTGATTTATGTCATAGAATTCCTTTACCCATTGTTTTATATAAATGGCAAATTCTTCACCAGCTATTAATTTTCTGTCAAATGACCAGCTCAGCTGCCTCATCTCTAACCCCAGACCTATTACTTCCAAAAGTATTGGTTTATGGTCCGAAAAGAGTCGGAGAAGTTTCATAATTTCTACTTCACCAAGCATAGTCGTCAGAACCAAAAACTCATTTTTTATGAGGGTAAGAGAAATATGTATTTCCTGGATCTACAGAATTTGTATGCGACCAGGCGTCAGTCAATCCAAGACTATACTTAAATGCAGTTAATGCTCTGTATAGTTGAGGTTTCCTCCTGCTGTATTTTATCAAATCATCCTTTGAAACGCCGAGATGTATATTCAGGTAACCGCAAAATATCAGAGGGGCCAGGCCGGAGACTAACTCTACCTCCAGATCTTCCAAAATTTTTGGATCATCCTGATTAGGCCCATATACTGTCCCTTCCATCAATCCGGTGGTCAAGGAGACTTTTGCCCAGCATCCCCACTTATCAGCTAATGTCCACTTTGCTACCTGGGCTTGATGATTAATATATATGGCTACCCCTTTTATCATGGATGTCTGGGTAGAGCTTACAGCCAAATCATATCCCCTTATCTGAAGAGTATCCTTGTTTCCCCAAGGAATATGGGTCTCTTGAAGACAAATTATTTCGGGGTTGATATTGTTCATTATCTCATATACTCAAACTCTTTGTTTTTGTCATTTAACCCCCCACATTCACCAAACAAATCCTCAATGTAGCCATAATTATATACAGCAACCTTCCATCTAAGACATAATATTCTAATATTTCTCCCTATCTCTTCTTTTTTTGCTTTACTTTTATGTATTTTTACCCCAATAATTCTACAACTATCCCCCCACTCCCTCCCACCCACCAGCTCCCCCATACCATGCCAACCCACCCCCTCCCCCTCCTCCCTACCCATGGAATCTTCCAGACCGGTGGTGTTTGTGATGAAGCAGAGTTACACCAACACCAGTGAAGCCCCCCTGATTTCCCCATTGTTTTCAACCGTGAAGAAAAAAAAACACACAATAAAATACCTCCAATTCCCCCATGACACGATTTTATCACCCTATCATCCTCCCTGTATTGTGTTACAGAAGAACAAAGAAAGGGGGAGAGAGGTAGAAAGAGACCAATATATATTCAGTGCATGTGTAACCCTTACTGATCCCTTTCTACTCCACCCCCTCAGTGCTAATCTCATCTAGTCTGGTTACTACATCCTACCCATCAAGACAGTTCAACAAATGTTTTTCATAATCATGGCTCCAAACCCCGGAGTTCTGTCAAGGGGGTCATTTTTGGAGTTTTCTTGGGCACTACACCTACCCTGACGTCCGGATAGAGCTGGGGATAGCCTGCAGTAAGTCTCCCTCGCCGCCGCTGCTGCCTGATTCAACCTGCGGCCGCCGAGGGGGGAGACAACTACAACTCTCAGGTGCTGCATCATCCCGCCCACCTCCGCCCACTTCCGCCACTTCCGCGCCCGGAGGCTCTCAAAGGAGCGGCGATCCTCTGGTGGAACGGGGGTCATTTTTGGCGTTTTCTTGGGCACTACACCTACCCTGACGTCCCAATAGAGCTGGGGATAGCCTGCTGAGTCTCCCTTGCCGCCGCTGGTGCCTGATTCAACCTGCGGCCGCCGAGGGGGGAGACAACTACAACTCCCAGGTGCTGCATCATCCCCCCCACCTCCGCCCACTTCCATGCCCGGAGGCGCTCAAAGGAGCGGCGATCCTTCGGCGGAGCGGGGGTCATTTTGGCATTTTCTTGGGCACTACACCTACCCTGACGTCCCGATAGAGCTGGGGATAGCCTGCAGTGAATCTCCCTCACCGTCACTGTTGCCTGATTCAAACCTGCGGCCGCTGAGGGGGGAGACAACTACAACTCCCAGGTGCTGCATCATCCCGCCCACCTCCGCCCACATCCGCCACTTCCGGGCCCGGAGGCACTCAAAGGAGCGGCGACCCTCCCGCATCGCGGTACGCGCGCTGGCGGCCCCGGAAGAAGAACGGGACAAGAGCGGGACCGTCTGTGGCCATCTAGGGCTGGAGGGGGCTGGGCTGGGCCACCCCTCCAACATCTGCCCTAAATCAAGGTACTGTACCAAACCATCCTCTTCGCCAATATATCATGGGGAAAAAGAGAACTGATGGCCGTAAACCTAATGTTGGGGGAGGAGCGACTCTGGACTCATACTTGGTAAAAGTATCAAGCATGTTAAATGAGGAAATCGAAAGAACAGAAAGAAGGCTCTCGCTGGTCCCAGGTCGTACTATCACTGCCATGATACATGATATCCCAGCATCACAGACTGTATACCCAGGTTTTCCACGGGACTTAATAGATGTAGTTGAACCACTCTCTATGTCAAAGAGTAGTCATGTCCAGTCTTTAAACGTCTCCCCCTCAGGTTGTATTGAAGATGGTGTCACTTTGTACCTCCCCGTCATCCGCACCAGTTGTGAGACGGTGTACTAGGGCTGGTGGGTTGGTACCTCCTGGAAAGGTCAAACAGAAGGGGACAAGGCATTCAAAAGCACAGTTAAAAATATCGAAACAGCCCCCTCTGTCTTCCCAACCTTCATTGGAGGAGTTATCTAACACTGTTTGGATAACCCTCAAAGAAAAACTAGATCTTATTTTGACCCCTATTTTGTCTAGGTTATCCTCTATTGAAGATAGGATGATCGCTTTGGAGCAATATGGTGGTTTGGTATCCCAGTCTAATGCCTCCATAGCAGGAATAGCTTTATATCAGGTGCCGGATGGCAAGTCAGTTACCTCAAAGGGGTACATCCACCCCCTTAAATTCAGGGCACTTCTGCTGTAGAGGGGCTTGAAACCATCTACCTTGAACTTACTATCATCTATCCCCGGCCTATGGCTGAGAGGAATGTTCAGGATGTTCTCAGAGCAATTTGTCCTAAATTTTCTCTGAGTTAAATGCATGAATGAATCTTGTACGAGTATGACTGTTTATGATGTATGAATATGTTGTAGTTTGAATGTTGGAAGGTTGATGGGTTGTATATGTATTCTTTTTATCTTGCAATTGTGAAATTTTCTAAAAATGATGTTGAACATATATGCTATATAAAAAATATGGAATAATAATAAAAACGATATTTTTTCTATAAAAATGCTTTTGTCTAAATCTAATCTGGCCTTGACTATTTGGTGAGCGCTTAAATGGGTGATTATTGAAAAAGATTGGACTCTATAGGAGCCTATCCTTGATCAAATACGGGGCAGATCTATCTTTTCCTTGATGTATTTTGACTGTAGAGGGGCTAGAACCTAAAGATCAAAACATTGCAATTACTGCTGCAAAACACATTAGTGGACTGATAAACTAGGAAAGAGGGACTCCGCTTACTACTACTGTAGCTATTGGTTTGGGTGTCTCCTCAGACACACATACTGTACCCCACAAGAGAGAGAGCCATTCCAATGTATTCCTGAGGCTCTACCTTTAGTTCTTGTCTTGGCCAACGCTCCCCCTCTGGGACCTGGTCAAGTGGAAACGGCAGCTTCATCAGTTGATAAAGCTTTGCACTGGCTGACTAACAACATGAGGATATCCCCTAGGGGCAAACAGAAACTAGTGAGGGAAATCATAATGGCTAGAAGGGTGACATGGCTAGGCGGTCACAAGAAAAGATTCAGGGACGATTGCATAGCTATGAACTTTTCGAGTCCCAAGGTGCTGACTAATGTCCTGGCCAACTTACTTCCTCCCCAACTAAGGAACTCAGCAATAATCCCAATAACTCCAGAATTTTTCTACGATAGGAGTTGGTGTGTAATGAATTTAAGTAGATCTAGGTCACGATGATTCCATCAATCTAGGCCATTTGGGAGGGCTACTCCACTTGTGGTGGGTGGAATTAGTTTGAGAAATCAGTTTGGGGCCTTGACCGATATCAATGAATGCGATTGACTGCATGGTGACTATAATTATTTCCAGGGAGAAAAACCATTAAATAGTAGAGTGTACGGTCCTTTGGATCAGGGTAAGGTAGTTACTAGTAAGGATCCGGAACCATTGCTAAAACCATTGAAACTACCACAAGTGAATATTGTATCTACCCATATTAGTGACTCCCTGTCAGCGATAGGTTTGAATTTTAACAGGGAGCATGATTTTTGTATAACATGTAGTGATCTACTAGAGATCCATCCCATAAAGCATTCCAACATAGAGGAATTATTAGAGATGGAAGGCGACATTTCAGGAGTTGAGTATTCCTCGAACACATCTACTACCCCTCTAAATAAGGAAAGGTTGACCCTTCACACATGGAATATCGCGGGAATAGGTAATAAGCTATCATTCCCCGAATGGTGTTGGTTCATTGACCAGCATGATATCATCCTCCTCCAGGAGTCTTGGTCAATAGCTCCAGTCTTCCGTCTGGGGTTTCTCAACTTCTATGTTCCCGCTATCAAAAAAGCAAAATGCCTGATAATCTGGGTTCGCCAGACCCTACGATATAAGGTGCAACAAATCATGTCCTCAATGAATGATATTATGACAGTCAGACTTGAATGGACAAATGGCCATAGGGTGGCTATTTTTAACGTTTACGCCAGGGGGATAGCTGGGGGATCAAAGGTAATAGCCACGCTTGACTCCCAGCTTGAGGTCCTCCCAGAGCAGTTAATCCATATAGTGAGTGGTGATTTTAACACAACCTTTGAACCACTCGGTCAAGAGGACCAGATTCTTACCGCTGATGAGGATAATAGATGGGGAATCCCACAACTTGAAGTACCCACTGTAAAGAGATGGTCAGCTGCAGCATTACAACTAAAGGCTATGTGCCTAGAAAGAGGGCTTAGAGCAGCTAATGGAAGAACCCCTTCTGACCGGCAGGGAGAAAACACATTTGATAACGGAAGGTACAGTAGTCAAATAGATTATTTGTTGGTGGATGTAAGATCATGGCATTACCTGGTAGACATGGCCAATAAACCGAAGCTGGAAAGTGCCCACAATCCTCTTTGTTCGATATTTCAAGCTTTCAACTGCATGCATGGGTTAGAGAAGACACCCCAGGGGGAGGGATGGTTGCATTAGACATTGTTGCCTTTATCAATATGCGCCATGTCAAATGGGGTAAATTCATTGAGAACCCTGAGAAATTGGAGGCGCTTAAAATTGAGGTTGCCAGTGAATTAGCACATCTGAACCCAAAATTTGCAGCCCGGACTTCCCCAAAATAATGCTAGAGGCACACACCCATCTTTTTTCCAAGCTCAAATCTTTTTTTAGTAAGGCTATAAACCCGGAAAAGGGAGGTAAAAGTTGTATGTGGCTAGGTGGTATAACGACGCATGTAAATTAGCCCGCCAAAATCTGAGCAAGGAATTAAGGTTAAGGAATCCCCTTGGAGTGAGAGAGGCAAGGGATTCCTATAGACGCACACAGAGAGACGCCAAAAGACAGTGGGACCAGGATAGGTGGCGGGATATGAAATCGGCTTGTGCAGCAAAAGACTCCAAGCTATTTTGGAACATCTTTAAATGGGATAGGGGTGGATTAGCGGAACCCCCCCAAAACAATGTTGCAAAATCTCAGTGGTTGGATTTCTTTAAACCACAATATGCCCGTAGCCTAATAGAGCTACCTCTCACCATTTTTTACCAAAGCCAGCTCTTTACTACTAAAGAAGTGAGCATAGCACTAGATTGTTTGACCGGGGGCAGAGCTCCAGGCATGGACGGCATCCCTGCTGATGTCTTTTTAAGTGATAGACCGTCTTGGTGTCAGTATTTTTTATTGCTAGCTAACGCAGTGGCTATGGGTGCTCCAATCCCTTTTCGTGGAAAGGAGCTGAAATAATTCCATTTTTTACAAAGGGTGATAAATCCCTCCCAAGTAACTATAGACCTACTAGTCTTATAGACTCAGCTCAAAAACTTATAGGTCGACTAGTCCAAAATAAAATACAAACATGGGTAGAGGAACACAATATTTTATCCCCATTCCAAGCCGGTTTTCATCCCTGCACTATTTCTATTGATCAAGTTTTTTACTTTATTGCACTTTATTGGAGGAATGTAGTTTTAACTAAAGGGACACTTCATGCAGTCTTTGTAGACCTGAAATCGGCTTCAGATTTAGTCCCCCGCTCTAAACTTTGGAAAGTTCTTGCTGAACTAGGGATGTCCCCTGAACTATTGACCTTCATCGTCCACTTACTTGAGAACAACTTTGCTAGAATCAGATGGGGGGCACAGGGTGAGATCACTGACCCATTCCCTGTCGAGCGCGGCGTTCGGCAGGGTGTGTCCTGGCCCCCACGCTGTTTTCTCTATACATAAATGGTATAGTGGACCATTTTCGCAATTCCCCAACAGATGCTCCTGTCCTAGCTGGGGTTCGTGTACCCGTCCTCATGTTCGCGGACGATACCCTGATTGTCTCTCGGACTCCAAGTGGGCTGTAGAAGGCTGTCAATGCATTTGGGGAATTTTGCCAACTGCGTGGACTTGAGATTAACACCTCAAAAACCAAGTTCATGTCCCTGAATCAGCGAAAAACTTTCAAAGGCAAAATCCACCTGAACGATATTCGCTTAGAGGAAGTGGAGGCCTTTACCTATCTAGGTATTTTACTTCAGAGCAATATGGGTTGGAAAGGTCACACAGACATGGCTATTTTAAAACTCCATCAACTTGCAGGTGCCCTATCCTCTAAATATAAATCTTCTCTTACAAAGCCAATTACACCTGCTTTGGAGATTTATAATATAAAAGTATTAAGTGCTATGGATCAGAGCTCTGGGGATTTACCAACCTGACCCAACTGGAAAAATCGGAGACATATTGAGGCCCTAAGGTTATTAGAGTCAGATTGCTCACCCTGTATAGCTGTTGCTGTAGCCAAATTTTTAAGGTGGGCTTGGATTATACGCACTCGCACTTTTCAGCCACAGGAAGCTAGCTAGCAAATCACTTGAGCTTTTAAAAATTGGTTTTATTCATGTTGTAACTTTTTAATTGATCATTCTGCATCTCAAACGACTGTAACCTAGGAATGTATTAACTTTTTAATATGTGCATTGTTATGCATTATTTATAGTGTATTGTGTTGTGATGTATTGTGTGTTGCTTTTATGACATCCTGTTGAATAAAGCTTTTGAAATTTGAGTTCCCTTGCTTTGATCTTAGATGTATAAAAATTAACCTTGCCATCAGCTTTTACTTTTAACTTTGCTGGGTTCATGATATAAGCCTGCACCCTTTTTGCCTGAAATGGGGTAATCATCTGCCTTAGCCTCCAGGGCCTTTATACAGTTATTTGGCAGAAGTCCAGTTGAACAAAAAATGCAATATTGTCCACCTTTCGCTTGGTTTCCGGTTTGGCCTTTGCGTAAATATTCTGCCTGAGGAGGTACTTCCCGAAGTACACTATAACAGCCCTAGGCTTTGCATCAGGCCCGACTGGTTGTTTCAAAGTCAGGGGGAACCGGAGGGCACATTGTACTCCTGAGTCCAGTTCCACCCCTCCAGATCAGGAAAAGCCCTTCTTTGCAAGTCTTCCATATAGAGATGTATGCCCGCGCCTTCCCTGTTTTCGGGGATAACCAAAACTTACAAGTTGTTTTGGCGCTGACGATTGTTCTGATCTTCCAATTTTCATTGGATATCGACTAGCCTAGCCTCATGCGATTTTGTTAGGTCTGGTCTGATTCATCATCGGTCTTGAGGGTTCTAGTTCTTGTCTTCAGCTCTGTTAACCGATCTGATATATTGCTACATACTTAGGCATCTTTAAGCACAGTCCCTTAAACCTTGCGAATTGCTGTCTGAGAGCGCTTGCTATTCTGCCTTGTCTCTTCCCGATGAGCCATAATAGTATGTAAAATAGCATCTAATGCCGTGGTAACACTGTCCTCTGAACCAGATACTTTCTCCACAACAGCCCCATTAACTGGTTAGTTGGAGAATAATCCCAGTTAAAATCTTTTCCTTTCCTTTTGGCCCGACCCGAGAGCCCCGATTTCCTGCTAGCATTGCGCATAGTTGTGGCAGAATCCTTCCCGCTGGTGTCAGGAAGGCTTTTACTCCCACTCCCACTCATGTCCGACGATGACACAGAAATCTTCACTGAGCAAGTGTCCTCAGACAAAGAATAGTAACAAATCTGTTTCCTCTACATAGGTATCTTTCACACCTCTCCTACCTCTTTTATCATGCTTTCACAACTGCCATCGTAATTTTGCCAATGTCTCATCAGGAGCTTTCCTGCTTTGTCGAGAGTTTTTAAAGGGAGCTTAAAAAAATTCTAATTGTAGCACCTTCTCCCCTCCTTCTGCAACACTATTTATTATATATTAAATTTGGGCAATGTTGCTGAGGCATTTGCTGCTGTGGTGATTAGATGTATCCCCATTCTGATCATACATGCCCTCTTTTTCTTTACCCTCGCACCTAGCTGTAGCGTCTGTTTGGGTTGACTCACCCCCTTCATCCCTACTGTCAAGAGTCGGTGTGCTGCCAGGCTCCCTTTGGCTGAGGACTATCTAGAAGTCATTTACCTGCAAAGTTGCTCTCATTGCTATCTCAGAGCATCTTCAACCGGGACCCCCCCTTATCATACTCCTCCATGGGGCCACCAGATCTGTTCCCATCTTGGGGCTCCAAAATCTGCATGTTTCAGTCCCAGGACCTAATCCAGGCTGCAGTTTAGGGCCTCGGAGCATCTCCGTGATTGTAGGACCGGGAAGGTGCTGCTGGGTCACAGCTCCTCCCTCCCCATTTTTTCCCAGGGTGTCTTCCTTCCAGGTTATTGTCTGTCCTCGGCCTCCGTGTTGCCGGGTTGTTTTTTCCACTCCAGCGTCTGTCTCTGCACTGGCTCGGACGGCTGTCACATCCACTGTAGGATTGTCTACGTGTGGGGTTGCGTTCGCTCTTCCTCGAGTCACCACTGGTATCTTTTGCTTCATCGCAGTTAATGAGTGCAACCCCGGACGACAGTAGTCGGGGTGGGTTAGAGCAATATACAGCTTTTTACACACGAGTAGCAGCTCCTGCTGTCCGGCCGCAATCTTGCATGCAGGCACACAGTTCCTTGTCTCTTTGTTTAAAACCCTCAGCAATGCCTCTAATATGTCCAATAGCATTATTCATATGCTGCAGGGGGGGTATCAACAGGGGGCCTCAGTAGTTCTAGGTGTGGAGAGCTGCGAGTTGTTGCCTCAGCCGGCGCCGCCATCTTGCTTCCTCCTATATTATCCCATCTACCCCTTCCTAAGGTCCAAGTACATCCAGACCATCAACATCTGTTGCAGCCATCGGAATGGAGGCTCTGTTAGAGGAGGACTTCTGGAAGCATGGATATGTTCTTTGTAAACAATGTTCAACTCAGGAACCCTACCATGTCACAACAACAAATACATTCAAGGGTCTGGACTGAGAACATCTTTATTTCATTGTTCAATTCATAGGCTGATATGATGTCAGACACATAGCAAATAAGACATGACTTAGGTGTTCTGTTTCAGTGATCACATAATCACTTGCAGACATTCACAACATGGAAGGAGGGGGATACATCGGACAATATCCTACACAAAAGGCAACAAAAAAATAAGGTCTACATCCTCAGCTGGAGCAATATTTTCAATATCACAAACGGAATCCTACATCAAAGAAAAAAAAAGAAACATACACATCAGTAGAACAGTTTCTGATCTCAGGGTAATTTTTATCCAGTTTGCTTGCATCTGGTGAAATGTCACAAAGAAATGGCAGTGATTTGCTACAAGCACTTTGGCCTACAATGAAGAGACACATCAATTCAATATTTCTTTATTTCGGCGTTCTTTTGCCATAAAAGATTTGAGCACAGCATTTCATTTTAAAACAGTCCAAAATCCAGTTTACATACAATGATAACAATAATAAGTATCATATATAAAATTAATAAGTTAAAATCATAAAATATTACAACGTGGCTGTCTAATTCAATCAACTCAACCAACACTTAAAACTCTTAAAATGCATTTAAATACCCTGTATCATTACAACTTTAAGCCTTTTTTTCTACGGACAAAATAGATGGAATAAAGGTATCTACTGGCACTAAAAACAATGGTCTGTGATGTGTCAGATTTGATTATTCTAAGTGGCGTCATACATGACCTACTTCCTAAAAGATTGCACAAGGGTTTAATCCACTTTCTTCTGGCCAGCGTATATGCTGGGCAGAAGAAAAGGATATGCATGCCATCCTCCTTGTGGTTGCCCTCGCACAAGGTGCATAAATCTCCTGCAGTTGGGGTCTCGTGAGCGTTTTTCCTAGACCAACGTGCAACAATTGAATTAGTCATGAGGTTGCCATATCTAAATTTTATAAAACGGGCTTTAGCAAGCGGGGGCTCGACTTCATCAAGGAAACTCTCAAATAGGGGTACATCTTTAAGGGTTAAGACGTTCCTAACAAGTGATCCACCACTATTGCTATTGAATATTTGATTATTTATAAAACCCCAGAAAGCCTTTTTTACCACCTTTTTTAAATTCGGCGGCAACCTTTCAGGACTTTACCAAAATTGCAGAAGACCTATTTTGATGAACCACATTCTGATATGCTTTAGCCAAGCATTGGAGTTAGATACATCTAAGCACAGTAACTCTTTTAGCCCATTCCTATAGTCAACCAGATCTGGAGTCTGCCATAGTCTGACCCAGAACATCAGCGGCCGTACAATAGTAAAATGGTCGGTCCTCTTGAAGTCCAAGTCTAACTGAAGGGGTACCAAGGGCGTACCTTTCGGGGCCCTTACGATGCTGCGCATAAATTTATTATCCAAAGTATCAAAAGCATCCTTTGACATCGGCTCCCAGATTTCTGCCCCATAGAGAGCAGCTGGTTGTACTTTGTGTTTTAAAATTTCTACAGCTCGTGATACCGCTTTACTGGTACTTAAGTTATGCTTTGTTAGGATGGGTTTTGTGCTCTGTGCGAATATTAGACACATCAACAGATACATCCAGTTCATGGACAATGAAGAATTAGCCAATGCAAAGGCAGGATGTAATTGATGTAATATGGGGGCACATACAGCAATGAGTCAACACTGTATAATTCCCTGGTGGCACTGGTAGGACCTTCATGTGACGTGTTTCTGCCAAACCGACAAGCAGCACACGCTTTGTTGCTATGGTGCACCTGTCATCTTGTTTTAGAGCCATCGCATCACACATTCAGCCACTCCCTCAATATGCAGCACAAACCACTTGGATCCAAGGACAAGGCTATTTGAATCTTGCTCCCACTGCCTAAGGCACTTGGCCTCGTTGGATCTCTCTCACCTATACTCCAATCTTCAGCTCTGCTCTGGATCGTTCCAGCGGTGGACCTGATTCCTGCCTTCAGTCCTGCTGAAGGAAGTTAATCACTAAGGTGCTTTGGTGTCTTCTTAGGTGCTGCTACAAGATAAGCTTAATGTAAAGTATTTGTTTTGCAATTTGACAGCTCCCATGCCAAGGACAGTGTGTGGTGCAAGAACTGGTGTGATTGAAATAGGTAATACTCTGTAACCGATGTGAAGGATTTTTAAAGAACAAGTGACATTTCATGCTGTGCAATTCTTTTTTTATTTTTTTTTTTACATTTGTACCTGTTTTTTTTTTTTAAGTTTGAAGTTTATTGAAGTATAAAGAAGCAAAGACAGAAAATGAAGAAACAATCATAAGTTACAAAAACAAGAAATCTCTCTTACAAAAAAGTAGAGTTGATAAATAAATCTATACATAAAATATGGCAAACGATACTATTCATGAACATAAGGTAATTGAGGTATAGCCTGTAGAATAAAACACATAAGTGATATGAAAAATTAAATGCAAGGAAGAAATGCAATTAAGGTGGTTTTTGGACTTCAACAGTACGAACTTGAGTGGTAGGTGGGATCTGGGCAACTCTGGATAAATACTCAGTGAGGGGAATCCATAAAAGATCACGTTTGATTGCAAGGGAAATGGGGGAAACAAAATTAGTGTCCAGACGGTGATTAAAACAAACTGCGTTCCACCAGGCATTGAAGGAGACATCATTAGCCTGTTTCCAATGAAATGTAATATGGTGTAAGGCAACGGCTATCAGAAGGTCGATTAATTTATATTTATGGGGCGAAGTGGCAAAAATAGGAGAAAGAGAACCTAGAAAAATGTTAACAATGGAAAAGGAAGAACAAAAATTGAAAATCTTTTGAAACTGGGACCATACTTGTTGCCAAAAACGAAAAATGGGAGGACAATCAAACAACATATGCTTCAAATCAGCTGAAGAGCAGGGACAGGACCAACAAGTGGAGGGAGTGTCTGAGGAAAATGATGACAGAAGTAATGGAGTGAATAATGTGCGATTATAAACAAAAAATAAGGTTTGGGTAGTGTTTGCAGCTCTGGAAGTACTATGGATTTTTGACCAAATTTTGTCCCACAAAGTGAAGGACCAAACTTGAGATAAGTCTTTTTCCCAAGCCAACTCAACCCTGGATTTGAGACGAACAGTAGAAGACTGAATAGATTTATAGAGAAAAGAGGCAGAATGGGAGTGATCAATGGCATTGGAAATGGGAAGATATGCTGTAGGAATAGAATTTGCAGCGGGAAGTGAAGAGAGGTATTGGATGAGAGAAGGAATCAGTGACATATATCGTGTACGAGAAGAGGAGGGCAACGAGAACTGTTTTTGGAGGTCTTGAAAAGAAAGAGGTTGATTATCCACAAGAAGTTGAGAGATCCATTTTAGACCAAGAGAGTGCCAGGTCTTCCAATATAATGAGCGATTGCGAATTTGGAGGAGGTTATTATGCTAAATAGGCTGAGTATGAGTGGAGGAAGCAGAAGGATAAGAGGAGGACAGGTATGGTAAAAGAAGAGTACGAGAACGGGAGATAATGGGGGAGCGAAGAGACGTTACATTAGAAGTGAAGGAAAGAATCTCATTAAAATCAAAAGGATGAAGGAAAGAAGATTCTAGCTTTAGCCAAAGAGGAGGATAAAAGGGGAGGTCCGAAGAGAGCCAATGCAAAGCTTGCTTTAATGAAAAAGCGGTATGATAAGATTTGAAATTCGGAAATTTAACCCCTCCTAATGTTTTATCTCTCTTCAAGGCAGAAAGGGCTATTCGAGATTTCTTACCTTTCCACAAAATGTTTTGCAAAATAGAATCTATCGACTTGAAGTAATAGTCCGGAATATGAATGGGAATCATGGAGATAGAGTAAAGTACTAGAGGTGCCAACATCATTTTAATGGAGTCAAGACGTCCCCACCAAGAAAGGAAAAGAGGGTTCCAGGGAGTAATAGCCGCATTAAGTTTAACAGAAAGGGAATCGAAATTAAACTTAAGAGTATCTAAAAGACGAGGAGCAAACCAAACACCCAAGTACTTAATCTTGGAAGGCTGCCAAGAAAAGCCAGAATTGTGAAAGAGATGTTTTTGACAGAGAGGGTTTAAGGGTAAGATTTCACATTTATCAATATTAAGACGGTAGCCAGAAACTTTAGAAAAGGAGGAAACTTGATTAAAAAAGAACGGTAAAGTGGATTGCGGGTCCCAACAATATAACAAAATATCATCAGCGCAGACTGATAGTTTAACTCGCTGTTGGGAGCCGTAGCGAAATCCAGAAATATTCTCATCAAGTCTGATCTTAGTCAAAAAAGGTTCTAAAGCTAAAACAAACAAAAGAGGGGATAAGGGGCAACCTTGACGCACGCCTCGTTGAAGAGGAAAATAGTCAGAAGTTATACCGTTTGCAAAAATTGAAGCATGGGGGCTCGAATAAAGTAATGAAATAAGAGAAATGAATTTAGGAGAGAAACCGATCCAACGAAGAGCTTGAAACATAAAGTCCCATCCTATTCTATCGAAAGCCTTTTCGGCGTCAAGAGAGATGGCAGCCAAAGGATAAGAAAGGGAGGGAGCTTTACTCAAAATATTAAGGAAAACTCGGGAGTTATCTGATGATAAACGACCTTTAACAAAGCCTGATTGCTCAGGGCCAATAATATTTGGTAAAAGGGGGTCCAATCGAAGAGCTAATATTTTGGCGAAAATTTTATAATCGGTATTTACAAGAGAGATGGGGCGATAGTTTTTACATAAGGTATGGTCCTTATCTGGTTTGGGAATTAAACAAATGAGCGCTTCCTGAAAGGTTCCCCGGGAAGAACCAGAATCGACAAAAGATTGAAATAATAGAAGTAGTTTAGGGAGGAGAAGGGAGGAAAAATGATTATAGAATTCAATGGTGAAACCGTCAGGCCCAGGTGCCTTACCACGACGAAGGACAGAAACAGCATGAGAAATTTCAGAGAGGGAGATATCCGAATCAAGTGTATGAAAATCAACATGAGCGGAGGGAGGGGGAGGAATTTCTTGAAAATACGTAAGGAGATCAGCGGGATCAGGACTGGATTCAGGAGTGTATAAAGTTTGATAGAACGAAACAAATTGATTTAATATGTCTTTATCTTTAAACAAAGAAATACCCGACGGTCCTTGTAGAGACTCAATCTTAGTTTTTTCCCTTCTTATCTTAAGATAATTAGCTAGTAATTTGCCCATTTTGTTTTGACCTCCATAATAACGAGAGTTGCATTTAAGGAGAGAATTAGAGGCTGCATTTGTGGTAAATTTGTTAAAATAGAATTTGGCTGAAATGAGCTCTCGAAGGGAGGAGTCAGAGCTAGAGTTATAATAAGCATATTCTAGTTTCTTAATTTTATCCAGAAGTTGAGTTGACTTAGAAATAGACCTCTTTTTCTTTTGTGATACGAAATTAATAACAAATCCCTTAACAGCTGCTTTAAACGAGTCCCACACCATGACAATGGAAGATTCAGGGAGATGATTAAGTGTGAAAAATTCAGTGGCAAAAACTGTAAATTGAGTGCAAAAATCAGAATCAAGGGGTAAAGAATTATTAAATCTCCAGCGTCCTGAATGAGGAGAGAAGGGGACAAGGTCAATATCAACAAAAACGGGAGCATGGTCTGAAATTAAGATAGAACCAATGTCTGCGTGAAGGGCAAGTTGAGCTAGGGATTTGCTAAGGAACAGGTAATCAATACGGGATTGGGAATGATGAGTGGGAGAGTAAAATGTGTATTCTCTAAGGTCGGGATTGCATAGCCTCCAAATGTCAACTAGAGTGTTATTTTGAATAGATGCAGTAAATTGGGAGTGCATTTTGGAGGAAACAAATTTAACTTTAGAGTTTCTGTCTAAAATGGGGTCAAGAACTTGATTACAATCACCACCGAAAATAACATATTGTTCATCAAGCATAACAAGTTTTTCAGAAATAGCAGGCCAAAACAATTTGTCAACCCCTGTAGGAGCATAAACATTAAAAATAACAATTGGTATCTTGTCTATAAGAAGATTTACAAGAACCCAACGACCATTAACGTCACATTCTTGAGATACAACAGAAACGGTTAACTTTTTGTGACACAATATAACTGAACCATTTTTCTTACCTAAAGCAGGCGAATGGAAAACATGTCCCACCCAACAACGTTTGAGTTTTACAGCCTCCTTTTCCGAAAGATGGGATTCTTGGAGGAGGGCTACATCAGCGTTAAGCCTAGCCAAATGTGTCAAAACTCGTTGATGTTTAATAGGGTTATTTAACCCCTTAACGTTCCAAGTGACTACTCGGAATATGAATCAAAAGTAGAATGATATGGAAAAGAAGATAGAACAGAAAAGGTACATTGGAAAGAGAAGAGAATGGTCGCAGGAATGTAGAGATAGAGTAAGTAAGAGAAATAAATCAAGAGAGTAGATAGAGAATACAATGAGAAAAAAGGAGAGAAAAGAGTAAAAAGAGGAGATAGGAAAAGGGAGTAGTAAAGAGGACAGAGCAATAGAAGAAGAACATAGAAATATACCAATGGATACAGAACGAAGACTAATGGGGGGTGACGACGCCAGAAGATGACGACAACGACAACGGAACACACGCCACCGAACATCGGAGAAACCGGCAGAGAACTGAATTGAAGGGATGCACGGATACACCGGGATGAAGAAAGGGGTAGATCATCTATAAAAGGACAAAAAATAAGAAGAATATTAGAGAAACATATGAGATATAAAATACAGAATACAAAATACCGAAAACAAAAATACTAGAATAAGATATCAATCAGCAGGGAATATAGGACAAAAATACGACACAGTAGGATAACGGAAAAGTAAACAGTTTATTCATGCGTGACTAAACAGCTCTAACAGTGTCCATGATATCGGTCTCTTGCTGACGAAGAAACTCTTGAAGGGCCTGTGGATCATTGAAAGTCGTCGTCTTATCCTTATAGGTCACCTTGAAGAGACAAGGATGAAGCAGTCCATATCTTGCATTCAGAGCTCGTAGTTGTGGTCTCAAAATCAAGGAATTGTTTTCGACGATCAGCTGTCACTTTAGCCACATCTTGAGATAGATAAAGACGATGACCTTCCCACATAACTTGTTTTTTAGTTTTTGCTGCTGAAAGAACCTGCAGGAGATCAGTATATTGTAAGAACAGCATGATGACTCCTCGGGGTTTGTTGGAAACTTTAGGACCAAGTCTATGAGCACGTTGTATATTAAGTGAAGAAGAAGGAGGAAGATCCAGAATTTTCGGCAGAAAGGTTTGAAAAAATGCAGTTGGGTTGGATCCCTCTGTAAGTTCCGGAAGACCATAAAGGCGTAGGTTATTTCTGCGATTACGATTTTCCAACTCCTCTGTCTGCCTCCTCAGGAGAGAAACATCTTTTTCCTAAAGCGAAATCCTAGAGCTTGAAGTTTGAAGGGCCTCCGTGGCCTGTTCTACTAGAAGAACACGCGATTCAAGAGTAGACCATTTATCGTGAAGAAACTGCAAAGTCTTAGTAGTCTCAGCCATGAAGGGTTTTAGCGCACGAATTTCCTCAAGAATAAGATCCATAGATGCAGAATGTGAAGATGAGCCTGGGGAGGGTGGGTCTTTTTTGAGGCGCTTTGTTGAAGCAGGGTGCAAAAGTTTACTTGAGGAGGTATTTTTTGGAATTGCCCCAGGAGTTAAGTCCGGCTTTTGAGAAGCAGGATCATCCATGGTTGGAGTCGTGGAGTCAGAGTCAGAAGAATGACGCGGTTTGGGCGTTGAAGCAGTAAACTTGAGAGTACGCAATTTCCCCATGAAAAAATAGGAGGAAAACTATTAGTGCCACCACAGACCACAAGACAAAGTCAATAGGAATAGTATTCAAGGAAGAAACACTGTGGTTCGGCGCTGTTTAAAGCGTACAGGAAGTGCGCCAAACAGAAATAATGAAGCTGAAGAGAAGTCGGATTAATCACTATATCGGCTGTGAAAAATACATTTCCTCATCAAGAAAAACCTTCAAATAGTATTTGCAAGAAAAGAACACTGGAGCAAATCAACAGACATTGCATGTGAGCATAAGCGCAAAGGCAGCAGCGTCGATGGCCCGCAGGTTATGCAATATGGTAAAAAACCAATGTCCAGTATGAAGGTTGCTGTAGTATTTCTGCGCAAAGAAATATTTCAGTAAGCCAGGAAGCATAGCGCATATGAAAAAATGTGGTGGAAAAAAGCGCCAACCAGGATTTGTTATTTGAAGATATCAACAAGCGTAGCGCATATCAATATCAATATGCGGGCGGGAGAGGCGCCAACCAGGAAGATAAGGCATGAAGTGCTGAGGCAAAGTTGGTGAAAACAGGCAGAATTAGTGCGAGCAGCGTCTGCATATCAAAACGTGTGAGGAGGAAAACTGCATCTGTATAGGCATTTTGTATTGTGCCCAAGCTGTTTAGGAAGGGAGCAGACAGTAAAAGTTCTGTGGAACGGAGAGCGAGGCGTGCATTCGGGAAATACTCCGGTATCAAGCCGCCATCTTGTGCGGCGCTCAAGCCACTATGCTGTGCAATTCTAACAATGGACTTTGGCATCAAACTAAACTGAACTGCGCTCTCATAGCGCCTAATTGTTACTGAGAAGGAATTTGGTTACATGGCTGTTGTTGCACAGTACTGTTTGGCTCATGAACATGCCATATTGAGACTTAATACTGGGCTTCAATGTGCAGTAACACAGTGAGTTCAATCAACCAACCATAGACTACTTGTTTGTAGCATCCAGAGACTGATTGATTTTTGCATCACAGTCCAAAAATAGTAGCCTATTGCTGAGTTTTACATATTGGTTTATTCTTGTACGCCCAGGGCATTGTAAAGGTGCACTAGTAAACAATTGTTAATGCACTTTCTTCTGTCTTTATGAAAGCACTATAAAGTTACCTATTCCCATAGGCATACAACCAGGGCCGGACTGGCCCTAGTGGGCACCAGGCTTTTCCCCGGTGGGCCGTCAGGGTGGGGGCCAGCTCTGGGCCCCTGGGTGGCCGTTTTTGTAACAGGGCCATTTTTTCAGAACAGCTGCAATATTGCCCCCAGTACCAAAATTGGCCAAAATCGGCCTTGGCAAACAGCTCGGCTGCACCCCCAACCCTCCCAAGGGCCAGCCGGGAACTGTGTCAGGGCCTGTTTTGGTCCCCAGTCCAGCCCTGTATACAACTGAGCTGTGTGCCAGGTTCCCATACCAAATGACACCAGCATCATCCTGAGACTACCCGGCCTACTGGACCCAACGAGAGGGTGTGTCCGGTCCAGGGCCGTTTGTCTTCTTTCTCTCTCCCAAGTCCCCATCCCTTAGGGAACTTCCACCAGCGCAGGTTGCTACTTACTGCTACTAAGGTTAGTTCTCAGAGGGTGTAGAGTTGAGTCGTCACCTGATCGGAACTGTTTGGAGTGCAAGTGAGTGGCTTGTGACAGACATAAAAAGCTCCAGAGGCTCCCTGAACTGTCCAGCTGACCTGCTGCGTGGTCCTGTAACTGGACCAACCTGAGCCATGCTGGCCTCTGCTGGAGTGAGTTCCTGACCCCCAAGTCGAGCCCCTTGAGTCCTGGATCTTTGGTTTGGATTAATTGAGCTACTCTGAAGTTTTTGGGCTCTTCGCAAATGCGAACGGGCCAGTCCATGCCAGGACCACGCCGCACTTGCCATCAGCCAGTGTGAACGTCCGGTGAACCAACTGTTTATGCTACAGTATTGACTTCCCCTTGTGACTGCCAATGCACAACTCCAGCCACGACTATCCACAACACCAACAGGATCTTTAAACTACTGCCCTGACCATCTGCGACACCCGTCCGGTCCTTCGAGCTACTTCGACTGACATCTGTAATGCTCTCAGCTCCTTGAGGCCCTGTTCACCGCAAATGTAACTCTTGGTGCTGAACTGAGAAGGCAACTCTTTTAGTGGGTCTAACCTGGTCTCTATGTCTGACCCATGCTCCATCTTGACCGACCCGAACTTCTAACTTTTTCCGGGTTTTGCATGACCAGATAGCCTGTGGTGCTTTGCATTTCTTGGTGCTGTTTTTACTTACATATTTAAAACTGCATAACTCTCAGACTCCTGGTTGGTTTTTGCCATTTTGGTCTTTATTAGTATAATTGTATTCTATTATTTTAAATTGGTGTGAGATTTTTTTTGTGTTGTGTTTTAACTTGATTACTCTTTGAAGTACTGCATAAATACTTTACACATTGCCTCAAAGTTAAGACTAACTGCTTTATGCCAAACTGACAGAGGCTTGAGAATAGGTTATTTTGGGGATTTCTTGTGAGGTCACTTTACCCTGACAAGGATTGTGGTTGTTGCTTGGGTAGGGTTTTAAACTCCTCAACCAGTAACCTAATTTCTTTCACACTCACATTCTTGCACGAAAATTTCAATCCGCCACTCAAGGCTCCATTCCCTCATGCCGAATAGCTCTTCTTCCTACTCATGCCTGTGTCCCACTCTTTCCGCTTGAATTCCTCCAAATATAGCAACTCCTCTTTTGTGTAGATTTAGATTGCTACATGTTAACAACCCGGCTTTAAAAGTGCTTGAAACTGTTTCTTTAACCCTACGTTTTCTGCCTATTCTTTGTGGATTATTGCAGGGAATAGAGCAGGGGCTGTACTCCACAAAAGGCGCCGTATTATGATGAATGTACTGCCCCCAGGGCAGCCACGAACTTGCGCTGCCCTGGGGCAGTGCATTCAGGAGAAGAAACTGAGCGACTGCTTTAAAGCAGCTCTGTGTTTTCACAATGCTGGAGGCACCTCGCCTGCACCTTGAAGGGGGATTAGAGATCCACTTTGAGATGGGGATCAGTATGTGACTGCAACTGCCTGCAAGGGTATGTCTGAGTGGTCCATAGTACCACCCTGACCCTCTGCAGTGGGCTGCCATCAGGGGGCGCACTGACAGTGCACAACTTTTTAGCTGAGAGGTTCTTTGCCTCTGCACCCACGTCTGTAATAAGGCACGAGGCAAAGGGATGCCCCCATTTACATTGGGCAGGCCCCCATGCAAATGGGAGAACGCCCTCTGAAGATAGCACTTGTATAATACGACCCGAGGGTTGGAACCCAGATATGCATATTTTGCTATTGTGGCAAAATAAAATAGAATACTAACTCACTGTTCCATTATCACAAAATATCTAGGGGCATATTACCAACAACTAGCGATAATTATCGCTTTGTTGGCTTAGCGGCAATATTTTTATCGCCGAGCTGCGGCGATTTTGATCGCTTAGGAACCTTGCTATTATCAAGGTTTATCTCCTAAGCGATAAAAATCGGCCGAAATGCATGAATATCGCTGAAAAGTCAGCAATATTCATGCATTACCGAGCTAATGCTCTTAGCCATATTATCCACCTACCATTGGATAACATGGCTAAGAACTGCTCAGGGGCAGGTGTTAGCTTTTGGAGATATTTGCGCTTAGCGCGAATATCTCCAAAAGTTGGTAATAGGAGATAGAGATGTTAGCGACTGTTTCCAGTCGCTAACATCTTGGCACGCCCACTTTGCATGGCATTAGTGATAAATTTCACTGACATGCAAAGCGGGGCCCAAGATGGTCGCTATCTCCTACTAGCTTTCGCTAACTGGTGTTAGCGACAGCTAGTTAATAGGGAGACAATTTTATCTCCGCTTTCTTGGCTTTTAAAGCCAAAAAAGCGGAGATAAACCCCCTTGATAATATGCCCCCTAATTCCTGAAAAGTTTGCCCATTTTATGATATTCTGCCAAAGACTATTTTATTCTACTGTAATAGTGTAACACGCGAATCCTGATATTGACACTTCTGGTTGTCACATATGCTCTTATATTCTTTTTTGACAGGAAGATATAAGATTCATTACGTTTTACGGCTTCTCAATACGGTAGGTAAAATATGTTGCAGCTTTATTTTTTCCTTCAGATTATTATGGAAATATACCTTGAAATCTTGAGAATGAAATGACTGAATGTGAATGAGATAATTAAACTTTTGGATTTGAATCTAAATTAAAATACTGGATATTGTTATAGCCAAAACACACTATTCAGTCTCCCTTCCTAAAACCCTATGAATTAAATGAGCGGCATCTGCGAGGAGGAAAAGGTAGGCTGCTGGAAAAGACAAAACTCCTGATTTTAAATCAAAATGTCGAAAATAAAATTTTCCATGCATAAAATATATTTGTGAATCAATGGCTTACTGAAAAAGAAAATATATTACCGCATTTATCTATGAGACCACAGGAAGATGAAAATAGGAATGCATTTTTATATGAATTTCACATTTCCATTAAAGCTCTAAAATTCTGCCGAGGATTGAATAAAACAATGCGTTAGAATGCACAGCCATGGAGAGCAGACATGTTTACTGTCTTGGAATTGTATCTATCTGATTGCTACATATTTTATTTGCAAGCGCAACGCTCATTGAAAGGTTTTCTATACCATCAACATAAAATGAGAGGTGGCCTTCAGAATCATGGAACAGTAAAATACTTTCAATTGTTCGAGACGAATATAACTGAGCGCTCTTATAAACGTTTAAATATAAAGGATTTTACTGGAGATTACCAGCATTAATGAGAGTCACTTTGAATAATTAACAGGATTTTATTGTTAACTGGGTTATAATGTCCAGTCCTAAGCATTTTCTTTAGATTTATTAATTTAGAGAATAATCTATTTGCAAGGGAGCCAACATGGCTATTTACCCTGTCAAAAAAACCAGTCTCCACCTAGTCTACGTTGACCTTACGGCAGCGTTTGACTGTGTGATACACACAAAACTATGGCTAATAATGCAGGACATGGGGATTGACCCCCCAATCATAGATTTTCTACGTGAGTTATACTCTGACGCCACAGGCAAGGTAAGATACGGGCTGGAAGGACAACTCACAGACAGCTTCCCAATACGGAAGGGGGTCAGGCAGGGGTGTGTACTGGCCCCTTTCTTATTTACGCTGTATACCAACGGTCTAGAGGCAGCAATGCTGCAGGGCACAAAAGATTTTCCAACAGCAGGACGGCGACCAATTCCAGCACTGCTATACGCCGACGATGCGGTGATCCTTGCCCGAACTCCAATACAGCTGCAAAAAGCCGTAAATTACTACTGTACCTTCATGACCAACCTCAATCTGAAAGTAAATATAAAGAAAACTTTCGTGATGCATGTCGGCAGTAAAAGGAAAAGGATGAAAACAATTTTAGTAGATAACACACCACTCGAAACAACAAAAACCTACTCATATCTCGGAATTACCATCGATGAGGAGTTCAAATGGAAAGATGCAATTAACTCCCGCAAGTTATCGCTCATACGAACAGTCGGCGCTCTAAAAGCCTTTTCTCTCCGTCTAGGGAAAAAACCCCTGGCGGAGATGTTAAAGATATATAACGCAAAATGCATCACCACGGCTATCTTCGGTGCAGGAGTTTGGGGAATGGCAAACGCTGAGCAAATCCAAAAGGTTGAAAACACCTTCCTCAAATTCTTACTAGCAGTCCCTAAGAGCACGACCACCCTTGGATGCCATTTAGAACTTGGACTAGAATATATCTCAGATCTGATCAAGATCCAACCCATAATGCTATGGCGAAGAATATGGGCAACGGAAGAATGTACACTCACAAGAGCAATCATTGAGGACTGCATGAACTTAGAACACATGGAAAAGATCAGGTGGCTTCATTATGTAAAAACCTTCCTCACAGATATTGGCCTACCGAGGTTTTTCAACGACCCACAGTCAGTCACAGACATAGCAAAAAAGGAACTAAAAAAGATATGTCTGTCCCACTTAAACCAACTAAGACTGATGTCAGAAATAGGTAAACCAGCAGTTCAACATAGCCTCATGATACAATCTGTTCCATCCATACAACCGTATCTACAGGAAAACCTGACACACTTTGAAAAGCTACTGTTAACCCGTTTCAGGTTCAATCTTTTCCACATCATGGTTTCATTCCCCACCCAAAACAACTGGACATACACTAGAACACCATGCCCCTGTGACTCCACCTCCCCACAGTCCACAATCCATGTCCTCTTCTTCTGTACCTTCTACACACCATTCCGGAAGAGATGGATTCTACCTATCCTAAAAGTAATGAAGATCAGAAGATGTCGCCCAGCATTTTTGGCACTGCAGCATTTGGACAACCTACTAGTCTCAAGATCCGTGGCGCATTATCTTAGAGTGTGCCTTAAACACCGTACGAACTTATGAGCACTCCGTGAAACCATTCAAAAACGGCCTCTAGTAAATGCATTTGCACAGAATACAGTGAACACATTTTTAATTCATATCATGTACTTTTTAAATGTATCTATTTTTATCAGTGTTTTTTACAGTATAAATTTGTACTTTTGTGGTTTTCATATTGAAATCCGAATAAAGTTCATTTTGAATTTGAATTTGACTGAATGTGAATGAGATAATTAAACTTTTGGATTTGAATCTAAATTAAAATACTGGATATTGTTATAGCCAAAACACACTATTCAGTCTCCCTCCCTAAAACCCTATGAATTAAATGAGCGGCATCTGCGAGGAGGAAAAGGTAGGCTGCTGGAAAAGACAAAACTCCTGATTTTAAATCAAAATGTCGAAAATAAAATTTTCCATGCATAAAATATATTTGTGAATCAATGGCTTACTGAAAAAGGAAATATATTACCGCATTTATCTATGAGACCACAGGAAGATGAAAATAGGAATGCATTTTTATATGAATTTCACATTTCCATTAAAGCTCTAAAATTCTGCCGAGGATTGAATAAAACAATGCGTTAGAATGCACAGCCATGGAGAGCAGACATGTTTACTGTCTTGGAATTGTATCTATCTGATTGCTACATATTTTATTTGCAAGCGCAACGCTCATTGAAAGGTTTTCTATACCATCAACATAAAATGAGAGGTGGCCTTCAGAATCATGGAACAGTAAAATACTTTCAATTGTTCGAGACGAATATAACTGAGCGCTCTTATAAACGTTTAAATATAAAGGATTTTACTGGAGATTACCAGCATTAATGAGAGTCACTTTGAATAATTAACAGGATTTTATTGTTCACTGGGTTATAATGTCCAGTCCTGAGCATTTTCTTTAGATTTATTAATTTAGAGAATAATCTATTTGCAAGGGAGCCAACATGGCTATTTACCCTGTCAATCAATATTAAAAAAAAAGAAGAGTTGAAATAACACTATAAAGAAGAGGCAAACCCAAGCCAGTTAGTCTTACATAGCCGCCCAATAACGCATTAGTACAGGGTTGCTTAGTTTCTAAGGGCCATATGAATCAAGCAAATTCACATTTGCAAACGCCGAAATTCGCAGAATCTTGACGTTTGCGAATGCAAATTTGCCAAACGGTATGTATAAAGGAAAATCTGGTGCAAAACAAGGAATCGCAAAATTTGCGATTCCTTATTTTGCAATTGCATTTAAGGAATCGCAAATTTTGCGATTCCTCAAATGCAATGTATGAAGCAAAAAAAGACATGCAAATTGTCCTTATGGAATCTCAAATTACCACTAACTTCAAGTTGGTGGTAATTTGCGAATTCCTTGAAAAATGCACATTTTTGCATTTTTCAAAGTGCCCTTAGGGCATGTATGTGCACCACATGTGCTTCCATGCTCATTTCAGGGGTGTAACAGGGTGTCTTTTGGACACCCCTACATCCTTGAAATTATTCTCAATTTGCGATTCTCAAATTGCGAATCGCAAATTGAGAATAACTTCACATTCATTCCTAGGGGCCTCCTGGCCCATAGAAATGAATGGGAAATTATTCCTTAATTGCGATTCGCAATTTGCTAATCGCAATTAAGGAATACTAAGAATTTGCAAAAAAAATGCGAATTTGTACATACATCCCAATTTGCAATTCTTAAATAGCGATTTCTAAAAAATCGCTATTTCAGAATCGCAAATCAGCTTGATGATACATATGGGCATTCACAAACTACGTAGCGACCCTTTCCCACCCTGGAAGTGTTTGGAAAGTTAGAGGGCTGGAGTTACCACTTTTAGAAGGGGAAGAGATTTGTAGTGGAAGGACTCTCTCCATGGAGAAAACTGTTTTTTAAATGGAAAGAAATGTGCTTTAACATAGAGGGCTACTTTCCCACTGCACTTGAATCCTTGGTAACACACGTGTCTGCAGAATACATTTTCAGAACCTGACGTACATACTTTCCTCACTGCCTTACACTTCTAGTGGCTCAACATCCAGAATCTAATTTATTTCCTCAGTGGAGAAAACTCAATGTTGCATTTTGGATTTTTTGTGCTGTTGGTCACTGTTAGAAATGGGATTTCTGGTTGGCTAAGGTTTGCGCAAAAATCAGGCAGAAACCACCACTCTAGTCAGGGCGAGGGAGTTACACACTGTAGATAATCCTGCTCAACCCCTTGGTAGCTTGGCACGAGCAGTCAGTCTTATCTCAGAGGCAATGTGTAAAGTGTTTGCGCAACACACACTAACAGCAGCAACACACTAGGCACATCACAAAAGAAACTCCACACAAGGTTATAAACAAAATAGCCTTTATATTGTCATAAATACATTAGAAACATAATCACATAATCACACGTTTACACTGTGCCAACTGGCATGGGCAATATTCACAGGGGATTATATACAGGACCGGGCCAATCAGGCCACGGTCAGAACCATCAGAACAGATAAGTAAATGTAAATACTGGTATCATAATGACCTAAGCATTATCACAATAGCATTAGACACCCTCCTAGGCATAAACACCTTACACATTAGGCCTCACCCTCATAAACACATTATGCCATAACCTCCTGAGCATAAACATCATTAGCAGCATAAACCAGGGTACATAAATCACATTTGGCACATAACACATCTCAAGCAGGAACTCAGTATTGCACCGCAGTAACACCACTACCAGGTGCATACATCACCTTAGGGCCTTGCGCCCTTTCGCCATCCTACCTATGACCCCAGTCCAACTGGCCTTTTCAGAGGGTTCAATTGCCCTATGTCTAGCAAAGTCAGGGCTTGTGGCTGTCAATGCAGCCACCTCACAAAGGGCCCGATTCACAGAATGAACTTAAGACTTAATCCTAAACTTACTACTATTTTGGTATTCACAGAATGCACTTACTACTTTTGACATTCACAGAATGCACTTACTACTTTTGGTATTCACAGAATGAACTTACTACTTTTGGTATTCACAGAAGTTAGGATTTTGTCTTAAGTCTGTCTTAAGTCTGTCTTAAGTTTGTCTTAAGTCTGTCTTAAGTCTGTCTTAAGACAAACTTAAGACAAAATCCTAACTTTTGTGAATACCAAAAGTAGTAAGTTCATTCTGTGAATGCCAAAAGTAGTAAGTGCATTCTGTGAATGCCAAAAGTAGTAAGTGCATTCTGTGAATACCAAAATAGTAGTAAATTTAGGATTGAGTCTTAAGTTCATTCTGTGAATCGGGCCCATCGTGCGCCATTGCACAGACCTAAACGTTGCAGGTGAGGCAAATTGCCGTGCAGCTGGGATCATCACTGGCGTTCACTGTGCCCTCCTGTCGTAATCAGGGACTCTATCACCACGGGAAATTAGGCACCAGCACCACTGACCCTCAGGACCCCCACTGGGGTCCTGAAATGACTATGCCTCTCGTTGGAGCCACACAGGCTCTTGAAGCAAAACATGCCCCACGTTGCAGCTGCCCGTAGTCTGGGTGGTGCAGCTGAGAAATCAAAGTGAGCACTGGCACTAACTGTGCCTCTGGAGCCCACCTCCAGGACTCCTGGCATGCAGAACAATGGGATGCCACTGTAGGCACCCACAATACTCACCGGGGCTGCTCGGGGACTCCTCCGGTCTCCGTCTCTGCGGCAGGGCAGGCACCCACAATGTGCCTCTTCCAGTCGAGTTACTGGGGCTTCACCAGATTGGCCGCTCTTTCTCCTGCGGTCTCTAGAGTATTTGAGGCTCCTACCGCGTGACTCCATGGATCCTCTTGTCCACGGGGACCACACAAGACTCATCCCTGCCTCCAGCACCACCTGCTGACCCGTGGGGCTCGCCTCTTCCTTATGGGGAGCCTCGCCCATGGTCAGGCCATCGCCACCTGACTTCCTGTTTCGCCCTTGTTTGGCTTCCACTTCTTCGGTCACACGGAACAAGGTCTCCACAACTTCTTCGATTGGAGCCGGGTGCCCCACGCCCACAGCACGGCCTCTCAGCCCAGGATCATATAACAGAGCCCCGGCTGCCAGCCCTTATCTCATGCGAGAGGCAGATAATGGGGGTGGGCTCCCGCTTCGGTCCCCAAAAACGCAGGGCTTTCCCTGACACACGGGAGCCCCGTTTGGAATGTGGCCCGGAATGCGGGGTAGGCACCCGCTCTTAGTTAATAAACATTGAGGCTGGGTGGGCACCCGCCATCAAAATAAGAAGCATAAGCGGCACAGGGAATCCCTACACCGGGGATTCCCTCTCCAGGATGTGCAGCTCAGGGCTGCAGCATCCAGCAACAAAATACATTCTCCTCTTCTCCTGGGTTTAAAAGTAAAGTGCTGCCAAGACGCAAGAGTCCTTTAAAGTCCATGGGGCATGGCTGGGCCCAGGGAGGCTAGCACACAGCACCCTCCACCAGGGAGGCAAGCCACCATGGCGGTTCCTCCTGGGCCCCAGCAGCAGCCAGCCCCCAAAGGTCCAGGAACAGCACAAAAACCCGGGGTCACAGCCCCTACCTTTATACCAGCATTTCCTTTGTCTGCAGAGCACAGGGCTTAGGCGGACCAGCTAAAACTGGTTCTGGAACACTCTGTTTACCAGGCGCCTCTTCCCTATTGTTAGGGGGGGCTTGTCATCAGACACACCACAGGGGAGCAGAGCCACCATTCACTAGGGCAGGCACAATCCTATTCAGGGACCAGGAACCTCCCCTCCTACTACTCAAAATGTAGATGTTCCATTTAGCCTAGCGCTGACTCACCCTGCCCCTCCTGGAGCCACACACACCTCACCAGCCCCTGTCACTCAAAAGCCAGACATGTAATTCACATCAGGCAGGCAGACACATATCACACAGAAATGCCAACTTCTAAAAGTGGCATTTCTAAAATAGTTATAATAAATCTGCGCACACCATTGCGCAGCATTTATTATTTCTATTTCAAACATACCAAACTTGACCACGCTGAGCCTCTCATATCAGGAATTGCCACTGAAAACACTTATCAGGGATTCCCCAATGCATTCCTATGGGAGGGCAGCCCCACAGTGGTGAGAAATCAAAATGGCTGTTTGTCACTACCAGGACATGTCACACACTTAGGGTACATATCCTATCTTTTACCTACAATGCACCCTGCCCATAGGGCTCGCTAGGGCCTACCTTAGAGGTGACTGACATGTAGTAAAAGGGGGGTCACGAACATTGCAAACACTTTAGGTGCCACATCGCCGTGACACTGCACGCACAGGCCCTGCAGTGGCAGAGACCTGGGATAGGTTTGAAAGGCTACTTCAGTGGGTGGCGCAATCAGCCCTACAAGCAAACCAGTAGCTTTTAATTTACCAGCCTTGGGTATAGGAGATACCTCTTTACAAGGGACTGACAAGTAAATGAAATAGGCCAAACAGGTGTAGACCAATTTAACACAGAAAGCACATGCACTTTATACTGGACAGCAGTGCTATAGTGCCCAGAGTCCTAAAACCATCAACACCATGTCATAAAAAAGGCAAGGAGAAAGGCAAAAAGTTTAGGGATGACCCTGCAAAAAGGGCCAAATCCAACAGTCACTGTGGCAGAGTTTGGTAAATGTGGACCTACCATACAGTTTTACTTTGCTTATCCTGTGCCTGTTTCCTCTTATCATCCATATTGCCCTCCTGGTATTGTGTTTTCTGTCTCCTCTTCTACACATTACCCTGACATGTTTTACAATAGCAACCCTGTGTCCTGTAAATTTCTTTGCATGATTTCATATTTTCATAAATCAGTCTACTTATCCTTCATTCATTGTAACAGCTCTGTAGTAAAATCTGGATCCCAATGCATTTTATACCAGGGGAGGTCACACAGACATTTCAGGTGAGAATCCGCAAGTATGGCAAATTTATCATAACAGACGTTGCTGCATGAAGAGGGAACTCGTGACACATTTCCAACGCAGAATGATGAGAACAACCACATCCTATAATGCTACATTCAAGGTCAGCAAGGAAGATACTATCAACATCCTTCCCACCATAATGCAGACATCTTCTGGATACAAAATCCACTGCAGTGGGCCCATGCAGTTAATGGGCTTAAATATTCACAGGTATGTGGGAACATTTGATTGCTTTGCCTAACGCTTCATGCCACCAGTCTGCAACTTGGCTCCCATCTGTGCATCTTCCACCAACCTTTGTGTTATCTCCATAAAATGTCTTCGACATCTTATTAGAACTCTTGAAAAGGCTAGGCCTACTCCTCTCATACAGTACCATGGTACACCTACACCCATGATCAACTAACCTTCATAAGCCCCCTGCTACATCTTCAGTCGTACAGCCACATATATGTGGTTCCAGAGCAGATTGTTGATAGCCAGGCTTCATCAGCCAGCGGGATGCACAGAGAGGATTACAAGCCATACAAAACGGAAGTCCTAGTACCTTGCCAGAGATATGGCAGACCACAGCAGACTGGATAGATTTTTTTAAAAAACGTAGCTGACCATAAAGAAACAGAGGGCAGTAGATGACAGAAAAGCACGAGAATATCATGCAACTTGTGCAGACTCCTGCAAAAGATGATCCCTCCCCCTATGTTGATCCTTGAGGTGTTTTCCCAACCTATCTCTTCTCTCTGCCATGGCATGGTACATGGGCTACTTTTGGCTTTTTTATGATAGCCTAAGTACTAGCATCTTTATTGTTTGTGTACCATATTTTTTAGTTGTTTCATTTATGGCCCTGTATTTAGGATCCCCTTGTGTAACCAGTACAAAGTTACAAATTACTCAAGACTGTGCAGCACATATGCTCCTTAAGATCCCTAAAAGCCAATCTGTCAAGCCTGCATTGAAGGCCTTACACTGGATGCCTATCATGCTTGTTTCCGGTGCGGGGAAGACATGGCCTGGCAGTTCGGGCTGGACTGTTCCCATGAGGCACAGGGTCAAACTGATTTGCATATGGCCATGTCTGAACTGGGGTGGCGGAGTGAGCTAAAGAATGATGATGAATTAAACCCAGATCTTTAGACTGGGGGTGAGTGTTTGCAATGTTCAACACTACGTCCATCATCCCCTTTGGTGTTGCTTTTTTTGGCCTAAGTTGGGAGGGTATGCCCAGACGTGGGTCCCTTGCTCACTTTGCCACTGGATTCAAGCTAGCCTGGCTGATGATGGCAGATTAGCCAAAAAACGGTCCCAGGATGCTTATTTCCGGTCCAGGGAAGACTTGGCTTGGCAGTTCGGGCTGGACTGTTCCCATGAGGCACAGGGTCAGACTGATTTGCATATGGCCATGTCTGAACTGTGGTGGCGGAGTGAGCTAAAGAATGATAATGGATTAAACCCAGATCAGTTGCCTGGGGGTGAGTGTTTGCAATGTTCAACAGTCCGTCCATCATCCCCTTTGGTTTTGATTTGTTCTCCCTCAGTTGGCAGGGTATGCCCAGACGTGGGTCCCTCGCTCACTTTGCCACTGGATTCAAGCTAGCCTGGCTGATGACGGCTGATTAGCCAGAACCCGGTCCCAGGATGCTTGTTTCCAGTCCAGGGAAGACATGGCTTGGCAGTTCGGGCTGGACTGTTCCCATGAGGCACAGGATCAGACTGATTTACATATGGCCATGTCTGAACTGGGGTGGCAGAGTGAGCTATAGAATGATGATGGATTAAACCCCTATCAGTTGACTGGGGGTGAGTGTTTGCAATTTTCAACAGTCCGTCCATCATCCCCTTTGGAATCATGGAAAGAACACAATTCAAGTCCTTATGCATTGCCCATAAGTCCTTTTGGAAGAAAGGGCCATCAATCAGCCAGGCCATCCTCTCCCCCTATCATCCAAACAGATGCTTTCTATCTACCAACCTCTACCAGGCCTCACTCCCCAAAGTTAAAATGGTGAGAAGCAGCGGTCAGTCCTTTTGTTATAATCCTACCAAATTGTGGAATGCCGGTTCCTCTTTAACCATGCAGTCTAATCTTCTGGCTTTCTGTAAGCTTTTGAAAGCTTGGCTTTTCCACAATCCCACCCATTAACATGCTTCTGTCAGTCTGTTGTCCCCGCTCTCACTGGGATGTCTACGGACAGCTACACACTTTATAAATACTTCTAATAATAATAATAATTTATATTGCCTACTACTCACCCCAAAGGGGTATCGCAGTGCAGGGGCCTTCCGGACACAAGTGGCAGTTACAGAACATGCCCTAAAACACTTCAGTTTTGAGTAACGTCTTAAATGAAAGATGATCCAGGCAGAAATGTATGCAGGGCATTCCAGTAAGAGGGGGTCAGATATGAGAACGCTCTACCCTCTGAACGAAACTTATTAATCCAAGGGAATGTAAGCAACATTTTGTCTTGTGATCAGAAAGCTTTCCCAGGAGTGTAAAGGGTGAGCTTCAAGGCTAAATAATGAGCCTCTTTCCCCATATGGGCTTTGTTGGTGATACAAAAAATGTTAAAGGCAATCCTCTTGTCAACTGGTAGCCAGTGTAAGGATCATAAAAGGGAGCATATGGAGACCTTGCAAGAGCATGACAGGTAGGGTGTGCTGCCCTTTGTTGCACCATCTGTACCCTAGATAACAAGGACTCGTTTATTAAGGCAAGTAGAGTATTGCCGTAATCCAAGCGACTCACCACTAAGGCTTGGACTGAGGAAGAAGCCGAAAAACAGGTCTTTACAGGCGTAATAGATGAAATAACTTGCTAAAATGGAAAGAGATGGACGGCCTGTCTTTCTTTCTGTCGAAATCTGTTAAAACTCTCTGCATTACTTATTGACTGGTTAGTCTTCAAAAGGCAAATGTGTCCTGCTTTGGAGGCCACATCTTCAAGGGCAGCAAAGGAAACAGAAACAGAGTAGGCGAAAATTACAAATGAGGGCGCACATGATAAAATAAAATGTATCTAAACTGCATGAGACCCAAGACAGGATAAGTATATTATGATGCAAGTGTTTAGGTATTTAATTGGTATAAACACCAGGTGAACACTTGAGCGTATTCCATCTGAGGTGTGATTTTAAGACTTATGGTCACAAGATTATCTGAGAGTATATTTTAACAGGAGGTTATTGCATGTGAATGAGTTTCAGTTCAAGTGGAAGGTGTTCTGGCTATTCATTCAGTAAATTCATTTAAGGGAGGGAGGCCAAAACAGACATACGGGAGAGGGTATAGACAGAACACACACTGAGAGAAACCCAGACAGGCATATGGACGTGATAGTGTGAGAGCAGATATTGAATAAGTGCAAAGTGGTGTAGCAGAAGGATGGGGTATGGAGTGGTTATTTGTGTATAGTGACTCTTACTTTAGCCAGTATTTATTTTCGTTTTACTTTTTTTAACATTAGACTGTTTCTGTAAGAACTGCAGTACATAGCATAATGGTTTTGATGTATATATTTAAGCCCATATTGAAAAAGATTTTGTGCTGGAATTGCTTCACCTTTTTGATGCAAAATACTTCTGGTATTTAGAAATCCACACAAAAGTTTATTTACATGGCATTGTAAGACAAATTGACAGAATGCAACACATTCAGCTGCCTTGTGCCACTTTGTGTCAGGTAGGCATTCCATGGGTGGTGCATGGATGTTCATGTGCATCCACCCACGACGTTTGATGGAAATCCATATTTACAAAGAGTTATATACATGGGTTTGCACCAAAATGGTGTGCTTCCCTGAGGCTAACTTAAAATGAAGTATCTTTATTTCTTCTTATTTCTGCAGTACAAATACAAAGAGGAACTAGCCTTAATGGATAGTTTGTGTGCAGGAAGGTACATTTCCCTGCACATAAACGATGCTGTTGACAAATAGGTTACTAAAGCAATAGGAACAACAAACTGGTGATGAGAGAAACTTTCTGTCACAGTTATTTGGAAGACTTGATTAAATAGTTTCACAGTGATTTATTTCCTCAGAGAACACATAGATTTCATTCTCACAGTTTTAGCATTTACAAAGGACAGATTCTGTAGTAAATTTTAGAAATCCATTTCTTTGTTGTAATGTACAGAAACAGCCAACCCGCGTTTCGTCACCACCGTGACTTCCTCGAGGCTGTGAAGATAAGCATGAATACAATAGTTGGTACATATATCAAAAAACTAAAAGGCCACTGAGTGGCTCCTTAATCTTAAAATCGTAATTCTTAAAATGAGGAATTATGTGAAATACAATAACTCTCACACAAAAAAATAAAAGTGAGAAACACCCAGAGCAAAAAACTAAGAATGTGAGGACACTGGAAACGTAAATGGCAGAAAATGAAAGACACATAGATCAACATAACTACAGTATTGCGGAGTTGTGTCTGTCCTAACTCTGAACATTGTGCATCAGAATCCAAACACATATAAGATTGACAAGAAAAGAATTCTAAAAAAGAATTGTAAAAAAGAATAGTGTGAGAGAGAATAGTAAGTGTGGTCATGAAGGACTATCATACACCAAGAGCAAATTCTATATTGCGAAAGAAAGCATAATAACCTTAAGTCTGGGTAACACAGGAGCCTGGAGATTTCTATTGTACTGGCTCTGTAGTATCCAAATATGAAAAATCCTTTCTTCACACTCGGAACTGAAGCGGACAGACTAAAAGTATAAACAAAGATGTGAGAACTTAGACCTAGTTGTGATCTGTACATGTATATAGTGGATCTGTAATATTGTCTGTCTATACCTAAACAAAGACGCTCATGTTAAGTGCTTCAGGTCCTTTCTTACCTTGTTATGTCCTGGCCACTTGAGTTTGATTTCAGATATTATGTAGGCCGTGAAATACCTATTAATTGAAATGGATTTGCAGTCAGAAATTGCCCTGGTACTTCAGACAAATAATCGGTGCTGCATCCCTACAATCGCAAACTTACTTAAAAGCTGTCAAAAAGTTAACTTCTTGACCACATTATCCATAGCTATTAGTTATAATGGGGTTTGCCCGTAACCCTCATAACCTGGGTCCTAAAGTGTACAAGAGAAGTGGTTCTATTGGGAGAGAGACAATTTCTTAGAACATATATATAATATATAGTCAGTTTCTTCATACAATATATGGAAACATTCAATGGACAAGGATTAATTGAAAAGGAGACAACACCTGTGTTAAGTAGTCAAGAGTTACTTAATATTTTGCAAGTATTGATACAATTTATGTGGCAGCTGTCCAAAAGTAAGGAGGTAAAGAATCATACATAAAGTGCATGGGTTTTCTTTGTGACTAGAAGTGATACGTGACATGTGATATATATAGAGATCAAAACACATGACATAAATGATATTAAAAATTATAGATAATCATCCGTCCATATGCGTTACATTGGTCACAAAAAATATATTCTTTTGATTTGCGTGTTGTAACTTTTCACAGACGGATTGATTTAAATATCGTCGACGTTTCGACCCTGAGACGTGGCGCACACTTAATTGCATCCGGGGCTGGTCTTCATCAGGAGAGAATAGGGGGGCGGACAGCCTGGAGGAGATCGGTATAGCGCATCCATTGCGCTATCAAGGTAAAAAATGTCAGCCGACACCAATCAAGAATTTCTTTTGAGTTCTTTGTGTAATCGTTTAGTGGGTAAATATAATGCACTTCACCAGCCGGTGAAGAGTGCAGGGGAGTGTCGCGGCGGCGATCACTTGTGGGTGCAGAGAAACACTAAACGATTACCCAAAGAACTCAAAAGAAATCCTTGATTGGTGTCAGCTGTCGGCTGACACTTTTTACCTTGATAGCGCAATGGATACGCTATAACGATCTCCTCCAGGCTCGCAGTAGCTGCTTAAACCTTGGCATTTTTGGGACAATACCTTTGGCGTTTCCTGGTCGTTACTTTTCCAAATCTCCTGGCTGAAGCTGCCCCTGGACACAGATCTCGGGTGGGGTGAGAGGTCTGATGGGACGGTACTGCAAGGACCAGCAGCCCAGTAACTCCGTGCAGCTGTGTGCCTCTTCCCGCCCCCTGCCTGATTGCTCCCAATAGTACTTTACTACTCGCGGCCCCCGCTTCACGGGAGCCGCTCGCAGTAGCTGCTTAAACCTTGGCATTTTCCGGACAATACCTTTGGTGTTTCCTGGCCGTTACTTTTCCAAATCTCCTGGCTGAAGCTGCCCCTGGACACAGAACTCGGGTGTGGTGAGAGGTCTGATGGGACGGGACTGCGAAGACCAGCAGCCCCGTAACTCCGTGCAGCTGTGTGCCTCTTCCCGCCCCCTACCTGATTGTATATAATTGACCTGGGCTTCCGCTGCATGGCTCGCGCGTGGGCACGTGCCCGGAGAAGCCTGGCACAATGGCGGGACCGTCTGAGGCCGTCCGAGGCCGATTGAGGCCGGGCAGGGCTACCCCCGTTAATTTGTGATTCCAAAAGTGAGACCTCATGCTTCAAAATCTTTGATTGTAATATATTGTGGGTTTAATATATGCTTTGTAGATTCGGACCATTATTCAACCAGACGCTTTTGCACTTTTTAATTATTTATTATATTTATTTCTAGTGCATGTAGATAAATGGCGCTTCATTCAGGAAAAGGTAGAAACGTTATGACTGGTACTATTGGGGGGGTCAGTGAGTGGTACCCTTGATCAGTTCATTACTAGGGCAGCAGTCGTTTTAGAGCATGAGATAGCATTAACCGAAAAAAGACTATCTCTAGATCCTCTGTGTGCTAAACGATCATCACTGGGTAAAATTAGGTCTGTTGTTACACCAGAGCAGTCTCTTATCCATCAACCCAATGTTGATCCCAGCCCGAGCAATAGTCCAGTATTGGTAGGGTCTGTAGGATCGGTTGTTTGCACTTCATTGAACACTACAAATGACAGCACAACACCAATAGAAAATAAGCGGGCAGATTTATTCCTGCCAACCTTATCAACTTCGACCATCACAAATGTAATTACTGAGTCGAACCTTAGGAAAGGCTCCAAAGGGCAACAGTCCACTGGTAAAAGAAAGCGTGGGGGTGGTACCCAAAAGGGTAGATGTGCCAAAGTTATCAAAACCACCAGGCTAACACCCACCACACCTACTATAGAGAAATCCTTTACTCCTGTTATTGATAAAAGCAATTTGAATCCCAAGCTACCATCTAGTCAACAAATTGTTATAGGAACAAATGAGGGCCTGTTGAGACAAATTGAGCAGTTAGTGAAATCCCTGATGCTACCACTATAAGAAAGAATAAAACAAATAAATGAAAACTTGGGGAAATTAGAAAAAGTTGTAACAGCAAATTCCTGTATGTTGGAAAAGGCAGTGGAGAGCATACATGGTCGTGGCCCCCTTGTACATCATAAAGAGGCCTGTGGTTCAGTGAGCTCCACTATCGACAACCCCCAAGAATTAGTTGGTAGTGTGGATAATTGCCAAATTCAATCTTGTACTGAGAGTTGCTCAGATATAAGAAAGAAAACACATAGTAGTAGAGAGGGTAAAAAAATGACTGGTAGGGTTGAGGGAAAAGAGTTAGGGATCCCTGTTGTGGATGGGGAGACACAACCCAAAGGGAATAATGTTTTAGGTAAACAGGGTAGTAAAAAGAAGTTCCCTTGTATTGATCTTCCCCCCAAATCTGTCCCCTATACAGTAATATTGACAGATCCCCCCCGGGTTATGAGATGATATATTGGAAACCCATAGGGAGCTGAAAAATAAGGTAATTTATTGGTTGAATAGGAACAGACCGCTCCCAGCCTATACTAATGCAGAGATCTTACATGTTAGAAGGGTGTGCTGGTTGGGTTGTAGACCAAAGGATAAGGAGGGGGACAGTATTATTGTGAATTTCAGGGACCCCAGGGTGGTAAGGTTTATATGTAATGGGACAGGGTCGGGTGGAGAGGGTGGAATCCAATCTTTTGATTTGAATTATTTTTTGCTCGTACATCTCCCCGCCTACCAATCAACCCGCAAATCTGGCGAGATAATCAATTTAGTAGATCAAACCTTGATTGTCGGCAAGAGTTCTGCTCCACCCTGTATAACCGTTATTACATTCTTTCTGGACTGGAGGGGGTGGACTGACTGGGGCATCATTCTAAAAGTTTTTCAGTGGATCAGTGCATGGTAAATGTAACCTCTAACTGGGGTGAGGGTATCATTAGAGAAAATAATCATAGGAGGGAGCTGTATCAGGTTCGGCGATCATAGACAGAGACCACGTCTTGGTTGGCGAGTGCCTTGGTTTGCCTACCAGGATCCCTATATCGAATAATGAGGAACTTTGTGTTGTGGACTTAGTGGGGGCCTTCACGAAGGCCGATTGTAATTTAAAGATGATGGCTTTCGGGCCACATGAGTATGGGGGTATCAGTTTGTGTGGGGTAGCCACTAAGAATTCCAAACTAGTTATGATCCCAAACCAGATTACACAAGCCACTGTAATGCACAAGTTAAAAATCGTCTCTTGGAATATCGCAGGTTTAGTGAGTAAGGTACCTGTAGCCGAGTGGATTGAATTTGTGGAGGAACACTATATTCCGATTTTCCAGGAGACATGGGATGTAGACCCCATCCACCGCCCAGGGTACTTAAACTTTCATAAAGCGGCTGTGATAGGGAAAAAAGGTAGACCATCTGGGGGCCTAACCACTTGGGTTAGGAAATCTATTAATTATAGACCATTGGAAATAATTGTAGACAGCCCGGACCTCCTTGTCATAAATTTGAAACGGCCTGATCAGTTAGACATCCTCATTGTAAATGTGTATATTAGAGGACAGCCGGGTTCCCCAACTTTCCTAGATTTGGATATATTCTTTGACACCATCAGGTTAGACTGTTATACGATAGTAGCCGGGGACTTAAACTGCTTGTTTGAACCCCTAAACCATTATGGGGAAACTTTCTTGGTTGAGGAGGACGTACAATGGAATATTCCTCCACTTGATGTGAAGCCAATTAAGAAGTGGACAGAAGCAGCCTTGCAGTGGATGGGTTTTTGCTTGTAGTGTGGTTTCAGGGCAGTAAACGGGCGTTCCACCTCTGACAAAATTGGTAGGGCAACATTCGATAATGGCAAAACTACAAGCCGTATTGATTATATTCTCATCAAATTGAGTACTGGTTTAAACTTGATGGTATGCTGATTCTTGACCGCCCTGAGAGTGACCACAAACCACTTTTGTTGAGTCTAAACTTAAATGGAGGTGAAAGGAGTATTAATCAAACTGAGATAATCACTGCGGATGCCCTGCTTACTAATGATATGCACAGGGTTTGTTGGGCTAGGATCATTGATGACCCGAGGTCCTAGCTAAGATTAATTTTGAGGTATCTCGGACTCTGTGTGTCTTGCGATCGCTTACGACTCAGGAAGATATAATTGGTAAGACAACTGCACTCCATTAATCACTTTTCTTGGAACTAAAATCGTATTTTTCCAAAAATAGTAAACCCCAAAGGCCGAAACCCAATTCCCTGGAAAAGCATGGTATGATAATAAATCCAAGGCTTACTGGCGACAGCTATAAGGTCAGGAAATGCCCCAGGTATTAGGAAGGCTAGATTCAACTATCGTAAAGCTCAAAGTCTTGCCAAAAAAGAGTGGGATGACCAACACTGGGAGGAGCTCTTAGATACTAGTAGGTTGAAAAACCAGACAAAGTTTTGGCACATAGTTAAGTGGGGAAATACTCCCCAATCTCAAGATCCTGGTAACCATGTGTCACCCGAGGACTGGGTTGGGTATTTCGAAACCCAGTTTAGGGGGATGGAATTGGAAAGAGATTGCTCTTCTCATGATATAAGTCCCTTGCCCAACTGCCAAATGTTAATGTTTGACTGTTAAGATGTGGAGGATGCCTTAAGAAAGGTTCTGTGTGAAAAATCCCCGGGAATGGATTGCATCCAAGCAGACCTTTTTAAACATGACAAATTGGGTCCCATACATTGCCTTTCTTGGCAATGAAATTGCATAGGGGGCATTTACCCAGATTCCTGGTATGGAGCTGAGATCCTGCCAATACATAAAAAGGGGGGCCGCTCCACCCCGGGAAACTACCGACCAATAAGTTTGATAGACTCTGTACAGAAAATCGTTGCAAGGATGGTGCTGGCAAAACTACAGAGCTGGATTGAACTTGAGGATATCCTGTCTCCTTTGCAGGCTGGGTACAGATCCTGCATAAGTACTATCGAGCAGGTGCTCCGGTTTATAATGATTTATTGGAGAGTTGTTAGCTTGGGAGGTGGTACTATTTATGCCACTTTTGTGGACCTTAAGTCAGCATTCGACTTGGTTCCTAGGGCTAAGTTATGGGGGGCACTCAGTAGTATGGGGATTCCCCAGGAGCTCCTGGATCTAGTGAATAAGCTGCATAATGATAACTTTGCGCAGGTGCGCTGGGGAATGCAAGGGCAGGTTACTCAGAGATTTCCTGTGTCCCGGGGTGTGCGACAAAGGTGCGTACAAGCATCAACCTTGCTTTTGTTGTTCATTAACAGGGTTGTGCAGTACTTTTCAGCTTTTCTGACTGATGCTTCAGTTTTGGGTGGGATTAAGTTTCCGCTACTTATGTTTGTGGACGACACCCTTATATTGTCAAAAACCTAGAAGGGCCTGCAGGCGGCCCTAAACAAATTTGAGGAATTTTGCCAAATTAATGATCTTCAGGTGAATATAGCAAAAACAACATGTATGATTCTTACAAAAAAAAGACCAGTGGTGGGCCACGTTACAATGAATGAATGAATGAATAAGGTATTTATAGAGCGCACGGTGGCCAAACGGTTTCCTGGCTCTGAGCTCTACTGAACAGAACAAACAGGGCCGAGGAAGTTAAGCGGGGTAGGCCTGGGCAAACAAGAATGTTTTGAGCGCTTTACGGAAGTGTGAAAAAATGGGGATAGAACGCATGGAGAGAGGGAGGGAATTCCAAAAGCGGGGGGCAAGGACAGAGAATCTGGTTCCACCAGTGCAGGATTTACGGAAGCGGGGAACAGTGAGGAGGGCAGAGGAAGATGAACGGAGGGTACGGGCAGGGGTGTGAGAGGAGATCAGGGAGGTGATGAACGCCGGAGCAGAGCGATCAACAGCCCGGAAGACTAGGCAACCTAGTTTAAACAGGGATCTCTGCAAAACAGATAGCCAGTGGAGGGATTTGAGGACAGGAGTGATATGGTGAGTTTTGGGAAAGTGAAAAATAAGTCGGGCAGCCTGATTTTGGATTGCTTGAAGGCGACGGGTTTCGTAGGCAGGGATACCCACGAACAAGCTATTTCCATAATCAAGGCAGGAAGTGATGAGGGCCGAAAAAATAATTTTGAGAGAATCAAGGGAAAAGAAACGGGAGATTTTTCGAATAAGACCAAGGGAGAGAAAGCAATTGGATACTACAGAACTGACCTGGGCGTGCATAGACAGGTCATGGCTGACCTTAATGCCCAGCGTTTTGACAGAGGGGACAGGGGTAGGAGGGGGACCAAAAATAGGGGGCCAGAAAGCAGAGGACCAAGGGCTGGATGAGCCGCCGGTCAAGACAAGCATACTGCTTCAGCAGACCAATGTCATGACATATCTATGGGTTTTCTTAGAGAATAAGCTTAGCTGGAAGCCCCAGATTGACACTCTTTCGCTCAAGTTTGCCTAGTTATCGGGGTGTTTAGTCAAAGAACAGAAGTCCTCACAAACAAAAAGGATAGGTCCCGCGTTAAAGATTTATAACTCCAGGATTAGTTCAGCGATCCTGTACGGCGCGGACTTCTGGGGTTTTGCGGACCTATCCCAAATTGTTAAAATTCAAAATAAATTTCTAAGAAATATAACAGGCCTCCCTCGTTCTAGTCCATTGAAGCCGCTTTTAATGGATCTAGGATGCCACTTAATTGATGATGCATCACGTTTTAAACCGGTGGCCTAATGGAGGAGGATCTGGACTACTACCGAACTGGCACTTGTTGTCAAGGAAATTATGGATGTTAGATCTGTCGTGGGTTCGGGTAATATACCCTGGTTTAAAAGGTTTTAAAGATTTATATTGGCACTCAGTCTGGCAAAAACATATTGCACAGATAAATATCTCATCCCTGTCAGGAATGTTCCTAGAACACAAACTTGATCCGTCCTTAGAAGAATACTGGGACACCATCACTAAGACGAGTGATAGGAAGTTATACCATCAGTTTAGGATTGGTTCTTTGCCTATAAGAACGTTCACAAAAAATTGGAAAGGACAGGGGGATGAATTTTGCCCTTGGTGTGCGGACCAAAGGGAGTCTATTGGCCATATATTCTTTGAATGTCCTGCCTACTCAGCCCCCCGAATAAAATGGCTTAAACCTATTTGTCAAAGTATCGGTACTCGGGTGGGGTTGGAGGCTTTAAGGATTCTCAGGTCTGATACTAGGGAATGTATTGTAATTGCGGTAGCAAAATTCCTTGGTTGGATGTGGATTATTAGGACCAATCATCAGGTCAGGAGTTGAGTTGGTATAGGCCTGCTGTGTTTTAAGTTCTTTCAGAGTATTACATTTTTATATTTCATCATCTGAAGTATTGTTTCTTCATAGTAGCACCTTTGTATTTTTGGTATAAATTTGTATTATGTGCATATATTGCGCTTTTTTAATGCTTTTAAAAAATAATTCTTTTACTGTGTATCTTGGATGCTGCTAATTTTTATGTTTGTGTCTTTTATGATGAAATATTCGAAATAAAGACATATGAACTGAACCTACTACTAAACAAAGGTGTTGTGTCCTTTTCAAATAATCCTTGTCCATTGAATGTTTCCATATATTGTATGAAGAAACAGACTATATATTTATATATATGTTCTAAGAAATTGTCTCTCTCCTGATAGAACCACTTCTCTTGTACACATTATCCATAGGGTATCAATACCCAAATGTAAAACAAGAATGCACAGTTGTGAATGAAGAAATCATACGTAACAAGGGACAAAAGAAAAACTTCATTACTATTTAAGACAGAGATATCTCTTAACTCTACATAGGATGTCATTTCAAGATGCTGAGCAAGCCCAAAAAGTATATTGTAAAAAACGTACACTCTTCTCAACTAAAGATCTATGTTATCCTTGTCCCCGATAAGTGCAAGTCCAGATCATTAAGAAACCATTTTAGAACCCTGCGGTGTAGAGAAATGAATAAGATGTATCAAACTTCCAGTGAATGCCCCACAGTCTAGGGCTTGCCCGTGTGCATAATACGCGAATGGCGAAACTTACATAAAAGATTTTTATTTCCCTTTGTCTAGATCTGGAGACTGAGTAACTCGCAGGATTCAGGGTACCTTGATAAGACCCTATATATCAAAAGATATATAAATAAATAAAACTAAGGTTCATGTTAAAGATGCTAGAACAGTTTGTGCTGAGCCTAGATGGCTAAAGTGAGGAGAAACCCGTTGAAACAAATTGGACAGCTGCACTAGGTGGTAGCATATAGGTAAAGAAAGTCAAATTGCAGGCTAAAAATGACATATTAAAATCTGCATGCAATAATTCTAAACTCCGCGAGTGCACGCTTCTTCATTGCAAGAAATGTGGGAGGTAATAATTTATTTATTTATATGCTTGTATAGCGCTGGACTTGACCCCCGCAGGGGTATCTCCTCGCTTGGTTCACCCTAGATGCCTAAAGACTGAGTCAGGAGGTGCACAAGAAAATTCGGCTGTCAAAAATAAATGAGTTTTTTTAGTGATTTTCTAAAGGCCAGATAGTTTGTATTTTGCCTCAGAGTAAATGGGAGTGTGTTCCAGAAGGTGGGGCCCTTATATGAAAGTGCTCGACCACCTTGTCTTTCCTTCCTAATTAGGGGAGTCTGAAGCAAAAGTTGGTTGCTAGACCGCAGGAGGCGTCCAGGTTTATAGATATTACATTTTTCAGCCAGATATTTAGGACCCGAGCCAAAAAGGCTTTTATGTATGATACAGCAAATTTTAAACTTAACCCGCTGGCGAATGGGCAGCCGGTAGAGTTTCTTTAATAGGGGACGTGATGGTGATATGGGCGGGGCATTGAGGACCAGTCTTGCCGCAGTATTTTGAGCCACTTGCAGTCTGCCGAGCTGATCTTCATTGGCAGATATAAAAAGGCCATTACAATAGTCCAACCGGCTGACTACAAGGGCCTGAACAAGAGTCTTTCTGTAACTGTCAGGCAAAAATGGAAACACGCGTCTCAGGAGTCCGATGATCCAAAAACAGGACCCAGTTACCTGATTTGCGTGTTCTTTTAACAATAGTGCCTGGTCTAGCCGCACGCCTAAATTCTTCACTGTCTGCTTGGGACATGCAACAGATCCTAACTCCAATGGCCACCATTCCGGTGACCATAGGAGGAGGGCTTCACCAAAAAGCATGACGTCGGTTTTGTCCACATTACATTGTAGGCAATTGGAGGCCATCCAGTCAGACACCGCTCTCATACCTTCCGCAAAAGAATGTTTAATTGCAGGAGTGAGGGTCTGGAATGGAAATAAAAGCTGAGTGTCGTCAGCATACGACAATGGAATTAACCCATATGCTCTCACAATGTCAGCTAAGGGGGCCACATACACATTAAAAAGTGTAGGGCTTAAGCATGAGCCTTGTGGGACCCCCTTAGTGAGCTCCGTGAAGATGGAATGATGGGAGCCCAAACTGACACTTTGTGAGCGGCGTGATAGGAAACTCTCAAGCCAGGACAGAGCCAAACCTCCTATCCCCACCTTCTGCAGACGACCGAGAAGAATTCCATGTGATACCGTGTCGATGGCAGCAGACAGATCTAACAGCACCAGAATCATAGAGCCTCCTCTATCCTGTGCCATCCTGATGGTATCTGTCACGGAGAGGAGAGCTGACTTGGTGCTGTAATTGGGTCTAAACCCTGATTGAGTATGGTCAAGACCCCCCGATGCCTCGATGAAATTAGACAGATGGGTATTCACATGCTTCTCAGTCATCTCGCTTAAATACGGCAGAAGAGAGATGGGGCGGAGGTTGGATAGGTCTGTTCAGGGTAAGGCCGAGTTCTTACGGATGGGATTCACTACAGCTTCTTCCAATCTTGGGGTACCTGTCCTTCCTTAAGAGAGAGATTCATCACTGTCTGAATCATGGGCCAAAGCAGGTTACCTAAAGAAGGAACTATTTTAGCAGGTAGAAAGTCTGCAGGGGACCCTGTTTTGATATGACTGATCAGGGAACTAATGTCAGATAGGCTGACCTCCGAAAAAACAGTCAATGTACCATTATCATGTATTGATGATAGTGGAGGGGTGCTAATAATGTTACTTTTGGGTCTAGCGGCTTGTGTGATTTTTCCATAAATCAACTCTATTTTATTTTCAATTTCATCACACAGAGCTTGGGAAAAGTCATCAGGGCTCTCACAGGCTACAGGTTTCACAAAAGTCTGGAGAATGGTATAGAGTTCTTTGGATGAGTTGCCTGCTTCTGCCAACTGTGAAGTAAGACAGTTCCTCCTAGCTAACCTGAAGCTTTTATGATAGGTGGACAGGGCTTCTGAGTATTTATCCTGCTCCCTCATTATGAGTTTTCCTCCAGATTTTTTCAAGTTTTCTACATCTCTGTTTCTCTAATCTGAGTTGTTCAGTGTACCATGCCTCCTGTTTGGAGGCGGAGAACTGTTTGTGAGGTTTCAAAGGAGCCAACAATTCAACCCCCTCTAAGAGGGCAGTGTTAAATTTGGACAGAGCAGACTCCACATTATCTGCAGCCAGAATGGTGGGTTCTCTCCATACCCTCTGTAGTTCATCCAGTGTCACCTTGTGCCATTGTCTGTGCCATATGGGGGGAATTCAAAAACTCAATCTAAAAACTATAACTACACATCTAATGTCAGTCCCGTTATAGCATGTCCTTTACAGCAAAAAAGTTAGCTCTCGAAATACCAGACTCCAGAGTCACCTAGCACCATTAACAGATTGATGCTTCCATGGGGCGTATTCCTAATTATTCCTGTATACTGACACTGCATGTCCCAAAAGTACTCGTGAGCGCAACATTTGGAAAGACACGAGGAAAAGACAGCATCTCAGAAGCACAATTATCATTTAGCTCGTTAAAGTTGTTCGATCAACCTGTGGGAGGGTCGACAGCACTTCTGCAGGCCTTAAGCCCAGTTCGTTAGGAAGAGTCTCTCCGCACTAACCTGTAGGGATTGTAGGTGTCACCTCAGCAACCCGCGTCCTCCGGTAACCAAAACATGCGAGAGACCCGTCGCTGACGTATTACAGTTCAAAAAGTCACCTGGAAGTACTAGTGCGTCGGTGGCTTAGGCTAGAGTGGAAATCAACAACGGACTAGTCTGCATAGTAACTGCGGAGGCAACCATATTTAAATGGGAATCTTTAAACCCATAGCCATTAGTCCCGAATCTGTTTCAAAACACATGAAAAATTCCGGGTTGCAACCCTAGTTTCAAACTCTCATTTTGAACGTCCAGAGACTATAAATACTACTGTGTCGAATTCAAATTCACCCATTGTAAGGAACCATTGTCAGGATCCATAATTGTCTCCTCAAAGATATCAGCTAGTCCAAGTTCATAACAAGTTGCTTCCATAAAATACCCCCAGATGCTGAAGTTGTACACCATCCAATAGGGCTATCGGAAAAAAAGTCCCACTTTTTGTGAAAGACAGGGAAACTGTGTAGAAGAGACCATTATAGAGAGTCTGGAAGGTAGAAAGGTTGTGTCTTAAGGAGATGTCAGGGAAAGAGGGAATAAGAGTCCTAGGACAAATATTTAAAAAATGTCAAGTTAAAAACAGGCTCCAACATGCCCACAATCTGTGATGTACTTTGTTTAAATGTCTCCATATGCTTATTTTTCCAATTTCCAGTACACAAAACATTGTTACAGGTCACATTCGTATAGCCAATTATAGTGACAAGAATCCTCACGGCACAGTGAAATATAGCTACCATATGATTACATTAGAAACATTGGTTGTCAACACATTTTACAGACATTTGGCATATCTATACAAGACATACTACGATCTTGGAGCCCCTAAAAGAGAATGCACAGTTTGTAGATATCAATGTATATATTGTATCAACTTAATATGGTCCTGATAAGACTTACACCTTCCACTATACAAAATAGAGCCCTGTCCTTGGAGGTAGGCCAAACACAGCAAAATACAGAACTTGGACCCACGTACTGTAACAATTATTCCGATAAGAAAACATGTAGCTCCCTATCCAAATTAAGCCTCTGTTCGACATAGTAATGACTCTCTTGTGGTTTGGCGAATTTGTGTTCTGGCTTTGTCCAGAACCATTTGTGAATACCCTCTTTGTACAAAGTGTTCCTCTAGGCTCTTCAACTCTGAGAGAAACACAGAGTCATTGCTGCAGTTTCTCCTGTTTCTTGTCATTTCACCCATTGTAATAGCATTAATTTGAGAAATAGGGTGTGCACTAGTTGCATGCAAAACGGAGTTGCATGCTGTCTCTTTTTTAAAGAGTCTAGACATTATCTTGTTGTCCTCTTCATATATGACAACATCAAGAAAGTCAATTTCAAATGCACTGTACTTGTGTGTGAAGCTTAAGTTATATTCATTGTTGTTAAGGTGTTCCACAAGTTTCAAAAGGCATGCCTCATCGCCTGACCAAATCATAAAAATATCATCAATATAACATGACAAATAAATTACATGTTCTGTCACTTCTGGGGGGCCTGCTTTCCATAGATGCTTCTGCTCTAAATTCCCTATATATAAATTTGCGTATGACGGCAAAAATTTCAGGCCCATTGCGACTCCTACTTCCTATCTGTACCAGTCATTTTGGTGTAAAAATACATTGTTCTCAAGTATCAGACAAGTCAGTTCTAGGATCATCATAGTATGTTCGTAAAGTGTCGCGTCTCTCTGACACAACGATTCACTCAATGCAAGAAGTCCCTGTTCCAAAGGTATGCATGTATAAAGTGTTTTGACATCTAACGTCACAAAGGTAAACTCATTCGACCACTCAACATCTTCCAATTTATTTAGAAGATCACCAGTATTCCTGAGATAGGAGGGTAGATTACGTACTAATGGCTGCAGATAGACGTAAATAAATTCAGATATCCGCTCAGTGGGAGAACCAATGCCAGAAATAATTGGTCGCCCTTGCAGAAAGGTACTTGTCTTATGCATTTTAGGCAAAATGTACCAGCAAGGTGCTGTGGGAGAGGAATTAAAAAAAAAGATATTTAAATTCAATATCTGTGATGAGTCCTTGTTCTCTGAAACCTGTCAGCTTTTCTCTTATCAAACCTGTCACCTCAATCAGTGGATTACTCTCAAGTTTGGTATACGCTAAACAGTCTCGGACGAGTTGCCTCTCAATCTCCTGGATATAGTTAGCGTGTCGAATAATAACTATATTTCCTCCTTTATCCGCTTCTTTTATAATAATATTGGTATTGTTAACAAGTCCCTTTAAAGCCTGATGTTCTTGTCTGGTTAGGTTAAATTTAGAAGACTGTGGACAAAGCACAGAAGCATCTTCCAATCTATGCAGATCATTAGTGACAGCTTGATAAAAAGCATCAACCAAATTGTCTGGAGGGAGCGGTGGTGTAAACGAGAACTTCTGTTTGAGACCGCTATCTAAGCTAAGATTCGGTACAATGTCTAAGTCAAAGATGATGTCTAACATTGATGGTGGTGTGCCAGAACAATCATCCAGTGATAATAACAGATGCAAGTCCTGAATTTCCTTGATTGTTTTATTGCATGGTGACATGGTCATTTCTGTACATTGAACCAATGCCGTTTTATTTTCAAATAATATTTTCAGCTTCAAATGGCATTTGAAATTGACTTTCTTGATGTTGTCATATATGCGGAGGACAACAAGATCATGTCTAGACTCTTTAGAAAAGAGATAGCATGCATCTCCGTTTTGCATGCAACTAGTGCACACCCTATTTCTCAATTTAATGCTATTCCAATGGGTGAAATGACAAGAACCAGGAGAAACTGCAGCAATGACTCTGTGTTTCTCTCAGAGTTGAAGAGCCTAGAGGAACGCTTTGTACAAAGAGGGTATTCACAAATGGTTCTTGACAAAGCCAGAACACAAATTCGCCAAACCACAAGAGAGTCATTACTATGTAATACTCACAAGACTAAGAGTAACAAATGAACAAGAGATACCGAAGGGGCCTTTTTCACCGGTTTCAATACACAGAGTCATGAAATCTACAGGATTTTTCACCGACATTGGCATCTACTGCAGCTAGACAAATAATTGTGTAAACATATCACAAGAAAACCTAGGGTGGCACACAGAAGAGGTTCCACGTTACGCACTATCTTGTGCCCTAGCTACCTTACCCAGGAGCAACAAACAGCAGCCTTGTTACCAGCTAAACCAATAGGCTTTTTCAAATGTACAAAGTGCAATGACTGGCCCTATGTGCTGAACAATTTAGTCGACTTCCAACACAACCCACTTGTTAAACATCATGTACAGGAGTTTATAAATTATAACACTAGATATGTGGTTTACTGCCTAATTTTTGTCTGCAGACTTATTTATATAGCCAGCACACTACGCCCCCTGAAAGAAAGAATCCAAGAACATATCAGGACGGTCCGTAACAACAACACAGACTACCCCTTTGCTGTACACTTTAATAAATCACGTCCTTTGACCAGTATGATGGGTATCAGGTTCCATGGCATTACCAAAATACAGTCTCAACGGAGAGGGGGAGACTGTCTTCTCAATCTACGAGGAGCAGAAACCCAATGGATCATTAAGCTAAGAGTGGTAGAACAGGGGCTTAATTCCGATTCGGAGCTACATGTTTTCTTATCAGAATGATTGTAACAGTACGTGGGTCCAATTTCTGTTTTTTGCTGTGTTTGACCTACCTCTAAGGACAGGGCTCTATTTTTGTATAGTGGAGGGTATACGTCTTATCAGGACCATATTGGAAAAATACCCCTGTGCATGTATCCATGTTAAGTTGAAACAATATATACATTGATATGTACAAACTATTAATTCTTTTTAGGGGCTCCAAGATTGTAGTATGTCTTGTATAGATATGCTAAATATCTGTAAAACGTGTTGACAACCAATGTTTCTAATATAAGCATATGGTCGCTATATTTCACTGTCCTGTGAGGATTCTTGTCACTATAATTGGCTAGACGAATGTGACCTGTAACAATGTTTTGTGTACTGTTAATTGAGGAAATAAGGATATGGAGACATTTAAACAATGTACATCAGAGATTGTGGGCATGTTAGAGCATGTTTTTAACTTGACTTATTTGTCCTAGGACTCTTATTCCCTCTTTCCCTGGCATCTCCTTAAGACACAGCCTTTCTACCTTCCAGTCTCTCAAGAATGGTCTCTTCTAAACTGTTTCCCTGTCTTTCATAAAAAGCGGGGCTTTTTTTCCGATACCCCTATTGGATGGTGTACAACTTCAGCATCCGTGGGCTGTTTATGCAAGCAACTTGTTATGAACTTGGACTAGCTGATATCTTTGAGGACACAATTATGGATCCTGACAATGCTTCCTTACAATGGGTGAATTTGAATTCGACACAGTAGTATTTATAGTCTCTGGACGTTCGAAATGAGAGTTTGACACTAGGGTGGCAACCCGGAATTGTTCATGTGTTTTGAAACAGATTCGGGACTAATGGCTATGGGTTTAAAGATTACCATTTTAATATGGTTGCCTCCGCAGTTACTATGCAGACTAGTCCATTGTTGATTTCCACTCTAGCCTAAGCCACCGACACACTAGTACTTCCAGGTGACTTTTTGAACTTAAACCCGTCAGCGACGGGTCTCTCGCATGTTTTGGTAACCGGAGGACGCGGGCTGCTGAGGTGACACATACAATCCCTACAGGTTAGTGCGGAGAGACTCTTCCTAATGAACTGGAATGAACTGAGCTGCGGGTGACACCTGACTGCGGTGAGCTCCAACCTGCATCAGAATCCCAAGTATCGGAGTTACATGCCTCCTTCACAAATGCAACAAAGTACTTCTGGGACACATAATAGGCCCAGTTAATGCTGGAGTCCAAGCGATTAAGGAGCCTTAGACTTTTCATCCTGGGGTAATAAAGACCCACGGGTTGATTGACCAACTTTAACAATCTGAATGATAATTGTGCTTCTGACATGCTGGCTTTTCCTCGAGTCTTTCCAAATGTTGCGCTCACGAGTACTTTTGGGACAAGCAGTGTCAGTGTACAGGAATTATTAGGAACACGCCCCAGGGAAGTATCAATCTGTTAATGATGCTAGGTGACTGCCTAGAGTTCATGCTTATCACATTTATTTCTCAGATATAGCGTCTTCACCTGTGGAGTCTGGTATTTTGAGAGCTAACTTCTTTGCTACAAAGAACATGCTATAATGGGACTGACATTAGATGTGTAATTATAGTTTTTAGATTGAGTTTTTGAATTATTACCTCCCACTTTTCTTGCAATGAAGAAGCGTGCACTCACGGAGTTTAGAATTATTGCATGCAGATTTTAATATGTCTTTTTTTAGCCTGCAATTTGACTTTCTTTACCTATATGCTACCACCTAGTGCAGCTATCCAATTTGTATCAACGGGGTTCACCTCACTTTAGCCATCTAGGCTCCGTGCAACCTGTTCTAGCATCTTTAACATGAACCTTATATTTATTTGTTTATATATCTTTTGATATAAAGGGTCTTATGACGGTACCCTGAATCCTGCGAGTTACTCAGTCTCCAGATAAAGACAAAAGGAAATAAAAATCTTGAATGTAAGTTTCGCCATTCTAGTATTATGCACACGGGCAAGCCCTAGACTGTGGGGCATTCACTGGACGTTTGATGCATCTTATCCATTTCTCTATACCACAGGGTTCTACAATGGTTTCTTAATGATCTGGACTCTCACTTATCTGGGACAACGATAACATAGATCTTTAATTGATCCGAGTGTAAGTTTTTTACAATATACTTTGTGGGCTTGCTCAGCATCTTGAATCAACATCATATGTAGAGTGAAGAGATATGTCTGTCTTAAATAGTAATGAAGTTTTTCTCTTGTCCCTTGTTACGTAGGATTTCTCCATTCACATCTGTGCAGTCATGTTTTAAATTTGGGTATCGATAACCTATGGATAATGTGGTCAAGAATTTAGCTATTTGACAGCTTTTGAGTAAATTTGCGATTGTAGGGATGCAGCACCGATTATTTGTCTGAAATACAAGGGCCATTTCTGACTGCAAATCTGTTTCAATTAATAGGTATTTCACGGCCTACATAATATGTGAAATCAAACTCCAGTGGCCAGGACATAACAAGGCAAAAAGGACCTGAAGCACTTAACATGAGCTTCTTTGTTTAGGTATAGACATAGACAATATTACAGAACCACTATATACATGTACAGATCATAACTAGGTCTAAGTTCACACATCTTTGTTTATAATTTGAGTCTGTCCACTTCAGTTCCGCGTGGGAAGAAAGGATTTTTCATATTTGGCTATTACAGAGCCAGTACAAGAGAAGTCTCCAGGCTCCTGTGTTGCCACGACTTAAGGTTATTATGCTTTCGGTCCCAATATAGGATTTGCTCTTGGTGTGTGGTAGTCCTTCATAACCACACTTACTGTCTCTCTCACGCGATTCTTTTTTACAATTCTTTTTTTTACAATTCTTTTCTTGTCAATCTTATATGTGTTTGGATTCTGATGCACAATGTTCAGAGTTCGGACAGACACAACTCTGCAATACTGTAGCTATGTGGATCTATGGGCCCGATTCACAGAACTAACTTATGACAAAATCCTAAACTTACTACCATTTTTATATTCACAGAAGGCACTTACTCATTTCGGTATTCACAGAATGCCTTCTGTCAATACCGAAAGTCTTTAAATTAGGATTTTTCAGAGTTTAGTAGTAGTAGTTGAGAAAAGTCCTAATTTTAAGACTTTTGGTATTCACAGAAGGCATTTAGGAGTCCTAAAGTTAGGAGTCTTAACTTTACTATCACTAAATTGCGAAAAATTCTAATTTTAAGACTTTCAGTATTCACAGAAGGCATTTACGAGTCCTAAAGTTAGGAGTCCTAACTTTACTACTACTAAATTGAGAAAAATACTAATTTTAAGACTTCTAACTTCTGTGAATACCGAAATGAGTAAGTGCCTTCTGTGAATACTAAAATGAGTAAGTGCCTTGTACGAATTCCAGAATGGTAGTAAGTTTAGGATTTTGTCTTAGGTTAGTTCTGTGAATCGGGCCCATAGTGTCTTGCATTTTCTGTCATTTATGTTTCCAGTGTCCTCACATTCTTTGTTTTTTTGCTCTGGATGTTTCTCGCTTTTCTCTTTTTGTGTGAGAGTTATTGTATTTCACATAATTCCTCCTTTTAAGAATGAATAATTTAAGATTAAGGAGCTACTCAGTGGCCTTTTAGTTTTTTGATACATGTACCAACTATTGTATTCATGCTTATCTTCACAGCCTTGAGGAATTCACGGTGGTGTCGAAACGCCCGTTGGCTGTTTCTGTACTACTCGACAAAGAACTGTATTTCTAAAATTTACTATAGAATCTGTCTTTTGTAAATGCTAAAACTGTGAGTATGAAATCTATGTGTTCTCTGAGGATTTAAATCACTGTGCAACTATTTAATCAAGTCTTCCTTATAATTCCTGTGACAGAAAGTTTCTCTCAACACCAGTTTGGTGTTCCTATTGCTTTAGTAACCTATTTGTCAACTGTATACAGAATATTTAGAGGGCTGGGGTTCTGCTGTTTATATATATTGAACAAAGTCACTTTATGCATTGTTCTTATCGATACTCTGGGTAGTGGGGTATCTTATCCTGAGTGGCACCTACCGGACTGATTGGTGTGTAATACACCCATGTGACAAACCTATTCAATGTGTACCTGTGTCTGCTAATACCTTTGTTGAAGTGCGACAGTTTATCCACCACTACCTTGTGTGGTTGCTACATAAACGATGCTGACCACAATGCAGACATACTTGCACTATGGTGGCTGCACTGGCGCTGGGCAGCTCAAAGTGCTCCAGCACATGGAGTGAGCAGAACTGCATGATTTCATTAAAGATGTGGTGCAGTACTGCCTTCTCCAGTTCAGGCAAGCAGCAAGTTTGCTAGCTGCACTGCATTCTGACACTTCTTTGTAAATATGCCCCTAGAGTTAATTCTCAAAAGCTTCTATACTTGCAAAATTGATCTCAGGTGTGAAATAATTTGCAAGTGTAAAATACTATTATTCAGTTGCAGAATCATGAATGTAGAATGCTAGCCTCACAGATTTGCTTACTCAGAAATTCCACCAGCATTATGGTTTTGTGTGTGAAAATGTGGTGCCAGTTGTGGGAGTGTTGGGTTCCTTGGTGGGTCCATTTGTGGTCCATTTGTGGTAATTTGGTGAACAGCAACAAACTCACAAGTTTCTGGTATTCACCAACAATTTGTTGGTAGAGTCCCAACCTAAAAGCAATTGGAAATACATTCCTTGCAGGGGATCGAAATAATGTATTTTCAGAGTTGGGAATAGGGAAGGAAATATTTTATAATCCATGGAAGTGCTGGGGAGTAGTTTCTCTAAAAAATACATTTTTTCCAAGGGAGAAAAAAAGAATTAACCTTTTTTAAAGTACACATTACTCTTTTGAATCAGTAGTATTCATTTAGATTTGTACTTCTAATACAACTATGCAGGTGCATGCAGAGTTGCATACAAATTCTATTTATCATGGATATCTACATATATTCTTGGAATTATTTCAATGTTTTAAAAAAGTTGGATATTTACTCAAAACCTACGAGTAACACATATATTCACATTGCTGACTTCTGAGAATCAGCCCATCATAGAAATTTTTTCCAAAATAGTTGAGTGAAGGTGGGAAAGAATAAGCTAAGAGGCCGGCAGACTGGAGAGAGCAGATCGAGTTCTCCTCCACCCTCGAGCTTTTGCGGAGCATATTCACAAGGAGAAAGCAACACCATCACGTAACTTTTAGCAATGGTCTGGTGGCGCTATGCACTGCTCCATATTTACAAAGCGGAATGAAACCACTTTATGGAGCCTTGTAAATACTGCCCTTTTACACGCATCACCTAGCATGAAAGGGGCGGTCAATGGGTATTACTGTGGGTGGTACACGCAAAACCCATTGCTTTTTGATGCTGTCCCAAATTTACAAGGAGGTGTAAATCTGAGGATTAAACTCTAAGGCCATGCAAAAGCAGGTGTCAGAGTGACGAAACGAGGAGAAATACCTTTATTTTATCTTGTTTTTCCTTTTTCTATGTGTGCTGCATTATGCAGTACATATAGAAAGAACAAATGGCCACTAATGATTGTTAATGTGCAGAAGGATATCCCTTCCTGCACCTACCAATCATTAAATAATGACGATTTGCTACTTCTATGTTCATTCTGCAGTACATAAAGAAGTAACAAATCACCCTTATGGACCGTTTATGTGCAGGAAGGGACATCATTCAGCACAATAACAGTCCTTCTCTACAACACAGGCACCCTTGCAAGGGTGCAATGGTGCTTGTGTTGGCACTAGGCAGCTAGTTTTAGCATTAGCACTAGTGAAAACACTGGTTGCTCTGTACTGTTGTAAATATGGTGCATCCCAGTCTTTTGAATATGTCGGATTGCATCGCTGCCAGATTTGAGCCAGCTATGTGCTCCAACATTTCGTTGTAAATATGCCCCATTGTTTATCTCTTTGATTATATTACTACAGTATGCTGGTACTTGTAAGCTGTATCCTCCATTTCTTATTTTTTTGTTTCTTTTCATTTGCCCCACCCTTAAAGGATGCCCCTATTGATGTGAAGCATGAACTGTTAAAACAGCTGTTACAACCATTTTGAAATTGTAAAATCATTTCCATGTTTATAAAATAAATGACGTTTTTGCTGTTGTGTTTGGAAATTAATATTTGTTGTTAGGAAATGATTTGGGATTTTTCATCTATTTGGCACTGTGTGTGAGAGAGAATGAGAGAGATAAAGGGGATAGGAAATATGTGGTGCACTGTTCACAATAAGCTCTGGTGCCAGATCACCATTTGAAGGTCTGGATTTGTGTTCCATAGACGTTCAAGTGAAAGAATCTAGTGGGCATAACTTCTGTAATTTTTTGTATCAAAATTACCAGAACATTGTGTACATTTACATGTAATTACACAGAATGGATCTCACACTCCAGAAATTACCCAGACAATCTATCTGGGTAAAAATGTAACTAAAAATGTTAATTTCAAGTTGATTTGCATGTCCTTGCATTCAAAACACTACCACTTGTGTTAAGATATGTAGGTTTAGCTTGATTACCTCATGCTGTGTTCAAAAGTAATTTTAGACAGTGCTGTAGCCAAAATGGCTGAACAGAATTACATCAAATTTGGCAGAAAACTTGAGGGCAGACCTACACTTTTTTCACAAATTGTAATGCAGCATAGCAACTTGCTGCGCTGTGTTGAGTGAAAGGGAGAGAGCAGAAATGTGCCATATGTAAAACATATTGTTACAACAAACAAATGATGGATGAAATGCTGACAATGCAAACATTCTCCTCAGTCCAAAGATCTGGGTTAAATCCATCGTTCTTTTTCCCACTACGCCACCCCAGTTTGAACCCAGCCATATGCAAATCAGTGTTGACCCTGTGCCCCATGGGAACTGTCCAGACCGAACTGCCAGGCCAGGTTCGGCATGGACCAGAAACAAGCATCCTGGGACCAGTTTCGGGGTATGTCACCCTTCTTCAGCCAGGCTAGCTTGAATCCAGTGGCAGATCTTTTGATTGGGGGAGAATGTTTGCATTGTCAGCATTCTGTCCATCATTTGTTTGCTGTAACACGCTTTGCCCTAAGTCGGATGGGTATGCGCAGACGTGGGTCCATTGCTCACTGGCCCATTGGATTCAAGCTAGCCAGTGTCTGCCACGGGGGTGGTAGGCGACCCCATGGAGGCACATCAAGAGGCCTGGCCACATGCCCTACACCACTTGACTCTAGAAGACCCCAACCCCAGAGAAGTGTTCTGGGGAAAAGGAGATGCGGCCCACTACGAGGACAACAACATTTTCGTCATCTCTTTTGCCAGACGGTCAGGCGGAAAGAAATTCCCCCCTCCAATGTGCCACACGCAGTTCAATGGAACCACCATTGATGTGCTGATCCATAGAGGTGCATCCGTGAATGTGATGGACTCTGATGAAAAACTGTCACCTCTACCTCCCTTGCTCCTAGCTCGGCCAAGATGTAGACCTATTGGGGCACGACACCAATACCGCTCACTTGGAGTGGTCAAAGTCGATGTCTCCAGCACAGAACAATCCATCCAGACAAAGCTCCACATAACAGAAGGCCAGAAGGGAACACTGCTTGGGTGCCACACCACCGAAGATGTGGAGTTGGTGTTCTCCGCCAAGCAGGTCCATGACACACATTCAGAGGACATCCTGAATGGATTTCTGCATCTCTGCAGGGTTTGGGAAAACTCAAAGATCACCAAGTGAAGCTCCACTGAGACAAAATAGTCAAGCCAACTCCGCTCAGACACAGGCACGTTCAATTTCATCTTCGCCTCCTTGTGGAGAAGGAGCTACAAGACCTTGAGAGCCAGGGTGTTATTGAGAAGGTGCCGGAGCCCACCCCAATTGTATCCCTGCTGGTGATAGCCCCAAAGCACAAACATCCAGGCACCATCCGGCTATGTGTAGACCCAGAGTGGACACTGCTGTGCATGGACATCAAGAGGGTCCAACAGAAGCGGCAGACAACCAACGAAAATGCTATCACAGAGGATCAGAGAGCAAGGACTCCAACACTGCGCGTAGGGACCCGGGTGGTGCTCAATGATCACCACCCAGGATGGACCTTTTGCACTCCTTATGAGCCTGAAGTGTGGACAGTGACCCGAGTGGATGGCACCATGATTGTGGCACAATGTGTACAGCACACAGTAGTGAGGAACATGTCCCGGTTGAAGGCTATACATAGTGATGCACCCACGCGGATCACTCCCGAGAAGAGGGGCGTGTGCCTAAAAGCAACAGTGACATGCTGACCGTGGCTGCCAACCAGAGCCAAGCACCCTCTTCCCAGTCAGCAGCTGCCCCTGAAGACAGCAGACGAGAAGGATCACGTCCAGAGGTACTGGTGAGATCCGCTGGGGCACCCCTGATTCTAGTCCAGTGGTGGAGCCCAGGAGTCAGCGCTATCTGTTGCGGCCAAATCCAGCACCAAGCCAGAGACTGAGCGACTTTATGCGCTGATATGCCCGCACACTGTTGACTGGCTAATCTCAGTTTCCTGTTATTCATTTTCTGTTCTCCCTCTCCTGATCTCCTTTTCTGTCTTCTCTTCTGTTTAGCTTCCCACTCCACTCTGCTGATATCAAGCTAAAAGGAGGGAGGAATGTAGAGAGTCACCTGGCCTCTGCATCACAATTCATCACTCCTCGTGACCAGGCTTGGTCCGAGGGTATAAATAAATGAGCCAGGGTCGCACATGACCACTGGCTGAAGATAGACTAGGGTGTCGTGTGCGTCTCTATGATATTCTGCGCAGGGTAGGCCTGCACCACCACGACACAGGCCATCACACTTGATGCCAAATGAGCATGCTGTGGCTTGGGGTTGATGATGCATCAAATAATTTGGCATATAAACCATGCAGGGAGGCTGAAAAACACCTTGTAGCTCAGGTCAGTGTCAGCTACACCCCCATTAAGAAGTATTCTGGGTGCCCCACTCTCTGGCATCATGGCTGTGCTTTCCCTCCTGCACAGTATCTGAATCTGCTTACCTGTCGGGACGCTGAACCTCGGTCCCTTGTTGCTGCTTGTGTACCCCCTTCCAGCGCTGCATCTCACGGAACCCGCTTCGCTGGTCCCGCTTCGCTGTGTGCACTACCCGTGGACTCTGCACCAAAGGAAGTGTTGGGACCTTAGAGACTGCTGCTGTGGGGTGCGAGGTGTTGAAGCAGGGCTGCGAGCGGTAGGACCAGGGGCTTCATCTCCCAGGAGTCCCTGTGAGCATAACCCGAGACACCTGGGCTGCTCTCCTTGCTTGCCCTGCCCCACCAACGACGATAAAAATCTTTGTTTCCTAAACTCCTATGGGACTCTGAATCTGCTTACCTGTCGGGACACTGAACCTCGGTCCCTTGTTGCTGCTTGTGTGCCCTCTTCCAGCGCTGCATCTCGCGGAACCCGCTTCACGGGTCCCGCTTCGCTGTGTGCGCCACCCGTGGACTCTGCACCAAAGGAAGTGTTGGGACCTTAGAGACTGCTGCTGTGGGGTGCGTAGTGTTGCAGCAGGGCTGTGAGCGGTAAGACCGGGGACTTCATCTCCCAGGAGTCCCTGTGAGCATTACCCGAGACACCTGGGCCACTCTCCCTGCTTTCCCCGCCCCCACCAATGACGATAAAAATCTTTGTTTCCTAAACTCCTATGGGACTCTGAATCTGCTTACCTGTCGGGACGCTGAACCTCGGTCCCTTGTTGCTGCTTGTGTGCCTTGTTCCAGCACTGCATCTCATGGAACCCGCTTTGCGGGTCCTGCTTCGCTGTGTGCACTACCCGTGGACTCTGCACCAAAGGAAGTGTTGGGACCTTAGAGACTGCTGCTGTGGGGTGCGTAGTGTTGCAGCAGGGCTGCGAGCGGTAGGACCAGGGACTTCATCTCCCAGGAGTCCCTGTGAGCATAACCAGAGACACCTGGGCCGCTCTCCCTGCTTGCCCCGCCCCCACCAACGAGGATAAAAATCTTTGTTTCCTAAACTCCTATGGGATTCTGAATCTGCTTACCTGTCGGGACGCTGAACCTCGGTCCCTTGTTGCTGCTTGTGTGCCCTGTTCCAGCACTGCATCTCGCGGAACCCGCTTTGCGGGTCCTGCTTCGCTGTGTGCGCTACCCGTGGACTCTGCACCAAAAGAAGGGTTGGGACCTTAGAGACTGCTGTTGTGGGGTGCGTAGTGTTGCTGCAGGGCTGTGAGCGGTAAGACCGGGGACTTCATCTCCCAGGAGTCCCTGTGAGCATTACCCGAGACACCTGGGCCACTCTCCCTGCTTTCCCCGCCCCCACCAATGACGATAAAAATCTTTGTTTCCTAAACTCCTATGGGACTCTGAATCTGCTTACCTGTCGGGACGCTGAACCTCGGTCCCTTGTTGCTGCTTGTGTGCCTTGTTCCAGCACTGCATCTCATGGAACCCGCTTTGCGGGTCCTGCTTCGCTGTGTGCACTACCCGTGGACTCTGCACCAAAGGAAGTGTTGGGACCTTAGAGACTGCTGCTGTGGGGTGCGTAGTGTTGCAGCAGGGCTGCGAGTGGTAGGACCAGGGACTTCATCTCCCAGGAGTCCCTGTGAGCATAACCCGAGACACCTGGGCCGCTCTCCCTGCTTGCCCCGCCCCCACCAACGACGATAAAAATCTTTGTTTCCTAAAGTCCTATGGGACTCTGAATCTGCTTACCTGTCGGGACGCTGAACCTCGCTCCCTTGTTGCTGCTTGTGTGCCCTCTTCCAGTGCTGAAACTCGCGGAACCCGCTTCGCGGGTCCCGCTTCGCTGTGTGCGCTACCCGTGGACTCGGCACCAAAGGAAGTGTTGGGACCTTAGAGACTGCTGCTGTGGGGTGCGTAGTGTTGCCGCAGGGCTGCGAGCGGTAGGACCAGGGGCTTCATCTCCCAGGTGTCCCTGTGAGCATAACCCGAGACACTTGGGCCGCTCTCCCTGCTTGCCCCGCCCCCACCAACCAACGCTCTTATATCAATAGGATATTCTCCCCGCTGTGCGGGAGCATCCCGGGAGAAGCCCGGGACAAGGGCGAGGCCGTCTGTGGCCGTCAGAGGGTGGAAGAGACTGGACTGGGCCAAAGATCTTGGTTGTTCACCCGAGATTGTGGAGCACAGAATTGCTTTGTAAGCGTACTTAGGCTGCTTTTGCTCTTATGTTAGTTGTTAAGGCCCATTTAGCTGATCTTCTGCCACTCATCTGTACATCCTACGCGAGTCTAGTGTTTGCGGTTCATTCTGTTTCCTCTCTCTGTTCTCGGTGAGGAAAATGGAGTGCCGCGAAACTAGAAGTATGGCGGCGGCGGGTGGTAAAAAGTTGACCGGCACATTAGAGGATTTTATTGTGCGTACCAATTTCTTGATCGATCAAGGTACCGTACTCATGGAAAGAAGGGTTTCCCAGGAACTCGCATTAGCTAAAAGATCGTCTTTGGGTCTCATTGGTTCTGTACGTACCCCTGATACCTCGTTATGCATACCTAACCGTGTGGAGACTCTTGTTGATGTTCATAATGTTAACTGCGTTCAGCCTGGCCTACGAGACTCATTACTCCTTAATCCCCAGGCCCAGGCTTGCAACCTCACAGGGACTAGTTTGGAGACTAACCTTGCAGATCTTCAGGTAGACTCTCAGGTAGTGACCCCAAATGACCAGAAGAGGGGGACCCGGGAGAGGGCCATTCCTAAACGTAAGCATCCCAATACCAATATCCCTGGAGCTAAGAAAGTCAGTGCAATAACAGCCGGGAACACCAGTATTGATTCTATTGAGAGGGGTAGAATAGAAGAGATGAGGGAACCCAGTAGGGAATCTGTTGGGCAGAAAACTGGGGCGGAAGTAGCTCAATCTGAGACTGCAAGATTACCCTTGAACATCCTTGATGATACCATGCTGTATAACCCCCTGGCTGATATCCTTGAAGACAGCACCATAGCCGACAGGTCGGGAGTCGACAGAATAGGAGTTACTGATGGGGAGGACGAGCCTATAGGCTGTACTATAACAAAAAATATTAAAACACTACTTGCTCCCTTAGAAGCTAGGCTTCATGGTATTGAAAAACTGCTTCATGATATACACAAGGACATAAGGTTTCAGGATAGCCTTTATGCCAATAGGGCAACTCATGCAACCGCTCTAGTTAGCAAATCCCGGCCTGTGAGTAAAAGCTCAGTAGTGGTTAAAAATAAGACACCCAAGAATCCGTTGCCGAATCTCCCTAACCCTGTGAGCAATAAAAAGAGTACTCAAACCCCTATATTAAATCAGCCCAATGACCAAGGTAATCCAAAAGGACCTGTTACCTTTACCCCAAAGCCCGACTCAGCCCCCCTTGAAAAAATCATGACACGGCGAAACATTCACCTACCGCCAGATGCCTGTCCCTATGTGATCATTTTGACAGGGGTCACGGAACTAGCCCCTCCAAATTCAGAAACTTTCCAGGCGCTTAAAAATAAGGTATGCCACTGGCTAGCTAATAACTATCCATTACCTTCAAATTTTTGTGGCAATATCTTAATGGTTGAGAGAACGCCTTGGGTGGGTCATAATAGGAAAAGGATACAGGGGGACTGTATAGTAGTGACTTTGGAAGATTCCTGAATTGTGGAATATATATCCCGGGGGAATCCTCGAAATAATGGTACCTTAGTCACGGCCAGGCCTTTGTCCTATTTTTATATGCCTATTGAACAACGGGACAATAGATGGAGTTGGCTAAAGGACCCCAATCATCACAGGGGAGGGAGGAGGCAAGAGGTGCCTAGGGACATGAATCCCTATAGTTGGGGTGGGGGCAGGGAGGAGGGGTGGAATCTAGTTCATAGAAGAGGAGGAAGGCATAACCATGGCAATAGACACCGTGCAGATAGTTTTAGGGGTAACAGTATGATTATTGGTCACTCAACTAATTATACCCAAGTTCCCCATGTACTAGATAATCCCTGCAATATCCCAATGGCAAACCAGTATGACTGCCTGTCTGACTTAGGTTGGATGGATTGACAACTGGTGAGCATAGTGTCAGGAAATGCTAAAGGAAACAGGATCATACCCGTTTCACCTGCAAAAGGGCCCCGGAGATTGGGGTCCCTAGTGTGGATACCAGGGTATCAGCTCCAGTTATTCAGGAGCTTGGTGAGGGCAGGGATCTAGTAATTAGTATTAATAGTCATTTGGGTGGTAGGGAAGCCACTAGAGGCAACAGAGACATAAAGGTGGCAACTTGGAATATTGCTGGGCTAAGGAACAAAGTTGAAGATCCTATTTGGAGGGAATGTATAGGTACTGCAGACATCATTGGCCTACAGGAGACTTGGGACACAAAGAATATACCTTCTTTAGATGGCTATATCACCTACTCTCTCCCAGCAGTTACTACCACTAGAGGAAGAGCTAGGGGGGGTTGGTTACCCTAGTGGCAGCTAATATTCTTGGAACACATACGGTGATTGCCACAGGTTTCCCTTACAAAGGGACATACAATGTTTTAATTGTACATTTGTATAACTCTTTTGATAGAGCCACCTCAACTAGCAACCTGACAGCGTTAAATTCCTTCTTAGCAGAATATAAGGAGTTGACTGTGTCTCAATGCTTTGTAATATTACTGGGGGACTTTAATATTCATGGATGCCCAGATCAATGTTTGTCCACTGACCTATTTGCCCCCATTGAACAAGGTGATATTCATTTTGAGCATACGGATCAGGGGATCCTATTAGAAAACATCTTGGCTGAAAATGGTTTAATGTTACCCACGGGGGATGAGGTGGATATACCCACTTTTAAGGTCAACTATAGATTTTATCTTTATAAGCTTAACCCTGGGGAGTAACATAGCAGGCTATTCTCCTGTCTGGTCTCATTTTAGCGATCATAACCCTGTCTTTCTATGTGTTAGAGGTGTCATTAGCACATCTGAGAGCTCATTGAACAGGGTTGATGAACAAGATATACGGGCAACAGACCAGGCACGTAGGATCAAATGGTGTAAAGTTGTCCCTGAGGACTTCTTAAGTAACCTCTCCAATATTAGAGGAGAGGAGTTGTGTATATGTATGGATGAGGAAGCTGGGGACAAAGAGGTAGTGGAGCCATATCAAAAGGTCTGTCACCAGGTTATGTCTGATTTGATGCGTTCCAGTAAAGCTAAAGATCCAGGGACAGTCGGCTGGTTTGACCATAACTGTTCAGTAGCCAATCGTAAACTGAAGGAGGCTCTGAAATGCAAGCCAGTCGACAGACAACATGTGGCCCTCTAAAGGAAAGCATATAAAGCAGCAGTAGAACAGAGGAGACGGGAGATCAGGGAAGATGCCTGGGAAGAATTGACCTCCATAGACGTGATAAAAAATAGTGCCATATTCTGGGCAGTGGTCAATCAACCTTACTTTGTTGACTCAAGCAACAATGTCCTAGACTGTGGCATTCAGGAAGACAAGTGGCACACCCATTTTAAGTCAGTTTACGAACAGGTGACTATAGGGGTTGATGTCTCAACCTCACTGAATAGTCATCCTTATACTTTAGTGGTGAATGTGGTTGAGGTGGCTGAAGCCATCAGTAAAATGACAAGCAATAAGGCCCCTGGCCCTGATGGCGTACCAGCCGATCTTTTTAAATCCAATATAGCAATATGGTTTAAAGTTTTATCTAATGTATTTAATAGAGTTTGTAAATTCGGTATCCCAACGACCTGGTCGCAATCGGTCATTGTACCTATCTTTAAAAAAGGTAACAGAGGTGACCCGGGTAATTACCGCCCAATTTCCCTTATAGATTCTGCAGTGAAGGTCCTAGGCAGAGTGGTTCTGTGTAAATTAACTGATAGACTTGAGGAAACGAACTCTCTGTCAGCATTACAGTATGGGTTTAGAAAGGGGCGCAGTACGATAGACCAAAGCCTCAAACTCCAATTGCTGATTGGGAAGTATACCATAGCGAAGCAAGGTTGCTTGTATATAGCATTTACGGACCTGTCCTCGGCCTTTGACCAAGTGAACAGGTCCAAGTTATGCGGCTTGCTCCTAAAGATGGGCATCAATGAAAATATAGCATATTTTTTAGCCGATCTCCATAGGGACCTCACAGACACAGTGAGATACGATCGTAAGGGGAACTGTACGGGTAAGATAGGTATAACCAACGGGGTCAGGCAAGGCTGTATTTTAGCCCCCTTATTATTTACTTTATACATCAACGAGTTGGCTAGTGTGTTAGGAGCAGCTTGTAAGGATATCCCGAGGGCAGGCAAGTTCCCTAATCCTGCATTATTATATGCGGATGATGCCGTCCTTTTAGCGCGCACATCAGTAGGGCTACAAAGTCTTTTAAGTTCATTTTATGAAATGATGTCCTCCTTGGATCTGAGCGTTAATTATACCAAATCTCATGTCATGGCCGTGGGTACAAAGGGCAGGCATAGGAAGCTGATGACACTCCACTGTAAAGGGAACAAGTTATCGAGGGTAACTAGATTCCCATATCTGGGGGTGGTTTTTGATGAAAGTTCCACCTCGCTTCCCCAATTGTCTGAGAAAAGAAATGCCTTTGTCCGGTCTATTTTGCAGTTCTGGGTTTTTCCCGTAAATTGGGGGTAAAACCGTTACAGGCAGTGTTAAAAGGTTTATGCCGCTAAATGTGTTTCCATAGTCATGTATGGCGCAGATCTATGGGGTTTTAAGAACGTTAAGTTGTTACAGGTTGCAGAGGACAAGTTTTTGAAGTCCATTCTATCAGTACCACAATCGACCTCAGGTTTCATAGTGCATCAAGAATGTGGGGTGGAATATCTAGAAGACCGGATTGCCATCGCACCCCTATTAAAGTGGATTGCGGTTTGGATGTACCCGGTATTGGAGGTGAACCATGAGATCCTGAGGGACTGTCTTACTTTAGAACATTGGGAATCCATTCCATGGCTAAAATATGATAAAAAACTTGCAGCCTTACTAGGTCGCCCAGAATTGTTTGATGAGCCTGTCCAAACTAGTTAAGGGAGATACGAAATGGGTCAAGAACACATTTAGGCTGCATAAAGGGATGGATAGAGAAGGCTATGAGTTGACTAAGTCAACTGTGAGAGCACATCAGTTAGTCGTAACAACAGACCATGACCTAGAACCATATCTGAAAGTTGTTAATAATGCTAATCACAGATATTTACTAACCAAGTTTAGGCTGAATAAATGTCATCTCCTTCTCTCTGGGTGCCCATGTTGGACCAAGGCATCAGAATTAGAATTGTGTACCTGTGATGGATTCTCAATAATGGACACTGCTCACTTCATTTTCTTTTGTGGTTATTTCACGGACATTCGGAAAAAATTCATTGTACCCCTACTAAAGGACAAAGGGTTTAAACAATTGAAACCGGCCCTATTGTATCTTCAGCTACTGTCCAATACGTGGGAAATCATTAATGTTGCTACATTTTTAACCATAGCGATGTTATGTTATGTTATGTTATGTTATGTTAGTGGTATTTGTATTGCGCACGGCTGCTCCAGCGAAGGAGCGTCCCGGCGCACCGACAAGGTGGCGAACACAACACAACTGGGGAACAGAAATAATTATTAAGAAATTGGGGAGTGAAGGATTTAACAGAGCTCAGAAAATAAATGAGTTTTAGCGGCCTTGCGGAAGGAGAGCAGGTCACCAAAGGTCCGGAGTTTCAAAGGGAGAGCGTTCCAGAGTGCGGCTGCCCGCACCTTAAAAGAGCGACCCCCCACCCGACTGAGTTTGAACCGAGGGGCTACCGCTAATTCTTGGTCTAGCGAGCACAGAGTGCGGCCCGGGATGTAAGGGCGCAAAAGTTGGTGCAGTAAGGGAGGTGATAGGCCCTTCAGAATTTCGAAAGAAAGGCACAAAACTTTAAAGTGGATCCGCTGCCTAACGGGTAACCAATGCAAGGCTCGCAAAGATGGACCGGCCGAGCAAAACCTAGGAAGACCTACGATCGCTCTGGCCGCAGCGTTCTGCACTCTTTGAAGTCGGGTTAACTCAGCCTGGTTTAATCCTATAAAAAGGGAGCTGGCATAGTCCAACCGCGCCAAAACCGTTGCTTGCACCACCAATTGACGAGTTGCGGCATCGAAGTATTTAAGGGCAGGGCACAGATTGCGCAGGATGCCGAAGCAGCAAGCCGCCGTCCTTTTGGTGTGGCCAACGAAGTTGAGGGAAGGGTCCAGCCAAACACCAAGGTTTTTGATCTCCGCAACCGGAGTGGGGGTCGGCCCCAGCTCAGAGGGCCACCAAGTATCTCCCCATAGGTCCGTTTGCTTCCCAAAGATCATCACCTCCGTTTTTTTGGCGTTTAGTTGGAGACAGTTGGACGTCATCCAGCCAGCCACCGCCCTGAGTCCTTCTCTGAATCTTGGGGCATCCACCCCAGAGTCCCCGCTGATCGTGACCGCTAGCTGGGTGTCATCTGCGTACGACACCATGGTCATACCACAGAGCTTCACAACCTTAGCTAGCGGCCTCACGTAGATATTAAACAACGTGGGGCTCAGTGAGGAACCCTGTGGGACCCCAAGAGACAGAGGATGACATTTGGACTGGTAGGGCGGGGACGCCACACAGAAGGAACGATCCCTGAGAAACGAACGGAACCACTGGTGTGCAGTGCCGATCACCCCTATCTCCTCAAGACGTTGCAGGAGAATGTCATGGGAGACCGTGTCAAAGGCGGCGCTTAGGTCTAACAAAACAAGCGCCGCCGTTTGACCTGCATCCAGAACTACCCGAAGGTGCTCGACCATAGATAACAGTGCTGTCTCCGTACTGTGGCCAGCCCGAAAACCATTCTGGGTGTCGTCCAGAATGTTGGCACGCGACAGATGACCAGTGAGGGCGGTGTTGACATGCGCCTCCGCGAGTTTGGCTGGCCACGGGAGAAGCGAAATCGGGCGGTAGTTCTCCGATTTTGTAGGGTCGAGAGATGGATTTTTCAAAATGGCCATTACTACTGCATGCTTCCATTTCAAAGGCACCTGGCCTGATGATAGCGACGTGTTGATTAAGTCGCAAACCGGGCGAGCAAGAACCTGGTCTCTGAAGATAGGTGGCTTGAGCCGGGAGTCCGGCGACCCCGACTTAACTCGGAGAGCCAAGGCCGTGTAAGACTCCAAAGAGAGAGAGGGGAGAGAGTCTAGCACCACCTGATCCAACCGGGTGGGAGGCCCCATACTGGTTTGTGCAGTGGAGGAGGGGAAGGCCCTATATATGGTCTGGACCTTCTCCAGGAAGAAAGCGGCCAGCCCTTCACAATGAGTATTGGAGCTGATGGAGTTACCGGCCGGCTTCCTTGCCACAAGGTCTTTAAGGGCCTTAAAGATGGTTTTAACAGGATTCCCACTATTGCGAAACTCCAGAGCGTAGTATTCAGCCCGGGTTCTACAAACCGCGCGGTGATAAAACTTGACCGCAGCCATATACAGGGTTTTTTTGCTGCTGTCATACCTCTTCCTCCAGTCTCTCTCTGCACGTCTGCAGACACTTTTCAGAGCCCTCAGATTGCCATCATACCAGGGACTGGGGGCGCGGGAGCCACACTTACTGGAAACCATCGGGATAAGGGAGTCGAGGGCCCTGGTTACCCATCCGCAGAAATGGTCATAACCAGACTCCACGTTCTCCACTGCACCCAGTGGGTCGTCAGTGAGAAGGCGATGAGACTAAGGAAAAAACGAGATGGGTTTAGATAAAAGTCTCGCAGGGTCTGTTTTTAGAGTTTATAAATAATGAATTTTAAGCAAATTGGATTATCTGTGTATGCTTTTTAAATTTGCACATGAATTTGGTATATGTTCTGTATAGTTTTTATCTTTTCAATATATATTTTTTAGCTGTCTGTTAACCATATTGTAATTTGGTATCTCGGCCCTTCTTTTCTTTGGGACTTTGTATACTTTTGTGGTTCTTGTTATGAACTGAATAAAGTATTTCTGACTGACTGACAGTATCCACACAGTATCCACTCCTTCTCTCTCTGAGCAGGCTGTCAGGCAGAGAGGCAGACTTCTAGGTATTAGGCAGACCCACAGGTCTTCAACAAGCTGCACCGACTTGAGGTCCTGTCACCCCTGGGAGACTGGCTGTCGGCCGATACCAGCCCTATATCACAGTAATATTTTGAGTACTCAACAGAGCACTTCCTGCTTGGTAAAAAACAACTTGGAACTGGAAAAAAGTGAATGGTTTCGGGTCCCACTGTTACTTTGACTTTCAAGACAGAAGATCTTGATCAACTGTCGAAAGGCCAGGAACTGGGTGATTCATTTTAAAATTACATTTTCTGACTCCAGCTTAGAATAGGGCCTTGTCTACAGTCTATCTGACAATTCCAGGAATACCCTGATGGTGAGGGGCAGTGTAAATAATCAAAATGACCTCTAATACCATGGGGGCATTAGATGTTACTTTTCCTAAAAGAAACTCAATATTTTGGAGTTTATTTTTGGAAAAAGAAAAACTCAAAAAAAGATTGGAGTAAATGTTGGTAACAAATGACAGACACACATCAAACTTTTAAATGATTGTGTGTAAACCGCCATCATGGTGGTTGATGCAAACCAATAGACTTCATCACAGGTCCACTTGTAAACTTTAAGGGGCATATTTACAAGCCCTTGCGCCACCAGTGTGTCACTTTCTTTTGTGATGCAACAGCGGTGCATTTTGCTGCCCCATATTCACAAGGACACGTAAAGCCTGGCATGGGTGTTTCTGTGGGTGTTTCCACGCAACACCCCTTAAACCTGACACATTCCCAGATTTACTAAAAATCGTAAACTGGGAATGTGTCAGAATGCTATGCCTCCCCAGGGGAGGCGTAGGGGGGCACAACGAGGAGAAATGTTTTCATTTCTCCTAGTTTTGTTTTCTTTCTATGTGTGCTGCATTGTGTAGCACACATAGAAAGAGAAAACAACTCTTGTGATTTTTTTTGTGCAATCCCGCACAAAACAATCTCCCTGCAATGCAGGTACCACTACACAATGGTTCACTGGTGCCTGCATTGGCGCATGGCAGCTAATTGTGTGCCAGCACTGGTTGGAGCACAGGGATCCCTGATATCGTTGTAGATATGACGCATCCCTCTGCTTTGAAAGTGACTCAGTGCAGCGCAACAAAATGGCTTGCGGCACCCCACTAAGTCACTTTCTCGAAAATAAGGCCCTAAATTTAGTGTTTGGAGTAAAGGCAGGGTGGCAGAACTAAATGCCTCCACCACCCTGTCTGCCTTTACTCCATTCACTAAACTCTTAATCCAGCCCATAGTGTTTGTGAATGGTAATGGCTCTAATAGTAGATAGTGAAGATGTTGGCTCCAAGCTGGGTGATCCAAAACTTCAGTACAAAGAAACGTTTACTCTTAGCTGCTATCAGCATTCCTGAAATTAAAGTCAGGAAGAGACAAAATAGGAAGCTCCTGACAATCTATTCGCTCCCTAACTAAAGAACTGCTGAATCTGCTGACTCAATCCCATTTCCTAATAACTACATATTATCACTCATGACTAAGCATGGGCGGAAAATCCGTTCCGCTCACGGATTTTGCGGATTTTCGGTTAATTCGCAATCCGCGAACTCTCGCGAATTTACCGAAAATCCGCAAATTCGCACGCAGCGGATTCTTTTGCTTGGTGATACAATATTGCGGCGTGCGGCGTTCACTTACCATCATTCAGCGTTTGCCGAGTTGTTTTTCTCGATATTTTGCGAGTGCTGCGCCATTTTGGATCTTGCTGCGGGATCCCGCGAGAGTTTGGCGACGCATCGCAAGAGTTCTCAATTGCGAACATGTAGATGCGGCGGGCAGCAACAATCTCGCACTCGCGAAATTACAAAATTTGCAATTCTGCACAAGAAATCCACTAGCAAGCAGCATAAACCTTCTGAAAATGATTACTTTTATCAGAATAACTCCTCAGGTTGACATTTGCCTGTACTTTTTTGGATTTGAGGCCTTTTTGACTTTCTTTGGATCACTTTCAGATTAGAAATCAACTTTCACAAGTAAGTTTGTTTGGGGCATTACAGTTGCTGTTCTGCAGAAAAACGAGTTTTGCAAAACTGAAAGCACTCGGCAGGTGCAAAAACTCACACATCATTAGTAACCATTCCCTGTAGTGCTTCCTGAGGGGCCCCTCCAGAGTTCAGTTGCCTATGTTTGTTTGGGGCATTACGGTTGCTGTTCTGCAGAAAAACGAGTTTTGCAAAACTGAAAGCACTCAGCAGCAGGTGCAAAAGTTCAAACTCATCATTAGTAACCGTTCCCTGTAGTGCTTCCTGAGGGGCCCCTCCGGAGTTCAGTTGCCTTCTTGCAACTATTCTATGACCCTGCTCTGACCCTCACAGCAGGCTCATAGAATAGCTACAAGTAGGACACAAAGGTCCTGGGAAAAATAAATTGCACTGCAACAGAAAGCAAATTACAGATAAGGAAGCAGGTGCCAGACTGGAATTTTAAAACAGTGACAAATTAATAAATAAACCCCACATTAATTCATGTCAGTTGAAGCAGGGCAGGTGTGCTTGCTTTCCCCCCCATAATCTACAGTGATGAACCAGAGGGTGGCATTGATGTACCAGAGGGTGGCATGGGTGAAACAGAGGGTGGCAGTGGTTAAACAGAGGGTGCTGTGAACCTGTGATGATGAACCAGACGTAGAAACAACATAGTCTTTTTTTTTTTTTAATATGGATTTGTTAAGCGCTCGTACGCCCAGGGGCTTCATGGCGCTGTAGAAAGGAACGCAACGCACCGGTTAAAAGTAGAAATGAAGCAGCTCAGCAATACGCCTGAGAGAAAAGCCAGGTTTTCAGGGAGTGTCTGAAACTAAGGATATTGTCACTCAGTTTTAGTTGAAGGGGAAGAGAGTTCCAGAAGGCAGCTGCAAGATGGTCAAAGCAGCGACCTCCGAGACGCTTCCTCTTGTAAGAAGGGACGATCAGAAGGGATTTGTGGATGGACCGGAGATTGCGGGAAGGGTTGTATCTCTTGAATAAATCTCTAATAAATAGAGGGCCAGAGTCGTGCAGAGACTTGAATAGAATGCACCCAGTTTTAAACGCTACTCGCTGCTCGACAGGCAGCCAGTGTAGCTGTTTCAACCCTAATCTAACAGACTGCCTTTTAAATAGATTCAGAATAAGTCTGGCTGCCTGGTTCTGAACCAGCTGGAGGCGTTTTAACTCTCCAGCTTGAAGCCCGAGATAGAGGCTGTTGGAAAAGTCTAATCTAGACAGGACCAGGGAAATTACAATCTGTGTGAGGGCAGCCGCAGAGAAGAAGCAGGCAATTTTCTTAATTTTCTTCAGTTGGAAAAAGCTAGATGACACAACTGCACCTACCTGTCTTTTCAGGGAGAGATCCTCGCTGATAAAGATTCCTAAGCTCTTAACTGAAGATGACTTAGACGGAGGGGCTCCCATGCTAGATGGCCAAAAGCTAGGGTTCCAACTAAGTGCACTCTGTCCAGGCAAGACCAGTTCAGTCTTGCCTGGGTTAAGTTTCAGATGACTGCAGTTCATCCAACTCAGAATGTGAGACATGGTGTTTTGGAATTCTACCACTGAGTCCTTGGTGTTTAAAGGGAAGATGAGCTGCAAGTTATCTGCATAGTTGAAGATGGTAACTTTCACTTTCCTAAGAGAATACAGAAGGGGGCGCGACCGTTGCGAGCCGACAAGTAAGTTCGCAATTGCGAACTGGTACAAAACCCTCGCGAACTGGCAGAAACCCTTGCGAACACAAAAAAATCCGCAAATTCGCGAGAATTTGCGGATTTTGCGGATTGCGAGTTCGCAAATACGCAAATTCGCGAACGCCAGATTCGCAAAATTCACCCATGTTTACTCATGACTGATTTATCTGCAATTCCTTTGACATGTTATTTACATGGCGAGACATACTATTTTCTATGCTGTATAGATGTATAAAAACTGAATGAAGATAATTTTTCATTAAAAAAGGCAGCCCTGACTCCTTCTTCCCACATTTCAGTGTCTAGGGCTCTTCAACAATGTTAGATATTCAGGCAATACAAATACTCGCTTGCACCATCATTGTCATGAAAGTTTTTAGTAACAAATCTTGGTCTACTTGTCGTCTCCATTTCTTTAAAGTTGGTAGGTGCTGAATATGTTGCCGATATTGCAGGTCACAACTCTAAAGACATGTGTCTGTCACATAGGAAGAAGTTCACATCTATAAAGTGGACTAAAATAAGCACATTTGAAGAAGGCAATTGTGTGTTTTCATTTCATTCTTCACTGGGTTTGTGGGAGAGCAGGTTGCAATTACAGCATGCATAAGCAGACTTTCATTCATCCTCATTTGCCTATATGAGTACTGCTAAGGTATGTAATATAAAAAAGAGGGCCTGCTCACTGGGTCCCTCTCGGTCTGAAAGGCATAAATTCAAGTCAGAGGCAAACACATGATTATTACATTTGATTGTGGCATTAGTGAGAACCGTCATTTTAGAAGGGAGAGGGTGAGGTTTTTACTTATATTGGGGGTCTGGATCATGTTCCAGTTGCTGGTTTATACATAGGAAGCCTGGCAGCCATTCATAATGCTCCACCCACAGTTCATGAGCAAGACATGACATTTATTTTTGTTAAAAAAGGACTGGATAAATCATATCAATATATTAAGTGATCTGTGTCTTATTCATGCACACAAATCAATCTGAATTTTCTTTTCTCAATGAGGACTTATTGTGTAATGGCTGATCACTAAACTAATAAAGCCAGTTGTATTTTTAATGTATTTTTCTTTATCCTTTACCCTAACTTCCCTTGACTACAAGCCCCTGGATTCTGTTATCCAAGCACTCTAAGGTTGTTGTAGGCAGGTGTCATAGACATTTTGGAGTGGTGGGGACCAGTTTTGTTATTGGGGGCTGATTTTGCAGCTATGCTGCAACATCGGCTACCAGTAACTAGAGCAGCAGTGCTCGGGGACCAGTACTCTTAAGTAGCAGTGCTTCACCCTAGCACCGCTCTCCCCTGTGGGTGGGAGCTAGTCTGGCAAAATTACCAGGGCTGCTGTGAGTTCCCAGTCCGGCCCTGTGTGGGACCTGCTTTGCAACAGTGTGCCAGGCTCACAGACAGGTTATTAATGATTTTGATGTTAGTCATAAGGAATCTATACCTCAGGTCTTCAATAAGATTCAGAAAGAGCAAGAAATATTCTGAACATGAAAGAACATTTTAGCTGGATGGGATCAATCAAATCAAACATTTCTCCTCAGGCTCTGCTTGCCATAGCAGTAGTTAGATTTAGCAGTGCCAATGCCTGTACTAACGCTTCTCAGAATGAGTTCAGGCTATGGCTAATTTTACTACATGAAAAGGCACAGGGATAACTTCCCGAGAGAGGTTTACCGGAGACTCCGGGGCATTTCACACATGTATTCGTCATTGCCGTCTACATTTTATGTCCTGATAACAAGCTTTTGCAACAGACCAAACCAAGCTAACATTTATTCTTTTTTATTTAACAAAAAATGCTTTTGTATGGACAACACTCCTTATTGTGATCCAACAGTTATTGTTAAAAAAACACTGGAACTTATAGAAGAATATAAAGCTGAATTAAGCAAACCTCAGGCTCAATAAGGTGATCCCATGGGGTTACTGGGCCCGATTCACAGAATGAACTTACTACTTTTGGCATTCACAGAATGCACTTACTACTTTTGGTATTCACAGAATGAACTTACCCATTTTGGTATTCACAGAAATTAGGACTACTAACTTTAGGACTCCTAAATGCCTTCTGTGAATACCGAAAGTCTTAAAATTAGGATTTTTCTCAATTTAGTAGTAGTAAAGTTAGGGCTCCTAACTTTAGGACTCCTAAATGCCTTCTGTGAATACCAAAAGTCTTAATATTAGGATTTTTCTCAATTTAGTAGTAGTAAAGTTAGGAGTCCTAACTTTCGGTATTCACAGAAGGCATTTAGGAGTCTTAAAGTTAGTAGTCCTAACTTTACTACTACTAAATTGAGAAAAATCGTAATTTTAGGACTTTCGGTATTCACAGAAGGCATTTAGGAGTCCTAAAGTTAGGAGTCCTAACTTTACTACTACTAAATTGAGAAAAATCCTAATTTTAAGACTTTCTGTATTCACAGAAGGCATTTAGGAGCCCTAAAGTTAGTAGTCCTAACTTCTGTGAATACCGAAATGAGTACGTTCATTCTGTGAATACCAAAAGTAGTAAGTGCATTCTGTGAATGCCAAAAGTAGTAAGTTCATTCTGAAAATCAGGCCCACTGTCTTTAAACCAAGAACCTCTTGATGTGGTATCAAACATCAGCCAATTCAGTCAAGTATGGGCTGAGACAGCCTGTACCACTGAAGCTGATGCTACAGACATTTACCATGGACTTTATGAAGAATTTAGAAACTCCCCGACTCTGGTGGTGACTAGACCATCAACATACACTGCTATTATGATCTTTCACAATATATTGAGGCAAAGCAGGTACACTCACTACAGTGATTAAAACGTTGTCCCACCCAGTGGTCACTACCATCAAAGACATTTCTAGAATCCTATGTACCATTGAAGAACCTATGTAGATAGGCGGTCTACAAAATCCCTCATTGTGTGAAAAATGTGAGCATAGCAGAAGGGAGGGGTAGTGAATATACTGTAGCAGACCCAATCATTTCCTATATACCTGTCAGAAGTGCCTGTTAAATTATGTTAGAGTTCATGGCATTTCTGAAACATTTAGTTAATTGACTGGACACTTTTGAGTAGTGCGTTCATTGTCTATGCCAACCCTTATTCATGATACCATTGACACTCAACTGGGACTGGGACTGCCAGCTAATACTTTGGTGAGAAAGACTCTGCGTGAGATTTACACTCACAAAGTACAAAACAGTCAGTAATGCCTCCAGCATTGCTTCATGACACTTTTGTGCAAGTGGTTGATCTAGCAATCACACTGATCATGCAGATCCTTGATCGTACCTTGGTTAGGTATGGCTAAGTAATATCAAAATTCTATTGTTTTGGGCAGCTGTATTCATTCAGATGCTTCCCAATTTTTCATAACAGATTACTACAGTTATAATATGATACACATCCACAATGAATCTAAACATCTAAAAATGACGTTCTTCCTCATGAACTGTCTCATGAAAAATTCACAAAATCTGGTCATCAGAAATGTATCAAAACGTTATTGTTGAAAGCCTTATTTACTTTTCTCTAGATTTGGACAGGTATTTCCTGGTATTTTAAAAGTCTGACATTTTGCAAATTGAAACATTATAGTGCAGTTCCTATTTAGTGATCATTTTAGATCTATGCTGGGCCTGTGGCCAGGAATGGAAGCTTAATTTGCAATCTGGTTATTCTTTTTTTCTTTCACAGATTTACATTGGTTTGGATTGACTACCCAATAAGGAGTAAAAAAATAGAAAGAATGTCCAGCACACTAAACTGTTCAGCCAATTGCTAAGGTTTACTCCGATCATTAAAGGCACTCTATCAGAATTTTGTAGCCAGTGCAGAAAAGCTATACATCTACTTACCCATTCCATCCTCTGAGAATAGAACGTGCTAATTAAACAAGGAGAAAAAAATAAGAGAAGCGTTGCAGTGTAGAGTAGAAGACCTATACCTGCCATTATTATCTCATTTGTCTCTCTGTTGCCTTTAATAAAGCTCCAAGTAAGACAATGTTCTAAGTTTACTCACATCATACACAAGTAGGAATTCTGTATCATTAACTCATGCTTCCTATGGCTCTAGTATGAAAATACTTTATTGCAGTTGCAATATTTATTTTTTTGAGCAGACATTTTTATGTTTGAGCATAGTTAGAGTCTGTAAAGTTTACTAAATCTATCAAAAAATGTGACTGTGCTGGTGTGATGACTCAGTGCCTTACTCAGAGTTTGACACAGTACGAGTGCTGCCATACATTGGTGTTGCTATCAAATTGTACCACTCTATTGAGTGTTGGGGTAAGTGCCATGTTTACAGCGTCACAGTGATGGTTGCTCCTCCTTATTAACCCCTTTGATGCTGATGACGAGCTCAGCTCGTCATCAGCCACGGTGGTCTTGTGCGGATGACGAGCTGAGCTCGTCATGTAACGCGGCTTTTGGAAAAAAGCCGCGCAGCGCAAAAATAACCGCCGCAGCGATGCGGTTAAGAATGTGGCTACCATTACTGTTTTTTCCTGGGAGTGTCTGCCAGGAACCTGGGCAGGGTAAATGCACAATGGCACCCGTGAGCGGTGAGAAATCTCACCCTGAACCTTGCAAATTGTTTTATGTTTAGAGAAATCAAAGTTGCGCCTTGGGAGCTGGTTTGGTGTGGTACAAGAAAATAATTTTCAGAATAGCATGTGACATAGGCATTTTGGCCTTAATATCATTTACAGAAATATCACCTGATGGAAAGTATGCCCCCGCTGATACAATATTTTGGTAAACAATATTTAGGACACAATAGTTATGACAAACGGTATTTCTGTATAGAAAATATTGATATACAACAGTTTGTCTCTAGGCAGAGGCATGTGATTGGTAGCAGGATTCACCTCCTGGGATTCATAAGGTTTTGAAAATTCTGTAAATAATGTTGCCTTAAAAGCATCATAAAAATGAGTTACATCTAGGGTTATGATCTTTTCCAAAGAAAGATGCTGGCCATTTGTTCATGGTTTGACTGGTGCTCCTGGTACTTCTTTTACTTCTTTGTGCACTTGAATACCTTCAAATCGGCATACAGGGACAAATGCTTCTACTCGCTCCCTTTCCCTTCTCCAGTTTAGTTTCTTTTTAGAATATTTCTGTCTTCTTTCATTTTATTGACGATGGCAGGTCAGGCCCCTTTCAACCGATCCAGCACATAAATTTCCCTGTGATTTATGCACTGTGATATATATATATATATATATATATATATGTATATATTACCTACTGGCGGGTGCCAGTAGGTAGTTATAGTTAGGCCCTAGTTTCCATAGGAAATATTCAACATTCTATTTGGAATAACTTTGGCGCCGGTCGACGAATCTTCACAAAATTCTCCAAGAAAATGGCCTGCTCTGCTCCGCTCCTTCCCCGAAAGTATGGGGGTGATTCGTCAAGCGGGGACTGAGAAAAAAGGGGGTCCCAAAACATGTTTTCCCCATGCAATTTTCCATAGGGACCTTTAAGTAAGGCTACAGCCCGAACTGCTGAACGGAATTACTCTAAATTTGGCATAAAGGTAGACTTTGGTTCGCAAATTACGTTTTTTGTTAAATGGTGTAAAAGCGAGGCACAAGAAAGAAGTAAAAGAAACACGGAAAACACGCAAAGGGGGCAGGGTAGAAACACCCTCACCCCCTAGGCCTGCTCAGGGGTCCCACAAGGACCCCGAAGGCCCAAAACAAATTCACTTCTTTTTTTTAAATCACGGGATACGCGTAGGTACGCGTACCCTGTAAAAAAGAAAAAAAAACGGTCTGATTTTTTTTCTAATTAGCCCCCGGGGGGACCAAATCCCGGGGGCTTTATAAAAAAAAGTGTGGGGGCCCCAATCCCCCCAACACTGCCCCGGTGACCGCCACCCCTGGGGCAAAGTAAGTATAATAGTGGGGGGCACACGGCCCCCCACAGCCCTGGGGACCGCCACCCCCGGGGATTGCATATGAATGAAAGCCCCGGGGAAGGCCACCACCCGGGGCTTTATTATGGAGTATGCAGGGGGCTCACGGCCCCCCCGCAGCCCCGGGGACTGCCACCTACCTGGGACACTAATATTTAAAACAGGGGGGTCCATGATGGACCCCCCAGCCCCGGGGACCACAACCCCCGGGGCTTTTAACTGGTAGCCCTTGATGGCCCTAGGGACCGCCACCCCCGAGGGCCGGCTCCTGCAATGTCCCGGGGTGCCTACCCACGGGACACTGCTGTTTGCTATGGTAGGGCGGGGGCCTCGCGGCTCCCGCCCTACCATAACAAACTGCTTTGGTTTTTAAAGAGAGAGCAGGAAACCTGCTCTCTCTTTCAAAAATCAAAGCAGATTGATTTTCTGCATGGGGAGCAGGACCGTGGGGTGCTTGGGGACCCCCCATGGTCCCCAATGGAGAGGGCAGGCCCCGGGGGATGGGGTCTTTGGGGCCACAAGTTGCCCAGGAGGGAGGCCACGCCGCCCCCCTCCACCATTAAAAAATGTAAATAAAAAAAAGATTGGCAGTCCATGGGGGATGGGGTCCCTGGGGCCTTAAGGGGGCATAGGAGCCCCCTCCAGAAAAAAGAATAGAAAAGTTAGCCATGTCCCGGGGGATGGGGTCCCCGGGGCCAGAATTGGCCAGAATTGGCCACAGAAGGGGGGCCACGTGGTCCCCTTCCAGTAAAAAAATGTAAATAAATAAGAATTGGGGGCAGGCCCAGGCCCAGGGTCAAAAAAAAGAAAGGAGGCTACACAGCCCCCTCCCTAAAAGTAGATAAAAAAAAAACATAGGATCGGGAGGAGGCCACACCCCCTCCCTGCACCTCACTGCAAACGCGTCCCCTAGCGCGTTTGCAGAGGGGGTACTAATTCCCCTTGCATACTGGGGGTCACTGGGGGCCAACTAGCCCACCAGGAGCCTCCAGTATGGGCCAGGAGGCTGCGTTGCAAAGAGGTGTAAAAAGGTGTAAAAAGGGGCATGGCCTCATTACACCTCTATGCAACGCAGCCCTCTGGCGCATACTGGAGGCTTCTGGTAGGCTAATTGTCCCCAGGGACCCCCAGTATGCAAGGGGAATTAGTGCCTCCTCTGCAAATGTGCCAGGGGGCTTCTTTGAAGAGAGGTGTACAAAGGGGCGTGGCCTCATTACACCTCTCTGCAACACAGCCCCCCTGGCACATACTGGAGGTTCCTGGTGGGCCTTGAGGTGTTGTGAGTGCAAACATGCCCTGTGGCATGTTTTAAGTTGGGGAATTAATTCCTCTTCAATCCAGACGTCCCCTGGGGGGCAACTAGTCCAACAGGTATCTCCAGTAAGCGCCGCGGAGCTGCATTGAAGAGTGTTGTAAAAAGGGGGCGTGCCCTCTGAACACCTCTCTGCAACACAGTTCCCTGACGCATACTAGAGTAACCTGGTGGGCTAGTTGGTTCACAGGGAACATCAGGATTGAAGAGGAATTAATTCACCAACCTAAAACGCGCCACACGGCATGTCTGCACACACGTTACCTCAGGCCCGCCCCCTTCCTTCACTATTGAGCAAAATATTCCTCTAAAATCTACGAATTCCGATTTACTCACCTGTCATCACGAGAGACGTCAGTGCGGCATCTTTGAGCGCAGTTCGGACCCTGAAAAGTAAATCTAAGCGTACTTGCCAGTAAGTTGTATTTACTTCCATTGGAATTTATTGTGTGCTATTCACCAGAAAAGTTTCTATCTATTTTTGAAATGTACAAATATTCCTCTATAATCAGCTGAACTACGAATTCCGATTTACTCACCTGTTATCGGGAGAGACCTCAGTGCTGCATCTTTCAGCCCACTACTGATCCTTAAAAGTAATTCTAATCGTAGTTACAGTAACTTGAATTTCCTTCCATAGGCTAACATGTCTGGTTTCACTTGTAAATTCTTTTAAGTGTGGAGTTTATCAGCCAAACTACGAATTCTAATTTACTCACCTGTTATCTGGAAAGACCTCAGTGCTGCATCACTACTGTTCCAGAAAAGTAAATTTAACTGTACTTACCAGTAACTTGAATTTCCTTCCATAGGATATCATTGCCTGCTATATAAAATATATATGAATTAAAAAAATAAAAATATTACAATTTCAATATTTTTAAAAACATTGTTTTTTTCAATTTATATAAAAAATATGTAATTTTAAAAATATAATATCTAAAAATGAATACTTTAAAACAATGTAGTAAATTAGTATAAAATAAATAACAATACATTTAAAAATTATCATTTACAAAACCTTTAAAATTCACTTAAAAACCGTAGGTTTCAGCCATGTTATAGTTAGGTGTTCAGAGGCCACACCCCTCTGCAACGTAGCTCTGTGGCGCTTACTGGAGGTACCTAGTCGGCTAGTTTGACCCTAGGGACCCTCTGGATTCAAGGGGACTTGGGGCCAGATGTAGGTAGGCCGTTACCGATCGGTAACGGCCGAAAATACCGATTTTGGGCCCTTACCGATCGGTATACTGCCATCGAGATGTAGGGCAAAGAAAAAAGTGCAAATCGGAGCGAAAACCGATTCAGAATGAGTACCGAATGGAAAAGAATCCGATACGTACATACCGAAAATCGGATATTTAACGAATCGGTAACACACCGATTCGGATGCAAACACCGATTCGGTCCATGTACCGAATCGGTAGTGACACCGAATCGGAAAATAACCGATTCGGTCCATGTACCGAATCGGTAGTGACACCGAATCGGAAAATAACCGATTCGGTCCATGTACCGAGTCGGTAGTGACACCGAATCGGAAAATAACCGATTCGGTCCATGTACCGAATCGGCAGTGACACCGAATCGGAAATTATCCGATTCGGTCCATGTACCGAATCGGTAGATACACCGATTCGGACATAAGCCGAATCGGAGAACCTACCGATTCGGTAGAATCACCGATCGGGAAATTCCCCGATTCGGACAGATGGGGAGATGTAGGGAGGCACAGAAACACCGATTTCGGCTCAAAATCGGTAGAATTCACTCGGTATTTACCATGGATTACAATCAGGTGGTAACCAACTCCAACCCATAAAAACAGCCCCAAAATGCATTGCAACTTGCAGGATGGCAGCTTTTTATGTCATTGCGAGGCGGCTACGGCTACAGCAGGAAGGACAGAGGGAATGGCAAAGAAATGAACAGGTCTACAGACAGAGGATAACCCTGTTCATGCTCACAGAGGCAGAGATCCTACAGAGATACAGGCTGGACTCTGACACCATTCTTGAGCTCATCAGGGACCTCAAACCATTGTTGGACCACCCCACCCCAAGGGCACACGCCATCCCAGCACACGTCCAGGTGCTATGCAGCCTACACCTGCTTGCGTCTGGCAGCTATCAAAGTGGAGTTGCAGCGGCAGGAGGGGTGACCCAGAGCAGCCTGTCAAGGTTCTTCCACACATTCCTTGACGCCATGATACACAGGATGGACCAATACATCTCTTTCCCTGCAACACACGCAGAACTGCTACAAACTAAAGCTGACTTCTACCAGATGGCACAATTTCCCCAAATCATTGGCTGCATAGATGGCACGCACATTCCGATTTGCCCACCAGCTGACACAGAATACATATACCGGAATCGGAAGTCTACGCACACCATCAACGTGCAGGTGATCTGCAATGCGAAGTGCACCATCACAGACCTGGTAGCAAAATTCCCAGGGAGTACCCACGACTCCTATATTTTCCAACAGAGCGGCATCTATGCACGGCTGATGGCTGGCGAATTTGGTGAAGGATACCTCCTAGGTGAGACACATCATCAGACCCCCATAACACAAAGTAGCTAGGTGTAATACATGTATGCATGTGTGTAATGTTACCACTTTTCCTTCCAGGGGGCAGTGCATATGCCCTCCGCTCATTCATACTCACCCCCTACCTCAACCCCTCCACACCCAGCCAAAGGAGGTATAACCGGGCCCACAAAAGCACAAGGAATGTCGTCGAACTGACCTTTGGCATCTGGAAAAGTAGATTCAGATGCCTGCACAAGAGTGGAGGTGCAAGGCAGTATACCCCCATCACCTGCTGCAAGATCATAGCTGTATGTGCAATGTTACACAACCTTGCGGTGAAGAAGGGCACTGAGGTGGAGTTGTCTGACTACGAGGACCATGACGACGACGAAGCTGTGCCACTAACACAGCCAGCTGGGGTGTGTACGCCAAGTGATGGCAGATACAGACGTGAGGAGATTACAGAAAACTATTTCTGAGTGAGTACAGATGCACAGACAGGTAAATGGTTGTGGTGAAAAGCAAATTTTAATACTGTTGCAACACCGTTACTGCACTGATGTGCAACAAAAGAAAAGTGTAATAGCTAAGTAAACAAAAGTCTAAGGTCCAGGTTGCCTCACCCGCCCTTGCAAGCCTACTTCTTGGAGCGCTTGGCAGCCCCACTGGGGTGTCCCTCACCCCCTTCATAATGTCCTGCGGCTTCTGCGGAGCGCCTGGTGCTCCTGCGCGGCTCTGACGCAGCGCTGGCCGGGCTGCTGCGGCTGCTGCTGTCCCCAGCATCCCCCAGGTCCAGGGCAGGATTGGCGGCAGTGTTTGAGATTATCATGGCCTCCATTGCTGTAGTGATGCGGGCCATTCCCCTGGTTATCTCGGCGGTATTCTGGGTTAGACTTGACTCCATATTGGCACCGCGCTGACAAAGTTGCGCCGTTGCAGCAGCAAGGCGGCTAATGGAGCGGTTTTGCACGCGGGCATCCCGCCTGCGCGAGAGCTCATGCTCCTCTAGTCTGCCGCATAGCTGGGTAATGGCAGTGGTCAGCCTGCCAAGACCTGCTGCTACCTCCTTGTTGGTATCTACAAAGGCCTTGAATCCTTTCACCATCTCGCCCATCTGCAGGTTATGCTGGCGGAGCTGGCGCTGGCAGGCCATGATGGACTTCGCCTGCTGCCTTTGGATTTTTACCATGTTCCCTTCAAGGCCCAGGAAGACACTGCCCTCCAGTGCCGGCGCTGCAGAGCTGGGAATGGCACGCCGCCGGGTACTGCTGCTGCCGCCCTGCTGAGTGGGCTGGGGTGCCACTGGTGTGGGTGTGGTGGTGGCCGGGGCCTGAGCCCCTGCTCCCAGGATAGAGTTTACTGGAGCCACAGCCATAATCGTGCCAGGAGGTGGTGTAGGTGCATGGTGGTCCCTTGTCGGGGAGTTCTCTGGGGAGAACAGCAAGGGGGGTGTGCTCGGCATTTGTGGGGAATTAAGTAAGTCATAGTCAATTGCCAGGTCTCCCTCAATACCCAGCCCTATGGTATTGTCCTCCTCCTCCTCGGCAGCCTGACTCGTGCTGGGCCCTGCGACTGCACTGGTAGTTGGTGCTGCTACCTCTGTTGCCTGTGGTCCTCCGCCTGATGGTGCCCCTAGGTATAAAGAAGCATTTGTAAATTGAGTGCCGATGTATTACAGTCAGTACAATTAAAGCATTGCACATGTCCTTGCATCTCCTTAGAATGTGTTCCACTGTTTCCTATCTTGTGATTCTGCACTGCCATATTTTGCTAACTTCTGCTGACTACATATACCATGATGCTTGTCTCTTGTATGTTGGTTACAGTACTGGGCTGGTGTTTGGCTGTGCATTGTGTCTAATGGGGAGGTGTCTGGTAGGGTGTGTCATGATGCGCATGCTTCTTACCTGTAGCTGTAGCTCTGGCTGAGCTGTCCAGGGTCCCGATTCCGGTCACGCTCTCCCTCTCGATGGTGCTGGACACCAGTTCCTCCAGCTCTGTGAGGGGTGGCGCCGGGTTACTGCCTCCACCTGTCCCTCCAGCTTGCCTCTGGATCTCAGCCATCTTACGTTTGGTCAGGCTGCGGATATCGTAGAAGCGCTTTTTCAGCTCATCGAGGGACCTGGGGGTGACACCTACAGCATTGACCTTTTCGGCGATTTCACTCCAGAGCCTCCTCTTAGTGCTGTCCGGCACAGTGAGGGACAGCTTCCCGAATAGCTGCCGGTGCACCCTCACCACCTCCTCCACCAACACCTGCAGCTCCATACTACTGAACTTTGGCTTCCTCTTCTGGCTGGCCTTCTGGCTCTCACTGGGGTTTGCCATCTTGCTCTCAACAGTTCTCTGCCTCCTGCTCCCCCTGCTGCTCACTGTGAGTGTTCAGCTCAGGCTGGCTCTCCAGAAAGTTCTTAATTAGCTGCACCTGCCAGGGTTGCCACTCCCTGTTTGGGTGGGGGAGGGGTGATCCACCTCATTGGCTGAATCGGTTTTTACCGAATCGGTAAAAGCCGAATCGGCTTTTACCGAATCAGATTTTACCCAATCGGAAAAATCCGATTCGGATTCTACCGATTCGGTTTGTTCAATGCATTCCTATGGGCTTTTTGCCCATGGGTGTGTTTTCTTACCTCCGAATCGGTAATTGCCGATTCGGATTTTACCGAATCGGCTATTTCCGAATCGGTGGTAGCCGATTCGGCTATTTCCGAATCGGTGGTAGCCGATTCGGTACTTTCCGATTCGGTGGTAGCCGATTCGGTACTTTCCGATTCGGTCCGTGCCGAATCGGTATGTAGCGTTTCACATTACCGATGCCGACCGATTCGGTATTCTTTCGCTGTTTTCTTCCTACATCTCATTTTCCGATTTCAGAATACCGATTCGGCCCGCCTCGGTATTTTGAATTCGGAAAATCCCTTTTACCTACATCGGGCCCTTAATCTCCCAAATTAAAACGGACAGAGGGCCCGTTCACACAGGGGCGAAGGGAGAGGACGGGCCTGAGGTGACATCTACAAACACGACCAGGGGCGTTTTTTAAGTTGGGGAAATAATTCCTCTTCAATCCTGAGAGCCCCTGGGACCAACTAGCCCACAAGGTGCTTCCAATAAGCGCCATTCTGCTGTGTTGCAGAGAGGTGGTTAGCATTAATAAAGAGAATAAATAAATATATATATGCTATGTTACTGCCCATCCTGCCTGATGAAATTATGAAAGGATGAGTAGTCTAGATCAGTGGTTCCCAAACTTTTGACTCCTGAGGACCCCCATTGAATCCCCACTGGAAGCCGGGGACCCCCAAGGAATTTATAGGATTTAAATTTCAAACATTAAAGCAGTAATTCGAAAAAAAACTAACTTGTGTGCACACCAAACAAATACTCAAATTACTAATGATTTTAGGGGCATATTTACAAGCCCCTATCATAATGGGAAAATCACTTTTTGAGACGTTCCTGTGGCGATAGGGGCGTTGCCTTATTTACAAGCTAATGTTAAGCCACTTAACGTGGCTTAACGGTGTCTTGTAAATAAGACCCCCTTTCACCCATTGCAATTTACATCACACACATATAGAGGCAGTGAATCATACATGTAAATCAGTGAATAGAAAATGTTACATAAGGCAAAGGGGACTACAAGGTGTAGAACTCAGATGTCATTCATACTGGTAGGCATTTTTAAATAGTGTTTGGTCTGGAGAGGCATAAACTCAGGATTCAGAACATAACACAGTGGTTAGCATTGACTTTAACAATAAAAATGTATTTCCACACCAATAAACCTTTTTACCGCATCAGGATAATGACAGACTGGGAAAAAACATATGTCACAAACTTGTACCTTGCAGTTTGCAAGCAGCTGTTTGATGACAGTTTATAGGTTACTGTGCTAGATTATGATTGTCACTTATGAACTGCACTTTAACAAAAGAATCTCTCTGACAAAAGCTGTAACCCACTGACCTATGCATATAAAATACTATTTTTTTAAATGCATGGTACACGTTCCTCGCAGTAGGCATATTAACCCCCTGTGCTACATTAGATAAGTCAAAGCTGCTACTGGACAAAACTCTCATCTCTCTCCAGCAGGGAAATTAATCACTGGCATTATCTTGAGACTTTTATTGTTCTTTGAAAACTGCTAATTAAACAAGATACTTTGTAGTGCTTTTAAAACTGCTGCCTGCGGACCCCCTGGGAATGTGTCAGGGACCCCTGGGGGTCCGTGGACCCCAGTTTGTGAAACACTGGTCTAGATTGCTATTCCCTTATTTGACCTTTAAGGGGAACTAGATGTGGGTAGTTTTTGTTCAAAAATTCTCAGGTGATAACTATTAGCTAGTCAGTGTAAATAAGCTGACAGTTCTTATTAGAGCTGATGTTGCATAGTTTGGATCATGAAAAGTAGAATGCAGGAAAGACGCCCATGGGATCCTTAGCACACATTTTTGAAAAAAATATAGTTTTTTAGAAGTTTGTTTGTCACAACATGTTCTGCTGGAGAAATGTATGTAGCCACTATGTTGAAGTTTTTTTTTCAGTTTTTATGTAATAAGAATTCCTGTTAAATTAGCAGTTTTAGATTTTTACTGCTGCACTTATAACATGGGAGCATGGTCCTAAGCGTACAATGTAGGTGTTTTTATTTAGAGAAATCATTTTAGAAGTGTCTGCGGTCCTGTACAAGTAATGTAAAGTCTATGAGTAAAAGTGTAGAACATTTCCTTTTTTCTTGAGAGTCTTCAGATGAATAATATAGGAATTCACAAATGTAAGGATTTAAAGTATGTCTGTATTGTTTTTCTCTTTTCCTCAGAATTTAGTAAATGAACACAGACTTCCTTAGCTGCTACAAATAGAGTAATAGGTCCAGGGTTTTACTCTCAGATAGGTGAAGTGGTTCTTGGGTGCCTTGCTATTATATGGGACGTCCCAAGACTAGGAAGTATTCTGAGACTATCCTCTCTGTTGATGTATTATTTCTGTGCCTTGTCTAAAGACCTTTTGTTCTGTCCACCAATAGATATTTACAACCATTGCCCAGGGAGTCAGCACCAGTCCAGCTTTTTAGCCAAGGTGAAGGTAACCAGCACAGGTGTTGCTGGCAACTAGGACCTCAGTGAAGGCGGAAGCACTGGGATGTGAATTGTGTACCCCTGCCAGTATCTTGGGCGAAAGACGGGGTCAAAAATAAGAAGGGAGAAATAGTGGATTACGTTTTTGATTCCCAGCTGAGAGAGTCACAGATCGACCAGAACGGTGAGGAGGCTTTTGCTTGAGGTGACCCCTTTTGAAACAAGGGTTGCTTCAGAGATCCCAGTCACAGGCCCCTGAATCCTGGTCCCAAAGTGAATGGAAGTTTGCATCTTTGTTTGTCTATCAAGAGATTCCTGGGCATACTGGATAATCTTTGGCCCCAACAAAAGAGCAGTACGCCAGCAGAGCAATACAGGAGTTAGGGAAAGACTTAAGTTTAGGGTACACATTCTGTGTTTCAGGTGCCTGTTAGATTGAAGTGAAGAAAACTGGGGCACTGCCTGAGACACTGGACAGGATAGTTGAAAGACTTTTTCTTCTCAACCTGGGCCGTGATTCCTGATTTGCGAGTCTTGCAGCTCCACCGTGGGAACAACAAGAGCCTGCCTGTGAGGATCAAATGGACACAGGGAGAAGACTCCCCTCTGGGTGGTTGTACATTGGCTTCAGTTTCCCAAGGACTTCTTTTTTGTTAGTAATGTACCCTTTCGGGCGTCCCATTTTTTTTTTTTCCAAAAACCTTTATTGCACCAGTAAGTTACACAGCGGAACGCCTACAACCCCTCGGGCTGGCCGCTATAGCAATTTGTTAGTCACATTGCAGCACCACAAAGTCTTTAGTAGAGTATCCGTCTTAATACATAGCAATATAGCCGCTGCGATGATGAGGTGCAGCATATGAATCAGTGTCACAGTTGTTAGTGGTTTTTGATTTTCCTTTTTTCATAAACCACAACAAACCAAAGTAAACGTTAGGAATAGTAATGTGGCCGTGTGTAGAGCAATACTGACCGTGTTGTAAGTACCTCACTAAAGTGTCCCATTCTAGTCCCTCTCCCACTCACGCTAAAAGCCCCTGGGGGCCATGTTTGTGCTTGAGTATATATCCCTCTTAACTGGAGTTCCATGTAGTCCCCCCCTGTCTAACCCACCTAGTAACGTAGTAAAGCGGTCACTCGCATTGTCCCTGGCTTCCCCCTCCCTAACAAATCGTCTGCAGTACTAGCCCTCTTCTTCTTCCTCATCTGACTCATCCTGGTCTTTCTCCGGCAAGGGATCACAAATCTCCCCTCTGTATACATTCCATTTGGTCCAGATTTTATTCCATTTCCCCGGGCAGACACGGTTAGAGTACACCGCCCTTTCCGTTATCATTACCTTATCCATGTTCAAACACCATTGTGACTTGGTTGGCACTTCTGCCGCTCCCCAGCGTTGTGCGATATCTCGTTTTGCTACCATCAATCCCACTGTAACCCAGAGTTGCCCATGTCTAGAGAGGTCAGTAGGATCCCATATGTTTAAAAGGCACCTCTTCGGTTCAGGCAATAGCGACATTTCTAGTGTTTGTGAAATTGTTCGCAGTATCTGTCTCCAATATTCCTGAATCCGGGCGCAGTCCCATATGGTGTGAAAAAACGTGCCCTCCTCCCGCACCCGCGAAGTCAGTAAGGGTGCTGTACCCTGTTAATACGATGTAGCATAGTCCTAGTGTAGTACACCCTGTGTAGTATTTTCAGTTGCACTAGTCGTAGTCGTGCAGAGATGCCCACTACCTTAGGCAACCCCAGTGCCTCATTCCACTCATGTTCGTCCATTTCACTAGTGTCTCCCTCCCATTTCGCCTTCAATGACAGTGTTGGGTCTGATAAGTTGTTGAGTAATTTACGATAGATAAGCGATGTTGCGCGTTCAATCATAAAGTCAGTGAGGAGGCGGTCTTCCAGCGGGGAAGACTCGGGCAGGTCTGTGTCTGGGGGCAGAGCCGAGAGCAATGCATGTTGTATCTGGATGTACCTTTAGAGCTCTCTTTCGCCGAGTTCGTACAATTCTCTCAGTCTATCGAAGGGTATCACCCCGCTCCTCTCCCAGAGATCTCCCACCATGGATATCCCTATAGTGTCCCAGTGTGATAACCCCTTGCTGTTCCTCATGCTGCCTAAGACTCGAGAGTCCCACAGTGGAGTCAGTTTGGTGATCCTCCCCTTCAAACCTAGAGCAGCCGTCGCTGTATGCCAAAGCGTCACCGTTAGTTTGGTGGGTCCCACTAAGGCGCGAATTCTGCGTTGGTCGTATAATGGAGCCAGTAAGCTATTAGTGCCTAATTGCGCCCTGTCGGCCTGGAATGCTGGCTCGGTTTGCGAAGCATGAATCCATTGGTTGATGGGTTTAAGGTGTGCCGCCCAGTAATACAGTTTTAAGTTAGGTAAGGCGATACCACCGTCGTACCAACCTCTATACAATTTGGATTGTGCGATGCGTGCAGGGAGGTTCCCCCATAGGAGGTTAGATACCAATGCTGCAACCTTTTGAAAAAACCTAGGGGCTACCGGGTAAGGTGTATTTTCAAGGACATATAAAAATCGTGGCAGGGTCATCATTTTATAAAGTGCAGCTCTTCCCAGGAGCGTTAGCGGGAGTCCCGACCAAAATGTGAAATCTTGCCTGAGTCTTTCTAAGTGGGGCCTCAGATTTTTGTCCATTAACTCTGCGGAGTCACTAGTAACTTGAATGCCTAAATATTTAAATGATGAACCCGCTATTGTCAGAGGGCATCCCGCGTCGAGGGCCGGGACCTGCCCCTTCAGAACATACAGTTCCGATTTACTCCAATTTAACATATATCCGGATTTCCTTCCATGAGTATCACAGAGATGTAAGAGGGCTGGCACTCCGCTTTCTGGATTTGTTAGATAAATCAGCATGTCGTCTGCATATAGAGACAGCCGGTCCTCCCATCCTTCCCTCCAGCATATGCCCTTGAGTAGGGGTGAGGTCCTTATAAGAGTGGCAAGGGGTTCCAATGAGATCGCGAACAATAATGGCGAGAGGGGGCATCCTTGTCTTGTGCCCCTCCCTAGTGGGAACACGCGCGAGATATGTCCATTAGCCACCACCTGAGCTACCGGGTCAGTGTATAACAGTCTAACCCACGCAATAAAGCGGGGTCCAAATCCCAAGCGCGACAATGCCTCAAATAAGTATGCCCATTCCACAAGATCAAATGCCATCTTAGCATCAAGGGCTAATATCACTGCTTGTGTGGTGATCGAGTCCGCCCTAGCCAGCACTCCGTGCAGTCTGCGTAGATTTAACGCTGTATTTCTGTGTGGCATAAATCCGGACTGGTCCGGGTGTATAAGTGACGGTAAATGGGGCAAGATTCTTGTTGCTAGGAGTTTGGCAAGAATTTTGGCCTCTGCATTAAGCAGCGATATGGGGCGATAAGAGGAGCATTCCTCAGGTGGTTTGCCTGGCTTGGAGATGGCTATTATAGTCGCCGCTCTCTGGTCCGGTAGAAGTGAACCCTTCTCTAGACATTCCTTAAACATCCCCAGCAGATGTTTACTGAGGGTCTCAGGCACTGCTTGATACCATTCAATAGGTATTCCATTAGGTCCCATTGCTTTACCCAGATTTAAGGCACGAATTGCCAATTGGATTTCATCAGCGGTGATGTCCGCTTCCAACTCACTCGATACTTTCGAGGATAATGTTTGGACCTCGATCAGTGTTAATACTTCTCTGGCCATCTCGGGTGTAATTGTGAGTCTTTAACAAGGACCCCCTGTGAATATGAATCGTATAATTCCTAGGTCAGGGAAACAATATATATGAAAAGTAACAACCTAGGCAATTAATGTTTAAAATGCCCTAATGGTAAAAAGTAATAAGTGATTGGCTACAGCTGACTAAAAGACATAGTTTTTTATTTATTAATTAAAATAGTAAACAATTTATTCACATAACAGAGAATTAAAAATCAAAAATCACAATGTATATTATCACAAGCATCATAAAACAGAAAATAGTAAACAAGTAAAACTTGATTCTTTATCAATAGTAGATAAGTGGCAAAATTATATGACTCTACGCGCGTTTCGGCGGCAGGCGCCTTCTTCCTGGAGTAGCCACGTAATATCTATAAAAATAAGAATGCATATAAAAATATAACATTATATCATTTCTAAATCACATATTAATAGAGATTACATAAGATCTTGCGTCAAACAGATTTTAGTTTTAGCAGCCATAGTTAATAAAAATCACAAGGTTGGTAAAAGACACAATCTGGTGTACATTTTCCTCTGTTATTGTCATTTCCTTATAGTCTTCTAACTATAGCAGGGATGGACATTTTCTTAAGTGATACGTGGTGAAGAGATGGGAAAATTGACATTGATATCTATCGATTTCATATTTTAAGACAGCAGTAAGATTTTCTCAGAGTTCAATCTATTCGATATATAGTAAGATGTATACTGCAGAACAGCAACCTTTTCAAATATATAAAAGACTGTTCGTGTTAACGTATGATGGAGGAATAGATACATAATAAAAGATAGCATTCTTATCCCTCATTTTTTCGATTTTTATTAAAAAGTCACTTAAGTCTGAAATACTTCTTTCGTCTCATTTATTGAAAAAAAGATACTCACTAGTAGGAATTTTTGTTTTAAAGAAACGACCAAGTAAGATGTACGCTTCTTCTCACGAATCTTTCAACGTCAGGTGTTGCCGAAGCTTAAAAAGGGGGGAGAGGTCATGCTGGCTGTTAGTTTTTTGTGGAGTATTATAGTTATCTTTACTATTCAAAAGGTTGTTTTCCGGTAATTTTACCTGGTTGATATGGATGATAAGTACTGAACGTCCGCCAACCGGAACCCCTTATATAGATTAGCGCTTTGTAGAATCCGAGGTTGAGTTCATCTCGGAATATTTTAGGTATCTATTTTTAAAAAAAGTAGGAAGGGAGATAAGGAAGCATTCACTTTTTCTCTTTTCAGCGATGGTAGTGGAGATAAGATTACTCATAAACACACCAAAAATGGAATAATATCCCATACAATATCTTGCCAATAGACTATTTCCTAGAACTGAAGAATACATTCAAGATATAAAGAAAACATTATAAGTTCAATAGGTAAGATTAAAACTAAATATAAACAATGGGATATTATTCCATTTTTGGTGTGTTTATGAGTAATCTTATCTCCACTACCATCGCTGAAAAGAGAAAAAGTGAATGCTTCCTTATCTCCCTTCCTACTTTTTTTAAAAATAGATACCTAAAATATTCCGAGATGAACTCAACCTCGGATTCTACAAAGCGCTAATCTATATAAGGGGTTCCGGTTGGCGGACGTTCAGTACTTATCATCCATATCAACCAGGGAAAATTACCGGAAAACAACCTTTTGAATAGTAAAGATAACTATAATACTCCACAAAAAACTAACAGCCAGCATGACCTCTCCCCCCTTTTTAAGCTTCGGCAACACCTGACGTTGAAAGATTCTTGAGAAGAAGCGTACATCTTACTTGGTCGTTTCTTTAAAACAAAAATTCCTACTAGTGAGTATCTTTTTTTCAATAAATGAGACAAAAGAAGTATTTCAGACTTAAGTGACTTTTTAATAAAAATCGAAAAAATGAGGGATAAGAATGCTATCTTTTATTATGTATCTATTCCTCCATCATACGTTAACACGAACAGTCTTTTATATATTTGAAAAGGTTGCTGTTCTGCAGTATACATCTTACTATATATCGAATAGATTGAACTCTGAGAAAATCTTACTGCTGTCTTAAAATATGAAATCGATAGATATCAATGTCAATTTTCCCATCTCTTCACCACGTATCACTTAAGAAAATGTCCGTCCCTGCTATAGTTAGAAGACTATAAGGAAATGACAATAACAGAGGAAAATGTACACCAGATTGTGTCTTTTACCAACCTTGTGATTTTTATTAACTATGGCTGCTAAAACTAAAATCTGTTTGACGCAAGATCTTATGTAATCTCTATTAATATGTGATTTAGAAATGATATAATGTTATATTTTTATATGCATTCTTATTTTTATAGATATTACGTGTCTACTCCAGGAAGAAGGCGCTGGCTGCCGAAACGCGCGTAGAGTCATATAATTTCGCCACTTATCTACTATTGATAAAGAATCAAGTTTTACTTGTTTACTATTTTCTGTTTTATGATGCTTGTGATAATATACATTGTGATTTTTGATTTTTAATTCTCTGTTATGTGAATAAATTGTTTACTATTTTAATTAATAAATAAAAAACTATGTCTTTTAGTCAGCTGTAGCCAATCACTTATTACTTTTTACCATTAGGGCATTTTAAACATTAATTGCCTAGGTTGTTACTTTTCATATACATCTCGGGTGTAATCACGTGTTCAGGGGTGTACACCTGTTCAAAGTAGGTCGTGAGCAGTTCAACAATACGTCCTTGGTTCATATGTACCCCCCCCCTGTGTTCATCCTTCAAACGTTGGATTCCCCTAGAATTCCCTTCCCTTTTGTCAAGCCATGCCAGCATTCTCCCCGCCTTGTCGCCCACCTCGTAGATCCTATTTTGAGTATCGGTTAGGTGCCCTTTTACTTGGATGCGCAAGTGATCGTTGTATAGCTGCTGTTGAATAGTAAGTGCGTGTAGGGTGGACGGAGTGGGATTTCGTTTGTGTGTTGTTGTCAATTCTTGCAAAGTTAAGTCCAGATTAACTAGTTCCTGAGACTGTTCTCTTTTGTAGCCCGTGATGGAGTTTATGGCTTGTCCCCTGAAGACCGTTTTATATGCCTCCCATAGTATCTCGGAGGAGCGCACTGAATGGAAATTCTCATTGAAATATTGTGTCGTCACCTTTTTAAGAGCCTTGCGAACCTGGGGAATCTTGAGATAAGTGGCGTGTATGGGGTATATGCGTTTGCGCGATCGTTCCTGAGAGGAAAGTGTGAGGGTAAGTTGGGAGTGGTCCGAGATCCCTCGAGGGTGGATTGCAATTGTATCTATATGTCGGAGTCCATCTCCGAGGGTCAGGAAGTGATCGATTCTAGATAGACTGCCATGTACTGCGGAATGAAAAGTGTATTGCCTCGAACCGGGGTGGCAGTGCCTCCAAATATCAATCAGGCCCATGGCTGTTAGGAACCGTTGGAGGTGGGGGACTCTTCCCGTGGGGATCGGTGTTGGAAACCTGTCGAGTTGTGTATCCAGAATTGCATTGAAGTCCCCCCCAAGGATAACATCCCCCTTGGGGAGAGTCAGAATAAAGTCCCCCAGTTTCGGGAGGTGTACCGAGTGTAGTGCCGGTGGGATGTAAACTGAAACCAGGTTGAAAAGCTTTCCCTCCCACTGCCCCTGCAATGCTGCAAAGCAGCCTTGATCGTCAGTCTTAGTCTGTAGAGGGATAAACCGTGTGTTTTTCTGTATCAGGATACCGGTCCCTCTGGAGCCGGACGTGAAATCAGAGTGGACTATCATCTTATAGCCTCTTCTATCCAAGGCCTTGGTAGCCCCCCTGTCAGATGTGTTTCCTGCAATAGCACTATGGTGGGTTTCTGTCTCTTAAGTGCAGTTAGCACCAGCCCCCGTTTAACCTTGTCCTCCAGTCCTCTCACGTTCCAAGTCATTAGGCGTAAGGAGGGGAACTGTGTCTCAGCGTCTATTTCACCCCTTTCAGGAATTGGGACGTCAGCCATTTGGTACTATGGGGTCCATGGTATATCGATTAGTAAGTGTGTCATGTGTGTTGGCTACGCAGTCGCGTAGTAAAATGCTGAGGGTCCTCATAGAGGCACACGACCATTGCCCCATCCACCCACCTTGTATTGACTCATGTGGAAGCCTAGTCTTTGTCTTCGACCGTACATATGTATTCCTAACTGTAACAGTACAACCACTCCCCCATCCCCCCTCCCTGCTACCCTGCCTAACGGACTTTCAACTGCCCACCCCCCAACTGAGCAGAGTGCTTGACCCATCCCATAACCAGAGTACTTGCGTGTAGGGGGGAGAGCGTCTCCCCGAGCAGGCGGCATCCCTGCGTGCTTCCGGGGTGGCCATGCCAGTGTCCATGTGCAGCTGCTAAACAGTGTGTTAACGGACAGCGATTGCCTCTATCGTAGAACCCAGAGCAGGGGGGTCATTCCTCTCTGCCTGCCCCTGCAAATCCACGGGAGGGAGAGCCCTCCGCTCCTTCTCGACCAGACGTCTGTGAGCCAGTCCTGCTGTCCCCTCTGCAGTCGTGATTAGATCTATGTGGTCTTCGCTGCCGGTCCACGGTGTGCCATTCCTTGAGCCAGTCCCGGGCAGCGTCCGGGGAGTCGAAAAACCACACCTTTTTGTCCGCTACCACTCGCAGCCGGGCCGGAAAAAGCATAGAGTATGGCAGTTCCTTCTCCCTTAATGTTTTTTTTTACCTCCGGAAACGTCCTCCTCTTCCTGGAGACCTCCGCTGTGTAGTCTGGGAAGAAGGCTATTCTCGAGTTCTGGATTTGGATGGCCGGCGCCACTCTTGCGGCCTGTAGGATGGCGTTGCGGTCCCTGAAGTTGAACAGCCTTGCCAGTATTGGCCTAGGCGGACCTCCTGTCTTAGGTTTGCCCCCCGGCACTCTGTGGGCCCGCTCCACCGAAAAAAAGTTCGAGAGTCCCTTAGGCTGGAGTCTGGTTTTGATTATGTCTTCCACATAGAGGTACATTGCACCCGTATCTTCAGATTCTGGCACACCTAAAATTCGGACGTTGTTGCGCCGGGAGCGTCCTTCCTGATCGTCCAGTTTTTCTCTGAGCAGTTTGTTGTCAGTTTGTAGTCGTTCCATCGCCGTTTGCAGTTTGGACACATCTTCGACCAAGGATTTGGTGACAACCTCAACCTGTTTGACCCTTTCATTCATTTTTTGGAGGTCCGCCCGTATCAAGGTGACCTCGGTGGCTGTAGCTCCCACCGTAGCTTGCACCTGGGCCAGTGCCGCCAAGACATCCTCCAGTGTGGCTTTTTTCGTCCCCTCGGTCTTCGTCGCTTTCCCCGCATTCTTGCGCTGTTATTGGGGAGGAGTTTGCCTCTCATAGGCAAATTTGTCTAGCTATGTAGTGCTATGTTGGGGGCCTCTGTTGGACATGGTTCTGTTCTTACGAGCATTGCAATCCGCCGCTGAGGGTCGGTGTTCGGGCCAAGAAGGGCCGTCTACTTGTTCACTTATATCCGTCCGTGAGGCGGCAACGCAATTGACTTCTCAATGCAGAAGAGTAGTGTCTCCTCGTAGGCCTTTGTCTGCTGGGTTCCTCCCCAATAGAAACGTGAGGTCGGGCAGGGCACAATCTGTACGATAGATACGTGAAGTGGTACCCCACCTACTAGTGCCGCAGCTTATGTGGCCCGCTGATTCTATTTGCCTGCAGAGCATCCGTGACCATGTCAGGTGGGGGACCGTGTGTTGTGGCCGGTGCTGGGTTGTGTCCCCGTGTTCTGCTGTGCTATAGTGCCCCCTCAGTAGGCGTTCTGGTAATATCCCGCCTGCCGTCTTTAAAGTCTTTCCAAGAGAGGGGGGGGGGGTGTTTCAACTCACCGCCCTTGTTGTAGCGGACCGCCGCACCTCCGCTTGCCGACACTTTCAAGAGCAATGCTGCAAAGACAGCGGATCTCTGTGTTCTCCCCCGGAAGGCTGTTCCGATCCCCGCCCCGCGAAGGTGGCTGCTGCAGGAGCCCGGGGCGCGACGCGCGTCCAGCGCGCAAAATGCGGATCTGGTTTCTCGATCTTCGCGTTGTCCTGAAGGACTGGGTTCTTTAAGACCCAGCGGTGCCAGGGCACAACACCTGAAACCTTCGTGGGTAACCTGCTCCGGCGTACGAATCACAGAGACACGGGACACTTCCTTCGGCGTCAAAGATTCAAGGTTTATTTGCTGCAGGGAACACAGATATCACGACAAGTACAACTCGTGCAACTTGGGGAGACTGCTTCAAATTGGTTCTGTGGATCGCTCCTTTTATACAGTTTTTACCCATAGGACAACATGGTACACAAAGGTTTACAACCCGGTTCCCACCATTATCCCCCAGAGGGGTCGCTTTGGTCACTTTGATACACATGAGGTCCGGAACATAAGTGCGGAAACATTTGGCGGTTCCCAACTGTAAAAACCCATCTTCCCAACATTAGTGCATTCCAATCGGCAGTAAAATCAGATCGAAATAGGAACAAGGACAGGTGCAGAGGAAGACGGAGACAGTGGGGAGATCGGAAAGGGTGTAAAGGGGGAGGTATCGGGAAACACGAGATACAGGCATCAAGGGGACGTGCCTAATGAGATGCACGGCTGAGACAATAAACCGGCACGGCGAGATGAGCCTCGAGCTGGGCCATCTGCCTTACAGTATCGTCCCCCTCGTCATAAAGACACTTACAAAGGACATGTGTCTTCCGTAAATATCTTGGGAGTCCCAGGGTCGCGAAGCGGACAGCGTCCGTTCGCTGGCTACTTGAGGGCAAGAGACAAAATGGATGCCGTATCTAAGATGGAACCCGTGGGTACAGATGAAAAACCCACATAACAAACGAACGGTTTAAGTTAGCACAGCGAAACTGCGCACACTTACTAAACTCGTCATTTGCGGTTCATAGATACCAGACTCGACCATATTCGTGCGAGTCGAAAACACCACTTACAATTATCACTGAACCTCAGACGCTCCTTTTGCCCTCATGTAGGCAAGCACTAGTCGGAATCATATTCGATATTCATCAGACCATCGAGATGTTGCTGTAGCATAGCTCTGTCCAACCGAGTCCCTTTGGTAACAGGTGGCTGTCTCATACACGTTGTAGCACAGAGGCCACATAAGGCAGGACCACACTGCACACAAAGGCAACACGTGAACAGGAACACCACAACGACTCCGATGATCATCAGAATCTTCCAACCCCAAGTCGACATCAGGCCCCAAAACCATCCGAGTAGCGTCCAATCCCCTACATCCACGTGTATGGATTCGGAGATCTTATGCAACCTCGAGATGGCTTGATAGACAGTTGGAGCGTTATCTGGAATGAAAATGCAGCAGCTCGAATGGATCACCTTACATACCCCACCTCGATCTGCTAAGATGACATCTAAAACCATACGGTTTTGTAACGTCATAAGTCTATCCGCCTGAAGTTCTGTGGTGATATTACCAAGGGCACTGGCAGTAATATTAGCTGTCGATTCTACCACTCGAGTCAACTGTCTCAGGTTCCTACTATTGACCATAGGTCCCCAAAACGGGAGGAAACCCTTGAAAAAGTCTCCTGCCTCTTGACCGGCAGTATCCTCTTCGCTAATTACGCCTCGCACAACTCTAGTCTTATGATAATCGGCATCTACAGTGAACGTCGGAGGCAACAGATTTGCGATGAAGCATGAGCCCATGAAGTCAGCGGGCAGCCATGCGTATGCACGATCATAACAGATAAAGTATGTACCCTTGGCAGCCAGAAACACAGGGGACGAGAACATCGGCAGAATGTAATTTTCAGTGCAAGCACTCGCTCCAAGTCGGGCTTGCGATCTTCGGCCACGACCCATAAGACAAAAATTACCAGTGTGGGGTACGACCCATATTGGAGGCGAGTTTTTAAGCTGCTTTCCGCTGGTGAACACACTATATTCACCTCTACTTAGGACCCTATATGCTTGTACCTCTTCTTCGGGAATAAGCGAGGGATCATAGATATCACTATCTAAATCCTCTATTGCTATCGACAAAGGTTTTTGATACGAGGTAGGACCAGAGTAGGGAGAACGTGGTTCTCGAATGGGGTGGAAACCCAGTGCGCTTCGAAACATTGTCTGAAATGCTCGAGCAGACCCTTGGGAACTATACGGTAACACCAGATATGGAATTCCCTTATCCGTAGTATGTGGCATCAACCCACACACCCAACAATTAGTAGTGTTAACCACTAACTGATGCTGATGAAGGAGCTGAATAAAGGAATTGTTGCGGAATTCTACACGTCTAGCCTGTTCGTGTTCGGGTAACATATGAAAGGAATGAGGAGAAACAGTGGAGGTAAGTTTAGGGTCAGGAGTAGGAGTAGGTGTAGCAGAAGGTAAGAAGTAAGACATCGTGTAATACACCCCACCCGCCAATAATGCAGAAGCAGTCAAAAACAATACAAATAGTTGGAATATAAAACATTTGGTGCGACTGAGTTGCTGTAGCTTGAATCTATGAGCCTGAGCTCCTTCCAAATCATTCAGCTTCGAGAATGCCATTCCCTACGACCGTCCGCAACGTTTCTTGACGCACTTCGTTCTGTGTAGCAAAGTCAATCCCTAGGAGTTCCCAGGAACCGACGGCCTTTAACCTAGCGTCAAGACCTACTATCCAGAAGGAAGTACGCGCGCGGCCCTACGGCCTTGAATGCACAATATTTATGTAAAAACAATGTCTCTCAGCTGTGGGAGCAAAAAGTGTAAGGAACGAAGCTCAATGAATATGTACAAAATAATTACAATGGTACGAATGTTCAAAGCTGATCACGGAAAACGGGATAATGCAGTTGTCAATACAGCAAAGCAGGATCTTTTATTAGTCTTTAGTGCTAGATCGCAAAAAGTATCGAGTTTTCCCAGGACGTGTCTGTTCGTCAAACAAAGGATCCGTTGAAGGGACAGCGTCCTGTTGATCAGCTGAATGTTTTGGTCTTGAGTCTTTTGCTGACAATTGTTCAACAGTGTCTCTCTGCTGCACTGAGGATTCTCCGACAGGCTGTGCGTCGCTAAAAGGTACAAACGCCGGCAATCCTTCGGTTTCAGTTGATGCAATGCCTTTCCTCACCCACGAGTCTGCTGGCAACGGGATGGGGACTTTCTTGGTGTGGGTGGCGTGCACCCAATTCTTCCGCCCCTCAAGACGAACTGCAGTTCTCGTGGCAAGGAGGACCTGATAGGGTCCAGTAAACCTCGGGTCCAAGTTGTTCTTGCGCGAAAAATTCCGCGTCACCACCCAATCTCCGGGCTGGAGCTGGTGGCCTGGACCCTCTGTCTGCGTCGGCAATGCTTCGTGAACCTGTTGGTGAATTAACCTCAGTTTAGCAGTCAAGTCATGAAGATAATCGATCAACATTGGGTACTCAAGATCACAGAAAATGCCTGGCCTAGGAACCCCCCACACATTCGCAGGACGACCGAACACTATCTCATAGGGGCTAAGCCCTACTCGGGAGTGTACAGTCGCCCTAGTTGACAGTAATGCTAAAGGTAAAGCGTCAGGCCACGAAAGACAAGTCGTAGCCTGAATCTTCGCTAGCTTTAGTTTAAGGGTGCCATTATACCCTTCAACCAGACCAGCTGACTGGGGATGATTGGCGCTGTGGAATTTCTGAATAATTCCAAGGCCCTTACACACACTCTTCATCACACTACCCACAAACTCACTTCCGTTATCTGACCACACGACTCTAGGCATTCCATACCGAGGAAAATATTCCTTCAGCAGGATTTTCGCAGTAGACAAAGCTGTATTGTCTTTGAGAGGATAAGCCTCGATCCATCGGGAGAATGCGCAAACCACGACTAAAACGTATTTCAGGTTATTGCATCGTTCCATATGGATGAAGTCCAATTGAATCACCTCAAAGGGGCATGAAGGGGGAGCAAAACTGCCAGGAGGAGTTGGGGTTCCTTTGCCAGGATTGTACATCATGCACACCATACAATTCTTCACCAGACGTTCAGCACATTTCGTAATACCATCATTCTTCCATACAGGAGTTAGCAATTTGCAAATACCTTTCGCGCTAATATGTGCTAACCCATGCGCCATAGTCACAACGGCCAGCACATACGCATCCGGTAACATCCATCTTTTCTGATCAGACAAATCAATCCAACAACCATTCGCATCCAACTTTCCCGTACTCTCTTTCCACTTCGTCTTTTCAGTGTCGGTGGCTTCACTCTGAATTGCTTTCACACTCTCGATAGTGTCCTCACACATACTCGATTCTGTAGGCCACCTAACCGAACTCGTCACATACATTCGAGTGCTAAGGTTCCGGGCAGTCTCCTTAGCAGTCTCATCCGCAAACGCATTACCTCGACCAACATCATCCGTGACCTTACGATGCGCACTACATTTAACAATCGCAACTTGCTTAGGCAACGTCAATGCATCCAAAAGATCATTCACAAGCTGGCCATGCTGAATCTTCGTACCATGCGACGTCAAGAAACCTCTCTCTCTCCACAATCGTCCAAAACTATGTGCGACGCCAAATGCATATTGGCTGTCGGTAAACATATTCACACGTTTCCCTTTCGCTAACACACACGCTCTAGTGAGAGCGATCAGCTCTGCAGCTTGGGCAGAATTCTGATTTAATCTTGCAGTCTCAACAACAGTATTCAACGTTACAACAGCATAAGCAGTAGTCACATCGCCATTCGGCAACTTAAAGCATGACCCATCCACATACAGCGTACCATCCGGATCTTCCAATGGGGTGTTTTTAAGGTCCACTCGACCTTTTGTTTCTTCTTCGGTCCTCAAGTAACAATCATGTTCTGCTACTTCATTTGACTCTGTGCTAATTGGTAACAAAGTTGCCGGGTTCAGAACATTACAACGTTTTATTTGAATGTGGCTTGCCAACAGCGTCAACCCGTACCCAGACAACCTCGCACTCGTCAAGTGCTGAGTTTTCGTCCGATTCAAAAGGGTATCGACTGCATGCGGAACCATCACCGTAAGCATATTATCCATGACCAATCCTGCTGATTGTCGGATGGAGACCGCGGCTGCCGCTGTTGCTCGTAAACAACTCGGCAATGCTCTAGCTACCGGGTCCAAGGTCGAGGAAAAATATGCACATGGACGTTGCTTACCACCAAAAGGTTGCGTTAAGACACTCAAAGCACAACCTTCTCTCTCGTGAACATATAATGTAAACGGCTTGCTATAGTCAGGAGTACCTAACACAGGAGCCGAACATAATGAATCACGCAGTTCAGAAAAACTTTTCTGACATTCTTCCGTCCATGGTAAAGGAGTCGAAACATCCTTGCACGTAAGAGCCACTAATGGTTTCGCTAGCAATGAAAAATTTGGAATCCATTGCCTGCAGTACGACGTGATACCTAGAAAGGCACGCACATCTCTTTGGGTTGTTGGCACAGCCATTCGCGCAATCGCTGCAATTCTCTCTGGGGTCAACCTCCTTCCAGTGAAGGGGTAGAGACAGAAACAACAGCAGGGGTTAACAAAGCAGGAGCAGTAGCGTGAGCAGGAGTATGTGGAAGCGGAGGAGCAGTAGGAATAGAAACAGATGAAGGAGCAGGAGCAGTCGGAAGAACGGGTGCAGGTTGAGGAACAGGCAAAGGAAGAATAGGTGCAGGAACAGGTACAGGGGAATCACAGGGGCTGTGGTACCCTGTACGTACGGACGTGGCGATTTCATGAGATAGGACATTAAAGGATCCTCAACTGACTCATCCTTCTGTTCCGGCTCCGTAGGCAAAGCAGGATAGCATTTATCTATAGTCATACGCTGTAATCTATCAAACACTTCCTTTTCCCTAACCTCCTTATCATGCTGAAACTGCTCTGCTTTCTTTACAATGGTACCAGCACTATCTCGCTGATTTCGTTTAGTCTGTCTGATTTCTTTCTGTTGGGCTTCTTTACGCCACAACCGAAAGGCATCAAACATGGCCGGCCTTGACTTCTTCGCGAACAATTTAACCTCTAGATTATCTAAGATCGGGGCCTCGAAGCTACCATGTGGTGGCCAGCGAAGGTCACCATCTTTCTTCGTATATTTAACCCAGTATTCATTAAAAGTAATCGGGCCTAGCCCATGTTTGCTGTACAATTCATAAGTGGGAGTTCCAACCGGAGGTATCGGACACGAGTCCTCCAGTCGGGAATCCGTACCACAAGGTCTGAAACAACTAAACAAAGTACTGCGACCAGGCATCTTGCACACTAGCCGAGTTTCACAAACTTCAAGGGTTACGGGATTTACCAAGTCCCAGCAAAGAACAAAACCCTCGGTTTTTGGCGGCTGCAGTCGTCAAACAACACAACAAAGTACGCTAGCAAAGTGTCACCGACAAAAACACTCACACAGCGTTAACAACAAAAACACTCGCTAAAGTGTCAACAACCAAGAACTCTGGGAGCGACCCACAAATACTTAACTCAAAGATCGATGGCGTCTCCAGGAAGGCCCGTCAATCGTCTCGCTATACCAAGGTCTACGCCAGGCGCCAAAACAGGTCTACAGTCAGGGCAGCAGTCCGTCGCAGCCGTCAGGAGGCGGGAATCTTCGCGGGAAAAGTCTTCGGGCCACTTATTTCGACAACAGGATCGATGAAGCGGAGTGCACCTTCCCTCGGAGATTTCACACGAAGTTCCTCACGATCGTCGGGCTTGGACCGGTACCACTGATGCAGCCCCACGTTGGGCGCCAACTGAAGGACTGGGTTCTTTAAGACCCAGCGGTGCCAGGGCACAACACCTGAAACCTTCGTGGGTAACCTGCTCCGGCGTACGAATCACAGAGACACGGGACACTTCCTTCGGCGTCAAAGATTCAAGGTTTATTTGCTGCAGGGAACACAGATATCACGACAAGTACAACTCGTGCAACTTGGGGAGACTGCTTCAAATTGGTTCTGTGGATCGCTCCTTTTATACAGTTTTTACCCATAGGACAACATGGTACACAAAGGTTTACAACCCGGTTCCCACCATTATCCCCCAGAGAGGTCGCGTTGGTCACTTTGATACACATGAGGTCCGGAACATAAGTGCGGAAACATTTGGCGGTTCCCAACTGTAAAAACCCATCTTCCCAACATTAGTGCATTCCAATCGGCAGTAAAATCAGATCGAAATAGGAACAAGGACAGGTGCAGAGGAAGACGGAGACAGTGGGGAGATCGGAAAGGGTGTAAAGGGGGAGGTATCGGGAAACACGAGATACAGGCATCAAGGGGACGTGCCTAATGAGATGCACGGCTGAGACAATAAACCGGCACGGCGAGATGAGCCTCGAGCGGGGCCATCTGCCTTACAGTATCGTCCCCCTCGTCATAAAGACACTTACAAAGGACATGTGTCTTCCGCAAATATCTTGGGAGTCCCAGGGTCGCGAAGCGGACAGCGTCCGTTCGCTGGCTACTTGAGGGCAAGAGACAAAATGGATGCCGTATCTAAGATGGAACCCGTGGGTACAGATGAAAAACCCACATAACAAACGAACGGTTTAAGTTAGCACAGCGAAACTGCGCACACTTACTAAACTCGTCATTTGCGGTTCATAGATACCAGACTCGACCATATTCGTGCGAGTCGAAAACACCACTTACAATTATCACGGAACCTCAGTCCGCAGCGCCTCTGGACGTGACCTCACGGTTATGTCTGCTGCCTCTGGACGCTGCAGGGCCCTGCTCGTGTCACCGGGCCGCCGGAGGATGCTCCAAGGATTTTCCGGCAGCGCGTCCCAGAAGCCAGCACTTCCGGCCAATCACCGCCGCCGAGAATCTATTTCCGGCCGGCCTCACTCTGTCTGCAACTCTGCTGCCTCCAGGAAGACGGTAGGCCTCTCCTCACTCCAGTCTCCGCAAAGCGATTTCGAGCTGCACTCAGGCCGTCGCCGTCCCAAAAATGTTGCGCTGGGTGCCGCAAGGACTCCGGGTCCGGTCCACCCCTTCAAACACCGTGCAAATCAGGATAAATATATCGGATTTCAGTGGGAAGCCGCCTCGACACGGAAGCCTCTCTAAGCTGCGGCTGCCATCGTTGGCTGCTAGCCACGCCCCCTCGGACGTCCCATTTTTGAGGAGGAGCAAACCTTTGCGGCTCCTGGTCCTAATTCCTGTGGCCCTGTGTGGTCCTCCTGGTCCTTTGGAGCCAGGATTATTTTTGTAATAATTTGTTTCACTGCTTTAATATTTGCATTAGGAATAATGTTTATTTTTGTGAGAGAGACATTCTTCTGAGCAAGTGAAAATGTTACTTTGCCCTTTCCTTGACTATATTAAATTGATACTCTAGTCCTTATAAAAAGAACACTGGAAAAGTCTATTGAAAATGTTTTGTACATAGAATTGGACTAGATGATGCTAGGATTTGCTTTTTGCCCCTCCCTAGTGGGAACACGCGCGAGATATGTCCATTAGCCACCACCTGAGCTACCGGGTCAGTGTATAACAGTCTAACCCACGCAATAAAGCGGGGTCCAAATCCCAAGCGCGACAATGCCTCAAATAAGTATGCCGATTCCACAAGATCAAATGCCATCTTAGCATCAAGGGCTAATATCACTGCTTGTGTGGTGATCGAGTCCGCCCTAGCCAGCACTCCGTGCAGTCTGCGCAGATTTAACGCTGTATTTCTGTGTGGCATAAATCCGGACTGGTCCGGGTGTATAAGTGACGGTAAATGGGGCAAGATTCTTGTTGCTAGGAGTTTGGCAAGAATTTTGGCCTCTGCATTAAGCAGCGATATGGGGCGATAAGAGGAGCATTCCTCAGGTGGTTTGCCTGGCTTGGAGATGGTCCTCGAAAGTATCGAGTGAGTTGGAAGCGGACATCACCGCTGATGAAATCCAATTGGCAATTCGTGCCTTAAATCTGGGTAAAGCAATGGGACCTAATGGAATACCTATTGAATGGTATCAAGCAGTGCCTGAGACCCTCAGTAAACATCTGCTGGGGATGTTTAAGGAATGTCTAGAGAAGGGTTCACTTCTAGCGGACCAGAGAGCGGCGTAGTAAAATGCTGAGGGTCCTCATAGAGGCACACGACCATTGCCCCATCCACCCACCTTGTATTGACTCATGTGGAAGCCTAGTCTTTGTCTTCGACCGTACATATGTATTCCTAACTGTAACAGTACAACCACTCCCCCATCCCCCCTCCCTGCTACCCTGCCTAACGGACTTTCAACTGCCCGCCCCCCCAACTGAGCAGAGTGCTTGACCCATCCCATAACCAGAGTACTTGCGTGTAGGGGGGAGAGCGTCTCCCCGAGCAGGCGGCATCCCTGCGTGCTTCTGGGGTGGCCATGCCAGTGTCCATGTGCAGCTGCTAAACAGTGTGTTAACGGACAGCGATTGCCTCTATCGTAGAACCCAGAGCAGGGGGTCATTCCTCTCTGCCTGCCCCTGCAAATCAACGGGAGGGAGAGCCCTCCGCTCCTTCTCGACCAGACGTCTGTGAGCCAGTCCTGCTGTCCCCTCTGCAGTCGTGATTAGATCTATGTGGTCTTCGCTGCCGGTCCACGGTGTGCCATCCCTCGAGCCAGTCCCGGGCAGCGTCCGGGGAGTCGAAAAACCACACCTTTTTGTCCGCTACCACTCGCAGCCGGGCTGGAAAAAGCATAGAGTATGACAGTTCCTTCTCCCTTAATGTTTTTTTTTACCTCCAGAATCGTCCTCCTCTTCCTGGAGACCTCCGCTGTGTAGTCTGGGAAGAAGGCTATTCTCGAGTTCTGGATTTGGATGGCCGGCGCCACTCTTGCGGCCTGTAGGATGGCGTTGCGGTCCCTGAAGTTGAACAGCCTTGCCAGTATTGGCCTAGGCGGAACTCCTGTCTTAGGTTTGCCCCCCGGCACTCTGTGGGCCCGCTCCACCGAAAAGAAGTTCGAGAGTCCCTTAGGCTGGAGTCTGGTTTTGATTATGTCTTCCACATAGAGGTCCATTGCACCCGTATCTTCAGATTCTGGCACACCTAAAATTCGGACGTTGTTGCGCCGGGAGCGTCCTTCCTGATCGTCCAGTTTTTCTCTGAGCAGTTTGTTGTCAGTTTGTAGTCGTTCCATCGCCGTTTGTAGTTCGGACACATCTTCGACCAAGGATTTGGTGACAACCTCAACCTGTTTGACCCTCTCATTCATTTTTTGGAGGTCCGCCCGTATCAAGGTGACCTCGGTGGCTGTAGCTCCCACCGTAGCTTGCACCTGGGCCAGTGCAGCCAAGACATCCTCCAGTGTGGCTTTTTTCGTCCCCTCGGTCTCCGTCGCTTTCCCCGCATTCTTGCGCTGTTCTTAGGGAGGAGTTTGCCTCTCATAGGCAAATTTGTCTAGCTTGGCCTGAGTAGTGCTATGTTTGGGGCCTCTGTTGGACATGGTTCTGTTCTTACGAGCGTTGCAATACGCCGCTGAGGGTCGGTGTTCGGGCCAAGAAGGGCCGTCTACTTGTTCACTTATATCCGTCCGTGAGGCGGCAACGCAATTGACTTCTCAATGCAGAAGAGTAGTGTCTCCTCGTAGGCCTTTGTCTGCTGGGTTCCTCCCCAATAGAAACATGAGGTCGGGCAGGGCGCAATCTGTACGATAGATACGTGAAGTGGTACCCCACCTACTAGTGCCGCAGCTTATGTGGCCCGCTGATTCTATTTGCCTGCAGAGCATCCGTGACCATGTCAGGTGGGGGACCGTGTGTTGTGGCCGGTGCTGGGTCGTGTCCCCGCGTTCTGCCGTGCTATAGTGCCCCCTCAGTAGGCGTTCTGGTAATATCCCGCCTGCCGTCTTTAAAGTCTTTCCAAGAGAGGGGGGGGTGTTTCAACTCACCGCCCTTGTTGTAGCGGACCGCCGCACCTCCGCTCGCCGACACTTTCAAGAGCAATGCTGCAAAGACAGCGGATCTCTGTGTTCTCCCCCGGAAGGCTGTTCCGATCCCCGCCCCGCGAGGGTGGCTGCTGCAGGAGCCCGGGGCGCGACGCGCGTCCATCGCGCAAAATGGCGGATCTGGTTTCTCGATCTTCGGCGTTGTCTGCAGCGCCTCTGGACGTGACCTCACGGTTATGTCTGCTGCCGCTGGACGCTGCAGGGCCCTGCTCGTGTCACTGGGCCGCCGGAGGATGCTCCAAGGATTTTCCGGCAGCGCGTCCCAGAAGCCAGCACTTCCGGCCAATCACCGCCGCCGAGAATCTATTTCCGGCCGGCCTCACTCTGTCTGCAACTCCGCTGCCTCCAGGAAGACGGTAGGCCTCTCCTCACTCCGGTCTCCGCAAAGCGATTTCGAGCTGCACTCAGGCCGTCGCCGTCCCAAAAATGTTGCGCTGGGTGCCGCAAGGACTCCGGGTCCGGTCCACCCCTTCAAACACCGTGCAAATCAGGATAAATATATCGGATTTCAGTGGGAAGCCGCCTCGACACGGAAGCCTCTCTAAGCTGCGGCCGCCATCGTTGGCTGCTAGCCACGCCCCCTCGGACGTCCCATTTTTGAGGAGGAGCAAACCTTTGCGGCTCCTGGTCCTAATTCCTGTGGCCCTGTGTGGTCCTCCTGGTCCTTTGGAGCCAGGATTATTTTTGTAATAATTTGTTTCACTGCTTTAATATTTGCATTAGGAATAATGTTTATTTTTGTGAGAGAGACATTCTTCTGAGCAAGTGAAAATGTTACTTTGCCCTTTCCTTGACTATATTAAATTGATACTCTAGTCCTTATAAAAGGAACACTGGAAAAGTCTATTGAAAATGTTTTGTACATAGAATTGGACTAGATGATGCTAGGATTTGCTTTTTGCTCAGGGCTGGAAAAATATTGATAATTCTGTTTGTGATAATATTAATTACTCTCTCCTGCTATCTGTCTGTTAATTATGACCCAATGCATGGTTCCCTTGGTACTCCTGCTTATACCTTATATGTACCTGCTTAATGAAATGTTTAGAATGAAAAATGCCCACCTAGAAATGGATTAGTACAATGATGAATTTATGAATATAAATGTGCAAAATATGTTCTATTTTCCTACTAGATCATAGGAATGTATTTAGCTCATGCTAAATGGACCATCTGTTAAAGATTGCCAGAATCGCTGTTAGCATGAGCTGAAAGCCATTTTGTACTTGGCAGCCATCTTAGTTAGCCATGTGCTTCCCAAGTGCTTTCTCCCTCTTCTAGAGCCTTGCACATGCTCAGAAAGGCCTAGCTGTCAGTATGCACCTGCTCCTACTATAGAACTGTCAGGCTATTCTTGCTGATGTAAGGAGAAATGTCTCACTTCCCACTTTGTTGAGCAAGCAAATTTTGTATAGCCATATTAGTCATTTTGCATGCTGGTATGTGCCAGGACCTCCCCTTGGTTTTATGCTTACTAATGTAACCTATGCATATAAGGTCCCTGTTCTCTGTACTCCTTAGAATTTCTCCTACAGTGGCCTGAGTGTACAGTGTGACGCAGTCTCCCTCATCTAGGGTTAATAAATGAATTATTTTTATATTACAACTTATGTGCCACTTTCTTCTTTGTTGGTTAAAAGGACCAGGTATATCAGTGAACCCCTTAGGAGGTTTATATTTCTTTAACGCATGTGCAGTTGTATGTGCTTTGCAATGACTAAATCCATACTATCTTTCATATCACTAAACTTGAGGGTGCACTATGTCCCGGCACGTTGTTGGAGACACACCAGTGGTATAAAGGTGAGCTGAAAAGATTGTCTCCAGTGTCAACACTTCCTCTCCATCTCATCCTTTCTCTCTCTCACACTTTCTCTCTTTCTCTGTCTCTTCCTCTCTCTCTCATTCTTTCTTTCTCTCTTCCTCTCACTCACTCTTTCTCTCTCTCCCTCTCTCACATTCTTTTTCACTCTCTCTTCCTCTCTCTCACACTCTTTCTCTCTTTATCTCTCTCTCTTCCTCTCTCGCTCACTCTTTCTCTCTCTCTTCCTCTCTCACAATCTTTCTCTCTTTCTTCCTCTCTCTCTCACTGATTCTCTCTTTTTCTCTTCCTTGCAACTCACTCTTTCTCTCCTTTTCAGTCTTCCTCTCTCACGCTGTTTCTCTCTTCCTTGTATCTCACTCTTTCTCTCTTCCTCTCTCTCACTCTTTTTCTCTCTGTCTTCCTCTCTCTCACACTGTTTCTCTCTTTCTCTCTTCCTTGTATCTTTCTCTTTCTCTCTCTCTTACTCTATCTATCTTGTTCCCTATCTTCCTTGCTCTCTCACTCTTTCATTCTCTGTCTTCCTCTCTCTCACTCTTTCTCTCTTCCTCTCTCTCTTCCTCTCTCTCACTCTATCTCCTTTTCTGGACGCATGAAGCACCATCTTATCTTTCTTTTTGTCTTACAGATTGTGCTTCACAAATTGACCAGCGATGACATGCCACGGCTGTACATAGTTCTATTTGTTGTTGTTTTGTTTTAATGAAATGTTTTATATGTAAATCTATACATGACTAAGATTCTTATTCGTCCAACCTCACAAGCACCTTCTTATTAATGGTTCACAGAGGGAAACTTCCGGGCCCAAGAGGTTTGTTGGGGGCATGCTGGTAATGTGGGAAGAGAGTGATTTACCTGCCAATTGGAGAGACGCAGTGTGAAAGGGGTATCTGTCACAGAAAGAGCTCCGGTATGTTTTTGAAAATGCCTTAGACAGATGCCAGCTGAAGGACTGAATCACAAAATGGCTTTTCAATGCTCATAAGTGTGACTTATGAAAAGCTCGCACCTAGGCTTGCAGAGGGACAACTGTAGCCTGTGCGCTCAACTCACAGAGGTTGAACTACAAGCCGTCCCCTCCCAAAGGAACAGCAGTGTAGTAGCTCGAGAGGTAGAGGTGCACCAGCGTACCAGCTCGCAAAGGTAGAGATCTGCGAGCCAATGGACTGGCTTCTAAAGGCATAGCTGAGAAGTGGTGATTTTAGGCATATGGAGCTTGAAAGAGTTATCTTCCTACTGGTGTCCTGGAGTGGAAGTAGTGCTGCCTGGCGCTCATCTGTTTCTCCTTTATTGTTAATAAATCTTAAACCTTCACTACATTCAAATCATCATTACTCAGAGCTCCAGTATATTAAATTGCCCCCGGAACCTTTCTTTTATATTTTCACTCAATGCGAGGCACAAGCAGCCAATCAGAAGCCATCTTGTGCTCGGCAGTTAGGCACCGACCAGATATATATATTTTTTTTCCTTTAATATCTCAAAACACTACTGAACGGATTTACACCATTTCTACAAAAGCGCCCTTTCTGGACCAAGACCTTTCTCCCTTCCAAATTAGGCATAATTCTGTTCAGCAGTTTCACCTGTAGCCTTGTCTAAAGTTTCGTATTTGAAATGCATTAAGAAAACACGTTTTGGGACCACCCCTTTTTTCTCAACCCCCTTCACCAATCACCCCTAAACTTTCAAGATTGAAGCTGATCAAAAAAGGAAAACTTTTTGGAAAATTTCGTAAACATTCGTCAAACGATGCTAAAGTTATAAACACATGGACGGCTCCAGGAAAGGGGCTGCGCAACTCCCTTCCCAACATGAATAAAGCTCCGGCACTGCAGGGACTCCAGCGAGCCCCGGGACTGTGGGGACCCCAGCGGCCCTGGCTGCCCCAGCAAGACCCCACTATTTTTTTGAAAAAAATTCCCCTAGACCTAGCCCACCCCAGGGTATCAATAAAATAAACGCAGGAACCTGCGAAAAGTTATAAGCACATGGAGGGCTCCAGAAGAGGGGCCGCGCAACACCCTTCCCAACATGAGTAAAGCCCCGGGACTGTGGGGACCCAAGCGGGCCCCCGCAGCCCCAGCGAGCCCCCGCTATTTTTTTTTAACAAATTCCCCCGAGACCTAGCCCACCCTAGGGTCTCATTAAAATAAAACGCAGGAACCCGTGAGCCCAGCTGATTTTTTTTATTTTTATAAAAATGCTTTTTTTGGCCCTATGGGGTCAGGATGTTTCTACCCTACCACCTTGTTTTATACCTTTGTTTCCCTGTTTTATGGTGACTTGCTACTACCAAGACACAAGATGGCTGCCAACACTTTCTGGTTTGGAGTGTTACCAGCCAATCACAGTGAGGCTCGAGCACAGGACTTAGATATCAAAACTTTTATTTTTCTATTTTCTCAGCAACTACTGAACGGGTTTACGCCATTTTTAAAAAAAAACGTCACTTTATGATCCAAGCACTTCCTTCTTGCCAAATTTGGGGTAATTCCGTTCAGTAGTTTCGGCTGCAGCGTTGCACAAAGTTTCCTATGGGAAATTTATTTTTTCACTCTTATTTTTGGAATTTCTCAAAAACTACAGAACGGATTTACAGCCGTCCTGGATAGTTTAGTCCCGCTGAAAAAGCACTATAACAGGGGTAGACCATCAGCCCCGTGGTTTAATGACAACCGTAAGCACCTTAAGAGCGAGTGTAAGCACGCAGAGAGGGTGTGGAGGCACCACTATGAGGCCGGAGATAGAGCTTCTTGGAGAACGAAGCTGTCTATTTATAAGAAAGCGATTAAATCTGTGAAGGCAGATTTTTATGCGCACCAGATACTGAATGCCCCTAATAGTACAAGGAGCATTTTCAATATCCTCAATAACCTGACTAACCCTGACTGTGTTAAAAACATAATCCCTCCCTCTCAGGCACTTTGTGATGATTTGGCGGGGTTTTTTCAGGAGAAAGTCAATAAAACTTTTGAGGAATTAGAGAGTACCATAGGGTGTAAGGAAGAAGGAAGGGTGCCTAATTTAGAAGTGGGTGACCAGGTAGCAGTCAACCCAACGAACATTGTAACCAGTGCCGAGAGAGGCAAAGACTTTCAGTTAGATGTTTTTCCATCGCTCGATATGAAAGAGTTCCGTAGCCTTGCAATGGCTATATCCTCGGGCTCCTTACTGGATCCATTACCTTGCAAAATAGGGAAAGCATTCGAGGACGAGTTGTTCCCCTCTCTTCTTCAGATCTGTAACCAGTCCTTTAGTGAAGGACAGGTCCCTATACAATGGAAACAAGCTCTGGTAACGCCATTGCTGAAAAAGCCCTCCCGGGACACTGAATGTGCCATGAACTATGGGCCTATCTCTCAGTTGCCATTTCCCGCTAATATTATGGAGCGAGCTGTGAGTCGCACCCTCTCCAACTACTTGGAACATCATAAGCTGTTGGAGGATGTCCAATTCGGCTTTCGGTCTGCTCATGGCACAGAAACGGCCCTGGTGACGGTAATGGATGATCTTCGGATGCGTGCAGACAAAGGGCAGACAGCGGTATTTGTACTGCTTGACCTGTCTGCCGCATTCGATACGGTAAATAATTTCACCTTGCTAGATAGACTGCATGAACTGGGAGTCACGGGTTGTGCTTTGAAATGGCTTGGGTCATTTTTGATGGGTAGACAGCAAGCGGTATCTCTTCCTCCGTTTCAGTCGGCATTCTCCAATGTCTCGCATGGAGTACCTCAAGGCTCGGCTATCAGCCCTATTCTCTTTAACGCTTACATGAAACCCTTGATCACGGTAATTAAACAATATAACATCAACATAGTTAACTATGCTGATGATACTCAGCTGATTCTCTCCCTGGAAGGAGAGAATTCAACTTCGGTCGAGGAGTTTCATAGTTGCCTGCGTGATACGGCTGTGTGGCTGAGGGAAAATTTGCTGCAATTTAACGCCTCGAAAACGGAGGTGTTGTACTGCTCGACGCAAAAGATCCCTCCAACGTTGCCCTCCAATTTCTGGCCATCGGAGACCCCCAATGCTGTCCGGCCTGTACAGACCATGCGCAATTTGGGGGTGATGGTTGATGACAAGTTAACCATGGAGGGGCAAGTGACTAAAACCGTGGGTTGCTGTCTGTCCATCATCAGATCCTTGCGCAAAATTCTCCATCTGCTCCCCCCCCCGACGCAGGTAAACTAATTACTCAGAGGACGATCCTCAGTAGGCTCGATTATTGCAATTCCCTCCTGCTCGAGTCTCCTAGAACTCTTGTGGATAGGTTGAAAAGAGTCCGGTCTTCGGCTGCCGAACTTGCGCTTGGTTGGCCTAGGAGATCTTCATCTTCGTGGGCTCTTGCTGAGCTTCACTGGCTGCCAGTGAAGCAGCGTATTCAGTTTAAGTCACTCTGTATATTGTTTAAATCCTTGCATGGAGCTGGCCCGGTTCCCCTGCAGAACAAGTTTGACTGGTATGTTCCTACCAGACTGTTGCGTTCGGCTGAAGCAAAGCTGGTGAGGGTACCAAGATTTAGGAAGGTCAGAGCTGGTGGTAGGTCCTTCGAAGTTGCAGCAGCCAAGTTGTGGGATACCCTTCCGCTGGAACTCAGGCAAATTAGTGAACTCCTCCAGTTCAGGAGGAGGTTGAAAACATGGCTATTTCCCACACTATAGCCTAGTCTCAGCAGTTGTGTCCTGTGGTATTGTCATTTCTGATCCCTCGGTATCACCGTCCCACCCTATCTCTAGCACCAGGATGCCTGTCAGTTGATTGCGCGCTCTATAAATTCAATAAATAAATAAATAAATGAATTTGAAAAAAGGTTGCTTTCTGAACCAAGCTCTACCTTTCTGTCAAATTTGGGGTAATTCCATCCAGCAGTTCGGGCTGTAGCTCGTCGCAAAATTTCCTATGGAAAAACATGTTTTAGGACCCTACTTTTTTCTCAACCCCCACTTCAAAAATCACTCCCAAACTTTCAGGATAGGAGCTGAGCTGGATAGACTTTTTTTCAGTGAATTTGGCAAAGATTTGTCAAAAGATGTCAAAGTAATTAGGACCCTTGTGTCTAGTCAGGGTAAGGGGGTACACTACTAAAATAACCCCTGCTCACCCCTTGGCAGCTTGGCACAAGAAGACAGGCTCATCTCAGAGGCAGTGTGTAAAGCATTTGTGAACACATACAGTAACCAAGTGACAACACTACAGATGGACACCACACAAGTTGTATATTAAAAATAAGTATCTTTTATATAGATTTAACACAAAACCACAAACAACAAAAGTCCACAATACTGTACTTAAAATGGTAAAATTAGCTTAGTTCTCTCTAGATCTTGAAATGCAACACTTTGAGTCAATGTACTTTAAGATGCGCAATGCAATACAACGAAAGTGTTGCAGGGAAGGTGAGGCGTCGGTTTCTTACACACAAGAACGGTGATGTGTTGGTTCCCTACTGCTGCGTAGGGAACGGTGATGCGTCGGTTCTTCTCTGTGAGGGGAGGTGATGCGTCGGTTACTTACTGCGCCTCCGTGGCGATGCGGCTAGCAACGCCGTGCTGCAATGAAGTTTTGGTGCAAAGCAATAAAGAGATTGTCTTCTTCTTGGTGCGATAAGATGCGGACCCTGGCAGGCCCTGCAACACGCTTCTCAGTGATGTGGCAGCGTCTGCTACGACCTCGATCCTCTTCTCCGACGATACGATGCGCGTTTACAATGACGCGAGCTGTGACTGGCCCTGTGACACGCTTCCTGGTGATGCGATAGCGTCTGCTGAGACATCGATCCTCTTCTCCGGTGATGTGCAGTGCTTTAACAATGATGTGAGCCGTGACAGGCCCTACGACATGCTTCCCGGGGATGCAGCGGCATCTGCTGCAACGTCGATCCTCTTCTTCGGCAATGCGGGCGCTTCGGGGCACTGCGATGACTCAGTGGTTCTTGGGGGCCGCAACAGGCCCTACAACACGCTTCACTTTGATGCATCACCATCTGTTGCGACATCAATCCTCTTCTCCGGCGATGCAAGGCGCTCTTGTGTTGTGAAGCGGCAGTGACATTTCGGCATCACGCTTCTTGCTTGTGAGTCACACTTCCAGCTCCTTGCGATGCGCAGTTCCTCAAAAAGTCCACAACTGCAAGCACTTCCACAGAACTCTTGGGGATCTGCTGGGCGAAGTCTGTTGTCCCTGAGACTTCAGCAGGAGGCAAGCTCTTTTCTCAAGCCCTTGGAGAGCCTTACAAGTTGATGGAAGTACATAATGTTCCTCTCTCCTTTCTTTGGCAGTCAGGCAACCACCACTGCAGGTCAATCCGCCAAGCAGCACTTCAGCCTTTGCCTAGTCCAAACCAGTTCTGGTCAGTCCTGGAGCACTCTGTTTACATGACTCCTTCTTTCCTTTCACAGTGCAGGGCAGAAACATCAGACACACCACAGGAGGTGGAGCCAGCATTGTGGAGGGAAGGCACAGTCCTATTCAGGTCCCAGGTGCAACTCCTCCCTCCTATCTAGATGAAGATCTCTCTATTCAGCACTGGGCTGACTCACCCTGTCTCCTGGAATTCCCCAGGCCCTGTCACTCAAACTCCAGACAAGGATTACACAACCTAGCAGAGGCAGGCTTGGATAGTTAGACAAGAAAATACCTACTTTCTAAAAGTGGTATCTTCAAACACAGAATATAAAAACCACCCTCACTAAAAGATGCATTTTAACATCCTGAGTTCAAGCATACTAAACTTTATTTTCCTATCTGGTTCCCAGGGGCAGTTATGCTTGTAGGATAATATAAGCAAACTCCACATTCTATCCAATGGGAATAGGTAGCCTTGCAATAGGGAAAAATGTCATTAGCAGTATTTCACTACCAGGACATGCCACACACACCAGGGCATGTCCTACCATTCACATACACTGCACCCTGCCCACAGGGGTGCCTTGGGCCTACCTTGGGGTGACTAACATGTAAGAAAAGGGAAGGTTAGGGCCCGGCAATTGGGTGCAGTTGCCAAGTCAACATGGCAGTATTAGACTGCACAGAGGCTCTGCAATGGCAGGCCGGAGTTACCTTTTCAGGCTGCTTATGTGAGGGGCACAACTAGTGCTGCAGGACCACTATCAGCATTTGATTTACAGGCCCTGGGCACACACAGATATACACCATAAGAAACACAGGGGGTCTATTAGCTAACTATTAGAGCTATGCTATCACTACGGAGTCACCTAGATCTCAACGTGTGTGCCAAAGAATAAGGACAAAGTAAGAAAACAAGTGGATACAAAGGTGAGCAAGAGATCGATACATTATAGACTATTCATCAGTGGCTAACCAGTCCAAAAGAGTGATGTAGGGTTTCCATCAAAAAAGACTTTTGTGATCAGTCATATCATCTGGCCAAACCCTGGAGTGTGAACGGCTAGTCCCCTGATCAATGGGACTGAACCACACAGTGTTGATATCTTAGGATTTGGTCCACCCGTACTGATGAAACATCCGCAATGACTGATCTATTGATGGTTTTGAAAAAGGTGCAACAAAACAGAAAATGTGACTTAAAATAGGATGGAATGTCCTCCTTTACGCAACTTTATTCTATGGACAAGACATGCCTCCTAATTAAAAACAGAACAGTGCAAGATGACAGTAACAAATATCTGTCTGTAAAGGGGCCAGCATGTTTCTGCCTATTGGGCACACACACACACACACTGTACTGAACTAGGGACTGACTAGTGTATCAAATAGGCCAATTATGGAAACCCTAATCCATAACAACAATTTACAGGGAGAGCATATGCACTTTAGCACTGATCAGAAGTGGTAAAGTGCCTGAGTCATAAAACCCAACAAAACCAGGTCAGAAGCAGAAGGTCACAAAGCCAAAAATCTGGACATAAACCCACTGTAAACCCAGGTCTAACACAGGTGTACTTAGAAAAGTTATAAATCCCCTTTTCCTTTTTATGAGCATCATAGGAAAATATGATTCTTATTAACAAAAGAAAAACACTTATCAGCTTTGAATTACTGTAAAATAAAACATAGGGTCTGATATAAAGCTTGGCTGATGGGTTGCTCCATCACAAACGTGGGGGGCAGTTCGTCCCCCAAGTGCCATGGAATACAATTCACTTGTAATAAAGCACTCTTAATAAAGTTGATGGGGCATTCTCTAAATCAGGCCAATAGTCTAAGCATATAAGAATGACTATAAAATAGAAAAAAGGCTAAAAATTGAAAAAAAATCACTTGAAAGGTAAAGTGTTGATTCACAATGCCGGAAGCCCTCTTCTTTTTAGGCGGATGTATGTACACATATGATCAGGCAAAATGCTGTCACCCAGAGTCCAAGAACACCAATGGCTGAATTGGGCTGACCCATTGCCCATTCTGTATGTTTTGTTTGTCGAAAGTAAAACTTTAATTGCAGTTGAACTGACTAATGGGTGATGACGTGTTACCAGCACCATTCTAGATACCTCTATATGTATGTATACTTTATGCCTTGTTGATAACCTGATTGCACGACACTTATGATGCGTCCAAGCCACACCTAACAAAGAACGTTCCCCTAGCTGTGATTGCAGTAATTAGCTTTTAAATCACATGAGAATTGAAGTCTATAGCAACACGGGTCGGAAAACTAAGAAATTATTTTCGTGTCGCAGCTTAATTTTTTAAGGCTTCCTCGCCTGCAGCACACGTCATGTGACCGGGAAACCTTAGATGACTGACGGGAACTTAAAGGACCTCAAACACATTCGATTCTTACTTGAGGTGAAATAAAAAGATAGTATAAACCCACTACCGTATCAGTATCAGTAAATCAGCTGTATAAAAAATATAGAACGAGATGTGTTAGTGCGCATACTGAAAGATGCTAATGATTCGGCTTCAAAGAGAGATAAAAGCCATTTACAAACTGGAGAGCTTGCTTAAAATTAAAATATGCTCATTGTTAATCCCTCGTTCTATTAATCATAAATCGCATTTCTGGGGACGAACGTAAACCTTCTAATAGTGTACGGCCTGTTTTTCAGAGACTGTAAAATATTGTTAGTGTGCATAATTCACGGACTGTTAGAGGTGGGTAATGCGCTCAGGGAAAATCAGCATTCCAGGGGGAGTGGATCTAACATACATCAAGCCCATTGTTCAAAGCAGCAGGTTAGCAGTCTGTGGCTGACACTGGGATGTGAGTTTTGTTTGGCATTAGCTAGGAGGCACTATTCAAATAACAAAGCCATACCTGGAATTTTAATACAAAACACCTGCCTTTGATTTCAAATGTTTTGATAACGATAAAGCATAAGAATGCAAACAAGCTCTGATAAGCATCTCCGTCCCAGAGCTCTTTAATGAAATTGGCTATGTTGATAACATCCTCTTTCATCTTGATTGACGAAACTCTCCAACAGACTCGGCTTGAATTTTTATTTGAAGAGTTTTCTTTGAATTTAAATGTAAGTCCCAAGCCACATGCACAATGTCAGAGGCTTAGTCACCAGCAACTGCGAGATGGGCGGACGGAGGAAATGCATATACTCGTGAGGTAGGCTATTTTTAGAATTAAACCTAAATGATCAATAACATAGTAAATATAGATGCTGCAATACCATGGTGTGAGCAATCCTCTGCTTTGAGATGAAACATTAAATTACGTGATTTTGTAAATATGTTGGTCCTCACTTTCACGCCGCGGGTGCGTCACTTTTTGTGACGCACCAGCAGCGTAAAAAATGTGCCTTGTTGCACCATATTTACAAAGTGAGGCATCTAGGTAGAAGCATCACTTTGTAAACCCCTGCGCCACATTATACTTGTGCCAGGTATGATGTATGCAGGGGGGCATTCTGACGCAAGAAAAGGTCATAGAAGTGAGGAAGTGAAATCTATAGGATTTCACGGCACCACTTCTAGGATGAAAATGCGTCAATTTCTTACGCTTGCCTCACAGCAGGCGTAAGACTGACGCAGGCCCTTTCACATGGGGCTTGCGTCACATCAGTTTTGTGGCACACCCCAGAATTGCGTCACTTTTGCGCCATACAGATACATCAAAAATACTGACGTATCTGTAACTCCTTGTGCCATGATGCGTCATACTGTAAATATGACGCATCATTGGTGTCGCAAGGAGGGCGCAATGAAAAGTGACGCATCGCTGTTTTCACGCAGCGATGTGTCACTTTTCATAAATGAGGCCCAGTTGTCCCTTCTCAAGTTGGACTAGTATTATGATAAGGATATGTACAGAAAACGTACAATATAAAATATATGCAAAACTATTTTGAGGATATATTTGCAGCCAAAATCTGTATTTCATCATCTGAAAAATTTCTATTTATGAGAGAATCAAGAGGAAAGGAAAGGGCATCATATACACAATGTCTTTTTCCTCAAACACATTAGTGACATCTGACAAGAACACTCTACACTACAGACTGCCCTGGAAATGGCATAACAAGACATGAGATAATTGGAAGCAACTATGCAGTAAGTGACATAGTTGGTAACCATGTCATCCAGAACCAAGCGGTACAAACAGCACTCCACTAGTCTGATTTCTGACAATGCATAGGAAGTGGCATTGTAGGTAGTAATTATGTAGTACATGATAAAGTCAGTGACCACCACCAGGACTTACAGAGTCAAACTGCACTCAATCATTCTAGAACGTTCCATTTTGCAGTACACAGGAAGGCGCATAGGAGGAAGTGATTATGCAACACGTGATGTCATCCAATCTTAGCATCCCAGTTTCATTAGGTCAACTTTCATCCCATCATTACCTTGGGCCCTATCATGGAATGCACCAGCCTCTCGTTCGCCTCCGACAAGGAATTACTCTTGCTCTTACAGCTAAGCACTTACATACCCTTAATTTAACACCAACAGCCATGCTCACCACTCTAGTAAGATACCCACTTTAAAATATCCTTTGCTCACTCCTATTCTCCCCATCTGATTACCCACTGATTTGAACTCTCTTTTTGACTAACAGGAATTTTGCTCCCATTGTTTCAAATGTCATCCTCCCTATATCCTAGAAAGAGTAGAAAACCTAGGGCAACTCACAGTTATTCATATTTAACATGGTAAAACTCCAAAAAAACAATATGAAGGCAACAGCAAAAATGTGAGAGATGTATTCAAATCATTCATACAATCTAAACATTACAAAATGTGTTACATACTAAGAAACATCCACACTCCAACCATATCAGCATTCACTCTCAATTTAACCACATAATAAAAGCAAGGTACACAAACAGGAACTAGAACACATTTGAAAAGGAAAGCACTAAAGTTTGTGCTTAATTCTTGTAATACAATAATGTTCCATTGAGACTAATGATATATAACAAATGGAATTATTTGATCAAGGAAGCAGTCGGTGGCTTAACAATAAAGTTTCTTTCATCCTCCCTATTTCCTGCCATGCAGGCTACCATATCCTCCTGCAATCCTGCATTGTGTTATCGTATATACCCTCATCTACCACCAGATGCCTCCCATACTCCTCCCATTTATACCAACAATGTCACATCTTACATAGAACATACTCTATTGATGTCTCCTGCTTCACTTGCCCTCTTGCAGACATTTACTTGTTGTCTCCTACCTTCTCCCACTCTTGCAGCCAACACCTCTCCCCACCTTCGTAAAACAATATTCAAAAACCTGTCATTTACTGAGGGCAAGGGCTGCCTTAAATCTCTGGCTATCATTCTCCAGACTCCTTCTTACCCTGTTCTTTCTACATTTACTCCTGTTTTCTCCCCAACACTTTTCATCTCCTGCCTACCTCAACCCATTCTAAATTATGATTTCCACCTCATTGTGTACCATTGCATGTGCAGACAACAGAACCACTTCCTGTTTCACATTTTCTCCCGTGCTCATTCCTCCCATGTGAGCATCGCAGCTACCTGCTGATACTTCCTATATTTATGTACACGTTCTTTCATCCCCCTTTTAAACTCATGCTGACAGCTCAAAACCAAGCAATTAACTAAGATCCAGTGGAGGCTTTCAGCCTCCTAGGCCTATCGTAAGCCGCTCCCATTCCAAACGAACCAATCACCTTCAACAAATGGTGGAAAAGGCACAAACCAAACGCTCATGATTTCTCACCCTCATTGCTTCTTTTCCAACCATTGAAACTCACTATACCTACATTCCCAGCTCTGTAATTCCTCAGAAACAAACTAACCTCACCACCCACCCTCACCTTACCCAACTGACTCAGTTAAGACTTTACTCAATCTTCTTGAGTAAGAAGAAGAGCATCCAGGCTTTAAAGCTGGCTCCTCTATGTGCTCCTCTTTTTTGCTCACATCTCTCCCATAAACTCTCCTCACATCTAGCATCTTCATCCCAAAATGCTGCATAACTAATGACAATATTTGTCTTCTACACTTTTCAATTCACCAATCCTTCTACTTGTGTTCCCATCAATGAACATTTGATGTGAAAAACACAAATCATACATCTTCGATCTGATAACAGAGTTAAAACTAGACACACTGTTCATAACTGTTGGACTTGGTCCTTTTTAGCTAAAGTTCTCTAAACGTTTTGTTTTCTCCCTAGACTGTTTTTCTGACATGGTGTTGCCAACTTAGATGCTTTGGCCACTTTGCCACTGCTTATCAGTGTCCAAGTGCAAGTGCTTCCTTTGTAAAGTGTAATGTCAATTAGTTGTCCATGATTGGTATGGTTGCCTTACTAGTAAAGTCCCTAGTAAAGTGCACACTGTGTGCCAAGGATGATAATGCAAATGCTACTAGTGGGCCTGCAGCACTAATTTTGCCACCCACACAAGTAGTCTTAAAAGAGGAACCTCTGCCAAGGCAAGCCTGCCACTGCAGTGCCTGTGCGCAGTTTGTTAAACTGCCATGTTGTCCTGACAAGTGCACCCACTTGCTAGGCCTTCCCCTGCCCTTTCTATGCACATCAGACACCGCTAGAGTAGGTCCAAGGTGTAGTGTATGGGAAATGAAAGACATTTACTAAGGTGTGTACCATGTCCTGACAGTGAACTACTCTCCATTTAGTTTTTCATGGTTGAAAGGCCATCTTGCCCTTAGGACAGAATGGGGAGGATGTGTAATATGTTTCCAGCCTATATTCCCAAAGGCTTAAGATGGAGAGGTGAAGTTTAGTGTGCCTGAACTTACAATTCAATAACACATCTTTTTGTGAAGGTGGTTTTTGCATTGTGTGTTTAGAAACCACTCTTTAATAAGTGGCTGTTTTTTTGTGCTCTAACATTTCGGTGTGTCTCTGCCTGGCTGTGGATTGACTGTCCGGATTTGAAAGTGATAGGATCTGGGAAATGTCTTGACCCAGGGGAGGAGGTGAGACAGCAACAGGCTCACCTGCATCTGGAGTGTAGGGGGAGGGGTAGCCCCTGGAGGTGAAGAGGCCTGGGCTGCTGCCATAAAACAATGGCTCCACCTCCTGCTGAATGACTGAGGATAGAGAACCCCACTCTCAAAGGAAGAAGGTGTCACTGGCAGGGAGACTCCCATAACTGATTTAGACAGAGCACAAAGACTTCCAAGGCTTTGAGCGGTATAAGTATTAGAGGCCCATGTGTTTGGGTTGTTTGTCTGAAAGAGGAGAAATGCTGCTGCTGGGCCCCAGGAGTAGACCGCCATGAGGGACTGCCTCCCTGCTGGAGGACCCTGTGTGCTAGCCTGCCTAGACACAGCTGGACTCCAAGGACTTCTAATTCCTGCCTGGTGGATTTTTTTGGCCATCTTGGCCCCAGGAACTTTGGGGAGCTTAGCGCCTCATAAGCGTTTTATCTTTGATTGCCCAGGAGAAGAGGAGAGCGTAGACCCTGCAGTGCGGGGCTGTAGACGTGCTGCTTGGGAATGCCGGCGTGGTTTGCGAGCAAGCAGGGGCGCACACCGCACTTCTGTGCTCCTTCCTGAAGCGGTAGCCCACTCTGCACTTTAGAAATCGACAAAGGGGCTGCCTCGATCGAGCGCGGTGACCCGGAAGTCAGGCAGATTCAGCCTGACTATGGGCAGGCCGCGAGATGCAAGCGGATGCCAACTGGAAGTAAGGAGAGGTGCTGCGGCTGGCCGGCGGGGCCCGTGGTACCGGGAGAGAGAGCCCCACGTATGCCGAGTTGCTGTCCTGGTGAGTGAGGGCGGCACGTGTGGCCCTGTTGCCGTTCCTGGAGGCACTGGCAGTGCCAATGCTGATCTCCATGTCGGGAGTGGCACCAAAGGAGATGAGAAGAGCCCAGGTGAGCCTCGTAGGTTTACCAGACGACGAGGAGCGGAGTCCACGAAGGAGCCCCGGTGAGTGTGGCTCTTTGATGCATAGTGGGGCTCCCCGAGGCATGTCGTCGGTGCCTGGAGCCGTATTGGTGCTCCTTGGGGCATCGGGTGGTCCGTGCTGATTTCCTTTGGGAGCAAATTGGTCCCTTGAACTTGAGAGGCACAGTGGTGAACTTGGTTTAGGGGTGCTTGCCGGGGTATATTGTCAGTGCCCGCCCCCCTGTAGTTGCTCTAAGGGCCCGTAGGTGCCCGGACTGTTTTCACAGCTGCTTCACCTGACAGCGGGCAGCTGCAATGTTTAGGGGCCATTTCTTCTATTAAGGAAGGGGTGAGTTGCATCACTGCCCCAGCACATTGTGCACCGTGCTGACCCTGACATTCTGGATGAAAAGACAATTGAGTTGGCTTGGGGCCCATTTTCTGTGATGGTTAAAGGGTGCAAGGACCTAAGGTGATTTACACACTTGGTGGCAGTGTTACTAGGGGTGCACTTCTGAGTTACTGCATAATTGCCCACATGCATCAAACTCATTTTTTGCGATTCCTAATTTGCGAAATTTACCGAATCGCAAATTACGAATCGCAAAATGCTATGCATCAATTTTTTCGCAATTTTTTTGCGATTCGGTAAAAATCGCAATTTGTACCAAATCGCAAGAAAAATGCGATATCGCAAATTGCGAATTCGCATTTTGATGCATACTAATGAGGACACTCCCAGGAAGCAAGTACACTGATTACAAAACAGCTGAAGCCCAGTTCAAACTGCAGGAGTGGCTTTTGGCAGTTGGAGCTCTGCTTGCAGCTACAGGAGGAGTGTGTTTTGTGTGCTCTTGAAGGAGTAATGGCTACTGAAAGTGCTGTGGAAGACCTGCATGCCAGAAAACGAAAATTAAAGTTTAGTGACCAGGAACTTGAAATTTTAATAGAAGAGGTCACTCTGAGGCATGATCAGCTTTTTAGCAAAGATTCCTTTAAGGTCCCTGAAGGAGTGAAGAGAAGACTGTGGCTGGCCATTCAATCCAAAGTGAATGCTGTGGGGGTTGCCCACAGAGACATTACAAATCTACAAAAACGCTGGTATGATTTACGCAGCCGTGCGAAGGAGAAAATTGCGTGCAGGATAAAAAGTGCGAATAGAACAGGTGGAGGACCCCCAAAGGATAAACCAAATACCCCACTGGAGGACATGGTTGAGGAGAACCTGGTCACTGAAGCAGTGATAGGAGTGATTAACATAGACCCCTCTAAACAGGCTGGTACTTTGCAAGGTAAGTGTGTAATTGTCTTATTTTGCTCTGTAAATGTGTAACAGATACTTGCCTTTTGATTCAACCTCAAATGATATAAGTTATCACCAGCATCTAATCTCAATCACATACAAAAAGGCTATAGTAATAGCAATGATTCAGCATTGAAGCAATGCATTTTGAGAGATGTAGTCTTTAGCATCATTTTTAAAATTAAGTTTATGATGTAAATGATTTCCAAATGCTAAAAAAGTTATCCCATATGTAAGTACAGTTATTTTTTAGTAAAGTAGATGTTTATTTAGAATCACAAATGCAATTTTGCACAATTAGAAGAAAATCCACAGGCATTTCAATAAGTAAACTCTACATACATTTTCCTTTTGTAGATTTTCAAAAAGAGGGTGAAACTATTGATTTGGACCACACAGTTAATACTGACATATTGAACACACAAGTCCATAATGAAAAGATATCCTCACCAACAGTTGGAAAGAAAACAAGCATTTGCAATGCAATAGGTCTCGCATTCGGAAAGTTTGAGCTATTGGTATTGTAAATGACAAATGTTTTATTTATGTGTTGGTTTTGAAAATAGCAAAATAGCTTTGTCATTTACAATGCCAATAGTTATAACTTTCGCAAATGTGACACTGTGGTAAATAAAATTACCGGGACAATTTTTCTATACATTAAATGACAATAAGAATAGCTCAATAAATGAGAGGCAGAGTCCGTGGTATCTGAGTCATACGGGCTTTAATTAAGTGGCTCGAGACACTGGACATCGGGTTCCATCACCACGAAGGTTCAGGAAGGGATATTCAACATTTTATTAACATCACACAATATATATAGTAAAACTGAACAGTTGCATTGAATACAGTAGGCGTAACAAGTGAAAAGAAGAGAGATAAGAACATATGGGCGAAAAAGAAGGCTTGCAATAGGGCGTACACGGAGGTGTGTGCTAGATACGTCACAGAAGTGTCATAGGTGGGTAGATGCATAGAGAAAATCTGCAGGATCAGCAGAAACTGAGTATGACGTGGTATTGACGTGTAACTGGGGAGAGCTGGGGGCTTGACTTTAGCACTAGTAGAGGAGACTGGTGTCTGGGATGTCAGAACGACCTGCACCTATAGCATATCTGATATCTTGTGTTTGGAGGATGTGTTGTCTGAAGTAATAGGTCTCTCGGGCAGAGGCCATTCATCACTGAATGCTAGTGGGTGCATACGTGTCTTCGTGCAATGCGCGTGCCATGGGCCTACTATGGCAACGGGTGTAGTAAATTACTTGTGAGGAGACAGGAAGGCCGGGCCCTTTGCTCTGCAGCCGGGAATATGTTTACCTATTTCACTAGACTGGAATGTGTTTTTTTCGGAGGCTGAGCAGATAACTGTAGGCAAAATACCGTCTTAGCAGGCAGGCCAGGCCGAGCCGGGCACCGCTTGCCGTGGCAGGAAGTAAGGTAGAGGTCAGGGATGCATACCTAAACTGCGGCTTTCTGAAACAGAAGAGGTTCGGAGCCAGAATTCAGGGCCTGGCTCGGCTGAGCCAGAAAACGTGTGCTTCTCGATGTTAAAACGTATACCATGTAAATGCATTGGCAACGTAGGCTTTAAGGCTGAATTATCGTTTCATTCATGGAGGATCTGGTAGATGACATGTTAACGTTGGACGCAAATGCATATGCGCCTTCATATCGGCCATGGAGGGAAAATGCATGGATCTCATGCACATACATTGAACGTTGGGGTACACGATAGGGGACATACTTGGCCATGTAAAATTCAATTTTCCTCATTCCCTCCTTGTCCCCTACGTTCCCTTCAGGATATATCTATCTTCATGAGACCATCTATCTGTTCATATAACATCATTTGCTCGTCTTTTTTTATTCGAGCACGAGAACGTGAACGTGGACGGGGAATACAAGCCGTGGCGCACAAGCCGCAAATCGCTGGGCCACATTGTAGACAGAGACAACAACTGAATACTATGAGCAGTATTATTCCTAGGAATGACAATACTTTCCATCCCCATGCTGATATGACACTCCAGAGCCAACCGGACCAAGTCCAGATGCCTGGATTCTGGTGTAACTGGGAGCTATCTTATGAAGCCTTGTTATTGCAGAATATACTGACGGTGCGTTATTAGGAATGAAAATACAACAACTGGAGCCGATCACTCTACAAGCTCCGCCCCTATCGGCCAGGATGACATCAAGAACAAGGCGGTTCTGAAGAACTATCAACAAACAAAAAAGTGGCCTGGTCAAAAACCTGTATGTGTGCCGCAACTGAACTAGTGCCCCAAAACCATTAGTAGCACTAGAAGTGATAGCCCGGGCCTGTTAGAAAAATTCCCATCAGCCCACCCATTTGGTGGAATGTCGTCATGTGGGAGATGTCACCAATCCAATTCTCAAACAGTGCACCTAGTCATGGCGCAGAGATGGATGGATTAACATGGTGTAAATACAGACCACTGGGCTTCACTGGTGATGCTAATGGGGTGCAGTGCAAAAAATTAAAGTGATAAACGTGAAGGTAAAATTGACTCCAAGGGCCAAAATCAATTTTAATCAGTATGGCGCTCGGGTCAAGATTAAAATTCTGCCAAAATAGTTTAAAATAATAACTATATGTGGGCAGAGTAAGTGGAGGTCGACATGTTTCAGCTGTACTGACTATTGGTCTTAGCTTTCTTCAGGACCATTAAAGAAACTGCGACTGCAAATCAAAAATTGAAAGATCAGTGATGCACGCTAATGTACATTGGATAAGTCCTACCAGTTCCTCTGAGCCCAGATGAATACTGTAGGAAGTCCAGAACTATATGTATCTCCTAAAAAAGAGATATAAGCGTGAATCAGAAACCATGTAGTGCACAACAGATTTCAGGAAAACAAGCACAAGATACTAAGCACACAAACAGGGCGATGGAGACAGTCTCTCCCCGCTAAACATGTTACTATGTTTTAATCCGTGTGTAAAAATCACATAAATGAGAATGAGTATGGTAACTTACCCAGCATTATGTGGGAGTACGCCTCACCTCACCCGGAACCCACTCGGGAAAAAAGGGAGGCCCCGCTCTAGTTAAGGAGGGAAATGGACAGGAAAGTACCTTTGAAAAATAGCAGAGGGACTAACAACAATAATAGCTGCCATTTCCAAAATTGTTCTTAACAAAACCTAGTTTTAACCAAAAAAGAGACTCAACCAAGTATAAGAAAATTGACTATGAGACTATGCAGAGAGTTAATCAACCACAGTTGGAGGGCAAGGGCACTCCTTGGAGGACTGTGTCTAGCGATAAAATGACTACAAGAGGCTATCAGTAACCTTGGAGGACTGTGTCTAACAATAAAGTAACTGCAAGAGGCTATCAGTAACCAAGTACTGGGCAAATGACTGAAGACTCCAGGTGGGTAAAGCCACTCCTTAAGGGAACTCTCACTAGTATTAAATTGGCTCGCCCTATTGAGATAGCAAGGTGAAGGTCTGGTACCCTACCTGTCCGTCGGTACCTCGGCGCCGACGTCCGAGAAGGAACTGAGGTACCGACGCACAGGGCACATGTGTATTTATACCCTAGTTGATTGGGTACCTGGCTGCAGCTGTTACTGCTTGTAATTCTTCCGCTTCGTTAATCGGATACCCGCGCTAAAATGCGCATGCGCTAGGCATCCCGATAGTGCGGCGAGTGAGTAGCGTACTTTAAACGCGCATGCGCACGGCGCATAGACCGCAGAACGCTTGCGCAGGCTCTGAGCCATCTGCATCATTCAGCGCGTGTGCCAGAGTGTACTGCGCATGCGCTGATGTTCAAACACATCCGATAGCGATGTGTGCCACCGCAAGGAGAAAAGAGCAATATTAGCGTCTACCAGACAGCCGTATCACGGGCAAGAGATATAATTAAATGAAAGATGTCAGGGGATCTTATGTACTTATTTGTAATCCCTATCTGGGAAAAAGTAAATATATATGCCTAGATTGTGCCATAGTATATATATATATATACACACAGTACATAGAATGAGCCATGATGGAAGCTATACATATACTCCTAATGACAATAAGTATTAACAGTGTGTACTAAGAATAAGCAATTGCATGTGTGGAGTAGTGTATCAGGCTCAAATTGGCTAAATATGGTCTGGGATAAAGTCTTAAATGACCTCAAAGATGCTAACAGGATGGGTCAACTAAGAAAACAGATGCCGAAGACTCTGGACTAGTTGGATTTACAACGATGTCCACGGTATGTCATCATTCAAACCTTGCATGTGACTTTTCAAGAGAAAAATCAATTTCTGCTCCTTCCTGAAAAGAAATTTGGCCACGTCACTGATGTGTGACGGAATAAATGGCTTTTCTAAAATGACCCATTTCATTTCATCAGCAGTGTGTCCTTGTTCCAGAAAGTGGTTTGTTAGTTTAGTAGCCTGTTTGCGACACCTGATGGTGCTTTTGTGCTCCCCTATTCTTATTTTGATCTTGCGGGTGGTATAGCCAACATACTTGAGGGAACAGGGACACGTTATCATGTAGATAGCGTTGTCGGTGTTGCAATTAGTATGCTTTTTGAGCAGCCATGTCCTTCCAGTCCCTATATCAACTATAGTGTTTTTTTCAGTCTGGGGACAGACACTGCACGACCCACAGGGGTAGTGACCCGAGACTGGAGGAAGGTTCCATAGGGTTGTTGAGCCGTCAGTCTTGGTACTCCTGGGTCTTGTGTGGACAAGAGTGTCTCGAAGACTAGGTGCCCTTTTAAATGAAAACAATGGTAATGGAAGGTTGGCCCCAGTACTATTCAAAATCGTCCAGTGTTTGCGAACCATTTTCTGGACAGAGTTAGACATTGTACTGAACGTACTAACAAATGTCAGGCGCTCCATTGGTGGTTTAGATGGGCGTTTTTCAATCAGTGCCTCACGGTTGTTGTTAGAGGCACGTTTCCATGCTTTGTTCACAAGATGCTTGGGGTAATAGCGTTCCTCTAGATGAGTGGCTAGTGTGGTTGCATGTTTGTTGAAAAGTTCTCTGGATGAACAATTCCTCCTAACCCGGAGGAACTGGCCCACCGGAAGTTTCTCCCTAAGGGAGCGTGGGTGATGGCTGTTGAATGACAAGAGTGAATTTCTTGCCATCGGTTTGGTAAACAACTCACTACGTAGACTACCATCCTCAGGGAAGATGGATAAGTCAAGGAAGGGGAGTCTTGTGTGACTATACTCCAGCGTGAACTTGAGATGAGGGTTACATCCATTGAGCCAAGTGTGGAAAGCCTGTACTTCAGGGATAGAGCCTCGCCACACTACCAGGACGTCATCTATATACCTCTTCCATAGCACCAGGTGTTGAGAAAATGGGTTGCTATGGTTGAGGATGTGAGTCTGTTCCATCTGATGTACATAAAGATTTGCCAGACTCGGGGCAAAGACACTCCCCATGGAGGTCCCGGAGATCTGTAAAAACAGCTGTTCTTCAAACTTGAAGTAGTTTTGCTTCATTGCCAGTTCTGCAAGAGATAGAATAAAGTTAACTGGGGTTATGCTGTCCAGATCTTCCATTGATAGAAGACCTCTGACTGTATCCAACGTATCCTGTTGTGTAATACATGTGTAGAGTGATTCTACATCAAAACTGACCATGAGGTCAGTTTCCACGTTGTACTCAATAGTTGGTAATAATCTGAGGACATCAGCTGTGTCCTCCAGATACGTGGGCATTTTCTTAACTAAAGGTCTAAGAAAATGATCTACAAAAGTGGAGAGAGGTTCCAAAATGGAACCAATCCCTGAGATGATGGGACGGCCTGGTGGTGGTCTTGTGGCCTTGTGGATTTTGGGGAGACAATAGAAACCTGGAATGGTAGGTTTCTCTGTTATAAGGAATCTAGCTTCCTGTGGTGTAATCCACCCCTCCATATTCCCTTCGTCCACCAAAGTTTTAATTTCAGTAAGTAAACTTTGGGTGGGGTCTGAAGTGAGACGACGATAGAATTTATCATTGTCCAGCTGTCTAAGGCATTCCTGACGGTACTGTTCCAAGTCCATAACAACAGTGGCTCCACCTTTGTCCGCCGGTTTTATAATGATGGACGGATCTAGTGAGAGATTTTTCACCGCCTGCTGTTCAGGTTTTGAGAAATTATGGAACGTACTCCGTTCGGTAGTTTGCAGCTGCGAGATATCGTGTCTAACCGCCTGTTCAAAGGTAGTGACGAGGGAAGGGACTTGATGATTCAAAGGAGTAAAAGTGGAAGGAGGACGTAGCCCTGTGTTCTTAATAGTGTCATCACCTGATTGAGAGTCATCAGTTCTATCCTTAAAGAAAAAGTGAAGGCGCACTTTGCGGAAGAACTTCTCAAGTTCTGTTCTTAGAAGAAATGGGTCTCCGACATTAGTTGGCACAAAGCCCAGACCTCTCTCCAAGACTGACTGCTCGACTGGAGTAAGAGTACGAGAGCTGAGATTTACAACTAGACTCCTGTCGTCTCCGAGCTGTTGTTGTGAAGAACGACAAGTCTCATAGCAGACTGCTCTTCTGTCAAGTTACCTAGGGCAAAAGTAGTCTCATTCACTACTGCTTCAAGGGTTCTTGTCAATCTGCGTATTACTTTACTGTTTTGCACGGGACCTATGAACCAGAAATATCCTTTAACATAATCCTTGTACTGGTCCCATGCTGATTCAGAGTAGTCGATAACTGGGGGAAGATCTCTCTTATGTCTCACATGTATGAGTTGGGAATCTCGGTGATAATCGGATGGGGCTAGAAAAACTGGTAGCAGTAGGAATGCAATATAACATGTTCCATCCCAATCTAAGGGCAAACGTACATAAGCTGTCTGACCACAAATAAAATAGGAATGACTCGAAGCTTTGAAAGTAGACTTTCCTTTATCACTGAATTCGACCACAGTAGTACAATCACTGTGTCCTAGGTGTACTGAACCATTCTTTCTAACACATAATTCACCTTTCACTGGTAAAACTGTTATAAACGGCAAGTCTGAATTAGTCTCGGACTGAACGTTCAGAATCATGAGGTTAAGGGAACAATTACCTAAATCATACACTTCATTTTCTAGATCGGTCCCTGTCCTTTGGGGAAGACCATCCTTGTCTGGGAAACAGGCTTTATTCATAACTGTATTCAGGTCTCCCCATATCCAATTGCTCTGGGAAACTGTGGACTTACTGCCTAATGAGGACATTAATGCAAACCATGCTCCGCACGAACCATTGTGTGAAAACAGATAAGGAAAGAGGGGCAGAGCTCCCTTCATTTTCTGGTAAGGGGGGAGTCGGCCACATACCCAGCAATTCGTGACATTGCTGGTCTGGTGAGAATGGTGTAACATACGGATAAAAGTGTTGTTGCGTAGTGCAAGTCGATAGGATAGTTCGTGAGGGGGCAGATCACTGAAAGTGTGCTCTACAGTGTCATTAAAGGAAGGATGTACATGTGAACCAAGCGGAGGAAAGAATACATGTAACGTCCAGCTTATACATATGATCGTAAGACTCAGAAAAAACATAAAAATTAATGTGACGATGCATCTGCTTTGTAGATTTTTACAATATTTCATTTTCTTTATTTCCTGTCTATCTCTCTCACTATGTGGGTCTATCTTATACATGTCAGAAACCTGTCTAACCGCTTCACCCGAGGGGGAGTTAAACAATTAAACGCTGTCTGACTTACTAGACCTTAGTTTGGCTTTGTACTCCTGCTGCAGAGTTTTCTCTAACAGGGGGAGTTTAGAGTCAGTAACTGAATCTGGGCAGTCCTTGGGAAATGTCTCTGGACACAATCCATGGAATTTTTTGATGTGGCTGGAGTGGAGCCAGCCTTTTCGTCCCTCCACCTTCACTGCGGTCCTCGTGGTCATCAACACCAGTTTCGGCTTCCTCCACCTGGGCTCCAGAGGGCTCGAGCGGTCAAAGTTCTGTATATATACAAGATCCCCCGGAACGATTTCATGCGGTTTCACTTGGGTGTTGTCCGGGAAAGCAGCCGCGACCTGTGAACGACAAGAGAGTAGTGCAGACATCAAGGAAGCCAGGTAATCTGTCAGCATATTACTATCAACATCGGGGCATAGGCGTACCCCACATATTTGGGGGACGACCGAAAACAATCTCATATGGAGACAATCCGGTTCTGGAATGAGCTACCATACGCATGTAAAAGAGGGCAACCGGCAGGGCTACCATCCAATCTACACCTTTTTCTGCACAGACTTTCGCTAAACGTGTTTTCAGAGTCTGATTGTGTCGCTCAACGAGGCCAGCTGCCTCGGGGTGTCGTACGCAGTGAAATTTCCACTGGTACCCTTACAGGAGTGATACCTGTTTCATGAGTTCGGACGAGAATGGCTGTCCATTATCTGAGTACACGACACGGGGCAAACCATATCGCGGGAAGAATTCACGAACCAACTGCTTGGCAGTGGTTACGGCAGTGTAATCTGGGACTCAATAAGCTTCTGTCCATTTGGATAGGGCACATACAACTACGAGGACGTACTTAAATCCTCGACATCGATCCATCTGGATATAATCCATCTGGAGGACTTCAAAAGGGTGATCAGGAGGATGAAATCCACCTTGTTCCACGGGAATGCCTTTGCCTGGATTGAACTGACAACAGATCATGCAGGCACGCACTTTCTGTTTTGCTGCTGCACGTAAATGCTTGTTGAACCAAAGGTTCTGTATGCTGTCTAATATGGCTTTTTCTCCTAAATGTGCTGGACTATGTGCTGTATTAATGATAACTTGAACCATAGAGTCGGGGAGAAACCATGTGGCTTTCCCCTTCGTCATCCATCCCTGATCTGTCTGGACCCCTCCTTGTTCAGTCCATTTCTTGATTTCGTCTGGAGTAGCATGTGTCTGTATGTCTAGTACATCTTGTGTGGGATCCCTGACTGTCATGCAATGCGTCAGCGATGGTACTTCTGTCGTTGTCGTGTCAGCTGGATTGTCTGGAGTCTGAGCTGTAAGCTTGGCTGTTCGATCTGCCAGGTCGTTACCCTGGGAAATAGTGTCAGTAACTTTCGTATGTGCTTTGCACTTCATGATGGCTATGGCTGTAGGCAAGTGTATTGCTTCTAACAGAGCTTGAATGAGGGGACCATGCTGTATCTTGGCTCCATGAGAGGTCATAAAACCTCTCTCTTGCCAGAGGACTCTGAAGTCGTGAACGACTCCGAATGCATAACGTGAATCGGTATATATGTTTACTTTCAGGTTCTGGGCTCGTATGCAGGCTTGGGTCAGAGCGATGAGCTCTGCTGCTTGGGCAGACAGGGTGTCAATACGATGTGTTTCTATGACTTCAGTTTCAGTGGTCACTGCATATGCGGCCACTAACTCTCCTGTACTTGTTCTCATACACGAACCATCCACATAAAGTGTCAGGTCTGGGTCAGGTAATGCAATGTCTGTCAAGTCTTGTCTTGGCTTCGTCATGGTGTTAATGACTTCCACACAGTCATGTGGCATAGGGTCTGCTGTAATCGAGGGTAACAGTGTAGCAGGGTTTAATATGTTGCAACGTCTGATCTCTATGTGTGGCTGAAACAGTGTCAGTTCATATCCTGTCAATCGTGCTATGGTCAAGTGCTGAGTCTGTGTCCTGTTTAAGAGAACTTCCACAGAATGTGGAACCTGTACTGTCAGGGGATGTCCTAACACTATGGAATCGCTTTGTCTGATAGCTAAAGCTGTTGCTGCAACTGATTTGAGGCACGCAGGAAAGGCCTGGGCTACTGGATCCAATGTACTAGAAAAATAAGCACAAGGCTTGTGTGATCCTGCTTGATCCTGTGTGAGTACAGATAATGCTGTACCATCGCGTTCAGTGACAAAAAGTGTAAAAGGTTTGCTGTAACATGGTGTCGCTAAAACAGGTGCTTGACATAGGGCTTTCAAAAGCAAGAGTATGTTCCTGAGTCCAAGGGAGGACAGTCGAAGTCGCTGCCTCCTGTGTTGTCAACTGTATGAGTGGTTTGGCTAGATATGCATACTGAGGAATCCATTGTCTACAGTAAGAAGTGAGGCCAATGAAGGCCCGTACTTCCTTTTGTGTCTTGGGTTGTGGAAGATGTGCAATCAACTGGATACGGTCAGGTGTCAGATGTCTACCCCTCTTGGACAGCAAGTGTCCAAGGTAAACCACATGCTGGACACAGAATTGTAGCTTCGAAGGGGATACTTTATGCCCCTTTTCGGCCAGAAAATACAAGACTGTCAGTGATGCACGTTCGCAATCACGTTCTGTACGGGCTGTGATCAATAGATCATCAACGTACTGGAGCAGGGCAGTGTCAGTAGGCATGTGAATACTGTCTAGTTGTTGTTTCAGTGCTTGGCTGTAAATACTAGGGCTTTCTGTGAACCCTTGAGGAGCACGTGCAAATTTGAAGCTTCGGCCATTTAAACAGAATCCGAAAAGATACTGGCTTTCCGGATGGATGGGGACACTAAAGAAGGCGTTCTTGAGATCGATGACAGTGAAGAACGCTGCTTCGGAATCAATGGCAGTCAATAGGGAGGAAATATCTGGGACCACTGGGTACTGGGGAATGATGCATTTGTTTAGTTCTCGAAGGTCGATCACCAGTCTGTAGACCGGAGGTGCATTTGGGTCAGTTCGTTTAAGAATCGGAATGATAGGAGAATTACATACATTGGAGTCAGTTTCTACAACCACTCCTTGAGCAATGAGTTCGTCAATAATTTTCAGTAAGGCCGCTACAGCCTCAGGTGGTAACTTGTATTGTCGGATTCGGGGCAGTACAATTCCTTGTTTAAGAGTGACACGATATGGTGTAATGTGCATGCAACCTACATCAGTTGGACCTTGCGCCCATAAATGCTGTGGTACATTCTGTAATCTTGGATCAAAATCTCTCAATACATAATGTCCTTTAAAATCACGTAAAAACAATCTCACTCCTTCCGGAGAACAACAAATAACTGCTCCTAGTTTTTTCAATGTTTTTATACCAAGCAAGTTTTCTGGACATGATTTCGTAAGTAACAAGTCTGTAGTACGGGACAATGGACCAACTTCTAGGGAAACTGGCTTTGACACTTCATTAACAATAGGCTTTCCTGAAAATCCCAGGGAAACATTTCTTGAGCCTGAGAGGGGAGCCCCTGGAACCTCGTCATGACTGATGGTAGTTCTGCTTGCCCCCGTGTCAATCAAAAATTTTCTGTCCTTCCCTAATACCTGACTGTGTACATAGGGACCCTCTTGATCTACAGGAACCTCGATAAGGGGCAAGCCTACCTCCCTCTCTAGGCTATTTCATGAATACTGTTGATAATCTGGATAATCTGACTGTGCATACTGATACATTTGCTGTGTAACCTGTTGTGTGGCAGCTATGGGCTGGGGTACGGCTACTGTCTGTTGTGCGTTCTGAGGAGGTTGCGTGTTCTGCGGAACATGTTCCTGTCTAGGAGGACGCGGTCTTTCTTTTTTCTTACCGGTAGCTATATTGTGTTTCAGAACGGCACATTCGTTTATATAGTGACCTGGCTGTTTACAGTAATTGCATGTCCCTTTTACAGGAGCTGCAGAATGACTGGTCGGTGGCGTACCCCTCTTCTGACTATCAGCTGGGACAGACTGAGCTACTAGTACTTTCATTTTCGTGTCTTTCATGCGTCTCTTTTCGTGTTCTTGCTCCTCTCTAATTCGGTTCTGGTGGTACTGTAACATTTGTAACATTTGGGAAGGGGTGTTAGCTTGCCAGGTACTCTCAACCTTCAGTACTCGATTTTTAACTTGTGGTAAGGAATTCTCTACTAATTTAGTCACAAAAAGATGTGGATATGATTCACTACTTGTTTTCAGCCCGCTATTAATAATGAAACATTTCTCGAATCTGGAATAAAAATCACTAGTATCTTCGTCTTGTTTCTGTTTACAAGCTGAGATTGCGTCCCAGTCTTCCTTTTTAGTAGCTAGTAATCTTAGCAAAACCTGTATTAATAACTCGGGCAATGCTTTGGCTTTTTCCCCGAGACCAGTACCAGGGATTTGTGTGTTATCTTCATTTTCTAATTCTGCCCAATCAATCTTTTTCTCTCCCACCTCCCATTCTTTTTCTTTAAGTTTTTCGTAAATGCCTGCAGGCAATAGTACCTTTAACATTTTAATGATATCGGGATACGTATACTCTCCCATGCGGAGCATATCTTTTAATTCACGGTGGAACCCTCCTGGATCTTTTTCGTGATAGGGCACTAGTTTTTTCATTTCCAATAGTTCTATTTTCGTTAAGGGGATGTAAACAAATACTCGTTCGAGCTCACCACCCGTTGCCCGAACGGGATGAACTTCTCTTAAGGGATTCTGTCTGTCTATGTAAAATGTTTTCCTTACTGGGGGTGGAACAGGAACGAAATGTGGAGTCAGGAAAGTCCTGTATTTGTGTCGTTGTTCTAGAATGACATTAACTAAATCGGTACCTAGGCCTCTCCATCTATTTAGGAGTAACTCTTCCAATACATTATATAGGGGACCTGGATCAGAATGCTGACTTTCGTACAGTGTAATAAGATGTTGGATCATGCACATACCAACTAGTCGCTGTTCGTCTGGGGAAAGATTAAAAAATGTTTGGGCCACTACGTCATCTTTATATATGGTAGAATTACCAGCCCATTGGACTGCTGATCGGGCTAGTTCCTGTTCATGCATGGTACTAAGCTCACTGTAACCTATGCGTTGTTTCAGTATTTTATTGGTGGCTTGGAATAGATGCTCAAGAGAACATTGTTCTGGTATGGGAGGAAGAAAACTTTTCCTACATTCTATACGTATGGGTTTGTCAAAGGGTCTCGCCCTACTTACGTACGCTATTCTATCTGGGTTCTCAGTTGCTATATCATCGTCTTCCGAGGCTTCATCCTCTTTCTCGGTTTCGTTTTCGTTGGCACGTTCTTTCTCACGTATTTCTTGAATTTCCTTACGGATTTTCCTGTACATTGACTCTATACTAGTCTGTTTATCATGCTTTCCGACCGCTATGTTATCACTCCAGTTTGACATACGTTTCGTTACCTCTCTGTGTGGTTGATCTTGTTCCCTGATCAAACAATTTATCAAGAACTGTAAAAGCAAACGTTGAGTTTCCACCTTTCTGTGTACCATGGCTTCCTGTATACTTTTTGGTCCCTCCCCCGTTCTAATGAAGTGATATATCTTGTCTAATTTCTCTCTCATGCCTGGTAAAGTGATCAGATAATCTGTAACGCGCCTTAATCGTAGTGAGTGTAAGACCAATGAGTCCTCACCCGGTACTGGATCATATATACAATCAGTAAGGTTCTTTCTAAGGGTTGCGTATGTTGCCTTTGGCGTTCGTTCTAGTGCTAAATCTCGTAATGATATTCGTTTTACTTGAGGAGGGGTAGAGAAACCCCCTCCCACGGCTCCTAGATGTGAGCCACCAGGGCTTGCAGGAAGTGTTGGTGCTGGTAAAGTAGGTGTAGGTAAAGTAGGTTGGTCCGGGGTTACAGGTACAATAAAAGGATTGCCAGGACCAGTGGCAGGAGGAACAGTAGGGGGAATCGCGCCATTAACAGGGTTGTGTGGTTGAATATTTGGGGGAGGATTTGTATTTGCATATTCTGGGACAGTGTCGTCTAAGTAGGAAGAAAGGAAAATTTCTGCTGCAGTCTGTTTATGACGTAGCTTAGTCGGGACCAATGGTGGCGGCAAGTTACAGGGTACTTCCTGGGTCGCCTTAGGCAGGCCCTCGGCGAGAAGGGGATACATGCCTTTAATAAGGGTATTTCTTTGTCTGTCTAATTGTTCTGCTTAAACTCGTTCACCTTCTTCTAGTAATTCTTTTTCTTGGGCTTTTTCTGATGATTCTCTATTTCTCTCTGTTTGTCTGAATTCTTTCTCTGTTCTTCTATGCGCTTCTTTACGCCACAATTCTATGGCATCTTTCTGGGATTGTCTGGCTTTCTTTTTCCACAATGCTTCTTCTACTCTCATGATGCAATCGGCATCCCATGTCCCTGAAACAGGCCATCTATATTTCTCTTCCAGATCTTTGGTGTAGTCCACCCATAAGTCTAAGTACAGTATGGCATCTAAGCCATGCTTGTGGTACATTAAATGTCCGGGAGTGTCCCTAGGCGGGACGGGAACTGCTTCTTCGAGTATCCCTTTCCTGGTTCCTATCTGACGTAATTTCGAAAACAGCGGCATATTTGAACTAACTTGAACGTGAACACAATAAACACAGTAATGAATTGCAAACAATCATTCATACCACGACATTTAGCACATTAAAAACATTCCGAACAGATACTATCTAGTACATAGAAAAACATAATACTGAAAATCTCGAGAAACAATACTAGAATTCTGAATTTCTGGATGCACTGCTAAAACAGTACAGACATACCGGTCCCATAAAGAGACACGTCATACCGTATCCACCTAAGTGAACACGTCTGGACCGGGTCTGTGTACCCAGACCCGTCTTGACCGGGCCAAAATTAATGAACCCGTCTAGATGCGTTCCCAACAACGGTACTCACCGGGAAGCAAAACTGAAGGCCTCGGAAACTCGACACTGGACTGGACTGGACTGCTACGGCGTCTGGCTGCTACTACGCACTACTCATGCGCTTCGGAACAGGTGGGCCTCCGGATACCTCGGACCTTGCTCTCTCGGCTTGGGCTCTGGTCGGGACTCTCCGCATTCCTCACCGCCTCGTCTGGATGCTGGACTGCAGTCTCCGTCTCCTCCGTGGGCCTGAGGGAGTTAGCAGGAAAACCCGCGAGTGTGCACTGAAAGGAGTCCGTCACAGCTGTAGAAGGGGTCAGGGGCCTGCGTTACATCGCCGGCGCGTGGGGAAGGGGAGGGGTTCCTATTCGGGCGCCAGATTATGTGGTAAATAAAATTACCGGGACTATTTTTCTATACATTAAATGACAATAAGAATAGCTCAATAAATGAGAGGCAGAGTCCGTGGTATCTGAGTCATACGGGCTTTAATTAAGTGGCTCGAGACACTGGACATCGGGTTCTATCACCACGAAGGTTCAGGAAGGGATATTCAACATTTTATTAACATCACATAATATATATAGTAAAACTGAACAGTTGCATTGAATACAGTAGGCGTAACAAGTGAAAAGAAGAGAGATAAGAACATATGGGCGAAAAAGAAGGCGTGCAATAGGGCGTACACGGAGGTGTGTGCTAGATACGTCACAGAAGTGTCATAGGTGGGTGGATGCATAGAGGAGTGATCCTCCCTATATCCTAGAAAGAGTAGAAAACCTAGGGCAACTCACAGTTATTCATATTTAACATGGTAAAACTCCCAAAAACAATATGAAGGCAACAGCAAAAATGTGAGAGATGTATTCAAATCTTCATACAATCTAAGCATTACAAAATGTGTTACATACTAAGAAACATCCACACTCCAACCATTTCAGCATTCACACTCAATTTAACCACATAATAAAAGCAAGGTACACAAACAGGAACTAGAACACATTTGAAAAGGAAAGCACTAAAGTGTGTGCTTAATTCTTGTAATACAATAATGTTCCATTGAGACTAATGATATATAACAAATGGAATTATTTGATCAAGGAAGCAGTCGGTGGCTTAACAATAAAGTTTCTTTCATCCTCCCTATTTCCTGCCATGCAGGCTACCATATCCTCCTGCAATCCTGCATTGTGTTATCGTATATACCCTCATCTACCACCAGATGCCTCCCATACTCCTCCCATTTATACCAACAATGTCACATCTTACATAGAACATACTCTATTGATGTCTCCTGCTTCACTTGCCCTCTTGCAGACATTTACTTTTTGTCTCCTACCTTCTCCCACTCTTGCAGCCAACACCTCTCCCCACCTTCGTAAAACAATATTCAAAAACCTGTCATTTACTGAGGGCAAGGGCTGCCTTAAATCTCTGGCTATCATTCTCCAGACTCCTTCTTACCCTGTTCTCTCTACATTTACTCCTGTTTTCTCCCCAACACTTTTCATCTCCTGCCTACCTCAACCCATTCTAAATTATGATTTCCACCTCAATGTGTACCATTGCATGTGCAGACAACAGAACCACTTCCTGTTTCACATTTTCTCCCGTGCTCATTCCTCCCATGTGAGCATCGCAGCTACCTGCTGATACTTCCTATATTTATGTACACGTTCTTTCATCCCCCTTTTAAACTAATGCTGACAGCTCAAAACCAAGCAATTAACTAAGATCCAGTGGAGGCTTTCAGCCTCCTAGGCCTATCGTAAGCCTCTCCCATTCCAAACGAACCAATCACCTTCAACAAATGGTGGAAAAGGCACAAACCAAACGCTCATGATTTCTCACCCTCATTGCTTCTTTTCCAACCATTGAAACTCACTATACCTACATTCCCAGCTCTGTAATTCCTCAGAAACAAACTAACCTCACCACCCACCCTTACCTTACCCAACTGACTCAGTTAAGACTTTACTCAATCTTCTTGAGTAAGAAGAAGAGCATCCAGGCTTTAAAGCTGGCTCCTCTATGTGCTCCTCTTTTTTGCTCACATCTCTCCCATAAACTCTCCTCACATCTAGCATCTTCATCCCAAAATGCTGCATAACTAATGACAATATTTGTCTTATACACTTTCAATTCACCAATCCTTCTACTTGTGTTCCCATCAATGAACATTTGATGTGAAAAACACAATCATACATCTTCGATCTGATAACAGACTTAAAACTAGACACACTGGTCATAACTGTTGGACTTGGTCCTTTTTAGCTAAAGTTCTCTAAACGTTTTGTTTTCTCCCTAGACTGTTTTTCTGACATGGTGTTGCCAAATTAGATGCTTTGGGCACTTTGCCACTGCTTATCAGTGTCAAAGTGCAAGTGCTTCCTTTGTAAAGTGTAATGTCAATTAGTTGTCCACGATTGGCATGGTTGCCTTACTAGTAAAGTCCCTAGTAAAGTGCACACTGTGTGCCAAGGATGATAATGCAAATGCTACTAGTGGGCCTGCAGCACTAATTTTGCCACCCACACAAGTAGTCTTAAAAGAGGAACCTCTGCCGAGGCAAGCCTGCCACTGCAGTGCCTGTGCGCAGTTTGTTAAACTGCCATGTTGTCCTGACAAGTGCACCCACTTGCTAGGCCTTCCCCTGCCCTTTCTATGCACATCAGACACCGCTAGGGTAGGTCCAAGGTGTAGTGTATGGGAAATGAAAGACATTTACTAAGGTGTGTACCATGTCCTGACAGTGAACTACTCTCCATTTAGTTTTTCATGGTTGAAAGGCCATCTTGCCCTTAGGACAGAATGGGGAGGATGTGTAATATGTTTCCAGCCTATATTCCCAAAGGCTTAAGATGGAGAGGTGAAGTTTAGTGTGCCTGAACTTACAATTCAATAACACATCTTTTTGTGAAGGTGGTTTTTGCATTGTGTGTTTAGAAACCACTCTTTAATAAGTGGCTGTTTTTTTGTGCTCTAACATTTCGGTGTGTCTCTGCCTGGCTGTGGATTGACTGTCTGGATTTGAAAGTGATAGGATCTGGGAAATGTCTTGACCCAGGGGAGGAGGTGAGACAGCAACAGGCTGACCTGCATCTGGAGTGTAGGGGGAGGAGTAGCCCCTGGAGGTGAAGAGGCCTGGGCTGCTGCCATAAAACAATGGCTCCACCTCCTGCTGAATGACTGAGGATAGAGAACCCCACTCTCAAAGGAAGAAGGTGTCACTGGCAGGGAGACTCCCATAACTGATTTAGACAGGGGTCAGTGCTCCCTGAGCACAAAGACTTCCAAGGCTTTGAGCGGTATAAGTATTAGAGGCCCATGTGTTTGGGTTGTTTGTCTGAAAGAGGAGAAATGCTGCTGCTAGGCCCCAGGAGTAGACCGCCATGAGGGACTGCCTCCCTGCTGGAGGACCCTGTGTGCTAGCCTGCCTAGACACAGCTGGACTCCAAGGACTTCTAATTCCTGCCTGCTGGATTTTTTTGGCCATCTTGGCCCCAGGAACTTTGGGGGGCTTAGCGCCTCATAAGCGTTTTATCTTTGATTGCCCAGGAGAAGAGGAGAGCGTAGACCCTGCAGTGCGGGGCTGTAGACGTGCTGCTTGGGAATGCCGGCGTGGTTTGCGAGCAAGCAGGGGCGCACACCGCACTTCTGTGCTCCTTCCTGAAGCGGTAGCCCACTCTGCACTTTAGAAATCGACAAAGGGGCTGCCGCGATCGAGTGCGGTGACCCGGAAGTCAGGCAGATTCAGCCTGACTATGGGCAGGCCGCGAGATGCAAGCGGATGCCAACTGGAAGTAAGGAGAGGTGCTGCGGCTGGCCGGCGGGGCCCGTGGTACCGGGAGAGAGAGCCCCACGTATGCCGAGTTGCTGTCCTGGTGAGTGAGGGCGGCACGTGTGGCCCTGTTGCCGTTCCTGGAGGCACTGGCAGTGCCAATGCTGATCTCCATGTCGGGAGTGGCACCAAAGGAGATGAGAAGAGCCCAGGTGAGCCTCGTAGGTTTACCAGACGACAAGGAGCGGAGTCCACGAAGGAGCCCCGGTGAGTGCGGCTCTTTGATGCATAGTGGGGCTCCCCGAGGCATGTCGTCGGTGCCTGGAGCCGTATTTGTGCTCCTTGGGGCATCGGGTGGTCCGTGCTGATTTCCTTTGGGAGCAAATTGGTCCCTTGAACTTGAGAGGCACAGTGGTGAACTTGGTTTAGGGGGGCTTGCCGGGGTATATTGTCAGTGCCCGCCCCCCTGTAGTTGCTCTAAGGGCCCGTAGGTGCCCGGACTGTTTTCACAGCTGCTTCACCTGACAGCGGGCAGCTGCAATGTTTAGGGGCCATTTCTTCTATTAAGGAAGGGGTGAGTTGCATCACTGCCCCAGCACATTGTGCACCGTGCTGACCCTGACATTCTGGATGAAAAGACAATTGAGTTGGCTTGGGGCCCATTTTCTGTGATGGTTAAAGGGTGCAAGGACCTAAGGTGATGTACACACTTGGTGGCAGTGTTACTAGGGGTGCACTTCTGAGTTACTGCATAATTGCCCACATGCATCAAACTCATTTTTTGCGATTGCTAATTTGCGAAATTTACCGAATCGCAAATTACGAATCGCAAAATGCTATGCATCAATTTTTTCGCAATTTTTTTGTGATTCGGTAAAAATTGCAATTTGTACCAAATTGCAAGAAAAATGCGATATCGCAAATTGCGAATTCGCATTTTGATGCATACTAATGAGGACACTCCCAGGAAGCAAGTACACTGATTACAAAACAGCTGAAGCCCAGTTCAAACTGCAGGAGTGGCTTTTGGCAGTTGTAGTTCTGCTTGCAGCTACAGGAGGAGTGTGTTTGGTGTGCTCTTGAAGGAGTAATGGCTACTGAAAGTGCTGTGGAAGACCTGCATGCCAGAAAACGAAAATTAAAGTTTAGTGACCAGGAACTTGAAATTTTAATAGAAGAGGTCACTCTGAGGCATGATCAGCTTTTTAGCAAAGATTCCTTTAAGGTCCCTGAAGGAGTGAAGAGAAGACTGTGGCTGGCCATTCAATCCAAAGTGAATGCTGTGGGGGTTGCCCACAGAGACATTACAAATCTACAAAAACGCTGGTATGATTTACGCAGCCGTGCGAAGGAGAAAATTGCGTGCAGGATAAAAAGTGTGAATAGAACAGGTGGAGGACCCCCAAAGGATAAACCAAATACCCCACTGGAGGACATGGTTGAGGAGACCCTGGTCACTGAAGCAGTGATAGGAGTGATTAACATAGACCCCTCTGAACAGGCTGGTACTTCGCAAGGTAAGTGTGTAATTGTCTTATTTTGCTCTGTAAATGTGTAACAGATACTTGCCTTTTGATTCAACCTCAAATGATATAAGTTATCACCAGCATCTAATCTCAATCACATACAAAAACTCTATAGTAATAGCAATGATTCAGCATTGAAGCAATGCATTTTGAGAGATGTAGTCTTTAGCATCATTTTTAAAATTAAGTTTATGATGTAAATGATTTCCAAATGCTAAAAAAGTTATCCCATATGTGAGTACAGTTATTTTTTAGTAAAGTAGATGTTTTATTTAGAATCACAAATGCAATTTTGCACAATTAGAAGAAAATCCACAGACATTTCAATAAGTAAACTCTACATACATTTTCCTTTTGTAGATTTTCAAAAAGAGGGTGAAACTATTGATTTGGACCACACAGTTAATACTGACATATTGAACACACAAGTCCAAAATGAAAAGATATCCTCACCAACAGTTGGAAAGAAAACAAGCATTTGCAATGCAATAGGTCTCGCATTTGGAAAGTTTGAGCTATTGGTATTGTAAATGACAAATGTTTTATTTATGTGTTGGTTTTGAAAATAGCAAAATAGCTTTGTCATTTACAATGCCAATAGTTATAACTTTCGCAAATGTGACACCTATAGCATTTGTAATGCAATATGTGTTGTATTTATGTGACTTACATGTATTGATATTACAAATAACAATGGCTTTTATTTTTTTTAAATAATTAATACTTAAATAAAAGTTATTGTAATTTATAATGGCAATAGCTTAAACTTTTGTAGATAACTTGTGAAGATTATGTTCAGTGTATTTTATTGTGACGAAAATCCAAGAACAGAAGTGAAATATTAACACCTTTTTGTGACATTTGTAATAAAGCTTGAAACATTGAGAGAACTTATTTGAACCAGTTGTTGTTGAATGGTTGCACAGATTGATGGTGTGGTGGCGCTGAGTGATGTTGTGGTACCGAACGAGTGATGCTGTGGTAGCGCATAGTGATGTTGTGGTGCCCTAGAGTGATGCTGTGGTGCCCCCGAGTGATGCTGTGGTGCCCCCGAGTGATGCTGTGGTGCCCCAGAGTGATGCTGTGGTGCCCCTGAGTGATGCTGTGGTGCCCCTGAGTGATGCTGTATGCTATGTTTTGCTATCCTGCTTTGTTATGCTGTTTTGTTATGCTATGCTTCGTTGTGTTTTGTTATGCTATGCTATGTTTTGTTATGCTATGCTATGTTGTTTTGTTGTGTTTTATTATGCTGTGCTTTGTTTTTTCTATGCTATGTTTTGTTATGCTATGATTAGTTATGCAATGCTATGTTTTGTTGTGTTTTGTTATACTATGCTATGTTTTGCTATGCTATATGTTGTTTTGTTATACTATGCTTTGCTATGCTATGTTTTGTTATGCTATGCTATGTTTTGTTGTATTTTGTTATGCTATGTTTTGTTTTGTTATGCTGTGCTTTGTTATGCTATGTTTTGTGAAACAATGTTGTGTTTTGTTATGCTATGCGGTGCTTTGTTTTGTTATGCTATGTTTTGTTATGCCTAGCTATTTTTTGTTGTTTTGTTATGCCATGTTTTGTTGTGTTATGATATACTATGTTTTGTTATGTTATGCTATGTTTTGTTATGCTATGCTTTGTTATGCTATGTTTTGTAATGCTATGTTTTGTTGTGTTTTGTTATGCTATGCTTTGTTCTGTTATGTCTAGCTATGTTTTGTTGTGTTTTGTTATGCTATACTATGTTTTGTTTTACTATGCTATGCTTTGCTATCCTGGTGTGTGGTTGTGTGTGTGTCGGGTTGTGTGTGTATGTGGCTGTGTGTGGGGGGTTGCGTATGTGGGGTTGTGTGTGGGTGGGTGTGTGGGTGTGGGTATGTGTGTGGTTGTGTGTGGGGGGCTGTGGGGGTGTGTGGGGTTCCAAGTGTGGTTTGTTTTGTGGGTGTGTGGTTGTGGGTGTGTGGTTGTAAGTGTGGGTGTGTGTTTGGGGGGTTGTGTGTGTGGGGGGTTGTGTGGTGTGGGGGGCTGTATGGTGTGGGGGGTTGTGTGGTGTGGGGTTGTGTGTGTGTGTGTGGGGGGGTTGTGGTTGTGTGTGTGGGGGTTTGTGTGGTGTGGGTTGCGTGGGTGTGTGGGGGGGGGTGTGCAAGATGTCGTTACCAAACGAGACAGCTGCACTGTATGGTAGATTTCAACCTTAAAAGTGCTATGATGCAGCGATCATTGTTCGTGCCATAGTTCTTTTTAATTTTTAGCCATGCTGGTGCTGCACAGCAGCTCTGCTGCTGGACAACCTAGCCACAAGCATCAAAAAAGCCAAATCCTCACGTAGGTGAGACCTATTGGCTTTGCCACTGCTTGTTGTACTTTGCCTTTAATTCCCCAGACGTGGGGATAGCAGGTTCACTCTTCACAGGGTTTACACTGTGGCTTTAGCGGTAAGCCAGGCGTGTCACCATAGAATGTGAAAGGAAAGTGTTGTGTAGCGTTTCAATAACCCCTCAGCTCGCGCTCTCACCCACAGAGGCACCCAAAGCCTTTCCGTAAATTGGCAGCTTTACGCGGGTCTGCCCCACTGGCCTGCTGGAATAAGCCACCAAAATTCCTTAACGTGAAGGACTAGTCCGTTTCTATCATTTCCCACACAAGCTGTGCTATCGACGGCCACCAGTTGGGGGAAATAGGAGGGCGAGTCTGCAAGGGCAGGAGGGCTATCAGGGGGAGCTGATGATCACTGAAGGCTGGCTCCCAGAGATGCATGAGGCATGCTGTTCACCTGCCTGATGGACAATGGTGAATGGTCTGGTGAGTGGTGCTTTTCAGCCGGCATACACTGTGAGCAAAGCTCTCTGCCAGCAGGAAGACTAAGCCAGCACCATCCCGGCAAGCCCAGACAGACACCGCCTGCATCACCCTGCCATCTGGTGCTAAGGGAAACTTACCGCCAACACGGAAAGCCAGGACCCTGCACACCACGAGGCGCGCAAAAAATCATGAAGCACATGAGTGCCAGCACCGGCATCCCTGGCGCTCCTGCAGCCTCCTAGCAAGACCCGGCCTGAAGCGCTCCGGCCGGCCGCCCTCGCCTGCTGACACCCTACCTGCACATTGAAAAGACAGGCAGCAACAGGTACTCAAGCAACGCTCCCTCTGCCTCGTTTGCAGCGACCCGCGGTGTGACCCTGCGAAGCCTCCGGTAGCCCCCGCTTGGCAGTAAAGAGGTTGCCCGTCGTGCATACTGAGCCCTCAGAGAAGAGGAGAGTAACGCCGCACCATGTTCGGAATCCCATGAGAAACAAGGCAAGCTAATGTGGCGGGGAAAGGTGTGGTAGCGCGTCAGAGTGCCACACACACCACGCAGGCCAAGCAGCCAGCAGAGAGAATGAGCCAGTGGGAAATAATCACCAATACTTAAGCGTTCACAACGACACACTGAATCTGCCCTGACCTGCCTGGTATCAGTGCCCCTACCTGCCGGTAGGCGGCGGAATCTCCTCTGCATGTTTAGGGTCCCTCGCCTGCTCGAGAAAGTCTCCACCGCAAAACTCTACAGCAGCGGGACATTCAAAGCCGTCCCTGCAGGAAAGGCCCATTAGGCAGCATCGACCTCACAGGGCTCGTAAGCTAGCGCGGAAAAAACAAGGAGGGTCCATCAAATGCCTCCTTCCAGCAAGGAGAAGGATGCAACAATGAGAGAACAAGTCAAAACGAAACCTAAGAGCCGCGTGCGTGAGCTTCTACCGTAGACAGCTCACGTCGCGCGGCTCTTAGGTTTCGGTTTCCAAGGCGCATGGCAGAGTCGCGCTCGCACACATTCACAGCAAAAGCGCGCTCACGAGGCCAAATCCAGACGGAAAATGGGCGCCTCTGATTCGTGTCCCCATATTCAAGTATACTAAAGTATACAAGAGGTCCATCGCTACGCTCGACCTAAAAACTAGTAAAAGGGTTCAGCAACTGCAAGACTCTGACACTGATGATGAGCCAAATGCACATGCACATTTGCAACAAGCAGTTGAAATGAATGTCAATCCAAAGAAAAATGTAAGTCAACGTAGTAGACTGCAACAATTTTTCAGAAGAAGGTCACGTCCTGCAAACCAGAGGACATCCTCACAAGATGAGTGCCAGGCCAGTGTAGTTGAGAAGAAGCTCCTCAAAGTGCAAAGGCTGCAAGGCAAAGATGGATCTATGACAAAATTTCGACTACAAAAATATCGACCTACAAGAATATCGAGTCAACAATATCGAGGGCAAAAATATCGACATCCTATCTACAACATGGTAAGTACAAAAATATCGAAAAAATAATATCGTTGTAAAAAATATCGATGTAAAAAATATCGATTTTTTTTTTAATATATATAAATGTAAAAGTAAGTATATAACACTAATAAATAAAATATACATATTTAAAAGTATCTAATAATGTTTAAAAATAATAAATAAAACATATATATTAATAATACATTAATTAAATATATACAGTAAAGATATAATATATATGTACTGAACAATAAGTATTAATAATTAATTTACTAATTTCTAAATTAATGAAATATATTCTAATTTACTAATACATGTACAAACATAAAACAATAACATACATAAAATGTAAGTAAAATAAAAAATAAAATAAACATGTGATATTTTAACCCCTTAAGTGCTGCCTCGGTGCATTGGCCGACGGCAGCACTACCTCCCCAGTGCTGCGCACGACCATTGGACGTCCATTCAGCACTAGTTCCAATGGACAGCGCAGCACTGGGGAGGAATGTTTAATAGCATCTATGAGGTTAACAATTAATTATATAAAACGTTGGATAGCGTAAGGGTAAAAATTACTATTCCTACTCCAGAGAGTGGAACAGTAGGGAAAGCGTTTGATAGCGTAGGGATAAAATTACTATTCCCACTCCAGAGAGTGCAACAGTCGAGAAAACTGACCCTGAACCCAAAAACCACCCCTTTACCCACGAACTGAAAACTGACCCTGAACCCTAAAAATACCCCTTTACCCAAAAACTGAAAACTGACCCTGAACCCTAAAAATACCCCTTTACCAAAAACTGAAAACTGACCCTGAACCCTAAAAATACCCCTTTACCCAAGAACTGAAAACTGACCCTGAACCCTAAAAATACCCCTTTACCCAAGAACTGAAAACTGACCCTGAACCCTAAAAATACCCCTTTACCCAAAAACTGAAAACTGACCCTGAACCCTAAAAATACCCCTTTACCCAAGAACTGAAAACTAACCCTGAACCCTAAAAATACCCCTTTACCCAAAAACTGAAAACTGACCCTGAGCCCTAAAAATACCCCTTTACCCATGAACTGAAAACTGACCCTGAACCCTAAAAATACCCCTTTCCCCATGAACTGAAAACTGACCCTGAACCCTAAAAATACCCCTTTACCCATGAACTGAAAACTGACCCTGAACCCTAAAAATACCCCTTTACCCATGAACTGAAAACTGACCCTGAACCCTAAAAATACCCCTTTACCCAAAAAAGGAAAACTGACCCTAAACACTCAAAATACCCCTTTACCCAAAAACCCAAAAATGACCCTGAACCCTAAAAATACTCCTTAACCCAAAGTTAAATAATAATATTTAATTAGCAATTAATAATTAATTAACAATAACAATAAAGTAAATATATTAGCACATAAGCTGTAATTAATATAATTTAATAATTAATATCATTTTTCCCCAATTAATTAATTAACAGTAACTAAAAATTATATACATAAAAAAAATTACTCTAATAATGTAATTAACTAACTAATATTATTTAATTACCAATTAATTACTAATTTAAAATATGTACCAAATTATATTAATTAATTAATTAATTAATAATAATTAATTGCCAATTAATTAGTTATAAATATTTAAAAACATATATTAATTAATTAATTATTATTAAATTACTCCCCACCCTATTCCCCTATAAACCCACATCCCGCTACAGAAAATATATATCAATTAATCAATTAATTATTTCCCAATTAATCAATATTAATTAGCAAATAATTATAATTAATTAATTAATCCTACTAATTATTAATCAACTTACCATAATTAAATTACTTCCCACCCTATTCCCCTATAAACCCACAACCCGCTCCGGTACTAAAACATCAAATTTCCTTATAAATTTCTATATTATTATAGAAAATGTATACACATATAATAGTAATTATTTTAAATACTTAAATTAAACATATAACACATACATAATAAAAAACTATAAAATAATACAAATATCGATATTAGTGTCATCGAAATTATTAACATCGATATATATGCTATCGATATTACTAACTTCGATATTACTTACATCGATATTAAGTATTTCGATATTACTTACCTTGGGTCGATATTCTGTCCTACGATATTCTTGCCTTCGATATTATGCTCCTTCGATATTTCAGACTCGATATTATGGTAGGTCGATATTTCCAACTCGATATTTTGACTGTCTACCGGCAAAGATATCAGGGTCATGAAGGGCAAACTGAACCATATTAGTAACAACATCAGCACCATGAGTGACAGCCTTGTGAGAATGACTAATGTGATGGAAACTGCACATATTGCGTCAAGTAATAAACTGGAGCGCATGGCAACAGCCATGGAAAGAATGTGTGATGCAATAGAAGCACAGAACATTGCCAATTGCAATAGGCACTTAAGATTATTTTCAAGCATCCACACTTATACCAGAGCTATACATCGCTTGTGCAATAGCAATGCCAAAATGATAACAACTATATTATGCATGCAAAAGGAATTAAGGAAATGTTGCAATGACCTGTCTGAAGGAATGCTTGCCAACACAACTACCAAGGATGTCATGCAGGAAGACATGAGTGTGCTTCCATCAATACATGGGGACAATGAAAATGAAGGTGCTAAACCTACTTGTGAATCCAAATCAGAAACAGTGGTTGGACGCCGCAGCACAAGACATGTCGCACTGCAAAGCAACACATCTTCAGCTCTGAGGAATACTAAAAGCATAGCTTTAGGTGTGAGAGGGAGGAAATAAATGGATAGACTATTGAAGGATTGACATCATGACAAAACTGGCCAGACACAGCTGAAAATTATAAGCTACATGTTGATTTCATTTCAACTTCTTTTGCTTTCATGTTACCTTGGTTTAGCATTACTCCTCTTTTGATTATGAATAAATGTCAATCTGATTTACTGAATATAACCTGGCTTCTTACCTCTTTTTAAAAATAATTCTCTGTGATTTCTGCTCGCCTTCGCCTTACTTCAGCTGCATCTGGTCCATGAATTCTTGCATGTGGTTGTTGTGGTTGGTTGTCATTGTTTGGTAGAATGTCATCTACATCCAGTTCCAAGCCTCTCCGTGTGTCAATGTTGTGCAGGATGGCACATGTCGCTACTATTTTGCAGGACACATCAGGGCGATATTGCAGTGCTCCACCAGTTTTGTGCAGTATCCGGAACCTAGACTTAATGACCCCAAAGGTCCGCTCTACAACATTTCTGGTGGAAATATGGGCATGGTTGTAGTTTTGCTCTTTATGGGTTGATGGATTGAGGTATGGTGTAAGTATATATGATCTCACACCATATGCACTGTCTCCTATGGGGGTGTAAAAAGGTAGAATGGAAGTTAACATATCATGCAACAGCATGTGATTGAAATGTACTTTGGGAAACAGAACATTATTTACCAAGCAAATATCCATCTCCAAATTCACCTGACAACAGACGCCCATGGATGGCACTATGTTTGAAAATGTAGGAGTCATGGGCACTCCCAGGGTAACTTGCAACTAAGTCTGTGCTTAGTGTTTTGGAATTACAAATTACTTGGATGTTTAAAGAGTGATAATTTTTTCTGTTGCGAAAAATATACTCATTTACAGATGAGGGACAGATGGGAACATGGGTTCCATCTATGCAACCTATAACGTGGGAAATTAGCCATGTTATAGAAGTCCAACTTTGTTTCCAACAACTCTTGACGGTTTCTAGGAAAATGAATGTGATGCTGTATCCTTAGCAGCATTGCATTGAGGAAATCATGGAAAAATCTAGAAAGTGCACTCTGTGACACCCCCCAGCAATTGCTATTACTCCCTGGAAGGAACCTGAGGCTAGAAGGTGTAGACAACATAAGACCTGCACATGGGTGGGTATGGCAAGGGTCCTACGAGTTTCTCTGCGCAAAATAGGGTCTAATTCAGCAATGAGATCTATTATGGAGTCAGCATTCAGCCTATACTTGTCATATATTTCTGCCTGTGTCTGACCAAACAAAGTAATGCGCAATCTAAATATCCTTTCACTGAGCATCCTCCTTCTCCTTCCTACTGCTCTCAACCTCCAGCGAAGTGCCAGGACAATAACTGCTGCCATCCTCAAAGAGGTCTAGTTCAACTGTGGAACCCCTTAAGTACCCTACTAATTATTTTCACATGTTTAAAAAAAAAAAAAAATTACCACCTGATCTCAGTACTTCTAAATTTAGGAATTCTTAAATGCGATTCCTTACAAAATCGCAATTAGCGAATTTTGATGCATACACTTTTTTGAGAATTTTTTGCGATTCCTTAAAATTGCGACTTTTTAAGGAATCGCAAACACAATTGTGATTTCGCAAAATGCGAAAAATACATTTCTTCTTGATGCATCTCAGAAACAGGAATTGCATTCGCAAACGGCCGAATTTTGCGATTCGCACCGTTTTCGAATGCAATTCTGCTTGATGCTTGTGGACAAATGTTTTTATGCCTATGTGTTTTAGGATGATGCATAATGTGTTTATTCTTACTGCTTATGCCTAACGTGATTTATGCAAAGTGTTTGTGCCAGTAGTTACTGGTTGTTTCATTTAACTACTAAGTGCATTCTAATGGTTCTGGCAATGGCCCGATTGGCCCTGTCTTGTATATAATCCCCTGTCAATATTGCCTAGTGCCAGTTGGCACAGAGTATATTGTGTGATTACTATTCTAATGTGTTTTGAATAATACAAAGGCTATTTTTATATATAACCTTGTGTGGAGTTTCTTTGTAGTGTGCCTAGGGGGTTGCTACTGTGTGTGTGTGTGTGTGTTGCGCAAATGCTTTACACATTACCTCTGGGATAAGCCTGACTGCTCTTGCCAAGCTACCAAGGGGGTGAGCAGGAGTTATCTTCAACGTGTAACTCTCTTGCCCTGACTAGAAGCAAGGGTCCCTATTTGGACCAAGGTACCTACCTCAGCCAACTAGAGACCCCAGTTCGAACAATAACAAAAAGTTTAACTTGGACAAATCAGTGGTGACAAACCAGTAGTGCTCCAAAATTCAGTTCTAAGGGTATATCAAAGCCATACACAAAAGCGGCTGGGAAAAGCTGGAGAATGGATAGCAGTATTATTCAAAGAATCATTACAAATCACAAAGATTGAAGAAATGTGCCCAACAGATTTAACATCCCTTCTAGAGCATTAAACGCCCACCTTGTGCATTCCTACTAACATACAGACCACCACCAAACAAAAGACAAGTGCAGAAACGCCATTTTGGATGCTATATCAGACACCCCCAATGGACACATTAATCAGTGCAACCTTGGAAAGCTGACCATTTAGTTTGGGCAACTATGAATGCCACAACCAAGAGCCATTATAATGATTCTGGAAGTTCCTACCATTTCTCAAGAGGTCTCTTAAGTTGGCCTCATAAAAGTAGTACCCAGCACATCGTATACTGCCCACCTGGAATCATCACAATCACATCGAAGAAACTAATCTGCTGGATTGGCAACCAACTCCTTCCTGTGACTCAAAAAATCCTAATGCTAAAACATCACTGAATGAAACCACCTACAGACACTACAACAAACTTGACCTGGTAGATGTTGACTCTCATCTGCCTGTGCTCTCACACTCAGTCCAATAATAGATTTTAGTAGTTTTACTTGAGCTCTACAAACCATGTTTCTAGTTGATCTCCTTCAAAACATCCATGCACTTCAAAGACTCTAGCTGACAAAATAAAACTAAGGACAATTCACAAAAGATGTCTGTACTTCATGATTAATGCAAGAAGTCAACAATACCTGCTTTTAGAGACTCAGCAAGATCTACAAATCTGTCATCAAGTAGGGAAAAAGCTTGACTGTTCAAATATGAACTTCAATGCCAAGAGACCTCCACAAAATTCTATCAGAACTCTACAGCACAACATGTGATTCCATAAAGGTTATTTATTCTCATAAATGCCTGTAACATCACTGCAGACCACCTTGTGTCCAGTGCTAAGATGTTGGAACGTCTTTCTAAAAAGTCATCAGGCTCCAAGCCAATTGAGGTCGGGACAAACTAAGGTTGTGCAGAAAAAAGATTACCCTACATCAGAGGTCTTCAAACTTTTTGATGGCGAGACCTCCCTGTCAACATTTTCAGGCGTAAGGGCCCCTCCTGACAAAAAATTCTAAACCTGTAGGCAGGGCTACTGGAATTATGAGGCAGGTGAGGACCAAATTATGTGACAGGCTTGACTAAATTGTGTGGGTAGAAAATGTAAATAATGTTCTGTGATGCCGCGTATTTTGTGATAGCATTGCTTTATTATTTGAAATGTTTTAAACACAGTAACACTGAGGAAAGATTTCACCCCATCAGTATCAGTTTATTACCAAAGTAGAGCAATTAACATCAGAGAGATGTCTTGTCAACCTTTGTGAAGGGCCTCCGACTCCGCAGGAATATGCACTGCCACATTAGAAGCTCACCTGGCCCTGGTCGGGAGCAGCAAGGGTCCCTTCAAACCCTGGCGGTCTTGTGCAGAGTTAAGCAGTTTACCCATGCCCCTTTCCTCACACCTCCCTCCTTCCATCCCTCTCTTCTCTCCATCCCTCTCTTCTCCACTCTCCCAACCCCGGATCCCTCTCACATTGCAGGCCATTTTCTTTCACCGCTTTTCACAACTTCTGAACTCTCCGATTTCACCTCTCACTTCACCTTTAATCACCTCTTGCCATTCTGTCATTTCAGTGCCCTCATCTCTAACAGTCTTTTACATTTATCTCATGGCCTCTCTGGCCCGTCACCTCCTGTGTACCTCAGCACTTCTCATTCACCTCAAGTCTTTCCATTTAAATTGTTGTCTATTTGTATCTTACACCTCTCCAGATTCCCCATTCATCTTTTACATCTCCCCTTTGTCTTCCACACCTTCTTGAACCAACGTCTCTCTCCCCTGTTACCTCAGCACCAGTGCCTAGTTTGAGCTGGTGGTTTCCAGTGCTCCGTACTGGCACCTAATTATGCACACTGGCACTATGATGGTGGCTCTGTCTGTGTAATTTAGAGATGAGCAGAACAGCTGTTCATTAATTCGATATACACTAAAAATTATAACCTCCTGACGCCCATGCCATTCTTTATAGCTTTGGGGACTTGAAATAGTCTGAATAGTCACACTTGTACGAGTGTTATGGTTGGTTGTTGCATAGGTATTGTTATTGGCCGCACAGGCCAGGCAATGGTGGGTGGTTAAAGTTGCAGTGGCCTACTGGTGAGGGCCCAGGCACATGTTGTATTACACATAATCATTGCTCAGCACACACCCCAATACTCCCTCTCTTCCCCTATTGTTTCTGTCCCTCACCCATGTCACATCAAATTATCTTTTTAAGTCACAGATCGTCTCTCAGCTATCTTATCTCAGTTTAACAGTAGCCCTAATCTTTTGCTCACACTCACTTCTTGCGTGTCCGCGCTTTGCTTCAGAGCTTCACATTTCATCTCATCCCTGACCTCTTCAATCAAATTCTCCCACTCCCTTGCTGTTCTCTCATCTCTCCTCATGGAGCATACAGATCGATAGGATCTGTAGGCTCCTCTTACCCTGTGCCACTCTAATTATTGTACATAGTTCTCCCCGAGCACTCAATTAAAATATAGTAACAATCTCTATATTAGAAAAAGATCACAAAGTCTCAATAACACAGTCACAGGATTCCCGTGACTGTGTTATTGAGACTTTGTGATCTTTTTCTAATATAGAGATTGTTACTATATTATAATTGAGTGCTCAGGGAGAACTGTGCACATTTTAGATCCGCCTAGGTGGAACGTGGTGGGTGTTGTATGGTAACCACACCCTTCCCTCCTGGTAGCTCCGTGGACTTAGATTCTTGTTAAAAAATTCTTCCCCCTATAAATTGCTGAGTGTTAATTTGTCTGTTGGTTACCACTTTGCTTTCCCCTCTGATTATTGTTCCCTAATTCAGGAAGGCATGAATTGTCTGTCTTGCTGTTTTGGTGCAGGCCGTACAGTTATGGAACTTGCACCCTCCTTTGCTTCCCGCCACCAATAATCTATTATCCTTCAGGAAGATATAAAAACCTGGCTCTATGCTCTATAGGTCACCCCATTTGGCTGTTCTCTTTCCCCTTCTGTGTGTTTCTCCTTTGCCTTCAGGCAGCAGATGGTTATTAGCCCCAGGACACCTTTTAGTAACAGTAGCGCACTACATATGTAAATAATAAAGGCGGAAGCAGGGAATCCTCTAGACCCGAACTTCTGGGGGGCTAACACTCCCAGCCAGGGCTGGCCCTAGCACTGGTCGCACGCAGTGCAACAGTATTCCCACCTTCTCCATGAATTCCCTCACTACCACTCACCAACAATACACCCCATCTCTCTATAGCACCTTTCTGACAAGCATTTCATTTTTTTATAGTGCTACTCATAGTTTACTCACTCTCAGTTCTGTGATGTGGATGGTACATGTTCTTTGTACCAGGCACTTTAACCTCCTGCACTGTGTGGGTGACAAGAGTGCCCAAGTGACTGCACGGTGAGTAATGCAACAGTGTGAGAGTAGGGTAAAAGAAGTGACTGCAGGGTGAGTGAGGTGAACATATGAATTTGCGTTTTGCTGTAAGTGCAGAGTGAGACAAATTATTGCATGGTTAGTGATGGCCTTGTTTGAGTGAGCTACAGATTGAGCAGTGAGTGAGGGACAGGTGAGTGAAGTGTCACATGAGTGCAGGGTGAGCAGTGTGCTTGTGTGACTGCAGGGTGAGGTACAGGGTGAACATTGTTAGTGCAGAGTGATCACTGTGAGTGCAGGGTGAGCGGGTGAATGGTGTGAGTGCATGGTGATCAGTGTGAGTACATGATGATCAGTGTTAGTGCAGGGTGAGTGGGTGAATGATGTGAGTGCATTGTGATCAGTGTGAGTGCATTGTGATCAGTGTGACGGGATTGTGATCAGTGTGAGTGCATTGTGATGACTGTGAGTGCAGGGTGAGCGGGTGAATGGTGTGAGTGCATGGTGATCAGTGTGAGTGCATGGTGATCAGTGTGAGTGCATGGTGATCAGTGTGAGTGCAGAGTGATCAGTGTGAGTGCAGTGTGAGCTCGTGAATGGTGTGAGTGCATGGTCATCAGTGAGAGTGCGTGGTGATCAGTGTGAGTGCATGGTGATCAGTGTGAGTGCATGGTGATCAGTGTGAGTGCATGGTGATCAGTGTGCATGCATTGTGATCAGTGTGAGTGCATTGTGATCAGTGTGAGTGCATGGCATTCAGTGTGAGTGCATGGCGATTAGTGTCAGTGCATTGTGATCAGTGTCAGTGCATTGTGATTGCTGTGAGTGCAGAGTGAGTGTGAAAGTGAAGGCGAGAATGAGGAGTGAGTTGTCTGAATACAGGGTGCATTCCCAGAAACTGGAAACATAGGGTTTCAGATATAAGTTAAACTATTGCTATAATGGCATTAATCAGGGATCGAGGGTGGAAGAAATAAATAATGTGCTGATCCTGCAACAAACATCCAGTCTTATGATTAGTGTTACCAGCTCATTATTTTGCTGGCCCAGAAATAAGCATTCACCTAAAGCTGTATTTTTTAGCACTTATCTGTGAATACTTAGAACAGCAAATATAAATAGAAAGCACTTTTAATTCTAGGGCTGCCTCAATGATCCATGATTGATAATTAAAGAGAACAAAGACAGAAAAGTCCCATAACTAATTAATACCTACTTTTTTTATTTATAACTCTATTTAGTGGCAAGAGCAGGTCTCTGTACGCTCTTTAAACAACACACGGCAGGTATTTTTCTTTTGGCAACCCAACTTTATATTTCTTTTCATTAAATGCATCCTCACACTACAGCAGTAGGTGTAAAAATACAAATGTAAGGAATAGGCAGAGTGGGGGCCCAGGGGGTACTGGAACCATACAAAAACTAAGCCTCTGCAACCAGTTAACAAAGGCATGTAAATATGCAATTGGTCTTTAAAGACCTGTGAAAAACTCGGGTGTGCTAGAGATAAGACTCCAGATACTGCCCAGCCGAGCCCCCATCAGCGCGAGCTGCACTGCAGCAGCCCAGGCTGAGACACAGGACGGGGGAGGAGGGAATCTGAAGCCCTGTAGGCCAGGGCAGAAGTGTACTGTGTATGTGTGACCCCCTTCACATCACTCCACGGCCCCCACTGTGGTCGCTCCCCACAGTTTGAAGACCCCTGCCCTACATCTATGTCTTTTTAGCAATTCTATGCTCTAAAGATTTGATGATCTGGACTTCTACAAAGTGGAAAAGTGTACTCCCCATCAGACCCTTTTTGGCAACAAACCTTCAAGAACATTATGCTATCTATATTGAATTCAATATTGAATTAAAGGGGAATGAGATAATGGCTAAGGAAGCAGCAAAAAAGGGGAAAACTCTACCTAGTTGGAGAAAAATCATGGAAAACCCTGACCTTGGTAGATGGACCAAGGAGAGTAAACCAACTCTCTCAGGGAACACCACGATAGACTATCAGTGGTTTGAGAGATGGATAACAGAGATTGGGAATAAGATCAGAAATCCGGAAAGAACTGGAGGTTCCATTGGGAAAAGGAGACTTTCCGCTCACTGGTTCTCTGAGAAACTTAAAGAACAATTAGTGGAAGTCAGACTTTTAGAGCATAAATGGCGATAGAGCTATGGGAATGAAGCAAAGGAGATATATAAGAGTGCTAGGAGACTATATCATGCCTCTATTAAAACTGCAAAAACGAAGTATTTTACGTCCCGCATCGAAGCATCCAATAACAAACAAAAAGACATTTTTAAGATTGTTAACAGCTTCACTAAGCCCAAAGTTCTAACCCAAGAGATTCCACCTTCCCAGACTCTTTGAAATGACATAGCCAACTATTTCACCCAAAAAATAGACACCCTCACAAAAGACTTTCCACAATTTGAGAAAGAAGAGTCTGGGAATAAAGCGGATATGAACCTTCATCAACCCAGATGGGAAAGCTTTAGCCACAGGAGTCTAGAAGACTCCCTTCAGGGAATATCTGCCCTAAACTCAGGATCCCCTTTTGACCCCTGCCCCCCTATGTTGCTTAAATCCATAATACATGAGGTCACTCCATGTATTAACTCCATCATCAACTCGTCCGTCCAATCAGGGGAGATCCCCCCTCAATGGAAGGTGGCGGCAGTGAGACCGCTGCAGAAAAAGGTTCTACAGGACCCCACAACTCTGTCTAACTTACGCCCCATCTCCCTCCTCCCTGCTATTTGGAAAATTACAGAATCTTATGTTAATAAACAATTGATGGCATTCCTGGAAGGAAATGACATCCTGCATCCCTGTCAAGCAGGTTTCAGGACTCACCACTCCACCGAATCTGCACTCTTGTCATCTACCGAAACCATCTGTGCTGCATTGGATCAGGGAAAGTTGGCTGTCCTGATCCTATTAGACCTCTCCGCAGCTTTCGACACGGTGTCCCTTGCTATCCTTTTACATCGCCTTGCTAATGCAGGGATAGCAGGAACCGTGCTCGAATGGTTTAAAAACTATCTGGCGCACAGGCATCAGATCGTTATGTTGGGTGATTTCTGCTCTGAAGAAAAAATATGAAAACAGGGGTTCCACAGGGTTCAAGCTTGAGCCCCACTTTGTTTAACCTATATATGGTCCCGCTATTAAAATTAATGTCATCCTTCAACATTAGTATAATTGCCTACACCGATGACACCCAGCTGGTGCTGACTCTTGATAAGAATCCATCTAATGCAGAACTGATATTGAAAGAATTCCTGGCAGCAACTTTTAAGTGGATGACTCACAACCACTTAAAATGTAATTCGGCTGAAATTGAGATTGTGCCTTTCGGTCCTAACAACTGTTTCTCCCCACAAGACTGGTGGCCCGATAAGGTAGAAGCTCCCCCAAAGACTATCAATGCAGCACGAAACCGTGGCATTACATTTGACAATACTCTGTCATTTAACCAACAAGCCAAAGAAGTAGCATGGGTATGCTTTAGTATCATCAGGGGCCTCAGAACATTCTTTGACCTTCTCCCTCTGAGTGCCAGACGAACGGTTGCTGTAGCACCAATAACATCTAGGCTGGACTATTGTAACAGTCTGTATGCAGGGCTAAATAAATCGGCCCTGCACAGACTTCAAATGGTCCAGCACGCAGCCGCTAGGTTGGTCCTCAGATTGCCTAGAAATTCCTCAGCCTCTGCAGCCTTGGATGCCTTACATTGGCTCCCAGTACATAAGCGCATCCTGTTCAAGGTGCTTACCATCACATACAGAGCCTTCCACCATCAAGGCCCACTGTATCTGCGCAAGCACTTTAGACAATACTACCCGTCACGGGCACTCAGGTCCTCCACAGCAAATTTGCTCCATGTCCCCCGGTTTAGGATGTCGACTAGAGGAGGAAAATCCATAGCAGTTATTGGCGCTAAGGCATGGAACAAACTGCCTCCGTCCCTGCGTCAAACTGCAACAGAGCAAAAATTCAGAAAACTTTTAAAAACATGGATCTATTCCCTGTCAGACTCCGGATGCACAGTGCTATTTTGATCCTCCCCGCAGACAGGTAGCTTTACCATTGACACTCTGCTGTTGACTGACAACCTGGAATCGAAGCGCCAAGATACTCCTTGGAGTGGTAGCGCGCTATATAAGTGTCAATTCACATCACATCACATCACATCTACTAATACTAAAGAACAATCAATAAACATCATCAACAATTTAATAATCACAGGCACTTTCCTGTACAAATAAAGGTATCCTATATTTAGCCACTCCTCTAAAAGAACTGGATCCATCTGATCCCGCCAGACACAAGTCAATCGCCATTGGCCATTCCTTGGACTTTGTATTCCCATAGATCTGTGATTTAACTGAAGAGAGAAAGCTGCTTTCAAACTAGGGCCGGATTAATCAGTGTTTTGCATCGCCCTTGCACCACACAAGGGGGCACAAGAGCATCAGAAAAACCTAAGTGAGATTTATGAAGCCACACAAGGCCACCTTGCATTGCCCTGCACAGTTTGATAAACCTGGAGTAATGCAAAGCAGCGCAAACTGCTACCTTGTGTTACTCCGCTGCAGGAAGGTGTTCCTTCGAGGGAGTGTGGGTGTTCCCGCACATTCACCCATGGATTTTGGTGCATACCCAGATTTACCATTAGTGGTAGGCCCTGGAATACATCAAATTGCTGCAGGTGAGGCCTAACGAGGAGAAACATTTGTATTTCTCCTTGTTTTGTCCTCTTTCTACGAGTGTTGCATTTTTCAGCATACATAGAAAGAGGAAAAAGCCTCTCAGGAGCATTTTTGTGCAGAAAACCATCCTTCTTACAATAAAGGCACCCTTGCACCATGAGGCAAGGGTGCCTGTATTGGATCTAGGCAGTCAAAAGTGCAGCAGTGCTAGCAAAGAACAGGAATGCACCATATAATAGTAAATACAATGTATTTCTGCCCTTTCACACAACGCAGCAAGGTGGCTTGGTATGTTGCATTGTGTGAAAGAATGATAAATCTGGCCTTAAGTGCCTCCTAAAAATAAGAACACTATCTGCCTTTATACCCAGCTAGGATGATCTGAAAACCACTGTGGATAGGACTGAGATTGTGGCACTTCTACTCGGCCTATCTGATTCTTTTGACACAGTTCAACACATTCATTCCTAGAGATACTAAAATAAATAATATTAGAGTAAACATCCTTAAATTGATCTTCTCCAACTTCATCAATGAATTGAGGATTATATTGGTACCTTCAATCACCTCCACATTTTTCAACATTTAAGTAGGCATACTTCAAGAATCAATCATTGCTTCACTCCATTACATCATCCACCTGAGCCTACTACCACAAATCTTCAAACATTTTAACCAAATGTGTTACAACTACGCAGATGACATGCAAATCTTCTTTAAAATTGTAGAATCCCATTTCTTGATAGCTCATGAATAGAATGCTGCCTCTGAGCTTTTGACCAATGGGTGCTTTCAGAACATCTTAAATGCCATGCATCCAAAACAGATAATCATTGCATGTGGGGATTGAAAGAGCGGCCATTCTCTGATAGTCTGGCTGCTGGAACTTTGAACACCACCAACTTTCCATGGCTCTAAAAACACACCAAGCCATGGGAAGAACCTTCAGCCCCATGCAAACCCCAATAATAATATTTCCTCATGTGGGATTCAAAGTCAAAGTCAAAGTCAAAGATTAGCTTTATTCGGTTAAAAAGTTTAAAACCATCAAACCACACTACAATATTCCATTTCACAGTTGATCCTAATAACATACAACAGTGACACATCTAAATACATTATGATAATACAAGTGCTTAACATTTGGCAGACACATGAGCAAGATAAAAAAATTGTCACACACTGAAAATTGTTAGCTACCTAAAAAAATCAAAAATTTATATAAAAATTGTCACAGCATAAAAGATCTTTAAAATACTGGGGACAGCATTCCAGATGGGGTGGAGAGAGGGGCTTTAAGGTATCGATAATTTCTTTCTTCATCTTATCGCCCCAATAGTATTTTCTTACGTAGTGATACGTAAAACTTACAGAAAAAGATCATGTGGAGCACGTTTTGCTCGGAATAATTGTCACATGGGCACGGCCCCAGAGTCCCACTATTAACAAACCCTCTGGGGAAAGACAACAGCCATGGTAGCATGTTAAGCCTAAACCTTAGTAAGACAAATAGATGGAATCGCTTGCTTACAAAGGTTAGATACGGCTGTATCTCTCTCCCTATACTAAGTGTAACAACATTTCTAACGGAGGGTTTGACCAATTCCTCTTCCTCCCTTTGTAGCATCGCCCTGCTTAACAATTGGGATTTTACTGCCCTAATTGCAAATTAAGCTAAGGCCCTAGGGTTTGTGAACAAATCAGGGCTAACCATTGCATCAATTTGCATTTTAAAATACCGGATCCAAGGTATAGCCTGGGCCTTGTCTAGGGACAGACAATCTTGGATAATTAGTTGGTTTAAATTCGGGGGTTGTTGTGCCCAGATTCTTAGCCACCCTAATATCGGAGCCACAGCGATCTGATCTGAAATGTAACCCGCCCCCAGATCTTCATGTATATTAAAAATGGCTGCGGATTGAGGAAGCGACAACACTTTTCTAAAAAAGACATTTTCAACAGTTTGGATCTCCCTTGCTTTGGTATAACCCCATACCTCACTCCCATATGACACCATGGGCACACATTTAGCATTGTAAATTTTCATGAGGGCCGGGAGAGACTTACAGCCTAAGCGTTTCGCAAAGCCCAGCATGTGGGATTCCTGCAGAATCTCCAAGTGAATATCTCCTGTGTCATGTCACAAGAGAATTGTTCAAATAGTAGTCGCAATATACTATGGCAGCTACAGAGAATTAAAAAGTGCAGCAAAATCGCTTCCATTCATGCATGTACATGACTATACCTCATGGGCCTTATGTGCCTTGTTGCTGTATAGCTATCAGTGACCATATTTATGACATGAATCTTCATGAACCTTGTTAGAAATTGGGGTCTCTAGTTGCCAATGGTTTGCACCTTTGTCCAAATAGGGACCCTTGCTTCTAGTCAGGGAAAGGGGGATACACTCCTGAAATAACCCCTGCTCACCCCCTTGGTAGCTTGGCATGAGTGGACAGGCTTATCTCAGAGGCGGTGTGTAAAGCATTTCTGAACACATACAGTAATACAGTGAAAACACTACAAATGGACACCACACCAGTTTAGAAAGTAAGTAATCTTTATTAGACTTAACACTAGGCCAAACAACAAAAATTCAACAATACAATATCAAGAATATGGCTTTAAAGTGGTAGAAATAACTTAGTTCATTGTAGATGGTAAATGCAACACATTACTCTCAAAGTACCTTGGATACCTCACTCAAAACAAACAGATGGGTCGCAGGTAAGGCAATACGTCAGTTCCTTGCTTCGGGGGAGACGGCGCACCTGTTCCCTTCTGCAGCACAGAGGAGGCGATGCATCTGTTCCTTACCGAAGAGGAGGCAAAGCCTCTGTTTCTTACTGTGTTCCGGTTACGATACGACAAGATGGCGCCTCGATGCAATGCAATGATCCAGTGTGATGAGACAAAATGAGTGTCTTTGATGCGATGCGACAACTTGGATGCGATGCGTGCACACTCGACGGCCGTGGGGCGTACTAGGTTAACTCTTGAGCCACAATAAGCCCTGCCACTTGCTTCTCTGGTAATGCGACGGCAACCTCTGCGGCGTTTACACGCTCCTCCGGCGATGCGATCCCCTTCTTCAGCGATGCAGCGGCAAACAGCTTCAGCGGCAGCACGCTTCTTCGGCGATGCGTCGTCAACTGCTGGGGCAGCAACATGCTTCTTTCTCATTGCATTGCGATTCCAGCTCCCAGTGACATGCAGTCTCTAGAGGTCCCAAAAAAAACAGCAGGCACCTCTCTGTACACAGAATCCCCAGCAAGGAAATTCAGGGGAGCTGGTGGTAAAGTCTTTGTGTCCCTGAGACTTCAGAACAGGAGGCAAGCTCAGCTTCAAGCCCTTGGAGATCTTCCGCAAGATGATAAAGTACACACAATGTTCCATTTCTCATACCTTGGCAATAAGTAACCACTGCAGGACAACCCCAAACACCACACAGCACGGGGGCACTCTCCACCTTCAGCTTTCTTGGCTTCGCTCCTTGGCAAAGGTTTGCTTTGATCCACAGACGTGATCTAAAGTTTTGGGGCCTGGGCTCTTGTATGTATAGTACTAAATCCTTTGATCACTGAAGGCAGAGAGTGTCTGTACCTAGTCAAAACTAGTTCTGTCCCCCCTGGCACAGCTTCCTGGCAGGAGTTGGAGACAGCATTGTTGAAAGCAGACCTGGCCAGGTAGCTGAAATGAAATCTCCTCCCCCTATGGTCAGATCATTATCTGATCCCATTTCAACTCAGAAAACTGCCTAACAGGGGGCCCTTACAGAAACCTCCCATTATTAGACGCAGGGACTGGAGGAAATTTAGTCACGATGCCTTCAGTCAAGCCCTAGAACAGGACCCCCCAAAGCTTAGCGACAATTTGGTGGAGGCGTACAAGGTGTATGAAGAATGGGTTCAAGGTGCGCCGGACAATGTAGCCCCATGGACTCACAAACCCATGGCACGGAGCACGAAATCCGCTCCATGGTTCACCGCTGAGCTACGCGCCGCTAAAACCAAATGTAAAACCTTGGAGCGTAAATGGAGAGTGGATTACGACCCCTCACTACGCGAAGTCTATAAGAGTGAACTCAGAGTCTACCACAGCCAGATCAGGAAATCTAAAAGAGAGTACTATAACAACAGGATAGACTGTGCAGAGAATACATCAAAAGAGCTCTTTATGATTCTGAAGGAACTCTCCGCCCCTCCAGCGAGTTCAGGGGAAGTCCCACCCACGACCGAGTCATGCAATGAGATCGCAGACTTCTTTATAGGGTAGGTAGAGAAGATCTATGCGTCGTTTCAGACTAATTCGGATGCTACTAATTTGCCCTACCCTAACCACGGAAATAAGGTCAGAAAAGAACTTAGGAAATTTGTGGTTCCCCAAACTGAGGAGCTTATCAACATCCTATTGAACACTCACTCAGGTTCTCCCCTGGATGCGGTACCAGCGAGAATTTTTCGAAGTCATCTTCCCCAGGTAGCGAAGCACATAGGCAATATGGCCTCACTTTCATTCCATGAATGTTTAGTTCCGGAGAGCTGGAAGCTGGCCCAAGTCGTCCCAATAAAAAAGAAAGCCCACATAAGCATAACGCAATTAGACAACCTAAGACCAATCTCCCATCTCGCCTACTGTGCGAAGGTAGTAGAAAAATTGGCTAACCGACAGCTGGTGAGCTTTATGGAGGAAAACTTGCTCCTGCACACGTCTCAATCGGGTTTCAGAGCTAAACACTCGACAGAGACCGCCCTCCTCCTATCTACAGAATTGCTGCGGAGCAAGGCGGATGAAGGTCACACGGCCGCACTGGTCCTATTGGACTTAAGTGCGGCGTTTGATACCGTATCACATCCCGTATTATTGGACCGCCTGAGTGAAAAGGGAATAACCGGACCTGCTCATGAGTGGCTAGTATCCTTTCTTAAGAACAGGAGATTTCAAGTGCATTGCCCACCATGCAAATCCAGTGTAAGGTGTCTTAGGCAAGGGGTTCCACAGGGCTCGATTCTGAGCCCTACATTATTCAATCTGTACATGGAACCCCTTGCCAAACTGGTGGAGTCATATGGTGTGGCAATAGTCTCCTATGCAGATGATACACAACTGGTGATCAATCTGTCCCGTGATCCAGTTGTAGATGCTGAGAATTTCTCGGCTTGTCTTGTGGCACTTGACGGCTGGATGAAACAGAACTGTCTCCGCCTTAATGGTAACAAGACGGAAGTTCTTATTGTAGGTCCATGTCCTTCCATCTGGACCTCTGCCTGGTGGCCCACTGAACTGGGCTCTGTCCCGACCCCAGTAGACACAGTTAAGAACCTTGGCTTTCTTCTTGACTCTAATCTAGCCTACACCAATCATGTTGGTAAGGTCACGGGAAAATGCTATGGACTTCTGAAGGTCCTAAGGAAAATCCTGGACCTATTGCCCCCCAGCTCCAGAAAAACTATGGTACACGCCTTGGTCACCTCCCAGTTAGATTATGGGAACTCCCTCCTATGTGGACTTGGCAAAAAGGGCCTAACACAGCTACAACGCGTCCAGAACGCAGCTGCTAGGCCGGTCCTTAACCTCCCTAGGAGAGCCTCCGGGAAACATGCATTACGCTCCCTTCATTGGCTCCCAATAAAGGAAAGAATCAAATTTAAAACTATGTGCATCACCCACCGTATAGCTCACAAAAAAGCACCTACATATCTTCAGGACCTGCTCCCAGTCTACCGCCCTTCACGTCCTTTGAGGTCGATGGGTAGCATGCTATTAGTGGTGCCGCGGATACATAGAGCAAGGATGGGAGGACGTTCATTCAGACACCATGCCAGCAACGACTGGAATAACCTACCTATCGAATTGAGGATGGAGCCGTCTGAAACCAGGTTCAGACAGAGGCTGAAAACCCATCTTTTCCCCATGTTAAACTCAGCATAGTTCGCCCGTGTCCCTTTGCTCACCCTCTGTGTGCTAAGCTGAAGAGATGTAGGTAGGGTTGACAGCGCGGGGACGCACTGTTCTCTGTGCAACCAAGCGCTTAACAAATGTCATAAACTAAACTAAACTACTCTTTATTCTATGTAGGCTCAGGAAAGTGAGAGGAGATCTCCTCCCCCTACTCTCCATTCAACCCAGGTCCTAGTCAGCCCAGCCCTGACTCATTAGACGGCTGGAGCTAAAGCCCTCTCCAGCCTCCTGTCACTCACAAACCAGACATGGAATACACAAACCTAGCAGAGGCATACTGGATGGTTACGCAAGAAAATACCTACTGTCAAAAAATCGTATTTTCGAACACAGAATGTAAACATCACTCACACTAAAAGATGTATTTTAACATTCTGAGTTGAGGCATACTAAACTTGTTTTTTTACCTTGCTCCCTGGGGCAGTTAGGATTCTAAGATGTTATAATCAATAGTGAAAAACGAAATTGGCTGTAATTCACTATCAGGACATGCCACACACACCAGGGCATGTCCTATCTTCCACATACAATGCACCGTGCCTATAGGCGTGACTAACATGTAGAAAAGGTAAGGTTTAGGGACTTGCATGTCGGTGCACTTGCCAAGTCGACATGGCAGTCCCAGACTGCACACTGGCTCTGCAATGGCAGGCCTGAGCCACACTTTACAGGGGCTTATGTGGGTGGCACAACCAGTGCTGCACGCCCACCAGCAGATTTTGATTTACAGGCCCTGGGCACACATGGTGGACTGTACTAGGGTCTGACAAGTAAATCAAATATCCAATCATGGAGTCACTAATCTATTAAACAATTTACAATAGGGAGCCCTTGCACTTTGGCACTGAACAGCAGTGGGAAAGTGCCCAATACATCTAGATCACCAAAAACCTACAAAAAACACAGGAGGCAACAGCAAAAAAATGTAAGGGAGGCCCAAGCCAATGATGCCAGGTCTAACAAACATCCTTCAGGCATGGATGTATGTCATACAACGCATACTTTTACAACGCATACCTTTACAACGCATTTTTTACACCGCAACATCCATTACAACGCATTCCATTACAATGCATGCCATTACAACAAATTCTTTGAAACTACCTTTACAATGCATTCCACTACAAAGCATACTACATTTACAACGCATACCATTACAACGCATACCATTACATTGCATGTATGGTAAGTATTGGATAGTGTAGGGGTAAAAATTACTATTCTAACTCCAGGGGGTGCAGCAGTAGGGTAAGTGTTGGATATTGTAGGGGTAAAAATTACTATTCTAACTCCAGGGGGTGCAACAGTAGGGTAAGTGTTGGATAGTGTAGGTATGCGTTGTAATGGTATGCATTGTAATGACTGTGTTGTAATGACATGCGTTGTAGTGGTATGTGTTGTAGTGACATGCGTTGTAATGGTTGCGTTGTAATGGTATGCGTTGTAACGGATGTTGCGTTGTAAAAGTTTCGTTGTAAAGGTAGTGCATTGTAAAAGTTGCGTTGTAAGTGTTGTTTTCCTACAGGCATTTACCCCATCACTGAATTCCCTTTGTCAAACCCTGTTTGAACGGCCACACGACAGGCAGGAGCTACTGATCTGCAAGCTGACGTGGTTGAGGTCATTTGTCACAGGTGTCCTTCAGTGCATTGTACTATGGAACTCCAAACTAAGCCAAATACACCCCTTCTCCACTTGTCTCTGATTGCAGTGAGTAGTCAAAGGCTTCTCTTTTTTTTTTTTTTGCTTGATTAGTTTCTTAAGTTTCTTTTATTGTTTCTTCTGGTGTTTTCATTTCAATACATCCAACACAGCCTTTAATACTGTAAGCTGCCACAAACAAAACTGCCAGTACGTGTTTCGCGCTCCAGTGCGCTTCTTCAGGGCTGTTACAAACACAGAATAATATCAATTATATTCCATACAAAATTATAAACATTTGTAAATCTATTTAACAACACACCTTTCCTAATGATTGAAAAGCAAACAACACAAAAAAATTACATTACAATTTTTCAATTCTATTCTAGGCCACAATGATTACACTCACTCCATATTCTCAATTCATAACATGTTTTCACATTCCTTTTTTTTTATTCTTATTTTTTTATTTTTTTACCAGGCAAAACAGGAATCATTTTACAGTAATAAAATACGAGATACAAGTACATAACGTAAATAGTTAGACTATACAGCAGATGTTAGAGACCGAAAAGTAAGTCAAGCAGCAAAAAAGCAATGCAATGAAATAAGAAATCAGATTAGATACAGCAATAGGCATTTAAAACATAAAATAACATACATACATTTAAATCAACCAATACCACTGGGAATAATGCCATCTTTCCAATTAGTTATTGGGCGCCAAAGTGTTTCCCCGCGCTTCCTAGAATTTACTCCTCTTGTTTAGAATATAGCAGTTTCGTATCTATAGACCGCCAGGAAGCGTGCTAGCCACATCTGGAAGTTTGGCGGATCTACCTCTTTCCAACGAGCAGACAAAATTATCCTTAATACTGCTATACCAATAAAAATTAGATTTTCTTCAGATTTTGTTAGATTTAGAGAGTGATCATGGCCTAGCAGAAACAAGGTTTTTGATTCTGGTATTTTATGTCTGAATACCTCTTCCCAAAATGAAGCTATCATGTTCTTAATTAGAATCAAATCAGGACAATTGTAAAACATAAGGGTAAGAGTTGCCGGTCCTTGAGTACATCTAGGGCATAGATCATTCTCGTGTTTATCCCATGCAAACAATTTAGCAGGAGTGAAATAGAGGTCAAAAACAGTTTTATAAAGTTGTGCTTTGAGATTGCTCGCCATAAGTAACTTTTGGCTCATCTCTAATACTCTATTGATGTCTACATTAGGATTATTTATTTTTGTAGCCCATTTGCTTTCAGTCTTATCAAGATCATCATTCTTCATACTCAAAAGAATATTATACAAGGTTCCAATTCTAGTATTTATTCTAGGTATTGGGTCCAAAATTTCAATTTTCGAAAGACAAATTAGGGATTCTTTGGCCTTTAATTTAGCAAATATCTGTGCAAATTTTAAGAAATCTCCATTGGGTAAGTTATATTTTACTTTTAAATCGAAAAAGGTGGTTTCAAAATCATTGTTAAGAACTCGCCAATTGTTCTAATTCCCAGCTTGTCCCATTTCTTTAACACGCTAGTGAAATCTTGGCCTTGAATGGCGTTAGAGTGCCAAAGCGGTGTATATCGATTGATCTTCTCGATTTTCATATATTTAGCCACTTTATTCCAAGTTCTCCGTACGCTTGCCATAATTTTTCCCTTAAATTCTTTATAGTTTCTTGCCTCGGTCTAAGAGTAGGCCCTTAGCCTCCTGACCTACGAGGAGCTCGTATATTGAGGGTATTTCTCCAGAGCCTTCTGGGCTCTCTAGATTATAGCCTCTAATCATAGGTGTAAGCTGTTTTATCTGTGCCGCCCAATAATATAAAGTTATATTAGGTATAGTAAGGCCGCCTCTATCAAAGGGGAGTGATAATAATGTAAGGGATCTCCGAATCTTCCCATTTTGCCACACAAATTTAGATATAAGTGAGTTGATCAGTGCTAGCGTTTCCTGTTCAATGGCTAATGGAATTGCCCAAAACAAATAGAGGCATCTGGGTAGCGTATTCATTTTAACATAATTGGCTCTTCCTATAATAGAGAGATGAAGGCTATTAACCCTTTTGAAGTCATTCTTGATCTTAATCAGTAATGGATCAAAATTAGCTTTTGTAATTAATTTAATGTTTGCACAGAGAACAACTCCCAAATAAGTAGCTTTTTCAGCTCTTCGTTGTTCCATGCAAGTGGTGTTATAAGTACATACAATAATCGTTTTTCCTTTGTTGAGAGAATAGCCCGAACAACGCCCAAATTCAGTAGTAACTTTCTCTATTTCACGAATAGCCTCGATCGGTTCAGATGTAGTAATCACGATGTCATCGGCGTAGGCCAATATTTTTGTTTCAAAATGATGACTAATAACAGGTTTAATATTGTTGCTTTCTAATAATTTCAAAATAAGGGGGTTAATATATAAAGCAAAGAGCAAGGGTGAACACGGGCACCCTTGTCTAGTGCCTCTGGCTATGTTAATATATTCAGAGAATAACCCTGCTGCCAGGACTTTAGCTTTGGGGCGAAGATACATTGATATAATAGAATTAATAAATTTTGGGCCAAAATTATTACGTGTCATAACTTCCCAAAGAAAGTCCCATGTGACGCGGTCAAAAGCTTTCTCAGCGTCAAGCAGGATCATTGGCATTTGTCCCCCCCTGGCAACCATGGCAGCAAATAAGGCAATTTCCCTACGGGTATGTTCTGTAGTTCCTTTACCAGGAATGAAGCCATGTTGCCACGGGGAGACGAGATGCTCAATAACCCTGCTGAGTCTGAGCGCTAATACCTTTGCATATAATTTAGAGTCCAAATTGATTAGGGATATGGGACGATAAGAGGTTAGTTGTTCGGGAGATTTTCCCTTTTTTGGAAAAACGATTATGTTAGCCTTGTCCCAGGAGGCTGGAGGAACACCATTACACTGTATCCCAAGGAATAGGTCATGTAGGATAGGGACTAATTGATGGTTAAGAATCTTAAACAGCTCGATCAGTAGTTTATCGGGGCCTGCTGCCTTACCGGATGACAATAATGTTAATGCAGCGCCCACCTCTGTCAGTGTGATTTCTTTTTCGAGATCTTCCTTGGAGCATCATCTAGTAATTTCATGGCATCAGGATTAATAAGAAAGTTATCTAGATAGTCTTTTATATCCTTTTCAGAAATTGGAGCTTCCTCCGAATAAAGTTTCTGGTAATACCTTTGAAATTGATAGTTGATATCAGTCGCATGGCTGAAGGTCTGCCCATTATCTGTTATAGAGGCAATATCCTTCCTTACGTTTTTCTGTTGTGTACTAAGTGCCAGTTGTCTACCCACTTTCTCCCCACTTTCGTAGACATGTTTCCTATGTGATTGATATGTTTGGGCAGCTTTCTGGCTAAGTTTGGTGTTTAATTCTGATTTCAGTACTGCTACCTGCATCATCAAACGTCTAATATCTTGTTTTTGTATAATTTTGACAGTATGTTCTTCCTCAGCCTTAGCTAAAGCTGCCATTTTCATTTCAAATTCTTTTTTTCCGGTTTTTCCGGCTTTGTTTTGGTTGCTCATGGTCTCCCCCTCAATGCAGCTTTATAAGTATCCCATACAGTGTTTCTTGATGCACTAAAACGATTCATATTAAAAAATTCCTCAGTCCAGGTTTTAATATAGTCGATGTATTCCTTGTTGGATAGTAGCTTCCTATCAAAAGACCACAAGCATTTTTGAATAAGATTGGTATCATAAATAATTAGCAGTGTTAGGGGATTATGATCCGAAATTATTTTTGGTAATTTGTTTATAGTTGAAGAAGGTGCTAATTCCCCAGAAGTAAAAATATAATCTATCCATGCATGCTTTTGATGGGGATGAGAATAATACGTATAGCCAGGGTCATTTGGATTATTTTGTAGCCATATGTCAGTTAAGCCGAGGCTGCATATCAAACTATTAACAGCGCGATAAACCCTTGGTTTCCGACCCATATATTTCAGTTTATGTTTATGCGCCGATAGGGATGGTAAAAGGGAGATGTTAAAATCGCCACATAAAATTAACGGACCTTGCCACATAGCTAGTTCTATTTCCAAAGTTTCGAATATTGTGGGGTCATCGTAGTTTGATCCATAAACAGTGCATATAGTGATTCCATTTGCTAATTTAGCGATTGCCCACCTTCCATGCGGATCAGATAGAAAACTTATTCCTTGACCAAAACAGATTTTTACAAAAATTGCTACACCCCTAATATTTGATGATTGAGATGATGCTATCAGCAAGTTATATCCCTTAAGTCTTAATAAAGCTCTTTTACTCCAAGGAATATGTGTCTCCTGGATGCACAAAATATCTACAGGGTTTAATTTTACTAATTCCCCTAGTCTGAGGCGTTTGTCTCTAGATAGGAGCCCCCCTACATTCCAGGATTGAATACTGAGTTTACCCATTATTAATGTGGAAAAGTTGACTAATAGCGTTGCTCAAATAATATTCGATATCCTTGTCCTGCTGTATCTCCTTTCTCAATATCTCAAAGGTTAATTTTGTTCCTGCTACTGAACCTGGTTCATTTTTCATTCCCCCCCCCCTTTCTCCACACCCCCCTTCCCACCATCCCTCCCCGAGACCCTCCCCAAACCCTCCCCTTTTCCCTTTTCCCCCCTTACGCAGGCACTCAGAATCTACCAGAGTCTGTGTGATGAAGTTGCTGCACTTCTACGGAGCTACCGCTCCTTGCCATAAATAACAAAAAATAAATGAATAAGAATAAAGCTTAAAGTAAGACACTAACATTATATACCATAACCATGACCACCGTGACCTCTATATCTTGTCAGGCATCTATATAATTCTTGGTTCATACCAACCAGACATCAGGGTATCAAAGAGCTGTCAACAAATGTTTTACATATTACAAAACTATCACGAAGAAATGCTGAGATGTTGTTCTTTCTTAAGCATATTTAGATTGTTACTACAGCTACCTATGAGTTTACTCAAAATTGTCTAAGATATTTCATCTAGATAAGCTTTTGCTTTTACCTCAGACTGAAAAAACTTTGTCTGACCGCCATGAATAATCTTAAATCTAGCAGGATTATTCAAGAATGCTAGAGCTCCCTTTTCCTGAAATGATTTGATCAATAGGCGTAACCGCCATCGTCTTTCCACGGTTGCGTGGCAGAAGTCAGACCTCGAAAAAAAAGAAAAATCATTAAAAGATAGTTTGCGATCAGGTCTCGCTTTCTCAGCCACTACCTGCCGTTGTAGAAAATTTCCAAAATATACTAGGATAGCACGTGGGTATATCCCTGGCTCAGGTGGTGGATTGAACGGGACTCGATGGGCCCGCTGGATTTCCAGATCCCAGTTCCAGTTTTGTACTTCAGGCATGGATTTGTTGAGAAGTTTGACAATGAAAGCTCGCATATTCTCCCCCTCCATTTTCTCGGGCACTCCTAAGATGCGCAAATTATTGCAGCGTTGTCTATTTTCAAAATCCTCAAGCTTCCATTTGATATCCATCATTTTTGCCTCCTGAAGCTTGATTTTCTCGTGGTTTTCAGAGGAGTCTTTTTCTGCTGACATCACCCTTAGTTCCATTTCTGTTACTCTTTCGCCAATATGATTACACGTTTTGGAGAGTTTCTTGACAACCCCTTGCATTTACGCAATGCTGCGCGAGATCTTTTACTGTCTAGAACAGTCTCTTCCCTATGGGCTGCTATCGCTTGTAGGATAGTCTCCACCACCGTGGGAGGTATCTCCAAGGTGTCGGAGCTGGCGCCTTGGTTAGTTTCAGGATGATCTTTAGCTAGCTTGTTCTGTATAGCTCTAGCTCCTGTTTTAGGCTTAGCCTTGACAGTGTTAACATTCTGTCTTCCTTCCCCATAGCTATCTTCTGAAGAGTATGGATGCGGTTCCCAATCCTCATCATCATCCTCCTCTCCCTCCGTAGACTCGAAGCTCTCTGTCCACTCCCCAACTGAATCTGCTTCAACCTCACCGGTTTCGTCAGAGAAGGAGTAAAATTCACTGAGGTCTTTTTCACCCTCCGGAAGTTGACCTATTTGTAGCAGAGTTGTATTTGGTAATAAATCATTAATACCTTCATTTGCTGTAGTCTCCTCAGGGGCTGGTTGTGGGGGTACAGATGATGTCTCTTCCGGGGTTATCAAACATGGAGTAGGTGTTATAGATATGGTCTGGTTATTGATTAATGTCGCTTCTGTAGTCAGATTAACCATTTCATTTTGTACACTTAGGATATTTCCGCCGGGGCCTGAGAATGACATGGCGCGTCCCTCCTCAGGTTGCTTCTCGCTATTTTCTGCTCCATCTATCAATTCACTAGTTTGCATGGGATTAGAAGCCTCACAAGTATTAATATTGATATTGAAATTGTTCAGATCCTCTGCATTATTACCAGCTATGGGCAGAGGGGTGACAGGAGCATTTGAGGGGTCAGATAGTCCATTATCTAAACCTGGTGTGTTATTTGGCTGTGAAATGGCTGTACTGTTCTGTTCATCATTCAAGGGTGGGGTTGGCACTAGTTCGATTTCAGTCTGTGAATTAGCCTGAATCGGTGTTTTTTTCAATAGTAAGTCAAGTACAGACCTCCCACCCGTATTACTTAGCTTTCTATGTGAAGCTAGAATTTCTTGTCTTGGGGTGTTGGCGAGGGCAAAGCCGGCTGCTTCTTTGTCTTTGAGCTTGTTGCTTTTACCTGTATGTGATGGGAGTCTTCACCATCCAATGAGCCCTCTCGTTGTTGCCTTTCTGCCTCCTTGCGCAGCACTCTGGCTGCTTTCGCGATCCGTGCTCTGGCTGCGGTGGCCGAGGCACTTTTCGGCGGCATTGCTGCTGACCTTGGCTTCCTCGACGTTCTCCTCCCTTGACACCGCTGCACTCGACAAGCAAAGCCGCACACCGCAGGACCGGAACTCCGCCGTGACGATTGCAGCGTTTGACACACCCACTGAAGCGCCGCTGTCAGCGTTGGTCTGAATCTGCCTGAGACGCCGTGCGGAGAAGCCGCGGATCCCCAAGCAAACGCGAGTAGGTTCAGATATTGTTCATGATTTTCGCTCACTTTGTAACATTGTAACATTGTAGAAGTCCTTGCAACATAGCGCCTTCGCAAGTTAGTATCAAGGAGCCAAGGCGAGAGCGTAGACAGAGCGTCAGCTCGTTTAGCTGGAGTCCGACAAGCCGTTCTTTCCGTCGGCTCAGAAATCAGAAACTCGGTAACTTGATCTTCGATTTCTTTTTAGTCAGCAGAAAAAGCCCATATCACTCATGAGCCGATTTCGTCCAAGATCAGTTTCGGTCACCCTCGGTCATCGTAGAAGCATCGGAGCTTAGAGAAGTGCTGCAAACCGGTCTAACGCTTAGACCGCCATCTTGCTGACATGTTTTCACCTCTAGTCAAAGGCTTCTCAAGGAGGCAGTACTAAGGAAGGATCCTCAAAAATCAAACAAACTACAGAAAGAATAAATCATTGTCCAGCCCAGTGTTTGGCTTTAGTAAAAGAACATAATTTAATATCACAACAAAATGAAATATTACAGAATTAGATGGGTGTACAGTTATCGGATAGACAATCTCACCCATGGGTTGTTAGTCCAGTTCAAGTTCAAATAAACTTTATTTGGCCATATGCCAAAAAAGATGCAGTAAACATTTTACACATTATTAAATACAAAACTGTGCAAGATTACAATAAATAAAACATTCAGTGTAACATGTCAAAGACACATATTTTTCCTAATCCTCATTCGAGAGCATATACAATTGATGACTGCATGACATACAAAAACATATGGTAGATGCTGCAGTAATTTGAGACTCTCTTTAGCAGAACAACACAAATAGGCATGTAAAACGGGGGCATAACAATTTCCTTCTAGGAGGTGAATAAAAGCTAAACAGACACATAAAAGGCAGACAGGATTGCTGGCTAGTGCCATTACATGGACAGCAAGGAAGAGATGGAAACCAGCTGCTCTGTAAAGGGTAACCAACCAAAAAGTGAACAAGATTCAACCTGAAATGTGTTAACTAAAAACGAAGCTCTAGGCCGGGCTCTTTAGCGTTGGGTAGCGTTTTAATCACAGCCGTGACTACTTCCACTGTGACAGCTTGTGATAGATAATCCTGTTGGGAATCTGAAACCCATGCTATTGCAATGTCTTCAAGATATTGCAATATTTCTGGTGAGTGAGCAGTATCACTCGAGGCGTACATGTCCCCATGTGTGTCCATAAATGCATGTAGTATGCCCGCAGTGTCATAGTGTAGGTTATCTTGTTGATCTTTATTCTTGAGTACAGTGTGAGTGGTATGTCCGGTACATATCTTACACGCTAATGTTCCTCCCGGTCTACCTCCTTCTTCGTAGGTCCTGGCAGTAATGCGTTTAGAAATATATTTAAGTTCATCATCAGTATAGGTTTATGGTCAGACAGTGTTTTGGGCAGGTGTTGTACATCCTTCGTCTACGTAGCAGTTTTTTCTTTTAGTAACTAGAGGTCTATGCGCGACCAGCTGTTATGGGATGTGGAGTGGTGTGTGGCTTTAGCGCAGTGTGGGTTGCACATGCGCAAAACATCTACCATGTTAAATTGTGCTATACCGTCCTTAACTGCCTGGACAGCCCGCGTGCGTGGTTCTTTTGTAGTCCCTGATCTATCGAGATCCTCTTCAAGGACAAGTTAAAATTGTTGCCCCATATTAACTCTACGTCAGGGAAGTCCCTAAGCCTATGATTTATGTTCTGAATAAACTCGGGATCATCTATATTTGGACCACATGTATTGATCAAGCCTACATGATGTCCTTGAATGTGTCCAGTTAGTATGATGAAGCGGCCATGTTCATCCGTTATGGTGTGGTCTACAATAAATTGAACACCTTTCTTCTCTAGGAGTATACCTCCTCTAGAATAATTGAAGTATGACGACAGAATAACAGGTTCGGACCATTTAATCCCTAGTGGGTCACATTTGAAAGGTGAGATTCCTGTAGCATTGCCACATCGATTTGGTGTTGATCGAGATATGCAAACACCTATCGTATTTTTTTAGGATTATTTAATCCTCTAATGTTCCAGGTTAAGAATCGGAGATGTGATGACTTTAATTTAGTCACAATTGCCGAAGCTGGAGATATACTTGTTAGCATTTAATATAAGCATCCTAGTGGCGCTCGTGGAGTGTAACGTGCATCAGATCTAATAACATACCTAAGCATGCATGTGTCGTGGCGCACTGCATGGTGTATTCCATTTGTAGAAGCCCGTAAATAACAATAAACCATCCCACAACCCCCCACCCACTTCGGCATCCCAATCGGGCCAAAGCCATACCCTTATAACCAACTGTGCCAGTGCACTAACATTTCCAGAGAGCACCCTCGGGGGGGGGGGGCTCATTGGGTCGCTGAGTGCACATCACACCATCTGTGCGTACCGATGTGGCTGGGTTTTACGTATCTGGTTGGTGCATAAAATATAACATAGAACAGTGACATAAACTGCAGTACAAGGTCTGTTTGCTTTGCTAAGATAAAGGTTCACAGCACCCCACATCATAGATTACAGTTTGCGATATTGCATAATTACGACATAGTTCAAACTAAGAACATTTTTACATCTCTGTTCTAGCCTTTGAGCTATAAAACCTGTGTAATATTATAGTTCCAACATGACTTAGCCAGCAACAGGCCTATAGAGCAGAACAGTCATCTACATCTTACATGTGGCTAAATGTTACCCTCCCTAATTCGGCAGCCATACACTCCTACTGTCCTGTGGGCATATAAGTAAAGCAAAAGCTATGCTATTATGGTCTAGAATGAAATTAGCTTCTGTTTGAAAAGTACGCGGTCTAAGTGCATTAGCGTTCTATATGACAAAGGAAAAACCGGCCTCAGCCATGATATAAAAGGCCATGTTACATGCACATGGTGAGGACATAGTATTCATATCTGCAGTAGTCTTATCCTGTGTATCAATTACCCCACGGTGCACAGGTTGAGTTTATACACCGACACATACCAAGTCATTGCAAATAGGATGCATAGGTAAACAGTCAATTCCCATGTATATCCTCAAGTGAATAGCAATTTATATACGTTACCAGTGGCAAAAGCACATTTAGTCTGAGTCTGGATCCGAGTGCGCATGTTGCGGCATCTTACAGCTGGAGAGAGTCTTTTTGATGAGGTCCTTTGCTGCCTTTGGTGTTGGATACATTTTCATTTGTCCCTCATGTGTGATGTGCAGTCTCGCCGGATAAAACATTATGTATTCAATTCCCATTCCTCTCAATTTCTTTTTTGCTGGATTGAAGTCTTTGCGCGCTACTTGCACCGTCACCGTGAAATCCGAATATAAGGAGATAATATTGCCTTTTTATTTCACTTGCTTCTTTTCCCTTGCCATGCATGGGATCACGGGCCAGATGTAGGTAAAAAACATTTACCGATTTTTAAATACCGAGTCCTACCGATTCGGTATTCTGAAATCGGTAATTGATATGTAGGTAAAAAATCTGTATAATTTTCCGAATCGGTACAATTCGGAATCTGTCAATCGGATTACACTGATTCTGAAGTGACCGAATCCGAATTTTCCGATTCGGTATTTCCCATACAACCCTATGGGCCAAAAGGCCCATAGGAAAGCATTGTAAACACCGAATCGGGAAATACCGAATCGGGTAAAACCGAATCGGTGAAAATCCGAAAGGGGAGGCAAACAAAAGTGAAACCTAACAAAGCAGCCAATCAGGTGCTGCCACCCCCCCCCACCCAACCAGGAAGTCGAAAACCAGGCAGCTGCAACAAATTTGAAGCCTCAGGAGAGGCAGTCAGAGCACAGCACAGACACAGAGCTGCAGGGAGTGATCGATACAAGTTTACCACAGTGACAATGGCCAGCAGCAGTGAGAGCCAGAAGGCAGAACGGAAGAGGAAAGCAAAGTTCAGCCCTACGGAGCTGCAAGTTCTAGTGGAGGAGGTGGTAAAAAACCACAAACAGCTTTTTGGCAGACACTCCCTCACAGTAGCAGAGTCAGTAAAACGCAAGCTGTGGCTTGAAATAGGTGAAAGGGTGAATGCTGTGGGAGTGACAAGCAGGAGCCTGGATGACCTTAAAAAAAGATTCTATGACATCAGGAGTCTCACCAAGCGTAAGATGGCAGAGATACATAAGCAGGCTGGTCTCACTGGCGGAGGCAGGAACCCAGCGCCCCCCCTGACAGACCTGGAGGAGTTGGTGGCGTCCACCATTGAGCCAGACAGTGTGGTGGGCTTGGGAGACGTGGACAGCTCAGCCAGAGCAGGAAAAAGAAAAGGTAAGATGCATGCGCAGCATAACACCCCATACCAGCTTGCCTCCCTTAACCCTTATCGCACAGTCAAACCCCAGTCCAGTCAGCATCTAACACCAGCAATGCATTATGGGAAATGTAGTCAGCTAGCATTAGAACATGTGTAACTGGCCAGAGGCATTCAAAGTAATGCAGAATAACGACAGTGAAATGTGTAATGCATTTATTCAATCCAATGTGACACAGTACCACACAGTTGACATACGCTTTATTATACCTAGGGCCAACAGCAGCCAGTCAAGCCACAGCTACACCAGGAACTGCATCAGCAATGGACCAGAGTGATGTGCCAGGCCCAAGCCAAGTCAATGCCTCACTGGAGGAAGAGCACACAACTGTTGCCTCCCAGGATGAGGACTTATTCAACACACCGGAGTTTCCACACTCCCCACACCTCTCCCAATCGCCTACTCTGCATTTCTCTCCTGAGACCTCCCCAACACTGTCTCAGCCTGCACCTGCAAAGTCACCAGGCAGGAATCGAGTTGTGGCCATACTGCCACTGATGGAGGCAGCTGAGGGACATGGCCAAAACACTGCACCTGAGAGTCCAGCTGCAAGCCAGCCCACAACAGAGTCTTCCACCTTGCGCAGACGTCAAGGCAGGCCCCGCAATACAGCTGCTCATGGAGAAGGCTCAGTGTTCCGTGGACTGGAGGGGAGTATGGTAAGAATCCAACGCCAGCAGGGTAAAGCAATACAGGCCTGCCACCGCCAATTCCGTGCCCTGAACGATAAAATAGGAGAAATGGGAAATGGCATTAGAGACATGGTGGAAACCAGCAGGGAGACATCCAAACACATTGGTGACTTAGCTGCAGGAATGCATGAAATGAGCACTTCTATTACCCTGCTGTGCTCTAAACTGGACAGCCTTGCCCAAACTCGCCGCAGGGACGCCCGTGTTACCAATAGAGCAATAAATCGCCTAGCCACTGCCATGCAGGAAAGCCTGAGTCACAACACGGCTGAGGTTACAAGGGGCATGGCTACGATCACCACTGCACTCGAGGCAATGATTATATCCAACACTGTATTGGATCCAGCCCTGGATGTGGCTGAGGGAGATGGTAGCAGCAGCCGCAGCAGCATGTCTGCCGCTGTGCATAACCCACGTAGGAGCAGAAGGCGTCCAGCTGAGCCTTCAGGCAATGAGGGAGGCAGTGATCAGCACCCCAGTGGGTCTGGAAAGCGTCTGCGCAAATGACTTGAGCGTTGTGGGTGATGTAACCCAGGACATGTTTGCACCATCTGTAATTTGTTTTATGGATTGCACTTCTAAGGAATGACGTTGTGACCACATAAACATACGTTTGTTCCATACACTACCTGTCTGTGACTCATTACTTACTCAGAAGTAGTTGTTTGTAATTTCATCACGTCTGTATCTGCCGTCACTTGGGGTTGTCACTCCAGCAGTTTGTCTTTCAGGCACAGCATTGTCGTCGTCATGATCCTCGTAGTCAGACAACTCCACCTCAGTTCCCTTCCTCACAGCCAAATTGTGCAACATGGCACAGACAGCAATTATCTTGCAGCAGGTGATGGGGGTGTACTGCCTTGCACCTCCGCTCTTGTGAAGGCATCTGAATCTGCTCTTCCAGATGCCAAAGGTTCGTTCCACCACATTCCGTGTACTTTTGTGTGCCCGGTTATACCTCCTTTGGCTGGGTGTCGAGGGGTTGAGGTAGGGAGTGAGGATGAATGAACGTAGGGCATATGCACTGTCTCCTACATGGGAAAGGGTATACAATTACTCACATGCATAATAGTAATTTGTTCGGAAATAGGTGTGGATGGGGTTGCACACTGTCTCTTACCTAAGAGGTATCCTTCGCCAAATTCCCCTGCAGACAGCCGTGCATAGATGCCGCTGTTCTGGAAAATATAGGAGTCGTGGGTACTCCCGGGGAATTTCGCTACAATGTCCGTGATGACACACTTGGCATTGCAGATGACCTGAACATTGATTGTGTGTGTGGACTTCCTATTCCTGTAGATGTATTCCGTGTCAGCAGGGGGACAAATGGGGATATGTGTGCCATCAATGCATCCGATGATATGGGGAAATCTGGCCATCTGGTAGAAATCAGATTTGGTTTGCACCAGTTCTCCTTGGGTGGATGGGAAAGAAATGTAATGCTCCATCCTCTGCAACATTGCGTCTATGAACTTGTGAAAAATCCTAGACAGGCTGCTTTGGGTCACACCACCCACCGCAGCAACAACACTCTGGTAGCTCCCAGACGCGAGCAGGTGGAGGCTGCACAGCACCTGTACATGGGGTGGTATTGCATGTGCCCTTGGGTTAGAGTGCTGCAGCAGTGGTTGGAGGTCCCTGATTAGGTCCTTGATGGTGTCTGGATCCAACCTGTACCTCTGCAGTATCTCTGCCTCTGTGAGCATGAACAGGGTCACTCTCTGCCTGTATACCTGCTCCTGTCTCTGCCATTCCCTCTCTCGTTCCTCCTGTAGGCGTAGCCGTCTTGCGATTACATAAAATGCCACCATTGTGCAAACACCATTGCATTTTGGGACTATTTTTATAGGCTACACCTTGTTACCACCTGATTTGAATCCATGGTAAAGTCCGACTCCGAAATACCGATTTTGGAGCAAAATCGGTATTTCTGAGCTTTCCTACATCTCGATCTTCACTTTTTTCCGATTTTTCATTCCCGATTCGGTTTATTTCAGATTCGGTAAGTTTACAGATTCGGAGATGTTACCGAATCGGTGATTTTCACAATTCGGTAGGTTTACGATTCGGTATAGTTTCCGATTCGGATATTATTTACCGATTCGTTAAATGTTCAGAATCGGATTATTACCGATTCGCTACAGTTATCGAATCGGAAAATTTGCCGATTTCGCACGATTTCAGACACCTACATACCGATCACTCTGTACCGGTCGGTAACGGCCCAAAATACCGATTTTCGGCCGTTACCGACCGACCTACATCCGGCCCCACGTCTCTATCCCTGTAGATGAGCACCCATGCAATGATGGGCCTCGGCGGAGTTCCAGGTGGTGGTATGGATGCAAGTGATCTATGGGCTTGTTCAATGATAAGCATAGTGGAAAAGTTTTCAGCTCCAAAAATATCTCGCAACAACCCCTCCACATAGGTTTCCATTTTCCCGTGTTGGTACTCTCTGACCTTGTGCGGAACCCTGTACTGAGTACTGTGGTTCCAGTTGTGGCAGGAACTCCCCTGGCCACACACTATACTCAACTGTGTACATATATTGTATATTTGTGGTTGGTGTGAAAGTAGTTGAATTGGAATCATTGGAGTATGGGTGTATTAATAAATTCTAGCCAGGGAGATTGTATGTGTCTTTTTTTTTGTTTTGTATATTTAAGGAAATAACTCTGTTTCTGATCTGAACTCTTATCAATGAAGATGGATTTATAACCATTGCAAATTAAGAAATGTCTATGTATATATTTTTGAAAGAATCGCATAAAAAGAAGAATAAATGTATGTTTTTTTAAAAAAAGAGAAGGAAATTTTGATAAAATAAAAATAATATTGAGATGATCACATATGTCACTGTTGCATTTTGATTTTTGTTCAAATAAATATGAACAATATTTAAATAAAATGGTATATATGCTATGAGGGAAATTTCTAGTATTGTATAGATTGTAATTCGTCTCTTTTCCCTGGCCTCACGTATTGTTAGAGGGGGGTCCCCCTTTTTTTGTTATAACTCTTTGGAATCCCCATTACTGCCACATTGTTTCGGCGGGATCTTGCTTCTAAATCTTCGTTCTTCTGTTTGATAACATTCAGGATTCTTTCAATCTCTTCCCATTTGCGTACCGTCATATTAGAAGTGTTTTTAAATGCCAAGATATTAGCTTCTGCTGCGTGTAGTCTTTCGCCCTATTTATCAAGCTTGGAGGACATGTAGCACCGCCGCAGATCCCACGCATCAGCCCCAGGAGCCATCACCATCTCTCGCCATGTCAGTTATAGCAGCACAGGAATGGCGGATATCGCATCAACAGCTACCCATCTTCTGTGTTGTTTGTCACTGTGTTCCGGTTCCAGCAAGTGGTTATGGGGAATGTACCACGTGGTTGGAAGGGGAGGTTTGATTGTAGTATTTAAGTTGGGATGGAGGAAATCGGCACGGTTCAAATCTTTGGTGAACGAGGGAGGAGGATGATTACTTGATAGCAGGTATGTCAAGGGAAGAGTCCACGATAGTTGGAATGTGCAGTAAAAAGCTAATGAGTGAGATAAGTTGTGCATCACCTAAGAGGTGATTTGTAGACTATGCAGAGGGGTGAGGAGTATTTAAACATAAAGGTGTTGGTATCAATGAGTGGGAGGAAAGGACGCACACAGGGGTGATGGGAATGAAGAAGGCGGGTGAAGAAGGGGGAAGGGATGGTGTTGAAGGGTTAATGAATGAGGGTATACCGCCAGTGAGCTACGGATCGAGTGAATTTCAGTCACTCCTAATAATGGATTGTGAAGGGATGCAGTTCTCATGTGCAGATAATTTGGGTGTCAGTTTTAGATAAATAGATTTGTGACTCATACCAAAACTTTTACCATAAGCATTACAGATTGGGAATGTAAGTGTAGACTTTTTTGGGAATTTAAATCATGTCTCATTGTTATTTTCAGTTTTATCCCTGATGAAGGGCCCACGTGGCCCGAAATGCCTTGGATTTTAATAAACTGCTTTGAAGAAAATGTGCCTTTTTGCTTGTTTCTGAAGAATAGGTTCAGATGGCCCACTTAAACATGAGAAGCTCAGGAAAATGCATTTCCCTGCATGTGGATTTGAATGGATTCAAAATGGTTAACAGTGAAAGTGTGGAAGGATTATGGTCAAAGGAAAAGAACAAAAAGGGAGTAAAACAAAGGAAAAAGCAAAGGTTTATTTGGCTGTGCCACTGGTTTTGGGGGAAAAATTGCAACCCCAATACCATGTTGGTTATTGATAAAATAAAACCACTACAGGCAAACATGGCAAAAGCCCTTCTCAAATATGTACAACGGTGGGGAGATAGGCACAAAACAGACGCTAGTAACTTTCCTACTAGTAATTCTACTAGTCGTAACTTTACCTTCCTGAATAACAAAAAGTAGCAAAGATAGACATTTGGTCTAAGTTAGACTTTTGGTCTAACTTTTCCTTTGTGAACATACCTGATAGGGGATATTCTCTTCATAACATCGAGTATTACCAGCAACATATTGTCTGAAAACCATGGCATATGGAGTTTTGTCCCAACACTTGTAAGTCATTTCTTTGTTCGGGTGGGCCATCACTTTCACAATTGTCTTGAAGAGGTAGAACATATGACAAAATGACCGCACTAAAAAGGGAAACTCTGTGACATACATTATCTTGTGGATCAGTAGCAGCGGTCAACGAATTTCTGAAGATGGAGCCAGCAGAGGCTGTGCCATTCGAAATCTGATGCTAAAAGAGTGACCCAGGTTTGAAAATCAGGGCCATTTTAAACTCGTAAATACATGCAGTATAAGTGTATTGCGATAAATAAATGCCTGTTTGGACTTGTATTAGCTGTAGGCAATGTTTCTGGTAATATTAGGGAAATCAACAGTAAAAACCAGCCCAGCAGACCATAAAACAGGCACACAATAAGCCAAAAAACCACTGGCTGACACACTGGTCTGTTGGACCAGCCCAGCATACACTGCCTGAATGCCTTGTTGGACAGTAGAATGTACTGCATTAGCATACCCATCTTTCAGAAAGTTTCTTTAAATGTGATTTCTGTTATTATACTATCCCACACTTGCGACTTTTGAGACAATAAGTATGACATGTGGCTCACTGCCCCAGTCAAACTTTCCCTCAGAGACATGCTTGACGTACAAACCGCTGCTGACTCATACAGGCTGGAATTTTAGAGCTGAGTATCACCTCTTAGTGAATTTACCTTAATCCACAGTTTTTTTTATATGAGAGCTGTCATTTGGCTGATTCTGCTCCAGGCTTACCAGACTTTCAGAAGGCTCTGTAACATTGGGATGATTCTGTTCTAGCCCTTCTGAGGACCTCCTGAAGAACAGCCCAGGCTCTATCAGCATTTAATAATAACTGTTGATGTTTCAGAAGGATCTCCTACACCACTGCTGGTCAATCAAAGTCTTGCTTGCCTGACCTTTTGTTACATATTTCTGATGTCTGTTTGTTTACTTTAATGAAAGCGAGCTGCGACTGAGTGAGTGCATGAATACATGAATGGATTAGTAAATTGATGAGTGACTTCTAGACTGGATGAGTGGGCTATCCGTCCGTTCACACTTCAAAAGTCATCTTTCAATCTGTCTATCTGCCAACTCTCATATACTCCCTCTTGCATCAACCTGTATGCTCAGCCACCCCGCACAGTCCTTCTAATAACCTATTCATCCACCCATATTCGTGCATTCCTTTGATCATCCATGTCCCTGCTCACAGTCCATCATCTGCTGATCATACATGCCCACCTGAGCATGCATGTCTGCATGAACGCAGGTATTCCTAATTGTTTGTCTGGTTCCTTGTATGTTCCTTGTAAATTAATTGAAGTGTGTGCCCGGTTGTTTGTAGGTGATTTGTTCTTTCCCCTATGTGCCAATGTGTTAGTGTTTGATGGTATGAATGTATGAAGGCTAAAGTGTGTTTTATGTCTATCCTGGCGTGTATTAATTTGTACTAGTGTTTATGTTCATTTGTGCATGTTCATAAATAACTGTACGTATTTTTCTATGCAGCTGCATGTCAGTATACGTCTATGGTTTGTGTGTGTAGGGGGGTTGTGTGGGGCACGCCTATGCCTTGATCTCTGCATTTACCTTTCTGTGCATTCACTGTGCAAGATCCAATCAAATGGTTGCCATTAATTAATAGCCTCTTTACCACTACATTGCCTTTTCTATCACCTAGTGTATTTTAGCAAAGGTGGATAAATCATGCGCACTTTGACACTGCAACAAAATTCCACAACTTATGTCCGGTAGGCATGACAGTAAATTGGGAAACAGAAACATTTGGCTGGTAGGCTACTAGACAAAAAGAAAGCTATGCGGGGACAAGAGACAATATTTAATTGATAAAATAGCTTTCAGCGCTTAAATGTATTAATTGTTTTATCATGTTGTATTGAAAAGAACCTGCACATGCCCTGGAGAATATTATTGTTTTCGCTAAAACGCGCTAAGAGCTCAATCACGCCCAATATGAGTATTGCATCACCTGCCAAGATATGGTCTGTGATTTGGCATGTCATGCTAGGCTACTGTCTCCATCTGGGATCCGCTGCTTCCGGCAGAAGCAATGGTAATCGCAAGTGACATCTCTGACAACTTGCAAAGATGCATCGGAATTGCAAATGCGCTTGATGTATTGTGGATGTTTCAGGAGCCGCGGCAATACACTGCAGCATCCTTTCAGATGAAATATACCGCGATGGCAAATGCCAACAAATCCGAGAGGAGACCCCCACGCAGATGAAGAGACTCCATTAAATCTCAGCAGATGCGGTGGTTCGCCATATGGCAATAATACATCAATGTGATGTGATGCCATCCCGCCGTTTGTGAAACCCAGGACACTCCAGCTGTTTTATCTAAAATGTTTAACCCTAGAAGTCTGATTCAGCTGGTCCCCAGGCTGTATTAATAATAGTTTTCCCTCCTCAGGTATTTTGCTTATAAACGATCGTTTATAAACAGTAATTGATACCCGCACGCGAAGCTCGGTTTCCATCCGATTAATTTCAAGTTTAGCAGCTCCATTGTCATTTCAACTTTGCTTTTATTATTTGAACATTTCCCCTTAATGCTTTCTCTATGTTAACCGAATGTGATCTGCTTTTGTATGTATTATGGTTTTGTGCGCGAGCGATCATGTGCAAGTGTGTGAGCTCAAAGTCAGGTTTAACGTTTCCTTTCTAGACAGGTTGGAACATTTTAGCTGAGTGAGGTCCAGTTTCCACCAAGTCGCTTATCAACAATTTGCATTTTGTTTATATGTTTGAATGTGTGCTGAGTAAAGTCAGTCGATTCTGAACTGCAGTATTCACGGTGTGCGGTGGTGACTTGGCGACAAAAACATCTCTGGCAGAAGATTGCTTTGAGCGGAAATCTCAGTTAGCCGCTGAACAGATGGAGTTGTCTGACGGAATCTCGAGGACGAGTATATGATGTGGCCAAAACATCATTGCAAAAAAATCGAGGACAAGATTATCGAACATGTTAATTCAAATCTAAGGGGCATATTACCAAGCAATAGCGATAATTATCGCTATTGCTTGGTTAGAGACAAAAATTTACCGCTGAGCTGCGACGATGTTTACCGCAAATAAACCTTGGTATTACCAAGGTTTATCGCAAATGCGATAAAAATCGCCGCAATGCATGAATATCGCTGAAAAGTCAGCAATATTCATGCATTACCGAGCTAATGCTCTTAGCCATGTTATCCACCTCCCATTGGATAACATGGCTAAGAACTGCTCAGGGCAGGTGTTAGCTTTTGGAGATATTCGCGCTTAGCGCGAATAGCTCCAAAAGTTGGTAATAGGAGATAGCGATGTTAGCGACTGTTTCCAGTCGCTAACATCTTGGCACGCCCACTTTGCATGTCATTAGTGATAAATATCACTGACATGCAAAGCGGGGCCCAAGATGGTCGCTATCTCTAATAGCTGTCGCTAACTGGTGTTAGCGACAGCTAGGTAATAGGGAGATAATTTTATCTCCGCTTTTTTGGCTTTTAAAGCCAAAAAAGCAGAGATAACCCCCCTTGATAATATGCCCCATAGACTTTAGATTTACTATTCTTAACTCCATATCTATGCACATTGAAGATATATATTGTCAAAGTACATATATGTGCAGTTCACATAGCAACATTTTGCTTGGCCGTAGAAACTTACCTTTGTGATATTATTTTTTTTAATTATTTTTTTTATAGCACAATCATGTTTTAATATTTGCAGACATTATTTTAATTGACATTAATGTCCATTGTGGTAATCATTTTTTAAGGTTCCCATTTCAGCAAAGCTGAGTAATGTATTTGGTGGCTAGAGGGGATGTCAACCGCTAAGTACCTCCTTTCAAAGTTTAAAAAAAAGATATATTGTTATTATATATTTTTTAAAACATAAATAAATAAAATACACCATAACAAAATCAGGTACAGTAATGCAGTGTCTAGTAAACCAGACATCAGATAGTACCACCGTTATAGCCATGTCGGGCCATTTGAGAAATCATCTTTATAGAGCCCACACATTTTTATTGTGGTTCCGTCGGTGTCCCTTTCCCTTAGGAACTAAGGGACTTCTGCTGATCATGGAGCCCGAGAGGAACATCCTTCTGGGATCCAGCTAATCATCACCCACTGCAACACCTTTGTGATATTCTTGTCCTCGATATTCCTCCCACGATACTTTGGCCACATGATAGTGCATTTTATCATCAATATTTTTCTCAGCCAGTGTTAGTCCCTTGGGTGGCAGTCCAAAATATAGCACACACCAGTTGCTGCAGTATGGGACAGTTGATTGCAACTGTTCATGCAGTTGATCGCCTAAGTCAAACAATTAATCAGCATTTGTAGAGTGCTGCACTGTCACCCCTGGGGGTATCTCGGCGCTGGGGTGTGAGGTCTCCATGGAAAAGCCAGGTCTTGAGCAAATGGCGGGAGGAGGGAAGAAGCGAGCAGAAAAAGGCAAAATAGAGGGCAGAAAAATGAGCGAGCAGAAAAGAAAAAAACAGAGGGCAGAAAAATGACCAGGAAATGCAAAACAGAGCAAGAGAGGTCAATACAGAAGGCATACAAATAGCAAAAAAGGCAAAACAGAACAGAAGAGGTCAAAACGGAAGGCAGGAAAATGAGCAAAAAAAGTCAAAATAGAGGGCAGAAAAGGCAAAACAGTGGGCAGAAAAATGTGTGGAAAAGACAAAACAGAGCAAGAAACGAGCAGAGGAGGCACAAACAGAGGGTAGCAGGTAGACAGGCAGCGGAGGGTAGCATGCTACGGACAAGCTGTACTGGCGATCTGTCGCAGAGGGTGCCGGCAAATGGACACACACAGGTGTAACATTTGTGCTAAACATGAGGCCCGTATACAATGGCAACATGATGTAAGCTGCACCTCACTTATAAGGGCCCCTGTAGCCTGAAATCGAATTGGGTCTGCATGTGTTCCCATCATAATTGGATATGATTGGGCCTGGTCTCACAATAAGGATTTTTTACAGTCGATGGTCTGTAGTGGCAAAGTGGCAAAATCAATGGACTGGTACTCTACTCTGGTGGCTCTAGTGTTCCTCAAGAATTCCACTTAGGACTTTGTTGCAGCTAATTTGCTAGAGGTGGCTATTTACCCTTATTCCAATTGAAGGGACATTCCAGATAGTGACAGTGAGTATGCAGGGGGGTAACACTGGCCCCCGCAGCCCCTGCAGTGTGGAGCTCCCGAGTACCCTTACTCTGGAGGGTGGCCCCCATCCACTTCAGAAGCCTTGTCACAAAGGTTGTAGGAAAAAGCACTGTAGCTGCGGCGTGGACGAAGCATACTGAACAGGATGGGATATCCCAGCACAGTGACACATTTTCAAAATCAATTGTTGGCAGAGGAGGCCCCAGGGAAAACGTGCCTCCATGTCTCTTTAGAAGGAAACACCTGCAGAGCCCAGTGTGAGAGAGGGGAAATACACACAGGTAAGGAGAAAGGCAACAAGAAATAGCAGGCACTTAATAGGCACAGGTGAGAGGGAGAAAGAGAGGAAAGGGCGAGAATTAGTGTGAGGTAATAAAGAACAGGTTACAGAGAGAGATGGATACGTGGGAGAGGTGAGAAAAGGGCAGATGAGAGAGAAGAAAGTTGTGAGACAGAAACAGGCGAGAGATAGCCTCCAGAGAACTAGAGTAGAGAGTTGATAAAGAAGCCGGCAGGTCAGAAAAGAACAGGGTAGATAGACAGAGAAAAGACAGGTGAAACACGATGGTGAGTGATAGCGGGGAGGCTACTGGCATAACAAAGGCCCCTGCAGCCCCTGCGGTGCAGGGAGGCCCCAAGCTCTAGGGGGATGGCCCCCAGCACAGTACACTCACTGGGCCTGACTCATGGACCAGTTAGTTTGATGTAGTCGTACACTGTGCACGCAGTGATGGCACTATGCACTCTCAGGCTCTGTTTGCACGGCCGCAACCTCTGCATGTGTTCACAATCGGTGCTTGTTGCACAGCTGACTGATTGGTCTTCAGGCTGGGGGACGGGTGCGTTAGTCATGCGCAGTGTAAACTGCACGTGCAATGGCGCCAGCGGTCTACGCCTGCCACAAAAACTGCAAGGTTGGGTGAGTACTGTTACATCCAGTTGAAAAGGCACTGTATGTAACACCCTGTGTGCAATGCTACACCCATTGAATGTGCAGGTATATGAAAGTGCACTTTTAAGAGGGTGGTTTATTATTACACTGTATTGCCATCCATGCATGTGCTAGCTATGTGTATAGGTCACAGTGTGATTTTTACTTCTGGGAGGAGTCCGTTTCAACTTTGCGAGCATGCTCTTCAGGGGGCGGTGAAGAGACCTTCTGGCACCTAATCCCTGTACCTAGTGCTGAGCGATGGTGAGTGACACCCTTCGTGGACAGGGGGAAACCCAATGAGCTGCATTGGCTCTAGAGCCCCTCATATCTCACTGCATTACACAGACACAAGCCAGAGGACCCGCCAAGGTCATCCTCAGAACCGAGCATTCCTCGTGAATAAAGACACAAGGGAGCGAATGTCAAAAGAGTGCATCCTTCCAGCTAGGGCTCCCTTGTTAAAAGTTCAGACTGGGCCACTGTATTTGGTATTGAAGTAAATGCCAAACCCCATAAAAACCAATGCTTCTGGCGAGTTAAACGCTCACACATGACGTCCACAATAATCTGCAGGGCACCAGTTGGAATCTTAACTAGGCCAATTTGGTGACCATCGTTCTAAGGTTGGTCAGTTGATTAATACTAATCCTTGTTTTGAACAGATCTTAGAAACAGCAGGAGGGAATTTAAAATATGTAAATGTAAAATATGGTATTAGTGCTGTAACATTTCATCCGTAGTCATTCAAATTTATGTTCACCCTCTCTTTTCAGGGTTTATGCATATTTAGTGTGTGCTCTGACAAAGTTAAAATTGCAACTTCTATATTTCCACATGCTTGTAAACTTGCACACACACGCGTGCATGTGGGTGAATGTTGGGTTATTGCAATACTCTGAAATAAAAACATTCAGTTTATTGCATAGACACATAGACAAAAAAAAATATTTAAAGAAATCTCATCCCTTTTTAAGTTACCTTTGCTTCCAGTCTGCCTAAACACGGCTCTGATAGTGTTTTATCAAAAATGAAAGGTCAATCAAAAGAAGTCAAAGTTTTGGGATATTTTTAGTGCCTAAAAGAAAATTTAGGCAAGGAAACACTCTGTTTCCCATTTGTATTTCAATGTAAATATTTGTAAAGGAGGAAACGTGGGAATGTTACCTATAGTTACTAAATGTAATGTTAACCAGTGTATTGACTTCAGAAGAATGAAGGGCAGAGTTGGCCCTGTTGGGGTTTGAATTCATAGTTTACAGGTCATGCCAGGGTCACCAGTGGCATGATCACCTACTAGGTTGCTACTCTATTGGAAGTTATCTTTGGTTAATGCACTAGGCTTTGGCCTCTGTTCTCACAAAATATGACGTAAAACAGTACAGAACATGTCTTCTGTCATCCGATGTGTATCCAAGTAAATAACTACTTGCATCAGCGTAGCAAGGATGCCTGGGGCCCTGGTGCAAGCAAGGAAAACGTCACCTTTGACTGCTTTTTTGGTAGTAAATACAGCAATTATCAGGGTTCAATGGCCCCCGAAAGGCACTGTGCCTGGTGCCACTGCACCTGCTGCACAAATGGTAGCTAAGCCCCTGACTACTTGGTGAGGATCTACAAAGTATACTCACTGTGCAAGCAGCACCCAGGAGACCAGGGACAGCAGCCACTGAGCATGCTCACTTTGTGCAGCAGAATGGGAGAGCTGCAGCCTTGGAGGGGAGCTGCTGGGTGCATTCACTGGGTGAGCAGCTCCCCAGCAGCAGTTGAGAGAAGCTGCTGCCACCACACGTAGACAGGAGAGAAGCAATAGGATAATTTCTTAATAGCACTAACTGGGCATGATGACCTGACTGCAAGATGGCCACTTCTCAAACTCTTGCAAATCCTGGTGGGAGAATTCCCACCCTTTTTTGGAGTGCTCCCCTGCTTGTCTCTTCAGATTGGACTGCTCGTACTGTGACTCTACACATTGAAAAGCCACAAGTGTTTTCTCAGTGCATATGTTTGTGGGTGTAATTGCACATAAATCAATGTATTGAGTTTAGCAGCCACAGACATGCATTTTGTCTGTTCTCTGTATTATGGAGCAGCAGAAAATCCAGGTCTGATTCTGTTTGCACTAACTCTCAGAGCCCTGTATCCTGAATTTCAAGGAAGAGGTCAACATCGCTTTCCAAAATGAATATATGTGGTGGGCTACACACAGTGGAGCTTTAACACCTTGGCTGCTAGAGGTATTGTCCCCCGGTGCTGCATTCCCAGATTTTCCATTGTTCATGACAAGCTCAGCTCGTCATCACAACAGCTCAACCGTGCTTCATGATGAGCTGAGCGCGTCATGAGCATCGAAGGGGTTAAAGACCAAGATGAAAAATATGGTTCAGGCCTGCTTTCTTTCTTTCTGGACTTAGGATAATGGGCCACCAAACCAGTTTGGGTGTGACCAGCATTATTTTGATGGGGGGGGGGGGGAATATAAATGAGCTTCACAAGGATTATCACATTTTCTCTGTTAACTTTTGCAACATTTTAAAAGCTTCAAACTGAACTCTCACTTTATAGAGCTTCAGCTATAAGTGAGAACCCTGTAGTAAACTGGGAGTGGCTCGGGTGGAGGATCAGAGTGTGAACATCACCACCATCCCCAAGGTTTGCTATATCTGAGCATGTTTGAGGTGGAAGCTGCGGGTGTACACTGGCATACTTCACATGATGAAGTCTACTGACAGCCGTATTCAGGACAAGACCTGGACATAGACCCCGAAGTAAAAGAAAACAGTAAAGGCTGTGTGTACTATTATCCATCAGAGTCTATATTTTTTCTTGAGCAACCGCCGCCAGGCGGTTCGGCTCTCTCAGTTTTCTGCTGACGAGGTTGAGCTAACCTACGGCGTCCCGCAGGGCTCCTCCTTATCCCCTCTTCCTTTTAATTTATACCTGACCCCCCTTATTCGGTCCCCAGGAGGTAGCTGTGTCACCGCTTTCAATCACGCGGATGACATCCAGCTAGTCTTCGATATTAACTCTACGGACCAGTCCATCGATAACTTTCAATCCACTCTCTGTCTCATTAGTGACTGGATGGGTGCGAATAACCGGAAACTCAACCCCGACAAGACAGAGCTGGTGCTTGTCCGGGGTGCTGCCAATCCTTGGAAATCCATCTTTTGGCCCACGAGGTTGGGTCCTCCCCCCAATCCTGTCAGCTCAGTAAAAAGCCTTGGGGTCATCATCAGTAATGACCTCACGATGAAACCCCAGATCAACGCGGGTTTTCTCTAGTTTTTTTTAGTTAAGAAAAATTTGAAAGATTGCCCGCTTCCTGACCACGGAGGCCCTTACCCTGGTCCTGTTGGCCTTAGTCATCTCTAGGATAGACTATGCAAACTCTCTTTATGTTGGTATACCGGCATACCAACTGAAGAAGCTACAACTTGTCCAGAACCAGGCCGCACGGCTCATTTACCATCAGCCCAAACACCAACACATCCGCCCTCTGCTAAAATCCCTCTACTGGCTCCCTGTCTCTGAGCGCTGCAAGTTCAAATTTGATTGCATTATTTTCAAGACCCTTGCTGGTATAGGTCCCTCGTTTATCTCTTCACTACTGCACTCATACGTCCCCTCCCGCAATCTCCGTTCCTCCCATTTGGCCTTACTTCAGGTCCCGACCTTTAAACGCAAAAAAAAACAGGGAGGACTGATGTTCTCATTTCTTGCCCCGTATTTCTGGAACGCCCTCCCTTTAGGCCTAAGATTAGCATCCCCCTACACCCATTTTAGGTCCCTTCTTAAAACCCACCTGTTTTGCAATGCTTATAATTAACGCTTCTTGCCCCTCGGAATGTCTGTCTTCCTTATGTTTTAGCGCCAAGAAACCGCTAGGTGTTAGCTGCGCTCTATAAGTTCCTTTTACATTACATTTTACATTACATATTCTGAGGGAAGTCCAGAGACAGAGCACAGCTGGAAGTACAAACACATAAGAAAGACAGACATCCCACAAACGTACATTATGCAGAATGTGGAAGCAAAGGCAAGGGTGTGATGCAAGCATCTCCTTCAGGAGACCCCTTCCACTCCGAGGCCAATTAATATCTGTGCGATATGGGAGACTCAGGGGGCCCCTCATTACATTCTGCAGGGAGGCCCCACAGTTTTTGTGTTACGCCACTGTGAGTATGGAAAGGACATTACTTACGTGTTTGTTTTATTTTGTGTGTACGACCTAGTGCAACCAGGAAGGAGGGATTTGAGGTAATCTTCGGAAATGTGAAATGAAAATTAAATAAAGAAAAGAGGTGTCTTCGAGTTCAGAAAAAAATTAAAAAAAACTATATACATTGCCTTAATATCTACATAGGTTGCTTTGTAGGATTCTCTTGGTGCACGGGCATTCACTGATACATTTAAGCTGACAGTGAGCAAAGTTGCAAATTTAGTTAATGGGACAGAAAAGAGTGGAACGACCAATGTTTTATTAGTGGTGTACTGAAGGACGTTTCCTGCCAGTTTACAATTATATTTAGGTAGAGAGAAAGTGTCTATATTACAACAAGTGGGATCATGGCCGAGACCAAAGACACCCACATTTGACCAAGTATGTTTATGGCTCGAAATGTCGTGCTAAATGGGCAAAACACAATTACAGAAAAACACTCACTCCCTTTCAGAACTTGCTACTGGATCCCTGAGTTGTGAAGGTAGGTTAGGCTGTTGTACGACTGCCAATCTTTGAAGCAGCTGACAAAAGATGGTAAATGAATGGAAAATATTCAGCTGTGTTCAAAAGTCCCTAAAAGAGCAAGTTTTCAGAGCGGGTCCCCACTTATACATTTTGTGTTAGAGCAAGTTTTACACTTTTGTAGTAAATATAGCAGAATTTCGTCACGATACGCCTCCCATCTGTACAACTTGGCCAATGGCTCAACATAAAATTCGATAAAGTCAAAAGTTCCGATTTTAGAGTTGGCCGATAACGGAAAATGCTCCAAATGCTAAAGCCAGAAAATTCACTGACTGGATTCCCTTCACATTACAATCCTGATGGTGAAGGAAATTCTCCAGTGGATTTTGGTTCGCTTAGGCAGTGGGAATCGCCGAATGAATTCAACTAGCTTCTAGGTGTTCCAACCTATCCCCTAATTTTTACAGGCCTGTAACTCATTTTGCCAACCCCAGATAAATTAAAGTGGTATTCATAATTGAACCCTAAATGGTAAAGTGTAATGCCGCGTCGACTGTTTGATTACAAGAAACCTCAGTACCTATAGCTGCTGGGAATTGGTCACTCTTCACCTGTAAATTCCATGAATGTTTTCAAGCTTGTTTTGCCAGAGTGGTTTAAACTAAAGACAATGTAGTCAGTATTAGAAAACGTGCATAACATTTGTACAGGTAGATGTGAATGTCCAGATTTTTTTCTTGTTGCTGGACAGTGTTGCTTTCATTTTAATACAATTCAGACCTAAAAATAATAGCTGCTTTAATAAACTTTTGTAAAATCTCTTCTATAAAACTAATCTTTCATTACAACTAATATCCGCAGCGGATGCATTTCTTTTTGTGTTTAAGAGCCTGATGCACGGTGATGGGTGTGGCTGACCACCACACTGAAGCTTAATTGGTTTCTGAGTATCAGGGGCCGTTTAAATTTAGTGAGCCTTGCAATTGCAAACTTAAGACATTTGGGGCCAGATGTCTAACCATTTCATATTGCAAGTCTCTAATTGCGATTTTTAGTGACTCGCAATTAGGGACTCGCAAAATGTGATATACTAATGTGTGTCAGATACATTTAGTGATTCCCAATGAGGGTCACAAATTACCTACATTACCGAAATTAATTAGGTAGGTCGCAGTTTGCGACCCATTGGGAATAGCCTGTAATCACAGGGATGATGGCCTGCTGAGATCAGTAGACCACTACATGTGTGATTCCTTTTTTAAATAAAGCAATTAAAATTAAACATGCAGCCTGTTTCCCTTAAAGGAAAATGGGATGCAGTTAATAAAGAAAAATTATGTTTCCTTTTGATTTTTTAGGAGTAGGCAGTGGTCTGTGCGACCACTGTCTGCTCTTAAAAAATGTTGGCGCCCACATACACAAAGAGGGAGGGTACCCATTGGGGATGCCTTCCCATTTGCGAATGTAAGTAAGTAAGTAAGTACATTTTTATTATGCTTGATTAATTAATATCATTGCATATAATACATAAAGAATAAAATCAGAGATTATAATAAATGTGGAAATTACAAGGTTAAATTAACTACTTTGTGTTATCCATAAAAGAAAGAATTTGTTTTAAGATTGTGTTATTTATTGTCTCGTAAATGCTTAAATCCCTAATACAGTTAATGCTCAGTCTGCTAAAAGTCAGTTTGGTAAGGGTTATCTGTTTAAACTGATGAATGCTCCTGCGCTGCAAGTCACGTCTTCCAGTTGTTCCTGCTTGTAGTGTCACAATGCCAGTTAGGAAACCTTGATGTAGTATTACAGGGCCAGATCTTGGAAAACTGCGGTCATATTTAGATCTAATGCGTAACAATGGAAGATAGATTTTCCAGTCTATGTTCAGTTAGGTCAAAAAAATTTACAAGACACCAGTTTAGCTGTAGTAAATTAGTATTAAAGCACAGCATCACCCCTGTCTACAAGACCTGACTCCATGCTGGTTAGAGAATAGTTTCAACAAAGATTTCTGTAGGTCCTTTAGATTCTTGCAGATACATATAATATGAAGAAGGTTTTCCGTGCCGCAGGTGCACAGACGTCAAAGCTGGTCTCTCCTCTTCTTCCCGTTTGCGAATGGGTTATCACCTCCTACACGTAGTCGGTAAAATATAAATGTTTTGCAACTGCATTCCAGTTGCAAAACATTTGGGCACGCCCCTGCGACTTGCTATTTCGAATGGATGTCCTTAAAACACCTCTTCCTAATGTCAACTTGCAAATCCTAATTTACGAGTTGGTAATAGGTTACTGACTCGCAAAACAGGGTTTGCACATGGAAAAAGACTCTTTAGCAGTTGCAAACAGCCAGATTCTCCATCATTGAGCTAATTCACCTCTGCATCTATTGCAGACTATGGTCTGACAGAGTTGTGGGCCAACTGGTGTTTAAATTGAAGAGCTTGAGCACTGCTATTTTTCAGCTTTCGTTAATGATGAATGGTTTCTTGCCTGGGGAACCTGTCAGGCATGAGCTGCTTTTGGCTACAAAATGTAGCAACATTTGTTGCCATATCTAATGTAAATAACAGGACGTAACATAGTAACATGCACAATCTAATGTAACGCAAAAACATGACAGGGAAAAACACAATAAAACAGAACACAGCACAACAGCATAAAAAACCAACAAACACATTGCAAAATGGCAGCATAAAAACAACTACATCAGCACCACAACAAAACGACACATAATACACAAATACACAAATATTCTTTTGACACATTATCCCCCCAGAAACCTATTTTCAGAATAAGGTGGTAAAAGGAGCATGCACCAAGCACTGCCTTAAATTACCACCTAGGACATGAAAAAGCGTCACTCATTAATGTTTCGTGATCCGGTGGTCCCTTTAGTTATCTTAGCGCTTGGCTTCGGACTCTTAATTAGTAGTTTATTAAATGGGCTGAAGCCTCTGCCTGGAGGGAAAGAGAGTTTCCCGCATGTCTAGATATCGAGATGGAAGAACTGTGACGGAACATGCCACTGTCAAAGCTCTGGGGTTCTGATTAAGACGAAAAGATGTCGTTTCCACAAAATTAACACCCTTGAGAGTCTGACAGCCAAGCCCCCCTATCCCCAAGCCTGCTTTTTATACAACATACATGACAGTTGCATGACAAAGCACAGGCAGGCAGTGTCAGCTGGGAATGTATCTGAAGTGTTCAGTTATGGCACCTGGCATAGGAGTGTCACGAGCTTTATTTGGCACTGAAAACCATAATAACGTCTTTTATCAGTGACTTTGTCTGACTAGGGAATGTGTTGTGCAGCTGAGGCGCATTCAGCAGCATGAGCGGCTGCGTCGGAGGGAGACAGTTTTTCCAACGAATTTGTAATGTGGAGGCAGATGGACTTCCTGGATACTCATGAGCTCAATGGAAAATTCTACATACGTAGCCAGGCTTTTTTGTCACCAGAATAGAAGAGTTGAAGAAACCTGTAGCTGTATCATGGTGCCGTTTGTCTGCTCTACGCCGGCGCATGAAGATTCTGTGCACAGTGCACTTATGATGGCTTAAGTGCGTACATTAACTCGAAATATCTGCATGTTAATGCATGAGTTGCTGACTGTAGAGCTTGAAAATGCAGGGGCATCTTACCAAGCAATAGCGATAGTTATTGCTATTGCTTGGTTAGAGACAAAAATGTATCCGCGACCTGCAGCGATTTTTATCGCAGATAAACCTTGGTATTACCAAGGTTTATCGCAAATGCGATAAAAATTGGCCGAAATGCATGAATATCGCTGAAAAGTCCGCGATATTCATGCATTACCGAGCTAATGCTCTTAGCCATGTTATCCACCTCCCATTGGATAACATGGCTAAGAACTGCTCAGGGCAGGTGTTAGCTTTTGGAGATATTTGCGCTTAGCGCGAATATCTCCAAAAGTTGGTAATAGGAGATAGCGATGTTAGCGACTGTTTCCAGTCGCTAACATCTTGGCACGCCCACTTTGCATGTCATTAGTGATAAATATCACTGACATGCAAAGCGGGGCCCAAGATGGTCGCTATCTCCTACTAGCTGTCGCTAAATGGTGTTAGCGACAGCTAGGTAATAGGGAGATAATTTTATCTTTGCTTTCTTGGCTTTTAAAGGCAAAAAAGCGGAGATAAACCCCCTTGATAATATGCTCCTTCGTTCTCAACTAATTGTGCAACCTAGTTTGCTGGCATTAGGCACTATGAAATCTGCTGTAGTACGAAAATCAAATCAATACACCTCCTATCCCTCGTCCTGATCACACCCCTCAAAGAAAGATATATAGAACTGTGCCATTTTTTAGGTTACTTCAAAGCAAGCACGATTTATGAACCACTTGGGAACACTATTTCCATATTACTACATAGAAATATACGTGAACCATGAAACATAAGACCTGGCAACTTAAAGCAATCCCTATTCATTAACCATGAAAGTAAAGCAGGTACACTTTTCCAATCTGAATAGCAGTAGTGACATTTGTGTGACAGCTACCTCAACCATCATGTGCAGAAAGGGATCCACCAATGAAAGAAGAGGCATTCCTCTCTCAGATCCAGTTCACGCATGCCCACTTTGCATGTCATAAGTGATACATTTCTCTGACATGCAAAGTGGGGCCCAAGATGGTCGCTATCTCCTACTAGCTGTCACTAACTGGTGTTAGCGACAGCTAGGTAATAGGGAGATAATTTTATCTCCGCTTTCTTGGCTTTTAAAGCCAGAAAAGCGGAGATAAACCCCCTTGATAATATGCCCCGCAGTCCTGTAATTGCTTCTTTGTGTTTCTGAACTCTGTGTCAGAAAAACATGCAATAACTCTGAGATATGTCCAGTTATTGTATGCGCTCAAGACGCAGAAAAGAAGCACAGAGACTGTACCGGCGCTGAAAACAGCATCATGATACATACAGCTCAAGAAATGAATTTTAAACAGCAAGGGCCCTATAATGATCAATTGCCATGGGTCAAGGCAACGCCAATCGCCTGTTTTAAGATCTTGTGTTTTCTAAAGTGAATTAATTTGACGTTATATTTATCCGGAAGTGTGTGTTATCTCCAGACAACACACAGCTCAGAACAGAAAGAGACAAACACTGCTAAATGTTTTGAAGATGTGCAGTCAGAAAATGTTGCTCTAACTAGGAGAAATATCGGGTTATATGGATGTCTTTAAACGTGTTTAACCACATAAATTCATGCACTTGACTCAGCGCTGAGGTGAGGTAACTGATCATCACACCGCCCCAAGGAAACATGATGCCCAATGCAAGATAAGAGGATTAGGCATTGAGCAGACCAGAGAGTGAAGAGAAGCATCAGATTGTTTTCCACACACCTCAGCAAGGTTCCATATACCTTGTGTCAGATGACATTAGCACAGCTTGGCTACCATGCTCAGTTTGTGGCACCACTACCTTAACACTCAGATAGCGATGTCTTAGCAATTAATAACCCTCTGGCTAGTGGTATGGGTGTTTATTCTCTCCCTTGTGCTGCCTTCAACCCCTGTTTCACTGAGCTCTGTAGGTGATCTTTGCCAGTCCTTGGTGCAACCAGTGCTTGTGGCCTACTTTTTGAAATTTCCTTTACATTTCTCTTGAATTGTTCCAGCTCTGTCTGGCCTACAGCCGACCAGTCATGGGATAGTCATGTGTTTAGCATCAAGGAGCCTCTCCCTTAAATGCCTTCTTATACACACCTCTTATCCTTCAACCTAGGATAGAGTGCATCTTGAGCCTCACATGAGGGCATCATGAGTTGAGACATGACAACCAACATCTGTGGGTAAGCTTGTGTGATTTGAACATATGTCACAACTAAAATGCAGTTGGACACTTTATTGGTGGATTTGTTTTTTCACTTTTTGGGTTGTTGGTGGCACTACAATTTGATAAGTGAAACAAATAATTTTACTATAAACTAGATGCAATTATGATTATGTTTATATTTCCTTATAGGTCATTGTAAAGTTGATCCAATGATGAACCATCGGTGGCCACTTTTATGGCTCTGTATTTCCTTTTTTTTTATTTCAGATTTTAAGCAGAAGTATATTTTTTAAGATCCTGACAAATTTCTGTACACCTTGGCTAAAGGTCCTGGTAGCAAAAACATGCTGACCATGACACAACAAGGCAATGATATTTGTCTTCTACGATATCTTTTTATTTATTTTAATCCTGACCCAGGCAGACGAGAATAAAGTTGGGCGCCTGCTTTGGAGTTAGTTTTAACCACGTTGTTAACATCACTTTTTGTTTTCACATAATGCACTTTGCTGACCTCACCACTATGTTGACGCCTTAGGGATTATTACCAAATCCCAAATGCTAAAACATCGGTAGAGCTCCTCCCGATTAGAGGGGAAGTTGTAACCCACACTTTCTGTGACGGTCAATCAATTAATCATAATACTTGTATAGCGCGCTACTCACCCGGAAGGGTCTCAAGGCGCTTGGGGGAAGGGGTTCGCTACTGCTCGAACAGCCATGTCTTGAGTTGTCTCCTGAAGGCGAGGTGGTCCTGGGTCAGCCGAAGGTGGATAGGGAGGGAGTTACATTTCTTGGCCGCCAGGTAGGAGAAGGATCTGCCTCCGGCAGTGGTTCTTCGGATGCGTGGTACGGCGGCGAGGGCGAGGCTGGCAGATCGCAGCTAGCGGGTGGGCGTGTGGAAGGTCAGGTGGTCGTTGAGGTACTTAGGGCCCAGGTTGTGGAGAGACTTGTGTGCGTGGGTGAGGAGCCTGAACGTGATCCTCTTGTTGATGGGGAGACAGTGCAGGTCCCTCAGGTGGCCGGAGATGTGGCTGCGTCAGGGGATGTCCAGGATGAGTCGGGCGGAGGCGTTCTGCATGCGTTGGAGTCTTTTCTGTAGCTTGGCTGTGGTTCCGGCGTAGAGGGTGTTTCCGTAGTCCAGTCGGCTGGTGACGAGGGCCTGGGTGACTGTCTTCCTGGTTTCAGTCGGGATCCATCGGAAGACCTTGCGGAGCATGCGGAGGGTGTGAAAGCATAAAGAGGAGACGGTGTTAACTTGTCTGGTTATCGAGAGGGAGGAGTCCAGGATGAAGCCCAGGTTGCGTGCGTGGTCTGTTGGCTTGGGGGCGGTGCCCAGGGCTGGGGGCCACCAGGAGTCGTCCCAAGCGGAGGGTGATGGTCCAAGGATGAGGACTTCCGTCTTGTCTGAGTTTGGTTTCAGGCGGCTGTTCTTCATCCACTCGGCGACGTCTTTCAGCGCTTCATGGAGGATGGTTCTGGCGGTGTCGGGGTCTCTGGTGAGGGAGAGGATCAGCTGGGTGTCGTTGGCGTAGGAGATGATGTTGAGGTTGTGTTGGCGTGCGATGGTAGCGAGAGGTCTCATGTAGACGTTGAAGAGGGTGGGGCTGAGTGATGATCCTTGCGGGACGCCGCAGATGACTTTGGTGGCCTCAGATCTGAACGGGGGGAGGCGGACTCTCAGGATTCTTCCGACGGTGTGAGGAGAATCCCTACTATGAAGCATGCCTCCTCTGATTGGTGTCATCCTAATAAAGAAATACTCCTTTGATATTCTAGGTTCCTAGCTTGCTCTCAGTGTTAGACCTGTTTTTTTATTCATGTGAATGATTCATTAATTTTGACCACTGTTTGTGCCTGGTGGAGCTTTCACACTAACCCAATCAGCCACTTTAAACTCAAAGGCTTTGGTGGTCTTATGTAATTTGTCAAACCTCTCTTTGCGGTCTGCCTGCTACTCCAACTCCATTTTCCTCCACTGTTGGCCTACATCAGTCCTCACCTAACCTTTGTGCCACTTTATCCACCCAGCTACCAGTCTCAGATGCTTTTGTGTGCTATGGCATTCAGTTTTTTTCCTGAAGGTTTCAGGAGGTATCAATTGTGTGCCTCTGAAAAGGCATCCATTTACTTCTGATAATTCTTCTCTGATCATCCAATATGACCTCAGCAACTCTTCATTCTTTTCTACTCTATTCTACCCTTGTATTACTAAATCTCATGCTTAACTTAGAATGGGATATTTTTCTAACTGTTTTTTCTAATGTTCTTCCTTAACTACCCCTTTGGTGATCACAAACACATGTACTTTGAGCAATTCTATATCCTCACTTTGGTTATCACAGACATTCTCTTTCCTATCCATGTCATCAACCAAGTGGGACAAGCAATCTGCTACAAAGCTATGTCTGCCAGGGATTTATTTTATTTCAAATGTGTACTCTTGTAGATTAATTACTCACCTTTTAATTCTAATGGAAATTGCATCTAACCCTTTTTTTGTAAATACGTCCTTAATTGGCTTGTGGTCGGTTTTTAACTTGAACACAGTTACCCCAAAAAGTTCTCGAATTTGTTTAGCTCCCAGTACACTGCCAATTCTTCTTTTTTTATTACAGAATAGTTGACCTTAGATTGCCTAAGTGCTCTTGAGGCAAATGCAATGGTTTCCTCACATTTTTCACTTTCTTGTAGAAGTACCTCTCCTAGCCCTTTTGAACCGGCATCTATTGAAATGATATTTTTCTTTCTAAGAACAAACGCTGTTAAGTCGGGTGCAGTGGTCAGAACATTTTTAACATCTTTAAATACTCTTGCACAATGCCCATCCCACTCAAAGGTCACCCTATTTTTCAACAATTTGCTCATATGCTGCGTACAACTGGCAAAGTTGCTGATTAATGTACTATAACATTTTATAATCACCAAAAAGGATCTAACTCGTCTTTGGTTTTTGGGTGCAACTAATTTTATTATGGTGTTAACCAGATTTTCTTTGGGTTGTACCCCTTCAGAACTGAATTTATGCTCAAGAAAGTTTATTTCAGTACATTGAAGTTGTCTTTCCTTATTGTAAGGCCATACTCTTTGAATCTGTCCAAAACAAGTCTAAGTCTTTCATTATGTTGTGCCTGAGAGGTCCCAAATATCAGCAAATTGTCCTGATAAGAGAACACCCTCAGGATTCCAGACATTATATGAGACATGACTCTTTGAAAGTCAAATGCCGCCATTACAAGAAGCATGCATTTAAATTAGTATACCCCCATGGGTATGATGAAAGCAGTAAGCTATTGAGAGTTGAGGTGTAGACAGATCTGCTAATAGGAAGATGTTAAATCTAATGTTGAGAAGAAGTTTGCTCCAGTTACAGTTGTGATCATCTCTGGTATGTTTGGTAAAGGGGAACGTATCAACAACTACCTCTTAGTTGAGGGCCCTAAGGTCAACACACAGGCAATTATTCCCGCCTGCTTTTCTTGTTTTTACAATGGGTGCCAACCATTCAGTTGTTTCAACAGGTTATATTACAGCCAGCTTGCACAGTTTTTCTAACTCTTCTCTCACTGCATTCTGTACACTTAAGGAAAGACTATGTACTGGTCTACATACTTTAGCTCACACAGGAAATGCTTTCTATTTAAATTTTATCTTGTGCACATATTGTGCTGCAAGTGAGGTGAGTTGCTGAGCATGCACCTCTCACAACAGTTTGTAGCTGATTGTGTGTGGCGTCAATCATGCTCAGATTAGTTCGTAGCCACTAATGTGATGAATTCTCATGCTTAGCGTGTACCCTCAGTGAGCAAGGAATGCCAATGGTGGTGAATTCTCATGCTCAGTGCGCACCCCTCATGCTCACAAAAGTTTGTTGCTGTATGTATGAGGCGTCAAACATGCCCCAATCAGTTTATAGCAGCTTAAGTTCAGTGATACAAAAGGAGAGGATTCCTCATGAACAGTGCGCACCCTCGTCAGAAAGCCACACACCCTTCATGCTGACGTCGGAAGCAGAGAGCGGCATCAGATAGTCATCTACCATTCTAATTGTTTACGCCCTCAACAGGGGATGAAGTCACCACATCACTCTGGCACACAGTTTATTTCCCAAGTCAGTAACTCAAGAGGTGAACAGTGGTCGCATTGGGATGACTGTTAAGTCACAACAGCAACTGTTTATGTGTAAGTCAAAGTCAAAGTCAAAAAGCTTTATTTCGATAAAACAATTATCATAAAAGCAGCACAGTAGGTCAAATCGTACATGTAAAAACAGTAATAGATTAAAAAAAAGATTTTGTTGTCTATGTGCATAACATTAAAAGTGACAGTGATTTCGGTAATAATTGTTTGTACAATCAAAAAAAACTAGCCAATTAATTGGTTGAATTTTCACAGATTTCTTAATCAAGAAGAAGAAAGATGGCAGTTCATTCAGTTAAAACGTTTTATAAAAATAGAATTAAACAGTTGATTTCAGCCTTTTGGCTCGAATAGCCCAAGCCCATGAGAGAAATTTGGCTAGAGCACAAGCATAGGGTACACTACTATCGGATATGAGTATCCTAATTGCCACGTCATGGCTCCTAGTCCCCAGCTGGTGGCATAAGTTTTTGAGCCAGACCCTCCTTGGAGTTGCGTACTCGCTGCACTCGAACATAAAATGTGCCAGTGACTCCGGTTTGGCAAGGCAGGCTGGGCATAGCTCGGACATTTCCATGTGGGATTTCCATCTTGCGGTAAAAGTATTAAGTGGAAGGGTTCCCACTCTGAACCTAAAGTACAAGGCCCTATCAAAGGGTTTTCCAATTGCATCAAGGTACAATTCCCGTCTGGGACAATCTTTGAACTTCAAGAAATCCTCTGTGAGCCTGCCCAGGGTGGTGCTAGAATTCCTTTGTGAGCAGATCCAGTCCCAGTAAAGTTCGGGGGTGATGTTCTACTCGACCATGATTCAATATGGCCCAACTTTGTTAGTAAGCTCTTCATGTCTCTCAGCCATTTGATTTTGTGACAACTTGGTGATGACATGATTTCTGCTAGACCTCTGGCATATCCACTTAGTTCTTCCACCCGCCAGATGCGTGCCCATAGCAATAATGGACGGAATTTGGCAATATCATCAATCTGGGGGCAGCCTAAGTCCAGCATTAGAGGAAGTGTAGGGGTGCCTTGAGGGAGGGACATAATTGCTCTGCAGAATTTGTTTTCAGATCTCTGCAGAGCATCAGTGGTAGATGAACCCCAAAGTTCAGCCCCATAGAGGGCAGAGCTGACGCCTTTAGCTGAATAAATCTCGAGGACTGTAGCTATAGGCCTTGTTGTGCAGGATCGTTGCTCTTTCAAAAGGGCTCCTGTAATCCTTTTGTGACTCATCAGCATTTTATCTAAGTGTGGGGTCCAGTCCATTTTGTGCGATAGTCGTATCCCAAGATAGTCAAAGACCTTTACCCTTTCCAAGAGCTCGGCATTCAGAGTGGGAGAGCGTACATGTTGCTTCGGTGGATTCAGCACGAGGTACTTCGTTTTGTTTGTGTTTATTACCAGACCTCGTTTGGTGCAAAAGGATTGAAAATTGTCCAAAAGTCTCTGGAGTCCCATTGGGGATTTGGAAATTAAAAGCGTATCATCCGCGAAGAGGAGGGTCGGTATGCGTTCACCAGCCAGGGATGGTTCATCAGAAGGATGTTCGAGGAGTTGCTCAACCACCCCATTGATGTAAAGAGAGAAAAGGGTGGGAGCCAGAACACATCCCTGGCGGACACCTCTCTCAACCGGTATACTGCCCGTTTTCTCCCCTCCAGGGCCCCACCTGACTTGGGCAAAGCTATCTTGGTGCAACCTAACTAGTAGGGACAGCAAATAGTGTGGCAGCCCCATGTCAGCGAGTACTTTCCAAAGTGATTCCCTAGGTACAAGGTCAAAGGCAGTCTTTAAATCGATAAACGCGAGATAAAGACTGCCCTTGCCTATAACCACCACCTTCCAGTACACCATCATGAGCCTAAAAGCTTGCTCAATCGTCCCAGTGCCCACTCTGAAACCTGCCTGAAAGTCAGAAAGAATTTTATTTTCTTCTACCCAATTTAGAATTCTAACTAACAGGACTTTGCCGACAACTTTTTGGCCAATGTCCAACAAGCTGATCGGCCTATAGTTGGATGGATCAGCCCTCGATCCTTTCTTGTAGATAGGGACCACCTCGGCCCCCTTCCACGATGAGGGAATAGGGGCACCTTTACAAATGGCAACAAGGAGAGAATGGATCAATTTACCCCATTTTGCACTATCAGCCTTTAAGAGGTCACCAGGAATGCCATCGGGACCAGCCGCTTTTTGTGGAATAATAGTGCTTATTGCATATTCCACTTCCTTGACCGTAAAATCAAGGTCAATATGCCAGATTTCATGATTTAGAGTGAACGAAGGTAGGACCACCCCACCCTCATCAAGATCATCATGGCAAGTATAAAGTTTAGAGAAGTGATCGACCCACGCCTGGCTTGGGATATTACAAGTTATCAGATCACTATCTGGTCTATTGCGGGCTCTTATGGTATCCCAGAACCATTTCGAGTCTTTTTTAGAGCTAGCTTCTTTGAGATTTGACCAATAGGCGTCTTCCCACTCCCTTTTCGCTAGCTTCAAAGCTCTTTTATGTTCTCGCCTAGCCGTCTGTTTTAGTGGTTGGGACTTTCCTTTGACTGCCTCAATTAGGCGTGCTTTGGCTTTCCTACATGATGCAGAGTACCAGTCGTGTCTCCCTTTAGTTTTATTTTGGGGCATGGTTTTCCCTGCAGTCCCTTTTACCCAAAAAACATCCCCTATTGTTTTTACGGCTGCTTCATAAATAGAAGTTACCCTGTCAGCTGCCATGAGTGGGTCTATGGAACTGATTTCCTCTTGTAAGCCTTTGAGCACTTCTTCGATAGTGGAGAGTTTGTCAACATTACCCGAGATTTTATTCCACTTAAGGCGTCTTCCACAAGAGGAAACAGTGATCCCCTGGGGACAGTTCGGAGGTACTAACGGCACTCCGGGGGACCAGGGATTCATTATGGATAAAGAAAGTGAATTATGGTCACTCTCTATGGTCGGGATAATAGCCATATCAATGACCGAACTCCAGAGCCCCCGATCCAACAGAATATAGTCAATCCTCGAGGAATGACCAACTCTGTTGAATGTTGGGGCACCCATCTGGTCAGAGGATGTGTGGCCATTAGCTGCCCTTAATCCGAACTCTAGAGTCAATGCATTGAGCTGTATTGCACTACGAGTCCAGCGCTTAATAGGAGGGATAGAGAGCGTAGGAATACCCCATCTACTATCCTCTTCTCCTAGATCAGGTATTCCTTCTAGGGGAAGTGGCTCATATGTGCAGTTAAAATCTCCTGCTATTATAATATGATCAGAATCTGTATGATCCCCAAGTTGGGCCTCAAGCTCGGATATTACGGGTGAAGTACACCCATTTTTGGAACCTCTAGCATAGACATCGTAGAGATCTACTGTTAATCCCCCATGATGGCCAGGTAGAGAAATGCCAAGAATATCTGGGTTACCTGTCCGCTTAATAGTTATTCGACAATTGAGCGAAATGCTTACCCAAATAATAAGCCCCCCTGATGGACGCCCCTTCCTATGCTTAGGTTTATCAGCTGGTGCAAAGATGGTAACAAACCCAACTCGATACAGTGGCTCAGTGCTCCAGGTCTCCTGGAATACGCAGATCTTGTGGGCTTCAATCAGGACGTTCCACTCAGGCAGACCTAATTTCCTAGTAATCCCCGCAAGGTTCCAACTAAGGATTTTTATTTCACCATATGTTAGATTACCTCTAATGTTGGTAGTACTTTTGGGGTTAGTTAGGTCTTCACAATCCCTGGTTGGAGCATCGGATAGTGGTATAACAGCTGCCACTGTTGGAGATTCGGGACAAATAGGGTGAGGGATGGCTGAGGGAACATCCTCCATATCCCTATTGGTATCAGAGTTTAGGGCTGGAGCTTCCGTGAGGTTAAGTCAATCTACCTCATCTAACACACAGAATCTATTTGGGTGAGCGAACTGTGAAAAAAAGGGATCAAAGGGAGGGGGCAATCCTTGCCACGGCTGTTGCCACTGGTGGTTTGCAAGTTATGTGGGCTGAAGGGGTTGCTGCCACTGCTGAGCAGGATGATGGAGGGGTTGTGGAGGTTGAGAAGGTTGTTGCCACTGAAGAGTAGTATGCTGTGGAAGTTGTGGGAAATGTAGAGGTTGCTGCCATTGTTTGGTGGTATGTTGCGGAGGATAAATAAACCCTCTGCTATTTAGGAAAACAGGCCGATGGGAGTTTAATCTTGGGGGCATGGGAAGAAAATAGGACAAGGGGAGTGGATTGATTTGGGTAGCAGGTCCACTGTTGGGTGTGTTACATATATAACTTGCTGCCCCTATATCCCTGAAGTTAACTGTTATTACATCCCCTGCTATAGTTTTCGTATTCCTGCCCACCCAATCCCCTCTACGCACAGAGAGAATTTCCCCACTCATATGGCTAGGTAGAGGCTTGTGTAACTGGAGCCACTGGGCGCATTTATTTCTTAACTCTACAAAAGTTTCTTTTACGCCCTCCTTCAGTGGCGGAACGGCCGTCAACACTACCACAAAGGGAGAGACTTCCGGTGGCAGGCTAATTGTCTTAAAGCGTGACTGTTTTGGCTTAGAACCTTCAGGCTTGTTTGAGGAAGAAGGTACTGTTGGGTTGGTGGAATTCCCATTTAAATTTTTGGCTTGTAAATTGTCTGCTTTGGGTAGACCAGTAGATGTTTGTGATGCTGGAGCAGAGCCCACCACATTAGGGGTAGGTAGGGATAAGGGTAAAGCAGGATTGTTTCCTGTTAGGGTTGAGTGTAGTGTAGCTGGGTCCTTACTGGCTAATGGTATATTAGCCTTGCTGGATGGGTCTTTTACGTGCTTAGTGCAAGGTGCAGTCTTGGAAAGTGCTTCTTTTGTCCCTTGCGGCTGAGTGCGCCCAACCCCACTCGTCTTGTTAGCACATTTCGAGTTTATTAACGACGTTAGCCTATCAAGTTTAGAAATTAAAGGCTTGATTTGCGCTGCTATTGTAGCTTCAAGGTCCAGTTTTAGATCTATTACCATATTTTAGACCCAGCAGGGTATGCCTGATGCAGAGTGTGGGGTGGGCGATACCAGGTTGTGATTCCTAGCTTTAGTCTTGGGTTTATCCTTGGTTTTAGTCTTAGGCGCGACCTTTGCAGGAATAGTGGCCCTTCTCCCTGAGTCGATCAATACAGGAGCCGCTCCTATGTCAGGTTGCCTATCAGCACTCAGATCTGGCTTATCAGATAGCTGGCAGGCTTCTAAATCTGGGGTGGCCTCAAGGTCAACATAGGACGGATCGGAGTCGGATTGAGTCACTGATAGATCGACAGCGTTCGGAACTGTGAACGTGCCGGCAGTAGTTAGGGGTAGGGGTAAAGAACAATGGTTCGAGGCTTGTTGGGAGGGAGATTTTGCAGTTGCAAGAGAGCCCAAAGATGAGCGCTTAGCGTTCATGAGATCCAAGGAAACTCTTTTTTCCAGCAGAATGATGCTCTTGTCGATGGTTTCATTTACCCGTGAAATGAAATGATCTATGGGTCCAGTCACTTGTGCCACGGCCATAGCTTTTTTTGTGCAACTTCTGGTTCTGCTGCGCATGGTTGACATCTGCGCTGCGGGGCCTAATACAGCAAAGTGGTCCTCAGAAACAATAAATGTTAGGTTTAGTAGCCGGCCACTCTATGCTGGAAGAAAGGATGAGAATCACAATGCCGCCTACCTTGCCAATAGATAGGAGGCAGCGATGCAGGGGTTCAGGGCCAGGGCCGTCCTCTGCCGTCCTCGAACGGCCTCAAACGGCCCGCTCTTAGCCCGGTCTTCGCCCCGAGGCTGCGTCCCGCGCTGCGGGAGATCAAGCAGTGTTTATAGTGTTTGAGAAAGGGTGGGGGCGGAGCTCCAGGGAGAGCGGACCGGAAGCTGACCACGGTCTCGTAGGGACACCTGGGTAAGGTAGTCCCTGCACGCTCGCAGCCCTGGGGTTCCCGAGTTCACCAGAGGTCACCCCCACCGAAGGCGGGCAGAGTCAGCACTAGCAGGAGATCCCTCGGCGAAGCGGCACCCGCGGAGCGGGTGCGGCGAGCAGCACAGCAGGAAACAAACGGAGAGGTGAGCGCTGGTCCACAAGTGCGCTTGACAGCAAAACGATGTGTATAACCCTAGGCATTCAATAATAACCTAAAGGAAAAATGGGATCGCAATAAAGAAGAACAAACAAGTCACAAAATTCATTAAAAATTAAATTATTTTTAATCTACACATATATATAAAAAAGGCAATTCATATCATACAAATGTAATCAAAATCAATAGTACATAATTGGTCATATAAAAATTCAAAAACAGTTTTAAACAAGACAATAAATCTAAAATCAAAATCAACTAGTGGCATTAATGGGTCTCTACGCGCGTTTCGGCGTCAAACAAAACGCCTTCTTCAGGAGCCACGAATATTTTTTCAAAATTAGCAGATGTTGCCTTTACTGACCAGTCAAAGATATGTAGACAGGTTAACTTTATAGGGTGCAATTGCACTATCTTGATATAACTATTTCACTCCGCACCAATTAAAAACATTGTCACCCGTTTATGCACAAATTCGTATTCAATAACAGCTTCAAAAGTGGATTAGTTCTTCCTTATATTAATGTCTCCTCTTCGTGTTTTATCATTAATGTTTATATTAATATAGTGGTAATCCTTATGTTTGCATCAGAGACATCCAGTTAACATTCTATTCAGTGAGGTAGTGGTATCCTTCAGATCGGGGACCGTGAGCGATGGTTTCTCAAGTTAAGAGTACAAGCACTTCAAGCGCTCCATCGGCAGCGACGTGGAACAGAATTGGCCGATTCTCTGTCGAAGCTGATTGCTATTAGGCAGGTTCTAGGCAGTCGAGTCGAGATAGGACTTTCTACGAGCCTGGACAACGGATAACCGGCAGCGTCTTCTTGGCGGTTGAAAGTGACGACCACAGCAACTGTTGCCAGTAGCCAATTATTCTCTGGTCATGCTCACAGCCAACAACCATCTGCAAAAGTACTCATTGTGTACAGAGTCGGTTTGATAAAACAATCCTGCACTTTTCATGTAAACAGGGCACCTCCCTGAATACCCATCAGTTCCTGAGAGTGGCCACCCTCCATCTTCCTTCTGCTTCAAGTGCATGTTGAGGTGTACCTGGACAGATCCCATCCTTGTTGCCAGTGTCTAATGCAAGACAAAATGATTGCCCAATAAGCATACCAGAGAGTGAAGAAAAGCACCTGGTTTATTCCATACACCTCAGCCTTGGCGTACCAGCTGCCAGTTCAGGAGTGCGCAGATTCCTCACTCTAAATTATAGAAACTTGTTACCACAAATGTCTATTGTTCTAGTCTCTTCTACAGTGTTCTGGTATCTTCCACAGTGCAAATGAAATAGGTGATTGACAGATACCACACATGGTTTATATCATCTGCACTTTGTTGCACTGTGCTTTAATTGATAATTTTGTAAGTTGGAATTTCATGTGCAGCTAATGATCAAACAAATGTGCAAACTTTTAAAAACCTCAATAAAAACTACGATAGATGTTTGTAACTTCCTGGATCTTTACATTATGAAGGAAAGGCGCAACACTGAACCCTTTTCTGAAAGTATCTCCAATTGTCATGGAGTTGACCGGGCCCTCATCTTAACATTAGGTTTATGTACAATTAGAAATAGCACAATCAATGTTAATATGCCAGTACCTAATATGCTAGGACTTACTATTCATTCAGGCCTACAAAATAAGTAAGAGAAATGTATTACATTTTCTACAGAAAAGGAACAGGTATAAATAGTGTATTCTTGAAATAGTTATACCAACATTCATGATTGTTTTTAAACACATTTTTACTGCCTTCCAGTGAATTAATTTGTAGGAGGAGAGAAAGCCAAGTTCACTTGGCTCTGCCTAAAGAGTTGGCAAATCAAATTGTGCTCATGAACATTTAGAATTGTACTCCTCAAAAAAATTATTCAGTTATGTGACTCTTTGCTTACAGTCCAACACATTTTATAACTTATAAGCATAAATAAATACAGTCTGAAGGAGAAAATGTGGCTCAGTGAGTAAACAAACTGTAGTGCATACTAAAAACCAGTAATAACAAATAATGATTACTATGGGCCTCATCGTACAAAATGTTTTAAGGGTTAAAAACCTTCAGATTCCATAAATCTGAGGGTTTGAGACCACCAAAACACATTTTGAAAGGTATCAAACCCAATGAATGATTTGCAAAAGCTTTTGGGAATAATTAAATGGCTTTAAGAAACAATACAAATCATTATGTAAGAGACTTGTTTGGGGTGACCCTTCCAAACACTGATTCCTTATGGTATGTTTTAATGTTCTGCAACAGAAATCCAGTCCAAAACATAACATTTTTTCCACCAACGTAAAGGAGGTGTTAACCATTATGCAAACAGGAAAGGGTCAACAAAGGGGCCCCTTCCCCTTTATCAGTTTTGACAGAAAATATTTTTTAGGAGTAGATGCTTGCTCCTGAAAACTGCAGTGTAACCATTTTTCCCCAATGCATTCAATTTTCCTTTAAGGAAAACAGGTTGCATTTTACCCTCCCTGGCATCTATATTGAATCTCTCCTTCTCCTCGGCCAGTGTCCCGACTGCATGGAAACAAGCATGGGTCTCTCCCATTATTAAAAAAACGACCCTCGATCCCTCCAAATTGGAGAATTTTAGACCCATGTCATTTCTCCCATGGCTGTCCAAACTCGCAGAGGCCCATGTAAACATCATCTTGTCCAAACACATGGTTCTAAACAACACCTTAGATCCATCTCAAAACGGGTTTAGGCCGGGCCACAGCACTGAGTCTGCCCTCCTAGCCACGTCGGAACATCTCCGGACGATACTTTATGCCGGTCAAAGTGCTGCACTGATCCTATTGGACCTCAGCGCGGCCTTTGACACGGTATCTCATAACATTCTACTAAATCGTCTGGCTACTGTGGGTATCTCGGACCTTGCCTTAGAATGGTTCCGCTCCTTCCTGAAGGATAGAACTTTCCGGGTATCAGCTCCTCCATTCCTCTCCCAGTCCCATTCCATCGGACAGGGAGTCCCTCAGGCCTCTGCACTCAGCCCATTCCTTTTCAACCTATATGTGCAACCACTTGCTGCAGTAGCCAGAAACTGGGACCTCACGCTGGTGTCATACGCCGATGACACACAGTGGGCCATCACTCTCACCGAGGGTCCCTCTACCTCTTCTGCAAGGTTCAGGGATGGTCTGGCTGCGGTGGCCCAGTGGATGACAGATAACCGCCTGCAGCTTAATGCAGGCAAGACGGAGGTGCTGCTCCTCGGAAAGAATACTAACCACTGGAACCAACACTGGTGGCCATCGACGCTGGGCACCATCCCACCCCCCAAATCCTTGGTCAAAAACCTAGGCGTCTGGATGGACTCTTCACTCAACTTCCAAACTCACACAAAAAAAGTAGCGGCCACCTGTGTGGGCCTGCTGAGGAGCCTTAAACCCATACTCGGCTTCTTCGACTCCAAGATTCGCCAAATGATTATCCAAGCCAGTATTCTGTCCCGCTTGGACTATGCCAATGTCTTACTTTTGGGCTCCAACAAAGCGGAGATAGCACGACACGCTTGCAGAATACCGCGGCAAGAAACTTGGTCTGTCTCCCCCGCAGGTGTTCAGCCAAAGCCACAATCCGAAAGTTGCACTGGCTACCTATCGAGTCTCGAATCCAGTTTAAAGCTCTCATCATGATCTTTAAAATCCATAAAACTGAACGCCCAGAACTTCTCCGGCCACTCCTCACACCCTATGTGCCACAGCGCAACTTGCGCTCTTTAGGCCAACATCTACTGACGGTCCCCCGCACATAGCTAGCCTGTACCGGTGGTTGCTCTTTCAGGGTGCTAGGAGCCAAACTTTGGAACACCTTGCCACTGAACATTCGCTCATTGGAAAATCTGTCTGCTTTCTGGAAAGCCGTCAAAACCCACCTATTCCCTTCCCTTTAGGTCCTCCGCCTCTTCCCTCTGTCCTCCTTTGAGCTTTCATGGTTCTTTAGCGCCGGGACGCCTCTTTGCTGGGGCAGCTGTTTGCGCTCTATCAAATTTTAACATAACATAATTTTAACATCTTTTTCTTTAAAAAATGCTTCATTTAAATCAATCACAGACCTGGGGGTCTGCTGACCCCATAACTTTGGCAATCCTGTTACTGTGGCCAATCATAGTGGAATAAATGTACAATCAAACTCATGAATATTGATGAGGAAGGTTTGATTGCGACCCAGAACAATTCTGTACTTTGTGAACCAACATATTAGTAACAGGTCTTTTGTAAAATTACAAAATATTTGGTGAAAGATAGTGCATGATTTGCAACCACTCTTACTGAATTGATTCTTTGTGTATGAGGCCCTGTGTTTCATCCAGGAGTAACTATTAGAGAACATATCCAGATATATAGATTTTTTCCTGAGGGATTTTGTGACTACCCTACCATCATAATTTAAAGATACCAAAGATTTTCTTAGAAGGGTGAAGGGCCTTTAATGTGCTAATGACTACCTTCTTAAGACCCTGGACTTCTGCTCTCAGTATACTAGGATCAGTCATGACCAGGGTGTTCAGGTTTGCAGACACTACCTTAGAGTGTGTCCCATTCACTTCATGTCCCACACAAAAATGCTGTTCGCCATGATATTTCCATATCTAGAGAATACAATATTTCTCTTTATTTGAGAACTAGTCAGACAGAAGACCGGGACTGCTATGGCCACCTGTTTCAATTCCAGCTTCACAAACTTGTTTGTGGGTGGGAGGAGCAGGTGGCCATGGCAGATGACACCTTGGATGATATGGGTTAGCCATGTTGTGGCAGCGATATATATATGTCTTGACATCATATAGCAAGGCACTTGGATATATTCAAGGGATTTTTTCTGCAAACTCAAAAGGAACAACTTGAACCCTGAGTTTACTCTTAATATAAGCAAAGAGAAAATGGGGTTTCTTTATATTGCTGTTGAAAACAAGAGAGGGACTCTCACTGCATCCTTACAAAGGAACATCATGGCAGGGAACAACATTTTACATGCTTTTAGTAGTCACCCAAACACTATGAAATAAAATATTCCCTATTGGTAACTTATCGGAGCAAAACTTAACTACAGTGATTCCTCACCATGTTTGAAAGATGAGAAGTGTATGTGTGAGAGGTTCAAGGAGAAGGGCTCACCAAACTGGGTCCTTAACAAAGCTAAGAAGTGAGTGGTGGCACCACTAGAGATAACATTCTATTCAACGAACCCCCCCAAGTCACAGAAAAGAACAACAACACTACCAGATTCAATACTACATAAAGTACTGTAGCAAAGAAAGCTTCAAACATTGTTAAGAAACACTGGAGTATTCTAACCATTGATTTTACCCTAGGCCCCTTGAAGCAGGAAAAAGCTATACTAAACAAAAAATACTAATTTACCTTTTTTAGTATATTAGTACATATCTTTAACACTCAGCAATGTTTAGAAAACACTCACAATCACTGGACGAAACGTGTTGAATGAGGAAACCACAGACCCTGGTAATAACACGGACTATGTCAAAAGTAGACCTAATCCCCCCGAAGAAGCCCAAAGACTAAATCAACAGCGGAAACACCATGCCAAACCCTGAGCGTACAAGAAAACAAAGATAGACACCAAAAAACTACAGAGCCCTCGTTGAGCCAGGTGCTCAGCTCAATAAAAAACTTCCATGAGGATGTGAAAAAAGACAGTCAAAATAACCGCATGGCCATTGAAAAATTACAAGGAGCAGTGAGGAAAGTGGACAGTATTTGCTCCGAGATCTCTGAAAGAATGGTCATGATGGAAACCCGTACTGAGAATCTTGAAACCGATGTTGCGACGCTTCAAAAAAAGGAAACAGAACAAGATGGAACAATAAGGGATCTTATGGCCAAAGTGGAAGATCATGAAAACAGATCCACAAGGAATAATCTAAGGTTTCTTGGAATTCCGGAGAATTTTGAGGGAAGCGATGCTAGAGGGGCAATGGTTAACATACTCAAAACATCGTTTCCGGAATTGGAAGCCTGGGATATGGAAAGGGAAGTCCAGCGGGCCCATCGTTTTCCTCTAATGCTATCAAAAAACTCTAACAAGCAAAATCAATATCCCAGGGCAATGCTGGTCTGCTTTGGGAATTTTCTCCTCCGTGAAAAAATCTACGACCTTGCAAGACCTACCACCCAAAGAGAGCATAAGTGGTTCAAATTTTTTGTCAGACCGGACTTCGCTCACTCAAGGATTTGTGTCTGGTACATGGACTTGTAGATAGCTGGCAGACGTCAAATACTAACACCGGGGACCTTGGATATACCTTTTATTCAAATCCACACCACACACACACCAGAATTGACTATATTTTACTCTCAAATTCACTATTCAGGAATTCCCAAATTGTTAAATTGCCCCGGGTACTATCTGACCATAACCCCCTTCTCTGTACACTGACTATTAGGCTAGCTAAATCAGAGCCTACTCTGTGGTCATTTGAAAAAGCACTACTGAGCAACCTTCAGTATTGTATTCACATGAAAGACTGGATACCCAAGTTCCTAGCAGAAAACATTAATAGTACGTCAATAGAGGTTGTTTGGGACACATTGAAAGCAGGGGTCCGGGGTGAGACTATGTCATACTCCCTCAGAGCAAACAGGCGAGAGAAAGAGGAGATGCAGAGGCTGCAGGATGAGCTTATGCTAGCTGAAGTAGGGCTCATCAGTGTCACTAGCAATAGAGACTCAACGGGGGACATCTCTAGCACTTTAGCCCAAGTAGCAGTTGCCAAGGCAGCAATTACCAATATGTTTTCAGATAAGGCAATCCGGAAAGCCACAGCACGAAAAGAATTAATATATGAAGTCAATGAGCAAGTGGGTCATCAATTGGCGGTGCGATTGCGACAACAGGTCAATGCTAATCTAATAAGGGAAATTATAGACCCAGTGGAAGGCCAGTTAAAAGACTCAGAGCTGATTAAGCAAGCATTTTGGAGGTTTTATAAAGAACTATATACGGATAATGGCAATGAAGATATTACAGAAATAGAAAGGTACTTAGAGAATTGTGATATCGTAAAGTTTGAGGTAAATGCGCAGCTGGCTCTAGAGGAAACTCCGAATATGGAAGAGGTATTGACCGCAGTTAATAGCCTCCCTAAAGGAAAGGCAACAGGTCGGGACAGTATCCCCTCGGAGTTTTATAGCACATTTATAGACGAAATCAAACACATATTTAGAGACTTGATTATCCATATTTTCTCCGGGGGGGAACCTCCCAGCTCCTGGTCCAGCACCAAAATTGTGATTTTCGCTAAAAAGGGGAAACCCCCAGAACATTTAGGATCATATCGCCCCATAACCCTTATAAATGCTGATTCTAAAATATATTCCAAAATCTTGGCAAATCGAATTGCCCCTATAATACACAATGTAATCGTCAAAAGCCAGCACGGTTTTGTCCCTGGAAGGTCAATGATCAATCATATCCAGAGGGTAATAACACTTTTTGATGGAACAGAAACTACAGGAGACCCTATGGCCCTGATCCTTTTGGATGCAGAGAAGGCCTTTGATAGGGTCTCCTGGCAGTTTCTCTGGAAAGCAATGGCGATGATGGGATTTCGAAACAAGTTTATTCAGGCGATACAAAAAATGTATAATAATCCTAGGGCTGTTGTATCTATCAATGGAAGTCTAACTAAGGAAATCGCCATCTCCAGGGGAACACGTCAGGGGTGCCCTTGCTCGCCATTGCTCTTTGCAATATATATAGATTCCTTTATTCGTTATTTGGAGAAAAATAATCATATAACCCCCATTATATCACAGGGGTATACAACAAAAACATTAGCATACGCTGATGATGTTGCTATAGTTACCGCAGACCCCATAGTAGCAATGTTGATCATTGAGGCCGAGGCTAGGAAATTTGGGCTGGTCTCTGGCTACGCGCTAAATCAAAGAAAGACACAAATTGTTTTAAATCAAAAAATTGTGATGGATGACCCTAGGGTGGTGAAGGGAGCGACATACCTGGGTGTCACAATCTCTTCAAAGCTAGAGGAAATAGTGGACATAAATCTTAAGCCAATGCTGAACACGATACAAAAGGATCTACGACGGTTAGACAATCTTCACCTGTCCATCATCGGAAGAGCAAATGCAATTAAAATGGTGTACTTTCCTAAAATATTATATTTATTCAGGGCAATTTGCCTAGAGTTCTCTAATCAGTGGTTTACAACAATGGAACGTACCTTTTCTAGATTTATATGGTCATACGCACAACCCCGTCGAGCATATAAATATCTTACCCTTCCTAAGGACAGAGGTGGGTTAGCACTTCCCAATTTAAGGAGATATTACTGGTCATGTGTATTACTTTACAGTAAGGAATTATTGCAAGGGGGGAACAACATAGAGCTACATACCGCTTCAATCTTTCAGCTATTGGTGGGGAATTCCTGCTATGGCTACTTTTGGAGAGACATACATGACAGTTACCACAAAAAGGTCGAATTCAAGACTCTCTATAGCTGTTTTAAGGTATGGAAGGCGGTAAAAAAAGTACTAGGCATAGGACGATTCTCATATTACACTCCGGTACTAAACAACCCAACTCTTCCACCAACAATCTTTAAAGATAATTGCGTTAATAAATGGTATAATTTAGGAATTACACAACTTGGGGATTTTTATACCAATCAGGGGATTAAATCGTTTGAAGTTCTGAAGGGAGAATTTGGTTTAGACTGGCGGGATTTTTTTAAATATCTCCAAATTAGGGACTTCCTAACTCACAAATCTGGAGCAAGGACACTCTGGGAACAATCTATTGTAGTGGAGACAATTATACATTCAAGGAAACAGTCAATAGGTGGAGTGTATGTGTCATTGCTGGACAGGTTCCCGGATGATCTAGATAAAACGGCAATGAGGTGGCAAGGTAAACTCGAGATTTCTAAAGAAGGATCTTTGTACTCCTATCAGCTAGCTCAAACCATTCTTATTTCGACTAGACTCCAGGCACAATTTTATAAACACCTGTTTTTTTCTTTACTATACACCCGATAAAATTGCACAATGGGGAACCAGTAATGGGACTTGCTACCCGAGATGCAATCTATTTAAGGCAGACTCCATCCATATCTTTGCCTCTTGCCCGGTGTTAATACCTTTGATACAAAGTATAGAGAGGTTTCTAACTTCAGTTCTTCACAGAAAGGTTGCCTTGTCACCAGAGGTAATGGTACTTGGGGTGGAGGATCCAGATAATCTTGAGAGCGGCCACGATTTTATATTTGTTGCTATGGCTGTTTGGCGGCTATGCCTAGCCTCGGCTTGGCTAGACCCGCTACCACCTACTTTCCAACAGTGGCTAGCTAGGCTCTTAGCTCTGCATAATATCGAGACAGCTATTTATAAGCGTAAAGGTAGACGGCGACTTGAAAGGGGTATGAAAATCTGGACTCCTCTCACACACTGGCGAGCTCTACAAAACTGATTTATTATCGATAGTGTAATGTATTCATGCTACTGCTTTAATTGGTTTTCTCGTGATGCTGGGAATACATTTTATTTTGCAAATTCTCTATAATGTATATTTATTTATGTCAAACACAACGAAAAGTTCATGATGTTAATGAACTGAAAGTCTGCCTGTCCGGGGGGGGGGGGGGGGGGGGGGGGGATAAATATGTAAAAATCAATAAAAAAAAAAATTAAAAAAAAAAGACAATCACTGTGATGCCATTTGAGATGTCATCAATGATGTCATGAGTGATGTCGCTGACCATGTCATGATTGATATAATATGTTAGGCCATAAGCAGTGCTTTGCAGGAGTGTAAGTTATAGTTAGCTTCATTTCTATGGTTTTGTACAACTTAAATCTAAACTTAACTAAGACATCCCTATAACATTTAGTTTTTCCAGTAAATTGTTAAGTTTTTTATATTTAATTTATTAATTGTAACCTGTAACCTTTGAGAGTGAGTGTGCGAATGCGTGCATGCGTGTCCCTGTGGGTGTGTGAGTATCTCAATGGGTTTGTGAGTGGGTGTGTGAATCCCTATATGGGCCTGGTAGTGGCTGCATAAGTGTCTCACTGTGTGTGTGAGTAGGTGCATGAGTGTCTGACTAGGTGTCTGACGGGAAGCGTGAGCATCTGAGTGAGTGTCTCAGTGGGTTTGTGAGTAGGTGTGAGAGTGTTTGAGTGGGTTTGCAAGTACCTTCATGAGTGTGTGTCATTCTATGTGTGAGTGCATGAGTCTTTGAGTAGGTCTGGGAATGGCTGTGTGAGTATCTGTATAGGTTTATGAGTGAGATATCTGGTTGCACCAGACCAGAATAAAGTCACAAGTTCAGGCCGACTGCAAAAGAGTACGGGCCATCTTTAAGGACTAGGGGCCAGATGTCGGTAGCAAAATACCGGTCGGAAACAGCCAAAAATACAGAATTTCGGACATTACCGACCAGTATTTGGATATTGAGATGTAGGGGCCCAAAAAAGACTGATTCGGTAAATACGAGTCGGTAATTTACTGAATCGGAATTTACCGATTCGGTATTTACGGAATCGGAATTTACAGAATCAGTAAATAAGAAATGCAAAAAAATGAGTTTTGAGATGTAGAAAACTTCTAAAATACCAAATTTCATGAAATTCGGTATTTAACAGTCGGTATTTACCATGGATTGAAAGCAGGTGGTAACCAGGTGCAGGCTATAAAAAAAGGACCCAAAATGCAACATTGTGACCAGAATGGCGGCATTCTACGTGATAGCAAGGCGGCTAAGGCTACAAGCAGCAGGGGAGAGGGTCTGGATGGGGGAGGAGCAAGTCTACAGGCAGAGGATTACGCTGTTCCAACTAACTGAGCTAGCGATATTACAAAGGTACAGATTACACCACCAAACCATCCTGGACTTGATAAGGGACCTGCACTCACTATTGGAGCACCCAACCCCAAGGGCGCATGCCATCCCACCCCATGTGCAGGTGCTCTGTAGCCTACACCTGCTTGCATCTGGGAGTTACCAGGGGGTCATTGCTGTGGCAGGTGGGGTGTCTCAGAGCTGCCTGTCCCATTTCTTCAGGAAGTTCCTAGAGGCCATGATGCAGAGCTCTCTATCTAGTCTAAACCCGAGTTCCCACTAAATAACTTTCAAAAGTGTTTTTAACTGATATGACGATAAAGAGAATAAAGTAATTTCATCCAGTTGTAGTTGGCTCACCGCATATCTAAAATTCTTTATAATTAAAGAAGAATGGTCATTGAGAAAACCCAGCAACTCATTTTTTATTAAATGTCTTATCGTACCTGGTTCACTCTTTGCCAGCAAAACACCCAGCGAACTATCCCGCTAAACCTTGAACCCAGCAGCTTCGTAGACCGAATTCCTGTCTGAGAGCAGCTGTAGAGCTAGCTGTATTGACAGATAGGAGGCTACGCAGGATTTTTCCTTCCGTGGAGTCTAAAAAGCTCCAACTTTTTATATCCGTTATCTCTATACCATAGAGTAGAGAGGCAGGGATTTTAGCTCGATAAACATCTAGTAATATCGAGAAATGTCTTTTGCCTGTGGCCTTATAAAGGGATATCAGACTCTTGCCCTGCACAATAGCTTTCTGGATGTTATTGGCTATATGGGCTTTTTCACATAAGTTGCTCATAACAATTTTACCTAAGAAGGTATAGGACTTCACAACTTCCAATTTTTGACCCCCCACTGTCCATGAAAAATTCACAAATTTAGGTCTCTTCCTATCAGACATACACATCACTTTACTTTTAGTAATATTTATTAGTAGATAATGTTTTTCTGCAAACTTATGTAAAGCTTGCAAACGATTATTCAGCCCATTAGGCGTTAGGTTGAGTACTAAAATGTCGTCGGCATACATCAGACACACAATTGGGGAGCCCCCTAGGGATGGGGCAATACCTGTACTATCAGAGAGCACCTTGGGTAAGTCCGCTATATAAAGGGAAAATAGCAGAGGAGCCAATATGCAACCTTGCTTTAACCCATTCGCTGTGGGAATAATTCTGGATAATCCTCTTTCCCCACCCATCAACACTCTGCACCAAGTGTCAGAGTGCAGGGCCTGAACTAATTTAATAAGAAAAGGAGGCATCCCTAAATCACATAGCTTTCACCATAGTAGTGTTCTATCTTCTTTGTCAAAAGCCGTGGAGAAGTCGATAAATGCTCCATAAACTCGACCTCCACGGACTTTAACATATTTCTCCGATATAACCTGGAGTGCAGTCAAATTATCCAGGGTACCGTGTTTTTTCCTGAAACCTGTTTGTTCAAAGGGCAAGATTGAAGCCCTTACCACCCAATCGTTAATAAGTTTAAGGAGACATTTTGAAAAGACCTTGCCTATGGCATCTAGTAAGGCGATTTGTCTGTAATTTTGAGGAAGAGCTCGGTTCCCTTTTTTAAATAACGGAATCAAAATACTCCCTTTCCAAGATAAAGGGACAGTGCCGCTAGAAAAGTAGTACCGAAACACAGGAAAAAGAATTTTGCTCCATAGTTTACTCTGCTGTTTTAATACAGAGATGGGAACCTCATCCGGCCCCATCGCGCCGGAAGAGCGCATATCTTTAATGGCTAATTCAATGTCTTTTTCAGACGGGGGGGTCGAATGGCGTAGAGGACGCAATAAAAGGGGCGATATTCCGTTGCAAGTTATTACTGCTATATAAGAGCTCAATATAGTGGACCCAGATCTGCTCGTCTATGGCAATTGGAGTGGAACAAGATCTAGTGCCACAACCTTTGCCTATCAGGGACCAGAATACTCTGGCTTGGCCCTTAAAGGATGATTCCCGGAGATTGATCCATAAGGAGTCCACTTTATCTCTTTTCAATCTTGCGTTCATCCTTGATCTCCTTCTTTTTAACAAAGTTAATAAATGATGCCTTTCCTGATTAAAATATAGATATTGTCCCCTTATTAGTTTATTTATTTCAGTGTTTAATTTATGAAGAGATTCAGGAAATATTCTTAGGTTTTTACTGGTAGGGGCTTTCCTTGCTAATGTGGTTACCAAATTCAGGAAATCTACAGAACTCCCTCCCCTCCCATTGGTGCAGATTCTCAATGGTAGATGTTAAGATTCTCAACAACCCATCACAAGTCCGAAAATTCCAATAGCATCTCCCAGAATTGGCACTAAAATTCACCGCATCGGAGTCTACATGCCAAGGGTCAGCCAGGGGAGGCCTAAGAGCAGCTGTAATAATCAAAATCTTATGGTCACTTAAATCAGAGTCAACGACCGAGACATCCTTCATAAAAGAAAAGAAGGAACTGTCTGACACTACATAATCGATTATTGACTCTCCATTTTTTGATTTATGTGTATAAGCTGCAGGAATATCAGAGGGGAGTCTACCATGTATTATTAGACAGTCCACCTTAGAAAGACCTTCCAAAATTAATTTTCCTTTCTTGTTAGTTTTGATATTCATAGGGAACTCGGCTTGGGGGATTTGGAGAGATTCTTCCCTAAGTTTATTTCTGAATAGGTCAAGACCACAATTAGAGATCTTACAATTAAGGTCCCCTACTAACAAAATATATGGGGCGGGAGAGGTATCCATAACCTTAGCCAGAAAGGAGAAGAGTGACTTTAAACCCACATTGAATTGAGCCTCCGGGGGAATGTAGATATTAATTAGAATACGCAATTTATTAGGACAATCTAAAAACAGATTTTTCAAAATTAATACCTGGAACATTTTATTTGGCTCTAAATAATAAGTAAAATTCCAATTAATTTTATTAGTAAGTAAGAAGGCAATTCCCCCCTTTGCATGACCTCTCCTAGAGGGGACTGCACTGCCATCAAAAACTAGGTAATCTTTATTTAACAGTAATTTTCCATCGACCCAGGTTTCTTGCAGACAAATTATGTCAACATCTAAGCAAGATAAATATGTCAGTTTTTCCTGGGCATTCTTGATACCAGCAATGTTCCAGGAAATTAATTTCAAATCTTTGTTAAAAACTTGAATGGGGTTTAAGAGAAGAGGGGCGTTTACTAGAGAGAACGCCAGGCAACCAACTCCATTTGAAGTTGTCATCCGTTAACATTCGTTTGGGAGGAGAGGGATTTTTGTACAAAACTTGGCGTTCATTTTTTGATACCCGTATTTTTAAATCCTCGGTTTTAGCTGATGACCAAACAGAGGAATTCGAGCTAGCACCATAAGTTGCCAAATGTTTAGAAAACAGATTGTCATTCAAATCTTTCATAAAATGAGGTGACACATCTATCCCTCTAATTTGCAATTCCTCTGCTCAGTGAAAAATATGGTTCAAAACTAATTTAGAGTGGAACCTGACCCTTGCAATTTTCCCTGTATTTGAATCTAACAATAATACTGAAGCCAAGTCCACAGTCTGAATTAGCCTTAAACTTTCGATCTCACTAAAACAATTAAGAAGAGCCGATCTGTTTAGAATAAGGTCCGTGTCAAAAAGAGGAACAAAATATAAAAAATCAGTATCTACATTTACTTTTTCTCGTTTAGGCAAACAAATAGGAAGTACATTTGAGAAAGAAACCTGAAAAGGCCCAGCTAGGGGGTCAAGAACAAGCGAATGCACCTTTACTGGTACTGAAGGTTCTATGGGAAGAAATTGATTCTTAGATACCACAGAATCGACACCACCAGCAGGGTTTGCCTCAGAAGGAGGATCAGTTATATCATCAGACAGAATAATAGATGATTCACTTAGGCCAACATGCTCCACCTGCGCCTCCAGATCATTTTCAAACACAAGCTTCCTCTGTTTTTTCTTAGGAATCCTTCGGATAAGTTTCCTTTTTTTTAATCTATTCTTTTTATGCTTGTTAGTCACTATTTTTTCACCAGTAGTATGGGGATCATTACAAGCTACTTCAACTTTTTCAGTGTGAACATTGAATATAGGAAATATAGGCGGTACTTCCACATTATGCATTTCAATAGGGACCGTAGAGGATACTATGTCTACATCCAAGATAGCGATACAATTTCCCCCAGCAGAAGCAACATTGTTGATATTAGGCTTTGCTGGAATTGACACAGGCATTTTTATTATCTGACCATCAGGCATGGGAGGAATGAGAGGTTGCACCATTTGTACAGGTTCTAACGTCTCCATTTCATTTGAAAGCTTTTTAGTTTCCCTCGGATGTAAAAAGGTTCTATCGGGCTCAAGAACTTTCCCAGACACTGGATCACCTTGGTTAAGTAAAAGCACTATTAGGATATGAGTTACCGTATCCAAGACGCAATCAGACCCACCCACAAATTTTTCCAGTAAACGCAGAATTGACGATAATAAAAACTCCAGAGAAAATAAGGTTTTGGAGATCACATCATCGTCAATAGTGGGAGTACACGCAGGCGCATTATTCAAATTAGTGCCCGAACTTGAGGTAATATTTAATTGATGTAAGATAAAATCAGATTTATTTGAAGGAGTTCTATTATGAGGATGATGATCAGAAATTAAAGGAACTTCATTGGAATTTGTTTTAATCATGCAATCGGCAGGACTTACTTCCAAGTGTTTTTTAAGAGGCACTAGATCAATGTCTGGTAAAGTAAAATCACCCACCGGGATTAGCGGAGTGGAAGATAGGTCAGGAGCAATCACAGACTGCTCTGTAATCAGATGCGGTGATTTTGGCAAAAGAGAAACAATCGGTTTTGAAGAAACATTACAAGTATTTGAAGTAAAAAGTTCAGAAACCACAGGATGAGTAAATATTTGCCTTTGCAAAGCTGTTATTGCCGGAGGCGACTCCTTCACTCTCTCAGAGGGACAGTTATCCTGATGGAATAAGGCAGAGTCTTCCATCAGATTGTTCTTATTCTTAGTAAGGGAAGGAACTGCCTCGAATATTTTATCAGAATTGGAAACATCCAATACTATTTGTTCCTTTCCCCTTTCCCATAAACTGAAAAGTTGACATTGCCCTTTCAATTGCATAGAGGAATTAATTTTATTCCTCAGGGGATTAGATTTTGTCTTAGAGCCAGACCTTCCCACTATAACTCTGCCAGAGCGGAGTTTTTTTGCCGTCATGATAATTTACCACAATATATACAATACGCTATATAAAACGATACCAACGCTAAAAAACTCTTACGATGTTAAGAATAGAGTCCAAGTCAAAACAATCGAATTTGGGGAAAAAATAAGGGGACAGGGCCCAGCCCCGGCCTCCTTCGGCCCCGGACGGCCACAGACAGTCCCGCCCTTGTCCCGGGCTCCACCCGGGCGCTTCCCGCGTGCTCCAGTGCAGCGGAAGTCCTGTGCATGGTTTATAGGAGTCTTAAGGTGAGGGGCGTGGCTGACAGGGAGAGTGGCCCAGGTGACTCGGGCGGGTCAGCAGCAGGGACTCCTGGAACTCGGAGTTCAGCAATCAACACGCTCGCAGCCCTGCAGCTCATATCGCCAGCACAGTCCACACAAAGTTCCCCTCCTCTGCGCACTCCAAACAACAAGCGCCACGAAGCGGGACCCGCGGAGCGGGTCCTTCGAGAGGTAGCACTTCAAGAAAGTGGGCGCTCAAGAGTCTCAAGGCGCCAGGAAGCCTCACAGATAACAGGCAGGTTCCAGCAGGCAAGTACGATTTTAAAATGAATGAATCTCACGAAGGCAACAAATCCGGCTTATAGCCTTGACACAGGGGGCGTGGCTGACAGGGAGAGCGGCCCAGGTGACTCGGGCGGGTCAGCAGCAGGGACTCCTGGAACTCCGAGTTCAGCAATCAACACGCTCGCAGCCCTGCAGCTCCTATCGCCAGCACAGTCCACACAAAGTTCCCCTCCTCTGCGCACTCCAAACAACAAGCGCCACGAAGCGGGACCCGCGGAGCGGGTCCTGCGAGAGGTAGCGCTTCAGGAAAGTGGGCGCTCAAGAGTCTCAAGGCGCCAGGAAGAATCACAGATAACAGGCAGGTTCCAGCAGGCAAGTACGATTTTAAAATGAATGAATCTCACGAAGGCAACAAATCCGGCTTATAGCCTTGACACACTGGGCGTGGCTGAGAGGGAGAGCGGCCCAGGTGACTCGGGCGGGTCAGCAGCAGGGACTCCTGGAACTCGGAGTTCAGCAATCAACACGCTCGCAGCCCTGCAGCTCCTATCGCCAGCACAGTCCACACAAAGTTCCCCTCCTCTGCGCACTCCAAACAACAAGCGCCACGAAGCGGGACCCGCGGAGCGGGTCCTGCGAGAGGTAGCGATTCAAGAAAGTGGGCGCTCAAGAGTCTCAAGGCGCCAGGAAGCCTCACAGATAACAGGCAGGTTCCAGCAGGCAAGTACGATTTTAAAATGAATCAAATAAATGTTGTTTGTCCACACTAGAACCCTCAGATAAAACTAGCATCGTTATAACACACTGTCATGCCCACAACATCTAATCATAGTTGTCAACCTGGATTGTGGCACATGCATAGAAAGCATTCCACCCTGGCTGAGAAATGGAACACCAACTACCCATTCCAAAAGAAAAAAAGGAATATTTCAAGTCATCCATTCGTACACTTAAGATTCTAGGTTGCTATTTCCCAGACCAAACTGATTTTACTTTAACTCTCACCCACACAAACCACTTTTCAGCTAAACATTGAACATGCTTTCCACTAATCTCACAACAAAGACAGTCTCAGACCAGCAATTACAGTGCATGATCCAAAGGATAGGGTATCTGAATAAAAGTGATATTCAAGTGGCAATAAGTTAACTAGTACTAAACCTGGGTTGCACACGGATGACGTCTGACTGTGAAAGACTCTGGCTTTTAAAATCTGTTGTTGAGTGTTGTAAGGCCCTCAGCAACAGATTGTCTGAAAAGTCTAGACGAATTTGCTCGGTTGTCATTGTAAAAAGGCAAGATGGGCAGATGGGGACCTTATACTCTTGCCATATTTATTCCATAGATTCCACTCTTTATGAGTTGTTGTTTTTTGTTGTTGTATTTGGTAAATATATAGCTCACAATTGGCTTGTAGTCAGGCAACTCTATGCACTTGGTAGACCAAGCAGTGGGTAACAAAACTTGATGGGCCCCCTTGCAAAGATATTGGAGGGGCCCATGCTACGGGCCCGAGAGGAGCTCTCAGGCCATGTGACAGTCACTTTCGAAAGGCCAGAGGATGCTCCGTTGATCTTAGGGGTATCGAGAACCACGGGGGCTGTGGGGTCTATTGTTAAGCCCATGATCCGAGGATGACTGTCCAAATGGTTTCAAGCTTACCATGACAAAGTGGAGTTTGGGCAGCTTTGTGGTGATGTGCTCTATGGAGGTAAGACATGTGTCTTTGTTAAATCAATGCTTCACACTAAATGAGCTCTGGGTTTGAACAGTAGGCATTCACAAGAATTTAGGGGTCCATTTACTAAATTCTCACCCAATGCAGAGCATCCGCCCAAAATGCTGAACTGCCTTTTGTCAGAAAGAAAGAGCAGGAAAGCACCATAACTACAAAGATATGGCCCTCTCCTGCTCTTCCAAGCTGCCAAGCGCCCGACACACAAGATATCTGCGTGAGCCTAGTATAGTTTTTTTACTGGAAGGGTAGCCTTATGGTACAAAATACTCTGCATACAGTAACTTTAAACCTTTTCCTACATTGTGGGTGTGCTATACAGTGCAGCATACATGCAAAGTCTGAAAAGAAATGAAAGCATTTCTCCTTTATAGTGTCTATTTCAAAAGGGTGCTATTATTTATGCAAAACTCTCTATACCTTTTTTTTGTAGATAAGGCTTTGCATTCAAAAACATGGTGCTTGTAAGGGATTGTCCATGCACCATTCATTGTGTAATAATACTGCTGTGCACTACTTTCAAGTGAATTTGCAGTGCACAATTATTTTTGCGCTATAAAGTATGTTGAAAAAAAAAGATTTTACGTCAACTTGCTTTACTTTTGTGGCGCAAACGGCACACAAAATCTTACTTAGTATACCCCTAAAGCTCTTATTGCGAGTACTTGGGTGGGATGGTAATTAATATTGCACCTTTTAAAATCTATCCACTGGATTGGAATTTAAAAGGTCTGATAATTATCACCAGTTACAAGTTGTGCTCTTTAAAACGACTCATAGCAAGCGAAATCGGTATTTAATATACTAAATGTTGCATGTTTTGCCTTTATTACAGGCCATTTTCTCTAATAAGTTTTGGCAGGTTTGACCTGCGGGAATGTATCACGGGAAACACGGAGGGGCATATTCTCAAGAACCTGTGATAACCATCGCAAAAGTAACTTAACGCAACTTCCAACATCGCACTATATTGTGGGAAAATTACGTTGTGTTAACCAAGCAATCTCAACACGGCTGTTCCATGCAATAGTCTCCAGATAATGCTGACCGCGTTAAAATCCACGCCACAACAATGCGAAATGCGAAAGCAAAAAAGCTGCTATGAGGCCAATCCAGGGCCGGACTGGCTACAGGTCGTTTTGTTGTGTTGCCAAGCAGGGGGCTAAATTCACTGTGGTGGGGGCTGATTTCGTTGATAGGGACCTGGGTTTGCTTTGCAATACACAATGCAAAATTAATGGTATTAAAGCATACTTCAAAACCATCAATGAAATTAACCCCCAGCTTAGCAGCACACCAAAATGCCCGGTAGCCAGTCCGGTCCTGAGCCAATCGTGATACTAAAATCAGCACAGGCCTGCAATTCACACCGTCATGCAGGAAAAATCATCATCAATGTAGAAAGTAGCCAGAACAAATACAGAGGAGAACCAGAACCCCACAAGCCCCCAGAATACCTGCCTGGGACCTCGGGGTCAGGGAACGCCAAGGAATAGAAGAGTGGGAAGAAGCGCTTCAGTCTGTAGGAAAACAGGATCCTGATAACGGAGGTGGTCGAACACCATCAAAAACTGTTTGTCACCTCCACTGAGTCATTGGCAACAAAAAATGGTCTATGGCAGTCCACTGTGGACAAGGTGAATGCAGTGGGAGTGGTAAAGAGGTCAATGGAAGAGATCAAGAGGAGCTGGAATGGCGTAAAGCGCAAAACTAGGCTAAAACTCGCCAAAAACACGGAAAGCAGCAATGAAGACTGGAGTTGGGAGTCCTGCGCCACAGGAGGAGCTGGATGGCATGGAGGAAATGGTGTCAACAGTCATCAGTGGTGTGATGGGGACTGGAGTTGGGGGACCGGACACTGCTCAACATGACCGGACACAACAGCAACAGGGTAACGACTAGGGACTGGGGGTACAGGGGGAGATGGCCACAATTGCACATATGCACAATTGAGCTGAGCAAATCTGCGGACAAACCATGCCCCAGACCCCAACTCCCACCAAGAGACCAATGTACCCAAGTATGCAACATCTCAGCAATGTACAAGCACAGAAAGACATTGCAGGAAAATGTGAGATGACAATGTACAAGTACAAACACACACACGTCTGTTGTCGAAATGTCCACTGCCCCCATCAAATAGGCAGCTCCTTCCAAACAGCCACGATGTACACTGTCATGCCGTCTGTATGTCAACATGTACAATGTGACAACACACATGTGAACACATTGTTAAACTGCATTTCTCCTTCACGTTGCAGAGGGACAATCAACACCTCCTGCAGAGCAGCTCGACCCTCTCTTCTCTGATGACAAAGAGGACCACCACAGCTTCAACTCCGACACCCTCCAAGATTTCATTGCCAGCCTCCGCAGGCCAACTCCAGAAGCAGGGCAGCCCTACTGCCATGAAGAGACCCCACCCCCTGCACAGACCACCACAGCTTCCTCCCAGGACCTCCACGAAGAACACATGGCCTTCCAATGCTGTGTGTTGGGATGCCAAGGGCAGCTGGTTGAGCAGTCGCGGTGGGGTTCGACCACATGGCAGACAAACTAGATGCCAAACATGGGTGTCTAAGTCCCATCATGGACCACTCACAGTCCCTAACGGACACCCACAGTCCGCTCTATGCTCTCCAACAAACCATGGCTGACATCGCCAGAGTCCTGACTCAGAGACAAGAACGACTGACTAGTCAGAGTGGCTCCAGCGAGCTCGCCTGGGAGGTGGGAAACATGCAGAGGCTCATGGAGCCCATGGAGCGGGCCAATGCGGAAAGAGCGGCTGCCACAGCTGCACACCAGCGAGTGGTAGCTGGGTTCCTGAATTACCTCAAAACCATCCTCATGGAATTGCTGCCACAAAGCCTGGCACTGATACATGCTGCTGCTACCAGCACATTCCACCTCCGGCCCCTGAGGTGTTATTGCCACACAGTGCTGGAGAAAGGCCAGTACCACCCACACGTGAGGCACATGGAACAGCAGGGGATGACGAGGCGGATGAAAGCGCCATAGTGGTAAGAAAGACACAGTAGTATTTATATCCACCATCTGGCTGGTTTCAGCTTGGTTCTGCCATCTGCAACATCACCTTCCACTGTCCCCCGATACACTCTGCCACACTCACCTTGGACCTCTCAATGGACTGCCGTATTCTGTTTGATCGCCATTGACACAGCAAACAGACTGCTGACTGAACTCTTCCACTTCCTTCATACTTGTCATTCCCTGAAGGACTCTGGCTGGCCCTCCTCAGGCCAACATTGTAAACTGGGGTTTGCATGGCCCTGTACTGCTCCAGATGCAACACTCCACTGAATGTGCTTTAAAAATTTTGAATCACACAGATGTGTTGTGTCTATCGTCTTTCATGTGCGGTAGTATTGACAAATGTAGGGTCAGTGAATTCCCCCTACATCCATGTGGCTCATGTCGTTGGACTTAGGTCACAGGGGGACACATTTTTGAATGTTGTCCAGGTGGCGCCGACGCAACAACAGCAACACACACATTTGTTACTTCCTTGTCCAGCCCCGTACAGAACGACCCCCAGAGCCCTGGGGTCAGTGCTCAAACCCTTATGCTGGACTGGCATACGCCAGGCCAACCCACTACACTTATGCTCCAGGGGGGACAACAACTCTACATGTTACAGGACTTCACTGTAGTAATCTGCTGCTCACAGGTCTAGTTGTCAGCATGCCACAGCCACTCCCTCATGGCTGATTTACACCCACACCACACCCATCCAGCACATGCGTCACAGCACATGTGACCTTGCCAATAAAAAGGGCCGGGCACCCGTGCACCACTCCATTTCCAACCTTTCTCGGGGTGCATCCGTGTGGTGTGCATGTAGACATGGGGGCCCAGGGGCCTGCGATATCACATTCTGCAGGCCCGGAGGTGACATGATTGCATCCGCACCACAATACCCAATCATAGAGGGTCCTTGACTAGCAGGGCACAGACTTGGTGGCACCGGGTACACTGCTGCCGGCACAGGCACACAGCCACTCAACTGTTACTTTCGGTGCACTGAGGTAGGGGCACCTTAAGTGCTGAGCAGGTTTGCAGCCTGCGATGATGCCCCTTCCCAGTGGTCTGGACTGCTCAGGTTTTGGGAGCCCTGCTGGACCACAGTGTAAGCCTGAGCCAGTGGGCAGTGCGGGCCTACCGCCATGTGGCGTTGCCTCCTGCATCACAGAGTTAGTGGCACCTATAGGGCTGAGCGGGTGTGCAACCTGCGATGATGCCGGGTGCACTAATATGCGCTCTGCCATGGCGAAATCAAGACCCATTACCAAATGTGAGATGTGGTGGCCTGCGGAGCAGGACTGCATGATGTGGAGGGTGCCTTGTCCGTGGGCCCCGGGCTTGTGGCTTGCAGCGGCAAGTGGCGGAAGATGAGCAGTGAGGTCTGGGTGTGCAGGGGCGGGCATGCACCGCTGGGGGGTGGGAGGGGCTGGGGTGCAGCTACCTGGCTGTCCAGGGTCGGGCATGCACCGCTGGGCAGCGGGAGGGCTGGGGTGCAGCTGCCTGGTTGCACAGGGGCAACAGGCGATGATGGCGTTTTCAATTGTATGTACTTTGCCATTCATGTATCTGGACTCTGTTTCAGATGATGGGTCTGTCTCAGATGTGGGACCTGGTGAAGCACTACATACCAGCACGTGGTTGGAGACACATCGGTGGCAGCAGGTGAGCAGTGTGGCCTGGGTACGCAGTGTCAGCACTCTCTCTCCCTGTCCCTCTCTTCTTTTATCTATCTCTCACTCTCCTCCACTCTGTCTGGCTATCTCTCTCTCTCTCTCTCTCTCTCTCTCTGTCCGTCCATCTCTCTCTCCCCCTTTCTGTCCATCTATCTCTCTCTCCCCTCTCTGTACGTATATATCTCTCTCCCCCTCTCTGTTTGTCTATCTCTCTCTCCCCCTCTCAGTCCGTCTATCTCTCTCTCCCCCTCTCTGTCCGTCTATCTCTCTCTCCCTCCATTTTTTTCGCTCTCCTTTACCCTCTCTCTGTCCCTTGATGTGTGTAGGACACACCTTTCCATCATGATTTTTGTCTTGCAGGCTGTGACCTACGGATTGTCCCGAGGGGTGCCGCCATGTGTCTTAATTTCTATTATGTGTTTGTTTTAATACATTTTTATTTGTTACTTTGAATGTGAATGTGTGATGCTTATTTTTGTGTCGACACATGCATATAGTGTGTAAACCTATTGTATGTAAAGGGTCTGAGGGAAGTTTATAGACCAGCCTAAGTTACAATCCCCAATAATAAAGTATATTACAAGAAAACCTAGGGGTCTTGATTAAGACGGAAGGATCAGTCTCTTATTTGGAGGTAACGATATCGGTCTAGTCTATCGAGTATCAAGCACCTTTGCTATGAAGTTAGGCATTCAACCAATGAACACAGACCAAAAAGTGATTGTGGGTGCAACCAATAAATTCATATTGGATTCCCATCAAAGTCTTGCTGTGATCAATACTATCATTTGGTCATCCCTCGTGGATGGTGCGTCTCTAGATCATTGAGACGTTTCTACCATACCCACGATCGAAGTTGGGTTTGGACCCACAATCACTCCGAGACCAGTAGAAAATGATGAATGATATGTGATGGGGACAAGTGCAGTGCAACAAACCAAAAAGTGCTGAAGTGGTGAATTTAAAATAGGATAGAGGACAATAAAAGAAACTTTAATGAGAATTGGCCTCTTCCTAAATAAAAACAGGAACAGTGCATATAAAGACAGTTTTAAACAAATAACTGCATAGGGGCAACATGTTTCAGCCTTCAGGGCAAGACCCTAGGCTTTCTTCAGGGCCTCTGTTCTTCAATTGATTAATGCTACTACATGTGTAACGAGGAATGTGACTTCCCTACAAAGAATCGTGATAAAATAATGCAAAAAGGATATATATGACCGGAACTGTTTTCTCCGTGTCACTCCAAAACTGTCTCACACCTAAAAAACAAAACACCATACAAGGATAACTGTGTAACAAGGGAATGCTAAATACCAAATTTAGGTGAATTTTTTGTTTCTTTATCACTCACCCGTATAGACCGGAGGTTGGACCTCACCTCTCCTGGACCAGGCTCAGGAATTAGGAGGCCCCGCTCTAAAGGTGTGAAGAAAAAAGTGGCTAAGCATAAACCTGCGGACTTTCAGTGCTGCCCCTGCTAGTTTACTGTTTAACCACCACCTGTTGCCCTCACAACCTCGAGTTACCCATTTTGCCCTCTCATTGATGGATTCAAGGCTCACCCTAGGCGGTGAAAAGCCCAAAGCTACTATTTATACAGTGAAATGCAGAAGTAAGAAGAAAGACCAGGGCTTAACCTCTAACCTTTTATTGCTTGATTTATAACAAAATTAAGTTTACTGTTTGTTTAAGAGATATGAGAGTAGAAATCTCCAAAACTCTGCTTGGTTTGGATACTCCTAAGAAGGGAATCCAAAATCGGACCCATGCGTTAATAAAATGCAGAGAGAAACTTATCGTACCTGTCCGTCGTTACCTCTGGCGGATCCTGAGTTCAGGGGGAGGCAACGACTGGACAGCTGTTAGGGCTTTAAATAGTGACTCTACTGATGTGTAATCCTATGGAAAATCTGCATTTAGTTGACCAATGTCTGATATATAACCATGTGGACTACCAATGGACGGTTCTCACAAATATATGCAGATCAGAGTACTATGTCTGGACCAATAGCCTGTTTGAAGAAAAGAGCGTTGAAGTCTCGTTGCGAGCATAATCTCGCGATACTGCAAGAACTACACAATGACATCATTCATTACTGTCCTGTAGTTCTAGCGCTGGAAGCAAAAAAAGTCAAATATTATGTGGCATAGTAAGAGTAGGAGAGCTCAACTTTCATAAAAAGCGCTCCCCTTAAAGTAAACTCAGCTCGCTAAAAGCCGAGACATATGAAGAAACTCGCATTATACAATTCGCGAGTCTCGTAATTGTCAGAACTACCAGATGACGTCTTTCTGTAGTTCTCAACTCAGAGCCAGGTTATAAGTATATACAACTCTCTAGTGTCAATGAGCAATATATTCTCTATAATAAAGGCTCAATCAAGCACAGTTGATGTATTGTCGTGATGTTTATGCGAAAAATGGCGTGTATCTGGGAATTAAAAAACATCCCCGTATACATAGCACTGAGTTGAAAGATGGCTAATCCTCATGTTGAGATGATCGCTAAAACAGAGCGAAAATACTGAACCATTTCTCGGCAAATACTGAACCATTTCTCTGCAGCCTAGCTACAATAAGAATAACACTGTCGGGCAAAGAACACTTACTTATAAAACAACCGTTATGTTGTAGTGAAAGGAACTACCAGATGGCGTCAGATGGTATCAATCTGTGGTTCATAGGCTGATCGTCACACGGCCCATAAGGGCAACAAGCAAAGTATCAGGTTAATGGAATAATGTCTAAAACCTTGAAATTAGGCGAGACTATTAGTACTCCACTTAATACTGTTGTTTGTTCAATAAGGGGGGAAGGTTTTTTGTAATCATAAAGGGGTCGCCCTCTTAGTGAACATACAGTCTTCCTGAGGTGTGTAATGACTCTGCAAAAGTATATATATATTATAAGCTGGTCCAAGGTATTTCATCGTTAAGACCCTGACTATCACTGGACAATTTGAATATCCATTTTTTCTCCTTAACATACAGAAATATATCCTCTATGTGGGACGTATGAAGGGTTTTTCCAAAACTGTCCATTTGAAATCGGACTCGTTGTGATCATGTTCAATGTAATGCTTGGTGAGTTTAGACACACTTTTTTGCATCTAAATGAGCTCTTATGTTCACGCATATGGGTGCGGACCTTCTGTGTGGTCATGCCAATGTATCTTTCATTACAGGGGCATGTTAGCTGGTAAATGACGTGTGTGCTGTTGCAATTGGAAAACTGCTTCAGTTCCCAGGGACGGTCTGTGCCAATATCAATATGTAAAGTGATGGATGGCTAAGGGCAGACAGAACAGTTACCACAGGGGTGATGCCCAACCGCTGCTGGGAGATCCCAAAGGGTACCAATATTCCTACGCGGTGCTTCTTTGGGCCGCAAATGTATCAATTGGTCTCGCAGGCTCTTAGAACGCTTGAAAGCAAACAAAGGGAATGCTATTTTGTCATTGCTGCTATTCAAAATACGGCAGTGTTGTTTTATAATGCGTTGAATGCAGTTTGATTTGGTGTTAAAAGTGCTGACAAAGGTGAGGCGATTAAGAGGTGGTTTCTCTGTCGGGAGCTCCAACAAGGCTTCCCGATGATTGTTAGTAGCTCGTTTAAGTGAGCGCTTCACCAGAGTCTTAGGGTAATGTCTACCTACAAGTTGATTAGCCGGATTTGTGGCATGTTTCGAGAAAGTCTCTGGTGTAGATCAGTTCCGCGGAACCCTCAAAAATTGCCCATAGGGCAAATTGTCCCGAAGTGACTTGGGATGCTGACTTTCGTATAACAATAGCGAGTTTCTCGCCATTGGTTTATGAAACAGGTCACTTTATAGACCAGTCGGGGTAACGTAGATGGAGAGATCGAGAAAGGAAATCCTCTCCTTGCTCAGCTCTACAGTGAATCGCAGGAAGTTGTTCTGCTGGTTCAGCCATTCATGAAATAGTAGGATGGATTCTTTGTTGCCCCTCCATATGACAAGAATGTCGTCTATATAGCGCTTCCACCAAATTATCGATGGAAAAAATGGATTGCTTGTTGTCAGTATGCATTCCTGTTCAAAGGTATGAACATAAAGGTTAGCCAAGCTTGGCGCAAAAATGCTGCCCATGCTTGTCCCTGACGTCTGGAGGCAGATAGTGTCCTCATACTTAAAGAAATTCTCTTTCATGGCTAGCCTGGCTAGCGCTATAATGAAAGGGACAGGAGTGATTGAGTCGAGATCTGTATCCCCCAGGATGGATCTGATGGTATCTAGAGTCTCATCCGGGGGGATAGAAGTATATAGTGACTTGACGTCAAAGGAGCCCAAATGGTCTGTCTCTGGATCAAATTCTATTTCAGGAATCACTCGTAGGACGTCTTTAGTATCTTTAAGGCATGTGGGGATAGTCTGTACTATAGGTCTCAAGAAATAGTCTACAAAGGCAGACAACGGCTCCAAAACAGAACCTTGACCAGATATTATTGGTCTCCCAGGAGGTGGTCTCTGTGGTTTATGTACTTTTGGCAAAGTATAGAAGTAAGGCATAATGGGATGTTGAGCCTGTAAGAACTTGGCCTCTGAATCGGTGATCCAGCCCTCAGCCGAGGCTTCTTCCACCAAAATTTTGATTTCCTGCATTAATTTATTCGTAGGATCAGCAGCCAGAGGAGCATAAGATGTAGCAACACTTAGCTGCCGTAGACATTCCATCCTGTAAGTCTCAGTATCTTGTATAACTATGGATCCGCCCTTATCAGTAGGCTTTATAATTATGGAGGGGTCCTAGGATAAAGTTGAGAGAGACTGTCTTTCTTGTCTGGTGAGATTGCTGTAATTATGCTGCTGAGAGTGCCAGATTTTTTCCACCTCACTTTCACTGCCTTTTCAAATGTCGCCACCTGAGGAGGTACCATATGTATAGGAGGTGAAAAGTTGGATTTAGTGCGTAGAGCAGTGTTTTTGTTCTCCTGGTCATCATTGGGACTGTTCTTATCTTTGAAGAAGTAATGCAGTCTAAGTTCCGCAACTCTTCCGCAAATCTGCATAACATAATATAATATAACACAACATAACATTATGTAACATAACACAACATAGCATAACATAACTAAAAAAGGTTTGGTGTATGGAATGCTCGTATTGTCTCAATAAATCTGATGGGCTAGAACGTTGTTTTTAATTTTAGATGATTACAGGTAAGTAAACAATTAAATTAATAAAACGAATTTCGTTCTGTGCCCTGCATCGCAAATTGCAATGCAGGGCGCGCTACGAAATTCGTTTTATTAATTTAATTGTTTACTTACCTGTAATCATCCATATTCCGGTGTTTATCACCCCCCACCCTGCCCCTCCCCCGCCTGCCTGCCCCACCGCAACTCCCTCCACGGGCGGGGGCTGAAAAAGATGTGGCCATATGGATTGTGTGTCTCGCTAAAAGAGTGCATTTGAGGTCAGGTAGAAATACATTTTTTGCTCAGAAGCTGAGAGACAATCGTATTTGGCTTGGGTAATTATCACGGATTGCATCTTACGAAAACGTGTCACACTCTTACCTTCTGAACAGGGCAATAACACATACATTCATGGCCACTTTCTAAAATCCTAGGAAATATGCAAAGCTTTCGATACTATACTGTACAGTGAGCAATCTAAGAAAACGTTTGTATATTTTTTCACACAAATAATGGAAACCTTCTGTGAAAGCGTTTAGGCAATACAGAAAGGGAGATTGAACTCATATAAAAAGAGTGAGGCCGCATTTATCGTGTTTTTTCATAACATTCCCCGGAAACATTCATAAAAAAATGCATGAACTTTTCGACTTGACTTTTATTTATCTCATATTGTGTTTGTATAAGTTTTTCAATAGATGGCAAAAAAATAGCTTTGGCAGCAATTTCCATATTGTTAGAATACATTTAAGACTGAAAATCAAATATCCTCTCTGTAAATATGCTGACTGTGAACAACATCATCTGTTGGGAATGTTGGAAAAAAACTTTTCCTGAGGCAGAAGTTTTATATTTACTGTCCACTACGAAACACGCTTTACTTTTACTTTTTTCAAAATCGAAAACCTCTGGGTTTCAGTGAGTAGGCAATACAATCAACTGCTGTTCTTCCCTATCTTAATACCCTAACACCTTTTATTTGTGCTTGCTTTGCTAAAAGCTCATGGGTCTAAAAAATCATTCAAGGGTTCTTGCTGAAAAGGGATTTTGAACATATTCAAACATCGTCGTGTAAAAAAGACACGCCAGTGAATATTAAAGTAGGACCCTTTATTCTGTTTCAGGTTTGCAACTACTGAAGAGCATGCACGGCACATATGTGTACATTCCTGCAAAAAGCCATGGGGCAGATTTATGTTGGGAATGCGCCACGTTTGCGTCACGCAACTGCGGCGTAAACGTGGCGCATCCCTACGACCCATTTACAACGTGACGCATCTAGGCAGATGCGTCACGTTGTAAAGCCCTGCGCCACTTGTGGGCGTTCCGGCGCAGGGTGGGCGTTTCCCGGGCAGGTGCGCCTCGCAAAAGTGGCTGAGTGAAATCTATAAGATTGCACTCAGTCACTTTCAGGCCAATGCTGCGTCAAAACCCTGCGCCAGCTTGAAGCAGGCGTAGGTCTTGACGCAGCATTGTTAAGATGGGGCACCCCGAGTCTTTCTGGAGCTGCGTCGCGCTTGAGACGCAACTTCAGCAATGCGCCACCTTTACGGCACAGATGCATCACGCATCTGTGCCGTTTTTACCCCATGGTGCGCCGCATTGTAAATGCGGCGCACCATGGGTGGCGGAGCAGCGGCGCAAAATAACTGGCGCATCCCTGGGGATGCGCCGGTTATCATAAATCTGCCCCCATGTATCTTGGACATGCTTCCTCTTTAAAAGGATCTGATTGCATGTATTGTTTCAAAATAATTTTCAAGCATGTAGTTGAATAATTAATGTATTTCTAGTTTTCAATTATTATAATAGTTATAAACTTCTTTAAAATATTCAAATGCTTAATTATACCGGATCGGTTTTTTTACAGTCAACAATTAGACAGATATTTCATTTGCATCTGTTGGTCGATTTACAGTTTATAAAAAAAATAACTGTACCATTGTTTCCAGGTAGACCACAGGAAATTTGGGGCTACATAATCCCTCAGGGAAATGTTTACGAACGTTCTCTTTCACATTGGTTCATTTTGGGGTAAGTTTAAAGTTTTATGTAGAAAGTAAAGTGAAGGGGATCAATAAGATGGTTTGAATGTTTTAGATTTAGAAAACCCATTCCCCTGATCCCTTAAACTGAAACTATTTGAAGGCAGTGAAAGTATTGCATTTTTTATTGAGTAGGACAATTGAATGCGATCAGGTCCACTCTCAACGACGTCCTATACACATTGCTGAATGGGGCCTGTAAGTAAATAATTACCAGCTAAAGAGAACATTTCCTTAACTCTAACTATTTGGAGATGGCCAGAGAAAGCCTATGATGTTTATGAGATGTACCCATGGATATCCAGACCCAAGCCTAGATGTTTGCTATAGTCTTTTTTTCTGGTGGAACTTCTTTAATGCGACCACAACATAGCTTCTCACATAATTTGCAAATCCCTGTGAGATAGAATGGTAATTTCTTGGTTCATTCGGTCTCCTTTTATACATATGGAAAGTATTGCAACTTCAACCCATTTAACGCAACATGATTTTGACCTTCGCTTAAATTGAGCAGATAATGGATCCTTCCTGATTAACATCGAATGAAAATGTGACAATAGCATAAACTAAGGCATCTCCAACTGAGTGCTTTGGTTCACTAACTACTGAGAGTCCATGTGGTGAGGTCTTGTAATAAAGGTAAAAAACACCTGATTAAAATGAATGTATGCCAGGCCTCCTGCATACACAGAATTCATCCTCATACAAGAAATGCTGGCCTTACCTTAGCAGACAAGACTATATATGGTGGCTGACATATATATATTCCTTTTCTTTGGCCAGAGGTCATAGCTATGAAACTGTGTCTAAATATAACTTGGTAAATGTAAGAAGTGTTCGACTGCTTGTGGGTGGCAGCCTGAATGGCCTCATCTTCAAGGGAGCAGAAGAAGCTTTCAGCATTTTACTTAGACCTCCTGCATCCTTCATTTACACAAACAACCTTGGATGTTGCCTCAAGTTAACTTCCAATCAAAATAAATGTGTAATCTTTTGTGTTGATCCAGTGGCCCAGTCACGAATAGGCCAGTGGCACTGTTCTATGACTGATGACCCTGAACATTCTGCCCCTTTTTCCTTATATAAAGGTAAGAAATCCTAGTTAAGTTGAATAAGGGCTAGCCCTCACAGCTACATTTAAACTTGAATAATATTATTAACTTGTGTTCATTCAGCAATTTTTCGTTTGGAAAGTGCTGTGATAAGCAGGTGTTATGGTTACTCATTTTAATGGTATTCAAACTACTGTGTGGAATGATGGAAAGATGGATGAGTGCCCACCTTCTGGATCATACTCATGACCTGCAGACCACAGAAGAATTCTGAGCATGTTTTTTAAGTCACTAAGCAAACTTGCCTACATATGATGTTTTACAGAAGATTCCTAACTCTTGTTGGTGGGATCTCCTTGCGCCGTGTACTCAGCAAATATTGAAGATCATTGAGTCAAACTGGAGAGCAATACATAAATCTGAATTATTTATGTTAATCATTCGTAAGCTATAAATGATGATTAAAGCATAAATATAAAATGAAATGTATTAGTTTAATTTTATCTAGCTCTCTTCAATCTCTCAAGATCACAACCTTCTATGAAGAAAGGAAAGGAAGGACTGCTCTGGCCGATTGCATTAAATGCTCTACAATGTCCCTTTGGCTGATTGCTTTAAGTGTTGTACTACTGTCCCAGTGGATCTTCTAGAAACTGAGGATCTGAAAATCACAAATTAATGCTGGCATGCAACAAAATTTAATTTGCATTATATTCTGTCTGCACTTTGTTGCTTCTGGAGCGAACAAATTCTGGAGGAAGACATGCCACTTCTTTTGGACTTTTTTCTTGCTTTTCTTGTCTCTGAAGCACTCATATAATGCATCTTGTGACTCCCCCTAAATATATCTTCTGACACCTAAGGAGGTTATGCCAAATCCTACATGGGACCTTTTTGCTATCCCGAATAGAAGAAGAGAGAAGAGGAAACAGATGCACCAGAGAAGACCTCCATTATCCTTTGTTTTCTCTCTCTAGTATGCGATTCTTTCCTTGTTTACACTGCTCATTCCTGAAATATTTTGCCACACAGAATGCAAAAACTACTATCAGCACCAACATAAAAAAGCATCCACAGATCCGCTGTGCTTCCAGTGTTATTTCTTTTATTACACATATTCACTGTAGTCTACAACCTGTGGGTGTGCCCCCTGAATATTGACGGGGCACAATATCAAGGACAGACTATAAGTAATAAAAAATACTGACAGGTGAATAACTCTAGATTTTTTTATAATTAATTCCACATATATGTACCCATGCAGTACATAGATCTTCAAAGTATGTAGATGTGGAGTTAGCAATAGTAAATCTATACTTCCCTCTATCTTGAGCAATATTTTGTCCCTCAATATTCTGTCCTCGATATCCGTATGCCACAATATTGTTGGTGTAGATATTCAGTAGTACAGTCCAAGCCGTACAAATAGGCATCACCTTCTTGACCAAGGCAATTGTCTCAAAATGTAGACCAACCAACCCATCCCCATTCAATAGGTTACCTGCACTAACAGTGTAGTGTTTGGTAACTGTATTATATTAGTATATAAAGCACTTTCTGCTGAGTCAGCACTTTTAAACAACGTTTTAAATCTTGGGACAGTCATGGCCATTAAAGGGAACATGACATTGTCCTAGGGGACTTCGATATCTGGGAAAGATATGACAAAACCAAAGTTTTTTTCAATCAATGATATTGCTTGATTTCACTCAGGAAGTAAGCTGCCTCATGTAGGATACACTTGGACCTGATTTTCTCTTCTTCTGAAATTGGAGAAACATCTCAAACTCTCCCCTTTGATGGACAGGCCACACTCTCATTCCTTTTTCCTGTGAAATTAAGTCTCAGCCTCAGCTGAGTCACCCACATGCTAGTAAAAGTACATGACTTATGTGGAATAAATTAGTAATACTAGATGCTGTGTTCTTTTCAACACTTTCTGTAGTCCTATTATTTCCTCTGGTGATCCTGAATAACTATCGCAAAACCTTACTGCTTGTCTAACAGAAAGTTTCACTCAACTTCATCTCCTTAGAGGAAATTCTAGAGTTACATAGAAGTTAGAAAGGAAGGTCTTAAAGTCAGTTAAGCTCAGCAACTGTGACATTGCTTCTAATCTGAGGAAAGTCATGTCCATTCTGATTGCCTTTAAGAGACTGTGTTCACCCTCTAGTCTCCACAAAGGTGTCCTTTTATGGGAATATTGTATTATTAGGCTGCCAATTTCTCCGGGGCTCTTTTCCATGTTTTTTCTCAACTTAGTGACCCAGGTTATGCTACCATGTCTATCTCTCTTTCCCAAGTCTTCTGTGATGCCTGGGCCACATTTTTGCAAGGTAACACTAAAATATCCATGACATTATGTCTCAGTCCCATTGTACCAACCATTATGTTTGTTGGGACCTACCCTGTTACCTTTAAATGATCATCAACCCTATGGAAGGTCTTACTAAGGCATTAGAAGTTGAAGTTCACGCCTTACTCCTTATCTTACAACAGGGGTCCCACCAATTATATCTGCCCCAAGAAGGCGATTTAAATGTTAGTCTATTCCAAGGTTCTGGATAATAACAACATGAATAATGCTTCCCTTTCTTTAAATAATGTACCTTCCCAAACAGTAGTTAAAAAATTATTAAAAAGTATAATCTTAATTGTCGCTCCAAACCAACTATTGACCAATCACGCTTCTTCCTAGCTATCTCTAAGATAGGTAAGAAAGGTTTTAGCTAATTGGCTGTCTGGATTCCAAGAACCCAACAGTTACTTGATCTCAGTCAAATATCACTTAGACCCAGAAGGGAAACTGAGACGGCACAAATAGCAGTAATTATTGAACTGAGACAAAGAGTTAGATGTTAACACTCCACCTTGACTCATTTTGCTGGATCTCTCAACATTTGACAAGGCTGATCATTCCATCTTGATCCAATGACTAGAGATGGTGGTCAGTAGGGAAAAGCCAGGCAATAATTTATCAATCCTATCTGAACAGAACCCTTAAATCTTCCTGCTTTCAGTTCATGCCCGCAGACTTTGTGTGTGGTGTCCCGCAGAGATCTCTCTTTGCTTCTATTCCGTTTAATATTTACATGAGACCACCTATCAAGATCATACAAGCTTATAGACTGAAAATGATATCCTACACAGACAAACTCAGATTATTCTGAGATTAAATAAATCACCAGGATATGTGAACAGCTGGACTAACAAATGCCTATTTGCAATTTTTCATTGATGAATGAGCTCTTTCTCAGTTCAATCTAAATGCATATACAATTTAGGTTTTAATTCTGGGACAACTTACTTATTCCACCCTCTAAACAGGAGAGGTTGCAAGATCAGAAGAACATATTAAAATCCTGTGGATACTGGTGGATTAGGTTCTCAATTTCAACACTCAGATTAACTTTCTCATTTCATCTTGCTGCCACCCCAAGTTGATTTTAAGACAAATCCTTCTTTTTATACCAACACACTTTAGAGCCTTCTTGGTGAATGGTGAATGCGTGAATGCTTCAATTATCTCCTGACTATGTCATTGCCTTCTATCTGGATCTACCAGCTCCTGCTCTCATCAATTTACAATGAATGCAGAATATGATGCAACAGATAGTTTGGCCTCCCAGAATGTGACAGGGATATGGACATTTCTCAGTGTTCCTTTGTTGCCAATCACTATTCAGATCCATTTCAAGACCCTCTGCAAGGCTTATGAATTCTTTCATGATATTAGGCGTCTTCAGATATTCTCTGCCAGACAGCCTCTATGGTCAGAGACCCAGCCCTTTTAGACTGTTCTGTATTTTAAAAAGTCTGCAAGGGAGGATGATGATACTTATTGAGTGCACTTTCCCTCTGCAAACTATCTATCCCTTAACCTGCAGAAAATTAAAAGCTGCAATCCTTTTTGGAAAATATTAAAGGCCATGTTGTCCTGTTAAGTTGTAATGAACAGATAGTTTTTGCTTTGCCCCATGAAGACATTGGGAATAGGTTTTGCCCTTTTATTCATTATTTTATTAATTAATTCTATTGCAGGGTCTCCTTTATCGTCGCAAATCCCCATGAGACCTAAAAATACTAATCTCTCCACCCTGCTTCGTCTAAAACCAATCCTCATCCACATTCTAAGTAATTCCTTCCTCCTGCCTACAACAAATGAATGTGGATAAAAAATCACTGCTCTTATAGAAGCCCAAGTCTAGTAAAAGTTAGTTGACATACCTGCTTCAGAAGAGGCAGGAAAATTATTTGGACTATCACTGGAAATTTTACACTTTTAAATCCATTGCTGCACCACAGGCTGAATCACGACCCGTGACGCTGCTGTTTCCTTCTCATGTGCTGCAGTGCAGCCCGCGACACCTTTCTCTCCTCCTCGAGCACGTCACAGTGCAGCACGGTGGCCCGCTATACATCTTGGCATTGTGGGTGCATCACACAACGCCTACTGCTTTTTGCATCTGGCACACTGCGGACTTGCGCGGCGGCCAGTTGGTTGTTTATTTGTATTTTAGGAATGCCGCAGCTCCCAGTTTGGGAGTGAGGCTTTCTATAATATACCTTTCAGGGCACTTGCACTTATCATTTCCATCATGGCTTCCTATAATTCACCTTCCTTGGGGCCATCTTAATGCTTGTTACCCTTCCACTCCTCCAAAGTCATGCTCCCAGAAGGCCTTGGTAGGTTGTTTTACCTCTCTAAGATGAGGACCTTCCTATTCCGCACTTCACACCTTTCCCTATCCAAGATGGTAAAGACTTCCTTCCTGTTTTATCACTTCCTGTTCCTGATTTATCACTTCCTGTTCTTGAGTATAAAACGGACAGAACCTTTTTTTTCTTTGCTTTGCAATACTCCTTGTTCCTGCTGGTGTGCCCTCTCTCCTGTTGGTGCCTTTGCTCCTGTTTTGGTGCTCTTTTCCTTCCGTGTGCACTCCTTTGTTCCTTTTGCATCTCCTGCTCCAGTTTGGGTTCCTGTAGCATCCTGCTCCATCCTGGGTTTCTGGTCTTCGAGTGTTCACCTTGCTCGTTGTCTTCTCCTTCATTTGGGTTTCTGGAGTCTTCTCTTCATCTGAGGTTTTTCCCTTCAGGGTGTTTTCCGCTTGGGACTCCTTTTGGTAATAACTGGCTGGTAGACCTTCTCACTGAGTATGCACCTAGCTACCGGAAAGGGTCGCCCATATCTCAGACAAACCAGAATTTACAAGAACTGAAGCCAGGATCTATCCCAACATATCAAAACTGGTAAGAAAGATTCCAAGTGTGACACACATTCTTGCTAGTTCGATTTTTTAATGTTATTTATTGTCCAGTTTGTGATAGAGATAGGTCCACCTCATTTACGTAAAGGCTAGTATGAGCACAATGGAGGTAGAATGGCTGAGATATTTGCTAGGTACATCTGTGAATATCCCAATTACTTATTGGTAACCTTCGTAACTCTGAGTCGAGTCTTCCTCAAAATACCATGATATTTGCCTTGTTACACATATATTTGCAAAAGAGAACCCATTAGTACCATTCTTCACACCCTCCAGTGGATGCAAATCCATTCTCAGAGAATTTTGTCAGCCTTCTCAATTGTCCATCAAGTGACCCGTCAACAAAGAAATCTAAAGTGCATGGTAGCAAACCTAACAACATGCAGGTCCAGTCATTATATATGATGTTCATGCCAGAACCTTAGAATTCTCTGAAAACAGAAAATTCATGTTTGGTGATATAGCTTTGTTTAGAGACTTTGTTAAAGCCTGGAATAAGCCTCCTACAGAACTTAGGTCATATTTGTTTATATGGCTTTTCAACTTGTAATCTTTTTTATTTGCTGAGGTTTTTTCTTCCACTCATTGTCGAATCGGAAAAACTGTCTGCTTTGTGCATCAATTCCAGAAAACCTTCATCATGGTCACTGTAATTAATTCAGTTAACTGATTTAAACACATGTTTTCAGGAATTCATATGACTGAATCCATTTGTCTTCGGTTTTCAGGATCAAAGAATGCATGTTGCTTAAATCGCTTCAGGCTCTCTAATGATGTACCGAGAATTTGCTTACTTATGCCTTGTGTTCTTTTCTGCACATTTTGGTACTACAAAGTTATCGCACGATGACAGCTAGTGCTTTACATAACTAATACATAAATAAATAAGCTGTTTTTATTTTACTCGCTCGCAAAACATGTTCTATCCACTGATTTAGGTTTTGTGCTACTCCTGCCAATTTGTATTACCACGTGAGTTGTCTGCATCTTCTGTTACATGAAGAAAGCCATTTCATGCAGTTTGTGGTCAAATTTAAGTGGTGCCTACCCAGCACGGCAGTGTACCTAGAAAATCTCTGAGATCCTGTGCAGTCAATCATAAAGGCTTCACGAGGGTTAGAGTTTCTGTTTAGGGTAATTTAGCCCAGGCACATGTGATGGATGTAACTGTCATTCAAGAGTTAATGTAATAAAGAAAGAAATATATAGAGAGAAGGGGTTTGGGTTGGCCCACTAAAGCCATTGGTTGATGGAACTACATTTGGATAAGCAAACAGCATAGTTTTTAGAGAGGAAATTAGTCAGTGCTCTTCCGCCACTGGTTGGTGGAAGTTTTTTTGCACATTTTGGATCAGTCCACAAGATAGACATTCGATGACTGGAGCATCAGCCATTATACGTAACTGCTTTCTGCCTGTTTGCATCTACATCTTCATTACTGATAGAATACTGTAAACGATAATATTGAGATACAGAACTATCATGTAAAAATATCTACTACAAAGTTGTAATTTGCCCATACATATAATGGTAAGTAGAAAAAAATTTAGAAAAACATTGTTTCACAGTAATATCGTTAAAAAACATAGACAGCATTTTTATATATATGTTAATATATATTAATATACAATATTAATATAATGTAAATTAAAGAAATGTAAAGAATATTTAATACTATATGTAAATATTTACTTATATAAACACACACATATACATGTGTGTGTATGTTTATATATGCATATAAATAATGCAACACTATTATAAAGAATATGTACTTTGGGGGCGTGGCTTGGATGCCGAGGAGGTAGGCAGCGTGAGCTCGGAGCTCCGCGCCCGATCCCGGAAAATATCCTGAAAATCTGATCGGACCCCGACGTAATTGATATCATCCGACACTGGAAGATACCACGGAGGGTCCGGTGCCCACGGAGGACGACGTCAGGCCATTCCTGACCCGTTATTCGACTTCGAAAGTTGGACTCAGGCGCGAAGTCTTCGACCTAAGATGGCGGCGGTGGCATGAGACACGGAGACGACGGAGTCGCCAGACCGGAGCCCCACCAAGAGCTGCTGCATCTACAGTTAGGAGGTGTTCGCGGTTGCTTCGCACCCTTCCCTGGGTGGTGGAGTGGACCTCGGGCGCGCCTCGGGCGGTGGCTGGGATCCGCCCCTTGGTAGTGGCGGCGACAACATGGCTATGGCCCTGTGATGATGGCCCTGGGCCTCTGAGCATGACTGGCGCCATCCGGACTAGCGGCTGATTGGAGACTCTGCTCCTTAGAGGTGGCCTTGGATCCGGAGCCCTGAGCGGCGCCCCAGGCGCGGAAGGGACAGGTTTTCCCGCTGCAGCTGCAGGGGACCTCCCTGAGGACGAAGTCCGGCGACGTGCGGAGAGAGAGCAAGGACAGAGTTGGTGGTCATCGCTCGTGCCGGCCCAGATGGGGAAGCCAAAAGGGAAGGGAGATGGTGCGACTGATACAGAGGCTGCGGAAGGAGCGGATCGAGACCAATCGGCACTGCAGCGGATGCAGGATCGTATCCTGGAGGCCATCGCCACCACAAAGGACGCTTTGCAACAAGATATAGCTCAGGTGGCGACAGGCTTGGGCCTCCTGAAGGCCGACCATGATAAACTTAAGGACCGAGTGAAATCCGTGGAGATCACGGTTAAGGAATTAGCCCCGGGCCATGCAGCGGTGAAGGCGCAGATGTCGGAGGTGATGGACCGCTTGAAGGTGCTGGGATGGAGGGCCGAAGATGCGGAAAACCGGAATTTGCGCAACAACGTACGCCTTGTGGGCCTGCCGGAAAAAATTGAAGGCGACGATATGGTGGGTTACCTCGATAACTGGTTGCGAACGGAGGTGGCACCGGAGGGACTGTCCCCCTTCTTCTCCCTGGAGCGAGCGCATAGGGTTCCGGCGCGCCCGCCGGCCTCAGGTCTCCCTCCTCGCCCAGTGGTGTTCAAATTGCTCCATTACCGGGACAGAGACTGGCTTTTGCTGAGGGCGAGAGAGGCAGGGCCCTTTCAAGTGGACAACAGCAGGGTCACTATGTTCCCGGATTATACGTTTGAAACGCAGCGGCTCAGAGCGAACTTTCTGTCCCTTAAGCGGGAGCTCCGTGCTGAAGGCATCAAGTACTCACTGTTGTTCCCAGCGAAGCTGAGAGTGGTGGTGGATGAACAATCACTTTTCTTCACGTCCCCTGCGGACGCTTGGACCTGGTGGGACACTTATAAAGCGGGAACGGACGGTGCTAAGGCCAGGGAGGAGGAGGCTAAGGTGGCACAACCGGTCAGGAAATCCCAACGGATCAGGAGGAACCGCAGGAGAACCGGCAAACCTTCGGTGTCGCAGACGGAGGCGGAGAGGCAGGCGGCTCTACAGGCGGTAGCGGACTTGTCCAGGACCACCAGAAGTCAGTCCGGGAAGGGCACGGACTCAGAGGGCCCAGACACGGGCTCGGAGACGGGGCAATCGGAATTCGGTGGGGCCCGGGGCCCTATTGTGACACCGCAGACTTCGGAGGAGATACTCGAGGCGTGTTGATCTGGACTAGTGGAGTGGACTCGCTGGTTGGACACCGGGGCACTGGGCCCGTGGCAATGGAAAGCTGTGATTTGAGGTTTTGGGGCGCTATAATGTGGGGATTGTGGGGTGGAGTGCGCAGGGTGGATTTGCTTTGAGGATCTATTGCATCGAGCCACGCCTTACTGGCCCCTAAGGTCACCGCAGTGGAGACTGCGGCCATTTCTGCCTTTCTTTGAGGGGTGGTTGGGAGTGTTAGTTTAGATGGGGGTACTTCCAGTTGCGGGGGGGCCTGTCCTGGGGGGGTGGGTGTTGCGAGCAGTTGGGGTTGCTCGGGGGGCAGTTGTTGTTGGAGGGGTTTGGCTTCCTGTTTGGAGAGGGAGGGTGGGTTGGCCCGTGGTCGCGGGACACATGAGGACATTGTTCTTTATCGTTTGGTCCGGTTGTGTGGGGGGGGATGGCTAGTACCGGGGCATTGAAATGTGTTTCCTGGAATGTGCGGGGTATGCAGTCCATGACACGCAGGCATAAAGTTCAGGCATACCTCAAACGTAGGGGGGTCCATATAGCGTTCCTACAAGAAACGCATCTTAATAAGCAAGAGGGGGCTGCTCTGCAGAGACGCTGGAGGGGGCAGCTGTTTCACACGACGTTCTCGGCCTTTGCGAGGGGGACACTGATTTGGGTGCGGGCGGGGGTCCCCTTCCAGGTAACAAAAACGTTGGTAGACCCGGAGGGCAGGTATGTGGCGGTGGAGGGGAGGCTGAGAGGCAGGGTGATATCTCTTTGCAATGTGTACGCTCCTAATGTAGATCTGCCCGCATTTTTGTCTACAATCTCGGGCAAACTGGCGGGTTATTTGGCAGGGCCGGTCCTTTTGGGGGGGGATTTCAACTCGGTCGAGGATGTGTTATTGGATAGATCCCATCCCCCACTGCGCGCATCCCCAGTGCATAGAGTCGCCAAGCGCAGGTTGGAATGGCAGGAGAGCTGGGCCCTCACAGATGCATGGAGGGCGTTACACCCAACTACTAGGGACTACTCCTTTCACTCACACTTGCATGACCTACACGTGCGGCTAGATGCGTTTCTTTGTTCGCCGTGCGTGCTCTCTGCGGTGGGAGGGGCGGAATACTTGGCCAAGACGATATCGGACCACAACCCGTTGTTGATATCCCTGAACTGGATGGTGACTGCTAACAGCGTGCCAACATGGCGCCTACAACCCGACACCCTGGATGACCTGTTGTTCAGGGAGGCTCTGGGGGAACGCATTGAGTGTTACTTTGAGGAGAACAGTGGCACGGCCTCCACGAGGGCGGTAGAGTGGGATGCGTTTAAGGTGGTGGTGCGGGGACACTGTATTGGGCACACAGCTGGGGCCCGCAAGACTTTGCTGGACGACTTGGATAAGGCTGAAACGCGGCTGAGGGAACTGGAGAAAAGGCGCCCGAATCACCCTGAGTTGCAGGAGGGGCTTAGTGGGGCACAGGAGGGGCTGGCTGTAGAGTTGGAACGGCTGCGCAGCTTTGACCATAAGGCGTACATGACGAGGGCGCATGCGGAAGGCGATAAGGCGGGGTCTATGCTGGCATGGCTCGCTAACCCAGTTAGGAGGGGCATGCCGATCATGATGATCCAGGAGATAGGGGAGGAGCCCTGCCATACTCAACCCGGGATCCTGAATAAGTTTCGTACTTATTACGAGGGGCTCTATGAGAGTGGTGAGACAGGAGGGGCGGATGAGCTAGGGGAGTTCTTGGACGGCCTCCAACTGCCGAGAGTGGAGGAGTCGGAGGCAGAAGAGCTGGGTCGGCCCATCACTCTTGGAGAGATAGGGTGTGCAGTAAAGCAAATGGCCAGAAACAAGACCCCGGGACTTGACGGACTTCCGATTGAATTCTACAGTAAATATCTAGAGTACCTTGCTCCTCGGCTGTGTGAGGTGTACAATGAAGCGCAAACGAAGGGTCGGCTCCCGGGCTCCATGAGTGAGGCCCTCATGATACCGCTCTTAAAACCGGGCAGAGAGGGTGCGGCTTTGTCCTCGTACCGTCCGTTGTCCATGTTGACGACGGACTACAAGATCCTGAGTAAAATTCTTGCCAACAGACTGCTGGTGCACATGACGGGCCTTGTTCACAAGGACCAGTGCGGTTTTATTCCGACACGCAACACTACCCATAATATCCGTAGGCTTACGAGACTGATGGGTGCGGACTGGCCGAGCGCCGTTTCCCCATTTGTCCTTTCCATTGACATAGAGAAGGCCTTTGACAGCCTTGAGTGGGGATACCTGTATGAGGTGATGCGACGCTTCGGATTGGGGGACGGATACATAAACTGGACCAAGGTCCTTTATACTGATGCGGTAGCGAGAGTCCGAGTGGGTACTCTGATCTCGAGGCAATACCCGGTCAGGCGTGGTACCAGACAGGGATGTTCCCTTTCTCCGCTCCTGTTCGCCTTGGCTATGGAACCCTTCGCTGTGGAGGCCAGGCTGGGCCGCCACTATGCCGGTTTATCATTTAGGGGCAGGCCGCACCTCATTTCCTTGTACACAGACGACCTGCTGATGTTTCTGGCCGACGCGGGCCCCGAGCTCGAGGGGGCACGGCGGCTACTGGGGCGGTTCGGCTGGTTGTCGGGCCTGAGGGTCAATTGGCCTAAATCCTGCCTGTTCCCCCTGAGATCGGGAGAACAGTGTCCACTCACCGCGCAAGAACTTCGGTGGGAGCCGCGCTGCCTGCATTATTTGGGGGTCTATATTTATCACACCCCGGCTGATTTGCTGGAAGGCAACATCACCCGCTGTATTACTGCCCTACGGGGGTCCATGGACTTCTGGTCGACCCTGCCGTTATCCCTGGCTGGTAGGATTTCCCTGCTCAAAATGGTGGCCCTACCCAGGCTTCTGTATTATTTTAGGACACTCCCGGTGTGGGTCCCGAGCTCTATTTTTAAACGCCTGCGGTCATTGGTCATAGCGTTCTTATGGGGCACGGGCAGGAGGCGCATAGCGCTCGACACTTTGCTGCGCCCCAAGGATGAAGGAGGAATGGCGGTGCCGGATTTTGAAGGGTATTACCTGGCTGCGCAGGTGCAGATTTTTACTCAGGAGGTTGCGAGAGTATATAGAGGCCCTGAGGACGCGAGAGTAGAAGGTACCCCGCGGCATGTTCTGGCGTACATCTCGCTGCACCAGAAGCTCCGGGTGGGAGATTTGACGGTCGAGGAGCAGACGTTCCGACTATGCTGGGACCGGGCCCGTAAGCGGGCAGGAGTCCGCCTTATGTATGCCCCTGAAATTCCGCTGGGTATGGTCACGGCCCTCCCGCTTGGAGGTGACTGGTCGCGCTTGCTAGGTTGGGAGGAGGCGGGGATACAAATGCTGCGTGATCTATACGAGGATGGAGTACTGCTGCTGTTTCAGGCTTTGCAAGAGCGTTTCGACCTGCCGAGAGGCGACTACTTGTTGCATGCAGCGGTCACGGGTGCTGTGCAGGCCCACTGGGGGGAAGGCTTGCAGGAGCCGGGCACCTCCATGGCCTGTCAGTACACGATGATGGCTGCGGGGTCCTTTAAGGCTGTCACTTGCTTGTACTCCAGGATGCAGCGGGAGGCCTTGCAGCCATTGACGGCCCTGAAGGCCAAGTGGGAGCTGGACCTTCAGGTGGAAATACCTGATGCGACCTGGGGCCAGTTACTGAGGCGGGCACGGAAGAGCTCGAGAAACGCCAGGTTTCAACTAATCCACTTCTATGTCATCCACAGGGCATACCTCACTCCGGGGAAGATACAACAGTATTTTGGGGTAGACAACGCTGCTTGCCCTAGATGTAACACGGTGGGGGCGGATCTGGGTCACATGCTATGGGATTGCCCCGCTCTGGGAGACTATTGGCAGGAAGTAGGGCGGGCCCTTAACAGCGCGACGGACAGAGACATCCAGTACACAAAAGCGGTTGGCATCCTCCACTGGTTCCCACACACGCCTAGAAACAAGACCACTAGCAAATTTATAGACTTGGGACTTATTCTGGCCAAGCGGGAGATAACGAGGAACTGGAAGTCGAGAGTGGGGCCCGCGTATAAAAGATGGTATGGGGAATGCCTGAGGTGGGCTGCATGTGAAAGCACCCTGAGGTACCAGGTGGCCTGGAGGATGAATGACGAGAAGGCTCTGGAGAGGGCAACTGCATGGGAAATGATGGTGCAGGCGCTCCGAGATATGGATGCTGAGGAGCTAGAAGATGAGGGTGAGCTAGATGGGGCAGGCCCTGTCACTTTGCAGGAGAGCACACCTTAGCGAATGTTTGTTCCTCCTACAACGCGCCAGACACTCTTACACTGCTGATTCAACGCAGAGCGACCACGGGGGGGGGGTGGGAAGGAAGTCGGAATTGGCGGGCTGTTGGGGCACCGAAATCAGGGGAGGGGGAGGGGTGAAAAACACAAAAGCAACCCAGCAATACTTGACTACTACTACTGTAAGGTGATACGAGAGACATTTATGGACAAGGCCACCCGCACCAAGGGAAAGGCGGGCCCCCCGGATAATGTAGGACTGGATAACACTACTCTTGTACACTGTGAATATATATTGCTGATTTTCTTGTCTGTACATTTATATTGGTGATGCAATAAAAATGATGTTAAAAAAAAAAAAAAAAAAGAATATGTACTTTGCAGTTGTAAAATCAATGGCCTTGGGAGGAGTTACATTACTATTCCCACTGCAGTCTGTGAAACAATAGGGAAAGCGTTGCCTTTGTAGAGATTATATTTACTATTCTAACTTCAGCTTGTGCAACGGTAGGTAAAGCATTGGACTGCAGAGGGGTAAGATTTATGGCCCCATTACGACTTTGCTGGTTCTCCTGTAGGACCGCCAATGCTGTGCCCTCAGGAGGACCACCAAGGCCTTGATGCACCAACCGGCCGTGTTCCAAGTTGAATTTAGGGCGGGCAGGCGGTGAGGCAACGGTCTCACAGTGGTGGTACGTTAGGCTCATAGCAGACCTAACATGCCGACCACCACCATGAGAGCACTGACTGCACAGTCCTTCACGGTGTGGCATGCACCATGTCGAACATGACACACTGTGTAGCAACAAAGGTGCAGATGTTGACTGTCCATGCATTTCTGCCACCCTTTTTTGATGGTGGGCTCCCTGCCCTGACAAGGGCAGTGGAGAGACAAGTTGTAATATGCTCGGCGGTGGCAGCATTGGCATTGCATTTGGCACCAACAGCATAAAACTTCCCCTGTCGGCACCGCCACTGCCAAGGAACCCTGGATTACGGTGGAGATGGCAGTTATGTGACAGTCCAACCACCACACTCAAAATATTGGAACCGCAGTGGTGGTTCGATTCCCACTAAGAGTACGGCTGTCCTTGGGGCCAATGTACTCGGAATAAGGCCCCTAATATTCCTTATCCAGTTTGTGCAACAGTAGGGAAAGTAATTCACATCAAACACATTACATATTCGAATAACCTAATTAGTGCACAACAAATATATAACTCCTAATTTGAACATTATTAATGAAACCCCCAAAAATGATATATCTGAAAATAAAAAAATAAACAATTTATTTTACAATTTAATAATTATCAGTTAAAAACATTGTATATAATTATTACTGAATTAACTTCCCACACTATACCCCAACAAACCTCGCAGCCCACACTTAATATAGGACTAAAAAATTAAGCATAACACAATTTGCATAATCGATTAAATTAAAGTCATCAATTATTTGTTAATTAATTAGCACTTAGTTAACATTCCACCCTATACACCTACAAACTTAGTAACCTACAACTAAAATATAACTAAAGTAAATCAATATTATGTAATGTTTATAACAAATAAGTGAGAATTATTGACTACTTAATTAACTTTCCTCCCTATTCCCCAACAAACACAACAGCCCACACCGAAAATATAACTAATATATAAAGTTATTACACAATTTTCATATTTAATATTCATGCAAATATTTAATAATGACTAAATAATGAATTGTTAATTAATTGTTACTTAAATATATTCCCACCCTATACCCCTATAAAACAACAGCCTGCACCTAATATATAGTTAAAACCATATTTATTAAACATTTAACATAATTATTAAGCAATTAAATAATGAATAATACATTCATAATTAATTGTTAATTAATTATAACTTAATTAACTTCCCACCCTATACCCCTACATACCTAGCCACCCACTACAACACTATAAATCACTGTTAGGATTTACATTAAAAATTATAACTCACCTAAATATACAAACCATATTTACAAATAATATTAACATTTATACTATTAATAACAGCACCTAAAATTATTATATGAACTAAAACACACTAAGATAATTAAAAACACTATTTCTCCAGCTAAATAATTGAAAATGATATTAACAATGATATTCTTAACAGAGGGGTGGCAGCCAATGATGGCGGACACATGAGCTTGCAGCTCCGCATCAGCCCACTACTTATCCTGTCCCATCCAGTGCAGACCTGACCCACGATAGATGGTGGAGGGTAACCCAAATTCAGGGAGAGCTGTGGGAAGTGTGGAGCGCTGCTCGTGAGCAGGGAGTGCAGGGACGGCTTAGCTCTGAGGAGCCGAGAGTTGGGCCTACACTTTCAAGATGGAAACCCTCGGCCTCTAATCAGAGGAGACGGGGAGGACCTGAGATGATATACGACACCTGACCTGACTACCCCTGGGGGCTCCAGATACTGCCTGACCCACAGCATGGGTCCTGTGGTTCTGAGGATGGGGCAACACCAGTGACCTGCGGAGGGGCGAGGGCTCTGGGATGACCACAGTCATTGTGGCACAGGGAATTGAGAACCAAACATATCCAACTGCTCCTTGGGGGAGTCTACAGCCCTGGTCGGCCCTGACACAGACACACCTGCGTCTGCGAAATGGAGCAGCAGAGCTCTAATTGGCCAGCTGGATGACTGACCAGCCCTGATGGAGGTGCAGTGAGCTGGGGCTGCTTCCCTGTGGGATGGCAGACACTCTGGCCTGAGTCGGTGTCTGGCAAGTGGCATGGGGCTTGGAGTGGTTGGGCCTGCCCCCGCCCCCTGCATGCCTCTCTTCTCCGGTGCAAAGCCTTGGCCCTACTCTGGGCAGGAAACAACACTGCTACACTGACAGGCTTGTGGTGAGTCGGGCCCCTGTGGGGGCCACAGAGCTGTGATAAAGAAAGGTAAAATGCTGGTATGATCCTTTGTGGCCCAGGGAGGGCCTATAGTCCTGGTGGACTGGACTCAAGTGATCCTCCGCCTGGGAGCAGAGTGTGGAAGCACTGATTGATTTAGCTGGGGGTGACAGGCCCCCCAGAAGTGTGGTGTGGAGGCAGCCTCCTCGCGGGACAGCAGATACTAGGGACCCTGGTTGGGGCTTGGCATACGGAATGCATTAGACATGGCTTTAGCCTGGGGCCCCCTCTACATTCCTCTTCTTTCCTCTGCTATGGAAGCTCCCCCATGCCAGACATAGAACCCTGATTGCGATGGGGGTGCGGAGGCAAAGGAGCTGGTGTTAGAGACTGGCATAGAGGCATCTTGGCCCCGGGCTGCGGTGAAGACGCTATCTTGCTGGGACTTGATTTGGGGCATGGTGGGGGTCAGATTGATGAAGGACACCTCCTGGGTCTCCTCTCCTCATTCTTGCAGACAAACCCCCACCCGTTTGGTGCTGTGAGTCAGGGCCCGGTCTTGTTGCTTAGGTCCTTGGTCTGTCCTGGAAGCCTGTACAACTATGAATACCTTCTTTTGAGCTACACTTCATACTCACTGTGCTGAAGAGGCTGAGACATGAGTAGAGTTTGGGGCCCCGTGGTGGGTGGTGACCATACAGGGATGACCCTCGCCCTGCTGGGAAATTGATGGACTAAGCATTTAATGGTGATGCTGCTGAAATCTGTTCTCTGAACCCAAGCTCTGAGATACCCCGTGTGCAGTGACACCACAGAGAGGGTTGACTCATAGACATAACTGCAATAGCAGCTATTGGGACCCTTCCTTGGGCCGGTATGGGCAAGGCCAGAGCGAAAACAACAGGAGTGCCCAATGATCAGGAAGGTGACTCCCAGGAGGAGAAAGAATGCAATCCGGGATCCTCTGTCTTGGAGGGCCCAGTTCAACAACAGATGACCAGAATGTTAGAAGCAATTGTCGACACTAAAGCAACATTACACCAAAATATTTGTACTGTGTGAGTGGGGTTGGGGCTCATCAGAGCAGAACATCATAAGTTGGCTGAAAGGTTGAAAAATAGCAGAGTCCTCGATTGTTGAGCTTAACCCAGCACAACAGGTATTGACAAGTGCCAGAACTCTCTGACAATGTCCGTATCCTGGAGCATTTGGCTGAAGATGTAGAGGTCCAAAATGGAAGAAATAACGTTAGAGTGGTGGGCCTGCCGGAGGGAGTGGAGGGTGGAGATATGATTGCATACCTTGAGCCTTGGCTCCCCACAGTGGCCTCACCAGTGGGTCTGTCACAGTTCTACACTCTAAAAAGGGCTGGCCGTGTTCTGGCCAGACAGCCGGCACAAGGTTGCCCCCGTGCAGCCTCCCACGCCCGGTTGTAGCTAAGCTTTTACACTATATAGACAGAGACATCCTGCTGCCTAAAGCACAAACTGATGGCCCCTTTGTGGTAGACAACTGCAAGGTCTCCATATTTTCCGATTACACACTGGAGGTCCAACGAAGACGAACTTCTTTATTTGAAGTCAAGAAAGCTCTACGGGAAGAAGGCCTATAATACTCCCTAATGTTCACTGCCTGCCTCTGCATAGTATTAGATGGGAAGATTCCTGTTTGTGAAGACCCCAAGGTGGCCTAGGAATGGATTCAGGCTTGGAGATCTGAGGGACCACCCACGGGGTCCAGCACATCGCAGTCCCTTGGGATCTGGAACCCAGAAAGAGATCTAGGAAGAGGCCCAAATGGGGTCCACCAAAGAAAACGAGTCCATGTCAAACCAAGAGGAAAAGAGTTGCAGCCCTTCAGGCAGTGGCTGAGATTATGTAAGACAAAGGAACCCTTTTGGAGGCTGGCTCCCCCTCTTTGAAGGGGACGAGGGGTCAGACTCAGATTCCTCCCATAGGGTATGTGTTATCCTGCCAATAGTTACCCCAAGGACAGCAAATGACAGTATCTGAAAATGGAACATACAAATAGAGTGCCTGACACCCCGTGATAGGCTGCACTCCACTGAATTGTTTCAGATTCTAAGTAGGCTGTGTCGAGAATTGGGCAGGTACAGCTTGCATATGTGACTGTTCCTTTTCAACCTGGCTGTACCTCCTAGATGGAACACTCCTCTGGTTGGTATCGGTCCTCTTTGGAAACTGATGGTTTATTTACATTTTGGGTGGCTGGCTGTTGCCAGACAGCTCTGGGAATGGGGAGTTGTTGACTGTGGGTATTTTTCTTATGGTTTGATTTGTTTTGTTTGCAGGAATAGAAATTAATCATTTGCTGGGGTGGGGTCGGCAGGAAGGCGAAGGTGGGTGAAATCTGGGAATTCACTTTTAACCATGACATCAACACACCATATATTGAAGTTCCTAATGTGGAACTTAAAGGAGATGGGGGCAGATGATTAAAAGACATAGTGTGCACAGCTATTTGAGAAGGCAGAGCATACAGGTAGCTTTACTGCAGGACACCTACCTTCTGCAGGGTGAAGTGGAGAAATTACATAGAAGATGCAGAGGGCAGATCTTTGCGACCTCTTTTTCAGCCTATGCTTGGGTGTGTTAATTTGGATACGGGCTGGGGTTCCTTTTGAACCAGTACGTACCCTGATAGCTAAGGAGGGCAGATAGGTGTTACTTATTGAGCGACTGTTTTGCCGGGATATTTCTCTTGGTAGTGTATAAGCCCCCACTCAAGACCAGGTGACCTTCCTTTATGCCCTCTCAGCCCAGATGGCCGGCCTAACAACAGGGACCACAATACTTGGGGGTGATTTCATTTTTTAAAATTTTTATTTTATTTCCACACTTCCAAAGCACGATAGACATTTGACAATGTACAATTTCCATATGTAATTCTTGCATAGCTTTCATACATTGTTTTATCGAGCTGGGCCTTTTCAATAAAATTCATCAAGAAAGTACGCAGTATAGAACATAAATACAGATAATCTACTACGAAAAATAAATTTACCTTATCATTACAATATCCCCATTTATACTTTAACTTAAAGAATGTAGTTGTCATGTTACATTTGCAGCTGCTATTAGTCTTTATACCTTACATGATTCCTTATAATTTACAAATTAGTACTCTCAATTGTTCATGTGAGCCAAGAATTGTTCCCAAATCATAAGACCCAATTTCTGTTTTCTTGCCCCCTTTAGCGAGTATAGACTAAATTCCAGGCTTGAAATTCTGTATACCTTAGCCCTCCACACCTCAAATCTTGGAGGCTCCGGGCATAGCCAGTCCCCCGCTATACATAGTAGGGCTACAGTCATTGCAACAAATAGAAAATGTCCATACTTATATAAGCTTCCCCCCTTTGAAACATCCTGCCCCATCCCTAACAGCATCAAGGCAGGGGTTATGCAAACAGGTGTCTCTAATATAAAAAATAAGAATCGTTCCATAGATTGTATGAAAGGAAACAATTTAAAACAAGAATAAAAAATATGATCTATATGAGCATCGGGTGAAACACATCGAAAACATTTGCCGTCATAGCTACTACCCCATTTTTTCATCCTGCAGGTGTATAATATAACCTAAATAAAGTTTTAAAAAATTGTACTTGTAAATTTGCTGACATAAGAACTTCCCTAGCTCTTGCAATCGCTTCCTCCATTGATATGTCTGTTTCATTTTCACCAAGAATTTCCGCCCAGTATGCCGTATGTTTTTCCAAGTCATCCTTCTTTCTCGAATTTAGGATTTTATACAGCTCACCAATTCTACTATGAGCCTTTAGGGCCTCCATCAAAGGGTTAGATATCAGTTTCAGATTATTTTTAACTAAAAAGTCCCTGATTTGTAGAAACTTGAAAAACTGTGCTTATGATACCCCGTAGACCTGTGAAAGTAATGAGAACTGTTTGAGCATTCCACTTTGGTCATACAAGTCACCTAGCGTCTTAATCCCTTTAGCCTGCAAGGCCCTCGCCACATTATCACCACAAATAGATGGGAGCAATTTTATCGCGTTTAATGGGGTATAATAAGTTAAAGTTCCTAAGTTGATTAATTTGCATACTTTCTTCCAAATATTACTGACTGCTGCTACCGTCTTGAACTTGGTTCTTTTGTAGTAGCTCCATTCTATCTCCCTAAACAAACTCCGATTTGCTGCCATTCCCAGGGTTAAGTGATATATAGAGATATTGAAGCTTGATGTTAATAAATTATCACCCTCTTCACCTCCAATCAATAAAAAATGCATCTTTTGCAGAAAACAGATGTAATAATACAACAGAAAATCAGGGACCGATAGTCCCCCCTGTCTTTTGGTAGCGTCATGAACCGCATATCTGTACGCGGTTTACCAGGAGTCCATATGAATCTAGCACACAAAGCCTGTAGTTGCTGAATTTGGGCTGGTAATATTTTTAATGGTAATGATCTAAAAAGATATAATACCCTTGGCAATATACTCATTTTTAATACGTTAGTTCGGCCGATCATGGTAAAATGTAGCCTCCCCCACTTCTCTAAGGATTCCGCTATATTTCTGTAGAGTGAACCCCAATTAGCCGAAACTACCTCCGACATGGCTGCCCTTATCTTAACCCCCAAATAAGTTGCTTCTAAAACTACTCTAGGATCACTGACCTTCACTGCTTCAGAACAAACCACCTGTGTTGGGATGAAGCTAAGATAGTAAACCCCAATTCTGTTAATATTTGATGTTTGTTCCAAGGGAGATGGGTTTCTTGTAAGCAGATCACATCAGAGGCGACATGGCGCAGCTCAGCCGCTACTCTTCTTCGTTTGTTGAAGTTATTTAGCCCTGAAACATTTAACAAGCATATTCAGAGATCTCTAACAGTAGATATGGCTCAGCTAGAAGTCCCGCAGGAATGACCCCATTTAACCTTAAAAGGACCATATAGTAGTCTTTTGTCAAATTGCCTACCATATTCTTTATTAATTCTCTTTCAAATTCCATACCATCTTGAAATGCAAGTGTGGATTTTGTACCCCATTTTAACCCCACCACCAAGTCCCTCCACCTACCCATCCCTCCCTCTGCCCACCTACCCCCCCTTGCCCGCCCCCCACCCTTCCCAATAACAAGGCATTAGGACTCATGGTCCTGAAGATGCAACTGGCAATTCCCTACATCCCCCCGCAAGACCTCTACTATGCAACTCATACATTTCAATAAATAGGAAGGAATCCTTCCTTCCTGTTTAGAGAGACCTTATCCTGAACAAAAATTATGTGGCCGATAAATCGTCTTAAAGAAAAAGAAACATGCAAAAACTTTGGCAACTTATAACAAACAAAGGAGTGTTTGGTTAGCACGCATTACCATCTCACTTAATTCTAAGACTAAATACCCCCCAGAATTCCTTCTTTCTACCCCACTAAATAATGTTTTAACTGGTTGGACTAGTGATCTTGCTTAGAAATTCCTTAGCCTGTCCCACATTATTAAAGAATTGTGTTCTTTACAAAAAACTCAAACCCTGGGCCCTGCCGTCTTCCATCAGGTCTTGCAAGTTTAAATACATCTTCTCGAGCAGAAAACCATTAAAAGAGATTGAAAGAGCCCTAGGCCTGCCCTTATTTCTCTCTCCCACTTTCTCTATTACTTGACCAGCAGCCCCTTTCAAGTTGAATGGAAAGCGGTGTGCTCTTTCGATCTCCCTGTCCGAGTCCCACTTTGTAAGTTCCGGGAAGGCTTCTTTAAACAGGTTGACTATAAACTTGCGAGGTTCTTGACCTTCTTTGCCTTTAGGGACTTGGAGGACCCTCAGATTATTGCGATGAGCCGTTTTCAAAGTCTGCAAGTTTCCACAGAGTGTCCTCCTTTAACCCCTGTAGCGCCTCTGTGGCACCTTTCTGCTGCTCTACTGCGTCTTCCAAACTGGAGATACGAGTCTCAGCCTCATTGAACCTGTTGGCTGAGTCTGCCTGTGACTTTGCGAGCCTTCGAACTGAGTTTTGAAGCTTGCGACACATACTTTGCACTCTGTGGCTCTCCTCTCTAGTCTCGTCCCGCAATGACATTATAGACTCATATATCAATGCTAATGAAATATCAGCATTCCCTCCAGCAGCGGACTCCTCTGGCAATCGATCTGCCCCTACGTCATTGCTTATGTGGTCTGAGACTTCAATGTTTAAGTCCCGAACAGTGGAAGGGCTATCATCTGTAATATCAATAGAGTCACCCTGGCACTAACTACTTGGCGGGCTCCCTTCTCCAAACTCATGTGCAGAGCATATTGTGATACTAAATCCTCACAGGATGAAGGCAACAATGTTTCAGACATAGAGTAGAAATCCCCAGACTCGCCATCCAGTTGAACCTGCTCTTGTTCCTGCTCCTTTCCTCCAGCGGCACCAAGGACAGAGGGCATATCACCCCCTTCTAAAGGGTTCTCCCAGCGCTCTTGACTCTCCACGATATTGGTGCTAATTTTGGAGGGAGAGCCCACAGTTATAACCTTTCCAATAGCCACTTTAGCTCTGTTCTTCTCTAACGCAGCCGCCACCGCAAAAATAGAGGGGATTACCACATTCTTATCTGCCCCTCCCCGGTCGTATTGACATTAGCACTTAGCTGTGCACCCTTTGCTTTCCCTGTTTCCACTGGTGTCTTAGGCTGGGTTTTCTTGCCCATAGCTATTTTACCCCCTTCTTTGGGAGCACCGTTTTCCCCCTGGTCCTGCGCGATTTTCTGCTTCCCCCTTGTACCTTTGGGAGCCATATCTTCTCCTTTTCGTAATTTTAACCGTCCGAAGTCTGGTTGCCAGCTAGCAATAGTCTCATGCTGCATACGCTTGCACTCTATGCCTTGCAGTGCCACTCACTGCCACACTCCTCGAAGTCCTCGGGGTTTAATCACTCCGCCCGATGTTATGAAGCAGATGAGTCTCTTGCCCCAGTATAACAAGCTGCAAGGCACAAAAAGCGCGAAACATCCTTTCTGCCTGTGTCTCTCTCCGTCGCTCCCCCCCGGAGCCTGCAAGGCCTGAAAAGCCGCGCTGAGCCTGATTCGACCCAGTCAGCCACAGGTGTGTTGTAGTCAGGCAGTCCAGGAGGAAACACCCGGAATCCAACGGGTGCCGCCGCACCGATGCTGGTAAGTTTCTCCACTCTGCTCTAGCTCACAGGTGCCGCGAATTCAAATGTCCAGACGCCGACACCAGTTGTACATCGAAGTCCCGAATACTTTTACTCAGTAGGGGTTTTAATCTACCGTCTTGTATCCTCCACTATTTTGGAGCTCTCAGTGCAGTGGAGCGCCAATTTTCTCCGTCAGGTCCTCTCACTATCCAGGCTTGCGGGGATGCAAGGAGTGGCCAGCCTACACGTCCACTCTCGCAGGCGCCATCTTGCCTCTGAACTTGGGGGTGATTTCAACTGTGCCGGAGATATTTCGCTGGACCGTTCCCATCCCCCTCTCGCAGCTGTCAAGAACTACCATACAGCAATGGGGTTCAGAGACAGGAAGAATCACTAGGGGCTAGAAGATAGTTGGAGAGTACAGCACAAGGAGGATAGGGAAAATAACTTTTTCTCCCCCATGCATCAGTTACACATGAGATTTAATGCCTTCCTGTGCTCCCCAGTTTTTAGTGGTTCTGTTACACACACTGAATAATGTGGGTGCACTTTATCAGTAATCCACAAAAAATACTCCAATGAACCAGCATGTGGTCAGTAGAATGGATGTCTAACTATAAAAAGGGGAATTATCTAGTGTAAGGATACACGTAACTCAAGCTGAACGGGAGGAAGGAAAAAACATTTTATTTAATCACCCTCCCACACCCTAGTGGTGTCATGCTTCATCATCGTGTCACCCCGACGCCTACAGGTCGGGGTGGGCTGAAACACAGTGTTCGGAGCTCTTATGATAAGTGAAGACCAGGGGGATTAAAGATTAAAAAACCTCGGGCAGACCCCTGGTTTTCCTTTATTCTTGGGTCTGTCAGGGTTGTTAAAAAGTCTTAAAAACAGGTCAATGGGAGTGTTATGTTCCTACGACCCTAGTGCCAACATGTTTCAGTCCTAGGTTGGCCATGTAGGTCCTGGACTTTCTTCAGGGCAAGGTCACCCCCCCCCCCCCGGAGTGCAGAGATGGGAGTTCCTATCCTGTCAGTAAAGAGAGTAGCTGCTCCTCATGTGTATGTAAAAGATAATTTATCCATTATGTGTGATCCTCCATCCTCATTGGGGAGGCAACATGCTTCGCATAGGACCGGTAGGCTAATTAGGGTGGTCTTAGTTAAAGGTCCCACCCAGCCTCTCAAACCTACTTGGTCCCGGTCCTCGGCCTGTACTTTTTCAGACACCAGGCCATTATTGATGACTCACCAAGCCCTGGGAATGCACCCCCCAATTCCATTATAGAGACTAAGCTCCTTGATACAGGAGGATATTTACTTTAAGGAATCCCAGGGCAACTTTATCAAAACCTTCTTTAGCATTAATGCGCATGCAGCATCCACAGCACTGGTGGAATAGAAGGCATTTAAGTTGGTGGTACCAGGGCCAGTTAGTTGGGGTGCAGAGAGAACTCCAAAGGCAGTTGGAAGAATTAGAGGACCGATTTCACAGACTGGACAACACGCAGGTAGTGGACACCGCAGCTTTGACACACTTGCAGGAAACTCAAACACTTTACAACAACCCACTAGAAACGGTATGATGCCATGACTTTAAGAGATACCTTACTAAGGTACAGGAAGAGGAGGGGAAAGTCAGCTGCCTACTGGCATGGCTGATCAGACCGGAGACCCGAGGGGCACCGATCATACATGTCTTGTCTGAGGCGGGTGCACCTGTCTATGAGCCAGAAACAATTAACGCTTTATTCCGGGAATAATATGAGATGTTATATACAGCTCCTCCTCAGTTCTTGCAAAAGAAGATAAGAGACATCTTGACTCCCTTACAGCTCCGAGCGCTAGATAGACAGACACAGGAGACATTGGGAGGCCTATTGACATTACAGGAGGTCTGTGAGGCTATTACAACTATGGCCACAGGTAAAAAGCTGGGACCAGACGGTCTCCCTGAGGAATTTTATCCAATGTATGCTTTCAAATTGGCACCCCACTTAGTGACTCTCTACGACAAGTCTATGAGACTCAGAAAGGTTCCTGGATCCTCACGGAATGCAGTTGTAATCCTGCTTCCCAAAACAAGACTTGAAAGCCCGGGTAGTAGATTATAGACCACTTCCCATGCTTTACATGGATTTCAAGACAATTAGTAAGGTTTTCACACTCTGATTGCTAGCCTATATGCAGACCCTAATACATACTGACCAACATGGTTTTACTCCATTCCGAAATACCTTCTTCAATCTGCATATACTCTATTCTGTTTTGTATCAGGGATGATCTCTCGTTCAGGTGGCTATTTTATCGTTCAACTTTGAAAATGCAAGGTTGGGTGAAGTGGGTGAGAGTCCTTCATGCATGTCCCATGGCAAGAGTTAAGACAGGCAAAACAGTATCTGCACAACATGCAATTTCTCGTGGCACTCAGCAGGAATGCCCTCTGTCTGCAATTGAGCCTCTAGCACACTGTTACAACACGGAGGTGAAGGGATGGGATTGATGGTAGAAGGGCGAGACTATACCATCTCTTTATACGCAGATGATAATAATAATAATAATACTGACATTTATAAAGCGCGATCCGCTACCTCACAAGGAGGTGTCCCGGCGCTAAGTGGGCAACTCTTGTTAGGCAGGAAAACAAAAAGGGGGGAGAGTGCTTATCTTTTCTGGGCAAATAGCCGGGTCTTTAGTAGCTTCTTGAAACAGGATTCAGTCATGGCAGCTTGGATGGCGACCAGCAGGGTATTCCAAAGTATTGCCGTGTTAGCAGAAAAGGACCTGCCACCGAGTCTGACTTTTTTGGCGCGAGGGACGAGGAGCTGAAGCCGAGCGTTAGAACGCAGGTGCCTCTCCTGGTGATACCTGGGGAGTCTAAGGTTTAAGTAATCAGGACAGGACCCCTTAAGTGCTCTGAACGCCAAGGTTAGAGCTTTAAACTTTATTCTACTAGCCACAGGGAGCCAATGCAGGTCGTGTAGATGCGGAGAGACATGCTGTCTAAAAGGAAGTTAGCAGTCTCACAGCCGCATTCTGCACGATCTGCAGGCGATGTACCAAATATTTGGGTAGGCCAAGATATAGGCCATTCGCGTAGTCCAATCTGGATGTAACTGTTGCATGGACTACCATTTTTCGGCAATCTGCTGGCAAAAGCGCAAGGAACTTCCGAAGGTTCCTAAGTTTGAAAAGACAGCCAGTTGTGACTTGTTGTATGTGTGACGAAAAGGAGAGACCCTCGTCCCATCTGACACCTAAGTTCTTCGCATAGGTGCTAGAAGGAGGGGGGGACCCATTTCAGGAGGCCACCACAGGTCAGAGGGAGGGCGATTATGTTTGCCAAAAAAGACAACCTCCGTTTTGCCAGCATTCAGTTTTAATTTGTTAGTTTTCATCCAGCTGGAAATATCCCGAAGACATCCCCTCAATTTGCTGAAGGCTGCCTCAGATACGTCAGAGAAAGGGAAGACTAATTGCGTATCATCTGCATACGAAATTGCCTTCACTCCCCATTTTGAGATCAATGTAAAGAGTGGGGCTAAGTAAACATTAAAAAGTAATGGGCCGAGAGCCAACCCCTGAGGGACGTCACACTTGAGGTGTTTTGGTTTTGAGGTGAAGGTGCCCAGTGCTACTTTCTGGGAGCGATCTGTAAGATTGGATTGTATCCAGCCCAATGCTTTGTCTTTCAGACCTATATCCTTCAGCCGTGAGATTAATCTGTCGTGATCCACCGTATCAAATGCGGCTGATAGATCCAGGAGTACCAGCATGGCTGATGCTCCTGAATCTAAAGACCATCTAATCGACTCAGCCACCTCAATGAGGGCAGTCTCGGTGCTAAATCCCGATCTGAAGCCTGACTGAGTTTCATGCAGAATCTCGTTGTCCTCGATAAATCTGTTCAATTGACGTATCAATTTTTCGAGCATTTTGCCTGGGGCTGCTAGAAGGGAAATTGGGCGGAGATTACTTAGATCATCCGGAGCGCCATTTGGCTTCTTTTTCAGGGGAAGGAGAGTGGCGTTTTTCCAACAATCCGGAAATATGCCTGATGCAATGGACGTGTTCCATATGTGTAAGAGCGGTAAAGCGATCGCCTCCGACATCATTGACCAAAGCTTAGGCGGGCAGGGGTCGTCAGGGGCCCCTGCTTTATATTTTTTTATTTCCATCAGGGCCTCGGCCAAGGGAATGGGGTAAAAATGGGCTAGGGAGGGGGAGGGCAGCACTATGTCGGTCATATCCGTCAATACTGTGGGCTCGGGGCTAATGAAAGAGGCATAAACCTTCTCAATTTTTTTATCAAAAAAATCTGAGATATCCTCGCAGAGTTCTCCAACGGAGTGACTTCAGTCTCAATAGATGAGGGCTTAAAAAAAATTGAACAATCTTGAAGACTTCTTTGCTGGATTGCTCCGCTCGCTGAATGGAAGACGCAAAAAATATCTTTTTTGCTTTCCTTATGGCTTGGTGGAGACCATGGAGGGCTTCTTTATAGCGAGTTTTTGCTGAGTTGCAGTAGTTTGCCCGCCACAGTCGCTCAAGCCTTTTACAGTCGCTTTTTTTTCCCCCTCAGCTCAGTAGAGAAGCAAGGGGCGGAGGGGGATTCCCTCCGTGATATAGCGACTGTTGCCGGGGCTATGATATCCACCGTATTTCCTATCCAGGAATTCAACGCTGCCGCATCAGTGTTCACGTCCGAAGACAGAACCGGGGGGGTAGCTGCAAGAGCGGGGCAAAGGGAGTCTGCTGATATATTGTCCCATTTTCTACGTACATATGAACGTCTCCCATTTGTTCGGTGCTGGTGTGAGAGAGAGAATGAAAAAGGGATAAAAAAATGATCCGTCCATAGCAGTGGCTGTGGGGGATTGGCGGTTATGTCCATGATGTTGGAAAAAATCAGGTCCAGCATATGGCCTGCCTTATGCGTAGGTTCCAGAATAATTTGAGGTAAATTTGCAGCTTCCAGTGTTGAGATAAGTTGCAAGGCCAAGGGGCAATCAGGACTATCAACGTGAATATTAAAGTCGCCAGCTACAATGAAGTATGAATAAGCCAGAGAGCTTTGGACTATAAAATCCATGAGTTCACAGGTGTTGGTTGAGGAGCAAGATAATGGCTACCCCACCACCCCTTCTACCCTTTTCTCTATTCGAAAAACTTATTTTAAAGCCAGGCGGGACTGCCAATGATATGGAGGCCATATGGAGGCCATATTTTCCTCAGATAGCCACGTTTCCGTAAGGAATAAGACGTCCCATTCAGAATCAACCAATAGCAACCAGATGTCATCAGCATGTCTCGGAAGTGATCTGCAGTTTAGTAGGACAGCCTTAATAGTAGTCTCAGCGTGATTAGCTGACGGTTTCATTTTTTATTTTAAGTGTAATACTTGTGATGAAGAAGCATCACAGAATGCTTTCCTGATTTATTTGAAGTATGCTGTGGTGGGTTCTGGCACAGCCTTGGGCACTCTCGGATGATTTGAATTCCTGTTGGGTTTCGGGTCAACAAAAGCACAACCTACCTGTTTCCTGTGGCTGGCGCCCTCCCCGACCCCCAACCCTACCTGTAGACCTTAATTGGGCACTCAACACTTTCAAATACTTGGATATTCATATTTTCCAATCTCTAGACTATCTGAGAAAGTGGAACTTAAATAGGATGCTTCGTATCCTCCTGTCCTGTGTGTCTTTTTGGAGATCCTCACGAATACCTATCATGTCTAAAATTTCCCTGACTAAAATGGCCTTGTTATCCCTTCTGCCTCCCAATCTTAATGCCTACGGGATAGTTTTGACAATTGGACTACTTGCTGCAGGACCTTATCTGTGGAGATGGGTAGCAGACAGTTTTATTGAAGACACTACAATGCCCCATGACTGAGGGGGGCCTAGCAGTGCCAAATGTCGAGCTTAATCTCCTGTGTTCCCAAATGCAATGGTTGGCGCAGTGGCTAGTGGGAGTAAACACAGAGGGAATGTTCCAGATGGAGCCAGGTACATGCCCCAGCCTTTTACTAGCTAAGCTTCTTGACCCAACAGTGACAGTCTCATACCGGTCAATTCTGTAGACCAAGGCCCTGCAGTGTTGGAATCGATGCAAGCCCAAAATGGCCGGGATCCCTCAATATACACCACTATTGTCTCTGGTAAGTTTTCCCCATGGTCATCTGTAGTCAATATTCATATCCAACAAAAGAAGACAGTGGGTGACTGCTACCAGGAGAAAGTTTTAGTCCCATTCGAGAAACTAGTGGAAAGATGTGGTCCTCCGCCTGGACAGATCCTGCAGTATGAAGCCCTGATCTGCACTCTCGGAAAGTTGTGCTGAAAGGGCCAGGAGGAACCTGAGAAACATAAAGTAACACACCGACTACTTCTATTATGCCCAGCTGGATATCAGGTAAAATGGTTTTATGCTTTATTGATGGGATTGTCCCTTTCTCCACTGTACACACTGTGGAGATGATGGGAGTTGATTTTAGATAAAGAGCTTACTGACTTGGAATGAGGCAGAATCTTGGCATCCCCCAGAAGGGTTTGTCGCAACACAAGGTTGAAATATATAAAATTCAACTTTGTGCACATGACTTATATGACTCCCCACCACCTCCAAATTGCATACAGCGGGGAAATGCATAGCTGCCCATGGTGTAATCACAGTGACACAGACTTTATACAAATGACCTGGCCCTGCACCATGTTGCATCCATATTGGGAGGAAGTATTTTCAAGGATCAATGATACACTGGGGCGCAAGTTAAGGGCCACGGTCAAGGTATGTTTGCTGGTTTTTTTCTCCCGATCACCAAAGCGGAACGTGGGGAAAAGATTTGTAGATCTGGCCATGTCACTAGCCAAAGGAGGATAACAATGTCCTAGAAATCTGCCAATGAGCCACTGCTAGTAGCCTGGGAACGAGATGTAATCAGCTGGGCTGGGTTAGAGGATAGGGCCTTAATCAGAGAAGAAACAAAGGGATTAAGACGCCCCCCATAGCTGAACAGTGGAAGGAACAACTTGTTACCTGGGAACACCCAACACAAGCATGTAGTGAAGAAGAGAGAAGCAGGGATGCAAACTATTTAGAATAAGTAGTTACAGACAGACTAGGAACCTCACGTCCCGACACCCACCAACCACGCACGCAACCTAAGCTTCATCTTGGACTCAACACTCTTCATGACCCCTCAAGTCAATGCTCTCATCTCCTCCTGCTTCAACACCCTCCGCATGCTCCACAAGATCTACAGATGGATCCCCACCTAAACCAGAAGGACGGTCACCAAGCCCTCGTCAGCAGCAGGCTAGACTATGGTAACGCCCTCTACGTGGGGACCTGGACCAAACTCCAGAAAAGACTCCAATGCATACAAAACGCCTCCGCACGCCTCATCCTAGGAATCCCTCACCACAGCCACATCACCGCCCACCTGAGGTACCTGCACTGGCTCCTGGTCAACAATGGGATCACCTTCAAGCTCCTCACTCAAGCACACAAAGCACTCCACAATGCAGGACCAGCATACCTCAATGAACGACTCGGCTTCTGCACCCCGAACCACCAGCTTTGCTCCGCTGACCTCACCCTCGCCACCGTCCCCCACATCCAAAGAGCAACCTCCGGCAGCAGGTCATTCTTCCACCTCGCCGCCAAGACATGGAACACCCTCCCCACCCACCTACGGCAGACCCAGGACCTGCTGACCTTCAAGAGACTTCTCAAGACCTGGCTGTTTGAGCAGTAGCAGCACCCCCCACCACCCCGGTCTTGAGCCCCTCCCAGGTGAGTAATACGCTTTACAAATGCATTGATTGATTAATTGAAATATATATGGTCCCCCGGGGTAGCACCATACTGAGGGGAATTTAGAATTAGATAATATGTGAACTGGGCTGGGAAGGCCAGGGAGGAAAAGCATCAGGGTGCTCCTTGCATGCTGGTCCTGCTACTTTAGCCCCTCTGGATCGAACGCCCACTGCACTGTATACAATATGTTGGTCATAGACTTGACTAGAAATGGCTAGAACCCCTCTTTGTCATACCCTACTTTCGAACTGGGCCCCCCAGCTAAACCTCCGGATTACCACATCTACCACCTTCTTGCATATGTTAAGTTAAATATTTGTTCTTAGTTTTAGATTACTGTGCACAGACGGCATTTTATAATTCCCTTTACGAGCTGAATTGATCAGTCATGAGAACAACGGAACTATATAAATCCAATTTTGCACACTGTAAACCCACGATCTATACTGAAAATGTGGGAGGAGTCCAATAACATCCTGGCACTATATAACATGCATATAATGGGTTTAGAGATACAAGTTAAGACTGGATTGAACCATACAATATTTTTTCTAATTAGAAATTTGCAATGAGGCTTGTACAATGCCGATAACCTGTCTGCTCTCTTGCCTGAATGATAAATGCCAATACAAATAAGTTTTAATAAAAACAATGATATTCTTAACAACAATATGACTTAGCTGAAAAAATCTATATTCTTGACAATGATAGTTCTGCATTGCAATATTTTTGTATCACAATATGTATTTCTGATAGTTCTGTATCCTAATAACTATAACTCAATATATTATCCAAATACCTCTGCATTGGAAGGACCAAGTATCAAGAAGCAAAAAAGCCTACACCAGAAGGAGAGGCAGCTTGAGACGGTCTGCGCCATAAGTCCCTTCCACTTTCAGATACCTAGAGCCATATTATCAAGAACGGCAATAACATTATCGCCACTTTAGCGGCAGGACACTGCAGCTAAAGCGACGATAAGGGGCTTGATAATATGCCCTTGAGAATTCCCATAGAAGCCAAGGTTTGATGTCCTTCACACAAGGACCTGGGCTTCTATGAGAATTCTTAAGGGCATATTATCAAACCCCTTTTCGCCGCTTTAGCAGCAGTTTCCTGCCGCTAAAACGGCGATAATGTTATCGCCATTCTTGATAATATGGCCCCCAGTACTTAGCCCCAGTGTTTCAGTGACAACCGTGCTTACTGTCAAGTTATGACATGACCTCTTCTTTACAGGTTAACAGCACTCTTAACCTATCAAGTCCTACACTGGGAGGCTGATTCTGTTAAAAAATAATCATGATTTAAAGAGATGCAGGAAAACAGTGAGCATGAGCAGTCTGCTTTGCTCCCTTGTTTGTTAGGGGCATATTTACAATGAAATGTCTGAGCGTGGAGCTGCGCCAAATTTGGTAGTGCCGCGCTCTGACATTCCCAAAACGCAAGGATGCACCGTAGTTACAACAATACGGCACACCCGTGTTTTCCCTAGTGCTGGTGCTAACATTGACTATCTAGCGCCAACATAAGCACCCTTGCACCACAGTGCAAGGGTGCCTGCATTGCAGGGAATAATTGTTTATGTGCAGGAAGGTGTCCCTTACTGCACATAAACAATCCATAATGGCAATTTGTTACTTCTATGTGTGCTGCAGAATGCTCAAACATAGAAGTAGCAAATAGTCATTATTTAATGACTGTATATGTGCAGGAAAAGCCTTACTGCACATAAACAATCATTCATTGTGTTATACTCTTTCTATATGTGCTGCAGAATGCAACACACATAGGAAAAGCAGAAATGAGTAGAAATGAAAGTATTTCTCCTCATTTTGCCATTCTAATGCCTGCTTTTGCATGGCGTTAGTTTTTGGCACCGCCTCAGACTTACACATCCTTTGGTGCAGCATTAAAAAGCAATGGGTGTTTTGGTGGAACACCCACAGCAACACCCATTGCATGCCCCTTTCACGCTAAGTGATGAGTGTAAAGGGGCCATATTTAGAAGACAGCGTAAAGCCAAAATAAGTGGCTTATTTCTGATTTTTTAATATGGAGAAGAGCAAAGCGCCACCAGAACGTTGCTAAAAGTGACGTTCTGGTGGCGCTATCCCCTTGTAACTATACTCCTCAATTTAAGCATCTCAGTAATCTCATAAGTTTTGAAGGCAACATCAGCATTCTTTGCTGTTACAGTAAATATTGCTGAGCTTTTAAAATGGGCGGGATGCATGTATGTTTTCTTCTGTGATGTCAATCAGGAAAACTGAAGCTCAATCAGCAGTGAGCTAGAGAAAGAAGGAATTCTGAATCAGGCAGGAGTCCAACTACAAGAGAGAAAATATGCTTGATCGGACACTAAACTAAGGAAGTCCTACATATAAATAAGGTGCATCAAATCAAATCTCCTCCTAAAGCTCTAAAAGAGAGAACCCTGGGCAAAACTGGGAGCCACTTCTATTGAATCCCTAAGATGGACAAAAAAAAGCTGTTGGGAAATGTGCGGATCCTAAGGCCCTGCCTTGAAATGAGTTAGAGCCAAACTTTGGGGCATATTTATCAAATTATCAAACAGTGCAGCTAGCCAGCTTGCTGTGCTGTGTGATAAGGAAATGGCAGGAATGCGCAGTATTTATCATAATATGGCGCATTCCTGTAATTTCCCAGCATTGGCCAACAATGTGCTACCTAGCGCCATCACAGGCACCCTGGCACCGTGGTTGAAGGGTGCCTGTGTAGGAGGCAGGAATGTTTTTGTGCAGGAAGTGACACCTTCCTGCACCAAACCAATCTACTGAGGCATTTTCCTCTTTCTATGTGTGGTGCAGAATGCACCACACATAGAAAGAGAAAGTAACAAGGAGAGATAACGATATTTTGCCTCATTACCGGGTAGCATTTTTGATGCATTTCAAGGTTTACCATTAATGGTAAATCTGGGAATGCGTCATAATCCATGGGTGGATGAGTGGGAACACCCATGCTACACCCATGGAACGCCTCCCTAGGCCAGAGTAATGCAAGGCAGCGATTTGTGCTGCAATTGAGGTACTCTAGATTCATCAAACTAGGCTGGGGGTGTGGCTTGGCCAGTGGGCAAGATGGCTGCTTGCTAGGGCACCTCTGCCGACCAAGCCCTTTGATCCGGCATTACCCTGCGGAGAGCCGCCACTCGCACTCAAAATTAAAACCGCTTGGTGCCCTGGAACACCTGGGGAGATGACTGGCTGGCCGCGGGCATTGAGGACGCCGACTGACCCAAAAATATGGCATCTGTGACCCACCATCCTGGCAGCCTATTCAAAATGACGGCCGTCGGCGGTGCCGGGCACTAACAGCAGTGCACTGCGGCATGATTCTTAATTGTGTACTCGACTGTGGAGGCACTGGGAACTCCCCGCGCATATCGAATGCTGGCAAGCACTGCGAAATATGGAGCCAAGATAGCGGGGACCGGTGAGTGCTGACCTGGAGCTCAACGAGTGGCTGGAGCGGGCAAAGAGTGCAACCAGGCATTATAAGCACTGAAGGGTGGGCCACAGACATTGGTATATGCGCTCCTGATGGGCTGCAGATCAACTGGAGAGCATTGTAATAAAAAGGATTGCTGGTCAGCTCATGTCGCAGGGGTACCCACTGCCTCCAAGTCAGTAAGGAGAGTTGTGAGAAAAGCAGTTTGTGGGTCTTTTATTTTGGTGGCGCTAGAAGAGTTTGGTTCTGAGGCAATTGTTTCAGTGAAGGCCTGGCACAACAGCATACAACCAAGTCCTCAACTGAAGACTCGATTTCTGGGGTGAGACTGGGGTTGTGGGGTCCTGGATCAGCAGAAGTGGTATTTGGCGGCGTGTTGCAAGGATTTGTCACCAAGGTGTTTGGATTGTACACACCAGAATTCTGGATCTGAGATAGTGGGTTTGTGGTTGGTGGTACGATCTCCTCAACGGCAGTGGTCTGATACTAAGCTGAAAAATCTAAGTGCGTGAGGAGTTGCTCCAATTGCTGCCGTGAATTTGTTGCGGTTTATGACCTGTGCTGCATTCTTTGGCGTTTGAACACTTTTGCGCTATACCTCACTGAGGCTTTTTTCTACTGCCTGCTGCGCCGGCTGCAATAATAAAAAGATGGGGAAAACAGACAAACAGCAGTCGCATCTAACCTTTGAGACTAAGAGGCTACCTAAATCTCAACAGCATGCAACATTGGATTCAGAGAAGGAATTCCCAGAGAAAACGTCTTCTGCTCTGGAAGCGGCTTTAATGGCAATGCAAACTAGGGGTGGGCGGACAACTTTGTTCAGCCCACGGTATGTGCGGAATTTTGCCTGTTCCGCAAAGTAGCGGTACAAAAGGGGGTGGTGATGGACGGAGAATCTGAATCAATCAAACACTCACACCCAGTCAAAAGATCTGGGTTTAATCCATCACCGTTCTTTAGCCCACTCTGTCACCACAGTTCAGACATGGCTATATGCAATTCAGTCTGACCCTGTGCCTCATGGGAACAGTCCAGCCCGAACTGCCAAGCCATGTCTTCCATGGACCGGAAACAAGCTTCCGAGGACCGGTTTCTGGCATTCCAGCCGTCTTCAGCCCGGCTTGCTTGAATCCAGTGGCAAAGTGAGCAAGGGACTCACGTCTGAGCATACCCTGCCACACTTATGGCGGCCAAAAGCGGTACAAAAGGGGGTGGTGATGGATGGAGCATCTGAATCAATCAAACACTCACACCCAGTCAAAAGATCTGGGTTTAATCCATCATCGTTCTTGAGCCCACTCTGCCACCCCAGTTAAGACATGGCTATATGCACATCAGTCTGACCCTGTGCCTCATGGGAACAGTCCAGCCCGAACTGCCAAGCCATGTCTTCCCTGGACCGGAAACAAGCTTCCGAGGACCGGTTTCTGGCATTCCTGCCGTCTTCAGCCCGGCTTGCTTGAATCCAGTGGCAAAGTGAGCAAGGGACTCATGTCTGAGCATACCCTGCCACACTTATGGCGGCCAAAAGCGGTACAAAAGGGGGTGGTGATGGACGGAGCATCTGAATCAATCAAACACTCACACCCAGTCAAAAGATCCAGGTTTAATCCATCACCGTTCTTTAGCCCACTCTGCCACCCCAGTTCAGACATGGCTATATGCAAATCAGTCTGACCCTGTGCCTCATGGGAACAGTCCAGCCCGAACTGCCAAGCCATGTCTTCCCTGGACCGAAAACAAGCTTCCTAGGGCCGGTTTCTGGCATTCCAGCCGTCTTCAGCCCGGCTTGCTTGAATCCAGTGACAAAGTGAGCAAGGGACTCATGTCTGAGCATACCCTGCCACACTTATGGCAGCCAAAAGCGGTACAAAAGGGGGTGGTGATGGACGGAGCATCTGAATCAATCAAACACTCACACCCAGTAAAAAGATATGGGTTGAATCCATCACCGTTCTTTAGCCCACTCTGCCACCCCTGTTCAGACATGGCTATATGCAAATCAGTTTAACCCTGTGCCTCATGGGAACAGTCCAGCCCGAACTGCCAAGCCATGTCTTCCCTGGACCAGAAACAAGCTTCCGAGGACCGGTTTCTGGCATTCCAGCCGTCTTCAGCCCGTCTTGCTTGAATCCAGTGGCAAAGTGAGCAAGGGACTCACGTCTGAGCATACCCTGCCACTCTTATGGCGGCCAAAAGCGGTACAAAAGGGGGTGGTGATGGACGGAGCATCTGAATCAATCAAAAACTCACACCCAGTCAAAAGATCTCGGTTTAATCCATCACCGTTCTTTAGCCCACTCTGCCACCCCAGTTCAGACATGGCTATATGCAAATCAGTCTGCAATACTACAAAGATGGGGAAAACAGACAAACAGCAGTCGCATCTAACCTTTGAGACTAAGAGGCTACCTAAATCTCAACAGCATGCAACATTGGATTCAGTGAAGGAATTCCCAGAGAAATCGTCTTCTGCTCTGGAAGCGGCTTTAATGGCAATGCAAACTAGGGGTGGGCGGACAACTTTGTTCAGCCCACGGTATGTGCGGAATTTTGCCTGTTCCGCAAAGTAGGCGGAGCAGGCAAATCTCTGCACACTCATGGCGGAGTGGAGTTGGCCTCCCACCGGCGCTATTACCAATGTACTTTATGTTTTAAAAAAGCAATTTTAAGACTATAAAAACTCCTTACCTTATTTGCGGCACCCCTCTTCCTTCATCGCGACTTTCTCATGAAAACTGCGCATTTCTTGCGAGAAATGCACATGCTCCGGCGCCCGCCCTTGAGCTATTTTCGTGCAGAAATTGCGATGAACGAAGAGGGACACCACAGATAAGGTAAGGAGTTTTTATAATCTTAAAATCGCTTTTTTTAATCATAAACTACATTCTTAATAGCGCGGGTGGGAGGTGAGTGGGAGGCGGCACACCGCGTATCCCCGCTATGCCCACTACGCCCACCCTTAATGCAAACTAGCTTACAGTCAATAGATGGGAGAATGGATTCCCTTAATATGCATATGGATCACTTCGCTGCGATGCTAGATACGCAGCGAGTACGACTGGGCGAAGCGGAACAGGGGATGTCCACGGCGGAGAATGCCGTCCAGGCAGTGACAACCAAAAGTTTGGACATGGAAAATGTTCTTGCAGTCATACAAGTAAAGTATGAAGGACCTTGAAGCGAGGTCTCGCCAAAATAATTTCCGCATTCTTGGTCTGCCTGAATCATCCAACTCGGGCATGGAGATATAAATTGAAAAAATTATTACGGATATTTTTGGGCCTGAAAATCTTTCCAACATAATGCTGGTGGAGCATGCACATAGATCGCTGGCAGAGCGCCCGGTACCAGAAGCCCCGCCGAGACCAGTGATTGCTTGTCTCCTGAACTACCGGGATTGGGATGCGATCCTCCGCATGACCATGGAAAAACAGAAAATAACGCATGAAGGCAATGTAATTGAGTTTTATCTGGATTTTACGGCCACTTTTCAAGCTGCCATATGGGAATTTATTTCCGTAAAGAAAAAGCTGCAAGCGGAAAAGATTCCTTATGCGAAGCTGTATTCTGCTTGCTTGACGATAGAAGTGGATGCTGAACAGAAACTGTTCTCGAGCCCGAAAAATGCTATGGACTTTTTTACAACCTGGCAGAAAAAACAGAGGGCCACAGAAGCTCCAATGTCCGATGTTGAGTGAGATGAGCTAGACATTGGAATTGGTAAGCTTGTTGGTAGGACAATGTTCTGAACCTGCATCTTCATACCAAACTTAATTGTTAGTATTTGTAAGAGCATTGCAGTGCATTTGCTAGGGGGAATGTTTTTATGGGCCTCGGATGCGATGGAGCTAAGGGTGGGGGGCGGCTGGAGGCTCTTTTGAATCTCAGGTAAAAATGCAGTACAGTACATAGTGACAAGTTTATGGTGTAAAATGATTACAATTAAATACATGAGGGCACAGGTCATGGTGCCAACTGTACGCTCAGTCACCTTCCTTTACCACAGGGAAGATGCACCTAGCGCATGCGACGCCCCTCAATCAGGTGCACCTCTAATGCCTTTTGGGGATTGTTGTGTAAGGGATGGCTTCGGCCAGTTGGGGAGGCTGAAGTGGGTGGGAGTGGTAAAGAGGGGTTTGTTTACGTTTCAACCACAGTACTAAGCAGCCTTTCATAGGGTTGCTGGGTCAACAGCATGAGAGTAGAGTGTATGCTGTTAAGATATGCAGGAAGAGAGAGTGAATGGCATCAAAGAGTGGGGTGATTAAAATGATAACATGGAATGTGAGGGAACTCAACAATCCGAAGAAGATAAGACAGGTCTTTGCCTATTTAGATAGGCATAATATCACCATAGCCGTACTACAAGAGACACACCTTGCCAAATATACTGAAACTAATGTTGGTAAAAGGAAGGCGGCCACGGCTGTGGCATCGTCCTTCTCGTCATAATCTAGAAGGGCAATGATTTTAATCAAAAAGGGGTCTCAGTGAAGGTGATGAACAGGGTAAGCTTGTGATACTACACAGGTTTTTGGTGGGGTCACTAGTTACCCTGGTCAATAGTTATGGCCCAAATTTGGATGATCCGGCCTATTACAGTGAGGTGTGAAGAAGGTTACGGGCACTGGAACCATCAAACTTCTCTGGGGGGGGACCTGAACATATATCTAGACTCAGAGATGGATAGATCACCGGCTACTGATTGGCATGGCAAAATGGCTGCAAGCGTGGTCAAAGAAATTATGCATGAGTAAGGGTTGATCGATACCTGGAGAGTTAGAAATCCAGGGACAAAGGAGGGTACTTTCACATCTGCGGTCCATACTTCTTGGTCTCAATTGGATTATTGGTTAATTTTGCACACTGCTGGCTCATTCGTGGAGAATGTGGCAGCCTTGCCGAAAACGCTGTCTGATCATGCACCGGTGACGCTAGCCCTGGTAATCCCAACATATCTTAGACCTTCATTCCAGTGGCATTTGCAGCCGGATGCTCTCACTGACCAGATATTCCACACTACCATAGGTGCTGCTGTTACTAACTTTTGTAACGAAAATGCTGGGTGGAGTAACGGCAAGGAGATTGTGTGGGAGACTTTTAAAGTCACGATAAGGGGTGAATGCATGGGAGTTCAGGTTGGTATCCTACGATCTCTGCGTAACAGAATGCAGGATATTGAGACTAGGTTATCATCACTGGAGCGGCAATACAGTAGTGCTCCAACACCTGATGCCTTGGCGGCTATAAGAGACTGAAATACTGAATACGCCAAACTAGCTGAGCAGGAGGTCCGCTATCAATCTCGATGCTGAAAATCCAGAGCCTTTTGTGAGGGTGGTAGAGCGGGGCAACCACTGGCGGCTAAGCTAGCTGGTATTCGAGAGCAGGGCCACATAATTGAAACACAAGATAAAAACTCAACACCATGCTATGCCACACCCAAAATAGTGTTGGTCTTGGCGGACTACTACACGGATCTGTATAGATGGCAGCCTGAGACTGAGACAACTGAATTTGTGAAATATATGGAGGATATAGCTTTTGGGTGGTTATCAACGGGTCAGATGGAGTATTTGCTTCAGTCATTACGGTGGATGATATAGAAGAAGCCCTACAGAGGTTGCCGGTGGGTCAGGCAGCAGGTACTGATGGCCTACCCAGTGAGTTTTATAAAACTTATGTGGATCAACTGGCTCCTGTATTATTAGAAGTGTGTGCAGAGGCATATGAAAGTGGCGAACTGCCTCCCACTTTACGAGAGGCTTTAATTGTCATATTGATGAAGCCAGACAAGGTCTCGAATCAGTGTGAGTCATATCAGCCACTGTCCCCGATGAATATAGACGTTAAATTCTGGCAAAAATAATTGCGATGAGGCTGCAGCCCCTGGTCCCAGAGCTGGTGCTGCTGGACCAATCTGGGTTTGTCCAGGAGCGCTCAATAAAGCACAATCTAAGGACACTGTTTGCTGTATTGCACTATTTAGACCCAGAGCTGAAACCAGCGGCGGTATTCTTGGATGCCGACAAAGCCTTCGACTCTATACATTGGGGGTATATTTTCCTGGTGCTGGGGAGGATGGGGCTACCTTTCGAGTTTGTGCGATGTATTAGATTGTTGTATAATGGGCCGAAGGCCAGGGTCAAGGCAAATGGCTGGGTTTCTGACAGTATCCGGGTGGAACGAGGGACCAGACAAGGGTGCTCGCTATCACCAATGTTGTTTCTCCCTGGTTCTTGAACCTCTGGCATGTAAGATCAGGCCACAGCACAGGTATGCAGTGTTAGGATACATATAGACATTGCCATTGTAGGAGAGTAGGGTCTGCTTCCTATGGTTACCCTCACTTTTTGCTGTGATTCTCCGGTTTTTCGACTTTAGTGTGGCTGTGGACCTGCTACTCAGGCCCACAGCCCAGCTGTTCTCTCTTTAAATTGATACCATGTACTTTAGGTTCATACCAGATTGGCTACTGGGTCACCCTTGTGAGACCCTTTATAGTGTACCATAGGTACCCAGGGCACACGTACACCCTAGGCCTACCAGGGACTGCAGCATGTATTGTGACACCCCTGGTTTGCCTTCCAAAGTGACACCACAGGTCTGTTCACACAGCATGGGTAAGGTGGTGTAATCACCCCTTACTTAGATATAGTATACCTATATCTATATATACATATAGACACATATACACCTATAAGTCACTCCTATGGCAGGCCTTGACAATCCAGAAGGCAGAGTGCTTGGTTTTATGTGAAAGGGGGCCCTTGCATGAGTTTAGCTCCTCTGCTGCTTTCGGGTCCATCTCCTTATAGCTGTTCTATGATATAGCCATACCATATACTCTTAAGTGCATTATAATCCTTGCGGTTAATGCTAACTTTGGTTTGGCTTTATAAAAACATGTTGTGTAAGGTGTCAAACACTTTGGAGTACTACCCCCCACCAGTCCTGGTGGCGGGGGTATCATTCCACCCTTTTAGAGGGAGAAGACATGTAGTTACTGATTTACCCGGTTAAAGTTAAACAGAGCTTCAGCATTACAAAATGAATGCTGCTGCCACAGACACGAGTCTGCCCTCCTGCTGCTGGATAAAACTCTGGCAGGGGAGGCTTGGACAATAGGTTTCCTGCCCAGGGAGGTGCTAGCACCTCCCCAGACAGGCTCTTTGTGTATTGGGCCAGGGAGGGCTGCATTCAGTGAACGCTTTCCAGACACTGCCTGGGGCACACTAGGTGCTCCATGCATTTCCCAGTTCAAACTGGTTGCTGGGGCACTCAGCCCCAGCTCTGGTGCGAAACTGGACAAAGGGGAAGGGGTGTAACCACCCCCACCCCAGGTCCACCCATAGGAGGGACCTTAAAGTTAATCCAACCCCTAAACTTAGCATAAATATAGGAACCCAGTCCCTAGGACTTCAGATTACCCTGGACAAAACTCTGAAACATATATCCTGGACCTTCGACTTTCCATTTCGGCTGGAAGATGGAAGACATCTCCCTTGTTCTCAAGGAGTGACCGCCCTGTTCAAACAGGCACCAAAAGCATCTTTGTCAGTCTGCATTTTTGAGGCTCCCGCCGGATACCGAAAAATCTACGACACAAGACATGGACTTTCAGACATCTCTGACCCCGACCTTTGCTCACAGCAAAGCTGAGACCCGTGGCGGATATGAGAGACGTGGGACCGGAACTCCTGGACATCCTGCATTTTGCTACCTGCATCAACTTTCCGAGGTATCCTGAAGTTGTGCTTTGGAGTGCTTGAAGCCCCAGACCCGAGCACCTTTTGCACTGAAGCTCAGAGCTCCACACTTACCGAGTGGCCTGTGGGCTTGCTTTGTGCATTTCCGCTTGACACGTCTTTGCAGTTCCTAGTCTGTTGGCTAGTGAGCCCCCAAGAAGACAATCCTTTATTACAATTTTCTTTCCTGGTTGCTCCAGGCTTGCTTCAACTTTCCTGCAAAGGAGGAGTTCCACAAACCTTGCTGGTCCACACCGAAGCCCATCTCGTCATCCTGCATGGGTTGCGTTTGCCAAGGCTTGTTGGGTCTAATCTGGATACCGACAATGCAGTCAACTAGATCCTTTATGGGACAGCATAAATCCAGCTCCTGGTTGTTGTCGACAACTCCTGGTCCTCATGGCTGAAGAGACAATCGTCACCTTTTCACCTGAAATCACCTGACATCCGGTGGCATCTTTCTATCGCCACCCTGGTCACTGGCAAGTGGCCCAGACTCTGTTCCTTCTGCTTTCAGGATCTACAGATCTTTGATCCACCCTTGGATCCACCCGGACACTTTACCTCTGCTCGCCTGCAGCACTTCTTTGCAGATCTCCATTGAAATCGACGACGAAACCAGATACCAAAAGAGACCTACGCACCCGACTTCCGTGGGTGAGGTAACACAAGTACTTTGGAAGTCTTGAGGTGGAGTTCTGTGGTTTGCGAGTGAGGTTCGAAGGTTGCGAATCCGTTCAATAAAGGTCATCAGAAATAGACAATTTTGGTGTCAGCAGACCGCAAACAACGAGTGTAGCGTGTCTGAGTGTTTCGATATTTGAGAGCACTCCGTATTCAAGGATTTAGTTTGAACCTTCAGGTTCTATTTTGTGTACGGCAGCCATTTTGTATGGTTGCCCTCACATAGGCCCGATGACTGTGGCCGAACGAGTCCTTGAGACACGTATGCCTTAGCTGACTTTTGAGTGACCTGGCTGAACTGACTCCTTGCCCGAGGCTGACCTCGCTGAGCCAGTTCTTTGTTAAGCAGCTGGTCTGATAAAGATCCAAGAGCAGGACGTGCCCGAGTTTATGGTACACTGCTCCCACCTTTCTATCTCACTTCCAATCTGTTTCTGCCTTTCCTTTACAACATAATCACTGATTTGGGTTGAGGGTTTTTATGATGGGTTTGTCCGGCCTGATCGAACAGGATATTGGAATGTGCTTGGTCATTTCTGGTGGGCTGGACAACGGAAAATGGGATTGTCTGGGATTGTCGTCATATGCTACTTTCAAATTGTGACATTGCTATTGGTCAGTTTGTATGCACCAAATGCTAATTTGAAATATTGCCTGAGGCTTTATTTTTGGCATAAAAGACCATGCTCCGCTCAATGAAGTTGTGCAGTCTCTAGCGAACCACCCGTGTGTGCTTCGTAGATCTCTGTTCCTGGTTGCAGCCAATAAACTTTGGTCCTTGACGTCATCAAGAAGTATCCTGTGTCTCTGTTTGCCAAGACAGGGGAACTCGGAGGCATTGGGCATTCTCCCTGATGCCGCTGGGTTCTAAAACCCGGTCCTTCATTTGGCGCCCCTTGTGGGGCGACTTCAGCGGTACAGGTCCAAGCCCGAAGATCGTGAGAAGTTTTGTGTGAAAATTCTGGAGGAAGGCCAACCACTCCATCGACCCCTGTATGTCGGCGTGGTCCGAAAGTCTTTGCTGCGAGGATTCCCGCTTTTCGACGGCTACGAAGGACTGCTGCCCTGACTGTTGCCCTGTTTTGGAGCCTTAGACGTTTGTAGAGCGAGACGATTGACGGGTCTTCTGGTGACGCCATCGACATTTCAGTTAAGTATGAGTGGAGCGTCTCCTAGTCCTTAGTTTGTTTTTTGGTATCCCTTTAGTGGATTGCTTTGATTTGGTACCTGCAGGCCCCAAAGCCAAGGGACTCGTGTATTTGCGAGACTATCGTTTTGAGATTTCCCTTGTTGTTTGAAGCTAGACTAGTGTGCACGATGCCTGGTTTTAGCAGACTTTGAAAATTGTTTGGTTGTGGTTGTTCTAAGGATTCCCGGTTAGAGGATTCGTGTCCGGTTCCTCCAATTGGAACTCCTACAAATGAATTATATGTGAAGCATGGTGTGGGCCCTATTAGCTATAATGAGATCTGGGTAAAGTATACGAGGATAGATGGTGTCCTACAGTGGCCCCGTTACGGTAGTTTTGAGACTGAGATTTTAAACAATCTCGAAGTGAAATTGTTCAAAAAGAAAGCCCGGCCGGCAATGTTTGACTCTTTCCGCATATGGCGCTAAGAGGGCAAACGGAAAGAAATTAAATTAGCGAAGAAGAATAAGCAAGAACGAGGTATGTCAATGGTACAAGCTGCTGTTTCATATAGGGATAATGAGGAAGAGCAAGAAAGCGAACAGATGCTTAGGGTGAAGAAGTTAGCGGTAGATAGATGCTACCCAGTCTTGCTGCCTAAAGAGCAGAAAGATGAGAAAGATCTTGTGAAAGATCCTTTAATGTCGCATCTGTTAAGTTCGCCACCACCCTATGCGCAGAGTGCTATGGCACCACCGCCACCAGTTGTGGCTGTGCAACCTCCGATTGTTGTGCCACCTGTAATTCCTCCACAGCCAGCTCCTTTTCCGTTGGCTACTGCTCCTTTGGCGCAGCCTCCTCAGGGGCCGCCAACTTTGCTTTTGTCTGCTACTTCTACGTCTGTTCTTAATGCTCCTTCTGCTCTGGATTCTGGATTCTGGATTCTTCTACTTTTACTGTTGTTCCGTCTTCCCTTATCCTTCCATCTTCTCCTTCTACTAGACAGCGAATGACTGCTGCTTTTTCTGGTTTTCTGACTCCATTGTTGGGACAATTGGGTATGTCTCCTGTGACTGAGAGTAGACAATTGTGTAGCCAATTGCCCAATGTGGATGAACGTACAGTTTTGGATCATATGGCACGTAGATGGGTTACGTATACCTCCCAGTACGATCTTGAGGGTATTATGGATGTTTTTCAGCAATGGAAAGCACCTAAGCAACAATACGTTTTTGGCCCCCACCCGCCAGATGGTGATCCAAGCTAGCGTACTATCGAGGCTCGATTACGCAAGCTCACTGTTCTTGGGCGCCAATCAGGCGGAAGTCTTGCGACTTCAACGGGTGCAGAATGCGGCAGCTAGGGCCCTGGTGGGCCTGCCACGCTTCTGCTCAGCCCGTAGCACTATTTTCAATCTGCACTGGCTGCCAGTAATCAGGCGCATAGAGTTCAAGGCCCTCTGCTTTGCGTTCAAAATTCTTAAATCTAACACCCCTATCATCCTTTAGCACCTTTTGTCCTCGTACACCCCTTCGCGCAGCCTTCGTTCTGCTGGTCAAAATCTGGCACTTGTCCCCCGATTTCAAAAATGTAGATTGGGTGGCCGATCGTTTACGGTCTTGGCCTCTAAACTATGGAACGTACTTCCTGCCTACATTCGCTCTTTGGATGTCCTTCTTGCTTTCAGGAAAGCTGTCAAAACTCATTTCTTTCCTCTGTCTTATTAATCACTCCTTACTTTTTCTGTGTTATTAGTTATGTTACCTTTTCCAGTTACAGCGCCGGGACGCCCCTTAGCTGGGGCAGCTGTGCGCTTAAAAAATCCAAATAACATAACATAACATAACAAATGATGTGTGTCTTCCTCCATGAACAATGGATGGACGAAGTGGGTAAAGCTCCTGAAGAATTGTATAGAGTGCGTTCCCAGTTTGCGAAAGGGACGATTGTGAGTCTCCTCGACATCGAGAGAGCGGTGTCGACGTTATTGTCGTTTCGTAATAATGCTCCTTCTGAGCGATTGTTCGATCCTGATTCGTCAGTTAGGAGAAAAGCGCGTCAGTATCTGATGCGTGAGGTTCCTCCAGTTTGGAGACCTACTGATGGTAATGTTCCTGCGCACTTTCAGCGAGTATGGGTACATGTTCCTTGGAAGCGTGCTGAAGTTCTAGCACTTAAGCAGACTTTACCTGATCCAGGAAAAATCTGGCGGGATATTATAAAGAGCTCACTCAAACTGTGGGTTTGTGCGTCATGAATTTAGCGGACATAGACATGTTGTTTGGTAATGTTGTTCCACAGCCTATCTGGAATGTGATTCAACATACGGATCATGATCACGAATTGGGTGATACATGGGTTAATCTTGTTGCTGCGAATGACAGACAAGTTGGAGGTGCTAAGCCTGAAGATCTTATTACTGAACTTCCTGGTAGGATAATTACTTTTATGAAGACCTTGATGCCCGAAGTGCGTGTTAATTGGGACAAGTTGTCTGCATGTAAGCAGAAGAAAGACGAGACTGTGTCTGATTTCTTCACGCGTTTGGAAGAAACTTTTGTAGATCATAGTGGACAGGATATGGCTACCGAGGGTGGTCAGAGATTGTTCGTTGACAAGTTTGTGCATAATCTACTTCCCGAACTATGCACTAAGTTGAAGGATTCTGAGAGTGCTTGGCCCGTTTCTACATCAGCGCAGATGTTAGCTACGGCTCAGTACTATGAAAATAGGCGTAAGGATGAGTTAGAGAAAGCGGATAAGAAGACTAAGGAATTGAAGACTAAAGTTCTTTTACAACAAGCTTATCCACCCCGTGTTAATAGTCAGTGTGATTATCAGCAACCTCAGCAGTATTCGAGAAACTCGCAAAGGAACGAGTTTTCTCAACAGCGTTTCCCGTATGGGCCTAATCAGTGTGCGTATTGCAAAGAAGAGGGCCATTACAAGAATAGTTGTCCGGTTTTGTTACAGCGCACGAATGGTGTTTCTGCTGTACGAGGTAAAGGTGCTCAACAAGCGCCTAGAGGTAGAGGTCGCGGACAGAATGTACGTCCTTTGCCTCCGCAGAACTCGATGAATAGTTTTGATCAACAGCAGAGTTCGTCTGGTAGGACAGCACAGTACTATGTGGATGATTACTATGTTGAAGGTGACGAAGCAAATGGTGATAACTGTTAGGACAGCCATGGACAAAGAGAGGGAGTTGTTTCAGTTCCAGTAGATCAGAGTGGACCCTATGTTGAAGTGATTGCATCAGGTGTGTCAGAGCCTTTTCTGCTAGATACTTGTGCTACAAAGAGTTCTATTATGCATTCTAAACTCCCTGGCGCACCTTTGTCTGGCTTTGATAATGTTTCTGTAGGTTTTTCTGGCACCCCCGTTACGAATCCGATTTCTGCTCCATTGTCTCTTTCTGTTGGTCCTCGTAAGTTTGAAGCACCCCTTCTTTTGACTACAGGTTGTAATGAGAATTTGCTGGGATTGGATTTGTTGAAGAGATTGTATGCGACATTGTATTGTTCTCCATCAGGAGTTCATCTTACTTTGCGTGAGAGAGTGATCTCTCCAATGTACTTGTCGAAAGATAGTCTACCATCTGAATTGTCTCTGTTACCAGATTCATTGTGGCCTACTGGTCCAAATGATGTGGGCCTTCTGGATATTCCCCCATATGTTGTGACACTGAAAGCGAATGCTAAATTACCGCACATTCCACAATATCGTATCTCAAGTGATGGTGAGCGTGCACTTTTAGCGATTATTTATGACTTGATCGAAAAGGGTGTCATTGAGGAAACAAGAGGTAATGTGTTCAATAGTCCTGTTTTGCCTGTTCTGAAGAGAACTGATCCTTCACAGCCGCCTGTATATAGGTTTGTCATCGATCTTCGCGAAGTGAACAAAATTGTTGTTCCACAATTTCCTGTTGTGCCTGATATTACAGCCTTGTTGACTCTGATTCTGGCTACTGCCACCTGGTTTTCGGTGATTGAGTTGAAGAATGCTTTCTTCAGCATCCCGATTGCCATAGAGAGTAGGGACATCTTTGGATTCTCTCTAGGAGGTCGAAGTTTCCGCTTTAAACGCGCTCCTCAAGGCTATTGTGAGAGTCCATCAGTCTATAGTCAAGCTTTGAAGACACAACTTGATCTGTTGATTTTACCTGATGGTGCAGCCCTTATTCAATACGTCGATGGTTTGTTAGTTGCCGCTGATACTGAAGAGATTTGCAGGGAAGCCACTTTGTCGTTACTACGCCACTTGTCTGATTGTCATCATAAAGTTTCTCTCTCCAAGTTGCAATTTTGTCGACAAGAAGTAACCTACTTAGGTCACCTCTTATCGTTGGAGGGAAGGAAACTGACCCCAGAAAGAATTCAAGCTATTGCGAAAATGAGTGTGCCTACGACACAGAGAGAAGTACGTGCGTTTTTGGGTATTACGTCGTACTGTAGACAGTGGATTCCTAATTTCTCCTTGCTAACGAAGCCTTTGATAGCTCTTACTGTTAAGGATACTCAAATCCTATTCCTTGGACTGACGAATGTCAAACGAGCTTTTCTGAATTACGCAATGCGTTGTGTTTGGCTCCTGTGTTGGGTACTCTCGACTACAGTAAGCCTTTCACATTGTATGTTCACGAGAGAGAGGGATGTGCATTGTCAGTGTTGACTCAGCAGTTTGGCGATAAGCAACGCCCATGTGCATACTTTTCGTCGACTTTAGATCCGGTAGCTAGAGCATTGCCGAGTTGCTTGAGAGCTACGGCGGCAGCGGCTGTTTCAATTCGACAGTCTGCTGGTTTGGTTATGGACAACACGCTAGTGGTTATGGTTCCACATGCAGTGGATACCTTGTTGAACCGTACGAAGACACAGCATTTAACTAGTACTCGGTTGTCGGGTTATGAGTTGACGTTGTTAACGAGTCAGGTTCACATTAAACGATGCAACACATTAAATCCAGCCACGTTGTTGCCGATTTCAGTTGAGACAGATGATGATAGTGAAGAACAGCATGACTGTTTTCTGAGAACTGAAGAAGAGACGAAAGGGAGAGTAGACCTTAGGGACACTCCTCTTCCTGAATGTGATGGTACTTTGTGGGTTGATGGTTCGTGTTTTAAGTTGCCGAATGGTGATACGACTGCGGCATATGCTGTTACGACTTTGCATACGATTGTTGAAACTGCACGTAACCCACATAATTCAGCACGAGCAGCGGAGTTGATTGCATTAACGAGAGCGTGTGTGTTGTCGAAAAGATGGAAGGTACCATATATACTGATAGCCAATACGCCTTTGGCGTGGTCATAGCTTTGGACATTTGTGGCGTGAACGTGGGTTTTTAACTTCGCATGGGACGAAGATCCACGATGGACAATTGGTGAATGAACTTCTCGAATCTCTTACTTTGCCATTACAAGTATCGATCGTGAAATGCAGTGCCCATAAGAAAGTTACGGATGATGTAGGCCGTGGTAATGCGTTTGCGGATGAAGTTGTGAAAGAAACTGCCAGAAATGTGATGAGTCGAATGTATGTTGCGGGTCCAGCGAGATAGGTTCCAGAGAAGAGTATGTGTGAAGATACGATTAATAGTGTGAAATCCATTCAAGCTGAAGCTACAGAGGAAGAGTTGAATGAATGGAGAGAAAGCGAGGGTAGATTGGATTCGGATGGTTGTTGGACTGATTTGTCAGAACATCAGAGATGGTTATTGCCTAATGCGTATGTGCTTCCGGTGGGTACAATGGCTCATGGAATGGCACATATCATTGTGAAAGGGATTTGCAAGTTGGTGGCTCCGGTTTGGAAGAATGCGGGAATTCCAAAATGTGCAGAGAACTTGGTGAAGAACTGTATGGTGTGTTTGATGTACAATCCTGGTAGAGGAACTCCAACACCAGCTGGTCATTTTGCTCCTCCTACGTTGCGTTCGAGGCTTTGCAGCTAGATTGTATCCACATGGAAAGATGTAACAACTTGAAATATGTCTTAGTGGTTGTTTTCTCCTTTTCTAGATGGGTAGAAGCTTATCCCCTTAAGGACAATACTGCCTTGTCCACAGCGAAAGTTTTGATAAAAGAATTTTTCCCGAGATTTGGAATGCCGAGAATTATCTGGAGTGATAATGGGAGTGAATTTGTGGGTCAAGTTATGAAGAGAGTGTGTGAGGGACTAGGAATCCGGCAGAAATTCCACGCTGCAAATCACCCCCAATCAGCTGGTTTAGTCAAGTGCTATAATGGTACTCTTAAATTGAAATTGACCAAAATCCAAGCGAGCACTGGTGTACAGTGGCCAGATTGTTTGCCTTTAGCGCTTTTGTCCACTAGAATGACTGTGCATTCGCGGATGGGTTTGAGTCCATATGAGGTTGTGTTTGGTCGCCCTGCGAATATTTGGGGCGTACCAAGACCAACAAAGTTTATTGACCTCGAACATCCAGTGCTGCTTGACTACTTGCGTGAACTGACGACTAAATTGCGTGTTTTACACCAACAGGTTTATGATAGCCTTCGACAAGCTTCAGAGGATCCAGGCCATTCTATCGAACCTGGCTCATGGGTCTTCGTGCACAACTTTCAGTGGAGCAAGAACGATCAGCCCCGCTGGACGGGACCCTATCAAGTACTTCTGTCGACACGATCTGTGGTCAGAGTGCAAGGCAAACGAAACTGGATCCACGGAGTGCATACTAAGTGGGCACCTTTGCCCTTACCATATGATAAGTGTGTCCAGGAGGGACTTGCAGATTCTGAAACAGACATTGTTCCACGATTTTTACCATTCAGCGATGCTCGTCTGATTGGTACGAACACTGAGATAGAAAGTGATGATATTTTACAAGAAGCAGTGCCTCCTCTGAATCGATTGAACACTACTGAGCATGAACTCCTATTTACAGATCAAGAAGTGCCTGTAAGAAGCCACTATAATTTGTGATCGAGAGTCATGGACAAATAAATAAAGACAAATAAAGTTTTATGATTTTTTCTGTTTGCAGGTTAGCTCTACACCGAGGATCTACTCATTTTTGTAAATTTCGAACCGCCATCCGGTTCCAGCTCCTAGGGTCGAGGTTGCCGTAAGTCTTTGGAGTGCAAGCCTGAGACACTAGGTCGAGGGTTCTGGTTGGCCTAAGGGAGTTGCCCTGGGTTGACAGAGGCATTCCTTAGCAGAACCAACCTACCACCGCGGGCAGCATATTTAGTTTAGGATGGATTTCTTTGAGTTGGAGAGACCTGCACGGACAATGATTTTTAGAAAGAAGATATGTAAAATCTTATCGAAGAAAAGTTTTTTGATACCATGTTTGTTTTTGCTATTGAGCCTGATGACATTCATAATTGGTTGTGTAACATTCTCTTTCAAAGTAACGTTTAATCCCACTGTGCAACTCACACCTCCACCTACTATTTCTTCTCATTCTTTTCACCCTTTGCCTGAACATGGGGTAGTTAAACGATTGGAATTTGCAAATAATTCCTTCATCCAACTTTTGCACCAACACCAGTTAGTGATGAACACGACAAACTGTTGGATTTGTGGCTTAATGCCCCATACGACTGTTAAGGGTATTCCTTACTTAGTTCTGCCTTTTAGTTTAAATGGTTCGATCTGGGCTTATAGAACGATGTTTATCTATGCCCATAGTGTCTATCCCCAACGTTTAGTGAAAGACAACCCGAAGAATAGTGCTCTAGTCAAGGGTATAGTCGATATGACTAGAGGGATTAGCTCGTATGAGACCATTCCGAGAGATGAGACACTAGCCTACATTGGTTGGAACGTTACTGGATATGGAGTTAGTCTGAGTGTTAACCAGCGAGCGAAGAGTTCTCCACCGATTTGGATAGTGCCCCATCAGGGTCGCTATTGTCTGCAGGGTAATGATAAGAATCCGAGAGCTCAGTTAGGGAAGAGCGTTTTTACTGAGACTTACGTATTTTCGTCTCAGTCTTCCCCAGCATTCTTAGCTGCTACGGGTACCTACTTTGTCTGCTACGACAAAGCATATACATGGTTGCCCCCTGATTTTTCGGGCACATGTTTTGTTTCCTTTCTGTTACCTCCCACTTTTACAGCTGCGGCAGATTACCATAAGACGAGAGTTGCTAGAGGTGTCTTTAGTCAAGAAGACACTGCAGGGCAAGAGTTCAGAAATTTCCTTAAGGGTTTCCTGCCGTTCTGGGGACCGATGGCTAACAGTAGGAATATTCGCCAGTTGACGAGAGTGGTTGAGTCCACCATAGTCGAAACTGCCGGTGCCCTTGGTAACTTGACTGCTGAGCTCCAGTCGAATAGACTTATGACACTACAAAATAGAGTTGCTCTTGATGTCATACTAGCAGATCGAGTTGGAGTTTGTAAACTGATTCAATCGAGCTGCTGCGTTTTCATTCCAGACAACGCTTCGTCAGTTTTCCAGGCCATTTCCAAGCTACATAAGATCTCCGATTCTGTCCATTTGGACAAAGGAGATTGGTCGTTGATGGGAGGGTTATGGGGATTGATATCCACTTGGGTTTGGAAGATTCTGATGGTCATCAGGATGGTCTTAGCTATCCTTTTCATGTTCTGTCTCTGTGTACAGTGTGCTCCTACAATTTGTGGCCTCTATGCTACTTCGTGTGCAAGGAGACCTGTCCAGAGAGAGGTACTAAGTAATAGGATGATGCTACAGCAACATATCAATGATTAGATGAAAATAGATCCAGATTCAGATTGACATGGGTTTGGGTTTGTTGCCTATGTAAGGGCAAAAGGAGGGTTCTGTAGTTCTGTGGTTTGCGAGTGAGGTTCAAAGGTTCCGAATCCGTTCAATAAAGGTCGTCGGAAATAGACGATTTTGGTGTCAGCAGACCGCAAACGACGAGTGTAGCGTGTCTGAGTGTTTTCGCATGAGTCGATATATGAGAACACTCCGTATTCAAGGATTTAGTTTGAACCTTCTGGTTCCATTTTGTGTACGGCAGACATTTTGTATGGTTGCCCTCGCATAATCCCGATGACTGTGGCCGAACAAGTCCTTGAGACACGTATGCCTTAGCTGACTTTTGAATGACCTGGCTGAACTGACTCCTTGCCCGAAGCTGACCTCGCTGAGCCAGTTCTTTGTTAAGCAGCTGGTCTGATAAAGATCAAAGAGCAGGACGTGCCCAAGTTTATGGTACACTGCTCCCACCTTTCTATCTCACTTCCAATCTGTTTCTGCCTTTCCTTTACGACATAATCACTGAATTGGGTTGAGGGTTTTTATGATGGGTTTGTCCTGCCTGATCGAACAGGATATTGGAATGTGCTTGGTCATTTCTGGTGGGCTGGACAACGGAAAATGGGATTGTCGTCATACGCTACTTTCAAATTGTGACATTGCTATTGGTCAGTTGGTATGCACCTAATGCTAATTTGAAATATTGACTGAGGCTTGATTTTTGGCATAAAAGACCATGCTCTGCTCATTGAAGTTGTGCAGTCTCTAGCGAACCAATGTGTGTGTCTCGTAGATCTCTGTTCCTGGTTGCAGCCAATAAACTTTGGTCCTTGACATCATCAAGAAGTATCCCGTGTCTCTGTTTGCCAAGACAGGGGAACTCTGAGGCATCGGGCTTTCTCCCTGACACCGCTGGGTTCTAAAACCCGGTCCTTCAGAGGGTGTTGGCCCTCCTAGTGTCTAATCCTAAAAGGGTTCCATCGCAGTTCATTTAGAAGTGTCCTTAAATTGTAAAATTGTAACTTGTTTGTTTCCCTTAGAAAGTCAATGGTAACCAGCGGCTGTGTTTAGACACTGCGCGCGTCTCCCGTGGGCCTCCTACATCCTAACCTTTGGTTGTTTAGAGTAGCCCTAGTGATTTCACAGGCCCCAGGCCTGCTTTCTAATTATCACGTGGTTCTCATACCACTATTTTAGTATATGTTTTGTGGGGCCCCTAGGGCAAAACGTATACTGTGCAACTTATTGTATGCTAATTAATTAACTTGTATTGTACTTTTACCTCTGACCTCATAAAGAGTGCAGACGGGTTGTGTTTAGAATAAATACATATATATTTGATATATACCTAGTGTGGTGTGCTTTCATTTGGTACTCAAGGGATTATAATTGATAAAACAACTCGCTTAATTCGCTTTCTGAAGTCTTAGCCTGAAGACTGCTCACCATTGCTACCCCTAGGATAGCTTTCTATAAGGTTCACTTTACAAACACCATCAATAAAGGTCGATTAGACTGGTGCAAGGTGCCCACTAGAACTAGTGGCATCATATGCCAGGCTAACTTCTCACAGACATGGGCTGGAAAACAGCCACAGTGCAGTTGGGATATTATGGCACAGCCATATGAAAGGGGAGGGTTTGACGTGCCAGACGTGCAACTATAATAATTGTCTGAAATCTACGATGAATCGCACACCGCTAGCCTCTCCTCCGGATCGCCCCTGAGCACTCTGGTATATGAAGTGCATGTAGTTTTAAGAGTTGAAACAAAAGTTCATGAGTGGTTCACCAAAGTTGGTGCAAGTAAGTAGTGTGCGACCCATGGACTTTCATTTATACTAATTGTGTGCACAAGCCCAATTTGCTAAATATTGGCAGTTTCTGCTGAATTTTCTTCCACACTTGGTGGTGGAAGCAGACGTTGTTCACCCAACTCTACCAATTGCTATGCTGCTCTGCTACATACTAGGCCATTAAACTCTAAGGTGGAGATAAATACAGTCACCTGCACTGTCCGAGCGTGGAAGGGGCTACAGGCTAGAGCAAGAACAGAACATATATATATATATATATATATATATATATATATATATATATATATATATATATATATATATATATATATATATATATATATATACAAGATTTTCTCCGTAGGTAAAGAAGAAATGCAGGACACCCGGAGCTTCAGTGAAGGTATTTTTATTCCAAGCAGACGGAAAGGTCTCACGACGCGTTTCACCACTTAAGGCTTGATCACGCTCGCCTCAAATGTGCTGCCAGTCATTTTTAAAACCCACAACACCACGTGCATAGACATCCAATGCACAAAATGAGCGGACATATTATAAGCGGTCTGTGAGCAAGGGCGGATGCCCGAAACGCGTCAGATTGCTTGGTTCAGCTTTTAATAAAATCTGTGCTTAAAGTAAGTTACTGGATCTGCGTGATTTCCTGGGTCGCTGCGGTCGGAGCCTGGGAGGTTACACTTGCTTGATATATATATATATATATATATCCAAGATTTTCTCCGTAGGTAAAGAAGAAATGCAGGACACCCAGAGCTTCAGTGAAGGTATTTTTATTCCAAGCAGACGGAAAGGTCTCACGACGTGTTTCACACCTTAAGGCTTGATCACGCTCGCCTCAAATGTGCTGCCAGCCATTTTTAAAACCCACAACACCACGTGCATAGACATCCAATGCGCAAAATGAGCGGACATATTATAATGATACGAACCTACTGAACATGATCTCAAAACAGTATTTCTGTGCATTTAAACAACCGTCATTTCATTGCAAATTCAATATCATTATGCAATTACCAACAGAAGACGATTATTTCACAAAATCCTGAAAAAGAAAATACATGTATAAATAACCTTTTTGTCTTACCAAGAATATGTTCGTTCAAATATTGTCAATATTGACGACCTTAAACTAATATTTACACAGAAAAAACAACTAATTTTCGGCATTCCGCCGACAAATGCAACGATCACCGTGATAGGTCACATTTTAGTAAACAGTGTTTTCATTTGCTGTATAGTTTCCATGGTGCCTGTAAACACCAGCATAGTTGTTTTGGAAAAAATTGTAAACCATTTAGACGTGGCGTATCTGTGACCATATTTCACATGCTGCCCGTGACGAGCTGTAAACATTCTGATACTGATGCGTAGCTTATCCTTGAGATGACAAAAATAATAATTCCACCAACATTATTATATTACATCTTGTCATTAAATAATGCCCTAGTGGGCATAAAGAGTAGCAACCTAGTATCGCCCCAGTGGGCTAAATCGTTAGAAACTGCCAGGATAGCAACAAAGTCTTGCCCCATTAGGCTAAAGTGTCAAACAATGTCCATAATAGTATCATAAAGTCCATTGTGTCGTCAATTCGTCCGCTATCATGCATTGAGTGAAATCTAAAACAATAGAAAATATGACATTAAAATAGAGTTGAAGACCTGCGACAATTAACATATCAAATAAAATACTCATTCATGCAGATGTATTGCCAATTCTTCACTGTTATTTAACCCTTTAGGATTAAGACAATCAAAGTCCACAATGTATTTTGATTCCAATTTCCTGAGGGACAGTTCCCGGTCCCCACCACGTATGCCCAGATCCACTGCATCAATAACCACCATGCGGACTAATTTCTCATTCTGCATATGTTTCTCACAGAAATGTCTTGCTATGGGGTATTGCTTATTATTATTGTGGATTGCTCGTAGATGTTCTAGTACCCTTTTCTTGGCTTCGTGTTTGGTACTGCCTACATACCATTTGTCACAAGGACATATTAGTACATAGATACTGTAGGGTGTGGTGCATGTAAGATGTTTACGTATTGTAAACTGTCTGTTGGTATTGGGGACTGTCAAAGAAGTACAATCAAAACTCTGTTTGCATGCTTTGCATTTATGACAACACTTAAAGCCACCTCCATTGCGAGTGATGTCAGTCACTCTAGAAGTCACATAGTTATGGCTTAACTCATTTTTCAGTGACCTCCCTTTCCGGAAAGTAATTTGGGGATTGTCACTGAGATATTTTTTAAGATGTGTGTCGGTTTGCAGGACATGCCAATTTTTTTTGAAAATGCCACGAACCTGGTTGGCTTGACCAGAAAAAGTAGTAATAAATCTCACTTTTTGTTCATCCTGTTCCAATACTCTGGGATTCAACAATTCCTCTCTGTTTTTTCCTTCAACGCATTCTTTGGCTCGAAGGATCATTTGTTTGGTATGTCCTCGACAAAGAAATCGTTGGCACATAATCTTTTTCTCTTCCTCATAAGCTTCCTGGGTACTGCAGTTACGTTTTGCACGGAGAAGTTCTCCATACGGAATACTGCACACCAGATTTCTAGGGTGACAGCTATTAGCATTTAATATGCTGTTGCCCGCTGTTTGTTTACGAAATAATCTGGTGTTGAGTTGTCCATTGAAGACTTCCACTTTTATATCCAGAAATTCGACAGTTTCTTTACTGAAATTGTCGGTGAGGGTTAGATTTAGGTTATTACAATTCAATTTGCCAATAAATTCGGTCAGAGAAGTTTCATCTCCGCACCAAATGAAAAAAATGTCATCTATGTATCTAAGCCACAGGGCAACGTTGTCAAATTCTGCCATCTCCCGGACGACCTGCTCCTCCCACCATCCCATGTAGAGATTAGCATAGGATGGCGCAAAGCAGGTCCCCATGGCTGTGCCCTGTGACTGTCGATACAAGATGTCGTTGAAAAAAAAGAAATTATTTTTGAGACAAAAGTCAATCATCGACATGATCATTTCGGAATGTCTCAAATAAGATGTGGATCGGGTTTTCAAAAAGTGTCTGACCGCCTCTAAACCAGACTGATGTTGGATGCTGGTATATAGACTACTGACGTCTAATGTGACCAAGATGTAATTAGTCTCCCAGTGTAGACCATTGATGGTAGTCAGAAAATGGGTTGTGTCCTTAATATAAGATGGTAGAGCTAGCACATATGATCTGAGATAATGATCAATGTATTTGGATGTGTGCTCCAAAAGGGATCCAATGGAGGAAACAATAGGACGGCCAGGAGGTGCAGTAGGGTTTTTGTGGAGCTTGTGAAGTAGGTACAATATCGGTGTTTTGGGATGGGCACAGTATAAATATTGAAACTCTTCCCTTTCTAACAATCACTTGTCTCTCCACTCGACCAATAATTCCCTGAACGCTATGTTAGATCGTGTCAGTTCATCACAACTGACTTGACAATAGCATTCAGTGTCACTTAATTGGCGTAGTCCTTCCTTGAGATATTCTTCCTTATCTAAAACCACCACATTACCTCCCTTATCACTCTGTCTAATGACAATAGTATCATCATTTCTAAGATTATCCAGAGCTGTCATTTGTTCCAAATTTAGATTTTTCTTATTCCAAGATGCTTTTTGATTACGGATTTTCATAAGATCTTTTAAAACCCCCCTCTCAAAGACCTCAATGGCATCACATTGTATTGCAGGAAGAAAAATCGATTTAGGTTTAAATTTGGAACCTGGACTGATTCCAACGTCCATCCCCCAAACATCATAATCTGGAATATTGTTCCCAGCATCTGAGTCAGAGTCAATAATCTGTAACAATTCCAAATCACTCATATCAAGATTGCTTATTGTGGTTGCAGTACTCACAGTTTCCCCAGTTTTGGGCTTGGACTCAAACCATTTCTTCAACTTGAGTTTTCTTGAAAATAGAAATAAGTCTATTCGAGTGTCAGCAAAATTCATATTCAAAGTGGGGCAGAAGGAGAGTCCAAGTTCCAGGGTACTCTTCTCCACCTGAGTAAGGGTCCTCTGGGAAAGGTTAATTACCGTTAGATTCATTTCGGATTCTTGCTCCGTGTCGACATTCCCATTGGAGCTTTGTTTCCGCCTTGCCCTCCTCTTTTTGGCTTGTTTGTTCCGGTGGTTCTGCCTCTGTTGCCTCGTCCTCTTCCCCTTTGCGGAGTCACATCCTGGTATGTTTCCGCGCGATTTTTGTTCATCATTTGGAATTGTATTAAAAAGTTGGGGTTTTTTGATATATCAACTACCACATCCTGGTTGCCTTCCGTATTTCGATAAAAATACTGGCTTAGCGATTCAATCAACTAGCCCAGCAAAAGAAGTCGTGGAGAGCGATATATCTGATGGGAACTTGTCGGATGCCTCCAATACGGAAGGCAACCAGGATGTGGTAGTTGATATATCAAAAAAACCCAACTTTTTAATACAATTCCAAATGATGAACAAAAATTGCGCGGAAACATACCAGGATGTGACTCCGCAAAGGGGTAGAGGACGAGGCAACAGAGGCAGAACCACCGGAACAAACAAGCCAAAAAGAGGAGGGCAAGGCGGAAACAAAGCTCCAATGGGAATGTCGACACGGAGCAAGAATCCGAAATGAATCTAACGGTAATTAACCTTTCCCAGAGGACCCTTACTCAGGTGGAGAAGAGTACCCTGGAACTTGGACTCTCCTTCTGCCCCACTTTGAATATGAATTTTGCTGACATTCGAATAGACTTATTTCTATTTTCAAGAAAACTCAAGTTGAAGAAATGGTTTGAGACCAAGCCCAAAACTGGGGAAACTGTGAGTACTGCAACCACAATAAGCAATCTTGATATGAGTGATTTGGAATTGTTACAGATTATTGACTCTGACTCAGATGCTGGGAACAATATTCCAGATTATGATGTTTGGGGGATGGACGTTGGAATCAATCCAGGTTCCAAATTTAAACCTAAATCGATTTTTCTTCCTGCAATACAATGTGATGCCATTGAGGTCTTTGAGAGGGGGGTTTTAAAAGATCTTATGAAAATTCGTAATCAAAAAGCATCTTGGAAGAAGAAAAATCTAAATTTGGAACAAATGACAGCTCTGGATATTCTTAGAAATGATGATACTATTGTCATTAGACAGAGTGATAAGGGAGGTAATGTGGTGGTTTTAGATAAGGAAGAATATCTCAAGGAAGGACTATGCCAATTAAGTGACACTGAATGCTATTGTCAAGTCAGTTGTGATGAACTGACACGATCTAACATAGCGTTCAGGGAATTATTGGTCGAGTGGAGAGACAAGGGATTGTTAGAAAGGGAAGAGTTTCAATATTTATACTGTGCCCATCCCAAAACACCGATATTGTACCTACTTCCCAAGCTCCACAAAAACCCGACTGCACCTCCTGGCCGTCCTATTGTTTCCTCCATTGGATCCCTTTTGGAGCACACATCCAAATACATTGATCATTATCTCAGATCATATGTGCTAGCTCTACCGTCTTATATTAAGGACACAACCCATTTTCTGACTACCATCAATGGTCTACACTGGGAGACTAATTACATCTTGGTCACATTAGACGTCAATAGTCTATATACCAGCATCCAACATCAGTCTGGTTTAGAGGCGGTCAGACACTTTTTGAAAACCCGATCCATATCTTATTTGAGACATTCCGAAATGATCATGTCGATGATTGACTTTTGTCTCAAAAATAATGTCTTTTTTTTTCAACGACATCTTGTATCGACAGTCACAGGGCACATCCATGGGGACCTGCTTTGCGCCATCCTATGCTAATCTCTACATGGGATGGTTGGAGGAGCAGGTCGTCCGGGAGATGGCAGAATTTGACAACGTTGCCCTGTGGCTTAGATACATAGATGACATTTTTTTCATTTGGTGCGGAGATGAAACTTCTCTGACCGAATTTATTGGCAAATTGAACTGTAATAACCTAAATCTAACCCTCACCGACAATTTCAGTAAAGAAACTGTCGAATTTCTGGATATAAAAGTGGAAGTCTTCAATGGACAACTCAACACCAGATTATTTCGTAAACAAACAGCGGGCAACAGCATATTAAATGCTAATAGCTGTCACCCTAGAAATCTGGTGTGCAGTATTCCGTATGGAGAACTTCTCCGTGCAAAACATAACTGCAGTACCCAGGAAGCTTATGAGGAAGAGAAAAAGATTATGTGCCAACGATTTCTTTGTCGAGGATATACCAAACAAATGATCCTTCGAGCCAAAGAACGCGTTGAAGGAAAAAACAGAGAGGAATTGTTGAATCCCAGAGTATTGGAACAGGATGAACAAAAAGTGAGATTTATTACTACTTTTTCTGGTCAAGCCAACCAGGTTCGTGGCATTTTCAAAAAACATTGGCATGTCCTGCAAACCGACACACATCTTAAGAAATATCTCAGTGACAATCCCCAAATTACTTTCCGGAAAGGGAGGTCACTGAAAAATGAGTTAAGCCATAACTATGTGACTTCTAGAGTGACTGACATCACTCGCAATGGAGGTGGCTTTAAGTGTTGTCGAAATGCAAAGCATGCAAACAGAGTTTTGATTGTACTTCTTTGACAGTCCCCAATACCAACAGACAGTTTACAATACGTAAACATCTTACATGCACCACACCCTACAGTATCTATGTACTAATATGTCCTTGTGACAAATGGTATGTAGGCAGTACCAAACACGAAGCCAAGAAAAGGGTACTAGAACATCTACGAGCAATCCACAATAATAATAAGCAATACCCCATAGCAAGACATTTCTGTGAGAAACATATGCAGAATGAGAAATTAGTCCGCATGGTGGTTATTGATGCAGTGGATCTGGGCATACGTGGTGGGAACCGGGAACTGTCCCTCAGGAAATTGGAATCAAAATACATTGTGGACTTTGATTGTCTTAATCCTAAAGGGTTAAATAACAGTGAAGAATTGGCAATACATCTGCATGAATGAGTATTTTATTTGATATGTTAATTGTCGCAGGTCTTCAACTCTATTTTAATGTCATATTTTCTATTGTTTTAGATTTCACTCAATGCATGATAGCGGACGAATTGACGACACAATGGACTTTATGATACTATTATGGACATTGTTTGACACTTTAGCCTAATGGGGCAAGACTTTGTTGCTATCCTGGCAGTTTCTAACGATTTAGCCCACTGGGGCGATACTAGGTTGCTACTCTTTATGCCCACTAGGGCATTATTTAATGACAAGATGTAATATAATAATATTGGTGCAATTATTATTTTTGTCATCTCAAGGATAAGCTACGCATCAGTATCAGAATGTTTACAGCCCGTCACGGGCAGCATGTGAAATATGGTCACAGATACGCCACGTCTAAATGGTTTACAATTTTTTCCAAAACAACTATGCTGGTGTTTACAGGCGCCATGGAAACTATACAGCCAATGAAAACACTGTTTACTAAAATGTGACCTATCACGGTGATCGTTGCATTTGTCGGCGGAATGCCGAAAATTAGGCGTTTTTTCTGTGTAAATATTAGTTTAAGGTCGTCAATATTGACAATATTTGAACGAACATATTCTTGGTAAGACAAAAAGGTTATTTATACATGTATTTTCTTTTTCAGGATTTTGTGAAATAATCGTCTTCTGTTGGTAATTGCATAATGATACTGAATTTGCAATGAAATGACGGTTGTTTAAATGCACAGAAATACTGTTTTGAGATCATGTTCAGTATGTTCGTATCATTATAATATGTCCGCTCATTTTGTGCATTGGATGTCTATGCACGTGGTGTTGTGGGTTTTAAAAATGGCTGGCAGCACATTTGAGGCGAGCGTGATCAAGCCTTAAGTGGTGAAACGCGTCGTGAGACCTTTCCGTCTGCTTGGAATAAAAATACCTTCACTGAAGCTCTGGGTGTCCTGCATTTCTTCTTTACCTACGGAGAAAATCTTGGATATATAGTTCATGCCTGCCGGTGGCCTGGCGGGACCGCCCTTTGACAGCCTAACTTGTTTACCGGCCTTTGGGGAGAGAATATATATATATATATATATATATATATATATATATATATATATATATGCACCAGCATTACCTCTGATGGCGCACCCGGGCATATCTTTCATCCAGGGCAAGGCAATGGAATTACTGGGGAAGGCTGGGATAACTACATTGGGGGATATGTTTCAGTGTGGTGCTTTTGTCACGCTGGAGGATCAAAGCCAACACACAATATTCGACCATGCTGGGGTTTATTTATGTTAGGATACGGGCGGCTGTGCGGGCTAAATCTCCTCAACACCCGGCGGAGCCGCGGATGTTGAATGCGCTCTAGACGCTTTTGACTGGTAGTAGCAGAAGGGGTGTGATAACAAAGCTGTACAGTACTTCGCTGGTGAAGAATAAGCAGGTCACCCCTGGAGCGTATGAAAAGTGGTTGGTACAATTAGATGAAGCATTATCCTGGGAGGACTGGACGATATGCTGTACGCTGACGGGTAGACCTACGGTCAATTGTAACTTGTGGATAATTCACTTCAAATTTTTACACCAAATGTATTATACACAGTAGCGGTCGGCAGTAGGTGTTTCTATAGGGCGGTGACGTGGGCAGGAGGAGGGGCAGGGTGGGGGGAAATAATGTATGGATTACGGAGTTTTACAGGTAAGTAAACATTTAAATACATAAAACGAATTTCGTTGCGCACACTGCATCACCAAATGTGATGCAGTGCGCGCAACGAAATTCGTTTTATGTATTTAAATGTTTACTTACCTGTAAAACTCCGTAATCCATACATTATTTCCCCCCACCCTGCCCCTCCTCCTGCCCACGTCACCGCCCTATAGAAACACCTACTGCCGACCGCTACTGATTATACACCAGCTAGATTGCACAGATACGGGTTGCGAGAGGTCTCGCGATGTGCGAGGTGTGGGGTGGCAGATGCTGACTTCAACCACCTAGCCTGGGAATGATCTCAGGTGTCAAAATTTTGGGCTAGTGTTACAACACATTTAGCAAAAATATTGATGGAATATGTCCCAATGTACTCCGCTAATATGTCTGTTGGGCTGCTGTAAGGCCTTAAAGGTGTGCAATCGTTGATGCATGTCTGTTTCGCTCTAGTTGTCCAAAAGAGTGGTGGCTAAAAGCTGGGGGGGGGGGGGGGAGCCGCACCTACTGTTGTCTCTTGGTTTAAGGATTTTGCATATTGTAGGGACCAACTGAACATTTATGCTGAGAAACTGCAGATCGCCTCGAGACCCAAGGACATTTAGAGTCCGGTTGAGGTGTAGCTTATGGAACACCCTGATGTTTTAGAATAAAAGTGTTAGTTGGATTAAGGTATGGCATTGTCTCTCGATTACTCTCTATGTGACAGGCGAAAACAAAAGGCTATGGTGCGGTTGCTTTGTTGTACTGTTTTTTGATAATGTTTGTTAAAAAGATGCTTTATATCTATGCACTGTGGAAATGCTATAATCCTTATGTAGGTATTATAATGACGTATAATAATAACCAAGGGCCTCATTTATGAAAAGTGACGCATCGCTGCGTGAAAACAGCGATGCGTCACTTTTCACTGCGCACTCCTTGCGACACCAATGATGCGTCATATTTAATGTATGACGCATCATGTCGCAAGGACTTACAGATACGTCAGTATTTCTGACGGATCTGTGAGCGCAAAAGTGACGCATTGCTGGAGTGTGTCACAAAAGTAACGCAACTCCAGCAATGCGTCCTTTCACATGGGGGAAGCCCCATGTGAAAGGGCTTGCGTTAGTCTTAGACCTGCTGTGAGGCAGGCGCAAGATTTTGACGCAACATCATCCTAAAAGTGACGCAGTGAAATCTCATAGATTTCACTGCGTCACTATTACGAGGCTTTTTGCGGGGGAACGCCCCCTCTGCATACATTATACCTGACGCAGGTATAATGTGGCGCAGGGGTTTAAAAAGTGACGCATCTACCTAGATGCGTCACTTTTTAAATATGGCGCAACAAGGCGCATATTTTACGCCGCTGGTGCGTCACAAAAAGTGATGCACCGGCGGCGCAAAACTGACGCAAGGCCTCATAAATAAGGGCCCAAATGTTTTTATCAAACTACGCAAAGCCACGCAAGGTGCATTGTTGTTGCGTCCCTTTGCTCAAAAGCGATGCAGCCCTTTGATAAATGTGTCCCTGGGGCTATATTTTGTGAACCTAAGTTATGGATTTTTTATTGTGATATGGTCATCATATTATAATATAGGAATTTCCTTGCTAATATATATGTTAAGGTCTAAAGTAAGCGGATCAATAGTTTGCAAATTCCAGATTAAAATAAAGCATCCCAGGTGGCATCACAGTCGGTGTGATAAAAGATAAACTAAAAAGATTCAAAATTCTCACCACTAAATTTTTTCCCTCCCACACTCGCCCCAGCGCAGCTTAAACAGTTCAATCGAGGCGGCCCAGAATTTTTCAGCAAAAAATGCCCATCATTTTTTCCTCCTTTGAATAAACGCCTCCAACATCGTCACTAACGCTTATTTAATGCTATCTTCGATTCTGGAAGCATGCCATCTTTTAATGGCCAGTGAATATGCTATATCTGAAACCAATTTACAGCTCCAAGTTAACTCCTCTTCTCTAATTGGTACAAGGCTGTTACAAGAAACAAAAGGGGCAGAGTGCATATCGAGGTTATGTCTGAGAGATATATCAATGTCTTCTAAGACGGTGTAAGTGGGTCCCTCGAGTATCCGGGTCAGAGTTTACTTAGCTGCGACTGCTTTTGCTATGAATAATCAATCGAGCCTCTTCCACTATTTATCAGATGCTGATAATTATCATTTCACTTTCTCTGTACTCCTCTAAAAAAAACTCCCCAAATATTGTTTCTTTAACCCAAAAAATACTGTTAAGACCTTTGAAGATTAACGTTTGAGGTGAACAGGTCAGAAGACGCATAGGGTTGTTTTAATCATTTATATGTTATAGTTGCATATAAATCAGGTTTTATTTATGGCCGAACCTTCTAATTACTGTCGAATAGCCGAGAAAATATTCTAGTGGACAAGGATTATAGATTCGTTTTTATCCACTGTTTTGCAAAATCGGGACTTTGAGATTATTTAAACGAGAGACAATGATTGAAAAAAACAATTTATAATATCTTTCCAGTAAGACTACAAAATACATGTCTCGGATATTTATTTTTTGAGTTCACCATTCAATTAGTGCCTGCAAAGTGCCACTCAGTGTGACACATGTTCTGAAATCAATTTACCACATTCATTAAGAAAATTCATTTTTTTTAGAATGGACATGCATCTCATAACCTCTGGCAGATACAAATGCAAATAGAATACTAAATAGAGGATTATACCAGTGTCAGTCAGATTGACTAGTGCCCTCCGTAGATTAATGCATCTGCTGCATGTGTGCAAGGTACAGGTCGCAGGTGGGAATCTCTGTTGGCACCAACTCCACATTTCATCATGGTAAACAAAAAAAGGATCCCCATCCTGTTATACGATGATGACGCCGTATTGGTAGCTCGGACTGGTTTAGCCTTGCAAAAAATAATTCATAATTCTGTTTCCTATATGGCTGCACTAGATCTCCAGGTTCATGAATCTAAAACCTGTGTTTTAATCGTGGGGAAACATTCCAAAAGATTACCGTCGTTTTTTATTGCTACTCGGAAAATTGAAATTACTAAAACCTTTTAACACTTGGGTGTACTTTTTAATAGTTCGGGGACATGGTCAAACATGGTAGAGAATAGACGTAATGCACTAGAAAAGAGCGTTATTGCTATATTAAACTTCACGAAAAACGTGGGTACTAAGCCACTCGAACCAATTAAAAAAAGCTACTCTGCTAAAGCGATTGCATCAGCTACATGTGGCGCAGGGATATGGGTAATAACTAAAGCTGATGCAATACAACAGGAATTAGACGGCTTTAAAAAAAATATTATCCCTCCTGAAAGTCTGTTTAAATTACACTTTAAATTATCAAGCGTTAAATGTCCCATTTATATCAGATTTAATATTTTTTGCCCTGTCCTACTCTGGCATTCAGTCTGTAGGAGGGACACACTGGGACTGACCCAAAATATTATAAGGGACTGTTTAACCCTTGAGCAGGCGTACAAGGTACCATGGCTTCGATATGTAAAGGATACATTGTCAACATTGGCCTTTGAATCTCATTCTAAGACCCACTTAGCTGTTTGAATACCCCAAAAGCGGAAATTAAATCACGCTTGAAAGTGTACAGGGTTAAAGAAAGGCATGCACTTAACTGTAATAAAACCATGATAGCATTCAATTTGGGCCTTCCCCCTACTCTTGACGAAGCTAATTCATACCTGGGTTCTGTGAAAAATACCTGTCACGATATGTACTGGTGCAATTCAGATAAAATCTTATCCCTTGCAGGCTGGGTTTTCCTGTGGGGACATATTAAAAAAACGAATTGCCAGTTTGCCCTTGTGACGGGACCTCCCCTCAATTTAACCTTCATTTTATATTTTTCACCAAATGTTATATATATCTGAGCGAAAACAGTACATCCGGCCATTGTTTCTGAAATATAACTTTGTACATGTCGCACAGCTCTGTCTTTTGTCCAAACGCTCCCTGACCCGTATGTACATTTTTCTTTTGCATCCTTATTACGTCTGGTGTTACTTAATAGGAGATCGATCTGCTCATTATTTGCCATTTAACTGACTGTGGCACTGTCTTGCACTTTATATCATATACTGGATGAATGAAGCATGTCTTCAACAGAGTGCTTCTTTTTAGTCTTAGCTTTTTAACTGGTTGTTTTGCATTTATCTAGTTTTAGCAAATAGAATATTGATTGGCTTATTGTCTGCATTTTAATTTGATTGTGGTACTGTCTTGCCCGTTTTTATTATACATTGAATAAACTCTGTAGGTATTCATATAGTGTTTAATTAAACGTTTTAAGGATGGTTCCTATCTCAGTTTATCTATCGAAAAGTGTTGGAATGTAACATATCACAACATATGTATTTCATGAAATATTGTTATTTTATGATCTTATAGTGTGAGGTCGAATAAAGTTAATTGGATTGAAAAATGATACTCTCACTGCACTGGGCTGTGGGAGCTCTTTTGCAAAGTGAAACCAAAATATATAATTTCTACATCTCAGAATAGGAAATAGCTACATAAATTATCTGCACCTCATAATGTTTACCAAATATGTATTTCAATGGAAAGCATAGATGTTGTTAAATATTTTGCAAGGTGATTCTATCAAAATAATGTTTTTACTGCCAAGTCTGGGTAGTAATCGATAACGTTCTGACTATTCTCTCCCTGTTCTAGTCACACTCATGACTTCTCTAAAGATAGTAAGGCTGAGAGTAGGACATTACAGGATACTACAGGCCATCTAACACGTGTTTCTTGAGATGTGAAGAGAGGATTGAAAAGTCAAGTCAAGGAAAGCTGTATTCGGCTGCTATTTAGAACAGTCATAAAAGCACAAAATACAAAGAACAAAATTTAATTTCATATTATTTACAACAGAATAGAAAATACGAATAATTTACAATTAAGAAAATAAAATAAAAAATAACAGTAGAGGACATCACAAGGATCAGGCCAGGGTCTGGACATTTGACATGTTGAAAGTAAATATGGTCCTGATGTGAGGAAGGAGTTTTATGGTGGTCGGTTGCCCAGCAGCTAACCTGTCTCCCCTAACAACAGAAGGAGCCTTTTCTTCAGAACCAGTCTGTGCTGCATTTGAAGGAAAGTACCCTCCTTTGTTTTGGACTGACTCTGGGTGCGAATTAAGAGACACACACACACACACACACACACACATACACGTGTTACCATCCTTGTGGGGACTATGTGTTTTCACCAGCCTTGTGGGGACTAACCCTTCCCAATGTTTTAAAAATATACCAATAACAGAAAAATGTTAAGAAAAAATTCATAATACAGGATCCTGCTTCAATTTTTCAAATATGTTGTTATTTAGTCACGCGCACAGAACCATCATTGTGGGGACTTGGACATGTGTTACCATCCTTGTGGGGACCTACTCAATAATTCTCATTTCTGATTGAATACACTCATTATCTAATAGATAAATGCTATTTTTCAGTGCCATACATACACAACATGATACTTTAGTCAAATTTGAATAGGTCACTATGTCCTAGGTGCACCTAGAACAGAGATTTGTCTAATAAGGCATTTTACAGTAGAAAATTATCTTATATATAAAGTGCATGGACAGGGATTCACGAATGTTTAGCCTATTACTGAGTGCACACAAACATTAAGGAATATGAAAACAACACATAGTTAAATTAATTTAGAGGCTTAAGATCCTGCAATGTGGTCAGATGGCAAAACCAAGTTGCCATCTGACCACCTAGTTGCTTTTCATTAACCTCACCAATTGGCACCATCTACGTATGGCTGTGCATTAATAGTCCCCAAAGAGATGGCATGATATTATAATAATATTCTAGAGCTGACAGAGTAAGTGTATGATGATGATAATTTTCAAGCCCCCACAGAGATATTGCATGATTAGATTGATGCCCAAGTCCCTACAGATATTGTGGTTTTGGTGTACAATGATAGTCATGCTGCAGTTCATGCAGAAATAACACTATTACAGTAATGCACATGTCCCACAGAGATAGTTTGTGATTATATGAATGCCCAGTAAGCATGGGCGAATTTTGCGAATCTCGCGTTCGCGAATTTTGCGGATTTGCGAACTCGCAATCCGCAAAATCTGCGAATCTGCGAACTAGCTGTAATTCAGGACCTTTGTGGCATATGTGTAACTATTCTGAGGTTCAGAGCAGGGTCACATAATAGTTGCAACTGGCAACTGAACTCTGGAGGGGCCCCTCAGGAAGCACTACAGGAAATGGCTACTAATGATGAGCCTGAACTTTTGAACCTGGTAAGTAGTTTCAGTTTTGCTAAAATCGTATTTCTGCAATTTAGCGCTTATTCGCGGGGCGCGAAGTTGTACTGGGAAGCCGCGAACTCACGCGAACAGTGCGAGCAAAATCCGCTGCTCGCGGATTTTGCGGGAGATTCGCGAATCTCGCGGATTGCGAATTTACCGAAAATTCACAAAATCCGCGAGCGAAACGGATTTTCCGCCCATGCTTAATACCCAGGTCTCCACAGAGATAGTGTGGTATTATAGCCATGTTCAAGTCGCCACAGAGATAGTGTGTGATCATATTCACGTTCAAGTCCCCACATAGATAGTGTGTGATCATAGTAATGTTCAAGTCCCCACAGAGATAGTGTGATCATATTCACGTTCAAGTCCCCACAGAGATAGTGTGTGATCATAGTAATGTTCAAGTCCCCACAGAGATAGTGTGTGATCAAAGTAATGATCAAGTCCCCACAGAGATAGTGTGTGATCATAGTAATGTTCAAGTCCCCACAGAGATAGTGTGTGGTCATAGTAATGTTCAAGTCCCCACAGAGATAGTGTGTGATAATAGTCATGTTCCAGTCCCCACTGAGATCATGTGTTAGTATAGGAATGCCCGGACCCCCACAGATATAGTGTGTGATTATAACCATATTAAAGTCCCACATAGAGATTATTATGATAGTGTTGTTCAAGTGTTGTAGAGAAAGTGTACAATGAGTTATTCTGACATTCATTCAGAATTCGTATAGCGCTTAATTAAAGTCACTCTCAAGACCCCGTTGACAAAATGTGTGATTATATTCATGTTCAAGTCCCCGCAGAGATAGTGTGTGATTATTGTTATGTTACATCTCAGCAGAGATAGTATGTGATTACAGTCATGTTCAGGGCCCCACATAGAGAGTGTTATAACAATGATGCTGAGGTGCTTGCTGTTATAACAGTCATGCCGAGGCTCCTGCAGAGGTAGTATGTGATTATAATGATGCCTAGGTGCCTGCTCAGGTAGTGTGTAGTTACAGTCATGTTCAAGTGATGTTGAGATATGTTGTGATTATACTGAAGCTTAGGTCCCCAAAGCGATAGTGCATGATTAGGGAGGCCCACTAAGATGGTGATTATTGACCTATAGAGAAAGTGTGTGATGCATGTAAAGTTCCAGTCCCTCTAAAGTCAGTCTGTTATGATATACATGTTGATGTCCCTGAAGAGATAGTATGTGATGACAGTCATATTCAAGTCCCACAAAGTTAAAGTATATGAACCCCCGTCCCCACAGAGATAGAGTGTAATTATAGACATGCCAGGTCCCCATAGAGATATGTGTGATGAAATTCATGTTCAATTACTAAAAGATAGCGCTTGATTGATTATATTGATGCCCAGGTCCCCACAGATATAGTGTGTGATTATAGTGATGTCCAGGTCCCCACAGAGACAGTGTGTGATTATAAGGATGCCCAGGTCCCTACAGAGATAGTGTGTGATTATAGGGATGCCCAGGTCCTCACAGAGATAGTGTGTGACTACAGGGAAAACGGGTCCCCACAGAGATAGTGTGTGTTTATATGGATGGCAGGTCCCCACAGAGATACTGTGTGTTTATAGGGATGGCAGATCCCCATAAAGATATGTGTGATGATAGTTATGTTCAATTACTCAAAGATAGCGTTTGATTGGTTATATTTATGCCCAGGTCCCCACAGAGATAGTGTGTGTTTATGGGGATGGCAGGTCCCCACAGAGATAGTGTGTGATTATAGGGGTTCTAGGTCCCCACAGAGATAGTCTATAATTATAGAGATGTCAAGCTCCCCACAGTGATAGTGTGTAATTATAGAAATATCCAGGTCCTCACAGAGTTGGTGTGTGATTAAAGCGTTATCACAGTCCCCGCAGAACTAGTGTGTGATGACAGTCTGGTTCAATTCCCCACAAAGGTAGTGTTTGATTGATTATATCGACATCCATGATCCCACTGAGATAGTGTGTGATTATGGACTTGTTCAAGTCCCCACAGAGATAGTATGTCTCCACAGTGATGTCTGTGATTATAGGTTTTATGAAGACTTAAACAGATAGTCATAATCTAGTGGTTTAGCAAACTAATGTAGCCACTTCAACAGTGGCAGCTGCTCCACTAAAGTGGAAGAGCGTCGCCCCACTGCTTTAAAGCAAGGCAATGGAAAAAAGGAATTGATAATAATGAACCGTATTATCATTTTATTTTTAGTATTCCAGTTGTTTGACATGGTGTTTCTGGTTGGCTAGGGTATGCAGGTATGGTAGGGCAGAACCCATCAGTCTAGTAAGGGTAAGATAGTAACACATCAAAGACAACCCCTGGCAGAGCAGTCAGGCTTATCCCAAAGGCTATGTCTAAAGCGTTTGCACAACGCACTCACACAACAGTGACACTTTAGGCCCACCATAAAAAGTGACTGCACACAAGGTTACATAAAAATATCTTTTGTATTATTTATTTTTAAAAAGTTAGACCACAATCACATAAATCACTGTGCCACTAGGCACTTTGACATGACATCACATAAAGTCATACAGCACTTTTGCCAATTGGATAATTGTCATAATTAACAATGTTAGTGAACTTTAGTAAATACTTATAAGTGAACACCACACTGAAAACATAAGGCCTAACATTACAGTTAGTGCAATCAAGACAATAACGATTAGTTAAACATGTTTCCGCTTGAGCCGGTGTCGCCAGTCTGACAGGGCAATCTTTTAAGATAGTTGCTTCCAGCTTTGTTAACACCCAACTACATCCCCTCTACATCCCCCTGCCTCCTTCTACATGAAAATGCCAGGAATTACAGAGACGCCCTACGGAGCAAGAAAACGCCAAAAGATCTCCTGCCTGCACGACGGGGAGAGAACACGGTCTATGGGTGCTTGCGCTCACCAGTGTGATAGGGCCACTGGCCTGCACTCTCTGCAAGGAAACACTACTGGTTTCCATGGAAGCAGGGGAATGACGGAAGTACAGGGGTGATCTGCGGGATAAGGAAACACCAAGGGATCTTACTCCTGGAGATCAGCCCAGTGGGAGGTCTGTTTGTTGGTGCGAGCACACTATCCCTGGGGGCTCGCACTATCTAGCGTGATGGGTCCACCTGCCCCCACTATTCACAACAACGGGGCCAGAAGCCAAGGGGAGCCAAATGCCTCCGGTACAGCTCCGTAGTGTGGCATGGGTACGAATCTCTTCATGTTTCGCTGCAAGCGGCCTGGTGCAGCTGGGAGGCTCTTGCCTTCCTTAGCAATGCCCGCACCCAGGGGCTCACGTCGGCCACCTAGAGTCTCACATCGGCTGTGTGTGGAAGCATCTGTATGGACACGTGAGGCTCTGGTCACTTCCATGTGCGGCTGGGCCACATCTTCTGACATCCAAGGGAACTCCCGGGCTGATATTCCTTGCTGCTTGGGCATGGCCTCGCAGCCATGTAGCAGACCCCCGGCTGCTGGCCCACATACACAAAGGCAAGCAATACGAGAGGGAGGGCGTTTTGTTCCGTTCACCTCCTCCTTCTCAATGTTCAAGCCCTAGATGAGGGAGCTGTGCTGCCCATGCTGCAGGGTAAAAGCGCTCCTGTATGGGGTTAGCACAGCCAACTCCTTGGGCAACAGAATTGAAAACGCTTACCACGCGCTATTAGCAAACAGGGAGGCAAGCACTACCTCGTCCCTGGAGACACTGGGGCAGAGAACAGGGCACAGGCTGGCTAGCATGGAAGGTCCCTTAGCAGAGAGGCAGTCACTTCAGCCACCCAGCAGGCAGCAGGTTAGTTTCACAAGAAGGTATTCACAAACGGCGGTTCCTCCTGGCACACAGCAGTCATTGGGTACGTGCCCCACATAGTGTCTTTTTATTTTCATGGGGTCATAGCCCCTGTATTTATAGTGCCAAAGTCTTTGTTCTGAGGGAACTTCAACCACATATTAGAAGTGCACAACACTGCCGTTCATATTGAAAGCCTTGGCCCCAGACACACCACAGGGGGTGGAGCCATTATTGTGGAAGGTAGGCACAGACCTATTCAGGTGCATGTGCAACTCCTCCCACCACACCAAATGAAGACCAGGCCTATTCAGGTGCAAGGAAAACTCTCCCTGCCACTCTAAATTCAGGAAAGGTCTATTCAGCCTAGCACTGAGTCACCCCACGCAGGGCAGGACACACCTCAACTACCCCAGGGACTAGAGTGAATGCACATCCCTTCTCTGTCAGTCAAAACCAAATGGTCAATACACATCAGGCAGGCGCAAAAACTCATAAGCACACAGAAATACCCACTTCTAAAAGTGTTTTTTCTAACTCTGTTTTCACCAATAAGCAGGATTTATCACTAGCTTGCCTGCCCGCTATGGGCCCCCAATGTTAAAAACTGCCTGCCTTTCCGTGGTGGCGTTGCCGCCACGGAAAGGCACATCCCAGCCTGCATACAAATATGGATGACGGTGTCTACCAGACACTGCCACCATATAAACTGCTTTTCCACCCTGTAGGCAATCGGGTGGATTGCCTACCTGAGGAAAACCGGCGGACAGTATTCCCGTTCGCTGGGGTCCCCCTGCCATGGTAATGTGGCGGGGGAAGTTAGAGGCGGGTGGTGGTTTTTGGCAGGTCGATCCCCACCGCCATACTGGAGCTGGCGATCCGCCCGTTATCATAATGAGCCCCTTAATATTCCCTTGCCACGCAAAAAACCCATACCCACCCTAAGCCCTAAGAAATCCCTTACGATCCAAAAACTCATACCCACCCTAATCCTGAAAAATCCTTTGTCACACAAAAACCTATATTCACTATAAACCATAAAATATACCTTGCTACCCAAAAACCTATACTCACCCTAAACCATAAAAAAATACCTTGCCACCTAAAATCCCATACCCATCCTAATCCCCCAATATTCCCTTGGCACCCAAAAACCCCAAACCCATCATCAACCCTAAGGCACAACTTAGAATCCAAAAACCCATAACCGCCCTAAACCCAAAAAATCCATTATCACCCAAAAACTCATACCCACCCTAAACCATAAAATTTCCCTTGCCCCCAAAATCCCACACCCACAATAAACCTTAAAAATTCCCTTGTGACACAAAACCCATACTTAACTTAAACCCTACAAAATCCCTTGCCACCAAAATCTTAAACCCATCCTAAACGCTAAAAATCCCCATCAAACCCACAAAACCCATACCCACCCATAACGCTAACAATCCCTTACCACTCAAAAACTACACCCACCCTAACCACCAATAATTCACTTGCCACCCAAAAACCCATACCCACCATAAAAAATCCCTTGAATCCCAAAAACCCATCCAAACACTAAAACCATAATTATTCATTACCACCCAAAAAAAAACATTTCAGCTCTAAACCCTAGATGTTCCCTTGCCACCCAAAACCCAAGCCCAGCGTAAACCCTAAAAAAGCCTTACCACTCATAAATCCATACCCACCCTAAACGCTAAAAATTCCCTTATCACCCAAACACCCATACCCACCAGAAACCATAACATTTCCCTTTCCCCCAAAAAATCCAGCCCACCCTAAACCTTAAAACAGCTCTTATCACCCAAAAACTCATGCCCACCCTAACCTTAAAAATTCCCTTGCCACCCAAAAACCCACACCCATCCTAAATGCTAAAAATTCCATTGCCACCCAAAAACCCATACCCACCTTAAACCCTAAATAAATCCCTTACCAACCGAAAACCTACACTGACTGTAATCCCTAAAAATTCCCTTGCCACCCAACAATCCCATACTCACCCTAAACACAAAATGTTCCCTTGCCACCTAAAAACCCATAAATACCCTAAAAAAAACTTACCACACAAATATACCCACACCCACCCTAAACCCTAAAAATTCCTTGCCACCCAAAAACTCATACCCACCGAAAAACCCATACAAACTATAAACCCTAAAAAAATCATTACAACCCAAAAAAAACCACACACTAAAGCCTAAAGGTTCCCTTGCCACCCAAAACCCCTACCCACCCTAAAAACTAAAAAATCCCCTACCAACCAAAAACCCACAAGGACACACCCACCCTGAGCAATAGAAAATCCCTTGCCACCAAAATCCCACACCCACCCTAAACACTAGCAAATCCCTTGCCACCCAAAAACCCATACAAACACTAAACCCTAGATGATTCATTACCAACCAAACACCCATACCCACTCTAAACCTTAAAAAATCCCCAACCACCCAAAAATCCATACCCATCCAAAACCCCAAAAATGAATTTGCCACCCAAAAATCTATACACACCCTAAACTCTGCAAAATTCCCTTGCCACCTAAAAACCCTTTCCTGCCCAAAATCCTAAAAATGCCATTGCCACCCAAAAAAAACCATTCCCACCCTAAACCCTAAGAAATCCCTTACAACCCAAAAACCCATACCCACCCTAACCCTAAAAATTCCCTTGCAGCCCAAAAACCCATACCCACCCTAAACACTAAAAAAGCCCTTACCTCCTAAAAACATATACTCACCATGAACCATAAAAAATACCTTGCCAACCAAAATCCCACGCCCACCCTAAACCCTCAATATTCACTTGGCACCCAAAAACCCATAACCACCCTCAACCCTAAAGATTCATTATCGCCCAAAAACTCATACCCACCCTAAACCCTAAAGATTCATTATCACCCAAAAACTCATACCCATCCTAAACCATAACATTTCCCTTGCCCCCATAAACCCACAGCCACCCTAAACCTTAAAAATTCCCTTCAAACCCATAAAACCCATACCTACCGGAAACTCTAAAAATCCCTTTCCTCTCAAAAGCCTACCCCTACCTTAAACCCAAAAATGTAACTTGCCACCCAAAACCCCATACCCACCATCAAAAATCCCTTGCCCCCAAAACCCATGCAAACACTAAACCCTAAATTATTTTTTACCACCCAAAAAACCCATATCAGCCCTAAACTCTATATGTTCCCTTGCCACCCAAAACCCATGCCCACCCTAAACCCTAAAAAATCCCTTTGCACCCAAAAACTGACACCAAACCTAAACCTTAAAAATGTGTTGCGACCCAAAAACCCATACACCCAGTAAAACCTACAAAATCCTTTGCACCAAAAATCTTACACCCACCCTAAACAATAAAAAATTCCCTTGCCACCCAAAAACCCATACCCAGCCTAAACCCTAAAACATCCCTTACCATCTAAAAATCGATACCCACCCTAAATGCTAAAAATTCCCCGATCACCCGAACACCCATACCTACCTGAAACCATAACATTTCCCTTGCCCCCAAAAATCCACACCAACAGTAAGCCTAAATAAAGCACTTTTTGCCTAAAAATCTATACTCACACTAAAACCTAAAAAATACCTTGCCAGCCAAAAACCCATACCTACCCTAAACCCTAAAAATTCCCTTGTCACCCAAAAAACCATATCTACCCCACAGACTAAGGCAAACCTTACAACCAAAAAACCCATAATCACCCTAAACCCTAAAAATTCCTTATCACCCAAAAACTCAAGCCCACCTTAAACCTTAAAAACGCCCTTGCCACCCAAAAGCCCACACCCATCCTAAATGCTGAAAATTCCATTGCCAGCCAAAAATCCATACCCACCGTAAACCCTAAATAAATCCCTTACCAACCAATAACCTATACCCACCCTAAACCCTAAATATTCCCTTGCCACCTAAAAAACCATACCCACCCTAAAAAATCCCTCGCCACCCAAAAAAACAATACAAACAATAAACCCTAGGTAATTCATTAACACCCAAAAACCCACACCCACCCTAAACAATTCTGTACCACTTAAAAACCTACACCCATCTTAAACTCTAAAAATGTACTTGCCAACCAAAAACGCATACCCACTCCACACCCTAAAAATTCCCTTCCCACCCAAAAACCCACACCCACCCTAGAAAATCCCTTGCCACCCAAAATCCCATACAAACCCTAAACCCTAAAAGATTAATCACCATCCAAAAACCCATACCCACACAAAACCCATGTCCACCCTAAACCTTTAAAAAAAAACCTTACCATGGAAATACTCATGCACACCCTAAGCCGTAAAAAATACCTTACCACCCAAAATCCTATACCAACCCTAAACCCTAAAAATTCCCTTGCAACCTAAAACCCACACCCACCCAAAACCCCAAGAATTCCCTTACCACCCAAAAACCCATACCCTCCCTAAAACTTAAAAAAATCTCTTACCACCCTAAAACCCATACACACCCTAAACACTAAAGGTTCCCTTGCAACTCAAAACCCATACACCAAAAAACCTAAATAATCCCCAATCACCCAAAAAACCATACTCATCCTAAATTCTAAAAATTCCCTTGCCAACCAAAAACACATACCCTCCTTAAACCCTAAAAAATCCCTTACCACCCAAAAATCTATATTCACCCGAAAGGACCACCACTGCTTTCCTCCACGGGTAACTACAGGGTATGGTTGCTTCCCTGTGGGCCTATCAACATGAGTCTTTCTATGTATGCCACTACAGAACTAGGTATAAGAGATGCTGCCACAATAGTTGGCTATAGTGTGCATCTATTGTCAGTCACTACTCCTTCCCATGTTGCACTTGTTTAATGTGATGGAAACTTCACTGCTAAAGTTAGGAGAGTCTCAAAAGTGTTTCATTCTGAAAATTGGGCTGTACCGTCTTACACCTGCAATGTGCTTCTGTTGAGTAGGTAATCAGCTTGAACTGCTGCCACATGAACTGTACATGTTTTTGTCTGAGGAAAACATGTTTTTCTGCTGTTTGTACTTAATCTGAATGTGGGTTAGGAAAGCTTGCATTTCTACTTACCACACTGTAAATGCTGTGTGTGGGTGCGAGATGCTTACAGGGCTGCTGCATGCTCCGTGCCTGATCTGCGTCTATTAGGGAAGCGTGTACTCCTTGCGCTTAAGGAAAAATGTCCTAGTTCTTATGTCTATATTGTGTGCATTCAAGGTTTCACTATGCATGGCCATGCTATACATGCCCTATGTGGGAAAAGAAGTTTGTACTACTATTGTCCGTATTGTACCTGTTGCATATCCGAGTGACTCTTCCACTACTGCTGCAATGGTGTACCTGTTCGATGTGTGTTGTAGAAGTTAGAGAAAACGTTTTCATTATATAAACTTCAAGGCCATTTGGTTGGTCCATAATTGTACTATATAAGCTGTAAGAAAGAAAAGTTGACACTGTAAGACGGTGCCTTGTGTGTATTGTCACAAAGCACATGTGTGAGGTATAAATGCACCTTTATGGCAACTTGCCTTTCAGGAAATGGAATATCCACTATGCTCCAGGAGGGAAGGGGAGTATTAATGATAATATTTAATATAAGTATATACTGCACATAATAAATCAATCAAGAGTTGTGATAGGTGCAATCATTACACTATCCACCATTGATCTCAGAAAGATGAAAAGCCCGGACAGTCACAGCAGGTCTCAGGGAAGCGCATTTACCTATTGTGCCACTCTGCCTGCCGTGCAGGGAAATGCAACCTTTGTTTAGCATGAAATCCTTTAATTGCAAATTAGCCTTTAGTATTCATGTGTGCTATAAAGTTAAACAATACCTATATTTCAACTTCCTTAGTTTCCAATATGTGCTTTTTGAGGCATTGAAGCGCTGCTGTTCCATTTAAAGTCTTATCACCAAATATCTACTATTTTTTGTAGATCTTTTAAAATGAAACTCTTACTTAAAAGGTTAACCAGTGTTTCATGAATGTGACAATCACATTCTTCACAAATCATTTCAATAGCACATTAAAACATGTTCCACTATTGCGGCAGTGAATAGTGGTCTTTTTGAAGTACTTCAAATTTGACTAAGCTGAGGGTCCGTAAAAAGGGCCCAGTCTATCATGCCCCTGTCTGTGTACTAAACAAAATATATTGGTCAGAGAGTGATTGTTTGCTGTTAGGTCTTACTTCACAATTTAAGAGATAACTGGCATTTTATCGATTTCCCTTTGGCAATAAGAGAAAGAAAGACGTTTCCACCTCCTCTTTCAAGTAACGAACCGAAAATAAAAGAAAATGCATTCAGTTTCTTAGTTTCCCCCTCATCACCATTAAAACAAGGAGGGGAAACCAGACTTTGCATTTTCACGCAGAGTTAGGATGAGACCCTGCAAAGCAGTTCTTCTCACAATGTAAGAACGAAGACCTCCGCCCTTCTCTGAACAGCAGCACAGACAGCAGTGGATCAACAACACAATGGTTTCCAGGGCTCCTACCTGAAGAGGTGTTAACGAATGCAAATCACAGCTTTTGTTTGGCCTTTCTGAGGCTGGAAACGCAGGTCAAAGTCAAAGGTTGAGCCTTGCACTAAATTATCTAAAGGACACCTCTCCCTTCCCCCAGCCCTTAGAAACTCGCTACGGGCTGCAGTTTCAACATTTAGACAGCCAAACCCTAAAGTCATTACCCTTTAGTGTAATGCAAGCAGGGAAATTGCAAACGAACAAGTTAAGTTACTTACTTTTGACTCATGCACCTGTGAGAATCCACGAAATAGATAAGGCCTGTTATTTAATTGTGTTAGGTGTTCATTAAATTCTTACCTATAAAGCAATGCATAAAATGGTTTATAAAGTTTTACTGAGTTGTGTCTGTTTATTCTATTTAGGAGGGAGTAAGCAATAATATTATATGCAAAGTGAATGTCAAAACCTGTTTGAGCGTGTTACTTCCTATTTCATTGGAAGCAGATGATAATTGGCTGCAAATAAAAAAACAAGCATTGACAAAGCCAATGTGTCTCGCTTATTAGACATATTGACTTGGAGAATGAGTTTCAGCCATGCTGCATCTTATGATTAACGTTATTATAAAATGAGGTTCCCCGTTTCTGTTATGCTTTATAGCATAACATTTGTAAATAAAGAAAGTTCAGGCCTTGGCACAGAGGTGGGAAAAGGCAGGTCTTTCGGTTCAAGTACAATGGATTCGGGGGACTTAAGCGCGGGCCAGGGAGGCAGACCACAGGTGGCTGGTGGGGTGGTGGAAGGTCAGGCGGCTGTTCAAATATTCTGGTCCCATGGAGGGCTTTGCACACATACATGAGCAGTTTGAAGAGGAGAGTCAGTGCAGGTTGCAGATGTGGGAGGTGTAGTGGACTCACCTTGGCGCTTTGAGGATGATTTTTGAGTTCTGGATAGTTTGGGGTGCTTGAGGAGGGTGGTGGTTCTGGCATAGAGGGTGTTCCCATAGGTAAGTCGAGTAGTGATGGGGGATTGTGTGACGATTCTACTGGTGTCTGTTATAATCCATCTTAAGATCTTATGGAGCATTCTGAGGGTGTTGAAGCATGTGGCAGCAACCGTCTTACGGAGAGCCCACTGTTGAGGAGTGATGCCAAGGTTGGGGGTGTTGCTAGTCCAAGGGTGGAGGGCCACCAGATGTCATCCGATGGTGAGGGGGGTCCTCCAAAGAGATCTTTGGTAAAGTACATAAGTGCATATCCTCACACTGTCATCTCCCCAACAGCGACCAATCTTATACCTCTACTTTTCTATGCACACAAGGAGTTGCTGCATGGGCCCTCGCCTCCTACAAAGAAAGTCAGAGGTAGGGATGTTACTTTGATGCACACCCACTCTGTGATGTTGCCCGCTTTGTTCTGTTTGCACTTTGAAGTCATTTCTGATAATCACATATCACTTCAAATGGCCTGTAGGGTACTCTCAAGCTTGTACTGTCTCTGCACCAGTACATCCGGACCGATTCCTCAGAGCTTTTCGTGATGCGGTGGCTCACATACAGCATGTGCAGACAGCTCTTCTAGTTATTGTCGGACTTTCATGCCTCCAGTCACCAGCCCCTCTAAGGCATTTCCTCAGCCTTTCCAATACAACCTGCATTCATGAAACCTCCATTTCGGGGAATAGTGTGGCTGTTATCTCGAGGGTTGGCCATGAGTGATGTCAAAATCAGCTTTCCTCCTAAGAGATTACAAGTTACCTCTAATAAGGACCTAAGAATAAGAATTGAAGTTGCCCACTTCACTCGCCACTTGCCTAGGATTGCAAATTCTGTAACAACAATTTGCTTTGTTGTTACTGTCAAACGCATATACTACAGATGACTGTAAACTGCTAGAACCTTTTGTTTCTATTTTTCACACCTGCTCATTTGGAATTATCTTATTTTTCTGCTGACAATTACTGGTGCACTTTTCCCTTCTGATTTCATGTCTTCAAAGCATTCCCTTCATTCTGACTTTAAATGCAAGCCCATCCTAAACTTTCCCTTTAAACACATTGGGCATAAATGTCTACTAATGCAGAAGTAGCAGTGGTTTTACCATTATGAAAAATGTCTTGGAATCCAGAGTTTTCCTTTCGTTTTCTCCACCGCCGTAACCGAGGAACACAGAAAGGCAGCACTCCAGGCTGTAGCACCGTCAAAATAAAATTACACACACACACATACACACATATATATATATAGAAGGTAGTCTACATCAGCTCATGACAGGTTAAGCACTCCGACATTGGCTTTGTTATAGATGATTACTTCCTGTTGTGAGGAGCACACAGACACATCATTTTCTACCTGATCTGAAAGTCTCTAACAAGTCAAAGAAAAACAGAGAGCTGCAAAGGCCAAATTTGAAAGTTAGCCATGTGCGCATTTGAACTACAGCTAAAAAGTTTTGAGTAAGTTGCATAGCATTTTATTTTGCAAGAAATTAATCTTATTTATTATTTGGCATCTGTATTCTCTGTGCGTACTTCAAGAGTGGGACAATGGTGTGGTTAATTACACACTATGTTTTAAAAGAATCTACACGCTTGATAAAAAAAATTACAACACTGAGGGCAGACACTTTTTATTAGATGTATGACGTTACAACGCATACTTTTACCACGCATACCATTACAACGCGATATTTACAACGCATACCGTTACAACGCATAGCGCTTAGAGGTGCTGGATAGTGGTAAGTATAATTTTATATTCCAACTCCAGTCCCCGTGGACACTAGGGAAGGTGTTGGATATAAAATTATACTTATTCCCTATCCTAGAGCGCCCCCCAGCGCAATGCGTTGTAATGGTATGCGTGGTAATGCCTGCGTTGTAGTGGTAGTGCGTGGTAAAAACTTCGTTGTAAACGTTGTATACCCTTTTTATTCCTGAAATTCAAAATCTAATTTAAGAAGGCATCATGAACCCAGAATAATGAGTGAGAATGATGCTTCATTATGTTCATCTTCTAATGTTTGATTTTATTGTAATTTAAAACAAACCTACAGTCCTACCTCAACAGTTTGCTTTGATAAAATGTGCCCTTTAGGAGAGCATTGGATTTAGCACCGACAACTTCCTAGAAACTGATCTAAATATTGTGAAATACTTGCGCTTCCAAATAGCTCAAACATTGGCATTGTCGGTGTTTGAATGTATGTTTAAGACAGGACTGTTGACTTTGCCACTGCTTCTGGAAAAAGTCATCATATCGTATAAAAAACATAAATTTCTTTTGTTGGACATTTACACTTTCACATAAATTAAAGGATGATAAATGGTTGCACTTTCGAAAAAATATTTTCACCGCAGACACGCTTGCTTTAAGATTGTGTTTGGGCTGTGCTAACGTCGGAGTGACTTCAGATTATTGAGAAGTGCTGCTGCTCAATGGAAAAACACAGAGTGACACAGGTGCCCCTCGGTGAACAGGACTCGGCAGGAGCTGGGAGTGTCAAGGTCTAGGGCTTTAACATTCAGAGCTGCCTGGGACGGCCGCATTCGCACCTCTTCATCAGCTATAGGCATGACAATAGAAGCCCGGCACTCGCACATCAGCAGGAGGGGGAAGGGGCTGCTTCAGAGACTGAAGTACTGATGAAGTTCTTCTCTTTGGAAGTTCAATGCTCTCCTGTATACAGGGATGGAGAAAGGGGACCCCCAGTCTCAGGTCTTTGAAAAGCGTCAATTTCACCACAGTCTTAGAAATTATTTAAAACATCGACTACAGCCCATTTCTGTTAAAATTGTACATTTCGAGCATACCATAGAATGTCTCATCTCAAATCTGTATGTATGTGTATATATATATATATATATATATATATATATATTTTTTTTTTTTTTTTAAAGAAAATCTCTACACTTACATTACTTTGAGGGGTGACAAAACACTTTGAAAGCTCTGGATGTGCTTGTAATTTTTCCCTTGTTTGAATTTTCTCTCTGATAATGTTTGGCTTCCAATCTGTGCTGTCTTTGTGATTTCTCAGCACTTGGTTGTAGCAAGTATCCCTTTGAAATGGGAAGCTAAGTGCGTACACGCTGGGCTTTCATGGAGTAGCCTATAAAATCCTGGTATTATCCTTCAAGTTCAGTAAATTGTAGTTTACCTTTTCCAAACACAATGCAGAACGATAAGCCCTGGAATGCAACAAGCATTGGCAAAGCCAATAGGTGTGGCCAGCTTTTTCAGCTGCAATCCAGAACTACTGCTTTTGTTTTAGTTTTATTGTGCTAACACATTCGCATAGGATAAAAGGTAGCGTAGCAGCCTGAACTACTGCAGCGTAGTGTTAACAAACCTATCCAGCCCTCGGCTCCACCTCACCCCGTTGCTTTGGTCTGTGGTAAACAGAGAGCAACAAAGCAGCACAGACTGATGCATGCACATAAAAAGGCTCTACCTCAAAAGCAATGCATGATTGCATTTTAAATTGTAAATTCGCTATTAGGGGGTGCAAATTACCACGAGGTTGAACCTCGTGGTAATTTGCGAAAAAGTTTAAAAATGCTCAAAATTGCATTGTAAACACTGTAATGTTACAGACACACATGTCCTTAGGACATGTGTGTGTGAAACATGCACTTAAAAATGCATTTCAGGGGTGCAGGGGGGGTCATTTGGACCCCCCCCTGCACCCATGTAATGCATGAACATTGTGCGAATAGCAAATAGGAATCAATGGGAATTGCTAAATCGCAATTTAGAATTCGCATAATCCTTGCGATTCAGTAAAAATTGCGATTTTCACCGAATCGCAAAAAATGTGCGAATAAATTAATGCATCCCATTTTGCGATTCCTTATTTGCGATTCCCTATTTTTCGCAAATAAGGAATCGCAAAATGTCCCGATGATGCATGTGGCCCAAAGTCTGTAAGTGGAACATACAACTGTGTTTTTGAGAGTAAGGCTAGTTGTCACTTAGTGCGAGAGTGGAAAAAGCATATTCAGTAGTGTGGTACAATATCCTTTAAATGGGAAAAGAAACATTCTCAAAATGTGCCTCAAAAACATGGAAGACTTTTAAAAAGTTGAGAAATCGATTTGGGAGTCAAGTTTGATGTTTGGGGTGTAATACAGGAGTTCTTAAACTCTGCCTTGTTCATAGAAAAAAGCACATTATCAGAGTTGCTCATGTTAAGTATAAGAGTCTTCAACAGCGCTGATGAGTTGTTCAAATTGAGCTCCTAAATTGTTCAAATTGAGCTCCTAAACAGAGCTGTTATGCTCATTGTGTAAGAGTAGATAATTTCACTTTGGCTGACATACAGCTGTACTTTCCATATGAATAAACATGTCAAAATGAGCCCCCTTAATGCAGAAGTCTTTCACAATGTTAACAAACATTTTTGAGTATCCCAAATGTTGTACATCGGTGTATGTTGTGTCTACAACTAGGCTTTCTCAAAGGGGTTAGTAAATTCTCTTTTCAGGAACAGAGAAAGGCAATTAGACGTTTTTGTGGGGAAATAAACCATAAAAGGTGCCACTGCCTAGGTGCTCGCAAAGATAGTGTGTGATTATAGTGATGCCCATGTCCACACAGAGATAGTGTGTGATTAAACCTGTGTTCAGGTCCCATTAGAAATAGTGTGTTAATGATACTCATAGCCAAGTCTCTTTTAGATTGTGTGTTATGTCATTTTCAAGTCCCAGCAGAGATGTTGTGTGATTATTGTAATGTCCAGGTCCCCACAGAGATAGTGTGTGATTATCAGGAAGATCAAGTCACAACGGAGATAGTGTGTGATTAAACTTGTGTTTCAATACCACTTAGAGATGGTGTGTTAAAGGGTACACAGTCTAAATATCGATTCCTAATTGACGACCTACACAAATATCGAGGTGGAAATATCGAAGGTGCAGAATTTCGATGTCAAGAATATCGTTGGACAGAATATCGACCCTAAGTTAAGTAATAACGAATTTATTTATATCGATGTCAGTAATATTGAAATTAGTAATATCGATAGCATATACATCGATGAAACTAATTTCGATGTTACTAATATCGATATTTGTATTATTTTTATGTATTTAATTATGTATGTGTAATATGTTTTTGTTAAGTATTTTAATTTTTTTAAATTATGTGTATTATTTGTATATATTAATAATGTTATTTTTAAGTAAATTTTATGTTTTTGTACCGGAGCGGGTTGTGGGTTTATAGGGGAATAGGGTGGGAAGTAATTTAAATATAGGAAATTAATTAGTAATTTTTAGGAGTTATTAATTCATTTTAATTAATTTTTGTTTTTATTCTGTAGTGGGCTGTGGGTTTATTGGGGGATTGGGTGGGAAGTAATTTAATTGTAATTAATTATTGATTTATATTTTTTTGTTATTGATAATTATTTTATTTATAATTAATTATTAATTGGCAATTAATTATTTAAATTGATAATTTATTTTATTAATTGGTAATTAATGTTTTTATGTATATTTTTTTAAAATTGGTAATTCATGTTTGTAATTGGGAAATCATTTTTGTAATTGGTAATTAATTATTTAATTGGTTAATAATGTTGTTAATTGGCAATTAATATTTTTAATTGGTAATTATTTTTATTAATTAGAAAATATTTGTAATTAATTGGTAATCAATGTTTTATAAAAAGTATTATTTGGTATAAAAAATAATTTTATTGTTTAATAATTTTTAAATTGAATTAATTTTAAATAATTTTCTGTAATGAAAAATATTTTATTGTTTAATATTTATTATTTGGTGAGTAATATTTATTAATGAATGTTTATTGATATTTGTTAATGTATTGTTAATTAATCATTCAAATGTAATTGCTTTGAATAATTAATAATTGTAAATGATGTAGATTTATTTTAAAATTTAATTATACATTATTTTAAATATAAAAATGATTTATAAGTATGTTATATTTAAATTCTATGCTATCCAACGCTTTCCCTACTGTTGCACTTTCTGGGGTGGAATAGTAATTTTTACCCCTACGCTATCCAACGCTTTCCCTACTGTTGCACTCTCTGGAGTTGGAATAGTAATTTTTACCCCTACTCTATCCAATGCTTTCCCTATTGTTGCACTCTCTGGAGTGGGAATAGTAATTTTTACCCCTACGCTATCCAACGTTTTCCCTGCTGTTGCACTCTCTGGAGTAGGAATAGTAATTGTTACCCCTAAGCTATCCAACGCTTTCCCTACTGTTTCACTCTATGGAGTTGGAATTGTAATTTTTACCCCTACGCTATCCAACGCTTTCCCTACTGTTGCACTCTCTGGAGTGGGAATAGTAATTTTTACCCCTACGCTATCCAACGTTTTCCCTACTGTTTCACTCTATCGATTTGGAATAGTAATTTGTACCCACCCGCTATCCAACGCTTTCCCTACTGTTGCACTCTCTGGAGTGGGAATAGTAATTTTTACCCCTACGCTATCCAATGCTTTCCCTTCTGTTGCACTCTTTGGAGTGGGAATAGTAATTTATATCCCTACGCTATCCAATGCTTTCCATATTGTTGCACTCTCTGGAGTGGGAATAGTAAGTTTTTACCCTTACGCTATGCAACGCTTTCCCTTCTGTTGCACCCTCTGGAGTGGGAATAGTAATTTTTACCCCTACGCTATCTAACGCTTTCCCTACTGTTGCACTCTCTGGAGTGGGAATAGTAATTTTTACCCCTACGCTATCCAAGGCTTTCCTTACTGTTGCACTCTCTGGAGTGGGAATAGTAATTTTTACCCCTACGCTATCCAACGCTTTCCCTACTGTTGCACTCTCTGGAGTGGGAATAGTAAGTTTTACCCCTACGCTATCCAACCCTTTCACTACTGTTGCACTCTCTGGAGTGGGAATAGCAATTTTTACCCCTACGCTATCCAACGCTTTCCCTACTGTTGCACTCTCTGGAGTGGGAATAGTAATTTTTACCTCTACGCTATCCAACACTTTCCTTACTGTTGCACTCTCTGGAGTGGGAATAGTAATTCTTACCACTACGCTATCCAACGCTTTCCCTACTGTTGCACTCTCTGGAGTGGGAATAGTAATTTTTACCCCTACGCTATCCAACGCTTTACTTACTGTTGCACTCTCTGGAGTGGGAATAGTAATTTTTACCCCTACGCTATCCAACGCTTTCCCTAAAGTTGCACTCTTTGGAGTGGGAATAGTAAGTTTTACCCCTACGCTATCCAACCCTTTCCCTACTGGTGCACTCTCTAGAGTGGGAATAGTAATTTTTACCCCTACGCTATCCAACGCATTCTACGCTATCCAATGTTTTCATTATTGTAGTTTTTTTTGGACTTTAAATTGTTGTTTTTTAATTTATGTATTTAATATTTTTGTATTATTTTAGATAATGTTGTATTTAATTAAGTCTAAAAATATTGGAAGTATATTTGTTTTAATTTAATAAATATAATTGTTTATTTTTATTTATGTTATTATTTTATGTGTGTAGCTATTTTTGTAATTTATAGTATATTTTAATAATTTATAAGTAATTAAAATAATTCATAAAATGTATTATTAAGTATATATTATATGTTATGTTTATTTTTAATTAAAGTTTTATTATTCAATATGTATTATGTATTCATTTTAAACATTACATATATTTAAATATGTTTATTTACTTTAACTTTTTTTTAAAGAAAAAAAATGATATTTTTAATTACCATATTTTTAACATCTATATTTTGGTTTTGATATTTTTGTACTTACCATGTTGTAGATAGGGTGTCAATATACTTGCCTTCGATATTCCAGCGTCGATGTTTTGTAGGTCGATATTATGTCCGTCGATATTCTGTCAGAGATTCGTGTTAATGATAGTAATATTGAGAGGAGTGGGCATAATGGCTAGGGCAGTCGACCTCGAATCTGGGGAACCGGGTTTGAGTCTCGACCTTGCGGCTGAACATCCTGTGATTCTGGGCAAATCACTTAATCTTCCTGTGCCTAACAAAATTAATGTTTCCTCATGTAACACAACTGGTGCTATGTTAAGCGCTCTGATACTCAATACCTTCGTGTCAAGTTCACACTATATAAAACTCTGTAAAAAAAAACGGAAAAGTCCCAATTGAGATTGTGTATTACATTAGTTATTCCTATGTCTCCTCGCAGTTATGTGTGATTATAATGGTGCTCAGGTGGCTATAGCGATAGTGTGTGATTATAGTGATGTCCATGCCATCATAGAGATGGTGTGTGTTTAAATGTGTGCTTTCGTAGGTTAGTCATACTGATGTACGCACCGATGTGTGATTATAGTGATGCCTAGGTTCTTATAGAAATACAGTTTGATCATATTGAGGCCCAGGTCACCACCAGTATAGTGTGTGATTAAAATTATGTTCAAGTCCATGTAGTGTTAGTGTGTTAAAGATTCTTAGATTTAAGTCCCTCTTGAGATACTGGGTTAGGTTAGTCTTTCCCAGTACACACAGAAATACTGTGTAATTAAACGTGTGCTCAAGTCCTTGTAGAGATAGGGTGTTATTGATAGTCATGGTTAGGTCCCTCTTGATATACCCTATTAGGAAAGTCATTCTCAAGTCCCCACAGAGATAGTGTGTGATTATAGCGATGCCCTGATACCCATAGAGCTAGCGTGTGTATGTAGTGATGCAGATGGCGTGTCAGAGATAGAGTGTGATTAAACTTCTGCTCAAGTCCCTGTAGAGAAGGTGTTTTAATGATAGTCATAGTTCAGTCCCTCTTGAGATAGTGTGTTGGGTTGGTCATTCACGAGTCCTCGAAGAGATATGTGTGATTATAGTGATGCCCAAGTGCCCATATAGTGTGACAATAGTGTTGTCCAGGTCACCACAGAGATGGTGTGTGCTTAAACTTGTGTTGAAGTACCCATAGGGATAGTGTGTTATTGATAGCCTATTTAAATCCCTGATGAAATGGTGTGTTAGGTTAGGTCCCTACAGAGATAGTGTGTGATTAAACTTTTACTCAAGTCCCTATAGACAGTATGTAAATGATAGTCATTGTTACGTCCCTGAGTATGTTAATGCAGGAGTGCTTAGAGGGGAACAGAAATTTATATGAGAAGCCCGTGCTTGAGTAAGGAGATGTAGGATGGCGTGTGTTAAGTAATACTGAGCACAGAGCATAGGCAAGGTATAATGAGTTATTAAAGTTAGAAGTTGGACTGATCTGTTAGTGAGAGGAGAGGGGTCACTCGAGAGGACAAATAAGGAAGGAGACACAGTAGAATGTTTAAGAGGGGCAGAACAGCTAGAGAGGTAAGGAGGGATAAATTAGATTACAATTATTAGGATTAGATGCCCAGTGTTTCTGCATTGGTGGATATTGACATCTTTGTGTTTGAGTACCTGTTTGAATGCCTGTAGATCAGGTAGCTGTTGTTCTTTGTAAAGACTGGCCAGGGCTCACCTTTGCACTGATAGCTTAAAAGCAAACACCAATTTCGTGCCAACCTTCCTGCGTTCCTCCCAAAAATATTCCTCTCATCCTCTGCTTGTTTTGAGCGTGAGACTAGCTGTCACATTTCCTTTCACCTCAAGTTGTTAGTGCAGAGCTAAGCTGTACGAAGGCAGTCGTTAGAAAGTGTTTAAATACACTATTCGTTGGAGCCTGGTCATAGGGAGACTGCTGCATGATTTGTATGAAGATAGCCTTTTCCACCCCTCTTTGCCTCAGCACCCTGTGCTTGGGTCCAGCTGGCCTATGCTAAGAACCTGATGCTGTTCTGAACAAATATAAATTACGTAAGAGTCTATGGGGTACAGATGTGGTAAAGTTGCAACTAAAAAAAAAATTCAACTTCCAGAAACTACCCTGTACCTATGTATCTTTTGGTCCACAAAGGCACTTTATGGTTTTGAGGTAACCAAGAGTCTATGATTTCTACCAAGAAGGTGCATAGATGCAACACACATCAAGAAGCAACTTCCAAAACTACCAGTTAAACTGGGTGTCCAGTACGGTCTGAAGGACAGGTCCCAATAACTTTTTTAATAAAAATTAAGATCAAAAAATTAACTGTTAACAGTAAGTCCCCTATCATTACATGGGGACAACATGTTAAAATAAATGTTTCATTATACAAACGACTCTAATCTAGAACATTAGTGCAAATGTTTAGACTGAAGTACATTCACTGCAGCTCCCAGTGTGCACTAGCTTATTGAATTAATGCTTAACACAGGAATGCAGCAACACACCTGACACCATACAAATTTTGGCTCAATGACTTGTACCTTGACTGCTTTGAACTCAACCTTTCATGGAATGCCAAGTCACTGTGATTCACCATGGACACCAACCACATCCTCAAGAAACACTTTCCCAAAAAGTGGCCTGGAACAAGCTCTCTCTTCTGAAGAAAGTGAAACAGTTTGTTCCAGAAAGCAACTTCAAAACTGCTGTTCAAGCCTTTGTACTCAATCATGAATGGTGCTAACGCACTGCTCCATGGCCTCCCAGACTCCCCACTGTCACCCCTAAAGAGCATCTTACACACCGTAGCTCATCTCATCACGGGCCTGATGAAATATAATCACATCACCTTCATTCTACGGGAACTACATTGGCTCCCCTTGCTAGCCCGCACCATCTTCAAAACCAGCTGCATGTTTTACAAAGCCATCGCAACCAGCACTCCGCTTATCTTGCAGACAAGCTCCCCATCTCTGTTGGTTCTTAGAACATGCAGAGCCAGGACACCATCAGACTGCAGAACAAGGAATGCAAATATGAAAAAACGCAAGGCATTAGGCCTTTTCGATATATACACCCAGGATTTGGAACAACATCCCCATGTCCATCAGACACGCACCAACGCTGCTTCAAATTAGAAAAGAGTTGAAGACTTGCCTCTTTACAAAACACTACATCACACTGCTTTAACTGCTCACAACCCTGCTGTCTCTTCTAGGAGTTGTTGATTTTATGCTTGTCACCTTGTCATCGACCTTGTACATTATCATACACGTGCATACGAATAAATATATACATAGCCAAAACAAATTATGAATGATGGAAATCTTAGAGGGAAGGCAATGATATCTAATTTACCCCTTTCCTAGGTCATACAAACTCTTCCCAAATCCAGTCCAGGTTTTAACATACTTGAGATTTTTTTTACCTAATTCACAGGTCTCACCATTTCAAAGAGAACAATTCCTTATATTTAAACGGGTGATATATTATATCTTTAGGGACATTCTCACTCTCGATTTTTTCTCTGTCAACTAAAAAAGCCACTATTGGGTCAATTACAAGTTAAGTGGAATGTTATCCCTGTGGAGATACCACCCCGTCTGATTCCAATTTTTCACCCAGAATAGAGTAGTACAGTGGAGAAATTACTAGCTGGGAATGGTAATTCTGGTGGAGTATTTCTCAACTCCCTGGAACATACTTCTCATAATTAGGCCCTCAATATACAGTTCCGTTAGCCAATACATCTCATTCTTAAAACTCCAATCTGCCTCTTCGGTGTTTACAAATGTTGGACTGCAGGCCTCGTCCCCTTCAAATGTCAACCCCAAATCTCCTTATTTGAACCTCCTTACATATTTCTTGTGCCATTCCTGGTATTCTCTCCCTGCTTGAGCCCTTCCTCTCCCTACTTGCTCTAATCTTTTTATTTCCTTTGCGCTCTCATCCAGTTCCATACACTTCAGATGTTTTCACCCTCGTCATATCGCACTCCCCAACATCCAATTTCTTTCATGTCTCTATGTGGTCTCTGTCTTATATGTATATTCCTTGTCCCGTCATTTGTTGGCCAAATCTCGCTATTTTTATTGTCAATTGTGGAAGCTGCGCTCAGCTTAAGAAAACGCAATACAGTAACTTTCAAGTCAAGTCAAGTCAAATAATTTATATAGCGCACTACATACCCAGAGGGTCTCAAGGCGCTTAAGAAGGGGAGGAGGATTACTTGTCAAATATCCATGTTTTAAGTTGTTTTCTGAATGCTAGGTGGTTCTGGGTAAGGCGAAGGTAAGTGGGGAGTGAGTTCCATGTTCTAGCAGCCATGTATGAGAAGGATCTGCCTCCCATGGTGGTCTTGTTGATGCGAGGTACAGTGGCGAGGGCTTGGCTGGAAGAACGTAGTTGGCGGGAGGGGGTGTAGAAGGACAGTTGAGAGTTGAGGCATTCTGGTCCGATGTCGTAGAGTGATTTGTGTGCGTGGGTTAGTAGTCGGAAAGTGATTCTCTTATTGACGGGTAGCCAGTGGAGGTCTTTCAGGTGACCAGAGATGTGTTCGTTGCGTGGGATGTCTAATATGATCCTGGCTGAGGCGTTTTGGATTCGTTGGAGTTTCTTCTGGAGTTTAGCGGTGGTACCTGCGTAGAGGGTGTTTCCGTAGTCCAGTCGGCTCGTGACCAGAGCATGGGTGACAGTTTTCCTGGTTTCGGTGGGGATCCAGCGAAATGTTTTTTTGAGCATGCGAAGAATGTTGAAGCAGGATGAGGATACGGCGCTGACTTGTCTGTTCATAGAGAGTGAAGAATCCAGGATGACGCCTAGGTTCCGTGCGTGGTCTGTCGGGATGGGTGCTTTTCCAAGGGCTTCCGGCCACCAAGAGTCATCCCATGCAGAGGGGGATGTACCTAAGATGAGGACTTCTGTTTTATCTGAGTTCAGTTTCAGACGGCTGTGTTTCATCCATTCGGCAACTTCTTTCATTCCTTCGTGTAGGTTAGTTTTGGCGGTGCTGGGGTCATTGGTGAGAGAAAGGATTAGTTGAGTGTCATCCGCGTAAGAGATGATGTTGAGGTTGTGTTGGCGGGCGATGGCCGCGAGGGGGCTCATGTATACGTTGAAGAGGGTGGGGCTGAGTGAGGACCCTTGGGGTACGCCACAGATGACTTCAGTGGCCTCGGACTTGAATGGTGGAAGGCGGACTCTCTGGGTTCTTCCGGTGAGGAACGAGGTGATCCATTCAAGTGCTTTTCCTTGTATTCCGATGTTTCTGAGGCGTTGTAAAAGGGTGCTGTGGCAGACTGTGTCGAAGGCTGCAGAGAGGTCGAGGAGGATGAGGGCGACTGTGTCTCCATTGTCCAGTAGAGTTCGGATGTCGTCTGTTGCTGCGATGAGGGCGGTCTCAGTGCTGTGTTTTGCTCGGAAGCCAGATTGTGAGGAGTCGAGGGATTTGTTGGCTTCGAGGAAAGCGGCGAGTTGGTTGTTGACAGCTTTCTCGATGACTTTGGCCGGGAATGGAAGGAGCGAAATGGGGCGGTAATTTTTGAGTTTGGTGGGGTCCGCTGTGGGTTTTTTCAGAAGGGCGGTGAGTTCCGCGTGTTTCCAGTTTTCCGGGAAGGTGGCGGAGTTGAAGGAGCAGTTGATGATGTCTCGGAGGTGCGGTGCTATGACGGAGTCTGCTTTGTTGAAGATGTGGTGAGGACATGGGTCTGTGGGGGATCCTGAGTGGATGGAGTTCATCAGGCGGATGGTGTCCTCAGTGGAGATTGGGTTCCAGTCATTAAGGGTGTTCTCGGGGGGAGAGTGTTCAGCAAATGGTTGGGTGGGTTGGTCTCCGGGTTGGTTGTCTTGTGCAGGGCTCTACGGCACACTGAACCTTTTCCCCCTGCCAAAGTCACGAAAAAGCAGAAATTTGGTAATTAAAAATATAAGAAAGTGCATGTTAAAATAAGCAATTACCTAAAATCAAACACTTTGCTTAAGTGTGGCTATTATAAAATTGCTGGGGGATCGAATCTGTGTTAGAGACAGCCTTTGCTCCATTCTTGTTGCTATCAGGGTTTCAAGTCAATGTCATCCTATGCCGCCTCCCTGGGACCCGGGAATGTTGTTGTCAGGTGCAACCCCATCCCCCAGTCTGAGAAGGTGGTAAACTTCTAGGCTTAAGAGCACAGGAGTCTATTACGATGTTAAAGGCACTTTTGTAATGCGCAAAAGTGCATTTGCATCTCTTACCTGTCTCGCTAAAGTGCTGACTTCACACAGATGTCTAGACGAAGGCGCATTTTTCTTTGTCATGAAATTTTTTGGTTTTATGTGGCAGGAAATTCTTGTTTACATTACCTGTGCTATTCTACTGTAAAAACAGATTTTTTTTCAGTAGGGCTAGCCGGTTTGATAAGGATCTTTGAACATGGCACATTTCTCTTTTAAAATTAAATGTCTTCAATTTAAATGTGCTCCCTTGAGGCACACAACTAAATAAATGATGTACTGTAAGTTCATCAAGCCTGTTTCCTAATTGAAAGAAATGCTTCTTGGTGCCCAAAAGTGTGAAAGCGGGTTTATCTTATATTGAAGACCAGATTTAAAACATATGTGATGTTCAGAGTAATACATTGGTGTTCTGGTACACACGTGCACGACAAACATACTATATCCTTAGTAAATAAAATGTTGATCCTCATTTGCCTAACATGTACTTTACTTTCATTTTCTACTGTGAAATCCTATTTATATCAGGGTATGTTAAAATGACAAAAATGATGGAAACAATGCTATAGATTGTGCTGCATAATTTCACTTTAGATGCACAGTTTAAACATATTTTGTCCCAGATGTACAAATGTTTGCTCTGAATTTGCATCAGAACAGAAAAGTGACACAAACCGGCACAATGTGATTTGTGGGGGATTACTTTCCAGCACAATACCTGTTTTGCATGGGAAAGTTGCCTCAAAGTAACACAAAGCAGCGCAGGGGGCTGCTTCGTATTATTCAGCATCAAGGGGGTGTTTCATGGGTGGTACATGTGCATTTCCATTCAACCACCCATAGTTTTTGATGCAAAATCATACCTACAAACAATAATAGACAGGGTTTTGCACCAAAAAACTGCATTTTGAAGCAGGTGTTAAAAAGTTGAAATGCTTTTATTTGTCCTAATTTCCCACTTTTCATATGTGCTGCACTCTACTGCACACATCCAAAGTGGTAACATTTTAAAGTTTGTCTAGGCATGGTATTTTGTACTGGGAGGATATCCTTACAGTACACAAAATCTATGCTCGACTCAAACAACACCATTGGACTATGATGCAAAGGTGTGTACGTGGCTGTCTGATTGTGCGCCAACACTGGGAGGGAGTAGGACAGTAACATAAATAAGTTAGTAGATTTGGTGCTTTCCTCCTCTCCTTCTCATGCAGCGCAATGCAGTCCAGCAACTTTGGGTGCTGTGCTGCATTGTCTCAAAGTTCTGTAAATCTGTACAAAAGGGGATGGTGATGTACGGAGCATCTGAACCAATCAAACACTCACACCCAGTCAACAGATCTGGGCTTAATCCATCACCGTTCCTTAGCCCACTCTGCCACCCCAGTTCAGACATGGCCATATGCAAATCAGTCTGACCCTGTGCCTCATGGGAACCGTCCAGCCCGAACTGCCAAGCCATGTCTTCCCTGGACCGGAAAGTTCTGTAAATCTGGGCCTGTGTGTATCTATATGCATAACATGCCTTTTTATGCCATGCAGTTCAGTGAACCGTGAGTCAGAATTTGTACTGCATTGCAGCATTGTTCCAGAAGCTTTCAGTATGCCCTTCTCAATACATACTGAAACATAAAAAATTTCATGAAAGGCTTCACATATTCCTAACAATTGTATTTAAAATCGGTGAAAAGAATATACATTTAGCCATTGGCTAATATGACTTTCCATAAATATAGTGTAGACAACATTCCAAATTTTGCTTTGCACTTTAATGAAATGTGGGAATGACTAAGACTCAAACGAGGAGAATGAGAGCTCACCAGAAGGGTCCCACCAACTACACAACTATACTGTACTTAATGCATTTTCTGTGAAAGCAAGCAACACGTGTTCCGTGTTTGTGTGTGAAAGAGGCGTTTAAACTGCTGCATATGCTATACTTGTTCTGTATGTGCATGAGGCAAGCTTTCAGCACTACATGTACTTCAACATGTTCTATGTGTACGAGGAAAGCTTGGACACCTGTTGTTGATGCTGTGCCTGTTCTACACCTGTGAGTGTCCTGATCTATGTCTTCTGTGTGAAAAAATTAGCCTCTCCACTATATGTAAAAAAGGTGCCACCGATGTTCATAGCACTGTACCCGTTTCATATATGTGAGAATTCTGCACTCGAAAATCATACGGTACCTCTTTAATATGTGTTAGAGAAGCATGAGCAATCCCTTTAGGTATACAACCAATACTAAAAACCTTATGGGCTTAATTAAAAAGTACTTTTATGGCATTCCAGCGACGCATTACTTTCATAAAAGGATATTTCTCTCCATGTTGTAGTGCGAAAAGGTTTTGTATTAATGATAATAAACATATTTATTACTTATACAATCCATTCCATAAACTGAACTAATCATGTAACAAGGCTATACGTGTCTCTATTTCTTTCAGAGCTCCCTAGCTTACAACTTGCGCAGTCCTCTCTCCTAGGCAGATCATGTTTTTACTATCTGCATGTTTACCTCATTTCTCGGACTTCTCTAATGTTATTGGTCTTCCCATTCTTTATTTTTCCTGCCTCTACCTCTCCCTGTATTTCTTTGTTTGCGGTTCTTTTTGTTGATTTTGTTTCTCTCCTGCTCACTACTTGCATTTATTTGTATGTCACCGATTTTCCCCCAAACATGTGTTTAGTTGCAAAACATGTTTTCCCAAATGTAAGGAATCCTTTGTGATGCGGTTGCTAACCCAGTGCTCTATTTTAAATAAATCAATGAAGCTTTGTTTTAAAACATAAAAAAATAAAGTACCTCCCACTGCTGAGTCTGCAAAAGTGTCTCATAAGTATCCCCTTAGACAGTTCGCAAATTCTGACCCACCTGCATCCTAGACAGGCTTTTACAACGCAGTAATTAAAAGAAAAAGTGTGTGCTTTGGCACACAGAATTTTGTAGACACTTACAAATGCTATATTTTAATTTTCTGTCTGTGATTATGACATTGCTCTGAGCTCGAGGCCGAGGTCACTGAGAGTCTCTCCTCTGTGCGCTCGGCCAGCACTTGCTTCTGTCAGGGAATAAAGAGTCACATTCAAAGCTGCTTTCCTGTCGGCTTCCTTTCAAGGTGCATTCCTTGCAGGACAGCCCATCCCCCACTCTGGGAGGTTTCATGCGCTTAGGTGTGCCAGCCACAGGTCTCTTGTTATGCTGATTGCCCTTTTTCTGATGCGTGATCGCGCATTTACATTCTGGGAGAGGCCATCCTGAGGCAGAGGCCCTGCTGCTGGTTTCCTTTCTGTTAACAGCGCTAATGAATAGTTTGGGGCTTCTTGTACAATATCGTTTTTTACACATACTTTTTTGTTGGCTTTTAAATAGAATGAAGACAATATTTTGCAGGATTAAATGCAGTTTGCCCTGGCATGGTTTAAATTCCTGGCTTTCCCTATTTAGAAAATCATGTGCGTTTATGCAACTTGCATAATTTTAGTGCATGGCAATATTCTTCATGCTATTTACTTTTTTTGTAAGCTAAACATTAATATTATAAGTCGTGGCAGTCTTCTCACATTTATATTGTTAACCACTTTTGATTCACATACATGCCAACAACATTTCTTTCAACTTGATGCACATCACTGAATAGCTAAACAAGTTAGCAACTTCACACGGTGCTCGTTTGCCCCAGTGGAAATGTAGCTCGATTCACACAAATTGCATAAAATGACCAATATATTCCCCATTTCTAAAAGTAAACAAGCATAGATAAAACCAATAGTTGTGGCATGTATGGAGTGACAAGTAATTATTTGCCTGTCCGCACATACACTTGGAAAAGAGGGATGTTTGAAGAACACAGAGAGAGGGTGAGGGCGAGAGGATTTAGAAGAAGCGAATATGGCACAACAGGAAATATAGAATGTAAAATAGATATATTGCCTATTTCTATATGCAGCCACTCAACAGAAAAGAGAACCAAGGCATAGGAAGATAACAAGATTTTACTTGGCTGTATGGGAATATGATCTGTGTTAATGATTGAGCACAACATTCAGTGGTATTTGCCCAATGTATAGAGAAGGAGGCCTGCTACATCAACTGTACATTAACATTAATAATGTTATGGAGCAAAAACAAAATAGAGGACACAGCCTGATGACACCAAAGGTACTTAATCTCATTTTTTGATGAAATGAGGAGCCCAAGTCCACAAAGTATTTAGGAAAATCCAATAAAGAAGCCCTGGACAGTTCAGCTTGTGTAATGGAGGGGGGGTAGAAATATATTAAGGGCACAGCTAAAGTAGAGTTACAAGGTGAAGGCCGACCTAGAGGCATAGGCAAGAATATTGTTACTTTAACCCCTCCCATGCTCGTGACGGAACCGTTCTGTCACGAGCCTCGGGTAGGCTGTGCTGGTGACGGAACGGTTTCGTCACGGCCCGCTCGCCGCGCATGCGCGGCGCGAATTCCGTGCCTGCGCTGACGTTCTGAAGAGCGGGCGGGGCCGTGACGGAACCGTTCCGTCACAAGCACAGCTAACCCGCGGGCCGTGACGGAGCGGTTCCGTCAAGAGCACGGGACCGCCGCGAGGCCCCGCCTCCCCCTTAGCGTTGCGGCGGAATAGCCGCCACAGCGAAGGGGTTAATGTAGTAAGGGGTAGTGGTACTGTGGTGTATGGATAGAGATACTAGGGTATTGGTAGGAGTGGAATACTAGGTTAGTGGCAGTGTTCTAGCACTGGGGTATTGACAGATTAAGATGTTAAGGTAGGTGTTGAAGTAATAGGGTTTAGGCAGTGATAGAAGTACTATGGTTTGAGTAGACATACTAAGTTGCAGAGAAAGGTTGCGATATTTAGATAAAATAGGATAGATGACGTAGTGTAAACTAAGGGTATCAATACTGGGAGAAAAGGAGAAGCCCCTTATCAGCAAGATTAGCAGTACCAAATGTGGTTGTGGATGCTGAAGTATAGGTACAAATGTATAGGTAGCGGTAGCTGCAACTATGTACAGTTAGGAGTACATATACATGACATAACTCAAATTTACCCAGACACCTAGAGGTGACACAGTTCGCACTATACAAGAATCACATGTTGCCTGAAAACAAATATAAAAATATGCCCTCTGGAAACTTCATCTACTGTTACGAAATGTAAATGAAGTAAAAGATTAAATATAAAATGGGACGGTATCACGGACATTGATTAATTTGAGAGAAAATATCATCATTCATCTGTGCACTCAGTAGAGAGTCCAATAATTAGATGAGTATGTGGTCTGAATACACTTATGAGCCACCGAAGGGACTATGAGAAGCTCCCACTGCCTTAACCCAAACTCTAGAGCTCTCAACTGTGCTCCATCATGCACAACCACTCATAACATGAACTTACCCATACATGTAGAGGGGACTCAGTTTATGGTTTATGTATAATAGAATCATAACTTGCCTGGAAATAAACTAAAGTCAATACTCTCTGCTCTGCAAGTATAATCTAAAGGATGTCTTTGTCCTCTGTGGCTACTTCGCCCTTTCATGATACCGCCTCCCATGTAAGTACCATGTATTGGATAGTCTCCTTTCCGTGGATTTGCTCCAGGTGAACATTAGTTTATCATCTGATATTCCAATGAGCTTCAGAATTCAGCTGCTGCTCCGGTGGTAAGACCCCAAAAGCATCTCTGACAATGCATTAGTCTCTCTGTGGGAATGCGATTGGGTGCATGAGTCTGTGAGTGAGTATCTTAGGGAGTGCATAAGCCTCTGCGTGGGTTTGTGGGTGGGTGCATCACTCCCTGAGTGGGTTTGTGAGTGGGTGCATCAGTCTCTGAGTGGGATTGTAAGTGAGTGCATGAGTCTCTGAGTGGGTCTGTCAGACGGTGCGCAAGTCTCTCAGTAAGTCTCTGAGTGGGTGTATGAGTCTTTGACTAGCTCTTAAACTGGTTTCATTAGTCTCTGAATTGGTCTAGCACTGGGTGTTTAAGTCCCTCAGCAGGTCAGTGAGTGGGTGCATTATTCCCCTGGTGGGTCTGCGAGTGAGTGTAAGAGTCTCTAAGTGGGAATGCGAGTGGGCGCATGAGCTTGGTTGCCTAAGCACAACCGCCCCCGGGGTGCATATGTTGCGGCGCCGACAAAGACAGTCCTTGATATATGGGACAAAAGATCATTCAAAAAGGGCCTGACCACGCTCCAGTCTCCACATAATTCTATCGCATGAAACCCTGAGTTTGGCAAGATCAGGCTTGCCAAAGCAGGTGCTCCGCACTTGGAATGAGGGGGAGTGTCGAACAATTGGTGCCTTATTCACAGGGGGCGTCCTCAAAGCCCTCGACGAATTTGCAGGTCTGACTGTGTGCTATCGCACCAGCCCACTATCAATATATGCAACCGGTCCATTGGCTTTCCGTTCCAGAGGTACATGCTACGGTGACACGTCCCTTCACCCTGTTCAAAAAATTGGTGAGAGCCTTTGAGGACTCAAAAGGCCTTATATCCAAGACTGGGTGTTACAACATTCAACCCCACTGCGCCCCCATCGATATCACACTGCATGGCAGGCCGCTACTCCGGAAGGACTCACTCCCAAACAGTGGGATAAACTGTGGCAAGATATCCCTAAGACCTACTGCAGCCTTTCCTCATGTGAAACCGCCTACAAGCTGATGCTCCAATGGCATTATACGCCCTCCCAGCTGGCCACCATGTATTGTTCCATCTTCAACCTATGCTGGAGGTGTGGGTCAGCGGAAGGCACTCTCTATCACATCTGGTGGTCCTGCCACGTGATAGCTACTTTCTTGAAGGAAGTTCTGGGCCACATTAAAGGGGTAGTGGGCTACCCGATCCCGCCACTGCAACACGTGGTGATCCTGGGCATCCGTCCCCCTAATCTAGCGGCAATGACTGGGGCGGATTGGGCCCTCATAAGCCATCTACTTCTGGTATCGCGACAACTCATAGCGTGCACATGGAAGCAGACCTCGAACCCATTCATAGCTCAGTGGTTTGTTCATGTGTGGCATGCACTGGCTATGGAAAGGCTGTCACACAACATAGCAAATACTGAAAAGAAATTCCAGCCGTTTGGCAGCCTTTGCTCTTCTCTCATGCGCATTGAATCCACTTGCTTTAGCCCCCCGAAGCTTAGAGCCCTGCAACTCTTCCCAAGCGATTGAAGGATGCTTTTGACCCCAGCTTGATGGCAGCTCAGTCGTATTGGGATTGCTAGCTGCTCTCCCCAATGTTGTCGGCCCCCTCCTCCTCCCTCCACCTGCGTAATATGTGATTCTCAAACCATCACATGACATGTCACAACCAGTACAGTTATTGAGTTATTGTTATTTGTTCTTCTCTTCTTTCTACTACAGCTGCCATGGCAGTGCCCTTCCCGGCATTCATATGTATTTCGCCTACTGGGCACAGCAGAGGGGTTTACAGCCTTTAAGGGGTTGCCTGACGTTTTCTGGCCCTGAGGCGCAATGTCCATACTTCCTGATCTCCCACACCAGTTGTCTCTGTCCGGGGCCTTGGACTCTCGACTTAAAATCATCTAGTGTCAACATGTGCTTATTAAGTCCCTTATGGCTTTTGGGCTTTCCCACACCTTAGACAATCCTTTGTGCAATGTTTAATTTGACGTGGCTGGCGACTTGCTGTGTACTTCTATACTGCTATACTTGCTATTTCTTTACGCTGATGGCCTGAACAGGGTTGTAGGCACTATGCTGAATTCAACAGTATCTACCTGCAATAAAGGTTTTTGAAACTAAAAAAATAAAATAAAAGTGATTGTCATGGAATTTTGCCTGTAAGTAACACAATGCAATGTTTTGCATCACTTTGCATCAAGGGAGTGTGCCATGGGTAGTATATGTGGATGGTTTTTGATATAAAAGCCCTATCTGCTATCAATATTAGGCAGAGTTTGCCCAAACAAATAATGCATCTTGGAGGAAGGGGTAAACAAGAGGAATGCTTTTATTTCTCCAAACCTTTACAGTGCAGCACACATCTAAAGTGGGAACATTTTTAAAATTTGTCTAGGAAAAGATTTTGCACTGGAAGGGTAGCCTTCCAGCAAAAACATCCATGCCAGACATGACACAGACACCTTTGCACTAAGGTGGAAAGTTGTGTGTTAGGCTGTAGGCAGCCTGATTGTGTGTCAGTATTAGTCACTATGCAAACAGTAACTTACTTAAATAATAGGTAGTGTTTATACAAGGTGAAATTTAAAGTGCCATCGTAGGAGTCAAATTCTGTGTATGAATATGTCATCATGACAAAGCAGTGAATTTTTGTAGTAAGGCTGAACATAAATGTTGTGCACATTTTTAACACGTATTTTTCACTTTCACGTCCTCAGGTCAGGGTGGGCCTTAGCCCGCCCATACCGCCGAGGTATAGTTCTTAGGTCCTGATGAATGGCAGGTAATTTACACCATGATGGCAGAAGCACTTTGACCCCACTGAATCGGAACTAGCTGAACAATTTATTTAGCTTCCTTCCTACACCTTGTTTTTAATGTGTCTGAATGGCCACTCAATAAAGTTATTTTGGACACAATCCAGACATTTTTAAACCACTCTACCACACCTTCACATATCACTACCAGAAAATCAGCAACCATCAAACCTCTGCTGAAGAAACAGCATCCCGACCCACTAGACACAAAAATTACAGACCCATCACGAGCCTCCCCTTCTCAGCAAACATTTTTGAAAAAATAATGAACCCTTCAGCTAGCTCACTTCATCGAAGAAAACAATCTCCTGGATGAAACACAATTTGGCTTTAGGAAAGACCACGGCACAGAAACTGCCCTTATCAAAGCTGCAGACGAGATTTGAGCCACCTGAGACCAAGGTGGAACAGCAGTTCTGATACTGATGGATTTGTCAGCAGCTTTCGACACGGTCGATCATATCACCCTGATCGACCGTGTCTCAAATATAGGCATTAAACTCAAAGCCAAAGATTTACTGGAGTCGTTGTTGGCCAACCGCACTCAGCTAGTGAGTCTCGGCGAATATAACTCCCCGTCTTTTACGCTCCCATGTGGTGTTCCACAAGGATCATCCTTGACTCTGACACTGTTTAATATCTATGTGTCGGACCTGGCCAAGGTCATCAAAGCCCATGGGATGGGATTGACATCTTATGCTGATGCCACACAGCTGGTGATCGCAATTAACAATGATGGAGGAGCTATTGCAGCCAGTTTTCAATTTGGTATGCTCGCCATCAGCTCCTGGATGGCCAAAAACTGCCTAAAGTTAAACTCCGAAAAAACACAGTTTATGATCTTTGGCAATCTACACCCAACATGGTGCCCCACTTGCTGGCCTACCGCCCTGGGCCCTCCAACCCCCCAGTAACGAAAGTAAGAAACTTGGGCGTCATGTTTGATGATAAACTAACTTTCTCAGCTCATGCCAATGCCATTGTCTTGTCTTCCTTCAACACTCTTAGAATAATCAAGAAACTGCTACCCTTCCTTTCACCAAGCGCAGGAAAAACCCTGATTAGCACCCTTGTTATGTCCAAAATTGACTATTGCAACGGCCTGCTCCTGAATGCTCAGAAAAAGATTACTAATAAACTACAGATGGTACAGAATGACACTGCAAGGTTAATACAGGTTCCCTTCAAGTACAAATTCATCTCCTTGGTGGTGCCAAACTTGCACTGGCTTCCGAACACAAGTTGCATAAAATTCACGGCCCTATGCATGGCCTTCAAGGCCATTCATAACACAGGTCGGGACTTTCTAAAGGAAGCCTTTTGCACCCACTTACCTAGCAGAAACCTACGATCCTCAACCGCCAAACTCCTCACGATCCCCCGCACAAACAAGGTCTCCTGGGGAGACAAAAGATTCACTGTTGCCACGGCCAGACTCTGGAACACCCTCCCTCAGCAAATTAAATCCTGTCCATCACTGCCCGCTTTCAGGAAGTTAATAAAGACCTGGCTCTTTAACCAATGAGCAGCACACCATTTCACTGCTGCCTCTCCAGTCTACAGCGCCAAGACACCCACGGGTATTTGCGCGCTCTACAAATTGCTTAAATAAATATAAAACTTTATAAATAAATAAATGGTGAAGCAACAGAAGCCACTTCTCAAATACGTCTGTAAATGCCTCATTCTCACCAGTGCTGTGCTTGTGTCAATCCACTTTGAAGCCCTTTACATGAGCACCAGTTAAGGCGTGTACAATTTCTTTAGGCACAGGGAGAATAAGTGATTTGAGCAGAATCGCAGGATGTCAAGCTAACATCAAGAATGGAGTTTGAAGTTTGCAACTCTAGCATAACGCCACTTCCTCTCCACCCTTCCGCTTGAAGACCTTCTCGCTCATAAGGCAGGTGGTTGAGCACAGCTTATGCTACTGCAGTATGTTGTAGTTAAACTAGTATGATCTTGGAAGGCAAACTATATTTAAATACACAGGAAGGGCAAATTGAAGTGGACATCAACATGAGGGTGCCCATTTTACATCAGAACTTTTCATCTTAGCTGAAGCCCTAAGTCCAAACTATAATACGTGTGGGTGCCATTGCAGTAGTAAGGGCACTGTGAACCCAAATGCAAACTAGGGATTTGGTCTCCTATCCACCTCCCCTTTTTTGGCTTTTAAAACATACACACAAATTAGCGTGAACCAGTAGTCTGTGCCTCTGCACCTACTTCACTACGGTTGATATATTTCAGAGTCTGTATTTTATAATTGAATAAGGCCAAGGAAGCTCTGACAACTTCTTTATATACTGTGATCAGTAGTGGCAGCTTCAGTGATTTTTCTTTTCCCCACCCCCTCCGTTGATAGTGTTGACCCCTCACCCGTCCCCACCCTACTGCCAGCAATAAAAATAAATGTCTGTTTTGGCTGCATCATAGTACTTAAAAAAAATTATAATTTCAATTTCATCCATGAGGCAGAGCAGGCACGCTGCTGTAGAACAGGGCAAAAAAATTCTGTCGAAGCCAGTAGCTGTCTCGTAGGTGACACCTGTTGGCTTTGCCAATGCTTATTATATGACCGGTCTTCACCCATCTATGGGAATGAAGCTGATTTAATTTGTAAAGCATTAGGAACAGTTTGAAAGTCAAGCAATTCAATTAAATGTCATTTCAACTTATGGCAATATTTGAATATATTTTGTAAGAATGTCACTAATGTTCTAAGAACATGCTTTTTCTGCTAAAATTAAACTTCCCATTGCTGTGGGCATGACATTTTGCAGATCGGCATCTGAGAGAGCATAGCTGTTAGCACAATGCAACTCTACGCCTTCACTCATCTAGCCATCATCTTAAAAACTTATTCCAAAGTGCATATTAATATGTAATCAAATTTGTAAAAAACGATCAGATCAGTTTATATTGTATTATTTTTTAATGCACCATCATTCTTTAATTGCAGATAAGGATCATACCACAATAGTGATGTAATTTGGGAATCAAATCGAATCCAAATTACTTGTAACAATGTTTAACAATTTTTAAACTCAAATAGTCTGAATTCAAAATTTACTTTATTAAATGGGGAAAATGTTACTTTGCATGAAAAATATTTTTTAACCCCGGGTTTTGCAGCTTTTCCTTTGAAATATCTGTGCTTTCTGATGGTAACTTGTATTCCTGGTGAACAAAGTGTGTTTAAATGCAAAGTGTGTTTAAGACTGCAGTACCGCCTCCTGTCTACGGGGGCAGAGCGAGCAAAAATATAAACACACTTTATGAAACACAGGTCCCCACAAGACAATTTTTTAAAAAGTTGTAAAAATTGACACAGATGTTCCTGAAGCCATTTTTTATGATTTAAAGGACATTACCTTGTGGGGACCTGGGTTCAGGTCCCCACAGTGCAATCAAGTCCCCACAGCGTGAGTGTGTTATCACACCCAAGTCCCCACAAGGATAGTAACACAAACCCAAACACACACACACACACACACACACACACACGCACACACACACACACACGCACAGGACGGCCGCCCCAGTC